>NC_140509.1:35541007-36813865 GCF_964339955.1 Pipistrellus hanaki | reverse complement strand
TGTATTCATTTTTGCATTTATCAGTAATGCATTCCTTTCTATTGCTGAACAGTATCTAGTTATGTAGATTATTGCAATCAGTGTGTCCATTGACCTGTGGATGGGCATTTGAGACTTGTTGCTAGTTTCTGGATTTAAAAAAAAAGCTACTATGAATATTCTACATACATTATACATATACATTTCTGTTGGGTAAATGCATAAAAGTGTAATTGCTGGTTCATAAGATAAGTTTATATTTAACTTTATCAGAAACTCAAATTATTCTCCAAAGTAGCTATAACATTTTTCATTCCCAACAAAAAGCATAGGAGAGTTCTACCATGTTTCCCTGAAAATAAGACATCCTCCGAAAATAAGACCTACTTACAGCTTTCCTTCTGAGTGAAATATAAGGCATTCCCCAAAAATAAGGCCCCCCCATGCTAAACATGAGAGATTTGGTCCACTGATTCTGAAAGAAATGGAGTCACAAGAAATTCATCAGGAAATTCAGGAATTGGATTGTTATGATGATGTTCCAGAAGATGATGACATGATTGTCATTGAATAGATGAGTAAATTCTTGATACTGTAGTATTCAGTTTGTCTGGTTTGTGTTAACAACTACTGTGCTACCGTACTGTATACAGGTAATAAATTTCCTTTATTTTCATTTAACAATAAATGTGTACCGTATTCTTCTTCATGGAAAAATAAGACATCCCCTGAAAATAAGACCTAGCACATCTTTGGGAGCAAAAATTAATATAAGACACTGTCTTATTTTCGGGGAAACAGGGTAGTAACTCCAAATCCATGGCAACATTTGGTATTGCCAGTCATTTTTATTTTAGTTATTCTAATGGATGTGTAGTGATATCTGATATTTTGACTTGTATGTTCCTAATGAATACCAATGTGCATTTTTTCACACACTAATGAAGTCCAGTTTATCAAGTATTTTATAGTTCGTGCTTTCTCTGTTCTAGCTCTTAAGTTTTTGCCTGAACATTCCCCCCTGCCACCTTGGTACAGTAAGATTGCGATTTTTCCAATGGGAGCACTTTAGGGAAAAAGGCCCACAAACACATTTCTTACCTGTTGCAATGGCAGTTTCGTAAGAGTAAACTCTTCCACTGGTTCTGTCTGCTTTTAGGTGCTTTTAACTGCCTTTAAATAGTTGCTTTTAAATTTTGTTTAGCTTTTGTAAACATAAAGTGACATTATGATTGAGTTGCTACAACGATAAATAAGCTAGTCATTGGATAATTATTTTCTTAGTGTGTGAGCAAGAAAAGAAACAGGAATCATTATAGTGACTAGCAATTAGGACCAAATACTTCAGAGAGGAAACTGGAAATTTTCTTCCTTTAATTAATGTCTTTTTCACTGAGCCAATATTCAAAAGAGAGAAATAAAGTTGTCACTAAATTCATAGTTTTATGGATAATGGGGAAAAATTTTTTTCTTCCTTCCTTCTTCATTATAATGCTCTACACACACACACACACACACACACACACACACACACACACACATACACCACCTCTCACCACCACCACCACTACCATTCCCTCCTGGTACTTTGTTGTACCATCACATTGTGATGTTTTAGGAGGCATATAGTAAGTCATATAATGTAAGAAGTATGATAGCACATAAAATATCTTTATAATTAATATAAATGTTGGCTTAGCTTGTTTGGTGACTGAGTAAATATAGCGTTTTTGTCCTTAAGGGAGAAACTTTTAAGAAACAGAGAAACTGTGCCATCTCACAACTGCCCCCACCATCCATTTAAAATGACCATCTCCCATTCCCACAACCAATTTTGTTACCTGGTCCTTTGGGTTCACAACAGTTACAGAGCCAAGGACTTCAGATAAGCTCTGAGAAGACCTTACACTACACAAATATAGTAGAGGGTCACCTGTCCAGAGATTAAACTAGCAATTTTCTTTTCTTAGGTAAGAGAAATTGACAGCTGCTTCAGGCACAGAAAAGGATTTGTCTTGTGCTAGGAAGGTCCACAGAAGTATGATGTTCCTTACCTCTACAAGAACAGGGCAATGAGACACCATTTCTGCTGTCCTGAGAATAAGGACTATCTTACAAGAACTTTACATGTAATTCTTTGAACCTGAAATCACCCAGGGAATTAAAAATCAGAGCAGGCCAGAGTGGGCCACAAGGAATGCCAGTGTGGACGGTCTGGGTGTGGGTCCTTTCATGAACCCCAGCAAGTGAACCCCTCAATCTGGACCACAGCAACCCTCTACAGGAATGACATTCAAGCCTTAAATTCAGGTCAGTGTTTTCTGTTGTGAAATGTGCCCCTCCCACAGTGCCACATTAGCTTTCGTGTCTGACTTTTTTCTTTGTTGCTTACAATACACACTTGATGTTCTAGAATAGATACTCAAATTACTAGCGTTACTTCACCTTAGTGTGTATGATATTACCTGCAATAATTTTGACTAAATGGTGACATAATAAGACTCAAGGAATTTAATAAAATGTAAATAGAAAAAATAAACAGGAGTATTGGAAGACACACAGCTTTTATGTATCCTAAAAGAAACATCGTGAAGGCTAACATATAATTTGGCATTTAAAGTCTTCAATGCAATGTGAACACCACTAAACCTTGTCAGACAGGAAGCAAATAACTCTTTTACTGACATGAGCACAAAAGAAAAAAGACTCAAATCTTAAGTTCTCTCCATATTTATAGAGCAGATAATTCTTTTTTGTCACTAATAATGTTAATAAAATATCCAACATATTTGGTTACTTACAATAAGCAATTATTGAGAAGTTGTACACAAACATTAATTAAACCCTCAGAATTATTCTAAGAGGTAACTTTTACATGTCCAGAAATAAGGTTGATCTCACATTTCTTGGTTAACTGAATTGTTCTTTTTCAACCTAATTTCATTATCATTTTCTTTGCAGCATATAAAAACCTTTATATAGAGTACATGTATATATTTTGAAGGTGCTTCATCATGCATTTACATAGTCATAAGTCTCACCTGGATTTACAGTTAAATACATGGGTAGGGCAAAAGTTTTTCCCCCCACTCCTGTATATAAAAAGAAGAATAAAATAAATTTTCCAGCTCTTCCCTTAAAAGATTCCAAACACTCATGCTGCCAATATAGTTGCAAATTAACTTTCCATTAAATGATAGGTTAAAAGCTCTGAAATTCATTGTTATCAGCCATAAGCAGCTTAACAGAACTAAGAAAATATATTTTCTGTAAAGCTTAGTCTAAGAGCAGGAAAAATAAGTGAATATTTGATCTGATAGAGTTGAGGAGGGCCCAAACCATCACATATTCTCAATATTTTCACCATACCCTAAAATTGTGACATCCTGTCAATCTTGAGGGTGTATCTTTTAAAATCTTCTGCTATCTGTGAAGTCCTAAAGAGCAATGTGTTGTATTATTTTACATCTTGAAATTTATACTTGTAAGATTTGGTAGCTGTTTTCAAGCAGAGGACTGATCTTTAAAAGTATCAGCCACATAATTTGTTCATTTTACAAACATTTATTGAACTCCTATTGTATTCTGGACATATTCTTCAGTGAGCTCATAATCATATAAATAAAAACTTGGAACTTGAGGGAACAAAACAATAAAGTTGGTTTTAAAATTACATATTATGTGGGATTAGAATATAAAGACAATATTTAAGATAAAATAGTTTGTTTTATGAAAATTATCCTTGAAAATTCCCAAAGTAGCTGTCAGGTTGGAGACTTACATACTGTTTCTCAATGAATCTAAACCAGCCTGTTTTTCTTCATGCATTCAGAAAGGATTGTTGTTTCTCAGTTGGCTGTCAAATGAAGTAGTCCCCTTGCATCAGCTGCCAAGTTTTATGAAATACAGTTACATTTTAAAAGTTGCATCACATTCAGCAATGCAGGATGCCCTTCATGAGGGCCAATTAGGAGGAGAAACCTACCAAAGAGGGCAGATTCCAGTCTTCCATGTCATTATTACTATGGAGCCTCTACTCAAGTAAATGGTAGATGGTTCACTTATTATTTATATTCTTTGTGTCTGTGTCTTTCTCTGTGTGTCTTTGTCTCTGCTTCTGTTGCTCTCTATCTTTTGCATGCATCCTACATAATAAAGAGATAATATGTAAATTGACCATCACACCGTCGCACAAGATGGCCACCCCCATGTGGTCAAAAGATGGCAGCCACAAGATGGTAACCAGGGGAGGGCAGTTAGGGGCAACTGGGCCGGCAGGGGAGGGAAGTTGGGGGTGGCCAGGTTGGCAGAGGAGGGCAGTTTGGGGCAACCAGGTCTGCAGGGGAGGGCAGTTAGGGGTGACTGGGCTGGCAGGGGAGGGTAGATGGGAGTGACAGGGCTGGCAGGGAAAGGCAGCTGAGGGCAATCAGGCTGGCAGGGGAGCAGTTAGGCATAGATCAGGCTGGCAGTGGAGTGGTTGGGGGGCAGTCAGGCAGGCAGGCGAGTAGTTGGGAGCCAGCAGTCCTGGATTGTGAAAGGGATGTCTGACTACTGCTTTAGGGGATCGGGCCTAAACAGGCAGTTGGACATTTCCCAAGGGGGTGCCAGATTGGAGAGGGTGCAGGCTGGACTGAGGGACACTATCCCCCTCCCCCTGCAGTGCACAAATTTCATGCACCAGGCCTGTAGTATTAATACAACTAAATTGGAGCAAGTGAAAACTCAGTGGGAATGTCTAGGAAGATTCCAAAGCTGAGGCAATAGTGATGCCTGATGTGCATTTTGAACAAATGAGTAGGAATTTAGTAGATTGTTAATGTGGAAATTCCAGGAAGCAAATAGCATGATAAAAATCATGGAAGAAAGTTTCTGTTGTATTAATGAACGTAGGTGGTCTCTATGGCAGTAGGATGAAACTAGAAAGATAGCAGTGACATGAAGAATGACTGGTGGGAAGATAATAGCAAAAGCTGGGACTATGGGACAACCAGACGTTAAGCAAGGAGAGCTGAGGGCACTGGGCCCAGAGGTTTATTCCCAGAAACTTCCTAGTTCCAGAACTGAGGCCAGACCCCCACTTAGTGTACTTTCCAGTTCTCCAAACTCTGCCACTTTTATTCTTTCTTCCTTTATGTCTTCATCACTAGTTCTACCTAATGAAACCTCAGGTTTATTTATTTTTCAAACTAAATATGTTATTTATCGTTATGTTGACTTTTTAGAATTATGTTTTATTTATAAACAGATTTGTCAATGATATGTCATTAGCTCTCACTCAGAAAACTATTAGCATGACTTACCCTTCACAACACATTTTTTTATAAACAAAAAATGGAGTTTTAGTTTGGGCACAAGTTTTAAATTATATGTGCAAGTTTCTATTTTTAACATCTTTGCCAACTCTGGATATTATTGTGACAATCTGGTAGGAAAAAGATTCCTTCTTAGTCTAATTTGTATTTTTTATTATGATAATTTTTTGTCATTTTTCATGTTTATGACCTTTGGCTGTCTACTTCACAATATATTCATGTTCTTACCCATTTTTATTGGAATGTTTATCTTTTTTGTTATTGAGTTATAATACCCCTTTAAATAACATAAATCATCATTCTCTTTCATCTTTTTTTCAAGTAAATGTTCAAACTTATCATTTGCCTTTAAATTTTTATGTTGTTTTAAGATATATAGGGTTGTGTTTTTGTTTTTGTTTTTTTGTAATTATTTTATAATTCCCCACCCCCCCTTTTTTATTGTTAATCCTCACCTGAGGATATTTTTCCATTGATTTTTAGAGAGAGTGGAAAGGAGGGAGAAAGGTAAAGAGAGAGAAACATGGATGCAAGAGAAACATTGATTGGTTGCCTATTGCATGTGCCCCAACCAGGGTAAGTGATCAATTAAGCCTGCAATGTAGGTACAAGCCCTTGAGCGGAATTGAACCTGGGATCCTTCTGTCCAAGGGATGATGCTATATCCACTTAGCCAAACAAACTAGGGCCATTGTTCCCTATTTATTTATTTATGCGCGCGCGCGTGTGTGTGTGTGTGTGTGTGTGTGTGTGTGTGTGAGAGAGAGAGAGAGAGAGAGAGAGAGTGAGAGAGAGAGAGAGAGAGTGAGTGAGTTACACCTTTTCCCAGCTGAAAATTATACAACCCATCTGGATCAGAAATAAAGCAGGAACATGGATAAAATTGTTATTATAGTTCTTTTTTACAAAAAAAAAACTCTTCTGGAAGACAAAGAGACCAGAGAAAGTGTCAGGCTGATACTCTGCCATTTGGAATGTGGAGCAATCGATTCATCAAGTCCTCAGTGTGGTGTCTAAGATCATACATGATCTGGTACCCAGCTCCTTCTCAATCCTCTTCATTACCACTCTTCCCCTCTTTTCAAAACAACCCATGCTATTCTTCTGCCTGAAATGCCTGTATCCCAGTAATCACATGCACACTCTTTCCTCAAATGCCATGGCTTCAACAAATCCAACCTTCACCAATTTCCCTAAAATAGAAATCTTTCTTTCTCTCTCTCGCTCTGTACTTTAAATTTAGTACAAGAAAGTATGTTACTTTTTATTTATTTGCCACCTTCCTTACCAGAAGGTAAAGTTCCACAAGTTCAAGTCTATTTTGTTCACTGGTAAATCACCACTATAGGATGGTACTACACTCAATTGCATTTTTTGAATAAACAAATGTAGGGGCACATGATTAACTTGAGTTTAAGGGATGCTAAAGTTGCTCTATTATTTTATGAGGTCTTTTTGTTTAATAAGCAAGCTATTTAATATTATCAAATACCATTTTGTAATCTTACATGATAATCTGCTTTTGACCTCCTTTTTTTTTAATTAAATTGTGTTATTTTCAAAAATGTTACATCAACCATATATTTCAAAGAGAATCCATGCTTGGTCACACTATATTAATTTTTAAAATACTATTTTGAGTTCAATTTAACAATATTGCCTTTTATATAGATTTTTCTCCTCTATTTTCTTAAGTGTATTGGTAACTTAAATATTATGGTGTCATCAATATCAGGGTTAGTATAGCTTTGACATGTATTGCAAAACTTCCTACCTTGTTTAATGCTTTTTAAATGTGTTTTTAAAAATTACATTTTTAGCAAAGTAATACAAGTACACAGACACACATTCAAATTGTGAGGAAGGGCTTTTGGTAAAATTCACAGATCTCCTTCTTTACCCCTCCTCTCTCTGAGTCTTGTTTCCTGGATGCATCCCCTTTTAGCCATTTCTGTTTCAGTGTTTCTCAAAGTTTCTTCCATATTCCAAAAGAATAGTCCTTTATTTGTTAACTGAGATATTATCCATTGACTGTTGAGGACTTTGCCACATGTATGACGTTCCATCATCCTACACCCCCTCTTCCCAGAGTGTTGTGGTATCTGTCTTGTTCCAGAGCACATGCATTTTTTATCCATGGACTTCTGTTTATTTTCTGTCAGCCATGGACAGCATCTCAAGTCCTCCACTCTTGAATATTTGAAGATTTTTTAAATTGATTCCAGAGAGGAAGAAAGAGGGAGTGAGAAACATCAATGAAGAGAGAAAAATTATCAATCACTACCTCCTGCACTCCCCCTACTGGGGATCAAACCGCCAACTCAGACATGTGCCCTCACCTGGAATGGAACAGTGACCTCCTGGTTCATAGGTTGATGCTCAACCTCTGAGCTACACACGCAAGCTCAAGGCCTCTACTCTTATACTAAGTGTATTAGTACTCATCGTGCATTTCCTTTCCCCCTTCTCTCTACATCCCAGCCTTCTACTTTTAAATTTATATTTTCAATTTTTTGTTCAAGTTATATGTTAGTTTTATAATATTTGTCATGCAAACTAACAGTTCACCGTTACCTCCTTCTTAATTTCCCCTTTTGGAAGCCACTGCTTTTGACTGTCTCTTGGCTATCTTGGCCGATTCATTTATTTTCATCAAAACCTCCAAATAACTTAATTGCCTTGCTGCTTCATAATTTTTCCATTTCAACTGTTCACGAATTATAATGGGGATGGAGGTCCTTTTAATTCCCCTGCTTTTACTCCATAAAATATGCCCCATCTATCTTCCCAAGGCTGTGAGATTAATATTCATTTACTCTATTTTGCTATGAAAATACCCGTGGCAGAACTATGTAGAAAATTGATTACTTATCCTTTCCAAAATGCTTTTTATGTCTCTGTAGTTATTAATGATGCTGAGTGTCTTTGTTTACTTAGTTTTCTGTGTGCTTACTAATTAAAAACCAAATTATCCACATGTTTTCTAAATTCCCTCTCAAAAGAAATAGACGTACAAATGGATTTAAAACTTCTTAAAGGCAAATCTTTCCCTGAAAACTCAGGCTTCCTTTCTCTCTGTTCTGTACATCTGGCATTTCCCCTGCCTATCTTTTGTAACATAGCTTTGGTTTCCGTATCTCATGCCTTCATTTTCCTTAGTTTATTTTTTCCTCTCTCTCTCTCTCTCTCTCTCTCTCTTAAAATAACTATTATTATTATTTTGTTTTTCGGTCTTTCTCTTTCATATTGCTGACTTTCCTCATATATTTGGTGACTGTGGGCTATCCATTCATATTTTTAGGAATAAAGTAATTGAGAGGCTGACTGAGGCCTAATGTATCTGACAAGTTGCACTTGCCTCAGCATGTCAGGCTGGGCTTGTTCCTCTAAACTGGATGATCTCCAAGTGTTTCAACAAAGAGGGCTTTAAGGCAAGAATATCTATCCTAGCTGCCCTTTTTCTCCCAGAGAACTGTGCTAGCATATTCTCTCTCTCCCTTCCTTCCTCTCTCCCTTTTCTCCTCTTTCTCTTTTTCTTTCCTCTCATTCTTTCTTTCTGAAACTTGGGTTATGATAATTCCTGACTCCTAACTCTTCTGCATATTCAGGTAACGGGGATGGAGGAAGGATGTGGAAGAATCAATTTGTACATATTTTAAATGTTAATTAGGGCGTCTATAAAGAGCCCCACAGCGCCTTCCAACCATGACTTGTATCCTCTCTGCTCTTCCAGGCAGGTGGACTCTTCCCTTGCCCCATTGGTAAACACATAATCACCGTCATTCTTCTAGAAATGTGTTGAAAAGCCTTATCTGCTTTTAGTTTTCCTACATTTGGTGTGCAGTTTTAGGTATATGCTTTCTGCATTACTTTATTCTAATTTAATGTGCTATCTGGAAAGAGAGTGAGCTAACATCTATACATTCAGGCTTATGGCTTGGCTTGGAAAAGCAGGAATTATAGCCTGGACATTATTTGTTTTTTAACATTGAAAATAAATGTGGGAGGGGCAATAGAGGGTAGAAGTGAGAAGTGAAGCTATTTGGAGGGAGGGTAATTAAAATTTGGAATATGTAAAAATTGATTCTTCACCCACCCAACCTTAAAACTATCCGTTATTTTGAGGGATTTATTGACCAAACTTAAAATTCCTTGGTCTTCTTTAGTCTTTTTTAGCTTTTCTTAAGCTATAGTTGGTGATTACATTTTACTACAGAGTTCATCAATCTTTAATACTTTCAAGTAAGATAGCCAAACATAATATCCTTTTAAACTTTATAAATATCTTTTGTTTTAATTTTATTTTTTCCACAACCATTTATTTCCCCTATACCCTCTTCCATCTTCTCCCCCTCACTCCTCCAATCATATAACCTTTCACATTTCTAATCATGGGTATCTATAGTTTCTATGTTTAGTTTATTTTTGTGAATTTTTATTTACCAATTATTTCACTTTTGCTTTCTTAAACTTCAACTCCCTGTATCTCAGTTTCCTCATCTTTAAAATAGTTATTAGTAGTATCTTTTACATTGGGTGGTAAAAGATTAAATTAAATCCCGCCTACAAAGAAACTAGAAGAGTGAAACTAGAAGAGAAAACTCAAATAGTAGGTAATATTTATTTCTCCTGTTTATCCTGTGTTTATTTTCTTGTTCTAGTCTTAATTTATTGAGTTGAATATTTAGCTAATTTATTTTTATTTCTTCTTGTTGAATCATGAAAGTTAGTATTTCTTCCCTGAGTGTAGTTTTGGCTGCATCTCAAAATTTTTTATGTGAAACATTTTTCATTATTGTTATTATTAAAATATTCTTTGATTATAGGTTTTAGCTCTTTCTGTTTTAGGAAGTGGCTTCATTCAACCATAAAGTTCAATGACAAACCAGCAGGAGCCAGCTTTCTGTTAAGCACAGTTGAGTTTGCCTGGATGTTTCCTTACTCAGCTGATTTTGAGTTACAGCACCGATTGGAATTCTTCAGAGGGTTTTCTGACCTTTGCTTCTCAAAAATGGGAAAATCAGTCGGATGTTTCCTCACCTCGCTGCTGTTTGTTTGTGATGCTATAGTGCTTTCTTAAGAAAGTGAGCTGTTGCCCTAGCTGTTTTGCTTAGTGGATAGAGTGTACGCCTGTGAATTGAAGGGTCCTGGGTTTGATTCTGGTCAAGGGCACATGTCGGGGTTGCAGGCTCAATACCCAATGGGGAGCATGCAGGAGGCAGCCCATCAGTGATTCTCATCATTGATGTCTCTATCTCTCTCTCCCTCTCCCTTCCTCTTTGAAATCAATTTAAAAAATATATGGGGGCGGGGAGGAGAGAAAACAAGTTGCTTCTAAATATCTCTATTCAACCGGTTTCACTTGCACTCTATAAAGCAGAAATTTCTTGAATTTTATGGCCTATGGTTTGCACTTTACCCAGTTTTCAGTGCTATTGGAGTGTTTTAAATTATAATTATTACTAGCTATGTTTTTACTATTTTGTTTATTTTTGTTAGTTATAACCAAATGAGTTTGAATATTTGTGCTCATTAACATATTTTTAAAAGTCTAATGGATATTTAAAAACCAATTAACTGCCATATATATATATATATATATATTTTTTTTTTTTTTGTATGTATTTTCAAACCTATTGGGCAAGCTGTGACCACAGTTAGTGTTGTTTGTTTTTATGTAATTTTATGAAATATTTTACTATGTGAGTTCTATAAAAAAGAGAGATTAGTGTTTTAAAAAATATATCAGATTTTTTTTACATATTTTTAAAAATTAATTTAATCTGTATCCTCTATTTTATACTTTTAAGTATACTATAAAGAATAATTTAAAAAAATAATGTTTGGGATGATTTTTAAATTTGTTTAAAAATGAACAGAAATTTAAAAGTTATATGCCAACTTTATATCCTATATAATAAAATGCTAATATGCAAATTGAGTAAACAGCAGAATGACCAGTCACTATGTCGCTCACTAACCACCAGGGTACAGGCTCTCAATGCAGGAGCTGCCCCCTGGTGGTCAGTGCACTTCCACAGGGGGAGTGCTGCTCAGCCAGAACCCAGGCCACAGCTGGTGAGCACAGAGGCGGCGGTGGGAGCCTCTCCCACCTCCAAAGCAGACAGACATTCCCTTAGGGGTTCTGACTGTGAGAGGGCACAGGCCTGGCTAAGGAACCGCCTTCCTCCTTCCTCCTGTCCCCCCTCCCTCCCAGGGCATGAATGTCTGTGTATCGGGCCTTCAGTAGTTTTATATTGTGTTCACACTGGTTAGAATCAATAGTTGTGCTAGGGGGGGAAAAAAATATGTCTCAGATTTCTACCAATGGCCTCCATTGCAAATTGTCTATACCCTCATTTTCATGTTTGTAAAAACCATTTGCAGAGGCAAGCTAGAAACTATCTAGTAATCAAACCCCAGCAATTAGTTTATAACCCAAACAAAACCTTTTGCATGAAAAGCCTTTAAAGAAAAAAGCACCTACAAATAATTTGGGATCCTGTCCTTAAGTACCTGGAAACTAGAAGTCTGAAGTTTTGTCCCTTTCTGCAAAAGGCTTGTGAGGTCTCCTTGCGGAATTCCTCGGTTTCTCTATGCATGTGTTTTTTTCCTCATGTGACTTTAAGGATAAGAAACATATTTCTATGTGAGTTTTCACATTTCCAAAGTAAAAGTTCTTCTTATATGTTTATCCCTTCCCTCTGGTCATCTGTTCCCTCGTTGTCTTACATCTTTGGAAAGAAGATGACTGTGTATATGTGTGTGAATATATCAAATCACTTATATTGTTCATTTAGGGGGGAAAAAAATAAACCTGAGTCTGGTAACAGTAGTAAAAGACCAGCCAAAGCCATTTAGAATAGTTCCCAACTCAGAGGTGCATAATAAACATGAGGCTTGCTTGAATAGAGTACACCCACATTCCTACGTCCCTTTCAAGAACCACTGTATCCGAATCTCTGGGGTTTGGCTCAGGGACCTGAAATTTTCAAAAGCTTCCTAGGTGACTGTGAAACAGGTAATCTATAGATCTTAAGTATGAGTAACACTGAGTGGAAAGGGAGAGCTAGTCCATTATAACAAGAACTTAAAGTGGCTTTGTTACTTTAGCTGCACAGTGAATTTTAAAGTAAATTTCAAGAGACACAGATTTATTTATTTAATTTCTCCCTGCCCCAATAAAGTAGTATTAAAATCCATCTGAAGAAAAAAAAAACTTTTCTTGATTGAATCCCAGAAGAAATTTATCACGGGGATTCTTACAAAAGGAACAGTGTCCAAGGTTTTAATTTTACCTCTATAAAGGCTGAGAGCATAACATTAAATTTTAATCTTTAGAAGACGTTTCTGCAAAGAGCTGAGGTAATCTAGGAACATCACTTTCTCATGATATAATTCTTAAACCAGCAATGAAATGGCTATTTATCCTTTAAACCAACTCTTTCAAATATCAACCAAGTTTCAGGCAAAGACAAAATAGCCAACTATGAACTCTTTTCCCAGGGTTAAGAATACCAAAATCCTTTGTCATGGATTAGGGGGAGTGGGGGGGAAAGTGTCATAGATCTTAGGTCTCAGAAATACAGATGGCAAAGTTGATGTCATGAACATTTGAGGTCTTTGTGTCTACATAGAAGAAAGACATGCAGATAGTGCCCAACCCTGACTTTGTCACAGTCCATTTTGTAGCTCTATCTATCCTTCTGTTCAACTTCCTACGTTTAGGTTTTTCTTTGTTTGTTTGTTTTTTAGAAATGTTCCCTAGGGGTCTGATGTTCTGTCAGGATATGGAGGTGAGGCTAAGGCAGCTTCTCTGTGTCCTGATTTCTCTCTGTCAAGGTTGTTCAGAACTGAGAATTTGTCTGGAGAAAAAGAACTTGTAGGACCTGTGTTCCTTAATAGGAGTTTATCAGATCCCTGACAGCTCATGTTGAAATAAAGCTGGACTTGAATTTGACCATAAACTCCCTGACAGCTCATGTTGAAATAAAGCTGGACTTGAATTTGACCATAAACTTTATTTCTTTTTATTTTCTTTATGGCCTCTTATATCAAGCTTCATAACCCAGAAGGCAACAAAAGTTTCACACTTAGAAGGAACTAAAATATGATCCTGAATTTTGATAAAGAGAATAAGCAGTTTGCTTGGACTCTCCTATAATTTGTTCAATGGATTAGTTCTCTCCATAATAGTAGGATCAGTGTTGGTGATGATGGGTTACCTAGCTGCAAATGGAACATCCAAGGGAGATGCTGACTGGATTTATGTGGTGATCTTTTGTTTTATGGCCAGATATCATATCATTACATTATACCCCTGAAAACTAATACAATTTTATGTCAATGATATCTCTTTTTAAAATTTTAATGCAAAGGGAGAGTAGTATTGTATCTAAAGAGTTAAAATACCAGAGAGAACCCAAGATAGTGGCATAGGTAAACATCTAAACTGCTGCCAGGCACAACAATTTCAAAATTACAACTAAAAGACAAAAATGTCTATCACCCAGAACCATGGGAAAGCTGGCTGAGTGGAAGTTCTGCAACTACACAGAAAGAGAAAAGAGCATTCAGTGCACAAATGCTGAAAAGCCGAGGTACAGAGGTGTGTGCAATCTGGGCTGGCAACAGATCCGGCTGGTGGTGGGCACTGCTATCTTCAACCTGAAGAGAGACAAGTTCCTGATTTTGCTGAAATCCAGTTTCTGGGGGGTCACCCGGGACCCAAACTCCTATGAGGAGAAGCTAGACTCTCTGCCATCAGGTCAGAAAGTGAGGGTGGCTTCTTGCAAAACTGTGTGTAGAAATAATTGTTTGCTGTACTGGAGCGCAAAACTTGGGGTCCTGGTAGAGGCAAGAGATGGCTAGCTGCCAGCCATTGTTGTTTGCCACGCCCTAGCCTTGTGACACCCTGAGACCCTGCCCCACACAACCTATAAACTCACTCAAGCTCCAAGCAGCAGCTTTTGCATATGAATGGCCTTCACTATCACCAAGTGAAGTGGTACCTAGCAAACTTGCAAACCGGTTCAGACAGCTCCATAATCTACAAGTCCCAAGCAGGGAGGAGAGGAGTGTAGTTCTCTCTGTAGCTCCTGCAGGGTGGCCTCAGAGAGTAGCTGAACTGCACCCCATTGAAAATCCAGAAGCCAGTGTACCTAGTGGTTAATGTGAGATACAGATTTCAACTCCTCACATCCATAAGGAACACATTCAAGAGACAGACTCAGTGAGCACCAAAGCCCCACTGAAACAAGTCCTGCATCATAAGCGTGTCTCCAGCACAGCAGTTCTTCCATTATAAACACAGTGGGTAACCACAGCCAATTCCTGAAGGACCATTCCTCCCAATGTACCAACAGCAATCAAGGCTTAACTACACCAAGACTTTGTACCAAGGGGTGTACCAAGACCATCCACCTCAGGTAATTGGGGAGGCTGAGCTACTGGCCCCTATAGGTCACCTACCACACAAAGCCATTCCATCAACACATGGAAGCAGCCTAAATGCAGAGACACAGAAACATGTCATAAATGAAAGAAATGGAGGAAAGAAAACTATGGGACAATATAGAGTTCAAAACCACATTTATAAGGTTACTCAAGAATCTTCTAAAAACCACTGAGAAACTTGATGAGACCTTTAAGGACCTTAATAAGAATGCCAAAAAAAAAAAAAAAATGGAAAAGGACCAGTCAGAAATTAAGCATACACTGTCTGAAATAAAGAATATACAGAAAATCAACTATAAGTCAATGTACCCCAAGAATCAAACCAAACATCTGAAATATGAGGAAACAAAAAATACCCAACCAGAAAAACAAAAAGAAAAAAGGATCCAAAAATATGAAGATAATGTAAGGAGCCTCTGGGACAACTTCAAGCATACCAACATCTGAACTTTTGGGACACCAGAAGGAGAGAGAGAGCAAAATATTGAAAACCTATTAGAAGAAATAATGACAGAAAACTTTCCCTACCTGGTGAAAGAAATAGAATTATAAGTTCAGGAAGCACACAGAACCCCAAAGAGGACCAAACCAAGACACATCATAATTAAATTGTCAAAGGCAAAAGATACCCATATGACTTCTAGCTGATTTCTCAACAGAACCTATGCAGGCTAGAAGGGAGTGACAAGAAATATTCAAAGTGATGAACAGCAAGAACCTACAACCAAGATTACTCTGAACAGCAAAGCTATCATTCAGAATTGAAGGTCAGATAAAGAGCTTCACTGACAAGAAAAAGCTAAAGGAGTTTATCACCACCAAACCAGGATTACATGAAATGCTAAAAAGAAGAGAAAGAAGAAGAAAAAGGTAAAGATAAAAATCACGAACAACAAAAATACATCAAATACATACCTACCAACAAGTAAATCTAAAAATCAAGTCAATAAAAAGTCTAAAGAACAGAATGGACTGGTGAATATAATGGAATCAGGAACTTAGAAAGGGAGTGGACTGAGGATTCTCAGGGGGGGAAGGATGTTTGAGGGGTGAGGGAAGAGATTGGACAAAAATCTTACACCTATGGGTGAAGACAATGGCGGGGGGAGCGGGGTAAGGGCATGAGGATGGGGAATCAGGTGGAGGAGATCTATGGGTGGGGGGAGGAACACCTGTAATAATCTGAACAATAAAGATTTATTTAAAAATAAAAAAGAGTTAAAATACCAGCAGGCTATCTCTTAATATAAATTTAAAATTATATATTCCTTAAGACCTTATGATATGTTCAAGTAACCTGTAGAAAGTTCACATGTTTGGTTGAAGAATTAACTTCACTCACTAACTAGGAAGAGAAAAAAATTTGCTCCATTATAAGGAAGAAGCCATGCCAGTGCAAATTGCTTCTTAAAATTGAAACACGATTTTAGTTTGTTTTATTTTCTAGTTATAATTACCATTAAGACAAAGAATATGTAAGGAAACATTTTAATGACTTCCTAATATATAGACCATTTTTTTTGAAGACTTATAAGTTTAAAGTTTTCATGTAAATTTGATTTTCCCCAATTTTTTTTATTTCTACCTTAAATACTTGTCAAAGTAAAGATTCTTATACACAAGTCCCAGAATATTGTATTTCTTTCATTTTAAAATCATTTACCTGTTTTTAAAGTAATCCAGGAGAAATATGTATTATTGATTCTTTCTTTGAAGTCTATCAAAGCTAAATGAAAAATCCCAGAGAGGTAATTTTAGAAACACTGTTGATAACACCCTTGTGTCTGGCCATGTATGTCCTATAAAAGGATAAATGAGTCATGCAAATACATTCCATTAGTGACCTTGTTATAAATTCCATTCTTACCACATTCACGAGAAAGCCCTAATTTTAAAATGCCTTAAGATGGATACTATCCTCAAAAATGCACCCAGAAGTCATAGATGAAGCTAATAATCTGATATGTACAAGGTTTATTTGGTTCAACCAGGGTTTTCTGTGTCTATTTTCAAAATGTACCAAGTGCAGAGGGAGGGGAAAAAAAGAAAGAAAGAAATGTATTCAGCAGCCAAAACTCCCTTTCAGCAATGCTCACTTTCTCAACAAAGTCATCTGCCAAGTTGCTAGGGTTTGTTAGCAACATTGACATTCATTGCCTACTTCTAAAGCTGTGTCCAGGCCCTCCCCCCCCTTATTTTTTTCCCCCTAGCCTTTACTAATATAAGAAGGTGCCATCATTAAGTCCTCAAAACTCCTTCACAAGAGGTTAAATCTGATTTTTACATTGGTTTGAGTTCAGATGTAAATGTGCTGACTCAGGGGGTGGTGATGACTAGGTTCTTAGCCTCTTTCTGAAACCTGCTGATTTGCCACTATTCAAAACTACTGTGGGGGTTTGCGCCACTGAGATGAGGTCTGTAGGCTCAAGCAGAACCTAATCCCAAACTCTTCGCCTTGGCTCTTCTGTAACAGAAGCGAGGCAGACTACCTGATCCCAGCACATACAAGACATGAATATACAGCCCAGGCCCAGATGCAGGTTCATCCATCCTGTGGACTTGATCTCAATGCTTTCACTTGCTGTCTTGTTTCTGGCCCCTTTGGTAACACTTGTATGCAGTGCAGTTCATCAGTGCAACAAATATTGCATTGCATTCTTCTGTGTTCACCAATTTTGGTTCCAAATTGGTATGAAGCTGCTGAGCAAATATCAAGAAAAGCAGAGTCCATGCAAATTCGAACACTGTTGGGCAATTCATTTTAGGCAGATAGCCGAGGACTTGGCTACTATCTATAGATAAATAGGGATATAAAGTAAATAAAACTCTAGTTACAGTTGAGGCATTTTTTGTTATATCGATGGAAGGTGCTCTTTGATCATTAACATCTGCATATTTTTCTGATTTATTACCCAAACTTCTGATTTGGATAACTCTTCATGGGTTTTTGCTTTTCATCTATGCTAAGAGGACAAAGGTCAATGTATTCAATTAATAAATTCATCTGAAATGAAATCTTACTAGTAGCTCAACTGACCCATTGCTTGATGGGTAGCAGTCTCTCATAGCTGCAAAAATGGAGGTCAGACACAGACACCAGGGAAAGGTTGGAGTGGCATTTCATTGTTTCAGAAGACAGGAGGCTTACCCCTCCTCATTGTTTAAGGGGAATAAGAACTGAAGCACTACTTGTTTTATCATTAGCAATATTTGAAACAGCTGATCATTTCTATGGCATTATGCATTTTTAAAAAGCAAATAGGTGGCTTGAAACCAATTCTACTTCATATAAGCATTTTTCACAGCACCTGGCGTGTGTGTTCTAAGCTACATCCAATTATATGATTTAGAAAAGGGAGCAAAAAATGGTCTGTCCTATTGTAATGGGCATAGGTAAGTTTAAATCTTTCAGCTGTTTAAGGCACGTATAATACATAAAATTTTAAAGAATTAATATAACTAAAGGAAAATTTTTAAAAAATCCCGGTAGATAAATAAAATCAACACCAGGTATTGGTATTCTCAGAGGGTTTCCTGGATAGTATGCTACCTTTCATTATATCTCTTCTTAAAACATGAGCTACTTTCAAAACATCTTTTTTTCCTTTTGTCTTTTCTAGGCTCTAGCTTCTTAAACTGAGTGCTACACTTCAGTGGTAATGATTTGGGGACATTTTACTGATTGATCTTATTATCAGGGATGAGTCAACTAACTTCGAATCCATATAAATCTGAGACAAAGGAAAGAAGACACTCACGTCTGCCCATACAAAACATCCTTAAGTTTATTTGCTGTCTCTTGCCTTCAGTGTGAGCCAACTTAATCTGAAACTCAAACTCATGGTAAGGTTGTGTTTCTCTTTAAAATAATTTTTGAAAAAAGAAAAAGTCTGAATTCATTAAGCTGCAAATCATTTAAAGAATAGCTTGCTACTTGAAAAACTAATCTGATTAAACTCCGTGAGTTCAGTAGATACAGTAAATGCCAATAATTTGGACTCATTTAAATTCAGAACAAATTTTAATGACCAGTTCTTTGAAAAATATTTAATCATATTGCTACTCCAGACACTGGTGTAGGTACAAGGCACACAGTGATCACAAGGACCTGCTTTCATGGGCCTGCCATGATTTGACAAAACAACACACAAAAAAACCCCTTAACTTTTAAATTAAGACTATGTTTGAGGAGGACATTGCAATAACTTTCTAGGCAGAATAAAAAGCATGTGCAAAGATCAGTGATATTAATGATCATGACATAAATAGGAGAGTGTGATGAGATGTTCTGTGCAGCTGGATTATAGGGAATGAGCTGTGGAGTGGGCCATCATAAATGTAAGCAGAGTAGCCAGCAGGGAACCAAAGATGGTTGTTAAGCCTGGGAGCAATATTATTTAGTTTTATTGTTTTGCAGATGACTTTCTCAGTCATGTAGATAATGTATTTGGAGGAACTGAAAGGATCAGTTAGAAAATGTTGCAATGGTCAGGGGAAAGAAGATGAGTGCCTAAACTGTGACAGCAGCAAGAATAGTCATGACCCACCCCTATATAGTACTATCCCTAAATGCCATGTATGTATAATTTGTGTGAATCAATAATGTTTGAAATACTCATTTTCTATGTGTTGCACCTTGATCATTTTGTTTTAACATTTTTGAGTAACTTAGACAAACTATTATAGATAATATGATTTTATTAACTAAACATAACTATAAAATATGTGAACTATTACTAGAGTAAAAATCAGAACAGTCATAAAAGGCAGTATGACCCTTCGATATCTTTTAGTATCTGCAAGCAAGTTTCCCCTACTTACTCATCTTTTCAAAATGTTTGAGAACATCTTGCCCATTATCATGGCATGTGAACTTTAAAATCATTTCATCAAGTTCCAAAAACAATCTCTTTGGAATTTTTATTAGGCTCATATTAAACCTAAAATTAATTTGGTTAGATGATATCTGCAAAATATTCAACCTTACTTTCTAAGAACTTGGCATATTCCTCAATTATTAAAAGATTGTATCTCCTAAAGTAGAGTTTTACAGCTTTTTCTGACAAGCCTCTAAAGAAAGCTAATCTTAGATGGTTTAGGATTACGGTTGCTGTTGTGAAATGGGTCTTATACTGATCATTGCTAAAATAAGAGATAACTATTGATGTGTGTATGGTTTATAACCAATAAATTTGCCAAATTATTTTTATTAATAATAAAGACTTTTACTTGATTTTGTGGATGATGGTGGGGTTCTAGCACCTTGATATAGTTTTTAAAGTTACATTACTAATTTCTAATAGCATTTTATACCATGATGGGCACCTTTATTTAATTCCTGATTTTAATTAAATCTTAAGTGTTTGAACACATTCCTGTTTTTTTGTGTTGTGTTGTGTGTGTGTGTGTGTGTGTGTGTATACATGAGGCTGATATACATTGACCAATTGATATATTTTATCACAGTAAAAGATTTCTGAATTTTAATCCAAACATTATACTGTAGATAAATTATACTTAGCAGTGGTTGTTATTTTTCTTAAGTCTTTACTCTTTTGACTCAAGGTTCAACCTTCAATTAAGTCATGCAAATATCATGTTTCATTGATTTAATTTTCTCGAAGTTTTTAGTTTAGTTGAATATTTTCATTCTCAAAGGCTAAAATACTCTGTACTAATTCTTTAAATTAGGGAAGAGGGGTCCATAATTATTGATTTTACAAGAACTTTTTTTGTGTGTGTGTGTTTTGTTTAGTTTTTAAATCTCAGAAACTTGTATGAAAGTATATTTCTTCTTCTCTTGGCAAATACAACCATATAGATCTTGTTCTCATTCTCATAAGGACTGTTAAAAATCTTGATGACATTTGCTTTAATTTGTTTAAGTTGTGGTTTTGCTATATAGTGTTAAGCTTTTAAATTAGTTATTTTTTCAAATTAGAATAGTAAAGGGTAGGGTTTAAAGTATTGAGCTCACTAAATTATCTGAATTTAAGTCCTGGCTCTACTTCTTGCCAACTTGTCATGTCAATATCTCATTTAAAAATTTTAATGCAAAGGGATAATGTGACATGTGAGACTTTAGAAAGTTACTTGACTGTTCTGGGCCCAGTCTCCTTATATGTAATGGGAATAAGGTACTATGCATAAGGTTACTGAAATAATGAAATAAATTAAGACATGAGACTGATAGAACAGTACTTTGACATTGTAAATACCAATAAATGTGGCCAATTTTACAACTTTCCTTTAAAAGCCTATAGCCTAGTCATGCCAAATCTTATTTTAAAAAAATGTTTGAAATGCATACTTAGCCTGCAGCAACTACCCAATCTTCATTTTTCTGTTTTTCAAATCTTGAATTATTCTCTTAATTCTGCTATTTTCTCAGTATCTACTATTAAAATCCTTCTTTCTTTCACTTGTTGATTCAGCCTCTTTAATTAAAAAAACAAAAAAACAAAAATTTGTTTATTCTTTACACTAAACTTGACACACTCTTAGTTTCCAAACTAAGGCTCAAGAAATGGGGCAATACAAGGTTTGACAATGGAAATAACATAAGGTAAGAAGCTCTACCTTTTTCTCCTCCAAGATTATTTACTAGTAAATGGGAGAAATTAAGGATTGGAAGTAGTAAGAGAGAATACTTGAAGGAATATAAGGAGAAAAATAAAACAGAAACATTGTTGGTTTCTGTTTCTCAGTATCTCCTAAATCTCCATTTCATTACTCTTGGATAGATGTAAGACCAAACAAGGCATCCAGCTTGCATTTGTATTTTCTAATTCCATTTCCTTCTTATGCTTGCAGTTAATTTCAAGTGGACACCTTGTGCCCAATCTTCCCAGACTCCCAAATGTTTCCAAAGGTTGCTGTGATCCAGAGAGCTATGTGGAAGACATTTGCTATCTGCAAAACTATGGCTGAACAAAATAGAATAGCTCTGTAAAAAGTCTAGAACCTAGGGCCTTTATAGAATCTGTTTTTACAAAATGATGCTTGCCCTGGCTCAGTGAGTAGAGCATCAGCCTGAGGACTGAAGGGTCCCAGGTTCCATTCCAGTCAAGGGCACATGCTCAGCTTGCGGGCTTGATCCCCAGGATTTCCAGGAGGCAATCAGTCAATGATTCTCTCTCTCTCTCTCTCTCTCTCTCTCAATTCTCTCTCTCTCTCTCTTTCTCTCTACCCCCCCCCCATTCCTCTTTGAAATAAATAAAAACATATTTTTAAAAATCGTGCTTTAATTTTTTTTCTAATTAAATTAGATGGTAAAGGTTATTTTGATTTTAGTATTTTCATTCTTTAATGAGCAACTTTTGGGAAAATGTCTGCATTTGCTTTATTTTATTTTTTTTGTAATTAATGGCTACAGAAAAGGCTTTTATGGTGACCTTAGAATACAAATTAAAACATTTGTAGAATGTTAATTATGCCAAGCACCTTTCTGTGTTTTACATATAGCAACTCATTCAATCTTTGCAGCAATTCGTGAAGTACGTGCTGTTATTTTTATTCCCATTTCACATATTAACAAATGGAAACAGAGAGATTAAATAATTTTCCAAGGGGGAAAAAAGCTAGCAATTGGCAGCATTAGGTTCAAACTCAAGATTGGTGCTATTGGTAGCCATGATTAGAAAAAGAGAGAGATGAAGAAGACATGCAGAAAGAAGCAGAGATCCTCAGGACTAGCCAGAATTTATTTATTTATTTATTTATTTTTTATTTATTTTTTTGTATTCTATGAGATACTCAGATATTACTGTGAATCATATGCAGATTTTTTTCAGATTTTTCCTGTGTGTTTAGAATCCACCTTTTTGTGGTTGTTGTTGTATACTTTCTTAATTTCTGGCACTGTAAGATGTTCCAGAAATATCTTATATTGCCTTCACCTTATCCCTAGAATGAGCCATTCTCCAAGGAGCTCTGCTTTCTTATATTGGGTGGAGAGTAGTATTGGGTCGGCAGCTAAGTAATTGCGGGTTTCACACATATATGGCTTCAGTTGAATTTTTAGGTTTGCAGACGTAGTACAAATGTAAAACACATTTTGTTATTTGATAGTTGGCTATTCAGCTGTTAATCAGTAAAAAAAAGTTTTTTGATCTGTTTTGTAGTTTTTGTTTGGCGTTCGTTGAAAAATGGAAAATCAAAAGGAACATTTTCGTCATATTTTGCTTTTTTATTTCCGCAAAGGGAAAAACGCATCGCAAGCTCATAAAAAGTTATGTGCTGTTTATGGTGACGAAGCCTTAAAAGAACAGCAGTGTCAAAATTGGTTTGCCAAATTTCGTTCTGGTGATTTTTCACTCAAAGATGAAAACCGCTCTGGTCGTCCAGTTGAAGTTGATGACGCCCTAATCAAAGCAATAATCAATTCGGACTATCACAGTACAACACGTGAGATTGCAGAGAAGCTTCATGTATCACATACATGCATTGAAAATCACTTAAAACAACTTGGCTATGTTCAAAAACTCGATACATGGGTTCCTCAAGAACTGAAAGAATCACAGTTAACGCAACGCATTAGCAGCTGCGATTTGCTAAAGAAACGTAATGAAAATGATCCATTTTTAAAACGACTGATAACTGGCGATGAAAAATGGGTTGTTTACAACAATATCAAGCGGAAAAGATCGTGGAGCAGGCCAGGTGAACCAACTCAAACAACATCAAAAGCTGATATTCATCAAAAGAAGGTTTTGTTATCAGTTTGGTGGGATTACAAAGGAATTGTCTACTTTGAACTCTTACCACCCAACCGAACGATCAATTCTGATGTCTACATTGAACAACTAACGAAATTAAACAATGCAGTTGAAGAAAAGCGGCCCGAATTGACAAATCGAAAAGCTGTTGTATTCCATCATGACAATGCAAGGCCACACACATCTTTGGTCACTTGGCAAAAATTAATGGAGCTTGGTTGGGATGTTTTGCCACATCCACCATATAGTCCTGACCTTGCACCATCTGATTACTTTTTGTTTCGATCTTTACAAAACTCCTTGAATGGTAAAAATTTCAATAATGATGATGATGTCAAATCGTACCTGATTCAGTTTTTTGCTAATAAAAACCAGAAGTTTTTTGAACGTGGGATTATGATGCTGCCTGAAAGAAGGCAAAAGGTCATTGATCAAAATGGGCAATACATTACAGAATAAAGTTATTTAGTTCCATGAAAAAATTGTCTTTGATTTTCTTTAAAAAATCCGCAATTACGTAGTTGCCGACCCAATATTTAGAAACCAAGATCTGGATCTGGATATTCTCCTAAAAATTCACTATTTCTAGGCCTTATCAGCAGACAGAACTAAAAAATATGTGTATATATAGAAAAACCCATGTACAGACACATGCGTACACACAAATGTATTTATTTTTATGTAAATTACAGCAATAAAAAGAGCCAGATTTAGTATAATTTAAAAGATTGTATATAGCACCTTCTTCATGTAGGGTTGGCAAAAACATTGATTATTATTAGTAACTAGAGGCCCGTTGCACAAAAATTCATGCACTGGGGGCAGTCCTTCAGCCTGGCCTGCCCATTCTCACAATCCGGGAGCCCACAGGGGATGTCCTACTAATGGCTTAAGCCTGTTCCCCACAGGAAGCAGGTCTAAGCCACAGTCTGGCCTTCCTCTGCCGGAGGTGACTGGGGGGATCAAGGAGAAGGCACTGCTCCCATCATCCCACCACTGCTGGCTGCGGCGGCTCCTGAGCCCTGGACCTCACAGCCACCAGGGCTCACGGCTGCCTGAACCCAAGGCTGCCTGAGCCCTGGGCCTCGAGGCTGCTATGGCTTTGTCCAGATGGACGTCTGGAAGACTTACCCCCTAACTAGCATATTACCCTTTTATTAGTATAGATGACATCAATATATATATTTTTTAAGATCAATTAAATACTATATACTTCTCTCTTATAATTCTACTAGAGGCCCAGTACACACAATTTATGCACAGGTAGGATCCCTAGGCTGGCCAGCGATCAGGACCAATCAGGGCCAATCAGGTTCCCTGCCTCCCTGCCTCCCTGCCTCCTCCTTCCCTCACTCCCTCAGCACCCTGCTGCCTCTGGTTGCCTGTCAATGTTCCATGCCACCCCCTGCTGGTCAGCACATGTGATAGTGATCCAACTCCCATTCTCTCGGTTGAACTCCCAAGGGGACACTTTGCATATTAGCCATATATATATTGGATGTGAGACTTGATTTTTCTAAATAATTTTAAAATAAAAGTTCAAGTATAATTGCTACTTTCAAATTGACTATAATTTTAAACATCTTATATCACATCAGGAGTTGAAAAATACATTTTAATAGCTAGCCAACACTCTAAATTATAAGGACATTTCTCATCTCTCTCTCTCTCTTTCTCTCTCTCTCTCTCTCCATATGTATATATATGAGAGATGTCCTTATAATTTAGAGTGTTGGCTAGTCATTAAAATGTATTTTTCAACTCATGATGTGATATAAGATGTTTAAAATTATAGTCAATTTGAAGGTAGCAATTATATTTGAACTTTTATTTTAAAATTATTTAGAAAAATCAAGTCTCACATCCAATATCAGGAATCCAGTGTATTGTGATTACCCTTTGGAGCTGAGAGATTCTGTGGCCTTGCAAAAGCCTGCAAGAAAAATCAGTTGTTGTTTTTGTAGAACAAGGAAGACAACTGATTAATACTTAAGAGACTTCATTTGTATTAACTTAGATTAAATTTGGATGCATTCAAATCCATAGACAAAGCAGTTGATTCAAAATATGTGACAAAACTTCAACAGAGTAAGAGCAACAACAACACTGACAAGTTATGTGCTCTGTATTTAAATATAATCCCTTGAATCTCTTGGAAGCATACAATTCAATGTCATGTGCTTGGATTTAGAGTTCTAGCAATAAACAGAGATGGAAGACTAGCCAGGACATGTTCATCAAAATTATATTTGTCTGGCTGATGTTACCAAGTGTGTTCAATATATCAATTCTTACTGTAACATCAGTTGACAACTCTAAAGTCACAGAAAATGCTTGCTTTTGCAAGGATGAAGATGGGGGAAGAGTAATGTCAACTTGTCAGTTTTCTCACTCTACAAAAATATAAGTATTAGAACAGATGATTCAACTGTTGGGAATACATGACTCTCACACTATTCATGCAAGTGCAATAGCTTTTCTAAATTATCTGGGGGGGAAATCTGGATGATTCTGGCCTAATTTCCCAACAAGCTTTTAGGCACTGATAAAGAAGAGGGCTATAAAAAGGAAGCGGAAGGATATAGTTTAGCACCTGTCATATGCCAAATAGTAGAATGGGTACTTCATAGATTATTAATCCAATAACTCCTCCCATGTATACTGCAATGTAGGTATTTTGAAAAACCTAAGTCTGAAAGTGAAAAGGAAACTTACCATCCATAAGTGCTAGAATTGGTAACCTAATACAGTCTAGGCCTACCTCCAAAATGTTTGATCTATATATACTGTCAAGTTGTTGGAAAAATATTCTTTTTAATATTAACTAAGAAAAAATGTAAATAAGGAAATCTTCCACCCAGAGATATCAAACAAATTATATTAAAGTCAAAAGGAATGTTCTTTTCCAAGTATTATCTGGTTTAGGTTCTACCAGTAAGTATGAAATGCAGCCTCTGCTTCATGATTTTTATAACAAATGACATAATTAAATTCTCTCTCTATGAACAATCTATGTATAAATCAACCATTTCAACTTTCTGTTGAGCTCATCACACAGACCAGCATGGTGTGAATTCTGGAAAACAGTCAGTAAGTGGGCTTGCCCCTTATAACACAATAAAATTAATTTGATGAGAATCAGATGTTACTCTCCTATGTCTACCTATTATACACCTGCCTGAAAACTTAAAAACCAAGTAATAAATATGATCGCATCGCATAAATACAATGATTTTAATTATAACATTGTCTAAAATAAATTGAATATTGGCTACTGTTGCCTTATTCTAGACACTGGGAACCAAATGCACTTCTTGATCTTTCAAAACATTTATTCTGATGAGAGAGACAGCAAATAAACAAATATTGATGGGATGGTGTTTTTTTAAGGCCATTGCTCAGAATCTCCATCTGTGAGAAGTTGATTTTGAGCAGAGATCCTTAAAAAGTGAGAGGGAGAGCATGTTCATATTTGGAGGGAAAGAGCACCTAGCAGAAGGAATTCCAGGTGCAAATGCTCTGAGAGGAGTGTGCTTGGTGTGTTAAAGGTTCAGCAAAGATACAGCATGACTGGAACAGAGTGAGCAGGAAGGAATATTGTAGTGGATGAAATTGTAGAAGTATGTAGGCTGTAGTAAAAATCTGAGATTTTAAGTGTGATGGGGATTTTAACCATGAGGGAGTTTTATGTAGGAGAGTAACTTAATCTGACTCTCCAGCTACTATATTAAAATCAGTCAGAGGAGGATAATTGTGGAAGCATGGAAAGTAATTAGGATGCTGTTGAAATAACCATGACATTATATGAACTTCTACCTAACCAAACTGAAACATTGATTATGTGGAAATTAGTGTTTTAAATCATCCAAATCCTTTTTTAAAGTATTTACAATTTTGAAATTCCTTGCTTTTAAAAAAAAATCTCTATAGATTTTAATTAAAACAGGGAATTCAACAGATATCAGCTGATAGCAAAGTTTTACAATGATTTTTTGAAGCATTTGCTAACCAAGTGCTGTAAGGACTATGGCATTTACACATGCTTGTTAAAAATCCTTCTCAGGCAAAAATATGACAAAGAGAAAATGTAACATTTCTGAGCCCTTGGCAGCATGGTCTTTGCCTACAGGCAAATACAGGATCCCTCATTCTCCCCTTAGGAGCCTTCAGTACCTTCTCGGCAAATGGTTCTCAGCTAGATTACAAATCTTCAGATGTAAAGTGATATAATTCTTACTATGCCAGCATACCTTCAGTGAGTCATTAGGTTTTATGGGTTAGCTAATAAACTATAGGCACTTGTATAGATCCTAAAGAACTGAAGGGGCTAATGAGAGGGATTCTAGATTGGACACTCCTTCCAATGCAGTGTATTGTCTTCAAAATTAAGGACAGGCAGCTGGTTGGTAGAGTAGCAAGAGGTGAAATATTGTTGAACTACTACTGGGCCCATATTTGCCTATTCTGGTAGAAATTCTGTGATAATTATTCAAACTGTGGACACTAAAATAAAAATCAAACACAGCTGACAAATAACAATTATAAAAGACCACTGTGGCACTGTGAATCTGGGTAGCAAACAAAGAATATCCAATGTCCTATGCATGCCACGAGGGAATTGGAAAGAGCCCAGAAAAGCTCATTCAGACACTACAACTACATTATTAGCTGTGTCTCCGAGTGTGCTTTAATTCTCTCCCTTCTGCCTGGCCTCACACTGGTCAGAGGCAGCTTATGAGGCCACCTCTTCCCAGAGTCCCACATTTACAGGAGACCAAAATCCCCTACCCCTGCCCTTTTTCTCTCAAGATAGTTAATCCTCACTCAGTTTGACCCAAGTCGTAAGGGTGAATAAGTAATCCAATAAATAATGTCTCATTCCCGACTATCCTTTGAGCTTCTTTTCCCATAACCCTCCTAAGCCAGAGGGATAGAATTTTCTCTTATCACTTACTTTGAAGTTCTACATTCTTGACAAAGACTCATTATTGTTAAGCCTTGAGAAGCAGTGAAGAGAGACAGATGTTGGCTTGCTAATGAGTAGACCTACTATACTTGTAATTAGCCTCTCCAGTTTCCATAGGTTTATAAATTTAAAAATCATTATAAAAGCAATAATGATTCTTCCCCACCCTCTCAATGTTGGTTGTGGTCCATTTCCTCTATTTGTGTTAACAGATTCTGGGTAGTATCTCTGGAGTAGGGCATGTTTAAATAGAATAAGTAAAAGAAAAATATCACAAGAAAGAATAAAGATTAACTCGCCTGTGTGTGTGTTGTGCTATTTCAGTATTGAACTACAGCTGGTAGAACTACAGACCTCAGAAGGTCACCTGTATATATATATGCTGACTGGGTCAACACTGCAAAATAAATGTTTGCTAAGTGTTTCAATCAATAATAATCTTTTGCACCCTGTTTTTCTTTCATGAAATGCCATAACTAACTAAATTTCCACTGATTTTATACCTTAAAAATACTAATTGGGATATTTCTGAGTTTTGGAGGGGAGGGGCATAGTGAGTGAGAATTTGGTTCTGAAATGTAACATAATCTCCCTTTGAAGGATTAAATCTTTAACTACAATAGTATTCTCCAAATACAAATGAAGATAGTCTTTGACTCCTAGATCTGAACTCTAGAATAGGGAGAGGTTGGGTGAGGTCCAAGGTTAGGGAGAAATTCATGAGAGAGAAATGTACTGAATTTGAGGAGGCTCAATAAGTTCCACTCCAGTTTTCCACCAATTGATAAATGAGGCTCAAAGTTAATTTTATACTGATAAGGGTGATATTGGAGAATCTGACTTAGCTCACAATAGCATTAGCTTCTTATCATGAAGCACACATCAACTTATTCTGTGAATCAGTCAAGCATTGCTGACCAACATAAGCTTCTCTGGGTACAGTTTGAAGGTCATACACCTTAGAGGAGGGGAGCTCTCTATTGGCAGCTTGAATTTCAGGAAGAAGTCCAGCAAGTCTCCATATGCTTAGTTTCTCTCTCTAAAGGAACAGTTGCAGATTCAGTTCCTCCTCCTTCTCTACTGACATTCCCTTCACATGAATGGAAATATTAGGAGTCTGGAAAAATTGATCCCCACCCACTGTAAGTACACTGTGGTGAGTGATTCTACCCTTTTTGTCAAAATTTCTACCTTCATATGAAAGTTTAACTCATGGCTCTTACCCATGAATATCACATAATATCAGGAGACAGGGGTAAAGTTCAGCTGATAATAGGTAATAAGGTAGAGAATGGAGGTGGATAAGACAAAGTTGGGTAGATAGAATGCTAAGCTTTTATTTAGATACTAGAGGCCTCATGCACAGAGGAGCGGGGAGGGGGCCCTCAACCCAGGCTTCATCCTCTCACAATCTGGGGCCACTGGCTCCTAACTGCTCACCTGCCTGCCTGCCTGATGGCCCCTGACCGCTCTGCCTGCCTGCCTGCCTGATCACCTCTAACTGCCTCTGCCTTGGCCCCCACTGCTGCAACTTCATCCAGAAGGATGTCCAGAAGGATGTCTGGAAGGTCATTTGATTGTCTGGTCTAATTAGGATATTATGCTTTTATTATTATAGATATTTGTTTTTACTTTATATTTTGAAAGATAAGATGGCACATGGCCATTATAAACTCATGATTCTAAAGAAGAGAATTAATGTTGAAAATGAAAAAAAAATTCCTTTGACACCTTGATTATACTTCTTAAAATTTATTCCTCTAGATAAACTAGGACAATATTGTGGCATTAAATAAATCCTCTGAAATGTAATCAAATTGTGAGGATATTTTTCTTTCTGCCAAAATGATTAGGGTGTGATGCATCCTGATAACCAGCTGTTGGGAATAAGTTCAGTTTTCCTGAAGGGTGGTCCACAAAACCAAGGATTATTTTCCGCATTCTTTGAGGACTTAAAAATCTATGAATCTATACATGCCAAGATTTTATTTAGAAAATAGACTGATGTAGATGTCACATAAATTCTATTAAATTGTCATTTTAACAGCCTTGATCATTATACAATTCAGCAGAAGAAAGCTAAAGACTTTTTGGTTGTTCCTGTTTATTAATAAAAGGAACTTTTTAAATGGACTTATACAATTATCTTGAACATATTTTAGAAAGTCTGAAAACCATAATGTTAGTATTGAAACCATACATAGAACCAATGAAGCACAATAGTCCATATGCTTCAGTTTCTTAATTGGAGATGAATTAATTTTCAAGCAATTATTATACATATACCACTTAATGTGACATTTCCTAGTTTTAGTTGTTTTTGTGTAAAATTAGATTTATATGGAAATATAGTTTCAACACAAATTGTAAGTAAGAATTATCGTAATGCATTGAAAAATCAGTAACAGAGTTCATTGGAAATTAAACAAATAATTCCTAGAGAATGAATAGCAGATTGAAACCAGAGTCTGGTTTAGGGAACATGTGGAAAAAGGATAAAATAGAACTGCAAAATAGAGGTGATTTTATGGCTCATCTTTATGGAGTGACTCTGGATTCATTGGGGATAGATGTGATAACTTGACAAAAACCAAGCAGGCTCTGATGGGTGCCCTTAAGTCACAGCTTGATAATTAGTTAACTACACAGGGATAATTTGAGCTATGATTTATTACTGATGATAGCAGAATTACTAAACTTTTTAATAAAAATATCCATATTTACTAGGAGGCACCACTTTTTAACCCAAAGGTAAAAGCAGAATAGATTTTATTTTTGGTTAAAGAATGTCCTGTGGGCTTCACTCATATTATAGTCCTCTTCTCTTCTTACTCATGATTCTATGCCAGATTGGGCTACATGTCTTGTTTTTCTCCCAAGTTGAATTGAATCTGGCAAATATGGGCTGCCTTTTATTTAATTCGTGAGGAAAATGAACACCAAGATTTATTTCATTAAGTGGGACAATAAGGCTGGATTATAAGATACTTTCTTCACCAAGTATCTTTGGGTGTTTTTAAAAAAATTTTTTATAAGAGTGGAAACTAATGTCATTGGAGGGAAAAACTAATTGGTTCAGTCCATTGCTTTCTGCTCTTTGGATAAAAGTATGTAATTCACTTGTTCTTTTATTTTCCAATCAGTTGACTGGGGTCAATTTTTTTGAAGACACATCTCACGCTGAATAGTTTTCTTAAACCAATGCAATAAGGATTTGAATCTGGAATGTATGGAATTGATTATTTACAGAATAGCTTTATATCTGGAGCAGTACAAAGAGCTTCCTAAATTCTTCATTTGGTTGTGTGGACATCCTTATCAAATAATGTGTAAAAACACTATGATTTTGATATTATAACTTTGTTTTTATATTGTTATATTGTTTTTATATTGTGAGGGTGATTCAACTGCAGTTTTTGCCTGTTATTGAGCATTGAATTGATTCTGCTGATTTGGCTGCTCCCACTCCTCCCTCACCTCCCCATGGGCCTAAATCACTAGAAAAGGATATGCCTATAGATTGGAATGTGGTTCTTTAGCCCAAAGTACCAAAGTAATTGTGACTCTTTTCATAATTCCTATGGTTTGTTGACTGCCTGTTATCATTAAGATGACAATTAAAACCTCTGCTTTCCCTGTGTTTTGGAGACACCACTTCCCACTGCCACCAAGTTATCAAGTTACATATATTCAGCATATTGGGAAAGTGCGGTAAATGATGCAGCTTGTAGTTCTACATAAATGTCAGGTTCCTGAAAATCCAGCCACATCATACCTCATGGTTTATCTTCACAATCAGCCTTTGCTGATTCCTGTTCCAGCATGTTCCAGATGGTAACATTAGGTAACCGAACTAATTGAGGCTGCTGCCCCTCTCCAGTTGCCAATGATGAGGTCATAGATCAGTAAATTAGAAGTCCTCCCAGCACCAGTGCATCTGTTGAAGTGTAGACTGCCTGCTGTAATCCCAAAACCCTCTGAGCCATCAGTTCATTGATCTCTCTCAACTCCACATCAGAAGGCATTTGGATTCAGTTTTGCCTGCCCTCTGCCCAAGTCCATAAGCTCTTTTAGTGGGAAGCCTCTTCTCAATACTCCTGTGGATGGCCAAGCCACTTTGAACCCCACTGACTACTAGACCTTCTCCTTCCTGCTTTAAACAATGCTCCATCTCCACCAGTTGACTAAACTGCACCCCATTTAATTTCTTTTCAGTATTTAATCACCAGGAACTGGGATCCAATGAGTCCTGATATTTCTGTTTTCTGCCTGGAGAGAAGTCCTGAGGTGAGTGGACTTAAAATTTACTTTTCAATTTATTTCCTCCTATACTTCTAGAATTGTCTATTCTTTAACTAGTCCAGATAATATCTCCTCTGCCACTCTGGCTCCTACTTCACTATCCCTTCACTTGTTCCCAAAGCTAGTTCCTGGTCTGATTTTGCTATTCCTTTCTTTAAAATTGTTCAGATTTTTGGCCCTTCCCCCACTTCACTGTTTAACCCATTTCCCTAAAACCCAAGGGTTTTCCAAATGATTTCTGCATTAATGAAACTTTCCTCTGTAGCTGTGTAGTCCATACCAACACTTGACTGAAAACTTCAATGGAAAAGAGCAATTTATTGCCTCCTTGTCCTCATCTTTGCACAGGGTCAGGCAGTTTACCTGGCTAACTTCTGCTGAGTGGGTTTCTTTCTTACCAGAACTTTCTCTGTCAGTGCCAAAGCACAGGGAATTGTTGAGGAAGTGGGAAGACCAGTCCTAAATTCTACCTATTACTTTGGGCCTATTGTCAGGCCCATTTTTTTGTGAGTTGGACCTGATTTACTTCCAACATTCATTTTTTGAGGGACTCTATGAATGATGAGAATTAATTTTCTTTGTATTTGACAACCCTGGTGTCTTTGCATTCATTCCTTCAGTCTTACCATCAAGCATTATTCCTAAATCTTCTGTGCCATTAATCAGACAAGCTCTCTGACATGGCCTTATTGTTTGAGCCCTGAGCTTTTGTCATTTTCCTAATTCCCTGGACTCTGAGTCACTTCTCTTCCACCAGTTCACCAGTTTTGGGTATAGTCTAACTCATTGGTTTTCCAAAACTCTACTAATGATCAAGTGAAATTAAACTCAGAGTAAATACCCTTCTTCCATAGTAGCAAAATTTAACAGACACAGTACATCTGTTTCCATTAATCAAAATAGATGAAGTTATATAATACTATGTCTTTCATGTTATTTTGTTTTATTGGGAACAAGCTCTGCACGAGGCAGCCAAATGATGGCTTTAAGAAATTCCAGAAAATGGCTACTGCTCACAGCCTGGGAATTCCTAGCAAACCTAATACCATCAAGGGATGCAACTACACACATATAATTGCACAGATCTCTTTACAAGACTTTGTAATGCATTTCCTAAATTGATATCATTTGGCAATAGCTATGAATTTTTGAAAAACCAAAAAGGGTTGCAATTATGAATTATGGGTTTGCTCCTAGAATCCCACAGAAAAACTGAAAACTCAGAACCCTATTTAAAGCAGAATTTCAGCAATCATTTTTTCCATATTTCAGACCAAATACATTTTTTTCCTCAAAACTATATAATAATGGTATTTTAAGGCTTACTCAAATAGCCACAAAAGCCTTTGAACAGATGTATGGTTCCAATTAGCCATTATAAACTATCACAGATATTGAATTGATTTTTTTTTATTGGTAATGAATATCTTTTATGGAGTTAGTAATAAAAGGTATACAGACCACCCTACTTAAGTAGGTTATACATCCTGGTTTTCTATGTCTATTCCTTTTCATTATCATATTTATCAAATAGTGTGTATATATATATATATATATATATATATATATATATATGTGTGTGTGTGTGTGTGTGTGTCTTCATTACTAGATTGTAACTTATGAGCTTCATAATACATTGATTATTTTATTTACCAATGTATGCTTAACACCTATGCATGTCACATTGTTTGGTGTTGTATATATATTTGAACATAGTATATTATAATCATCCAGTAAGTATTTCATTGTAATAATCTTAAATGGGATTATGTACACTTGATCTCCAGACATAATTCAGAGGTAGTTAATTGAAATAAATGTAGATTATATATACTAATGATAGCCTCGGTAGTGTCACACCCCCACGTCATCACAAGATGGTCGTGCACAGCAGAGTTGGGGCCCAGTGGCTGCTCTACCTGGAGAGGCTGGGGGTCCCACACCTCTACAACTCAAGGATCAGGTCCAAACCAGCAGTCAGACATCCCCTTAGAGGTCCCAGATTGGAGAGGGTTTAGGCTGCGCTGAGGGACACCACCCCCCCAGCACAAATTTTGTGCACCAGGCCTCTAGTCTATATACATATAAAAGGCTAATATGCAAAGTTGTCCCCTCGGGAGTTCAACCAGGAGACCGGGAGTTTGATTGCTCTCTGTGATATGTGTTGACCACAAGAGGATGGCACAGAACAAAGGAAGTCCCTGGCCACTAGCCTTTATTGGCCCTGATCACCAGCAAGGTTTAGGAACCCTACCCATGCACAAATTTCATGCACTGGGCCTCCAGTATATATATATCAAAAAACTGAATTCTATATAATAAAAGCCTAATATGCTAAGTGTCTGGTCATCCAGTCATCTGTTCAACCAATCAAAGCATAATATGCTAATGATATGCTAAAGTCACACAACCTCTTGCTATGACATGCACTGACCTCCAGGGGGCAGACAATCAACCAGTCAACCAGTCGCTATCATGTGCACTGACCACCGGGGACAGATGTTCCGACTGGTAGGTTACCTTGCTACTGGGGTCCAGCAAATCAGGACTGAGCAAAACAGAACTGAGCCCTCCCGCAGTTTCTCCCTGGCTGGCCAACCTCGAGTATCCCTTCCCAGCTCAATCGTGCACCATTGGGACTCCTCAGCCTGGCCTGAGCCCTCTCGCAATCCAAAACCTCTTGGGGGATGTTGGAGAGCCGGTTTTGACCCAATTCCACAGGCCAGGCTGAGAGACCCCACTGGTGCATGAATTCATGCACCAGGCCTCTAGTATAATCATTACATCATTGTGATATTACTGAGATACTTCTAAATAATTTCTACACCCTCATATATATTTCACAGAATTCTACGACTCATACATATATGAACAAGTAGAAATTATTTGTTAAATAATATCTTATTGTATTTATTTTTTATAATAAATAGCTTTGTTTTTTTATTATTGAATGAATTGGGGTGACATTGGTTAATAAAATTATGTAGGCTTCAAGTGTATAATTCTATAATACAACATCTGTATATTGTAGTATGTGTCCACCACCCCAAGTCAAATCTTATCCCATCACCATTTAATTATTCCCCCTTTTCGTTTTTTACTTCCCTCCCCAACCATCACCATCCATTTCCTCTGGTAATCACTGCTGCCTGTGTCTATCAGTTTTTGTGAATTGTTGATGTGTTTTTTTGTTTGTTTGTTTGTTTGTTTTGCTTAATCCCTTCACTTTTTTCACCAAGCCATACAAACCCCATCCTCTCTGACAGCTGTCAATCTGTTCTCTATGACTTTGTTTTTATTTTTTTATTTTTTGTTAGTTTATTTTGTTCATTAAATTCCACCTATGAGTGATATCATATGGTACTTATCTTTCTCTGACTGGCTTACTTCATTTAGTGTAATGCTCTCTAGGTCCATCCATGCTGTCACAAAGGATAAGATTTCCTTTCTTCTTTTTATATCCCACTAATATTCTATTGTGTAACTGTACCAAAACTTCCTTGTAAAAAAAAAAAAAATTTTCAGAGAGGAAAGGGAAGAGAGAGAGAGAGGAGACAGAAACATCAATGATGAGAGAGAATCATTGATTGACTGCCTCCTGTATGCCCAATATTAGGGATCCAGTCCACAACCTCAGCATGTATCTTGACTAGGAATCAAACCGTGAACTCCTGGTTCATAGGTCAACACTTAATCACTGAGCCTTTAGTGGTTTTTATTAAAAATCATGGCTTTTTTCCCTTAAGTTCTGTTCATTTTATCTTATTATTTTGGTAATTTTCTTCCACCAACTAGAGTATGTTTATCTTTCCTTTTACTGAGTTTAATGAAAGCATGACCAATAATCTCAAAGGCCCATCATTTGTTGTTTGTTTGTTTGTTTGTTTTTAAATATACTTTTATTGGTTTCAGAGAGGGAGGGAGAGGGAAAGAGAGATAGAAACATCAATGATGAGAGAGAATCATTAATTGGTTACTTCCTTCACACCCTCTACTGGGGATCGAGCCGGAAACCTGGGCATGTGTCTTGAATGGCAATCAAACTGTGACACCCTGGTTCACAGGTCCACACTCAACCACTGAGTCGGGCAGGCCAGGCTCAATGCCTGTCATTTAAACAAGAGTAGAACCATAACTTTTAATGAAAAGAGTAACATGTTGACCTGAGAGATGCTGTTGCTAGTCTCCATTGTTTAACAGGACTTCCCAGCCTTCACTTCCTCCTCACTTGATAGGAGTCATGCAAGTGCAGTCCAATAATCTGAAATGGGTTAATAGAGTGAATGAATACCTGTTGATCAAACAGCTTGTGAGGCACTTATGATCTGATGTTCCAGTGACTAGGTGGGGCTTTTGATCTCAATGGCCTCTGGCTACAGAGTCAGGTAAAAGTCATCTTCCAATAGTTGGAACAAGATTGGTTGTGGGGGTTAGTTGAGGTGTGAGGTTTGATGATGCTTGGGTGACCTTGGTTAGTTTCATAAAAAGGCATAACAGAACAGACTGTCAATCTTAGAAGGAAGGCAGGGGTTTGTGGGTGCCTGAGAAGAGATCAACCAAAGAACTAGTATGCATATATGCATAACACATGGACACAGACAATAGGGAGCTGAGGCCTGGAGCAGGGGGTGAGTTAGAAGGGGTCAATGGGGGTAGGGGTAAGGGGACATATGTAATACTTTAAAAAATAAATATTTTTTTTAAAATAGAAATGAACCTATAAAAAATAAAGAGGCATAACAGAAAACTTAGAAAATTAAGATTTTATGTTTATATCTTTCAGAGACTCTCAAAATGTAATTCATAGAAGAATCATTGAAAAAAACTGACTTATTTGAAAATTGCAGATTTCTCAGTCTCATCTCCAGCAATTTTAATTCAATGAGTCAAGGACTGGGCATAGGGAATCTGTCTTTTTAATACGCACCCTAGGTGAAGCCCAGTCACACGGTTTGCAGCCCTCACATTGAAAACAATTACTGAATTACTGGCTTAGACAAAGATCCTTTCTCTTTATATTTTTCAGGTTGGAACTGAGACCAGTCACTAGGGCAAAGGGCTATATGGCAAATGTTAGTGTGTGTGTGTGTGTGTATAGTGTGTGTGTGTGTGTGTCCATGTGTGGGATATTCATTTAAGCATTTGAAATATGTTTTGTGGACTACTATAGGTGAAATAAATTATTAAATACTGGGAAATAGGGGAAAGTAGGAAAAAATGTAAAATAGTGTTGCATTCCAAACTTCAATAAAAAATAACTCAGTAGGAAAAGGTCACAGAGTTTGCTCAGTGTCAAAAATTTATGGAATAATTTACAGCAGAATGGCCTGCACAGTTTGCTTAGAAGTTAACATCTATGAGCCAGAATGTCAGGCCATTATTCTTGCTATTGCACTGCTAACTTTACGAAGACAAGGGCACACATTGCTATTCAAGTGACATACTGCTCCACTGCTCCAGTGAGCTTAGGAAACAGATGATATTAAGAGGAAAATGATCACATAATGTTTGACACAGCTTTTCTGCACTGATTGCCTCTGTAGATTTTGGTGAGGTGTTTACTCACCTCTCAATTTTTACTGCCATCACTACATTTAATAATGCACAATCACAAAGGTGATTTGCTCCTTTTTTTTTTTTTTTTCATTTACATGTAAACGAGAAGGCTGTTGATAGAATTACGGTCAATAACCATTTTTTTCTTCATGTTGCTAAGCTTTTGCTTTCAAGTCTGAGAGGAAAATTATATGAGAACTTCAGCCTGAATCATGTCACTCAAGGTAATCTGGATACCAAGAAACAAACAAAACAGACGGAATAAAAGCAGCCTGGAGTTCATCGGGTTTATTTTGCCTCCACCTGCTCTCAGAGAGACAAGTTTGCAATGCTTGACTGCAGTTTCATATTTACAGGAATGGATTAGAGACAGAAATCATCCTCAGGCTGTAATCCCAGGGAAACCAGAAAAACAACTTCTTATAAAGCTGTTTATAGGGTAACAGATATGAAGGTATAAATAAAAGATATAAATAACTTTTAAAAATAGAGTATTTCTAATTCTTTCACCAGGTGGGGGAAGTTTTCTATCACTATTTCTTTCAGTATGTTTTCGATATCTTGCTCTCTCTCATCTTCTGGGACCCCCATAATTCTGATGTTGGTTTGCTTGAAGTTATCCCAAAGGTTTCTTACATTATCTTCAACTTTCTGGATTCTCTTGTCTTCTTGCTTCTGCGGAGGAGTGTCTTCTGGCTCTTTATGTTCCAAATCTTTGACTTGATTCTTGCGATCTTCCATTCTGTTTTTAGGACTCTGTATAATATTTTTTTTATTATTTCAGACAATGTATTCTTTATTTCTTGTTGATCCCTTGTTATTTCTTGTTGATCCCTTATTATTTCTTATTGATCCCTTATTATTTCTAGTTGATCCCTTTTCATATCCTCATAGGTCTTATCGGCCTTTTCTAGGAAATTCTTGAAAAACCTTATAAGTGTGGTTTTGAACTCTATATCCAGTCGCTTCTTGTCCTCCATTTCTTTCGTTTGTGATCTGTTTCCTTGTGTTGGCATTTTCACAGCTTCCCTGAATCGGCAGCCTTAAAAGTCTCTGTGTTCAGCTTGGATGGGGCGGAGTTTCAGGGTGGAGCCTACAGCCTTGGCTTCCGTCAGCCAAGCCCTATGAGGCTCCTGGGTCTCAGTGTTCCTCAGTGTCCTTTGGTACTCGCTGCTTTGGTACTTGCTGCAAGCACCTCTGAGAGAAAGGTGCCCTCAAGTTTCGCCTGCTACCAAACAGTCTAGGCTCTCCCCCAATGAGCCCGGAACTGGGGTTCAGTTCAGTTAGAAGTGGGATTGGAAGTGGGGTTCAGAGCATACTTATAAGACCAGGAAGCACACAGAACTCCAAACAAAAGGAATCCAAAGAAGACCACACCAAGACACATCATAATTAAAATCCCAAGAGCAAAAGACAAAGAGAGAATATTAAAAGCAGCAAGAGAAAAGCGGGTAGTTACCTATAAAGGAGCACCCATACAATTGTCAGCTGATTTCTCAGCAGAAACCAAGCAGGCCAGACGGGAATAGCAAGAAATATTCAAGGTGATGAATAGCAAGAACCTACAGCCAAAAATAATCTACTCAGCAAAGCTATCACTCAGAATCGAAGGCCAGATAAAGAGCTTCACTAATAAAAAACAGCTAAAGGAATTCATCACTGCCAAACCAGAATTATATGAATTGCTAAAGGGGGTTCTTTAGGAAGAGAAAGTAAATAAAGATAAAAACTATGAACAACAAATATGTAACTATCAACAAGTGAATCTAAAAACCAAGGGAATTAAAAAAAAATCTGATGAACAATATTAACTGGTGAATATAATAGAATCAGAGGTATGGAAGGGGAGTGAACTGACGATTCTTGGGGAAAAGGGGAGAGGGGGGTGTGGGAAGAGACTGAACATAAACTGTGCACCTATGGATGAGGACAATGGGGGGTTGGGAAAGGGCAGAGGGTGAGGTGGGAACCTGGTGGAGGGGAGCAATGGGGGTGGGGGGTGGAAATGAGGAGCATTTGTAATAATATGAAAATAAAGATTTATTTTTTAAAAAAATAAATAAATAAAAATAAAAATAGAGTATTTCATTAAACAAGTCAAAGTGAGAATTAGAAATTTAAGACTCTGTCTAAGTAAAATACTAAGAATAATGAGCACTTCCAGCCTTGCCTCATTCATTCATTTCTCCCTTGTTCTGTATTGAGTAGGATTGCTATAGTGCTCATTGCCCTGCAAGAGTTCTTAGTCTACTTAGAGGAGAAACATGCACAGTGCCTGCAGTAGATGGGGCGCCAGCTGCAGTCACCACTTTTCCACAAGAGCCCACAGCTCCCTACTCCCTGTGGGAGGCCTGCTGAAATACTCCTCACCATCTATTCTTTTGGGTATGATGGTCATTTTACAACTTTATTGAATCTTAACTTTTAAAACTTAGCTTAGCAGATAATTCTTTGGCTTAGTTCATTCTCTTTCACTCTGTCTGTCAAGTTCCTTCCTTTGGAATGGTTAGATGAATTTTTAGTTCTTTTCCTGTCAGTATATTATGGTTGCTCATATTTTAAAATAAAGTGTTAACTTCTTTTAAAAAGCACTTCTATTTTTGTCTTAAAATGATGATATTATAAAATGTTAAAGTTATATTAATATCACTATTAGAGTTTTGATTGGTTTTATAAAAGTAGATTGGTTCGGTAAAAAGGAGATCACTGGGAGAATCAAAAGAACCCTAATAGATGAAGCAACATTTGAACTCAGCTTTGGAAAGGAGGTGGTATTCCAAAAGCAACAGATGGACAGACCCAGAATGGCTTAGCAAGAGAAATACTCACAAATGATGAAATAACAAAAGAAGAAAATGAATTGTTTAGGGAAGGTGAGACAAACCACTGTTTTCATTCACACATTTCTTGGACCAGTCCAATACAGAAGTAAGTATTAACCTGGTAACTTGTTATTTACACTGCTCTTATTTTGTTCCCTATTTTTTTCTTTAAAAAACAAACAAAACAACACAGAAAAGTTATTTTCATTATCCATCCCCTCACTTGTAATTCCATTCTACCTTAAATCTCATCTCCTATTTTACGATAATTTGCCTACTTAACAAACAGAATTATTAATATTGACTAAACAGAGAACCTTAGGCAAATGAATCATGAATATTTCATTGAGCTAAAGGAGGCAAAGCTCAGGCCATTTCTCCCCAGTGAAACAGCAGCCTAGGAAAGTCTTTGTCACCTTTTGCTGTTCTGAAGGAATCAGTCCACTAATATCCTCAGCATTATGGACATGTTTCTTTCTGAAGAAAAGACTAACTTTCAGTCAGCTCTTCTCTGTTTCCACTAAAAGAAGAGACTAGCTCCATTTGGAATGAACAGTATTTATTTGAGTGAACTGTAGTCATGATGGATTCAAAGGTGTTGTTTATCAATAAATACTTTGATTTTTGTCAGGACTTTCCCAGGATTACAATGACATTTCTCTAGAAATGCTATTTTTTCTGTGTCTAATTTAAGATAACTTTTAGATTTCTTCTTTGGCCAATTGTTAAAAATTAGTCAAGATTAGTGGTAAAAGAGAATTTATAGAATAATTTATTCAAGATAGTCAAGCTTAAAAAATATTAATCCTTAATTACATAAAATTTTCCATAGAATTTTAATGTATAAAACAAAAAGTAACATTATTAGTATCACTATTTTATAAGTTCAATGTCTAAAATTTATTGTAAGGTCAGTAAAAACAAGAAAAAACAGTTAGATATAATAAATATTGTATTCATCACAATTTCTTTCCACTTGTTCATTATAAAAGTATATGTCGGAACATATATTTAAAGCGAAATTCCTAAAAATCTCAGGATATTTTTTGATCAAATTGAAATGGCAAGTCATGCTTTCTTTTGAGATCAATATAAAGAAAGATAATGCAACGGTACTAATTAATGACTGGCTCTGGCATATTACAACTAGAAAAATGCATACTTAGACATGTTACTTTGATTTTCTTTTTAGCTATTATATATGTAGGTGTGTGTGTGTGTGTGTGTGTGTGTGTGTGTGTGTACAGAACACCTACATGAAATCTTATAGTTATGTAGAATTTGGTTGGAAAGCATTATTTTCCCTCCAAATCTGAAAAGAAAGAAAGAAAATAAGACCCGGAGAAGTGACTCATTCTAGGTCATTCCACAATCTACTGACAGAGAAGTAATTAGAACCTACATTGACTGACACCCATTGCTGCCTTCTTTCAACGATTCCCCAATGCCTCTCCCATCTTATTATTGTAATTATTTATATCATTTTTATTAATATTGTATTATAGGAAAGAAATAATGATCCTTAAACATTAGCACTTTCTAACTCTTATTCTGAGTTAGAAAGGAATACCATCATTCTTTTGTATTTATTCCTTTGTAAAACATGTATTTTCTAAGTTAAACCAAGATTCTTATCATAATTTTTTATCCAAATTTACTATATCTCTATTACTTAGAGTACTACACATTATTTTAAATGCTGGACAAGTGGCTCAGCCAGTGTCGCTCAGTGGTTAAGCATTGATCCATGAACCAGGAGGTCATGGTTCAATTCCCAGTTAGGAAACATGCCTAGATTATGGGCTCAGTCCCCAGTAGGGAGTGTGCAGGAGGCAGCAGATTAATGATTCTCTCTTACTGATGTTTCTACCTCTCTCTCTCTCTCCCACCCTCTCTCTAAAATCAATAAAAACATATTTTTAAAAAAATTCTTGATGAGTGAGTTAATTGCTTGATAAACACAATGAGCCAACATTATATCCACTCATTTTCTATGTTCTTAAACTTTAGTTTATCTATCCTCACAATCAGGAAAATGTGCACCACATGTAAAGCATTTTCCATTGTACTTAAAGATGTTGGCTTTGTGACTCATCCAAGTCTTCAACTTTCTTTGAATTTACCCTGAAACCACCACAAGCACCTATTAAGTATCCCTCAGCACTACTGAATTTGCAGTCAAAGTGGAAATACGATGCTTTCTCTGGGCTTGACTAGCAAAAGGAAAATTCATAAAGTAAAAATAAAATTGTACTTTGGCTTCTTTAATGAATGTAAGCAATGCATACTGAGTTTGTAATTAAAATACTTTCTGTCATTTTGGGGATCTTAATGTTGAATGATGTCTGTGCTATATTTATAATCACTTTCCTTCCCATTAATAACAAAGCATTTCCAATTGGAAATGAGTATGGCCATAACTTTTGCTTGTTCGAATTTGAGATCCCAGAATCTAAGTATTTTTCTCTCTGGCTCTCCATATTACAATTTCATCACTACTCTGTCTGCTTTGGGAAAATAGTCTTGTTCATACATATGCTTAACTTTTAGAAAAAATGTGAAATACAAAAAAAAGTATATCATATAAGAAGGATTGTAATGCTTTGGAGGAATTTACAATTTTTAAAGAAAACATGAAGTATTTTTGTGTGAGATAATGAGTTAGAACTTAAGGGGACTCATTTTTTTTAGCTGCCATGTGGATTTGTTGTTTTCAAATCCACTAAGTTACATTTAGACTGAGATTCCATGACCAGCTTTAGTAGGCATTTGAAAGACATGACCAACAGAATTTTTTCTATTCTGTTCACCTTTACATGTGTTATCTCTATAAGCTGAAAAATAAAAACCAGAAGTTTTCATGACTTAACAACATTGAGCCTAGTATACAGATAAAAACTGAACCTAAATATAATGCCCTATGGGACATCTTGAGTCTCAAAGAAAGTGAAATGGTTCCTTTTCTCTTAATGTCTTTTCCTATATATAAAGGGTAAGACAGTATGTCCCATGCAAAAAGAATGAAAGCCTAAAACTATTCAAAAGGGGAAAATGTATATATGAACATTCCTCTTTGCTTTTGTTTTAACTCTTACTGATAGAATATTACTTAAGACTGGTATATTTGTTGTGTTGTATTTCAATTTTATTATGAAAGTTTATTCAATAGACTGTGTGTTGTGTTTTTATTAAATGGACAATTCAGCTAAGTTCAACTGGAACTTTATTTATCCAAACTCAGATTTTTTTCCTCTACTGAAGTTTTTTAAAAAAAAATATTTAAAGTATATTTGATTAGGCCCTGGCCAGGTAGCTCAATTGGGTTAGAGCCATGGTCTCTTTGTTGGGAAGAGTTGGTGATTACATTCAGGTTTAGTACAAAAGACCGAGAAGGAAGTCAACTGGGCTCATGTCCTAGCTTGGTCACCTCCTATACATGACTGTGTCAGTTACTAAACCCCTCTAAACTTTTATTACCTTGTTATTAAAATGGGGATAGTGCCCTAATCTGTTTGGCTCAGTGGATAGAGTGTTGGCCTGTAGACTGAAGGGTCCCAGGTTTGATTCCGGTCAAAGGCAGCTATTTAGTGTTTCTCATCTATGTTTCTAATTCTCTATCTCTCTCCCTTTCTCTCTGTAAAAAAAAATCAATAAAATATATTTTTAAAATTAAAAAAGGGGGGGATAGTGCCTGCTTCTGATACAATGAGGGGGAATTATGGCCTAAAGTTTTTCAAGTATTTATTTGCATAAGAATTACTTGCCACATTCTGATCCTAAAGATGTGGGGAGGGAGTTGATACTCTTCATTTTTAACAAGCTCACAATTGGCTCCTAATACTTTTGGTTCATGGATTACTCAAGTGATAGCAAGATTGTAAGTGAAGACTAATATACAAATAATGGCCAACCATCTATAAAATAGAACTGAATCACTAACTGCAACAAGCTGCCCAGGAAGCCACCCTTAACCTTCGAAAAGAAGCCCAGGAACTAGCCTGCTGAGTGATACCTGTAGGAAGCGAGCCTGCTATCTCTGGTAATAACTCAGGAAGCCAAACAATAACATCTATAACAATGAGCCCCCAATGGTCAAGACTTTATTAATAATGAACATCTTCCCTATTTTCCCCCCACTTCCAATTTAGGGCCTACCAGAGAAAAACAAACATGCACCTACACAATCACAGAGGGGTTAGTTAGCTCACCTATAGCTTCCCCAGGCCAAGACCCTCCAATCTGGCACACCTGAGCCTTCCCTGTTCTCTATGATGAAGATCTTCCTCTCCTCTGCCTGCTTTCAAATCTTGCCTAAAGTGCAAGTGGTGGTGGCTGACTCCCTTGCTGTAACGAGCTGTGGAACTCTTTGCTTGTTCTCATTCCACTGGTCTTTGTTTATTTCTACATAAGCAGAGCATGAAAAGTGACTGTTTTTTAGTGAGGACTCAGCAAATTGTAGCCTTAGGCTTTTTGAAGAGAGTGGAGTGGAGGCTTCTCTCCTCACCTCAGAGGAGGTCTTCATCCTTCAACTTTTCACCTTCTACTTCCCCAGAAAGGTGATGTCATTATAGTTCATGCACACCCTGCCTTGTTCTCCTTTATAGTGATACCTTCTCTTGAATTGGAAGGAGCTTGACTATTTGCTTTTTGGTGTATATTTGTCTTTTGGCTTAATCCTCTCCCTCCCTTCAGTTAAGTTGCAAAGAAACTCAGCCAATCACCAGATCACCAATTAACTTCTTCTTCTTTCCATCTAGCAACTGTGGTTGTGGGTAGAAGATGTCTTCCACCAAGGGGAAGGCAAGATAATTTCTTATTAGTGACCCAACATTTTAATCTCTTCATTATTTTGTCCCATGTGACCTGGCCCAAAGGTGGTAAAAAGATCAGATTTAGGTTGCAGCTGGAAGAAAAGGAGGGAGAGAGCCTCCTTAAATCTAAATCATATACTATTTCAGGTTTAAGGATGGCAGTATCTGGTATCTGAATTTGGGTCACTTGTCAACAAAATTCAGGTGACATCTTCCTTTATTCTACCATTTACCCTGTATTTATATCCCCCTTGGAAAATACACTTGGAGGAGTAGTGAAAGGGCAAAGGATGATTTAGAAATCCTTGGCTTTTTTAGCTTAGCATCCCCCCAATAGCATTCAGATCCCACATTCCTTTTCCTACTGATAATTTAAAACATAAATAGAGAAAGGTAAGTATCACATAATCTCACTCATATGTAGAATCTAATGAACAAAATAAGCTGGTGAACAAAATGGATCCAGAGACATAGAAGCATGGGACAGAGTATGGAATCTTAGAGGGAAGGCAGAGGTGAGTGGGTGGGTGGGAAGAGATCAGCCAAAGTACTTGTATGCATATATGCATAATCCATGGGCACAGACAATAGGGTGGTGAAGGCCTGGGGCAGGGGACAAGAGGGGGCTAGAAGGGGTCAATGGGGAAAGAAGAGGGACATATGCAATATTTTCAACAATAAATATTTAATTATAAAATAAAACATAATTAGGGATAAAGATGATTACCTGAGAGTTATTTTGACAGAGGAATATATAGATCATCCAACAAGGAACAGAAGAAGGATGATTCAGATTTCTAACAGTTCAGGCCCAAATTGAAATTCCATGGCCCACAGTGGAATTTGCAATCTATTTGGCACAATAAGAAGAAAAATATATAAATGGCTGTGAAAAGTAATATTTCAAACATAAACACAAGTGGAAATGGTTGCCAAGTATCTGAATTATTAGAAATGTGTTTATTTTAAACATCTTCACAGAAAGGAGAAATATATTTTAGAATTTTTATCTTTACCAAGCATTTCCCCATATTCTTGAATAATTTAAGCTTCTGTATTTTATTGGTGGATTGATTTATAAAGAGAAGAAAGGAAGGGGGAGAGAGAGAGAGAGAGAGAGAGAGAGAGAGAGAGAGAGAGAGAGAGAGACCTTTTTGTTGTTCCACTTATTTATGCATTCATTGGTTGCTTCTTGCATGTGCCCTGACAGAGGATCCAACCCAGCCAAGGCTAAGCTTCTCTCCTGATAGCAGCTTTTTAGTATACTTTGTTATTTGATGTAGTAAAACATATATGATAGTTCAATGCATATATTTTGTACAGGCTTTTCAAGTTATTTACATTTCCCTATAGGCTGTCCAATTAAATAGAAGAGCATCTGAGATATTTCTAAAGAGTATCTCCCTATTTTCTTCATAGTACAAAGAAATTCAAAGGGTTCTACTAAAAGCTGTGACTTAGGAGAAGATTGATATTGTTGTAGAACTTCTTTAAAATACCATGGCTTCTCTGAGGTAGACTCAGATTCAGTAGTTCTGGAAAGGGGCCCTTGAACCTGTATTTCTAAAAGCTCTCTAAGTGACTATGCTGCCTGCCAGGTTTGGCTTAGCAGTTACAATTAGATGGATGCCAACTGGCATGATTAAAATGCTTCTGGGTTGGAAAAGTCTGCAGTCCTCTGTAAAAGCAGAACAATTTAATTCAACAACATTTATTAAACACACGTTGGTGTGTGCTGCAGACACAGAAGTAAACAACACAGGTTTTGTTCTCAATTGGCTTAGGGACTAGAGAAGAGAAAAGAGAAAAAGAGAGAGACAGAGAGGGAGGGAGTATAAGGAAAAGAGAGAGAGAGAAAGGGAAAAAGGAAGAGGGGAAAAAAAAGAAGAGAGGGAAGGAATGAACTGACTTACCTGTAGAGTGTGGCAAAATCACAGTGAATTTTATTGGAATTAATAGAACAAGAAAAGAAGAAAAATTTAGAGAAGGTAATTTTGCAACTAACTTGGACCCTTATAAGAAATAAAGTAGAGTGGTTCTCAACTACTGTGATGAGCAATGTGTGGGGCAATTGCATTTGTGGTTGTGGGGCTGTGATTAGCATTTAGCAGCCATGGAGTGCTCCTGCATGAAGTGACAACAGCACTTCTATGAAAAATCCTGCCTGGTTAATGAAATGGAAGAGAAGTTAAGATCTATGGCAATCACAAGGACAAGGACATGTGAAATGAGACTATTGGCTTGGATCACTATTGTGCTTCTCTGTTTAACAATAACAGGGGGAAAATTAAGTTGTATGAAGGGTTTTAGGTGACAGATTTTTAGCAATCCGATAATTGAATACATGCCATGATTTTAATTTGAAAGTTTAGAATTGATACCAGTGACAGTGAAAGCACTAAAATGGAATCATGTTTTATTCATTAGGAAGCAGCATAGAAAGATGTTTTGCCTGTAGGTCCTTAAAAATTAAGTATTAACCTGTTGCTTTATCACTCTAATGTTTACTGTTTCATGAATAGTATAAATTCCTTTTGAGAATGTTCTTAAAACTATTGATTTTTTTCAAGCTTTCCCCCCAAAACAATAGCATTTCTGAAATAGTGCTTTCTTTGTTCAGCTCTATATGAAACTATTATTTTTGTCAACCCTATTTCTAGAATCGCTAAACAAAACAGTTAACTGGTAGTTTTCCTACTAAATTGGAAATCAAGATGGTAGGGTCATAACTTTGAGGCCATCTAGATGGTGGGAGTGCATATTCTATTAAAGACAGTCCTCAGAGATCATAAGGAACATTTCACTAAGTATTTATTAAGAATTACTTGTAAGATATAGAGCTAGTCCTTTTAAAATTGCATCTGGCTCAATTTTTGAATATCATTCCTTACATTCTTCTTGAAGAGATTAATTTCTGTTTCTCTATAGTCAAGAAATCCTGTCTGCTTATAGTTTCTTTGGTATGCTCATCTGGTTGAAACTTGAAAGTATCATTTTTCTTTACAGTTTCAAATAAACAGCCCTAACTACAACTTTATAGCTAATATTAAATATTTTACAATTACTGACACTTCTTATAATACATTAACAATATGCCTATTGTCTCAAAAAAAAATTCTCTATGATAGTACATGAACTAGTGCCTGTTTTCTGTAAAGAGCTATAAGAACATTTTAAAGATATTTAGCTAACGTCAAACATCACAGAGTGGAATTAAGAGTTCTGAGTTTCTGATTCTGAGCTAAGTGATCCATACATTCAAGAAATGGGCCTCTTCTTCAATGTTTTGCTCAGATTCTCTGCCAGGGCACAGTCTAACACAAAATATTGTGTCCAGGCTTGACCAACAGCCACATCTTACTTTCGTTCTTGCATGACTGTGATATTTCTAGCAGTGGTTGTGATGGTGGGCATGGCCCTTGGCCCACTGGTTTTACAGATGATATGAGGCTGTATGCGGGTACTAACCAAGATGATATTATGAACAAAATAAATTTGTTTGCAATTGTTCACCATCTAAATTCTGACCCAAGGTTGTAGTTTTAAAACCAACTGACCTTTTTGGTATCATTTTACATCTATTATAACCCATAAAACATACCATTGTCTTTCTTTACTCTGTCAACCACTCAATGTGTGGAAGTTCTCTACTTATTCCAAGAGTAAAGCCAAAGATATGCATCAAATCCTGGACTGACTAATTAGATCTGTACAAAGAAAAACATTAAGGCTGGGAGGAGACATTAGAGATTTTCTGTCCACTCTTCATGTCACAGGTGAGGAGAGACCCAGAGTAGCCAGCTGTTCTGACTCCTCTAAAGCCAACCAAGGTCATGTGACAAAATCAGGAGTAGAACTCAGAGACTGACATCTTATTCATTGTTATTTTCCCTAAGTCACAAATGATGCTGTTCCGATGTTGCTGACACCATCTCCAAATCTGATGCTTGGATGGCTAATGGCCAGCAGGAATTAGGCTGAAACTGTGCATGGGTCACTGAGAGGTCATTCTTATTCCTGTGGCATAACACAAAGAGCACAGCCTACTGTTGCAAGATTAGAAGCAGGACCACCCTGCATCAACATTTTATTTTCTCAGTACATTTGGGTTAGAGGACATATATTAAGATTTAAACTCTCAATAAATCTAGATGCCTACAGCCAAGATAATCATCCTGCCAATTATTGATATGTGATGTTGGGGCAAAGTATTTTTTTTCCTAAGTCTCATTTTTCTTGACTATAAAATAGGGTCAATGATATTACCATGATGTGGGATTTTCAGAATCAATGAAAAAAAATGGCCTATCTTAAATGTTATATTAGAAAATTATGCTGCTATTAATAATGAGGTTTTTCTCTCTCAAGTGTTTCATGATTATTAGTATTAGGGAGAAATACACAACAGACTAAAAATCTCATACATAATTTAACAATATAACTTTCTTTCTAGATAAACACACTAAGAGAGATGCACAAATTGTATACAAAAGAATTAACTATCCTCAAGTATGCACAATTTCTTTCCTTTGAAAGAACTCATACTTACACATTTAATTATTTGTACTATAATTATGGTTACATTTTTAATGATACCTTTGATATCAAAGCAATAATTCAATGTGTAAATGGGAAGAGGAACACATTATATTCTATTAACTTATAATGTAAACTCATACAGAATTCATAAAATCCTTTCATTAATTCTCATCTGACAAATAAGATTGTCAAAATTCATGTGTTATAAGTCTTTTTTATGATAAGCAAGAAAAACAACATGTTTTTTTCTAGCTCAAAGATTATGGAACTTCTTATTTAAAAATGCTTTTATTTTATACTGAAAATTTTCATGGAGTTTCTTTTAATATAACATTAAAAGGCACTGTAAATTGTTTAATTTGTTGGATTAGTCAATTATAAAATGATTACAGAATGAACTAAACAGAATTATATGTTATTCCAATAAAAAGCTATGTATAATTCCTTTTTCCATTTACCTTGCAAAGTAACTCTGCAACATTATTAAAACCACAATAAAGTATTGGCACAAAGAACAGATAAATTACACCTCTTTATTTTCCAGGCCAATGGTTGAATGGATTTTTTTTTATCACCACATCTCTCTTTTATGTAAGGTATTTTTCATGATTACATCCAAATTAAAGATGCTCTCATTTGAAGATAGTAGTTAAACATTTAACAAAATGAAGTAAAAATAAGCCTTTTAAAATCGTACCAAAGGAAAATGGCAATAATAGGGATTCTATCAGGAAGATATAATTCAGAGCCATTTTTTTCTTTCATCACACTGTGGATTTTAGTCTGGGTCACAGGTATGTTGTGTAGCATAGAATTTAACACTTGGCAACTAGACTAGGAGACTGAAAGTATTATCCAATGCATGAATAGTATGTCATATAATTTTAAGAGTTTTCTTTGAAAAGTTGAAACACATTGCAAGCAGGCAAATTAAACTGACCTAATTTCATTACTTAAAATGTTGCATCTCAAAATTGAGAAAATATTTACTGAGTGCCTGTTTTGTGCCAAAGACTGAGCTCTTTTTTATACATATTTTCATTTGCTTATGAAACATTTCAATCCAAGAGGTTTGTATAAAATTTAGTAGAACCAAATAGATTCTTTCCCACCCCCATCCTCTAACCTGTTCCTTTTATTTCATCAATCTAGTGGCCCAAGACAGAAACTTTTGTGCCATTTAAATTCCTTCTTTCTCCTTACTTTTATATATTACTTACATATAATTTATCCCCAAATGTAATTCATTTAGTCTCAGAAATGCTTCTTGAATTCATCCTCTACAATGACTCCTGGTGTAATACAATCCTTTATTTCCGTCCTAAATTATTTCAGTAGTCTGCTGTCTAGTCTCCATCCCTCTAGACTCACCAAATTCCATTTCTCCCTGAGCATGGATACATGGTTTTATAAAGCATAGTGTAACCACACTTAATATCTTTCATTGGATCCCCATTGCCTACAGAACTATAACCATGTCCAAATTCCATAGAATTATTGCCCTTGCTTCCTGCTCTCATCTCCCTTCCTCTCCTTATGCCCTATGCACCAGTCACCTTTTACAACCTCTAATTTCTCATGTTCTTTCAGGTCTCTGTGTCTCTGATGCTCAGCTTGCCTGGAACTCCTTTTCATCATCTATGAATGAAAACAATTTACTAATTTCTCAAGATCCAGTTTAATGAATACTTCTTCAATGAAGCCATTCTTGCTGCTTCGATTTATCTTAAAATTTTTCTTCTTCCCCCCACTCCATTGTATTCTGTACCCACTATTGTTATAACTCTTGCCATAATTGCAAATATGTATTTATGTTCATTAGATGGTGACTGGCAAGAACTAATTTGTGTCTGTTTCCAATTTCTGCTCATCCTCACCTGTCTTCCACATTGTTTCCAAATTATCTAAAATCCTTTGATATTGCTTTTATGATGAAGTCCAGCTACTCAGCATGATACACAAGGTCCTTCATTCTCTATCCTGAGCCCCAATTCCATTATCTATGCCATATGTCCTGTATCCTCATACACAGCCAATCACTTCTAAATGTACCTGATAGTTCATATTCTGTTCATTTTTTTTATTTGAGAATGCTCTTTTCCTCCTTTCCAGGTGGTTCATTCAGACTCATTATTTGAAGGCTCAGAGGACACAAAATCTATACAAAGCTTTCCCTGCACTCTTTCAGAAAGTCATACATGCTTTTTCTCCTACTTCCTGAACATCTTCTGCAAACAGCCATGTCTCAGCTGGAATCTTGCAATAGCCTACCTGATCTCCTCCTTCCATATTTGTTCTTTTTCAGTCAATCCTCATCACAGTGCCCACAGTGATTCATTTCAAAGGAAAGTCAGATCTTATTAATCCTCCATTCAAAACCCTTCACTGGCTCCCCAGCTCATTCAATCCTGACAAAGCCCCATGTCAAATAGCCTCTGTCACTTTTCTGACTTCACTTCACCCTAGTCTCATATAACCTCCACCCCAGCCTCTCTGTCTGGCTTCTTGCTCTTCCTTGAACTTTCCAGACAAATTCCAGGCTCTGGGCATTTGCACTTGCATTTTTCTTTCCCTGAAACCATCTTCTCCAAATAATCATATGTCTTGCACTTTCTCTCCTTCAGGTGTTTACTTAAATGACACATTCTCAATGAGACTCTTCTCACTTTTCTATTATTTGGCACTGCACTTGAATCTACCTCATCTATTATCCTGCTTTATTGCTTTCATTTTCTTCGCATGTAATATTTTCAGTTACTCTCCCTGGAAAATAAGCTCCACAGACAGAGATTCCCCCCACCCCCCATTTTATTTTCTGAGGTATCCATCAAGGTTAGAACTATTTTAGGTAGATAAAAGGACTAAATTATATATGTTGAATAAACACACACATTCAGGCTATACATTACTTCAATGGAGAAGTCATTTTTGACTCAATTCCATGATTCCATCTGGGAACAATTCCTGGACCATTATCAATAAACCCACAGAAGTTTTTGTTGGATAAGTGATTATATTTGCCAACCCTTGGATATAAAATTGGAGAAGCTACTTGAACATGCAGCAGTTTATTTGCTGGATTTCTTCCATCTAAATATTATATAGTTGTTTAAATAGTTTCTTAAGTTCTGTGGAAAAATAGGCAACTGTTATATTGGCTAGCAAAGAAAAATTTCCTCATTTATCTGAAAGAGTATTGGGACTCAATCCACTATACTAGTAGGTAATATTATTATTTTTTTGTTTCTTTGTATTTTATCCTTTAATAACTTCATTCTCTTATATTGTTGAAAGGCAATGATACTTCTCAGCTCTGGCATTAAGACAGAACACTGGAACATTATAGGAAATTCTGATGCCTGAAATACAGAACCAGAAATTCTGATTCACCTAGTTGGGGAATAGCCTAAACACTGGTAGTTTTAAAAAGTCCCAAAGAAATGGGAATTAGGAGCCAGGATTAGGAACCATAGTTAAGAATGGTTGGATCTTGATCTAACTGGTCAGGTCTCAATGGCTACCACACATCACCAGCTCTCACTATGACTCATAAAGTATTTTACACAAACTTTATAGAAATCAGAAAAGGCATATGTTTAGTGATTTTTTAATAATGCAAAACATCTGGCTATTTTCTGATGTAAATGATAGATTGCTTTGTGCATTTTAAACTTATTTTAGTGAGCTTACTGCTGTATCATATGTAAAATGCCTCTTTTTTTCTTAGCTATTAAATATGTGTGAATAAAGAAGAAAAATGGCATCCAAATTGACAAATTTATGATTTTCCTTTATAAGTCTTATAGAAAGTTTGCTTCCACTTGTAAATCATAGTTCTATGGATTTGTTTATCATTAAAACTAGAGTCAAGTTAAGAGAGAAACTATAATTAAGTTTTCAGAATGGGTATTAAATGATATTAGAAAGAATTTTTCATCTATTACTTATTCCTTTTCAATAGAACAGTGAAGAATCAATGGTAATGGTTTCTTAACTAACATAAAATAACCCCATGTTTAGTGATTTAAATTTGTCTCTCTCAGAAATTAGGCAATTAGTTATAATTTACTGTGTATGTAGAGCAAATATAAAATGTATTTTACACAAATACTTCAACTTATATATTCCTTAACAGAATTAGTTGTATATCACACACACACACACACACACACACACACACACACACACAAACCCTATATAATAAAACCCTAATATGCAAATCAACCAAATGGCAGAATGCCCAGTCACTATGATGTGCACTGACCACCAGGGGGCAGATGTTCAATGCAGGAGCTGTCTCCTGGTGGTCAATGCACTCCCTTGACGGGGGGGGGGGGGGGGGGGGGGGGGCGGGGGCACGGCGCCACTCAGCCAGAAGCCAGACTCACATCTGGAAAGCACAGCAGCAACGTAGGGAGCCTCTCCGGCCTCTGTGGCAGTGCTAAGGACCCCTAGGAGGATGTCCACCCAGAGGTCCTGCACTGCGAAGAGGGCACAGGCTGGGCTTATGGACCCCCTCCCCCCAGTGTACAAATGTCATATACCGGGCCACTAGTATGTATATAAAACCTTTCAATAAAAAGTAGCAATTTTAGACTAATAATGTTTTACCTACAATTTACAGTCACTGTGACTCATAGAATGGCATTTTTTTTTTCTTTTAAGTAATGAGTAATTGAAGAAACTTATAGAGGCAACTGAAGTTGTTTTTACAGTTACACTATTTGCATTTTCAGTAACACCTGGGCCTTTGCTTCCCCACTGAAAATGAAATGTTCCCAATGCCAGATTATGTGGAATGAGTTGGAGGAAAAGTGACTCTTCCTACTTATCATTCAGTGGATAATGATAACAATGGTGTTAATATTACTGGTACCTGAAGGAACACCATCCATCATCATGCCCTCTTCACTGCCCAGTGAAGCTATGTGCCCACAGCTGCTAGAGAATTTCCAATTGTACAGCAAACCTGAAACTAGAGTACATCCAGGTTGTAAAAAAAAAAAAACCTGAAGTATTACATTGCTATATTCCATTACCAAGAAAAATGAGTTTGGCTTGTTTAAGAGGTTTTATGATCTGTGTTTAATCCACTCCTCTCAGTCTATTATCTTCAGATCATTTTGGCTCTGACTTGTAGGAGATGAGTTCTTATTGCCTTTGGGTGGACTAGAAGATTTTTCTTGTTCTTCTCACCTCAATGTCTGATTATAACTCTCATCCTATATAATAAAAGTCTAATGTGCTAAGTATTTGGTCATCCAGTTGGCCATTCAACCAATCAAAGCGTAATATGCTAATAATATGCTAAGGCCTCTCAACCATTCGCTACCAACTGACCACCAGTGGGTAGACAGTTGACCAGTCAACCAGTTGCTATGATGTGCACTGACCACCAAGGGGCAGAAGCTTTGACCAGTAGGTTAGCTTGCTGCTGGGGTCCGACCAATCAGGACTGAGCAAGATGGGCTAGACACACCCTGGAGCCCCCTTCAGTCCCTCCCTAGCTGGCCAACCCCCTGCATCCCTCCTTGGCCCCAATTGTGCATTGGTGGGGTTCCTTGGCTTGGCCTGTGTGCCCTCTCACAATCTGGGACTCCTCAGGAGAGAGAGCCAGTTTTAGCCTTATCCCACAGGCCAGGCCAAGGGACCCCACTGGTGTATGAATTTGTGCACCAGGTTTCTAGAAAGAAAACAAGTCCATATGTCAATCATGAATTGGCCTAAATTCTTAATAAATGAAACTATTTATAATCCCATCAAACTTTTAATTTTATTTTAACCTATCTCTATATATTATACCAAGACAGAGAAATGAAAGTGAATTTAATAGAAAAATACATAAATATATCTTCACAATTTATTTAGTGTAATTGTATATAGCTCAAAAGAGTATAAGCTCAATTTATTTTTGCCTTAATGTCATGAGAACATTTAAATTCCATTCTCAGACCCTACCAATTTTATCTATAGTGTATATTTAACCTTTGGCTTCATTTCTTTGCTGAAAATAAAAAGAGAGGCATGCAAAAAATAAGAGTGAACAAACCCCTCCCTCCTGTAACTTTCTTGCACCTTTGTTGTTTATTTAAATGAAAAAAAAATATTTTTTTTTCCTTTCACTTTCTTTTTTAAAACACTGATGTAGTTTGCCTTAAATCATGTTTAAAGTTAACCAGTTTCAAGGAGAGACTTTGAAATCCTGGAAGAAAACAATGTTTTTCTACTGATGTTTTTGAGTCATCTCAACCTCCTCTCCTAACACTCTGATAAAATTTTGAGCTTTTGGGGGGACAAAATGAACTTTTTAAGGGGCAAAAATGACTTTGGTGGATGTCAATGAGGTGTCTTGAAAAAAGCACAGACTTTAGAGACAAATAGACCTGACAGAATAACCTGGAGAAGGAGTTGAGTGCTTCTGCGCCTCTTTCCTAAATCCTCTAAAAACATAGAAGATTTGTCATAAAACCTAAAATAGATGGTGTAGTCTCTGGCTGCAGAACGCACCCTGGCATGAGATGACCATCTCAGCATCTGGTTAGTAAATTACCTCAGCAGAAAATGCTCTCCTTTGTTGACAAATGGTCTAGCTACTTTCTTAGTGAGACTGAGGATGAGAAACTTCTGGAAACATAGTTGTATTAAGTCCCTAAATATGGAAATATGCTGAAAAGTTCTCTAATCCAGGTGAATCATGCACCAAATGTTCTTATAAACAAAGTCAATGCTTCTCTTCAGGTCTTTTCTTTAAAAGCATAACTAAGCTTGAGAACATACATTTTAAAAAATGCTTTTTATGAAATGTATTAATATCAAAGCCAATAAGAAAAAAATCTCGTATGACATTTTTATTAAAATAAATTTAGCTCTGGCTGGTGTGGCTCAGTTGGTTGAGCATCGCCCCATGGACCAAAAGATTGCCAGCTCATTTCCTGGTTAGGACACATACCCAGATTTCAGTTCGATTCCTGGTTGTGGTGCCTAAGGAAGGCCACCAATTGATGTTTTTCTCTCACCTCAATGCTTCTCTCTCCCTCTCCCTTTCTTTCTCACTACAAAAATCAATACAAACATATTTTTAAAATAATAATAAAATAAACTTAAATAATTAGATTCATGTTAAAGCATTGAGTATTTCAAGACATTTATCAAATGATATTGGCTAAGGCAATTCTTTACAAAGGTAACAGTATGGGGTAATTAAAATGTCAGTTCCTTTTATTTGGACTATGTTAATATCAAATATCAATATATTTTCTACTCTGAGTCTATTGGTTCACCACATCACAGGTCATTCCCATGTTTAGTAACTAGTATTAATATGACCAGAATATAAAGGACATGTGGGATATAATAAGGCTATAAAGGCAAAAAGTATAACCTTGTGAAGATTCTTCAATGATAGGCTGAGTAGTTGGGGGCTTTATTTATTAGGCATCCACTGGAAACAGCATGAGATCTATATTAAAGAGCTATCAAGACCCCATAGGACAATCTTAACCTATACTTTTATGCACTGCTCACGAAGCTCAGGAGACAATCTGCCACCTATTTCATACCCTACACTAGAGTAAATTCACCTTTCTGCATAATGTCTGGTACTATGGCTAAAGAAGCCCACGGGAGGTATATGGGGAGATTATACTCTCCAGAAATAAATAACATAAAGCATTTTGAGAAGGAAACAAAAATACATTATTAAAACCTATTTATTTCTCCATCTAGCTCTCTTTAGAAGTTCCACTTCTAAAAGCCAGGACACTTGGAAAAACGTGGTCCAATAGCTGTAATCTCAGACACAGTGCAGGGAGAGAGGCAGTAGAGTGAGTATGGACTTAGAGCTAACAGACCTGCAACAATGTTTTAACCTTTGGTGAGTCTTTTAGCTTTCTTTTATTCACCTATGAATAGAGAGGAATATTAATTGCCTGTATTAATCTGTGTACCTCAGAGGGCAGATGTGAGGTACCAATAAGACAATGTATATGAAAGCACCTAGCCTAGCCAGGGTCTACAGCAGAAATCCAGATGCCTTTGTTTGGATATGAATTTGTTAAAAGTTATTGCACTTTTAGTATCCATTTCAAATGTCAGCCCTTCTGGCTGTAAAAAACACGGTGATCATCAAAATAGTTAACCCCCAAAAGAAAGATTCATAACTTTCTTCTTAAAAAATCTTAAGTTATACAGGTCATCTTATGCTCTGAGAACTATGATGATGCAGGTATTCACTTGAGGCTCAATCATGCATTAAATAAGTAAAAGAATTTTATAGTCACTTCACCTAATCTAATATTCTATCATCATTAATCTTTTAAATTAAAAGAAAATCAATTTGCTAAGAAAATGATTGTGCAAGGAAGCATTTAATAAGGATGAAAACTTTATTGTATGCTAATTGTATCTCAGGATTTAAATATATCATTAAGGGAATATAAAAAGATTATATGGGACTTCTATTTCTCGTTATGATATAGAAAAGCAAAGGCAATACTTGCTTTCATCCTAATAAAAGAAGCTGGATAACCTTCAAAAACATATAGTTTTTGTTTTTTAATCCTTCAGAGATCTGAGGATGCAATAAAATCTAAATAAATGAATTTCCAGAAAAAGGATAAGCTCTTCTCAGGAGATAAGTATTCCACAGCTGTTCTCATTTCAGGGTAAGTAGTGGAGGAGGAGTACCCCGTCATAGAAGGGGGATAAGGGGAACCAGATTAACTTTTAATGAACTTTTAATGGCTGAGCGTAGGCTGGCAGGAGAGATTCAATTTTTAAGGAGCCTAAACCACAGAGCAAATCTGCAACCACCCACCAAATATTTTCCACAAGTCTCCACCTAGTGCTTCAGTGTACTATGTCAAAAAACTGGGGATAAGCCAGGATTGCTAAGGGAGATACCCCTGAGGTATGCAGAGCTTCCACTAAGTGTACTAGTAAAACACCCACTGGAGGGGAGGAGAATGAGGGGTAGGAGAGCTAAGACAGACAGGCCTCTGAGGTGCACAGGCTAGGGCAGGACAGCAGGGAAATCTTGAGACACTTCAGTTTTGCATGACATATAGATAGGTGCTCTAATAAGGCTGGGGAATGGGAATCAGGGTGGGAAGAGATCTCCACAGTTGAAAACCAGGTATAACACTAGAGAGCAAAAATTTCTTTCCAATGAATCAAAAAGTTGGCAGCTGAGCTATCAACCAGAGGGTTATCATTCATGGTATAGAGAGTTGGTGGCTCAGTTCTAAAGCACAAACAGAACTTCTGAATCTCATCAATGCTCAGATCCTAATCCATATTAAAAGGTAAGTAATTGTCGAAACCGGTTTGGCTCAGTGGTAGAGCGTCGGTCTGTGGACTGAAAGGTCCCAGGTTCGATTCCGGTCAGGGGCAGGCACATCCCCGGTAGGGGGTGTGCAAGAGGCAGCTGGTCGATGTTTCTCTCTCATCGACGTTTCTAGCTCTCTATCTCTCTCCCCTCCTCTCTGTAAAAAAAAAAAATCAATAAAATATATATTAAAAAAAAAAAAAGGTAAGTAATTGCCTGGATTATCAGTAGATTCTTTGTCGAAACATGAATGAAGCCAGTGGTGAAAGTCAGTCCATTTTAATTGAATATCATACAATGTCTGTCTTCCACTCTAGCATCCAATCAAAAGGAGGGGAATAACCTTTTCTAAACGTTAATATTTACTTTCAGCTTGATTATTTTTTTATACAAAATGTCTTGCATACAATAAAAAATCATGAGACATTTAAAAGCAAGATGCTGAAGCCCATGGTCAATAAAAGAAAAACTCAATAGAAGTAGACACAGAAATGGCCCAGATCTTGAACTATCAGACAAGGAATTTAAAGTAGCTAGGGCAATACTGCTAAAAATATGTTGAAAAATATACCATGAAATGAAATTCATTATATTTAAAATATGTAAATGTTATAATAGTCATAGGTAATATCACAACATATGGGACAGAATTGTTGAATTGGTAGAGAAACAAAGATAAGATTTGATTCAAGAGGTTTTATTTCAGCCACATTTTGCCCTATATTTAGAAACAGAAGATGAACGGAAACCAGTTTGGCTCAGTGGATCAAGCGTCAGTCTGTAGAATGAAGGTTCCCTGGTTCGATTCCAGTCAAGGGCATGTACATTGGTTGCAGGCACATCCCCCGTGGGAAGTGTGCAGGAGGCAGCTGGTTGATGTTTCTCTCTCATCGATGTTTCTAGCTCTCTGTCCCTCTCCCTTCCTCTCTGTAAAAAATCAATAAAATATATTTTTAAAAAAGAAACAGAAGAAAAAACAGAAAAAGGATTTCCAAGAAGATGGAATACAGAATACTGATATAAGTAGTTATGAAAGCCCATGTGTCAAACACAAGGCCCGCGGGCCAAATCCAGCCCGCCAGGCCTTGCAATGAGGCCCGCACCGCGCTGTCATCACTGCACTCCGCTGTCAGTTTATGACATTGTCAGTTTATGACTGTTCAGTAAACCATTCGGCCCGCGATTTAGGCTGGATTTTAGATTTTGGCCCCTTCTCTGATTGAGTTCGACACCCCTATATGAAAGTATATTGTGCTATGAAATAGCATGAATAGTATTCCAACTGGTAAAACTAGATCATTCTAGGGTGGGATCAAGGCAGTTTTATGAATGTGTGAACTGTCCATTTACACACAGCCTTATCCTCTGAAGGATCCTATGTTTGGTTTAAAGCTTGACTGTGGCCAAGATAAAATTCTTAATCTTAGCATCACACTTTTATTTTGCATTAAGACCTACAAATTATAGCCAGTCCTGAGTGAAGGTGGCTATCAGGAGAAGTTGTTGGGGTCTGATTCTGAAGGGCTTAGAACATACCATTAGACAAATTATCGAAGATCACATATTACAGGTACCCCTAGACTGGCCCACCTTATACCTGTTTAATCCTTTTTTTTTTTTTTTTTTACTGGAGTCCACTGTTACTCTACAGTGTCCTAATTTGAACATATATTATCTGGCCACCCTGTGCTGTATGAAGAAACCAGTAGATATTTCTTAAGCAGTGATGTTTGGAGGATATATATTTTTCAAGAATACTTCATTGATTTTGTTGTGAAAAATAAGTATGAGGGGAACTGCTCATAAGATTAAAATATCCCTATATAATAAATAGACCAATCAAAGCATAACATGCTAATGATATGCTAAGGTTGCTCAACCGTTCGCTATGACTTGCACTGACCACCAGGGGGAAGATGCTCTGACCAGTAGGTTAGCTTGCTGCTGGGGTCCAGCTGATTGGGACTGAGTGAGATGGGCTGGACACACACTGGAGCTCTTCCTCAGTCCCTTGCCAGCTGACCAACTTCCTTCCTCCCTCCCTTGGCCTGGCTTGCACCCTCTCACAATCCGGGACCCCTCAGGGGATGTCGCAGAGCCAGTTTCAACACAATCCCGAAGGCCACTCCCCTTCGGAGGGTGCCAGATGCAGGGCTCATGGCTGGTGAGCACTGCTGCAGCAGCATGAGCCTCTCCAGATGGGGCCTGTTGGGCACAAGTCTGCGGCACGCACAGTGGGGCCAGGATGAGTGGGAGTGGCAGGTAGGAGCTGCAGGAGGAATTGGACTGAAGGTTTTGGCCCAATCCCTGCAGGCCACCCACAGGGACCCCACCCATGCATGAATTCATGCACTGGGCCTCTAGTAGGTTATACATCAAAGGTTATAAACCAATGATATATTCTTTTCCCAAGTACAATTGTGTGAATTCTCCAAAAATTTTTACTTACTCTTAGTTAGAAGGCTTTAGTAAGTCATAAACAAATATGGTGACCTAAACCAATGCCAGGGCTGAGGGGGAAGAAAGAGGTGGGATAAATTAGATTTTGTAAATGTTTGTATGTGAGGAATAATGGAAAGAAAAGGATCAAGGATGCCACCCAGTTTTCCAATTTAAAAGATTGTAAGTGCTCTGACTGGTAGTGCTCTACAGGTCAGAGCACTTATAAACAGTTTGAAGGAGAAATAAGAGAAGGTTTATTTGTGGGCATGTTAAATTTAGAACAGCTGTAGGATAAAGGTACAAAAGTTGATTAGGCAAATGAGTGTACAGGTCTGGAATTCAGAATATAGGTCAAGACTGAAGATGTGAACTTGGAAAACACATGAGGTCTGTTTGTTATCCCCTTGGTTTATTTTTGGCTAAGTATTCTGGTCTTGTCTAATAGCAGCCTGTTTATGACAGGCAATTACCCTGATAAGGTGCAGGAGTGTGGATAAACAGGGGGAGTGTCTTAAAACCTTTGCAAACTCTCTCCTGTTTTAATGCCAAATGTGAGACATCATGTACAAATGTAACTGAGGTTTTTATTTCATTGTGGAGGAAACTTATGTTGTCAATAAATACCTTGGCATTGTTTTGGAATTTCTTTTGCCCTGAAGCATGCTTCTTGCTGTTATTTTCTTATTTCTTCTTTGACTTATAACCTATTATTTGAATCTTAGGATTGTTGCTTCTTTTTCTCTTTACTTACTTTCACTTATGTTAAAATTTATATTATACTCCTTTTAAAGACAAAATGCTCTCAATGTTCCTTTAAATTTTAACTTCCAAGTTTAATTTTTACATTGGAATTTCTATTGAGATCATTTTACTCTCACAGTTATAAAAATAAACACAGAGAGTTCTCTGGGCTCAGATATTTTTACTAAATAATTTTACCTACTATGTATGTGTTGTGTACCTATATTATTACATTATTTTGATATTTTAAAAATTATATGTATTAAAAAAGTAGTTTCTGTAGATTTAGTATAACTAACTTCCATGGAAGAAAAGACATTGCTTTCTTATAAATATCTTAGAAATTATGCCACAAATCCCAAAGTCTTACTCAAAATCAATGATGTAGTCTTTTTGCAAGTATAATTGTGTGAACTATCCAAAATTTTTGACTTACTCTTACTCTGATAGGCTTTTTTTTTTTTTTTACCAAATTCATTACCATAGAGACTCCTTGTATCTTCCTTCAGAGAACCAGATGATGGCTGCTTTGGGACTCACACTCTTTTTGTGTGTGTGTCCATCAAGGCCATATGAAACCTTAGGGCACTTTGCTGTATGACAACCATTGTCTCTCATGAGGAAACACAAAATAAGACTATCTTCTTTAGTTATGTTTTTGGTAGATTTTACTTCATTTGTTGGTAAAGTAACTAAGCAATAGAAAGTGACCAAAGTTTCAGAGTTTGTAAACCAAAAAACAACTTCACTCAATTACTTACAAGAGTTTCTGAGAAGCCTAATTCCTACAACAGATTTCTATTGTATTTAACTCCAGGAAACTTCTAAAACTTTAGGGAATAAAAGAAAGCTTTCTCGATGCTTTATAAGTTATACCATAGCATATTTATTTTCATCTTTCTGATGCTTTAAAACCATAAGCATCACAGAATTTTATGAAGTGTTATATCTACTAGAGCCAAAAACTGCTGAATCATCACTTGAATATTTGTTGCTAAGGTGAGAACATTCTTTCTACACTTGCATAAATCTTTAAAAATTTCAGAGGCACATTTGTGAAAGTGTACCAGAGTTAAACTTTTTTATCCTGAGAAACTTAGTCTTTTTACATTTGATGTTTTAGAATTATAATGTTATATCCCTCAGGTTTCTTGGGATGTAGGGGTGAAGTAACAGAGGTCTTATAAATGATAAAATTTCATTTCTCAGAAACTACTCCCATATTATGACTCTGAAAGCATTAATGGCTCTGTAGATCTCACATGATCCCCCCCCCACATTTTTTAATATACTTCACCAAAATTAAGGACAGTTCACCTCATGATTTTAAAATTGTCTGGACTCTCTGAATCTTGCCTTGCACCTCCTAAATTGGGAAACTATTGGTACTGACACACAGATAATCAGTTTCCTCTTTGTGAGCCTTTTACAAATATAACTGGAAAGTCCATACTACTGTGAGATTGCTGGGGGGAAAGTCTGCACACTTATTCTACTCACATTTATGATTACACTAACTCAGCATGTATTGAATACCTATTATGATTAGGCTTTATTTACTGGAGAATAGAAAACTGAATAGCATGAAAACCTTACATAATACAGAGACCATTGCATGCCCTTGTAGGCTGCACAAAAAGACCTTGGCTAAATTTGGCCATATGTACAGAAGCTTGATGTCCTCTCTCATCGAAACATAAGCTTCCAGGACATCCATTAAAAATCAAGTGAAACAGCATTGCCATAAAGGACGAAAGGATAATGGGGCTGGTCTAGAGACCTGTTTAGGAAAGGTGCTGCCTGAGCCGTTTTTGTACAGAAGCTGCATGAGTGTATGGCTAATGACCCATGAAATCATGGACCTTGACACAATAAACAGTTCCTCAATATCTCTAAAAGAATAGATGGACTTGTTCAACTTCTGTAACTGAAAGCAGAATTTGAGGTGGTACAATGTTATCTGAATGGTATGAATTAAGACCTTCTTGAAATACAGCTCCAATTCCTCAGTAATCTTTGTGGAGCACTGCAGAAGGGCATATTGACATCCAAGCCTGTTTAACCTACACAATAAGAGAATTAGTTGGCATGATACAATCATATAAAGAATTCCATTCTGGAAAAGTGGTAATGAGATGAAAGAGACATAAAACTGCTGTCAGGACCCTGAAACTAACCCCTCGCCACTGCAGCTCCCTTCCCCCAACCTGTCTAACATACTACAACCCTCAGGTGAGTAACCCTTCCTCGGGAAATGTCCAAGCAACTAAAATGCTATTAGCATGCGCGCTTGCTAATAGTCACAGCTTCCCTCTGAAGAAAAGCAGGGTGGTTGTAAATATACTTATTTCCCTCCCTTTCTTTTTCATCCTTTCTTTTTCTCTCTTCTCAGTCCTTCTCATGTTACATATGGTCAGAGATGGAGGGGTAGGGGGAGGAGGAAGGAGGATCTGCTGGGAATGTAGAGAAATGGAAACAAGATATTAAAATGATATAAAAGGTATTAAAGGGATGAGTACATTTTGGTCTTATTCAGCCCATAATTCAAAGTTCAATCAAGGAAACTGATATACAACAACAATAAAACCCTACAAGTGGACAAAGTAATGGTATCCTGTGAATGCATATAATGTGCTGTGACCACTAGTCAGGTAAACAACTCGATCACCAATTTTTTTAAGACTCTTGCTTGGATTGTGTGAAAATGAGAAAATCTGATTTCACATTTGCTAAACTTCCAATGTAACCATCACCAATGTATTAGTTTTATTTGTTTATTTAATAAGTATTAGTACAGCACTTATGTACAAAGTCTCAGTTAGGAACTGTGAGAATATCAAGATCTTAAGAAGAATTAAAAATAGACAAGGGACAAACATGTGTGACCACCACCCAAGACAATGAAGTATAGGATGCCTATCACATGGGTGGTAAAATACAATGTGCTTTGGATATAAAGAAATTATTTTGTAATTTAGGGGTGAAGAGGTGGATATAGGAGGACATCTTCAGTAGCATAACTTGTACCTTATTTCCCTCCCCTGTTCACTTGCCCTAGTCCCTCCCAGTATTCTCTGATCTAGGCTCTCACTGCCTCCCAGGCTCTTCTGCGAAGAGCAACTGTGTTTTGCTCATTTTGCTTTTCTTTGTTGCTGATTTTGCTAGTTTTCTCACTCTGGCCTAAATTGTCTTGGATAGAGAATAAACTCTTGCTAATGTGATAATGGATTCATATGAAAAAGTTGTGAGGTAATATGTTTGCATTTCAACGGACTTTTGGAGATAATGTCCCAAAGGAATGGTGAAAAATTTTCTGGTAGCACCGCAGGCTGGTGGCAGAAATATTTTTGGGTAGGTCGGTAGATGTCTTTCAAATCTTACCACATAAGCAACCACTTTCTCTGCCATCATGTGGGGGTGTTCCTCTGAGTATATTTACCTTTTAAAAAAGAAGAGCGAATGTAGAAGACTCTGTTATTCAACTCAAACTCAGTTGTGATACCACCCACAAGGAGCTCCACATAATTTCCCTTATGCACCCACAGTGTAGCCCTGTGTAGTTTATGTCTTTGAGGAAAGCCAAAAGTGACCTGTAATTACAAGCAAACATCATGTTTTATTTTGAGTTTGTGTTAAATGTTTCTTTTACACTTTAAAAAGAATGATTGTATCATTAAAGCAATTACTTTGAGTGGTCAGGATTTGGGTTTTCTTCCATTTTTCCAGATTAGAAGCAGCCTGAAGAACCATGGGGCCCACGCGTCTGAGGTCTGTTTTGGAGCAGGAACAGCCAACCGAAGGCCCCGATGTCACATCCAACTGCTTTGATGCTCTAGCACTTTCTCCCCATCTCCTAAATATTCTAGATGCTATATTTTGTCTAGTTTTTGAAGTTTAGAAAATAAAATATACTTTTGTTTTTATTATCTTAGAAGAATTTCACAATGCTTTTTTTTTTTTTTTTTTTTTTTTTTGAGAAAATCCCAGTGCTTGGCATTACAAAATCAAGGTGAAAGATAATTGACGTAGAGGCCAGATAAGGAATATAATTTTTCGCTTAATTAAAAATATATATATATATATATTGATTTCAGAGATGAGGAAGAGGGAGAGAGAGATAAAAACGTCAATGATGAGGGAGAATCATTTATTGGCTGCCTTCTGCACACCCCACACTGGGGATTGAGCCTGCAACCTGGGCATGTGACCGGGCCAGGAATCAAACCATGACATACTGGTTCAAATGTTGACATTTGCTTGGATTTTTGCTTAATTTTTAACTTTACAATTACTTCTTATTAATTATTGCATATATTCTTATGCAAAATACATTTTATAGATATATAGCTACTAAAAAAAATGATACATGAATGCTAAATGTATTGGCCAAAATGATATTCCTAAGGCAAAATATTCTCTGCTTCAAACCCTTTAGTGATTCTTCACCATTTCCCCAAATTGGATTCTAATGACTTTAAGCAACCTAAATGGTTCAACTCACTAAACTCATCTAACAAATCTTCAAACGCTGAGTCCCAAGCATGCCTTTTCAGTTTCTTGCTGATGGATCTTTGTCATACTGCCTCCTCTGTAGCACACACCTCTTGGCCACTTCCCTTGTGGCTAAGGTTTACTCACCCTTCAAGACATAAGGCAGTCAGAGAAAGACAAATACCATATGATCTCACTAATATGTGGAATCTAATGAACAAAATAAACGGATGAACAGAATAGAACCAGAGGCATGGTTACATGGAACAGACCGACAGTTGTCAGAGGGGAGGGGAGTGGGAGGTACTGGATAAAAGAAGGTTAGGAGATCAGCCAAGGAACATATATGCATAGCCTTTGGACACTGGCAACAGTGTGGTGAAGGCTAGAGAAGGGGAGGCAGGGACTAGGTAGAAGTGGGCAAAAGTGGGATGGGTAATGAGGGCCATCTATAATAGAGTCAACAATACACAATGAGAAAATAGAAGCTTAAACTAAAAAAAAAAAAAAAAAAAAAGCATTAGCTCAAACAGTATCTTCTCTGCAATGTCATTTTTGGTACCCCAAGCTTTGTTTAGACCCTCTCGTGTGTCCTGCCAAATAGCTCAAAATCACCTGAGTTATTTGAGCCTTTTTTTTAATACTATATTATAATTCTTATTTTGCTTGTGTCTCCTTTTTTTTTATACCCTAAGATACTGAATGTAGAAAGTGTACAAAATGGAAGGCACCTGGGGAGGTCATCATACATGGTTTTAAGTTCTCCTAAGAAAGGAACTGTTTCCTTAATTCATTTATTTCACTAATATTATCAACTCCAAAGTACTTGGATTAACTGTAACCGGCAGATTTCTCAGAGTCAGAACTAACAACTGATACATTCATTCAGCCGTGTGAATTCAGCCTATGGCAGAGGCAGGCAGAGGAGGTGAGGCTCAGTTGGCAGGTGCAGCTTCTTCCTTGGGTGTTCCTGGAGGTGCTGGTTTTGTGCTCTCTCCTCTTCTTTTCCACTTGATTTTGAAACTTAGAAGAAAGAACCAGGACAGTTTTTGCCTTCCTTCCTCCCCACCTCCCCCAATCTAGGTAATCTAAAAACTAAGTTGATACTTCGAAAACTCCAAAACTCAAAATGATAGTATGCATAAGTATCATCATTTTGTTGATCACTGATTTGGGGGATACAATTAATAGGGGTTCATTGATATGCTCTCCTTTGCTTACCTATTTGATGACTAATAACTTTTCTTAAATTGTTACATTGGAATAGTTTCATTTCAAATGTTGATACTGTGATGACAGTTAAAGCAAAATACATTCTTAATCATCAGTAACCAGTGGGTGGCGGGGGGGGGGGGGGGGGGGCGGGCACATGACATAGGACATTCATGTGTCAGATCTGCAAAGATTCCACTTTGTGTTGAGGCCCTTGGAGGCATATTGGCACTTAGATAGTTTACCAGCTGTTTACATAAAAGTGCCAATACTGATGCCTGGTTCTCATTTCCAAACTATACAGGGATATTAAACTAAATGGTCTGGAACACTATAATATTTTCAGTACTATAATATAAGCAGTACTATATTGTCTATAATGATTTTTTTTCTTCTCTCTTGTGTCTATTATCTTCATCTCATTTCCCCTCATATTTATGATTCAAATAGTTAGAATGAGGGGCACTGCAGGAGAATGAGATCAGGAATAGGGCAAATAGGAAAAGAATTTGTGGGTAGATGTCTGCTGACTGTTGGCCATGTCATTGACTTAAAGATTGATAGAAGCAAAATAATAATATTCTCTTCAAGAAAGTGTCTGCTTTTATGGTAGAATTTATGGAATTCTTCCACATGGAATCTTTAATGTGGTTGGTATTACTAGTCTCTTCTTGATAAGTTTTTTCTTGTACGGTGCTGAGGTGGATCAGGGAAACTCACACATGGGAATGTATCAGAGTGCTGAGCAAATGAAAAAACTTAAAAATGAAACTTAAAGAACGTGGATTTTGGATTCACATCTAGGAGTTTTATGTAGACTTCTATCTTTGCCAACTGCTTGTTGGGATTGGATAGTTAATAGTCTCAGCTTTTTCCTTCAGTTCTTTTCTTTACAAAATGAGTATAATCTGTACTTCTCAGAATTTTGATGAAAATTCAATCAAAAGGCATATATTACATTCTGAAAAACATTAGATACTTGATATTTCTTTTCTTCTTCTGATGTTTTTGGTAAAGTTATACTCAATAATTGTTAATTAAAATGACATGATCATATACAATATACAGATAATGTATTATAAAATTGTACACCTAAAACATATGTGATTTTATTAACCAACTAGAGGCCCAGTGCACAAAATTTATGCATGGGGAGGTGTCCCTCAGCCCAGCCTGCACCCTCTCCAATCTGGGATACCTTGAGGAATGTTTAACTCCCCATTTAGGCCCGAGTGGAATCGGGCCTAAACGGGCAGTTGGACATCCCTCTTACAACCCAGGACTGCTGGCTCCCAACTGCTCGTCTACCTGCCATCCTGATTGCCCCTAACCGCTTCTGCCTGCCAGCCTGATCATTCCCCTGCCAGCCTGATTGATGCCTAACTGCTCCCCTGCCAGCCTGTTTGCCCCTAACTGCCTTCCCCTGCAGGCCTGGTCACCTCAAACTGCCCTACCCTGCAGGCCTGGTCCCCCCCAGAACTTCCTTCACCTACTGGCCTGGTCCCCCCCAACTGCCTTTCCCTGCAGGCTTGATTGCTCCCAACTGTCCTCCCTTGCAGGCCTGGTCCCTCCCCTACTGTCCTGATCACCCACAACTTCCCTTCTTTGCAGGCCTGGTCCCTCCCCACTGCCCTCCCCTGCTGGCCATCTTGTGTCCACATGGGGGCAGCCATCTTGTGTGTCTGGAGTGATGGTCAATTTGCATATTACTCTTTTATTAGATAGAATGTCATTATAAAAATTTAATAAAAAAGAAAATTATATAAAAGTTACATGTTCATTATATTACACTAGGGGCCCAGAGTACTAATTTGTGCACCTTGAAAGGAACTGTGGGTCATCTGCCACGCCCCTGCCCGGCCCCTCTCACCACAGCCCTGTGTCTCCCAGCAGCCCCACATGCTGACTGTGCTGGTCCCATTGCATTAGCTGACCTGATGGCACAGAGAGATTGTGTCCGGCACCAGCAGCAGGTTCGAGTGGGGCCAGTCCTATCAGCATGTAGGAGCAGCAGCTGCTGCCCCATTGCCCTTCAGAAACAGAGGGAGGTGGAGAAGCTCTCAGAGCTGGAAGCTGTGCTCACACCTGCTGATGGCTCCAAGCAACTGGGACCAGCGCCAGGCACGAGCAGTGGGTGCAAGCGGGGCCAACACCAGAAGCTGGGATTGGATAGATAGTTAATAGTCTATGGGTGGGATTGTGGTACACGAGAGCAAAGAATTTTCAGTAACCATCAGAGGCTCGCCTTGATGATGGTGACCTGCTCCACCATCCCACCGTGGCCAATGCCCGCCATGTTCTACCCTCTGCTGCCTTCTGCTGATGCCTGCCATGTTCTGCATGGTCAGCACAATGTCATAGCAACCTGTTATTTGGTTGTCCCACCATTCAGTCTATTTGCATATTAGCCTTTTATTATATAACATTGTATCCTAAAGTTTAACCTTTGATTTAGAGGGCTTATATTTTATTTTACAATGTACAAACCTACATGAAACATGCCTCTGGTTAAAAGTTGATGCTGGACACTTTCACACAGAATAATGACTTTAATAATAATTATGAATGCTGAGGTAAAAATTCCAAAACTATATTTTCTTAATTATGGGTATTTATACAGAAATATTTTTTGCTTGATATTTCTTATTTATATTGAAGGGAAATTACTTAAAATTCACAAAAATGAGAAAACAATGTAATGCAAATGTTAATAAAAATTAATAGTAGAATGAATCTTTGTAATATTTTTACCAAAATAAATTAAAGATTTTTCATTTTATTACATTGATTTTTTTTTTAAAAAGCTCAGAAATTAACAATTTAAACTATAGTGTTTTGAGATTCAACTTAAATTTTTTAAATGAGACCAATGCTAAACCCCTATTATGGTTGATTATAACAATACTATGGTGCCAACAAAATATTTTATAAATGCTATCAGATTGCAATATTGTCAAAACACCCAGATTTAAAATTGGAATAGCTCTTGAGAAATGCAGAGATGCATATCAACATGATTTTGGTGACTCTAGAGAGATGAGGGAAGAAGAAAGGTGATTGTGGTGCTTGCTATAATGTCAAGAGGCCTTGGAGTGTAGTGGTCAACAGCATGACTTTTGGCACCAGGCTAACATGACTTGAATTCCAGCCCTGTCACTTTACAGTTAGGTAATGGTGAATAAGGTATCTAAGTGCTCCATGTCTCCGTTTCCTGCTCTGAAAGATAGATATATTATGGCTCCTGCCTCAAAGGAATGTTATAATTATCAAATATTTCAATGTATGTAATATACACAGACCCAGGATAAGTAGTTCCAAGGAGAATAATATTTGGTAACTGCTAACCAGCACTAGTTTTTCTAGTTCTTTCCCTAATCTGACTTCCATTGCATCACCTTTGTTACCTGTGACCCCAACAATATACCTCCCACTGTTTTCCTTCTTTCTGTGGTTCTGCTCTTTGGAAAGCTGTTATATGGAATGTTCACTATAGGCAGGATTTTAGCTTTTTCCTTTCTTTTTAATTCCTGAGTCTTATTTATCTCTTCTTTTTGCTAGTGATTGTAGATACATACTATTTTTCTTAAAGGACCATTTCTGATTAGTAAGAAAACCATGGTGAATTAATATATATGACAAGCTTATTCTCCTACTTACCAGGATAGGAGAGAAAATTTTTTTTTAATCATAGACCAGTATAACTTTTAGAGAGCACCTCAGAGTTCTTTCTTAATTATTTCCTATCTCTTCAACTAGATTATGATTACTTTTATTTCATAATATATCACAATACATATGGTAGAGACTTATTCTATATTTCCTAAATAAATGAGTACATTTTATCTTTATAATATGATTTGAAATTTTATGCATGAGATACACTTTATCTTCTCTTTGCTTCATCAGAACTAATATATTTTTAAAGTATCTATGTACCAGATACACTGAATGTATTTTCCTGAGATTATCAGATAAGACATTTTCCACACTGAACATCACTGGGCGCTAGAAGCACTGTTGCATTGAATGTAGTTTAAAGTGCAGGACTCTAGAGTTCCCCAATAAAGAGTACTGTTAACTTTTACTATTCTGTGGCAAAATAAGCAAAGACAAACATGGAAATGGAAATAGTAAGCTTGGCACTACTTTTGCAAGAAAAAAGTCATTTTCTAAGCTTAAATGAATAACACATGTCACCAGTCATATTTCTATATTTAATGTTTAATTTCAAATGAAAGTTCAAATCATTAAAATACAGACATTAGATGTACAACAAAACTCAAATATAATTATGTTGGCCTTTTGTCAGCCTTTTTATTCCTTTGGATGTTTTCTCTAAGCGACTTATTTGACTAACTTAAGCCCAGAGCACTTTCCTATTTATAATGAACTTAATTAATGGAGGAAAAATGGCTGCCTTAGGTTTATGAATTTATTGTTCTGGGATGATGACCAAATAAATTAAACTCTACTGGCATTGCAAAATGAATTCATAATATCAGCTGAAGTTTTTTATTTATATTTTAATTAAAGCAAGATACACTATTAAATATAAACAATTTTAAATGCTTACAAATAAATGTAATGAGATTCATCTTGTAAAGGATATATATAATCACATTAAAATTGGAAGCTGGTCATGAAATGAACCTCATGTTCTCTCTTTACTGCCTCATAAAGTACTAAAGACTATCTTATACATAATAGCCACTTAGTGTTTACTGAGGCCCTTCAGTGACACATGCTTTAACTATACAATTAAGTCAGTCCTCTCTAGTAAAATAGAATCGTTGTAAGCATGAACCTCTCTACATTCTATGTCTTCAGGTGGACTGAGGACCATCAAGTTTGGCACCTGATAGATGTTGCTAGTAAAATTACTTTTCATGTTTTCTATATTCACTCTAAATACCCCCATCTTTTTCCTGAAAACACACACATACACACACACACACACACACACACACACACACACACACACATATATATATATATATATATATATATATATATATATATATAGAGAGAGAGAGAGAGAGAGAGAGAGAGAGAGAGAGAGAGAGAGAGAGTTGTGTGTGTGTCTGTGTGTGTGTGTGTGTGTGTGTGTGTGTGTGTATAAGTGGGGATATATCTGAAGATTCTAACAAATAATAGACAAGATCTTTATAGTTTCTCTGCAGGCACATTTCAGGGGTGGCCACCACTGAAAAGGTTAACCTATAATGAGCTGGATGCTTGGCAGCCAAGATTCAGGAGATGGGAGCTGAGGACTTTCCAAGCAGGATATCTGTTATGGGATCAAGAAACTCTGCTGGCCAGCCAATAGGGGGAAACAGGCCAGAGTAGGTGTCTAGGGGGTTGTTTAGGAACAGGTTAGAAGGGAGAGGAATTAAACTAGGATAATTTCCATGTCAGGAGGGATATTATCAAGGGGTGTGAACTCCAAATTTAGGACTGAAGTTCCTGCAAGGGTTACTAAGTCAGATGGAGAGATTAGGGCTCTGAAGGTCAGCTTCTCAGAACTGGTCTTTCTTGTTCTCAAAGTGGCCTGACCCTAGGGGCCCTGATCAGGAGAGCCAGGTTAGACAGCTGGGAAGCTGACAATTTATGAAATTGTAGAATGCAATTTCAAAACAATCTGTTCTTTGAATGCCCTTTGGGAGATGGTTGATGGTTGCTTCCTTGATGGTGAGGATCAACTTCAAAACATTAAAACTCCCTGTACTTTTAACTAATTATCAGCTCAATACTTTTTCTCTTATAAAGGTGGCAGGCATCATCTTTCTCAAATAGAAAATAAATGAGTTTACTTATTTATTTTTTCATATCCTCATTACAGGATATGTTTGTTTGTTTGTTTATTGTTGTTGTTGTTGTTTCCATTGATTTCACAGAGAGAATGGAAGGAAGAAAGAAACATCAATCAGATGCCTCAAGAATGTGTCTCAACCATCTAACCTGCAACCTGGTTATTGCTCCTCCTCCAACCCTTGACCCTTTGGTGCACAGGATATACTCCAACCATTGAGCCACACTGGCCAAGGTGGAAATAAATGAGTTTGAGTTTAAACTATTTTAGATGAACATTAGATTTCAAGTGTTTAGGAACATGACTTTCTCACAGGAGTTTTAATTAGTGAAATATTTGGACCTCCAGATCTCTCTAAAAGTTGTGCACCTGCCCGACACTTATTTGTTTCTGGAGTATGTAGGATGTATTTTATAGGGTCAACAACAAGGCCCATCTGCTATGTCAGCTCTGCCACATTTACTACGTTTTTATGCAGGCATAGCCTCCATTAATGTGATGACTAGAGTGACCACAGTGCTGCTCTGCCAAACAGGGCAACTCTGCTAAAAGCTGGAAAGTGTGGGGAATGGTGTGTGTGTGTGTGTGTGGGGGGGGGGGGGGCAAAACAGTGAGTCAATAGGAGGGAGCATGGCTGTTTCCTGGAGGGACACTGTGCCACAAAGCCATACCACCACCCTCTGCCACCACCGAGCTTGTAACAGCAACTTTGTTAAGTGCTCTTGTTCTGGGGTCATTGGAAGATTGTCTATGGATCCTGTAGCTTTTAAAAGTTTAATGCTAAAAGGTTCCTTCCTTTTAAAAAATGAGTTCCATTTTATAGATGAAAAGTGAGGAATTTGAGTAAGTTATCTGTGGTCACATAGTTTGAAAGTGATAGAGATACAATTTACAACTAGCAATCTGAGTTGAGTGCTTGTGCTTGAACAATTATGCTGCTTTGTTCCAGATGACCTGTTACTGAATTCAGCTTCTCCTCTCTGAAGAGATCTCTCTCCTCTTACAATGCTTTCTTTCAGTCTTCCAGGAAAATAGATTCTTGGTAAACCTGACTAAGCCATCTTAGAATCCCCAGAAATACCCAGGCAGGCCTTTATGTGAATAATTCTCAAAGACTGAATATTAGAAAATATGTGTTGCCACTCCATGTGGGCCTCTCTATGAGGTTTGTGCCTGCAAGAGAATCATACTCCCTGTCCTTTGATGTCAGGCTTCCTCAGGTGACCAGTTTTGGCCAGTGAAATTTAACAGGAATTTTTATGTGTCATTTTGACGCAGAAGTTTGAAAAGTTAGTTCTGTTTTCCCTTTGTTTCATGGCTAGCATGCACAGATAGGAGTAACTCAACCCCTTCAGTCTGGATCCCAGCATGAAAAAAATGGGGAACTGAGCAGAAGATGACCCCAAAAAGTCACAACTGAGAAAAGAAACTTTACTTTTGTAAGGTACTAACACTTTGAAGTTGTATATCATTAAGCATAGTTTAGCTTTACTGGCTGATTGAGGAGTCAACATGGTGTGGGCAATTGCTTGGATCCCTGTGAAGGCCAGCTGCTGCCCCGTCTCCATTGGATCTGATAAAATAGCATTTCTCTGCTGCAGAACCGATAACCACCACCCTCTCTCTGAAAATATGGCATGGCACTACTCACGTAAACTTAATATGAGTGAGAAATTACACATTAGAGATGACACATATTTATGCTGTATCCAGGTTGCCTACAGCTTTAAATGATTGAAAAGATGCTACTGTCTGGGTGTTTTAATTGGAAAACTAATGGACTCATGATTTTGCTCTGTTGATTTTTTTCTCCTGCAATAGTGGGCTGGTTCAGTAATAAATGTGTCAGACCTTAAAAAAAAAAAAAAAAAAAAAAAAAAAAAGAAGAGTAACTGGGTTGTGATTCAGTGAAGCAGGGGAAGAAGGCGATTATGCCTTCTACGTTTCCACGGCTTCTGTTAGTAATTTGCCTTTTCCTTCTCTCCTTGGTCTGCCACAGTTGGATCCTTAGTGGTGTTGATTCATCCTTACAAGCTTTATGGTAAGCTAAAATTTCTTTGACCATGAAATATGTAAGAATTGAATATAAACCGTGAATATACAAATCGCTACTTTTATAACCTTAAAAATGTTAACTATTATTCAGAATCCTCAAGATTTTCAACTTTGACTATTGCAATAACTTTTTATTTTTTCCTTCATTTCAGCTCCCTCCAGTCTCTCTCATTCTTATCAAGCATGTCTTTATAAAATACATATTTGCTTATATCACATGCTTGTTAATCATCTTTGATAAAGTCCTTATTTTCCATTGGACAGTCTAAATTATTTGACAAGGCACACAAAGCTTCCATGGGCTAGCCCCTCTCTATTCCCATAGTTTTATCTCTTGACAATCATTATGGAATTTTACCTGTCTCTTTGCCAGTGTTCATCAAAATCCATTCAAATACAAACAGGAGTTTTCAGACAAGAAAGTAGAGGTTTATTAATTGAGGAAATATTATCCAGTCCAGAGTCACAGATAATCTAGTGTTCAAAGACCTGGCTCCTGGGTGGCTTCAGGGGACAGGTTACATAGAGCAAAATCGATTAATCATGATGGCTAAAGGAATTGGGATTGTGGGCTCTACTGATTGGTTGGGGGCCAAGGGAGGGAGTAGTTGATCATTGTTTCAGGTCCTCATGTCAGCCATGGCATTGTTCTGTCTGGTTTCATGAGGGTGTGGTCCATAGGGTCTTTCCACTTCTTGAAGTCAAGATGTTATCTTTAGCTACACTCAAGCTCTGTTTCTGTGGTCAACAGACTTTCCAGGCTTGTTTTTAAGACAGCTTAATGCTGACAAAAATCAGATGTCCTAAGGGCTAAAAGACTTAAAAAGGAATTGTGTGGACAGAAAGAATGTGAGAACAGGTTATAAACCATGAACCTGGAAATGGCTAGTTTTAGAAAAGGTCATGCTAAAGGAATGGATTTTCTATGCAATTACAGTTTCTTACCTGAAACATGTGCTCTAGGAATATTGAACTATTTACATTTCCAAAAATGAGACCATGGTTCCCTATATTTTGCCTGCAAACCTCTATATTTCATGCTCCTTTTGGCTTGCCTGTCTTTCCACTCGAAAGCTCCTTCTTCCTGACCTCCAGGTTTGTGATCTCAGTCAGAACTGCTTCTTCACACATGGGGGAAAACCCTTCTTTACTTTTTGTTAGTTAGTGAATACAGAATTGTGTTTCCTTAAACTTGGGAGTGGAGGGTGGGTGGGGATACAAGATTTAAGTATGAGATTGGAGAAGCCATCTAGACTTGTCTCTCTAGACAAAAGTAATGCTCCATGAGGTCCAATCAGACTCCCTAGGGTGCTATAGTTAATAAAACTTACTTATCCTTAATTAATTTTGTCTGGTGCATTGCATATTTCTATCAAAGACCTCACGAAGAAGGGTCTTCTGATGGATGACAGCCCTAGGATAAAGATAATCTTAATATAACTTAAACATATATTGCTATTTTGTAATTAATGGTTTACAACATAAACTATGATGGGCTTCAAAATATTAAACAGCTGTTGTAGGAGGTGGGAATGGCACAAGGTGTCTGACCGGTGGTATCAGACCAAACCTGGGTTCAGAACCTTGGTACTTGGGTTCTGGCTAGGAAAGAATTCAGAGCCAAGACTTAAACTGTAAGAGAACATTTACTTAGTAAATCAGAGAGGTAGAAGAAGAAGTAATTTCTAGAAGAAATGGGCTTAGGAAATAAGTTATAGAAGTAAAAGAAGGGCCCCTGGAGCTTGGGAGTGAGGGAGCTCATGGTAACATGCCTGGAACAGGGAGGGAGAGCACACTGGGTCCTCCAGCCTAAGGGTCTTAAGGGTGGAGATTTTAGGAGAGGTCCCAGGGGAAGATCTTAATCGAATATTCAGCAGTTTTCCAGGTGTGTCCTTTCAGGGTTGTGGTTTCCACTGATTGACTGGGCAGAGGGTCATTACTTAATGCAGCTGGTCCCAAGGCTGGTTTTGTTGCTTATCGGGGCTTGAAGCTAAAATACAGCTTGAGGCCTAAATGTTGTCTCTAGGGAGGAAAGGTCGGGAGGTCCAAACTGCAAGACCGTGACCGGAGATATGCTAGGGGAGGAAAAGTCACCCTGTGGCTATGATTGTCCATAGTTGGTTTTTTCTTTTCCTGGTAACCTGTACCTGGCCTATCATCTTTGCTCTGCTCAGATCTGTCTAACTGCTTACAAAGCTTTTCATCTTTAGAACTCCGGTGCTGGTGCTTAGATCATGGTGTTGGAGAGTGGGAACTTTTGAGCATGCTTCCAGAGAGGCCGTGGACTATGCCCCAGATAGAGTTGTCAGTGCTGACACCAGGCCAGACCTTGAGATAGGGTCTCATGGCCCCTTCCCAGCACGTAGGCCTTCTTTCTTAGAACACTGTCAGCTTTCTGAAGAACAGGATGGCCCTGTGAATAACATGTCATCAATGGCATGATCCTGAAGTAGCTCAGGGAAAACTGTTTTGTCTTGGGTTGCTTGTTCTGCAAAAAACAGGATGTGGTTAATGTGCTTAAAAGTAGTCCTACCGGGTCTCTGCTGCTCTCTGGATTCCAGGCATGGAGAAAGGCAGAGCAGTTGCCAACCGGTTGGCCGGCCAGCTTATAAAGGCTCCCTAAGTTTTAATTTGGTCTGGACTCCAGTGGTCATTCACTTGTGCTTGCTCCACAACATTGGTAGGGTCTTTATAAATATTTTATTTTTTCTCCAGTGTTTCTTGATGTTAAGTTAGATAACATAAGCATGCACCTATAATTGTTTCTATTTCATATAGATTTCTACTTGAATTATGCTTGGGGCATTTGGTAAGTATTAGTTCCCTTCTTTCATAATTGTTATTTTTTGATTTGTTTATCTGTAGTGGTGACATTTGCTTATTTTAAAGCTCAGGTTCTAATGGAGTCATGTGACTTTCTCTTTCAAAGGAAATACAGACAGATAATTTACTGCCTCTCTGGATGAGTCCCTCTCAAGACCTCACATACATCCATATCCTTCAAGATGCTTAGGAAGAAAATGTAAATATATAAGAAGTACAAGTTCTAGTCTCTCTTTTCTGCAAGGCCAGTAAAAAGGTCCAAAAGAAGCTCACATACCTTATATCTAAATATTTAAACATTCATAAACAACAGGCAACCTCCTATATGGATTATGCTTTATCATCTGGCCTTTATAAAATATCTTCATAATAAAATTTTTAATGCTTTAAGCAATTATTTTTTAGATGATTTAAAACTAAACAAAATACTAAAAACTACTAAATTTAATTTTCATTGCATCTCTGAATGTTTTGTTGATAAGGTACTGAGGTTTGGATGAGTAATTTTTTAAAAAATACATAAGTCACTGAAACCGGTTTGGCTCAGTGGATAGAGCATCGGCCTGCGGACTGAAAGGTCCCGGGTTCGATTCCGGTCAAGGGCATGTACTTTGGTTGCAGGCACATCCCCGGTAGGGGGTGTGCAAGAGGCAGCTGGTCGATGTTTCTCTCTCATCGACGTTTCTAGCTCTCTATCTCTCTCCCTTCCTCTCTGTAAAAAATCAATAAAATATATTTTTTTAAAAATACATAAGTCATTCCTTATACAGTTTCCATAAAAATTATTTTTTTTTGCTTTCATTTTAATAAAATTATTGTGTTGACAAAAATTAAGAATTCTATATAATTTCTGTTCTATTGATAGTTATGCTTAATTAGGTAACCATCACTAAGTGATTAAAATTTTTATTTATTTATTTACTTAATCCTCACCTGAAGATATTTTTTCCATTGACTTTTTTTCTTAGAGTTGAAGGGAGGGAAAGAAGATGAGAGAGAGAGAGAGAGAGAGATCAATGTGAGAGAACACATTGATCGATTGCCTCATGCAGAAACCAGGATCAGGGCTAGAGATTGAACCTGCAATCCAGGTACATGCACTTGACTGAAAATTGAAGCTAAAACCTTCAGGCCACAAATGGATACTCCAACCACTGAGCAAACCTGGCTAGGGCAATCATTTTAAGTTTTTGTTGTTGTTTTTGTTTGTTTGTTTGTTTGTTTTGTTTTGTTTTTAATGACCTTCAGTCTGGAGAAATTTTTTTTATTTTTTTAAGTATGTTTTTAAAAAATATTTATTAAATTAATTGGAGTGACATTGGTCAACATGAACATATAGGTTTCAAGATAGGTATATTGTACCATGCGCCCACCACCCAAAGTCTTCTCCTGTCACCTCATATTAGGATAAAATACGTTTTCATTGTTTGTTTTTTTGTTTGTTTGTTTGTTGAGAGAGAGAGAGAGAGAGAGAGAGAGAGAGAGAGAGAGAGAAGCACCTGCCTCTTGCATGCTCCCTCCAACCACATTGAGAACTGAGCATGTGCCCTGACCAGGAATCAAACAGCGATCTGAATAATGGGTAATGCACAACCACTGAGCCATGCAGCCAGGTGAAACTGCTCTTTTGGTACAGGAAAGACTAGATTTGTCAATGAAATTCTTAAAGTGATACTTGAATTTGAACAAGAATTTTAGATATTGTGTTCAAATATAATGGATCGCATATTAGAAATTATTGGTAGAAAATAGTATAAGATATTTTTATTTCATTATATAACTTTCTGTAACTTTTATAAATTCTTAAAGCAATATCTCTATCATAACCAGTATCATACTTCACGTATTATTTAGAATATGTATGTGCATAAATATATTTACATGTATAAGTACATATATGCAATTTTAGAGTAATACAAATTATTTAATATTGCAGACTATTTCTTTGCGGCCATTTGAAAAATCATGCTAATTAGTATTTGAGTGCTATTCTAAATTCTTCCTCCAACTCTGACACAGCACCAGTATTGAAGTTTGCAGTGACACAACCCATAAACCTCTGTTGTAGATGGCTGGAATGGTACCAGGTGTTAGACTGGGGTCAGATAAGACCTGGGTTCAGCAACCTCTGTACTTGAGTTCTGGTACTTGGCTAGTAAAGAATTCATAGCCAACACTCAAAACTCTAAGAGAAGAGAACTTCTATAATAATAAAAGTGTAATATGCTAATTAGACTGGATGTCCTTCCAGATGACCTTCTGGATGAAGCCATGGTGGTGGGGGCTGAGCCAGAGGCCCCCAGTACCACGGCCATGGGGGCTGAGCCCCTTGCATGAATTCTGTGCATCAGGCCTCTAGTTTATTTATAAAATCACAGATGTAGAAGAAGCAATTTGTAGAAGAAATGGGCTTAGGAACAACTTATAGAGTTGTTTTTTGTTTTGTTTTTTAAATATATTTTATTGATTTTTCACAGAGAGGAAGAGAGAGGGATAGAGAGTTAGAAACATCGATGAGAGAGAATCATCGATCTGCTGCCTCTTGCACACCCTCCACCGGGGATGTGCCCGCAACCAAGGTACATGCCCTTGCCCGGAATTGAACCCGGGACCTTTCAGCCCGCAAGCCGACGCTCTATCCACTGAGCCAAACCGGTCCCGGCACAACTTATAGAGTTGTTAAAGGAAGGGTCTAGGAGCTTGGGATTGGGGACATAATGGTAGCATGCTTGGAGGGAAGGAGGAAGAGGAAGGGAAAGAGAAAAGAAATGTCAAGAGCGTGCTCCCAGAGGAGAGTACCTGGATCTTCAGTTATAGGGGTTTTAAGGGCGGAGATTTTAGGGGAGAACTCAGGGGAAGATCTTAACACAATATTTAGCAGCTTTCCAGCTGTGTTCTTTCAGGGTCTAGGTCTCCACTGATTGGTTGGCTTCAGGGCAGAAGGTCATTATTCAATGCAGCTGGTCCTGAGGTCAGCCGTGGTGAGGCTTATTTACTTTTCTGGGCCTAGAACTGAAATACACCGGAGGCCTAGATGTTATCTCTAGGGAGGAAAAGTCTAAACCCCATGACTAGAGATATGCGAGGGAGAAAGGTCACCCTGGGAGCAATGCCCCACCCTGTAACTGTCCTTCACTAGGCACCCGGGGCTTTCTGCCTTGGTGACCTTCTGTACCTGGCCCAGGGTCCTTGCTCAGCTCATGTCTCTCTGCCTATCACACTTCCAGCTCTTTGAGACAGTTGGTAGCCTGAATAGAGCTAGTCACAAGATTAGACATTGAGGGTTGTGGGTCATAGTGTACCAGCACCAGTGCTGGATCCTGATTGACAAGGACACCCATTGATATCTCAATACATTTATCTTGTGTGTGCTTAAAATATATGGGGTGTTTTACAATAGTATGGGAAAAAATAAAAAATAAATAAATAAATAAATAAATAAATAAATAAAAATGGGGTTCTAATGAAAGTAACCTCACAGGGTAATCTGATCACAAATTCCTAACTAAGCAGGTCATGGCGGGTATGCCCCAAGCATATTTTTTTTTTAAATCTAATTTAATTTTTAAAGCATTACAAATAGTAGTACATATATCTCCTTTTTCCTCCCATTGACTCCCACTGGCTTCCCCTAACCCCCTAGCACAGGGGTCCTCAAACTTTTTAAAGTGGGGGCCAGATCACGGTCCCTCAGAAAGCTGGAGGGCCGGACTATATGAACTACTAATCCCTACTGTAACACCTTGGCTGCGCTCACTGCCCAAAAAACCTGGCGGGCAGGATCAGACTCCCCTGGGGGCTGCATGTGGCCCGCGGGCCGTAGTTTGAAGGCCCCTGCTGAACCTTCCTCTTTCCCCCCTCTCCCCCAACCCTTCCCAACCTTCCCACTATAGTTTGACAGTCTGTTCCATGCTTCTTTTTTTTAGGAATAAATAAAATTGACAAATCTTTAGCTAGACTGACTAAGACAAAAAGAGTAAACACACAAATAACTATTAAAAAAGTATGGACATTACTACCCACCTTTTAGAACTAAAAAGGTTACAAGACAATACTATGAACAATTGCTTGCCAACAATTTAGTAACCTAGATGAAATGGACAAATTTTTAGAACTACTCAAACTACTTCAACAGACTCAAGAAGAAATACAAAATCTGAAAATACTATAACAAGTAAAGAAATTGAAACCATAATAAAAAACACTCTCCCAACAAAGAAAAGTCCAGAACCAGAGGGTTTCACTGGTGAAGTCTATCAAGCATTTAAACAAAAAAATTAATTTCAATCATTCTTAAGCTCTTCCAAAAATTAGAAGGGAATACTATTCAAGACATTTCATGGGGCCAGTATTAATCTGAAACCAAAGAAAAAAAATATGACCTTGGATTGACAATGGTTTCTTAAGTATGACACTAAAACACAAGTAATGTTTCCTCAATATGTTAAAGGCAGAATCACTCTCCTAGGAATCTACTCAAAAGGACAAAACAGGTACTCAAACAAGTAATTTGTACAAAAATGTTCATAACAACAATATTCAAAGTAACCAAATGTGGAAACAACTCAAATGTCCATAAACAAATGAATGCATAAGCAAAATGTGATATAGCCATACAATAGACATCATTCAGTTATAAAACGGAATAAAGTACTGATACATGCTATACATGGGAGAGTCTTGACAACATTATGGTAAGTGAAAGAAGTCACACATAAAAGATGACATATTATGTGATTCTATTTATATAAAATATGCAGAATAGGCAAATCCATGGTGATAAAAAACAGATTAGTGGTTGCTTGTGGGGAGAGGAGAATGGGAGTGACTGCTTAAAGGGCATACAATTCCCATTTGGGGTGGTGAAAAAGTTCTGAAAATAAATATTGGTGAGGATTTCACAATATTGTAAGTATACTTATTGCCATTACATTGTACATTTAAAAATCATTAAAATGTAAATTAAAATGTTATGTGTATTTTTTACCACAAGAAAAATAAAATAAAGAAAAAAATCCATGATGCATCACTTTCAACTTGGTAGCTTTGTGTTTTGTAACATAAAGAGAAAAGATAGACAAACTGGCAAGCACCTTGATAAATAATTCTGTATGTTTACTTTCCACCCACCTTTTTCAGTTGTTTTGCTCACACCTAGTTTGACCAAATTGGAAACTTACTAATTTAAGTTCGTTTTTAATAGAAACAACATGCTCTTGTTGCACTTTTATTGTATTTGTATGCATAAAGTTTTATTAAAATAATTACATATTAGTATATATATATTAGCAAACATATAGAGACATGTGACAAGAATAAATAGTTCAGGAAATAAACACAACTAAGTCTTGATAAGTAGCTTAGCTCTTAGAAGCAGGGGTGTGTGCGTGAGTATGTCTAGAACATGCTATTACCAAGAGTGTCTGGGCGCCACAGACATCTACCACCATAATTTTACAGAGAGAATCAAGAGGGCGGGTAAATCAGGAAGTCAGTTGAAAAAGCTTCAACTGCAGTTAATATGTGTCTAGTAAGCTCTGGCTTACCAAATATTTTCTCATCTACTATGTGAACTTTAGGTAATGTATGCAAAGACCTCATCTACATCATTCATAATCAAGTCCACATTGCCTACAAAAAGTGTCTGGCACACAATCAGTTCTCGGTAAATATCTGTGATCCAGAAGTGACTCACTGAACAGGAGAGAATTAAAAGTATGTGAAAGTGTTTGAAAATATAGATGCTATATATAATATGCTTTATAATATGTTTTTATCACTTTGCAGCCTGTAACTTCCTGTAGCATATGCTTGGTTTAGAACATGCAGTTTCAATCAACAGTCATTTGAAACTGTCTTTTTAGAGAGCAGCACAGTTCTCTGAGGAAACCACAAGACAAAAATGAATGGCCCTTTTCATTATTTTATGTTTGATTATGGGCCCAACATTTTACAAGGCAATAATAAAATGAAAAGATTTAAGTAAAACTCACGTATTATCATATACTGGTGTGTGCCAACCTGCCCTTGAATCTCAGTGTTGCTTTACAACCAATTCTGTTAAGCCTGAAAACTGTAAATTGTGATGGAGATGGGTATTTATATTCTAGTTTACCAAAGGGTAAATGATATACTCATTTTTAAAAATAGTTTCCATTCTTATCCCTGTTTTCAGTTACTTAGATCTTTCTTTAAAAATGCCTGTTTTTCTTGAAACTTTGCTTGTGTGGTCTGACCAAGTGTAAACCATCTTCGGGGAAAATGAGGGAGGAAAAACAAAACTACTTCAGCTATTTCCAAGTAAGGAAAACATATACTTTGTATGCTTTTTATTTTAATGAAATTAAGAACAGACATGTGATGCTCCCTCAGCATTTCTTAAAGTCATCTAGTGTCCTGGAAGCAAGATGGATGGTGGAAAAAACAGGAGCCCTGGAACCCAAAAATCTTGATTTCAGTAAAAATGTTGTCACCGTTTGGCTGTGAGATCTTGGACAAGTCTTTTTACCCTATTTGGCCTTTTTCTTATTAGTAAGTGTGGAAAATAATAATACCATGTGAAAGTGGTAGCGAAATGTTCTGATAGCTTTAGAGGATAGCATTAATATTAGTTATTTTCTCATAAAGCCCTCAAATATGAACACGAGAAATGTTCTGGTTTCATACAATACTAATTTTAATTTCACTCTTTACCTCCGCAAAATTTAACAGCTTTTCATATGGTGAAATAAACACTATTTTTTAATGTAGATAAGTTTCAAGAATGTTATGCTGTGAGCCATATAATACTATTAGTTCTTTATTTTCAGAATCTACCCATGTTTCAGGTCATACTGCCAAACGTCTCTACTCACAGTTCCCCAGAGGTAGGGCAGCAGTTTCCTCAAGTCTAGCTCTCCCAATCTCCGATGTATTGGCTATCTTTCACTATGACTTGGAGTTTTCGGCAAAAATCCCCAGCCCATGTTCAGGTCCTGTACTCACTGCTGTGTCTGGATACCCTCCCTTGCCTGAAGTCTGGGATAGATATGGCACACAGACCATTATTAATTTTCCATCTTGCTCTGACTACCTCTACCACTCATTGATGGTTGCAGCAACGCACATACACAGAAATATAAAAATGTGGCATGTTATCCAAACTTCTATGTAAAAATTGCATGTATGAAGATGTTCTCTCTCACTGGAAGACCACAAGTAGAGCCAAATGTTACGCAGGGAAAGTTGGCTCCTGAGAAATAAATGAGCCTTATTTTACTTTCTCCACAGGAGGACGGCTCCCTTTCCCCCAACTAGCTACTTCAACTGAGCATGACCCCTTCAAATCCCTACGGTGCACAGACGTCTGCTCATTATATGAGTCATGTACTTCCACTGATGCCAAGAAGAAAAAAAACAAAAAACTTCTTAAGGTAACACCTTTAAAAAAAAATACACACACAGCAAAGTGGAATTTTCAGCAAATTATTTGACCTCATTTTCATAGGACTATTTAAATTCTTTATGAAGGTTGTTTGAGACATTTACCATTTTGAAGAAAGACATCCCCAAACAATTACCTTATTGAAATGGACTGAATTTTAAGGATAAAATTTACTTTGGTAGGGCAAAGTAAGTTAAAGGAACAGATTTTAGTAAGAACATAATCCAATATTCATAAGTAAAGTACTACTCTAACCAACATTATGAAAAGAGCACTAGAAGGAATTTTTTACTTTCAGAAAACTTTCAGACTTTCCATGGCAGCGTTCTCCCTAAGAATAGATAACAGTGGAACTCAAAAACGTGATTATATACCACTGTGTTCTGAAACTGCTATTGCTTTCCTCTGTGAGGTTTAAGATGTGTTATGTCCTCAAAAACCAAACATCTCTTTTTATATACCTAAAATGGCTGACTTTAAAATGTCTTGTCATTGGAAACCTCTTTCAGAATGTCATCAGGGAAATTAGATATTTGTCAGAAACAAGTACCATTTAGACAGAGAGTCCTCACACTCTTTCCCATTTCTACCAAGAGAAACAGTCAGTTAAAGCCAGTGGATTCGTTGCATCAAGAACTCATACGATACCCACTTCAAAGCAAATCTCACTATCTTCTTCTAATCCTTTTCACAATTCTCTGCTTTATGACAATTAATCCCTTTGGTTTTCTGAAGGACTCTTCAGTAGACAATTTATTCAAAGAAAAATGGATATATTTCCAAATAAGAGATGGGAGTTATAAACACTTCAAATGAGATGGGGCCAAGGAGCAACCAACCCTTATTCCCCACCTAGTTTTATTCTGGGTGGAAAGAAAAGTGTGGAATACGATGAGAAGTTTACCAAAGGACAACACCAAGTTCAAATTTATGCCATACATTATGGTCAGGGTGCAATATCTAATTACACAACAATCTTAGAATGATACCCTTTTTTTAAATTAAAGATTTCAATTAGGAAAATCTAATCATTGTAGTTGGGAACTAAATACATTTATTTTTCTAAATTTAAAGCCCATGATTTAGTCTTTTGTCAAATAAAGACACATCCCTATGAAGAATCACAAGAGAAAGAAATATGAAGAGAAAGAAAAATAGGAGAGGAAGTAGGTTACATAAGAGTAAGTAAAATGCAATCGCTTTGCATAAGGAGAAAAGCAAAGCAATGAAAATGAAACCTCTTTACTGTGTTTGCGAAGCTGAAAAAGACAAAGCTAGGATAGTAAGGCATAAAAAACAGTGACGAATCCAGTGGCCAGTTATGGAAATGGCACTTATCCTGAAGGAATGTCTGGAAAAGTGTTTCCAGGGGAGCTGGTGAATGGCTGTGCCCTGGTGAAAATGAAAGTAGGGAGCCACGGCCAGCCAAGGGAGGAGCATCAGAGGGAACATTCCGCTGGCCAGGACAGATGATGAAAGCTGAGCAGCCACATCCACCGCCAGGTCTGGGACAGTCTGGAGAGAGGGGAAGCCAAAGTGAAGCCGGGCTGGTAGGAAAAAATACCCAAATTCTGAGTTATAAAAAGCAACACCAGAGAGGTCACTTAGGTACCCCTGACCCTTTACTTGATGGACATAATCATGAGATTCGGAAGCAATGTTTAGGAAGAGCATATCTTTGATGATGTGACCAAAACTAAATCGAGGGAAAGGGGTGTTTTAAAGTTATTTTAAACACTTCATTTATTCAAAGAGCATTCACATAGTACCCATTGGATTTGGAATTAGAAAGTGGTGGGTGGTTGAAAGGAAAGGAGAGAAATTGGGCAGAAGCTAGAGGGGATATAGGGTTCAGATGGGTTTGGTGTTTGTTTCAAGGAAAGTAGTAATTCAAATTGATGGCATCTTTTGATAGATTATTTGATTTACTTATGTTAGCAGAGTAACAATAATTTATACTTAGAAAAGACCCTCGAGATCATTCAATACACTTTTCACATTTTGTAGATGAAGAAACTGAGGACCTAGAAGTTTTTTTGTCCTAGTCACTAATTTTAAAAGCCATACCAGCAGACATTATCTGTTTAATATGAGGGAATCAAACATGCAGTGACTATTTAGGAATCCCCTCCCTCCATTCCTTCTTTCCTTTTTGCATCCCAAAATTAGAACTATCCTCCTAATAATATTCATTCTAAATAAAGTATACCATTAAAACTGTTATCCAGATAATGTAAGGTGAAACTATAACACCATACTTTGTACAGTCGTATATGAAGCCATGTAATGAAGGGGAAAGTGTTGGGGAGACATCAGACTTGGTTGGAACGTTTGTAAGGAGGACATTCTGAGAAAAGGAAGTGTGTAGAAGGCCCCTGCCCTGTTTACTGGAATTCTGACTTAGAGGAGTGCCCAAGGCGGCGCCCCTAATTATCTCTTGACCTTTCCAAACAAGTCTGTGCAGGTGCAGACCCCCAGGTGTTTCCTGGAATCCTTATGCTTAAATCTTTGGGTGTCTTTGCTTAAGGACACTGCAAACACATGTGTCCTCCCAATATTACTTACACTACTAATTGTATCGAAAAGATAAACTTTATCTCAAACTGCAGCTACAATAAAAACTTAATGAGAGAGGCAATTGAGGCTGCCTGCTTCCTTTAACTAGGCAGTCCCTTAGCCTTCTCTTTCACAGCAAACAATGTGTTGGAGTAATCCATTCAACCATTGCTCAGGGTCTGTCAATCAGCCCTGGCAAAAAAGTACATTTTGGAATGATTTTATAATTGCCTCATTTCTACATTTTACTTTGCTTTTTTTAAAAAATATATATATATTTTATTGATTTTTTTTACAGAGAGGAAAGGAGAGTAACAGAGAGAAACATCCATGGCTGAGAAATAACAATCAGCTGCCTCCTGCACACCCGCTACTGGGGATGTACCTGCAACCAAAGTACATGCCCTTGACCGGAATCAAACCTGGGACCCTTCAGTCTGTAGGCCAATGCTCTATCCACTGAATCAAACCGGTTAGGGCTTCCTTTGCTCTTATTGACCTGACATTCATGTAGAACTTTTCTTGAAAAAAAATAAATTGTTTTAAAAATAAAACAATCAAGTAAAAACTGGACATTTTTTAATATAATTTCTTAAAGAACTTTCATTACAAACTATAAATCTTCTAGCTGGAGTCTCCTCATTTTAAGGCTCAATTAAAGTAATAGTAAACTGTAAGAATGCTTCAAACCTTATAGTAAATAGTCGTTTTGTTTTGGTAGTGCTGAAAGCTGTCGCATTAAAAAACATATTTAGTGCTTAAGAGCAGACATGATGTGAACCTAGACAAAAAATTACAGGATTTAAAAACCTTATGTGACCTTCTGCTCTAATTGAGCCAAAATACATAAATTATAGCACCATTGAATTCGGAGAAGGAAATGGCCTATTAGGTCATTTAGTATTTCCCCTGCTGAGTTTGAACAGGTCCCTACAGCATATTTTCTAACACTGAGCCTGGTTTGGAAAGCTTCACGTGATAACACTTTTCACCACATCCTTAAAAAGCTATTAATCTAGTTGAGCTTCAAAGCAGCAGGAAGTTTTTTTCTTAACATGATTCCACTAGGTTCCGTGCCAGGTGCCCATCTCCAACAGCCTTCTTCCTTTTTTAAAGCATTTGAATCGGATGGAGCCAACCTTAAGGAAAATTGTAAAAGTGGCCGAATCTGGCCTGCTCCCTCTCTGAGCTTCCACAACAATGAAGTGCTGCCCTTCATACTTAAAACTGTCCTGCCCTCTTCCTCTCTTTCACCTGCCAGGTCCCCTGAGAGAAGGCTATGGGAGTTTAAAATTACATTCATCATTAATTAGGGATTTTTTTAAAAATTATTGTTAGGTGTGTTTTCACAGCCTTGTGTGGAAAGCAGGGACTCCATTACTGAGTTCGTTTAGAATTGATTCAAGGTGCCATGCTGGGCATTACCCATAGCTAATTTACCGCCTCTAACTTGCTTCAAGAGCAGAGCAAAACAGGGAGGAGTTACACTTTGAGAGTGATATGTCCTTAAGTTTCACTCTAATTGACAACTGAGATGGTTATACTGAAAGGCAGTTATGGAAATTTGGGACAACATTTGCAAAAGTGTAAACATAGTTATTCCGGAGGTGTTTAAAACACCTCTGTGATATACAGGCCTGTGTGTGAGGGCTGGTTCATAACCTGCCCAGGAGTGCAGATTCTTACATTTTCAGGAATTTCATGAGCTGGTTAAAAACACTCATGATTAATATTAATACATATAAATTAAGAAATAAATTATATCAAGGCAAAGCAAATAAAATCTAGAAATTTATCATTTCTTAATTATTTTACTACATGTAAAATAGTGTTATCAGTGCTCTTGGGATTTACATCTGTTATTGCCTCTTGAGATTATTTACATCTAAAAATACTATAAACTAATGGGCTATTTAAGCATCTCTTCCCAACACTTGTTCAGAGACTTCATTCTGACAGCTTGAAATCAGCAAATGGTACAAAGCAGGGCTCTTCACATCCAAAAAAACTGGTTGTTATGCATTTATTCTCATACCAAACTTTAATGTAACTGTATTAAATAAAACAACAACCCAAAAACATATGTGTAAGGAAAAGACATTGAATATCTCTCAGCAATTACATATATATATATATATATATATATATATATTTATGTGTATATATATATTTATGTGTATATACATATTTGTGTATATAGTTTTGTATATATATAGTTGTGTGTATATATACATACACACACACACACACACACACACATATATATATATATATATATATATATATATATATATATATATATATCACACACACACGTGTGTGTGTGTGTGTGTGTGTGTGTGTGTGTGTGTGTGTGTTTATTAATCCCAGAGAGAGAAAGGGAGAGGGAGAGAAACATGGATGTCAGAGAAAAACATTGATTGGCTGCCTCCTTCGTGCCCACTATTGCAAATAGAGCCTACAACCGGGCATGTGCTTTGACCAAGAATTGAATTGGTAATCACTTGGTGCATGGGAGGTTGCTCAATCCACTGAGCAATACTGGTGGGGTTCTATCAGCAATTTTATCAGTTGTCCATCATTTTTGTATGTTCATTTTGATACCACTACACCTTTTAGTTGAATTACGTTAATGATTTATTTTTACTAATATTCTTCATACTATAATTGTGATAGAATATATAATTAATTAAAACAGAAAATTGAAAATACAATAAAAGTAAATTTATTAGGCAAAATTGTGAATGTCACTTTGTAATCTGAATAGATTAATTCTTGAAAGTACTGGCTTGGTTCCAAATTTTCTACAAGAAAGATACAAATGAAACTCAATTGTATTGTGCTTTCTATCTAAAGAGGTGTTTATTTTTCTCGCCATTAGATACAAGCAGTAATGCATTACATGGGTAAGTGTTGAGGGGACTAGTTAAAACCAGTGTATAGGCTCCAAATATGTAGTTTTGAATCAATAAATTCATGAGTAGACTATAGCTAATTGGATTTTATTTCTATTTGTCTTCTATGTGAATCCAAGGTGTAACTTCTTTAGTATATTAAAAAATTTCTCTGAGAAGGCTAGGGCTTAGACAACTCTGAGAAGCATTCATTTTCAACAAATATATGTTTATGTGCTACAGACTTAAAGGTTTTATGAGATAAATATGTTCCTGATTTGTGAGACTAACACATAAAGTGAGATATTTTTACTATTTTCATATACTAAAATTACTTGTAAGTCCAAGTCTCATTAAGACTTTCTCAAAGACACATAGCAGATAGTTGGTGATGTCTGAATTGCACCCAGCCAGTCTGGCATCAGATATCCCTGTTAGATGGTATCAAGAGTTCAATCTCAACCAAGTAGACACATTATCTTTGTGAAATGAGAAAAGATCCATAGGCATAACATATTAATTATATAAGGAGCAAAAATGATATTTTTTGACAGAAAACTTATTTTTTCCCAGATGGGTAAATCAGTCATCCTATGCAAGGAGGTGGCCTACAGTTGTGTTGTAGAAAAAGGAAAGAAAAGATGTTTCTCTACAAAATGAGGCAAACTTTCCCAGAGGCCATGCAACAGAAAGTTCACAGACCAAATTAAGATGCTCAAATCACACACACACACACAAACTTCAAGAGCATAGATTTACTAAAATGTAGTAAAATTTCGGGTCAACATTGATAGATTTGTAGATCTATGGTTATGATCCCCTAATTGTTCCTGTTTGTTTATGCAGTATAAGTTCATCTGCGCTGACTTATATACTCTGCATTCAATTTATGAAATCAGCATAATTTTTTTAATACCAAAACTTTATATCTGACAAATGTACAAAATAAAATTACATATTGATCCCATTGAGCTCATTATAAGGGCAATCTTTAAAATAAAATACTACCAAATGGCAATATAGTGAAATAAAATTTTAAATAGTGTTAATTCCAGTAGTTCACTCATTATTAGAAATCTATCAGCATAACTTAAGTAAAAAAGTAAATAAAGCATAAATCCCATAAATCACAATGCAAGATGCTGCAAAGACACTTAATGAATTCACCTAGAACTGTAATATTCTAGAACATATGTAAAAGAAAATTAACCGTATTTTTCGGACCATAAGACGCACTTTTTTCCCCCCAGAAGTGGGGGGAAAAAGTCCCTGCGTCTTATGGTCCAAATATAGCCTACAAATATACTGTAAAAAAAAAGTTTTTTTACTTGCCCGGCTCTGTGTGGTCTCTGTGTGCTTGCCCTGCTCTAAATGCTGCTGTTTACTTTACAGGGTTGATTACATGTGTTTATGACTGTGATGTTGGGTTTTAATGCACATAAAATATTTTAGGACACTATTTGTTTCAGAATCTTTTTTTCTTCATTTCCCTTCTCTAAAAACTGGTGCGTCTTATGGTCCGGTGCGTCTTATGGTCCGAAAAATACGGTACTTGAGTATGATAAAAAATTTAGTGTGATCCAAATCATACACTGTTTAAATTAGTCTCAAAGTTGATTTCATATTCAGAAAAATATATTAAAATGTCTAAAATACTTATATTTTCAAATGTCAGGGAAACTATCACAGGAAATTAAGATATAAGTCCTTCATAAGATCCAGATTTGAAAATAAAATGTAAAATTTGAAAATATTCCTGTAAATGTATGTTTTGGATGTTCATGGAGAAAATATTATTCTGGGAAACCATGAAAATCAGCTGACTCATATTAAAGAATATTTTATATCAGAAACACCAGTTCTGTGAGCTGTTGCTTGATATTTCAATTTCTGCTCAGGATAAATCTCAACATAAGAGTCCTTTAGGTTTTAATCAGGAATTCCATTAGCCCAACAACCCCTGCATCTGTAAATGCTATTCCTGCATTGATGCTAAAATCGCTTGCATCAGAACTCAGCACCTTTCAAGCTGCTCTAAGAATCCAATCTCACACTTCCATTTTCAAGCAATGTACAAGTTACTGGTGCTTTCACATGAGAGTTAAGGGACACTTCAATATTGTACGTCCCTCAGCAAAGTATGTAGACGACTCCTGAAGTCCTGTCACTTCTTGGAAGAGCTCTCTTGCTGGTGTGGCCACTAGTGACAGCGAAAGTCCTCTGCTTTAAACAGTTCTCCCACACTGGGCTGGCCCACCTGGCTGGCTTTTCTCAATTGTATGCTACAGAGCCTCTGCCCTCAAATATGCATCAATAAAGTCAACATGGTTCAGAATAAAACTAAGTGTCTGTCCTCCTATTAAAATGACTACTTTGTTTATAAAGTAGGTTCAGCCATCATTTTTATTTTTAGGGCCCAGATTGGGCTCTCATCCTCAATTCAAAGAGACCTCATTTAAAAAGAATATCCTATATAATAAAAGGCTAATATGCAAATCAACTTAACAGCAGACCCTCTGTCCAGGAGCTATGACATGCACTAAATAAAATGTAAAGGAAATTATGGGGCAGATGCTCAGTGCAGGAGCTTCCTGGTGGTCAGTGCACTCCCACAGGAGGAGTGCCACTCAGCAGCAGTGCTAAGGATGTCTGACTGCCGGTTTAGGCCCACTTCCTGTGGGCAGAGGGCCTAGGCTGGCAGTTGGACATCCCCAAGGGCTTCCAAACTGTGAGCAGGTGCAGGTCAGGCTGAGGGAGACCCCCTAACCCCCACGAGTACACAAATCTCGTGCACTGGGCCTCTAGTATTAATATAAAGGGCTCTCCCATTGTTTTGTTTGTTTTTTAAAAAATATATTTTAATATTTTACTGATTTTTTTTTTTTTTACAGAGAGGAAGGGAGAGGGATAGAGAGTTAGAAACATCGATAAGAGAGAAACATTGATCAGCTGCCTCCTGCACACCCCCTACTGGGAATGTACCTGCAACCAAGGTACATGCCCTTGAACAGAATTGACCTTTCAGTCCACAGGCTGATGCTCTATCCACTGAGCCAAACCGATCAGGGCTGTTTTGTTTGTTTTTTTTAAATAAATATGTCACCACACCCTTAATGTATAAAGTGTAGCAAAATCCCCAGCCAGTTTTCAATTCAGTCTCTGTGTAAAATGTGCACAGGGTAGGCTGAAGTACAGGGACATCATTTATCTATCCAGTTAAGGTTAGAAACACACTAATGTGTGCTTGCAGGGACATTTTCCTTACTGATTTATTGATTCTCTTTTCAGAGTCCTGCTAACTCTTATGTTTTGAATTTGAACTTTTATGAGCCTGAGTCCTCATTGTCTAAAAAATATAAATAACCCTAAGGAAATTGTTAAAATAAGTAAATATGTATGAAGGCCTAGCACATAATAAATATTCAACTAAATGCGAAATAGTTATAATAATTGCTAGACAAAGATTGTGAATTCAACTCTTATCTTTTACCGAAAAGTAATAACTAGAGTGTGAACTCTAAGTTCACTGATGTATCTTAAAAGCTTAGCCATTTGCCTGAAACATAGTTGGCAAGAAAAATCAAACACAACACAACAAAATGTAACAACAAAGATTATGTGCTGCATGTTGGATGGATCCTGATTCCTGTATCTGCACAGCTAGAACCCAATTCATTTAGGCTTCATACCCTTCAGGTTGTGCTATAATTTTACAAGTATCAGGGCACACATTTCTTGTGAGGTCAGATTGAGGAGAAATGTTATAAACTTACCTATTTTTGAATGGTGTTTCAGGATATATTCCCAGAAGTAGGATCACTGGGCCAAATGACAGTTCCATTTTTAATATTTTTGAGGAAACTCCATATACCAATCAGAAAAAATTTATGCATCCCTTTGTTCTTAGCAGAGTTAAGTGTAATAGCTAAAATCTAGAAACAGCCCAAGGGCTCATCAGTAAATGAATGAATAAGAAAGCTGCAGTACATTTACATAATGGAATAGTATGCACCTGTAAAAATGGAGCTTTTACCCTTTGATAGCATGGATGGACCTGGAAATTATTATAATAAGTGAAGCAAGCCACTTAGAGAAAGACAAATATTATATGATCTCACTTATATGTAGAATTTAATGAACAAAATAAACTGACGAATAAAATATGTGCAGAGGCATGGGTGCATGGAACAGACTGACACTGTCAGAAGGGAAGGAGGTAGAGGGTACATAAAGAGGTTAACCAAAGAATATACATATATACATAACCTATGGGCACAGCCAATAGGGTGGGAAAGGCTTAGGGTGGGGCGTGGGCTGGGTGGAGGAGGGCAAAAGGGGGGAAAAGGGAGGACATCCATAATACTGTCAACAATTAAATAGATAGATAGATGATAGATAGATAGAGAGATAGATAGATAGATAGATAGATAGATAGATAGATAGATAGAATTTAAAAAAAAAAACTTACCTATTTCTTTTTCCATGAGGTCATTGTCTAATTCCCATGTAGTAGTAGGTACACTCATATCTATGAATTCATAAAACCCACTTCAGAGTCAAATCAATGCCAACAAATGTCCTTCCTGTGGACATTTACAATTTTCCTGTGGCTTGTCAGTTGTTTCATTAATCTTTTACAACAGAAAGTAAATGTTTTGATATCCCAGAATCATCACAAACTGCCCCAGCTTCATTCTATTGGTTCTTATAATGTCATGAAAATCCTTTGATGTATGTATAGAAGCCTCCTTACAGGGAATAGTTTCTATTCTCATATGCAGAAGGAAGAAAACCTGTAAAATTCAACTTTCATGCCTTTGAAGCTTTGGAAGGCTGTTTTGGAAATCACGGGGGCAGGTCTCAGCCCATCCTCTGCATCCCTGCTGGGCGCCTCCCACCGTGGCCCCCATCCCTTGTCTGCTGGCAGCCCCGCTCCCCCACCACCAATCCCATGTGCTGATGGCGCCAGCCCCATGTACCCACTGACGGTGCAGAGTGATTGGGGCCAGCGCCAGGCACCAGCAGCGGGTGCAAGAAGGGCTGGATCCAGCAGGACAGCGGCACACGGGAGCAAAGAATTTTCAGTAACCACTGGAAGCTTGCCCAACTGACAGCAACCAGCACCCTGCATTGGTCTGGCACCCCCTGCTCACCTGCTCCACCATCTCGCCTTGGCCAATGCCTGTCATGCTCCTTGCTCTACCACCTGCTGCCTATGCCCACCATATTCCGCAAGTGCCCCTTGGTGGTCAGGGCACATCATAAGTTGTTCAGTTGTTTTGTTATTTGGTCTATTTGCATATTAAGGTTTTATAGATAGATAGATAGATGGATAGATAGATAGATAGATATGCATAACCATGGACACAGACAATAGGTGGTAAAGGCGGGGAATGGCAGAAAGCTAGAAGAGGTCAATGGGGGGAAAATGGGACATATATAATACTTTAAACAAGAAAGATTAAAAATATGTATGATAAATAAATAGGAAACAAGTTTTCAGTTGGGGGAGTTCAGCGTGAGCAAAAGTAGAGAGTAGAAAAAGAAAGATGTGTTTAGGGAAAACAAAATGATATAGTTTAAATTTTTAATGAATTTAAACTATATCATTTAAACTATATCATCTCTGAGCATTTCCCCCCTTTTGCCCTCCTCCACCCAGCCCACGCCCCACCCCAAGCCTTTCCCACCCTATTGGCTGTGCCCATAGGTTATGTATATATGTATATTCTTTGGTTAACCTCTTTATGTACCCTCTATCCTTCCCTTCTGACAGGGTAATTCTGGCTGAGTGTAGAGGGCCACCGAGAGAAGGAGAGGGAAATACTAATATGATTGATATACAGGATGCAGCTGGACTATACATTTCACAAAATTTTTGTCAGGAAATAAAAAGCAGCTCATAAAGACAAAGAGGTAACTCCTATCATATTGACTATGTTAAAAGTTTCTATTTTGAAAAATGGATGTAGGAAGATGTAGGAGTGATCCTATTAGACAATGAATTTAAACTATATCATCTCTGAGCAAACACCTTTGAATGACTGAGCTGCACTCTGAGGTGACTTTGTGTGGGCTTCTCTGTTGATTGTCATTTTCAATGGAGTCAGTTCTGGAACACTGGGAATTTATAATACTTCACAGTACAGATCACACAGGATGCTTCACAAAATGTATCCAATCCATCAGAACCGCTTAAGTTAACTCACAGAAATCAGTAAATGATAGGCAGGCAGGGATTTCTTAATAGGTGTTTTTTTGTTTTTGTTTTTTATATTTAGACAGAATGTAAGATGAAAACATAGATGTCTCAAAAGTCTTTTAAAGATAGCTCTTCAGATTTAAGATGACTCCAACTCTGAGGCACAGAGCCAACAAAGCTGTAATTTGTTGTAACTTGAACTAAGACACACACTATCAAGGGCCTATAAAGTTTTAAAGTAATCTAAAAAACAAGTTGCTTTTATGTCAATTTACTCTAACTTGAATATTCTTCCTAGAATATTCATCATTAATATGAAAGATTTAGTAGATGAAGCATTACTATCAAAAGAGAAGGTAAAGTGTTTCTATTGAAAATATCCAATGATGTAAGCCACTTAAATGAATATTTATTAAGAACCTGTGTTGTATGACCTACTGTTTTGCTTTGCAGATACACAAAGATGGGCAATATATATTTCCTGTACTCAGTGACTTTACAGTCTAATGATGGGGACAGCATGCATAGCTTATAGTAAGATAAGCAAAATGTGGTAAGTGCCATAGAGAACACCTAAAATATTATGGGATTAAAAACCATAGTAAAATAGTAGTGTTACAGGCACCTCTCACAGACAGCAGGCTCAGTGCTAAACATTGTATGTACATTAACTCATTTAATCTTATTAATAACTTTATGCTATAAGCACTATTGTTATTTCAAAAAAAAAAAAAAAGTCTTTAAATGAAGAACCTGAGGCTCAGTAGGATTAAGTAACAAACTCCTACAACCAGAAAGCTCACACACTCAGAATTCCTGACTTTAAAAGTTCCTCTTAAACACTGCACTATACTGCCTCCTAGGGGAAAGTTTCATGGAGATTATACTAGTAACCTCACTTTACGTGAGGTAAAGATGAAGATAAGAAAGCATTCTGAAAGTCGCAAATATGAGAGAGGACAGTATTTGCTCAGGAAATGTTAATGATAATATAGACTCAGAGTATCAAGTGTATGATCTTGAGCAAGAATATAATGTATATGCTTTATATATATTATAAAACATAAGGCGAGGCTGGCAGAGCTTCAAGTCCCAGGAAAGAAGCTTGGACTTGACTTTATGCATTGAGTCTCCTTTCATATGGAAATAACAGTACTCAAATTACCTTTTTGATGATTTTAAATAAACCAGTATTTCCCCTTTGTTTAGATCTTGTAACCACATTTCTTTATGGTAAATACAGCATTTCAGAATGTCTTAAAACAACCAGTCTTTAAATTTCCCCAGAATGGATTTAATAAACAGAAAGAAATGAACATAAAGAAGTCACTATATTATTCAATTAAGAATCCTCAGCCAGTGACTTAGATTGTGATATCTTAAACACAATTAATACTATGTTAAAAATCTTTCCCACAATGTATTTAAATTCTCCCCCCACAAAAAAAACAAAAACAAAAAACCTGTCTCAATGCTCTTCACAGTAGCACAGTTCATCATTTGTTTGTATGAATGTACAACCAATGCGCTTTTCCAATTTAATAAAATGTGTTCCTTTTTCCATATGTGGATGGTTGAACACATCAATCATTAAGTTATCTATAGTTTGTTTGGCTTCAGATTTCTGTAAAAATTCCATTAGAACCAGGTACCCTACCAAATGCTAGCAGCAATAATGTAATGAAGTTGGTGATGCTCCCAGTCCAGTGTTTGCTTTTCTTTGAGGAGTCATAAAAAATAGAAATGTCATAGTTTTCTAGCCTCTTTAAGAACTGAATAGTCCCCTCCATTGCCTTGGCTTATTTTATTTTTAAGTATCTTACATGATTTTCTGATTACTTTTGAGTTATTTATGGGGCTGTCTCTTTCCTATCAGTCTAACTCTGAAAATCACTGAATCTGAATTCTTTGTGACTTCTGAACTCACTTGGTCCAATTCCATCCTTTTAGAGAAGAGAAGAGCAATCAGATGGATGCAAAGATGAACCAATTGACCATAGCCTCTCAGCTGGTTAGTGCTCACCTGGAATTTGAACCTGGGATCATGTTACACTTCTCTTTCTATACTCCTTCCCCTTTTGCAGCTCAGGTCATGTTCTCACTATCAAGTCTGTCACAAAGGCATATTATTGCATGTATGAATTCGGTAAACCAGAAAATAATTTATTTTGCTTCCAAGTTTTTAAAAAATTTCAAACTTATAGCAAAGTTGTAAGAAGTATGCAATGAAAATACATATGTCTTTCTTGGGATATTAATTCTTTAATTTTTTATTTTTTATTTTTATTGATTTTTCACAAAGAGGTAGGGAGAGAGATAGAGAGCTAGAAACGTTGATGAGAGAGAAACATCGACCAGCTGCCTCTTGCACACCCCCTACCGGGGATGTGCCCGCAACCAACGTACATGCCCCTGACCGGAATCAAACCTAGGACCTTCCAGTCTGCAGACCAACGCTCTACCACTGAGCCAAACCGGTTTCGGTGGGGATATTAATTCTTAATATTTTCCCGTATTTTCTTCCTTCCCTTTACTTCTTTCATTCCTTCCTTCTTTCTCCCTCCAACCCTTCTCTCCTACCTCTCTATAAATATACACACATACTAATACATATATATAAGAACCTATATACATATAGTTAATGTAAAAACAAACATATGTAGACATATACATATGTATTCATAAGTATGTATATATTATTTATTTTCTCTGACACTGATAAAATGTTTCAGACATCATGAAAATTCACCCCGAAGTGCTTCATTATGCATTTTGACTTCCTTATCTTTCTAAAATCTCCATTACCATAATATAATTATCACATGCAATACATTTAAATTAGTATAATACTATTATTTAATATACAGTTTATTTTCAAAAACCACTTGTATCTCAGAATCTATCCTATTGTAGCTACTTATTTTCCTTCCTAATTCAGGATCCAGTCAAGGGTCAAAATTGCTTGTTATCATTTCTCTTTAATCTTCTTGGAACTCATACAACTTAACAGCAGGAGAATATTTTGACCATGGCTGTAGTAATGATATGTAAGGCTTTTTAGTCCACTGATAATATATTTTCATAAATTTAATACAACAGAATGTGTACAGTGTGCACAATAAGTTGTATTCTTTTAATGTTGTGTTAAACATCAAGTGATTAATTAATAGCATTTTGTTAAACTGTGATTCCAATTACCAATTAGCACAGCATTGAATTACCAAGAATTACTGACTTCTTTTTACAGAATGCAAACATAAACACTTGGACATCTTCTGAAGTATTTGCTATGGGTAATTATCTCTCATCAGTGTTATATATTATCCTGCATTTAGTCTACCTGAATTACATTCACTTAAATCTGATAACTTGAAGTTTTGATAAAAGTAGCACCTGTTAGTACTTGTAACTTCATTCCAATACCATGTTTGTTACCTTGGATAACCTTGCTTGCCAGTGTTTAATTAGGAGAACCAGCGCCATTTTGCCAAAAGGAAGTTAATCCAAAAAAAGATGACATCCCTGAGAGCTTTGGTGTTTATCTTGCATCACAGTAATCTCTCATCAAGATGGCTGTCTTTCCTTCAGGCTGCTTGTCATTGTACATTCCAAGTGTCAGGCTGAATCCTCCTCTTCAATGCTGACACATTTCTCTTGATCTCAAAAATTGATCAAGGTTTCCAGAAACAATAAGAAATTCATTTTTTTCAGAGTTATCTTTCTCTTTTAATAAAGGCTGGAACTCTAAAAAAAGACTCATTTGTCAATAAAATATGACTTTATGCTTTGACCAAAACATTACCATATTTGGAATGCCTTTTCTTAAGGTTTCTAAGTAAAAATTGCCAGTAAATTGATTTTTTTTTTCTTGTTTCCATTCTCTGACTTGCTAATCTTCCTCAGTGAAGGAGGAGCATTAAGTGAGGCTACAGGAGAAAGTCACTCACTGCCACAGACTTCTTGTAAGCCATCCATGTCTCACCACCAGGTACAGTGCCATGCCCAATGGGCATATTTCAGCACAGTGACTAAGGCTCCTCTGTGGTGGGTGTTAACTAAGGAGGAATCACTGCAAACATTTCTAATGAACTGTTTCTGAAATATAATGTCCCCATGTGGTATAATACCATAACACAATTGAACAGGCTAAAATAATTTAATTTTACAATTTGGAAGGGTTATTTAGTTTAAGGTTTCTTAAACCTGAAAGATAATCAGTCATCTGGGGACCTCTTTTAAAATACAGATTATCCAATCTCTGAATCAAAATATCCAGGAAACTGTTTAATTTGTAAAATTGTTCAGCCTTCTCAATAAGTTAGAAATGATGACCTAAGGCCTAGCTCCATGTACACAACCTTTTATATATATATATATATATATCTATCTTACATGCAAAGTCATTATACTTGGATAAAGAGCTGGGCACCTCTAGGAGCTCCAGGTTCTAACAGTTTCATCCTTTATATCAGCACCTCTGTTAACACATATTTGGCTCATCAGTCTATGCCACAAACCTGATTAGCTGACAGTAAAGTAAGTTCGCTCAAAGAAACAGTCTTTGAGTGAACTTACCCACAGGGGACCATGATCATTCAACTCAGCAACTGTTTCTTTTTTTGTTTTACTCTAAGAGAGAATGATATTCAAAGGATTCAAACGGAAATTTAGAGCTGATGAAAAATGTTAGGAACATATACTCATTAGACTTCTTCCCTTCAACAATGGTGGAAACACAGCTCACATCTGCAAAAAACACTTTTAAAGTTATTTAATCTCCTTCTCTATATCTGGATTCTGCTTTCCACTGACGGCTTTGTTTCAAACAGGCTCTCTCCACACAACCTCAGGATGGGCACTGGCCGTTCTCAAAGGGACTAGAGTACAGCAGTAGTGAGAGAACAATGATGCCCATATTAAAGAGATGTTAGGTACACCACTGTATGTTTATACCAAATAGATCATTATTTCTTGTCACTTGATACCAACTTGAGCAGAGTCATGTGGGTGATAAGGAAAGAGCAGAGCTGTTCTTTAGTTAACAAAATGGTCTGGGATCCTAGAACCATGGTTATGTAGGGAAAGTTTCTCTCTTGAAGATTAGACTCTGATAACTCAGCACAAGCCCCAAGATAATTGCAAGGTTAGGTTAAATCTATTATAATACTATAAATTAATCTATATCCGTACATTTTCTTTCATTTATTTCATAGTACTAGCCCTGTGCATGAATCCGTGCACCAGTAGCTCTCTGCCACCCTCTGTAGCTCTCCACCCACCCTGATAGCTTGCTGCCCTGCCCCCTCCGGTAGCTCTCCACCGCCCACTTGTAGCCAGTAGCTTGCTGCCGCCCTCCTGTAGCTCTCCACCAACTGCTTGTAGTTCGTTGCCCCACCCTCCTGCAGATCTGTGATCCAGTCTTTATGTGTTCGGTTGTTATGCCTCAAAGCGTAATCGCTGATTAGCATATTCTTATTATATAGGATATTTATCACTGTTTCTTTAAATGAGAAAAATTTTATTACAGAAAACATGTAATAAAATAGAAGGCATGCTATATAGTCTCTGAAAAATCTGATTTTTATGAATCACAGGACTGTAATCAGGCATCAATATTATCCTTGTGATTACTCACCCCAATAAAAGGTAATTTACAAAAAAAAAAAGGAATACTGAGCTTTATTTAGACTACTTTTGTTTACATAAATGTAAAATAGTATTAAATACTGCTTGACCTGACAGTGAATAAATAATTGAGTTGCTTTTAACCAACCTGTCATCATAGGCTACTGTGCCTGGAAGATGCCACTGGGAAGATGACACCTGACCTCGCCAGGTCCTCTGCAGCCTGTACAAAGGATTGAGAGCAAACCCTGGGACCATTAATGAGTCAGAACTGTCAGATTTGGTTGGGTTTTGCCATAATAATCTGAGTACAGGACAGAACAGAACATAATTTGTATAAATTTATCTAATAAAATAGAATACCTAAGATGACTCATAATGAATAAACAAATTATTCTTGGTCACTGAGTTTAATTTGTATTTTTAGAGAGTTTTATAATGGTGATACCTGTGATGACTTCTAGTTTATCCTTGTTTCTTAAAATTTCTTTGTAAAACACATATAATTAAAAGTGTTCTTTTTTTTTTTTTAAATATATTTTATTGACTTCAGAGAGGAAGGGAGAGGGAGAGAGAGAAATATCAATGATGAGAGAGAGAACCATTGATCAGCTGCCTCCTGCATACCCCATACTGGGGATTGAATCTACAACCACAGTATGATTGTGACTTACAGGTTCAGAGGTCAATGCTCAACCACTGAGCCATCCGGCCAGGTGAAAGTGTTCTTATTGAAGCAATGCCATCAAATGCTAGTGAGTTCTGCTTTAAAATTTGTCTTCTAAACTCTCTTTTGGGTTTTGCCTATGGCTTATAGACTTGCTGGCAGACCCAGAATCAAGTCCCAGCCGAGTATCTTTGGTTAAATCATTAAAGGTTTCTAAACCTGGGTTTCATTTTCCATAACATATGACCCATGATTATAAACTATACTAGAGGCCCAATGCACAAAATTGCTGCATGGGGGAGGATCCCTCAGCCCAGCCTGAGCCCTCTCGCAATTCAGGACCCCTCAGGAAATGTCCCACTGCCAGGTCTAAACCGGCAGTCAGACATCACTCTCGCCATCCAGGGCCCACCTGCTTACTCCTTACCACTTGGCGCACTGCTCCTTGGTGCTGCTGCAGAGGTGGGAGAAGCTCCCACCACAGCTGTGCTTAGCAGCCGTGAGCCCTGCTTCTGGCTGAGTGGTGCTCTCACTATGGGAGCTCACTGTCCACCAGGGGCACCTCCTACTTTGAGTGACTGACCTAACCCTGGTGGTGAGTGAGGGTCATAGCAACCAGTCATTCTGGTTGTCCAGGGCATTCCACCTTAATGGTCGCTGGGCTTTTATATATATAGATATGACCTACATCACAGGGATTGAGAGAATGAAATTAGATAACATGTGTTACTTGTTTAGCAATATGTATAACGCACATTACTTTTAGATATTGATATTTATTTATAAATATTCTTGAAGTAAAGCTACATCTGAAAAAATCATAAATATATTATTGAAGGTTTAAAATACAACTTTACTATTTATCGCAGTTCCACTCACAGTTCAAAACCAGCCATTATATGCTTTTTTGCATGCATATATTAATTCATATTATTCTCTCCAAAATTTCATGAGAAAAACAATTCAGGATACTGGGATGGATTAAGATTGAGTGACATTCTCATGGTCATTCTGTTTATTTTTTATTTTTCTCTTTTTATTTAAATTTTTTTTTTATTGATTTTAGCTTGGAAGGGAGAGAGAGAAACACTAATGATGAGAGAGAATCATTGACTGGCTGCCTCCCACAGGCTCCCCCACTGACTGGGAATCAAACCATGACCTCCTGGTCGATACTCAACCACTGAGCAACACTGACTGGGCTACTTTTATTTTATTTCCATCCCCACTGAGGACATGCTTTTATTGAGAGAAAGAAGAAGGAAGAGAGAGAAAGAAACATCTATGTGAGAGAGAAACATCAACTGGTTGCCTCTTGTATGCACCCTGACCAGGAATCAAACCCACAATCTAGGCACGTGCCCTGACTGGGAAAGGAGCCTGAAACCTTTTGGTGTAGGCTCAGGGGATGACTCTCCAACCACTGAACCACCTGGCCAGGGTGGTCATTCTGTTTTCACAAGTCCCATGCTTCTATCGCTCCAGGGCTCTGTCACCTAAGGCTTTCAAGAGTTTTGCATTGTCTCTAAAATGAAACAACATACCTCTTAAAGAGGTATCATCAATCCTGATCCTAAATCCAATAATATTGCATTATATCAATATTATACAATAATTCAAAGCCACTCTTTTTCAGTTTTTTTCTTAAAATGTCTTAATAGAATATTAGACTTCTCAAGTACACTTATTTTAATCTAGTCAGATGTAATATGATAATATTTTTTTCACTGTTATCTTTATTACTTATCTGTAAGAGTTAGAAATATATTAGCTTCTAAATTCATTTGGGAAGATATCAGTAAGTCATATATGAAATTAAATTCAAGATGGTAGGCTGATGGTTTGTGAAACAAACAATGATAGATATTTTAAAATAAATACTACTTATAAAATACCACCTTGAGGGAAAAAATAGTGACAAAGAACAGTAGTAGAGAAAGAAATTTTAAGTAGTAGGATTTTAGGACAAAGAACAGTAGTAGAGAAAGAAATTTAAAGTAGTAGGATTACAGAATGTGAGTTAATTGAGTGACAAGAGAGATATTTATTTATTCAGTTATATATTTCTCAAATATTAACATCTACGAGGTTTATTTTCTTATTCACTTATTCATCAAATATTTATTTAGTACCTACCCTGTGCCATTCACTGTCCTAGGCAATGGGGATATAGAAATGAGCAGACAGGGGCTTTTGCTCATAGATTCCATATTCCATTGGGCAGGAATAGAAGATAAATGTACAAATGAATAAATATGTAATATTTTAGGTAAAGATAATGTGAGACATAATGCCAGATGCTTTGGATATTAATGAACCAAGATGAAATGGTCACGGATATTGAATTAGTGTTTTCAACCCGGATTGCACTGTAAGTTGCCTGCTGCCTGTTTTCTTGCCTGTTTAGCATTCTTGGGACAGCAGCTGGGGAAAAACTTGTTTCACCAAATATTTCTAGCACCTAGCAGAGTGTTTGACAGAGAAACTCACTGGATAAACACTTGTAAAATAGAATCTAACCTGTCTGATTTTTTTCTATAATACTACATTTTTAGTTTAAATGTATATATTACGTATTCAATATATGCTTATTGAATGAATGCTTATTGAAGGTTATTTTTTTAGTCCAACTCTGAGTCCAACTCTTTTTTTCTTTTTCTTTTCTAGGAATATTAGCCTCTCTTCAGGTTAGGGCCACATGTTTCTTCTTACCCATCATAAATTCTGCCAGATGCCTCATCTCCTTTTCTTCCCTGTGACCAGAGTATATTTTCTCATGTCAAAATCTGTGCAAGCAAATGTATCTACTGTCCTCTTTTCTGGGCTCTTTCTTTCTCAATTATATCCATTAATTAACTCAAAATTTTATTACAATGAGTTTTTTATGCTTTTGCTAATTTGCCTATATCCAAGTTCAACTCTTGATTTAAATCAATAGAAAATAAAGTACCCAGAGAAACATGAAGAAAAGAAAGCTGAGACCCTACAAACTCTGAGAATTTCTTTACATTATTGTGAATTTCTTGAAGACAAATGCTATGTTTTTATAAACCTCAGCACCCACAGCTTGTCAGACCTATGGTGTGTTAAGTAAATGTTTGTTGAGTGAATATCAGCTAAGTGTCTTTGAATTTAGACCTACTTTTAAAAATATATTTTTATTTATTTCAGAGAGAAAGGAAGAAGGAGAGAAAGATAGAAACATCAACAATGAGAGATAATCATTAATCGGCTGCCTCTCACATATCCCACAATGGGGATTGAGCCTGGAACCCAGGCATCTACCCCTGACCGGAATCGAACCTGGGACTCTTCAGACCACAAACCAGTGCTCTTTCCACTGAGCCTAACTGGCTAGGGCTAGACCTACTTTTATCACCACCTGGTTGTGTGATCCTAGTAAAGCCACCTTTCAAATGAAAGGAACATCAATTCATTTTTAAAGTCCTTTAAAGTTCCAAAGTCTAGAATTCCATTATGTTAACTTTCTACAATAAGGCCTTTCCTGCATTCCAGTTTAAGATTCTCTCTGCTTGTACAGCACCAGTGGAGAATTGTTCATCAAACAAGTGTTATAGTGAAATTAAACTATTATAATTTAACCAAAGATTAACCTACTTTTTTTTACTAAAATTAATCTTTGTGATATGGAGTAGGTTGTGTTGAAAGATGATGATGATGATGGTGATAAGGATTTATACTGAATTACTAATTATAATAAACGTGTGTGATTTTGTGATGTTGGCGAACAATTTAACTACCACATTTAAAAGCAGAAAAAATCAAGTACTGAACTTTTTATATGCAATACATATGAGATGTTGAAATTTTTAGTAAATATTAGAATTTAATTTGGGAAAAATAACACCTTTGTTCTCATAGAGAACAATATGGGAATTCTGGAAATTGTTAGTAAATATAAGAACTTAATGGGGGGGGGGGTCAACTCTGTTCTCATAGAGAAAAATATGGGAATTCTGGATTAAATGCAAAAATAAATTATTGCATTTATTTTAGGTAGACATTTGATTTATAGTCTATTCCAGTAGAAGGAGGTAACCATGGGAAGCACTTTCTCTTGTTGGCAAAAGAACAAAGACACCAAGATGCTAGTTTACAATTGTGATCTTGAAGAAATAGTAGGGACATTCATATCGTGAGCAATCCCCAGGGTAACCATGGATAAATTGAACATACAGACATCCACAGAGTTGCTATGTGTGTTTGATGGAAAATGCATCTTCATGTCGTTTCTATGGCAATCGTAAATAAATCTAACTGCTCTGAAATCAACACGGCAGCTGCACAGACAAACATAATGTTCAGCAAAATCTGGAGAGTTTTAGTGTACATCAGTAGTTTGGTTCTTGGAATGCTTGTTTACAATAACAGAGTAAGTTGTTGAGTAACATTTAGTTCCTATGTCAACTCCTAAAGCTATCATTTTATTTGACTTTGTTCATGTTTAATAAGGATTTTAAAAAGAGTAGCAATGAGGTTAATTTTCCAAGTGGAAAGACTGTCTCAATAGTGTTTTCATTTACCAATGTAAAAAAATAGGGAAAGAAAATGGGTTTCATACAACAAAAGGTAATTGGTTGAGCACTCATTTTATTTAACAACAACAAATCTATTCATTATTTTTACTCTTATTATTTTTTTGTGAATATAAGACAAACATCATGCTAAATACATTATATCTATTATCTTATTTAGTTAACAGCCCAGTGAATTAGGTAGTAGCTACTCCATTTTACAGAGAAAGGAATAGGTTTAGAGCAATTAAATAATTTTTCCAGGTAACAACTAATAAGAGTAGAAGGTAGGCTTTAAACCCAAGCAAACTTTTATCATTTTAGATTGGAAAAGTTTTTACCAAATTATACACAGAAACTTAATGCTAGAAAAGAAAAGGCAGTACATTTGCTTATGTAAGATTAAAAAGTTTGTATGAAGAACAACAATAAAGTCAGTAGAATTAAAAACAAGCCAGTAAATTGTGAACAACTATTTACAGCTTGCAATGAAGGGTATATTTCTCTACTATATAAAAAGTACTTACAAGTCAATCAGAAAAAGATCAAATGTACAACAGAAAATAGGCAATGAATATAAGTAGATAATACATAGAAAAGAAAATATAATTAGTTCTTAAATATATGAAAGATACAAACATCACTCTCAATAAAAAAAATTCAAATAAAAAGTACACACTTTTTTTCTCACTTATATTGGCAAATACAAAAAAGGGATAATGATGTATGAAAAAAGCATTTGTATACTGCTGATGCGGATATACATAGGTACAAACCGTATGGAAGATAATGTTAAAATAGCTATCAAAATTACAAATTCAGCCGAAACCAGTTTGTCTCAATGGATAGAGCGTCGGCTTGGGGACTGAAAGGTCCCGGGTTCGATTCCGGTCAAGGGCATGTACCTTGGTTGCGGGCATATCCCCAGTAGGGGGTGTGCAAGAGGCGGCTGATCGATGACTCTCACATCTATGTTTCTAACTCTCTATCTCTCTCCCTTCCTCTCTGTACAAAATCAATAAAATATATTTTTAAAAAAATAAAAAATAAAAAATAAAATAAAATAAAATAAATTTAAATAAAAAATAAAAATTACAAATTCATTGATACTTTGACCCAGCAATTCTCCTCTAGGAATTTATAGGAAACATATCCACATGCACATTTGAAATGAAGTGTACATAAATTTCTCATTGCAACAATAGAAAAACAGTAGAAGTAGTCTAAGTATCTATCAGTAGGAGTCCTGTGGGTGAATGGCTGTGTAAGCATACTATGGGAGGTATACCTAACGCTTTGTAACCCTTAAAGAATGCCTGTCCATGGTGTTGGTTTGGACACTAAGGCTCCATACTCATCTTACCTCATTCTGTTTTTTTCCTCATTAGCCCCCTGATTTCCTGCTACTGTAACCCTGTTCACCTTGATATTCTGTCTATTTCTCTTCCTCAGAAGATGATCATCTCCTAAATTAAAGCCACCTCCATGGGAAGCATGCACACCAATCTGAAACAGTGTTCCAGCTGCAACCTCTATCCAAGGCTCATCACTTAACAAAGAGGGCTAAGGACTATGGTGTATGTTTAAGACACTGAACATCATAAATCTCTATTTTAATTTTTCCTCTGGATGCAAAATATTAATCCCTTTACATATATCATATGGAGCTAGATTTTTTTCTTTGAGAGGATTATTTTACCTCCCGTTTAAATGTGCAGGAAAATGCTGGTTTTATATTCACTTGTTCAATAAACAACTATTGCATATTAGTATATATACCATACTATGGTGCTAAATTGGGGAATACAAAAAAATAATAATATATAGGCTACCCTCTCAATGAACTAGCAGTCCAACAGGGAGCAGAGAGGACACTATCTAACCTAATAATAGAGTAATATGCAAATTTAACCATCACTCTGCTACACAAGCCACACCCACCAGCCAAATCGGAGCAGATATGCAAATTAACCCAACAAAGTTTGTGGTTAATTTGCATATGCGGAGGGAGGGAGGAGTTAAGGCTGAAGACAGCATAGAAGAAAAGGGAGGGAAAGTGGAAAGTAAGGCAGCTGTGGCTGCTGGAGGGAAAGCACTGGCAGTGCGTACGAGGTGGGGCGAAGTGTGCAGCAGCAGCCACGCTGTGGCCCCAGAGGCGGTGGCAGTGGGCACTGCCGCAGCACGTGCAGCTCTGTAGGCAGCGGCATCCCGCCCACCCCGCCTCGCCACAGCGAGAGAGGTGGGAGGGAAGGATGCTGGAAGTCTTGCAGGAATATTCCTGCAGCAGGTGCCTAGTAATATTGATACTATAAATGGAGGCGTTCCAAGCCACGGAAAAGGTGCCTAAGGTAGCTTAACAGGTGGGAGGTGGGTCACTAAAAGCTTCAGAGAGAAAGTGAAAGTTGAGCACGGACGGGGAGCAGAAAAGTAAGAAAGAGTAGACATGATTGGGCATTCTCAGATACTTTGATATAAATAACAGGAAGTTTAAAAGTCAGAGAGATTTCTTGTTACTTCAAGTTCACCTGCTGATAATCTGCTCAGTTATTTTAGTCTTCAAGAGCATTCACATTGGATCAAAATGAAATCTTTGTTCTTCTTCTTAAAGCATATCAGAATGTTGATTTTGCATCTCTGCTCTTTTTTTAAACTGCTGACAACAATGAATAAGTTCTTTCGCTGTAACTACATTATCGATTTTTTGTAGACAAAAATGTAATTACTGAAGATGGAGCTTAGCCAGGCCACCTGAATTAATAACCAGCCTGCATCATCTTGCTCTAATAGACTGGGGAACAGAGCTATCTATTGACCATAGATAGCCATGACCTTTGTTATCTTTTGCACTCAAAATACCACAGGAGGAAGTCAATTAAATGCTATGACATTTAAACCAAATGAGAAATGCATGTATATAGTTCATGAGTACAAACTAATGCTTTTCTGAATTTGCAGCACTATTAAAATGTGCCTGTATAATATTTCCAGAAAAATACTATAATTTTTGTTATTTTATTATACTGTTACTACCTTTAATGTCCTACATGAAAATGTCCCCCCCTTTTTTTGGTTTTTATTCCTTTTATGCCAAGTGGACATAAACGAGAAAATACTTCAAATTCTCACTGTGCAGGCATGTATAATGGCTATTCATACTTGGTTTGTAAAATACACTCTCAATAGGCAAATTAATCCAATGATCAGTTCATAGCTTTGATTATATTTACCAAAGCTAAAGCCAAAATACACAAGACAAATATCCAAGATCTGATTTAACACTACTTTGATTGCAACAATAGAAATACAATTCAAAGTAACTCACATAATTAATAAAGTAATTTATGATTCACTTTACCAAACCATTACAAGAACAAAGAGTGGCTGATCTTGAATAAGTAGAAACCAGGAATATACTAGTACATGCCTTCAGGATTCTTTTTTGGTCCCTTATTTCTATTTTCCTTTGTGTTTCAGCTCGGTCACCCAGCCTGGCATCTCTAGGCTGGCTGAAATTTGGTCCATGGGTAGAAAAAGACCAATTCCCAGCTTCATTTAGAAATATTCCAAGAAAAGGCATTGTTAATCTCAAATTGGCTCATAACTATCCAAACATTAGGTCAGAAAACTAGGACTGGGACAGGGAAAAATAATTTCCAAACAGAAGGAGATGCTGTTGCTATGAGAAGAAAGAGAACTGGGCAGACAAAACTGTCAACAGTCTGTATGAGTGTTAACACATCAAAATTGCATCTGTTCAAAGTGAAAAAATAATCCTCAATGATTTTCTTATTTTTATATGAAAAAAAAAATAGCTAAGGTAGCAGAGTTGCTTAAGGACAAATGTATCCTTAAGGGCAAAATCTGTTGATTTGCTGTTTATTGAGTGATATTAGCACAAAGTAAAATAGTGCATGTTAGTGTGAACACCAAAGAATTTTAGAAAAAACATAAACTGTTTTCACATTTTTAGTCTTCTGGTAGTCATTATCTATGAAAACAAACAAACTTGAAAATAAACATGCAAGAAAGAATAAAATAATTGGAGAAAGCACAGATTTTAAAACAAAATTCAATATGATGAATCATGCTTTGCAAAGTTCCTTTCTACAAAATATATATATATATATATATATATATATTGGTCATGAACAAAGTCAATACTTCATTTTCTGGAACATCAATTCAACATCTACTCATTTATAATTGTGCAAGTATTTTTGAGTACCTTATTAATGGAAAATAACTAAGTTGGAGGACATCAGGTATACTCAAATACCTCAAATTCCTTACATAAGGAGTATATATAGTAATTTAGGGACAGTGAAACACAATCGTCAATAGATATAATTTTAAAAAGTAGAAATTTTTGCCAAAAAGGATACATGGAGAGATATGAACAATTGCAAATCAGAAGAGAATGAAACTTACTTTTAGCTCAAGGATTGAAAAAGACTTTTATAGATGAAGGCTTTTATAATTTGTTGTCTATGGTAATGTTTACTGTTATAAATCTTTTTTAGTTATTCTTGAAGGAATTATGAACATACTTTTGTTACCCAGAACATCTTTGGTAGTTCACTCATCTTTATCTTTCTTTAAATTCCATTTTTGAAGAACGGTATTTAGTGGTGGTAAAAGTGAGACTATATTTTAAGATATAGTTGAAATATTTTCACTTAGTGACTTTTTTAGGTTTAATGCACCCAAGCATTATAATGAATATAAATATGCATTATCATTTATTCATGGATTAATTATTGAGAAAGTACTATATTCATTTATTTATTCAACAAATATTGAGGATATGCTGGTTAAAGAAAAAAAAAAAAAAAGTCCTGCTTTCATGGAGATTACAGTCCATGTGAAAGATGAGTTTATAATCCTATAAGGATGACAATATATAAGTGCAATACAATAAATAAATACAATTTGAGGTAGTTAAAAGTCTGTTGAAGAAAATAAAATGTAACAAGGGAATAAAGATCAAAAGAAAAAGAGACTCTAGGCTGAAGCAAATAAATAGAGACGCCTTAATGATAAAACAGAGAAAAAGAAGGACACAGTATATGTGCAGTATACTATCATAAGATATTATACTAGTTGCTGAGATTTATAAAAATACATGTTTGGTATGTATTCTTTACTTAGGAAATCAGAACAGATGTTTTCCATTTAATTGGATAAAGAGGCATTGCATAATAACTAAATATGTAGAATAGTACAGTGAGCACTCATTAGCTGGGTATAAATTATTAGAGTGCTTGCAATAATAGAGATATAAGGCTGTGAAACATAATTTATTATTTCATGAACATATTTGATTTAGTGAATAAACTATTAAATTAGTTCCCAAGAAAATGTTCTTTCCAGTTCTCCCTTGAATCCTTGCTGACATCCAGATGTCTACGGTCTTCAATCACTTGCTGACCTCAAAGCCCTCCCTCCCCCTTCTCATGACATAAAAGAAGGCTGGATTCTGTAATTTCTCAAGGTGGTTTTTAGGTTGCTATTCAGCCATCTTCTCAACTTACTGGCTTTCCAGATAAAGTAACTTTCCTTTCTCCAATCCTTGTCACTCAATTTATTGGCTGTCAGAATGAGCGAGCATAATGAGCTTTTACTCAATTACACCTACGTCTTTCCATCACTTCCCTTATCCATTTGGATCTGGAGAATGATAATCTTTCAGCATCATGAGCCCTTTGGATGGACCCTTTTCCTGCTCGCACCATGGTCTGCCTGCTCTTTGCACTTCAGCCACAATGGGCTTCTTTCAGATCCTAGAACATGCAATGCTCCCTCTAGCCTCAGGACTTGGTCAGGCAGGGCTCTCTAGATGTGTTTACCCATCTCTGCTGATCCTATCTGCTACAGCTTGCATGCCTCAAAGGCCTGCTCATCTTTTATCTTGGAGGTTGTTTTTCTTCTGGGCAGTTTTCCTTTGATATAATTATGTAGAAACTTCATTTCTTTTTTTGGATCCAAACTGGCCTCATCTAGCACCCTGACTCACCTGCCTCCTTAGCTCTTGCAGGACCACTCCCTTAATCATTTAGCCCTCAGAACAATGAGGTACAGGTCAGCAACAAATAATCTTAGGAACATAACCCCAGGTCTGTTGACTCCAGCAAAAGAGTTTCCCGTTAAACTAGAGACAACATCTAGGCCTCAGTTGTGTTTCAACTCCAGACCCAGAAAGTGACAAAACCAAACAAAGTGAGGCCATAGCTGGTGTCATGACCGGCTGCAATGAATATCACCCCCTACCCTAGCGCTGACCAGTCGGTAGAGACCAGGACCCTGACCACAACCATAACTCCTATAGTGACCATGATTAATGATTTCCCCCCTATATTAGCCATCCCCCACAAGCCATCGGGAGCCAGGCCTTTGAGCATTAGCTCACCTGTCTCTGGGCATAGGGCCCTTCCTAAAAATAAGCACTTACTTTCTTTGCTGCAGACTCCTGTTCCCGTCTTAGTGGGCTTTGGCATGCAGCCAAAAAGACCCCTTCAGTTTGGTAACATTTACTCCTTAAGAGCTGCTGTGTATGTTTCAAGCGGTGAACAGCACAACATACCTAAGTATCGTGGCTGATCAAGTTCGTCCTATCATGTTGATTGCGTATTCCAATGGAGATGGCTTCTTCCAACAAGACAATGCGCCATGCCACGGTGCTCATATTGTGCAGGAGTGGTTTCAAGAATATGAGGGAGACTTTACCTTGCTTAGGTGGCCCCCACAATCACCAGATCTCAATTCAATTGAGCATTTGTGGGACGAAGTTAAAAGAGCCATCAGGCAGCTGGTTCCACAACCATCAAATCTCACAGAACTGGACAGTGCTATTCATCAGGCATGGTGTCCGATTCCTTGCATCACCTTTCAACATCTCCTGGAGTCAATGCCAAGAAGAATTGCCACAGTATGAAAGGCAAAAGGTGGCCCAACAAAGTACTGAAGAGGTGGTTATAATAATCTGACCACTCAGTGTATATGCAAAATATACTCATTCTTCTCTCAAGTGAAATGGAATTTTTGGACTGGAACCCGAATTCTTTGTCTACCTGAGTCGAAGAATAAATCCATGGACAGAGGGTAGTATAGCAAAGGTGGAGATTTATTGAAGAACAAGTATAGACTCCCACGTGTGGAGGGGGAAAGAATCCCACTCCGTTCCTTCTTCCACAGTTTACAAAGGCTGCAGGTCCCTGCCCAGTCTGGATATCCCCTTTGATTGGCCACTATAGCAACTCCTGAACTAGAAGGTCAAACACCACACGGGACACGTGATGCCCTCCTCCCTCATTGTTTTTTCTTTCTGGGCTTTCCTCCTTTTTATTTTGTAAATATAGACCTTTTTGGCTACTTCCAGCTTCCTTGTCTTATGTAAATGCAACTTTTAGTTGCTCCCTGCACCTGGCCTCCTGGTATTATGAAGATGCATCTGTTGCTGCTCCCTTGTCTTATGGAAATGTAACTGCACCTGGCTTCCTGGTGTTCTAGAGGTGTGCCTTCTCCCAATCTGTAGCCCAATTTCCATGGGCCCCAATTCTAAAAATTGACTAAACCTGCCTATAACTCCTAAAATTCCTGTTTCACAAGGATCTCAACAACAATGAGAAAGTCATATCTACAAATCTCTTCTATGTCTTAGACTCCCTGTGAAATTGCTATAAAATAAATAAGAGTATTAGTATTCTTAAAATCTCATTATTAAATAAAGAAAGTCTGTGAGTCTGTGAGACATATTGAAGTTCTTAGAGTTTTATGTGACTGGAATTTCTATGAGGTATGCCTTAGAGATTTCTGATGTATTAGAGAATTTCATAGTCCAATTCTGGATTTGATCTTTGCTCTGAAACCATTTCTTAATTTGAAGATTGATTGTCATATTGAGTAGCTGAGAATGAGAAACAGTTTTATTTTTGAACTAAAGAGCTCCCGGTCTCTATATTTAACAGTTCATTACTCAGTTCATCTCTCTTGTACTTTAATCAGAGATAGTAACAGGAAGCCAGATGTCACTTTCAATGTTCTGCTGGGGATTCTCCCTGGCTAGATCACTGAGTTGATTTCCCTTTTCCACCTTATTGTAAAAATAGTGTTGCCAAACTTTCCACCTCCACATAACAAGGTGCCCTTTCCTGCTGGTTCTAAATAACATTTCCCTTGCTTTCCTTTAATATCTCACCATCAGTCTTCGCAAGTCTCTTTATTAAAACTCTCCTTAAAGACTTTTAGGCTTTCTAAATGAAACAGGAATTTTAGGGGAACATAGGCAGGCTTAGGGAATTTTTAGAATTGGGGTCAATGGAAAAACACAGGGCTAGAGACTGAGAGAAGGTAGAGGACAATGTGGCAGGAGGCCCTCAGGAGTTATTATAGCAAACAAATCGAAATGGATATTGATCAGTTTGAGGGAAATCAGGGCACAGGAACTGCAGCCTTTTTAAACCATGGAAACAGGAAGTCAGTGGGACCCTTCCCCCCTCCCTACCTGGGAGTCTATTCTCTGAGACTCTTTCCCTCTCCCAAAGTGGGAGTCTGTACTTGTTCTTCGATAAATCTCCACCTTTGTTATACTACCCTCTGTCTGTGAATTCATTCTTTGACTCTGGCAGACAAAGAATCCAGTTTCCAGTTCAAAAATTCTGTTTCATTAACAGTCTCTTCAAAGTCCTCCCAATTTCCCCTAATCTCTTTATCTCAAAGCCAAGACCATAGTTTTTTCATTCTTCTTTTCTTGTCACTTTTATTTGTTCTTATTAAGTTTGTCTTATCGTTTTTCAGGTCTATTTCCATAACTTATTAATTTTCATGTAGACTAGAATTATATTCAAGTTTAACATTTTCAAATCAGGTTATTTTTCTTTAGACTAAAGTATCAACTCTTTCTTTGTTAAATACCTGTGGTTTGGATTGGACTGACCTTTTCTTTTCCCCAACTGTATAATTGCTGCCTAAAACTTTATTGTTTCTTAGAAGTAAGTTTTGTTATCCAAGCACAATACTGACTCTATATTATCAAGGTTTCTCTGCTTTCAATGACTCTATTAAATGCTAGGCATTGTTTCAGGTGCTAGAGATGGGCAGATACTTAAAGCAAATGTATTTGGAATGCATCTCAATCTGTTGATTTAGGAGGGCAAGAAATATTTAATATAATTAATTTATTTATTCACCAATAGTAAAAGTATGTTAATGTAATTATCATTTATGAGACATACTGTCTAAAACCATAGTGAGAACAGTGGCTATCTTATTCTATCCTGGCTATTATAATAGAATGCCATAGACTAAGTGTCTCATGTGCAAGAAAAATTTGTTTCTCATAGTTCTGGAGGGTGGGAAGTCCAAGGTCAAGATGCCAGCATGGTATCTGGTAAGGGCCTATTTCCTATTTTATATTATAGATGGCCATCTTCTTACTGAGTCCTCACATGGCAGAAAGAAAAATAGATTACATTCTAGCATCTCTTTTAAAAGGGCATTAATCCCTTGTCTCAGTTGGTTGGAGTGTCATTCTGTACACTAAAAGGATGCAGGTTTGATTCCTGGTCAGGTCACATACTTAGATTTGGGGTTTGATCCCTGTGTGGACTATGCATAGGAGTATGTATATTAGGTAACCAATCAATGTTTCTCTCTCACATCTCTCTCTCTCTCCTTCTCTCTCCCTTTTTCTCTAAAAATTAATAAAATTATATCCTAGGGTGAGGATTAAAAAGAAAAAAGAGGGGAGCATTAAACACATTGGCGATGGCTCTATCCTCATAATTTAATTATTTGCCAAAGTCCTCACCTCCCAATAATATCATATTGAGGATTAGGTTCAACACAAACATTCAGTCTATATCATTCTAGTCTTGGCCCACCAAATTCATGTCCTTTTCACAAGCAAAATACATTCATTTCAATATACACACATACTCTGTTAGGATATTTTTTCATGATGTAGCACTATTTCCTTGTAATATTTTTCTGGTTTTGGTATGTGAATAATTCTAGTCACACAAATATTTATAGCAAGAATTTATTGCAAGAATGTTTCTGTATTTTTTGTTTTTTAAATCAACCTTTTAATGCATTCTTTCCAAACTATTATAATAACTAAAGCTTTCTGAAATGTCTTCATGTATTGTAGTATAAGTCTTTATGAGATCTTCCAATATAGGCCTATGAGCCCAAATTCATTGTCTCTGGCTATATAATTTATACCCTACAATTATTAAGTGTATTTCATCTCTAATATAGACACTGGATTTTGGTAAAATATGTCAAATTTGTGGTAAAATATATTCCAGTCTTAAAGTCTAGCGTGTCTAAATTCTGCAAAATGCTCACAGAATTATGATGCACTTAGGTGGTTAATGAGGCAGCTTCTCTTTTTAAATGTCACTGTTATAATCAGACTTTAGAAGTGAGGAAAATGGACAATAATGAGTTACCATCAATCAATTGACTTTCTGAATAACACATCATAAAGCTTAAATGCTATAACGGGCAAATATCCTTCCACATAATTTGGGGGAAAATATCTGGCACCCACTAAAATATAATCAGATTAAAAAAACTGCATGTACCTCCTTTCCATCAATGGAACAAACAAGATCTCACACAGTAATAATCTGTGTAAAGAACATTCTTGACAATAACAAAAATAAAAATAAAAAACACACAAAAAAACAAATCAAATGTTCTTTTATTTTTTGAGTAAATTTTGTTATGAAAATTTATGAAGATAGTCAAAGGCTGTGGTCAGGAAAAGGCTGCAGTCAGGAAAACTCAAGTTTTTTATACAAAATGATCACCTCCAACAATTTATTCCAGATTTATCTATATTTTGGCAATGGACAAGCTGGATTAGACTTTTGGAAAGTAACTGAAACCATGCTGATTCAAATATGTAACAGATAGATTGTATTCATTAACAGCAAGTATCTAATATCATTCTATCTTTTTATAGGGCGCCTTTGCATTTATTCCTTGTGAAATGAAAAAGTATGCAAGATTCGCCCAACCTTAAATCTAGTGACAAAAGTTTGGACAGTATAAGGCAGCACATTTCAAAGTGTCTGGAAAACCCTGGTGGTCCACAAAACCTTTACAGGGTTCAAGCACTATTCATTATAATGCTAACACAGTGTTTATTTTTCAGATCATTCCCTCACAAGTACAGAGTTTTTCAGAGACTTCATAGTATGTGATAATTTCAGTGAAATGAATGTAGAACGATTTGAGAATCAAGCTTACTTCTATTAAGCCAGCCATTAAATAGATATGCAAGAAGTAAAGCAAGGAAGCTAGCTGATCTGTGTGGTAAAGGATTGGACACATGAGCATGAAGCTATGGTTGGCTTAATATGTAGACACAGATGGTTACAAATACAAACATATATAAATATTTGAATATACACTGATCAGTATACACATAGATAATTCTTTGCTATATCAGCAGAGAGGACCTAGAAGCAATCACACACTCTTAGCAACAAGCACACATAGCACCCAGGTATTTGTTTCTACTACCATTCTCCAATACATGAGCCAAGGCTTATTATAAAAAAGGCTGATTCTAGTACTGGGGCAAAAAATGTTCTAGTGACTTTCTTTACCTTAGGTTTTGAATATTGACAGCCTTTGAGCAAAGATGAAATAAAACCAGGGGTGATTAAGAGGTTAACTATGGCTTTACTTACCAAGACAAAGGGGTACAGTGAAAAGTTATTGGCAAAAACAAACACACAAGGTTTTTTATGTAAACTGGCCTGATTCTTAAAGTATCAATGATATAATGTTGTCTGGAAAAGGCAGTTGGTCCAGAGATTAACAGTGTCAAATTGTGTCTGTCTAATACATTCTCTATTTATTTATCAGTGAATTAATTGAGTCAACAAATTGTTGGGTGCTTATGCATACCAAGCATTGATTTTGGATGCCGTTAACATTATGAGACTTAATTTATATCCTCAAGCATCTCAAAAATCTAAAGAGAAAAACTGAAACATTATTATTCTTCAATGTATATATTACCTGGCCTAACCTTTGTAATTTTCATTAACATTGGCAAATCATTTATTAAGAGACATAATTTTTCACAATTAACATCCCTAAAATCAAAATAGTCAAAACAATAAATGAAGTCTTAGTACAGTGTCATCGTTTATTTGGCTGTACTTCATCTCTCCTTGGTGTCACATAAAATAATTCTTTTTTAAAATATTTTTTTATTGATTTCAGAGAGAAAGGAAGAGGGAGAGATAGAAACATCAATGGTGAGAGGGAATCATTGATTGGCTGTCTCTTGCACACCACCTACTGGGGATGAAGCTCACAACCCATGTGCCCTTGACCAGAATCAAATCTGGATGCTTCAGTTCACAGGTTGATGCTCTATCCACTGAGCCAAACTGGCTATGGCAAAATAATGATTCATTTTAAAATCAATGGTATTATAGGTTAGATGCAGTTAAATATGTGCATCTTTGGAATCCATTTTTTTATTTAAAAATGAATAGTCTATAAAATTCATAGTAAATTCTCATTCAACTATTGACTATGAGGAACTTGGTGGATAAGCTCAGATCTATAATACCTTGACCTTAGCTTCCATCATTGCCACCTAATGTCCAACATCAGTGATTCCAGAAAGGAACAAATACTTCCATGATTTTGTTTGGGTCACTGGATTCTTCCAAGAGTTTAATGCTCAGTGTTCTACCAAATGAGGTCTGGGAACCTTAATAACTGGAAAGCCAAAGTTAATATTTACGAAAATTACAATAATTATAATAATAGAAATTGGTACTTTTTGAGAAACTAGTAAACTGGTCAATATGCTAGGCTTAGCTTACTGAAATTTATTGGTTTATTTATACAACATTGTAAAATAAGTATTATTGATGCCCGTAGTTGGTAAATAAGTGAAGTGAGGCATAAAATATGTAACTGAGTGAATAGGAGAGCAAGATTCACAGCCATACCTCTGCTCCTTCACCCTGCACGATATGTCTTCCCAGAAACTTACAGGGGAAAACACAAAAATTCAAGCAATAAAATAAAGGAACCACCAGAAAATAATGAACTATTAGACTACGTTCTCCATGAGGGAATTTCTAACATGTATTATTCAGTCAATAATTCCTCTTGATTTAAAAACTGGGTTGAATTAATAGCGTGGAGATGAAGGGTGGATCCAAGTGACACGGTAGGGTTAACCACCAGTAGAAATCTATCCAAGTGGAAAACTAATAGAAATAAACCTGTGGTCAATGAAGTAGACATGTCCCTTAGGGCTGCCAAGAAAGATGTCCCAACTCTGAGTGCTCTAATGGAGAAAGTAGACAAAGGGTAAGAAGCCGCCAACAAGCTCATTACCTTATGTATGTCCTTAAAAGCCCTTTGCTTTTTGATCTTCCTGTGATTTGAGAGAAAGAATTTTCACTGAGATGGCATGATATTGAAGGAAGGGAACTCAAAGTAAACTATTTGTTTTACCTGGCAGAGTGTCAAATAGAAATTCCAAGTAACTTGCGTCTTTGGTTAACATATATTTAAAACAAAAACAAAACAAAAACTTAATGCAATAAAAGACACAGTGGGGCATCTTATGTTGTTATTGGTCAAATATATATAAATTTACTGTTTTTTTATTTTTAAGGTATGTTATTGTTGTTCGGGTTTGAAAAGAAACCATGAAGCTCTTGATATTTGAAACTGCTAAAAATAGTCAGTTCTTTCCTGCCAGATGACAGAAAGGTCATATTTGTGACGCAAACCTTATGATTACATGCAATTCAAAATTCACAAATGGAAGGGTCATTGTAATCAGTGATAAACTTTTATTCGTGAAAAAATATAGACTAATATGTCAGGTTGTTCTCCCCAATATGTTTTAAACAAATTGTTAAATATACTGGATTTTAACAGACAAAATATTGAGATTTGGGCAAGAAGAATACTTTATGTTATGTGTTAGCATATGTAGTCACTTGCCAGTAAAAACAAGAAAAAAATGAAATTATGAGTGTTTAAACATTAAATGTATTTTTTACTCATGAAGCCATTACTTTTTCCTAAAGATTCCCCAGTAAAACTATTTATGTACTTGAATTCCAACTTAAAGAAACCATAAAGGATTTCTAAAGATTTAAGAAATGTCTAGACTCCAACTGGGCTGAAGGTAAATTATTTTTAGGTTTCATTTAAATGTCTGAATTTACTATGAAATGCATTATCATGGAAGAAAGTTATTATACCTAATAATATATCTATTTATTTCAGTGTTTATTCACTATAACTTCATAAACACAAAATGCAATCAATATAGTGAACCATTATAGCATTCTGCAGAAGGTTAAAACAAAATTCCTCAAGAATAGTTTCTACAGAGAACCTGAGATTTTACATGGTCCCGTGTTAAGACAATGAGTGTATGATTTTTATATTCCCATGTAAAAGTGATATATTTCCCTGTTGATATATTTTGAGAACTCATTTCCCAAATCAATTGCTGCATACAATGTGTCAGAAGCTGTGTGGATCATTTCAGTAGTTATATCTAGTATGCCAAATGCCATTGGCTAGCATTTTATAGGTTTATGGTAATCTACCATCATTCATTATAATCAATCTAGTTTTTGCAGAAGATGTGTGGGTGACTTTAACTGAGAAATATATTACCCCTTGTAATGTGAATAACATTAATAAATTATACTTAAGATACCTTTGAGAAAGTTTTGTACTAATTCTGCTTCATAAAAGAAATGTAACTCTATTTTCTTAGGTATAAAGAAGTAAGATGCAAAACAGGACCAACATTGAAAAAAGTGTAAGGAATCACTTTCTAGTTAGAGAATGATACATATCAAGTAGGAGAGAAAAAGAGTGATTTTTATAAATCTTTCAGATCGCTTAGATTTACATTTTGTTTTGAAGAGAATCATTGATTGGCTCCCTCCTGCACACCCCGCACTGGGGATGGATCCTGCAACTTGGAATGGATGTGCCCTAACCGAAAACTGAACCATGACCTCCTGATTCATAGATCAACGCTCAACCACTGAGCCACACTGGCTGGGCTACATTTTGTTTTGAAAATGTGCAGTTCACTAGAAGTGTTATTGAAGGTTTGTTCTTTCTTTTAACTGTAAATCAATCATCCTTGAAAGTTAGAACTCATTTTAACATTGATGACATTTCATTTTAAAATACTAACTTGCAAATTAGGTTTTTCTCAAAATATCCTTTCTGGTGATATTCTATTTCCCTGTTATCTCCTTCATTAGAAGATTAGTGATATTTGAAGGTCACATTTGCAGGACATGGAGCAGATCATGGAATACATTTGCATTTGAACTAGTGAACTACCACCTATGCAGGTGATAAAAAGACAGCAGATTAATAAAAACATCTTCACAAATCTAAAAAGATATAGAAATGGAAAAGAAAATGTCAGATTGACATTTACATCTTCAGTTGGAATATTTTAATTATCCTTCAGTTCTCATAAGCTGTCATTTTATATTTCCAATCATTATATCTCAACACAAAAGGTATAAATCTGTTCTTCCACAATATCTATTCGATGTGCATTTATCTATCTTCTGAAAGGAATTTGTTTTTAGCCGGGACCGGTTTAGCTCAATGGATAGAGCGTCGGCTTGGAGACTGAAGGGACCTGGGTTCGATTCCGGTCAAGGGCATGTACCTTGGTTGCAGGCATATCCCCAGTAGGGGGTGTGCAAGAGGCAACTGATCGATGACTCTCTCTCATCGATGTTTCTAACTCTCTATCTCTCTCCCTTCCTCTCTGTACAAAATCAATAAAATATATATTAAAAATAAATAAATAAATAAATAAAATTTTTTAAAAAAAGGAATTTGTTTTTAAATAGATGTGTTGGATCTCAAATTTATTGCTTAAAGGATATACTATTATTTTTTTTCTTTTAAAAAATATCTTTTTATTGATTTCAGAGAGAGGAAAGGAGAGGGGGAGAGAGAGAAACATCCATTGGCTGCCTTTTGCACATTCCCTATTGGGGATGGAGCCCACAACTGGGGCATGTGCTCTGACTGAGAATTGAACTGTGACCTCCTGGTTCATAGGATGATGCTCTATTACTATGCCACACCAACTGGGCAATCATGTATTCTTTTTGATATGTAATATACCATTTTAAACAAAAAATTCTGAATTTTAAAAAATGTGAAGACTTTACAATAAAGAAAACCCATAAACTGTATTCAGATTTTTTTTTTCAATCTATAAGATAACTTTAAGAAATTATATTTTCATATTGTGGTCTTTAAAGTAACAAAACTATGAATTAAATTTGTTATTTGTAGCTATAGTAGTAGAATACTTATACCCTATTTATGAGATGATACCAGATAAAGGCTTTTATAAAATATTGATATGTTTTAATATTTTGATAATTTAAAATATTTTACATAATTAACCTATGTGACACATAAAAACAACAACAAACAAACTATGAAATTTCAAGGAGTTCACAAATCCACTATATTACTTGGACCTTCAAAACCTCCCTGTTAGTAATTGATAGATACAGCGGAGTGATATCAGTTAAGGACACCAATGGCCTGCACCATCAATTAACTTGATCTAATTGATCTTTAGAATATTCTATCCAGCAATAGCATAGAATATGAATCCTTACCAAGTTGTCATGGAATATTCACTAGGAAAGATCACATTATGGAACATAAAACATACCTTTAAATTTTTAAAGAATAAAAATTGAAGTACATTATGAGATCTCAAGAGAATTAAATTAGAAATATGTTATAGAAGGTGAAAGATGGAAGTCAGTGGTGCTCATAGGCAAGCTAAATAGCCACTTCAGACAGTTATTTAAAAATTGAATTTATTTAAGGAAAGGGGTTGGGGGATAGGGATATCCAAAGGGAAAGACTATATAGCAATGAGCCAAAGGATATTTGGTTCACTATGGCAATGAGCCAAAGGATATTTGGTTCAAAATTATACTCAGAACAGTAGAACAAGGAAGGGCATAGAAACAGCAACAGGGAAGTCTAGGCTGAGCTTCTTTGGTTCACTGAGAAGTCAGAGAAAAGGGGGGCCTTGGAGACAGGTTCAGGGGGTTAGCCTGGGACAACCTACCACTGCCCATTGCTCCTCCAGTTGCAAGTCTTGTGGGGTCCCTTCGGGAAAAGAAGGGGAAGGGAATGGGGCTGGTGCGCTCCTCTGGGGGAGAGCGTGCACTGCATCCTTCATTCTGAGAGTACTCATCTCCCTCTTGAAGGTGGAAACCTTAGGGGAGATCTCAGGGGAGTGTCTCAATAGAATGTCCATCAGCTTTCCAGGTTTGCTTTCAGGATCCTGCTCTCCACTGATTGTTTGGTGCCAGGGCAGGGGGTCATTAGTCAATGTGTAATTGGTCCTGAGGCAGTCACAGAATCACTTGTCTGGTTTTGCTGTTTTTCTGGGCCTGGAGATGAAATACAACTGAGGCCAAGATAAGGCCTAGCTGTTATCTTAAGGGAGGAAAAGGTCAAGGGATCTAAACTGCCTTACCAGCGATATGAAAGATCAGGGGTCCAAATCATATGACTAGTGATATGCTAAAGGAGGATAGGCTACCCTGGAGATGAGGTTCTCATTTTCACAGTTTTGCCTCTTGCTAGGCATCCAGGGCTTTCTGCTCTGGTGAGTTCCTCTACCTGGCCCATTGTCCTTGCTCTGCTCATGTCTGTAAGGATAGCTGGAAGGTCTCCATTGTTTAGCAAATAAGCAATATATTTTTACATAACTCACAAGTCAAAGAAGAAACTACAAAAAATTTTGAAAAATATTTTGAATTAAATGAAAGCACAGCTTATCAAAATGTGTGGGATTCAGTTAAGTCAGTTTTTAGAAGAAAATGTATAATATGGAGTATTAGAAAATATAAAAAGGTCTAAAAATTGATAAACTAAGTTTACACTTTAAGAAGTTAAAAAATGAAGAGAAAATTAAGACTAAAGAAGGAAAAAAATAAAAGTTAGGTGGAAAACAAGAAAATAAAAACCAGGAAAACCACAGATAAAACTAAAAGTTAGTTATTTGAAAAGATCAATAACATTAATATATCTCTAGCCAAGCTAACTGAGGAAAAAAAGAAAGGGCACAAATTATCCATATCCGAAATGAAAGAAGGGTCATTACTCCTGATTCCATGAACATTAAAATGATAATAAAGGAATACTATCAACAACTCTCTACCTTAAAAAGACACAAAGATAAATAGACACTTGGAATAGCTATGATAAACAAGATTGTGTGGTACTGATAAAAGAATAAACACATAGATATATAGAAAAGAACTAAAAGTCCAGAAATAGACCCATACAAACATAGTCAACTGTTTTTTTTATTTTCCCAAAAGGCACAAAGATAATTAAATAGAGAATCATCTTTTCAATAAATGGTACTAGAATGTCTGGAAATTCATATGTGAAAAATTGAATCTACAATAAACATAGAACTTATACCTTACACAAAAATTAACACAAAATCGATCATATATCTAAATGCAAAACTAATAAAATTTAGGGAAAAAATGAAACAAAGCCCATATTACCTTGGTTTTGGTGATGAGTTAACTACAACCCCCAAAGTACAATTCATGAAAGAAACAAAATATACTGGAGCTTTGTAGAATTGGAAATTTCTGCTCTGTGAAAGATACTGGTAATAGAATGAATGATCATACCTTCAATAGTCAAATATATAAATAACCTGTGATACTTTCACACAATGGAATACTATGCAATGATAAAAAGAATGAGCTATCAAGCCATGTACCAATATAGATAAATCTTATGTTTTCATTGATTTTAGAGATAAAGGAAAAAAGAGAGAGAGAGACATCAATGTGAGATAAACAATGTGATCATTACCTCCCACATTTTTCCTTACTGGGATGGAACCCACAACCTAGGTATGTGCCCTGAATGAGAATCAAACCTACAACCTTTTGCTGCATAAGACTATGCTCCAACCAACTGAGCCAACCAGCCACGGCTAGATATACCTTAAATGCATATTGCGAAGTGAAAGAAGCCAGTCTGCTACATGATTCACGTTACATGATATATTGAGAAAGGTAAACTCTGTGGATAGTAACAGATCAGTGGTTGCCAAGGGGTTCAGTGTTAAGAGTAGTGTTGAATAAGTAAAGTACAAGGGATCTTTTTATAAGAACTATAAAATACTCTGTGTGGTTATAGTAGCACATAACACTAGGCATTTGTCAAAATCCATAGAGCTGTATAGCATGAAGTGAACCTCAACATATGCAAAAGTAAAAAAAAAAAATAATCATATAGGTGGTCAGGGAATTCTAGCATGGAATGCAGACTCTGACAAAATAATCTAATTTTAATATAAATATATGAAATAGCCTCATTGAAGGAGATGGGGGGAAGTGAAGCTTTAACCTAAGTAACTTTGACAAGGAGTCTAGGGTACACGGCTGAAGACAGAGGGATATCTACATAAACAATTTTACTGTAGTTTATAAATGTGTTTCCCCTGGGGGAACATGTTAACAATATATTAAACCACTGATTATGAATACTGGAACTGAACATTTAAGTAAATGAATAAGAGAGCTAGGTTTTCTCACTGATGCTGTGAGGGTTTAGATTAGCAAGGTGAGAAGGCTACAGTGTTTCATTCAGAGATAGAGTTAAAGATATGAGTATGAAGCCATGCTTAACTTAAAATAGATATGATGGTGGCACAAGGAAACATTTACACATATTTTATTACACAGATCAATATATATCCTTATATTTCTTTGCTCTGTCAGTTGGGAAATGATATTTTGGTAGCAATAAGGAGACCTGGCAACTACACTCCAGAAGTGTGCCTACACGTAATAACTTACTTTTAAAAAGAATAGTATGGAAAGGAGAATAAAGAGTAACCTTATTATGGGAAAACACTACCTTAGCCAGGTGATCAAGGTCAATGTCAACAGTGATAAGCTTTGGGAAACAGTGAGTTTTTCCAAATAGCAAGTAAAAATTGTACAAAGCAAATTTCTAATTTGTTGGAACTTTTAAAATGTTGCAGTGTTAAAAGTAATTGCTGTGTGGGGAAAAAAATCAATAAATTTAAAGATCATCAGTTCAACTCTCTTATTTTATAGATAATCAAACAGACCAGTGGGGTTAATTGAAGTCATGCAGATCATCCAGTGAGTTAGTTATTGGCTGATCTGGGAATAGAACCTGTATGTTCAAGCTCGTCTGTCTTTGCAGTCCTCCATTGCAAAACTAAAACAAATACTTCTATCCATCTGTTCTTTTCATACAAATTTTAAAAATCTTTCCTACCCACAAAGCCATTTCCTTCAATATACAGCAAAACTTCTTAAAGTCATCTGTGCCAATTATCTCCCAGCCAAGGTGAACAAAGCTCAGAACTTCCCCTTACATTTACTTTTATCATAATAAAAAACTAAAGTTTTCAAACAACATTTTTCAAACAGAGTAATCTGAGCAATCAATTTCATTTCACTTTCAAAATTGGTCCAGTTTGGACAATAATTATATGGTCCATATATGACTTGTATATATGTATATGTAAACACTAGAGTCCCAGTGCACAAATTGGTGCACTGGTAGGGATCGTGGCCTGCAGGGGTCAGCCCGCTGTGGGAGCACCACTCATCCCAGGCAGCTCCCTTATTGAGCTTCTTCCCCCTGGTGGTCAGTGCATGTCATAGTTCAGCTATGTCACGGTCGCTCTGCTGTTCAGTTGCTGGGCTTTTATATATATACTAGAGGCCCATTGCATGAAGATTTGTGCAATAGGCCTTCCTTTCCCTGGGTGCTAACACCAGTTTTCCTCTGTCACCTGGGACCCAGGCCTTTGTTCTGGCTGCTGCCTTGTGTCTTCACTCCCGCCGCAGTCTTCAGTGTTCACTCTGGCCAGAGTCTTCAGTCTTCTCAATTCTGGCCAAAGCGCTGGTCCTGCAACTGCCTCCACCCCTTGCCTTCCTCCTCATAGCAGGCATCCTGTACCACCTGGCTGCTCCTTGCCTACATATGCAAATTAACCTGCCAGCTCCAGCTTCATTGGGTTAATTTGTATACTAACTCCTGATTGGCTGGTGAGCATCGTGGAGGTATGGTCAATTTGTATAATTCTCTTTTATTAGTGTGGACTAGTAGATACCCTGATGAACAGTGGGAGTTTGACAATCTGGAAGGATCCACTCAATCACTATTTCTCATTTAATTATTTTAATTACACATTACTATTAATATTAACTATACTTCAAACATAGAAAGTGTCTGAAAAATATTACTGCAAATGATCTATAGATTATATTTATTATTGTAAGGTAAGCAAGCAGAAACAACCAGAAAATAACAGAAGGGATAATTTCAACCCTAAAAATCCTACAGCTATTTTTCAGATCCATTATATCATGAAAGCTGTGAAGAAAACAGTTATAGAAATTATTAAGAAGATTTCTTGAAATATGAATTTATATCCATTATCATTAATTTTAAACCTTGATCTAGGAATCTATATTAACTATTTAAGGTATAAACTATCCTTATTAGCAAGATAATTAAAATTAAAAAATAAATACTTCCAATTGTTACGCAAAAATGTTTAGTAAGTCAATGCTTAATCCAAGTACTTTATATTATTAAATATTAATAGCTTTATTAAATTTTAGAATAGTAATGATAATAACATTTTGAACACAGTATGTTCAAGGGGATATTTGAATACATAACATATATTATTTCATTTGGTCTTTAAAACAACTCTATATAGTAGTTATAATTATTATCTATCTTTTAGTTGATGATTAAACTGAGACACAAAGATTTGAAGTAATTTTTCCAAGGCTACAAACAAGCTATTCTTGGTTGCAGGCAGTCTGGAGGATTTTTGAATATTATATTATCAGAGTAATATATTAATATAACTTATATAAAAGCTTTATAAATGTAAAGAATTTTAGATTGATCCTGTTTTCATTATGTAGAAATAAAAAAAAGTAAGAACCATCTCTATTCTTAGAGTTTAATCTTCAGATTTATTTGCAGAAATATAAAATGTTCATATATAAATTTTCTCATTGCAGCATAGTTTGTAATGGCAACATTTGGACATAACCCAAATGTCCATCATTTGAGAGTTAGTTAAAATTACTAGGTTGGGGGTAGGGAAGACAGCTATACAAAAGAATTAGGACAATTTCTATTATTTTATTAAGCAATGAAAAGAAAGATACAAAATAAAGTGTATAATAGACTGTCCTTTTTTAAAACAATGGTCAATAACCTATATTTACATGTATATTCACAAAGGAACTCTGTAATAAAAAAAAGGGTGGGAGATACTAATAACAGTGTTACTTTGGGCAGTATTGAAGACAGGGCTGGCTGGCTAGGGTTTTGGAATAGAAGGGAGATATTTCACTTTATATTTGTGGTTATTAATTATGGGCTAATATTGCCTATTCAAAATTAAATTAGCTTAAAATTTAAAAGGTTATTTAAAACTATTGTATATCAAATGATTATATTAACAAAGAGAGGTCAAAATATTCAGAAAATAATTTGTCATGGTACAAAATTAAGAATGAGAAATTTGAGATGCAAACATCTTTTCAGGTTTGAGTGGTTTAAATGCCAGGGCCACTGAAGGAAAGTAGAGGAATGGTACATATTTTATCATGAAGCCATAGAGATTATTTAATAGGCAGCCAGTGCATGGACTCTCATTAAAAAGTGAATGCCCATCTTCCATTTCCAGTGAAAGGTAAATGAATGTATGGAAGATATTCATTCCCTCTTAAGCATGAGCATATTCATAATTTTCCATGGAGCATGATTACAATTCCAGGTTTCAGATGGCATCTGCATATACACAATCTTAGATGATCTTCTGCAATGTCAGTATATGAATATCTCATCAACATCTCACATATATTTTCAAATTTATTATTCTTTCTTAATGGTACACACAATTATCCTTCACTCTGAACTTCAGAATGTTTGGTTCCTCAAAATTGCCTTTTTTCACCTTTCAAAGTTATCAGGCAAGCTAACCTTGCTGTTTTTTCCCCTCTTATTTGTTCGTTCATTATCTTCCCACTAAATTCTATTGTTTAGAATCCTTGCTATATTATATCAAGAGCACAATTTTCTTGTCATAATTCTTCCTCTCCTTTCTTTTAATATGCCATTCCCTTTTAAAAACATCCCAATATTTTTAACCTCCTAATGAAGCTTAATGATGAACCTATCTCATTTATTATTGACTCAGTGTGATGGAAGTAGTGTGCTCATGCACAAGATTAACCAAAGTTGTTGAATGGATTTTATAGAAAAAATGATATCTCTTCTCTAGTTATACTTTCCTATTTTATGTTCAAATGACCACGTATTACTTTTAAATGTATAACACAGACTATTGCTATCTTCAACAGAATTTTCCAACTAAAATAGAAAAAATTATATATATATATATATATATATATATATATATATATATACACACACACACACACACACACACACACACACACAAATATTTTGGGAAACAGGCAAATTAAGTGCAGGAATATAAGTTAAGTTGAAATTGATTTACTGAAGGCCAGTGATTCAGAAGAAAAGAAGAAACTCAGAAGCAATTGTACACTCATAATAGACTTCCAATATCCCTGTGGCCAGGGTCTAGGTTGTGGGCCTACTCTACAGGCCTTATTAACAAGGCCTTTTGTTCTCTAATAACTAAAGTTCTTTAGGTGATACCAAGAAGAAAGCCTCCTTATGCCAAATCCTGATTCATGATACATGGTGCTATAAGGTTTCAGTGTGTTACCAAAGCATATTAAGTACAACAGAAATATTCAAAGTGTGCTTTAGGCATTTCAGCACCATTTAATACCCTGTTTCCCTGAAAATAAGACAGTGTCTTATATTAATTTTTTCTCCCAAAGTTGCGGTAGATCTTATTTTCAGGGGATGTCTTATCTTTCCATGCGCTAGGTCTTATTTTCGGAGGATGTCTTATTTTCAGGGAAACACGGGGTAGCACATTTACCCTTACTAAACTACAAAAATTATAACAGAAATCTTGAAAATAGAAGTTGAATTTTGTTGACAAAATAACAACAGGAGAATCAAGTTATTTCTTTTTAAGTTCATTTATATTGTGATGATAATGATGATTCTAAAATAACCAAAAAGCGTTCTATTTGTTAGCTAGTACAATCTCAATATCAATGTAACATTTAGTGCTAATTTGGGACAAAATGAATTTCAAATGAGTTTTAGATTGTAGATATGTCCTATTGTTCCTGGCACATTAGGGTTTACCTTGTTAATATTCATTAGAAAGGATGTTCATATCAACTGAAAATAATTATAAACCTCCTAAGCCATTTTATTATATTTTTAAAAGGATTTCAAAATGCATACAAGTGGCGAGTCTCCCAATGATTACAATGAAAAAGAGGAATTACTATTGTAAAATAATACTAAAAAATTGGTTGAAAATCCTTTGTTAGTGTGGACAAACTGTGGAAAGCATTTAACATTTTTCTTCTAATGTGTTTTTGAAATTGCAATAATGTACTAAAGGGGTTCATTCTTGTAATATAAGTCAACTTTAATTTTAATATAATCTATGGTATTAGTTTATCCCCTGAATGAAAATTTGGACACATTCCATGGCCTATAATCTCTTTTAGTTCATAAAATGTCCTTAAGTACAATACAGCTTTGGTTAAAAAAAATCCAGGTGCTTAGTTTCATTAATAATCAAAAGTTGAAAAATTCACTTTCATATATCCTTTTTCTCTCCAATTTATAGATACCTGAAGTGAAAAGAAACATATGTGTTTTCCCTTCTTGGGTTTCTATCTGGTTTCCATCTTAACTGTTAGTGGTGGGGGGGAGGGGGGGTAGTGGGGGGGGGTTAGAAATAGAGGAGGAATGTTATCAGGAAAGCCCTTAATTGACAGCATCATCCAAGATGTCATTGGCTAACCCACCTAGCACTTGGCAGGTTATCATGAATATATCTATCGATTCTTGACAATATTGCTTCTTATTGGACATCTTTTATCTGTGGGTTCTTCCTTTGGTGTGGACAAATGGATCTTTTTTAGCTGATTATTTATAGTTTTGTTCTTAGCCTCTGAGAACCCAGATCTCTTCTTCCAACATCAGTGTCTGTGTTTCCCTGTGGGGAACCTCTGGATAGCATCTAAAAATAAGCTATGCCAGCATGCTGTTGTATCTAGCCCATGTATAGACATTGAGAAATTCTCAATTTTGCTCCCCAAATTCTGGAAGCTCCTCAAAGCAGTACCCTTTTTCTGTTTGCCATCAGAGGATCCAGTCTCTGGCCCTTTCCACATGCCAGGTGAGTTAGACTGTGTTCACCATGTCTACAAAATTGTGAGGCCATGTGTGATGCTCTCCAGTTGGTTGCACTAAGTCCCATTGAAGTCCCTCTTTCTGGGCCAATGAGAATATATCCTAGGTTATCTCTTAGAGAAGAGGGGGTGAGTGATGATACCAAAAAGCTGCCAACTCCCTCTTAAACTTCTCCTAATCTCATTTTCTCCAAACCTGAAGGTGGTGGTCAGCAAAGTATCACATAACTAGTTGTCTTCCATCTCTTTTCCAAGTCTTGCACAATGCCCTTCCTTTCAATTGTGATATCTATTAAAATGAGGCAATAATAGTTTCATTCCTATATCCTGTTAGTTTTTCTAAGCATAGGTTCTTACAAATCAAATGCACAGGAGTCTGATTTTAGTCCATTACTATAATTTCACAGGGTGACATTGAGAAGACATTGTACTCCACTATAATTTCAGATATTAGTGACATATTTTATAGGAATATCTGTATGTTATGATTTATCTACTGAAAATAAATTAATTATAAAATATTTTATATAACTATTTTAATGTTACAAGATAAATCTATAATAATAAAAGCTTAATCTGCTACTTAGGCCGGACAGCCAAACAGTCTTCTGAACATCATTTCAGACATCCTTCTGGATGAAGCCACCATGGTGGGGTCTGAGGCAGAGGTGGTTATGGATGATCAGGCAAGCAGGCTGGGACAGTTAGGGGTGATCAGGCAGGTAGGCGAATGGTTAGGGGTGATCAGGCAGGCAGATGAGTGGTTAGGGGAATCAGACAGGCAGGTAGAGTGGTTAGGGGCGATTATGCAGGCAGGCAGAAGAGTTAGAAGCGATCAGGCAGGCAGGCAGACAAGTGGTTAAGAGCCAGCAGTCCTGGATTGCAAGAGGGTACAAGCCAGGCTGAGGGACCTCCCCTCCCCCATGCATAAATTTCATGCAGCAGACCTCTAGTAGATATATAAAATGAAAGAACACATTTTTATTTTTGTAATTAGAAAGGTATTATAGAAAAGTCAGATAATGTGGCTTTTAAAGTCTTCATGTGAAATCCATTCAAAATTATTTTAATGGGATTTAGTTCAACTGTGCATCCCTAAATGTCCACTAAGCTAAATGTTATCCTGAGCATAAATGAAAGATTGGCTTCCTGCCAGTCTTTCTCTTTGACTGACATTTATGGAAAGATAAACAGTCAACATCTGCCTGTTCTTCTAAAGAACATTATGTTACTATCACATTTGGGCCACAATCACTTGAAGTTTATTATCACTGTTTCTAATCCTGGATAGAAATTCCTGGCAACACCAGAGTGGTTCAAGCATTTTGGAAGTTCTTACTATGAGATAAAGGATTCATGGCAGGTAAGGATACTGTTTTAAAGGTACCTATAAATTGGTTGTTGGACATTTTTCTCCTGTAATAAGAGAAAGTTCAAAGTAATGTAATGAAAACAGTTTTGGCAGACATTGGCTTGGATGTGAGATTTAGGACTTCAAAGAAGTGCCATGGAGCCAAGCCTGCAGCTTCATTGTTAAAATCATCCCTGCGTAGGGGAAAGAGAGGAGAAAAGGGAGAGGGCAGCATGGACCTCTATGGCTTCTCCTCTGCCACACACTTCCTATTCTCACTTCTTGTTGACCTTCCTTATTACTCAGCATAGAATAAGTCGTTATATTCTGCACATTTCTTTTTATGATATTAAACCACATTAATGTTTTCTCTAACCCCAGGACATCTATTCCTAACCCTTTTTTATGCTTAACAAATCATGTACATCTCTTGAGTTTAATAGATAATGCAAGATCCTACCATTTGTCAAGCTTGATCACTTTCACAATTTATGAGATAGAAAAAGTTGGATAGGGTTCTTACCCTCAATCAGACTCAGTTTCTTCAGCTCTACAATAAGAAAATTATTACCTTTATTTGTTGCTGTTTTTTAATGGGATATTATAGATGAAGCCCCAATACAATTCTAACACATATTAGGGATTCAACAAACATGAATAGCTTTTCTTTTGCTCTCCATGAATAAAATTATATTCCAGAGGAGAGAGATAAAACTTCCATTTGGTGAATCAAGACATGGTTTACTTATTCTGAAGCTTGGAAAGTGAAGGAAAAGATATTTCTAGAAAAGGAAATACTATAATTTAAAGTGTTGAAAGTAAAATATATCTAAGAAGTACACCTGTGCTTTAATTTATAAGAAACATACTATACATTAAATTAATAGTATAGAAGGTAATTAAAAGACAAAGATTTTTAGGGTATTGAAATATTCACTGAGGAATTTGGCCTAAAGTTGTAAAGAGCAAATAACTGTTAAGGTTGTTTGTTTTTTTACATGTTCAGGATGTGATTCATGAAGAAAAATCCAAGAATAATGTATTTAAAGCAAATAGAAATTATGTAGGAAGTAAATAGGAAGGATAGATTTGGAAAACTTGGTGTAAATGATGGAACAGTACCTACTAAAGATACAATGAAGAAAACATCATAGAACTCTCACTTACCTGCCAACGGAACAAATGGCCATAGCTATGCATGCATGGAGTTTTAACAATGAATCACTACTTTGTGGCTCTGCCCAGGCATCATTTACTTTACTTTTTTTAGATGTTGTATTTAATAATATATGGTGAATAGTTTAATATTTTTTTATTGCATAAGATTTGTGCCAAGGATCTTACATTTGTATATAGTTAATCATTCTTAGAGACAAGTTGCCCTAACTTTTATGCATGTGGCATTGATCTTGATATTGCTTTGAGACATCATTGACATTCTTATTTTTTATTTAACTTGATGTTTTGTTTCATTTATTTATATTGCCTCCCTAATACTACACAAACTTTAAAAGAATTTCTGTGTGGCTCTCATTCACCAGACATTAAACATTTGATTTATTTTCACATATGTGAAAAGCTTCTGTAAAATTGTCTTAACATTCATTTTAAATGAATATCTTAACATCAAATCTCATTTAGAAGAGATTACATAGAATTCTTCATTCTATCAATTGGATATGTTTCCATTAGCAATTATCTTTAATTTATTGATAGTCTTCATTAAGAGTTTTCCAATGAAAACATTTTATCTTCTTGTTAGATTTCAAGTAAAAATAACATTTAAAAATTTTAAGAGTGAACTTTCACTCTTAGGTAATTGATAGAAAAAAAAAAATATATATATTAATGATTCTGTAATGAATATATATATTATAATTAAAAATTATAACCTTCTATCATAAATCCTTCTGCCTTAATTTTTTCAAACTGTTAATAGCTTTTCTTGCTTGTTGTATCCCATTATATATCTTGGATTTATTTTTCTTCCTGCTACAGTATATTTTCTGGTAATATTGTAGACAAATTATACCTTCTAAATACTTATATATTGAACATATCTTTACTTCACCCTTGATCTTTAAGTGATAGTCTGATGAATATAGATTTGTGTTAATTATATTTCTCAGTATTTCACATATATTGCTCTATTGCCTTCTTATGTTCTTCTCATGGCTTGTGGGAGAAGGGTAGTTTTCACATATGGCTGATAGAAATATAAATGTTACAGCCTGTTTTTGAAAGCAGTCTGACAATCTCTCTTAATATTAAAAATATATTAGATCTTTGACCAAGAAATTTCATTCCCAGAAATTAATTACATGGAAATAAAAGCACCAATAAGTAAAAATTCCTTTACATAAATATACTTACCTCATAATGAATAAAGAGAAACTGGAAAAAAAGTGAATGCAAATCAATATAGAAATGGAAAATAAATTAAGGCACAGCTAACCCATGAAATATTTTGAATTTACTGTATTAAAAAACAAATAAGCTATACAAGCTAATGTGAAAGGCTTTTACAATGCATCTATGAGAAGATAAGATGAAGAAAGGTATTTTAAATAATCCCATTTTGTAATTAATGACCAAAACCTTCTTTATACAAGCTAATTTGTATGTCTGAATTTGGAGGAAAATATGGAAAGAGAAAAGTGTTATTATGTTGGAGTGCAGAATGGTCTTATATAGGAAGTTATAAAAGCAGGAGGAAGAGGAAGACAGTCTAAAGAACAGGAATAAAGAAAAATAAAATTGAATGTATCAAATAATTAAAATACAGAAAGCATACATTTCTTGAGAACAGAAATGTGCTTTCAAAAATGGTTCTACCTGGAGAATATCATGCCAAGTGAAATAAGTCAGTCAGAGAAAGACAAATGTCACATGATCTCACTTATATGTGGAATCTAATGAACAAAATAAACTGATGAATGGAGTAGATCCAGAGACATGGAAACAGAATGGAGTGTGGAATCTCAGAGGGAAAGGGGGGGTGGAGTAGAGGTGGTTGGAAGGTAATCAACCAAAGACCTTATATACATATATGCATAACCCCTGAACACAGAAATAGGGTGGTGAAGGCCTGGGAGGGAGGGCAGGGGCGGGCTGGGGAGAGGTGTCTGTGGGGGAAAAAGGAAGACATATGTAATATTTTCAACAACAAACATTATTTTAAAAAATAATAAAAAAAAAAACTGGTCCTAAAATTGATTAGCTTTATAATACTTCATAGTCACATATATTCATATATTCTTATGGAATAAAGTTACATTTCCCCAACATACATTTATTGTTTGACAAAATCAAACTTAAGTAATGGTTTATAGCCTGAAACATCAGGAGAGAGAATCACTGATCAGCTGCCTCCTGCACACCCCGCACTGGGGATCAAGCCTGCAGCCCAGCATGCGCCTTGAACAGGAACTGAACAGAGATTTCTTAGTCCATGGGTCAACACTCAACCACTGAGCCACTTGGGCCAGGCTAGCCTGGAACTTTTTAAAATTAAAGTTTATAGAAATTTATTCAAGATTTGAAAATTATCTGTATTTTAGGTACTGTTGTGAGAAAAATGTCGTAAAACATGACCACTGGGGTCTTTTAGTGTTCTCTAAATGACAGTTGTACTCAATAACCTCCCATGTATTCCAAATTTTATGTGAAGATCAAGTGAATGACAGGTCTCCTTTGCATTTTGGGTGATAAAAACAGCTTTGCGATTATGTTTTGGTACTCTTTTATTCTAAGTAAGATATTAACATATTTTGAATAAAATTCAATATTAAAAAACGTTCTGATTTTTAAGGCAGCATCTGCTGAACTAATAAAAAAAATTTTCCAGATAGGGCTTCTTATGTCACAACTGATCACATTAGCAAGTGAGTCAAGACGGTGATATTTTCCACTAATAAGATTTTCATAAATCAAATGCCCCTGGAAATGAAATAAAGCTAGAATGCTATCAAGATAGTACAATATCTCAAATAGTTTCCTGGTAACAGTCAGCATATAGTAGAAATGCATCTTAATATATTCCCTGGAATAGATGACCTCTACAAGGCTATTCACATCTCAGACCTCAGGAAGAAAGAGTGTGTTCTCTTGGTGACTACTGGTGGGAATTCCTTGGCTGCCATTCAGGATGAGCACCAAGCTGCCAAGATGCTCTATTCAGTAAACGGGCATCTGCATCTGGACTTAGCTCATCAATAAATTACCAGAAGGAATATTTCCTTTCTGTCACTTGGGAGCCACATATGAATTCGGCTTGTGCTTGCTGCTTGTTCATAGTCAGGCCCAGGCCTATTGGGGAGCAGGGAAGGCCGGGCACAATGACTCATTCAGGCCCGAGCACAAGGAAGGAAATGCTCGATGGCCAAAATGTTATGTGGAGTTCCATTCAGAGCACCACACATTTCCCTGAAACTCGCTTAGGAAAACATTCTAATGCTGTTTTTAGTGTGTTCTATTTGTCATTCTGAAACACAACATATTAGCTGCTTTGAACTCCTGGGCACTAAAAATATTTAAGTTACATAAGCAGATTGAGTGAAAGACTAAATGGAGCTTTTAACTCAACACACTCAAAAGCATCTCCTTATTGCCCTAACGAATAGTGAAGCTCTTGTAAGCGACTGTGGAAAGCCGTCCAGACAGCCAGCCCATATTGAACAGTGCAAGGGAGCAGCAAAACCAAGATAAATAGCCATGCATATTTTCTCCTGCTGGAATGAAAAGTAATGTTTTGCAAAAATATATACTCTTTTTCCTATTACTATTACAGTTCTTGTATGACTTTTCATGTCCAATAGTTGGCTGACTCAGACTTCCAAAATGTTTGAGGGTAGAAGGAAAACAGAAGGAAGAGATATTGCTTTTGTGCCCTACTTTGTGCACATTTTAAAAGTTGGCACTATGTAAATATAAAAGAAAACTATTGAAATTTACTGGTCCTTTTCATTTTTTTTGCCTTCATCTTCGATGAAGAATTATATATTTCTTATATAGTTCTAAAGTGTTGATTCATAATTTTGATCCTTTTAGTGTTGATTTCTTTTTATCTTTGGTATAAGGTATCCACCACCTCTCTTTAGGATTCTATAGTTTCCAGGGAATCAGGAATTTTTTAGGATGGATATTGTCTGTGAGTGTAACATTATATGTAGAATATATTATATAAGAGTAATGAGGGGATTAGTATAGGGCTCCTGTGAAAAGCAAGCTTTAGTATGAATGTGAAAATAAATTGAATGATAAAGAAGACAAGCAGAATAAATGGCATCATGAATATTCACAATATAATTCTTTAAAACAATTTTTAAGTTAAACTTTATTCCTTGATTTTTGATTTAGCATCTTGGGTCAAATGTGTACAAAATTCACAAAAGAAATTATATTCATTAAAATCTATATTTATATAAGTAAATAGGACAAATGTCTGTTACCTTGCTCTAAATATAAATATAACTTCACTTCATACTCATTTCCTAAAGACCTCAAACTGTTTTTACTCTAGGAAAAAATATAATAACAAGGCTGTCAAATTAATCTGCATTGCTATAAAAATGTATTTCTTAGAGAAAAATATTTTTAAAGCCTCTATACTTGAATAATAATAAAAAAGTGATGGCATTAATTAGTGGCAAACACAGATGTAAAATAAAATAAGGAGGGACACAGGATATAGGAAACTATTTGAACTATTTTAGCACTGGAAAATGTCAAACAATTTATTCACTTGGTTTGGAAGGTCTTAGGGACTGGCTATAAAAACATCGAAGAATTGGTACTGGTATAACCAAGTCACAGAGTGTGAGCACAGAGTATTTTTCAGGTTGTTTTATTACACTAGTAAATGAAAGGAACAAATTAATTACTGTTCTTTCAACTCTAACTTCAAAGATAGAAGGCAAATAAATAATAAAGGAAGGCAAAAGTTAAATCAGTGTAAAGTTCATTTTGAAAAAAAAAAAAAATAGAGCCTCTGCTCTATATGCCTCTACCCCAATGGAAGATTATACCTCAATTCACTATTTTCATGCATCAGCTTTACTTCAGGGAACTTAGCCATTAATTTGTGATCTTTGATTTTTAAAAGTAAAACTAATATCAGAAGTTCTATTTTACTTTACCATAATATTTTTACTATAATACATAAGATAAATTATATGTAACTACTTTGAGATCTTAGGAAAAAAAGGGTTAAGGTAATTATTTTATTGGGTCGGCAACTAAGTAATTGCGGATTTTAAAAAGAAAATCAAAGACAATTTTTTCATGGAACTAAATAACTTTATTCTGTAATGTATTGCCCATTTTGATCAATGACCTTTTGCCATCTTTCAGGCAGCATCATAATACCACGTTCAAAAAACTTCTGGTTTTTATTAGCAAAAAACTGAATCAGGTACGATTTGACATCATCATCATTATTGAAATTTTTACCATTCAAGGAGTTTTGTAAAGATCGAAACAAAAAGTAATCAGATGGTGCAAGGTCAGGACTATATGGTGGATGTGGCAAAACATCCCAACCAAGCTCCATTAATTTTTGCCAAGTGACCAAAGATGTGTGTGGCCTTGCATTGTCATGATGGAATACAACACCTTTTCGATTTGTCAATTCGGGCCGCTTTTCTTCAACTGCATTGTTTAATTTTGTTAGCTGTTCAATATAGACATCAGAATTGATCGTTCGGTTGGGTGGTAAGAGTTCAAAGTAGACAATTCCTTTGTAATCCCACCAAACTGATAACAAAACCTTCTTTTGATGAATATCAGCTTTTGATGTTGTTTGAGTTGGTTCACCTGGCCTGCTCCACGATCTTTTCCGCTTGATATTGTTGTAAACAACCCATTTTTCATCGCCAGTTATCAGTCGTTTTAAAAATGGATCATTTTCATTACGTTTCTTTAGCAAATTGCAGCTGCTAATGCGTTGCGTTAACTGTGATTCTTTCAGTTCGTGAGGAACCCATGTATCGAGTTTTTGAACATAGCCAAGTTGTTTTAAGTGATTTTCAATGCATGTATGTGATACATGAAGCTTCTCTGCAATCTCACGTGTTGTACTGTGACAGTCCGAATTGATAGTTGATAAGGACACATTTAAATATTGAGTAATTTATAGGAATTGATATTCAGCTAATTGAATATATTTACATTCAACCTCTAATCCAGAGTTTATCATGTATCTAACTCTTCCTTCCTAGGAGGACAGCACATCAAGCATAATGTAATGACAGCCTAAACGGTGAGTCACGCATTCAAACTTCTAACTCCTTTTAAGCTTCCTTGCCTTATTATCATTACTTAGCTCCTCTACTAAACTCAGTTTAAAGGAAGCATATTTTAAAACAAAGCCAACATTTACCTCAGAAAGAAACTTTATTTTCCATGAAAAGTTTTGGATTTTTCAATTCCTTTAACATCATAACCGAGTTCTTTTCACACTATTGGCCATAGAATGCAAGACAAGTCAATACTATTTCCCTTATAAAAGCATGAAAGTGCTTATATAAACCCTTTTTAAATTCCAATTACTCCTGTGGTGTTTTCTGTAGACACTGATCCTCTCCTTCTGCCCCCACCCTGTTCAATCATGAGATGGGAAACTCAGAGGAAAAAAAAGCACAACACATTTGAAAAACAAAAATACTATTTTAGATTTTTTTCTGCCCTGTGGGGATTATTGGATTATTAATGTGGGCTACCTACTATCTTCGTGTTGAATGTTGGTGTTTGCTTTGTGTGTAGAAAGTGAATCATCTCACGTGCTAAATACTTCTTCATAGTTTAAACTTCATGAAAGAAATTGTGCACAATTCAATAGAGTGTGCAGCAAGAATTGTCAAAGGAATATTCAAATAAATGTTTCAAAGTCCATTTGTACTTTTAAATTACAAGCAAAATTTAAAAAGTAAGAATGATAAGGATCACTTTAAAGTTAATAATAACCCCCATTCCTTATAAGCTTATATTTCACAATCATGGAATCCTAAACTATGAAGCTTCCCCATCCCTTTATCCTCCTCTAGATCATTTTTTTCCTTGCCTGTGATTTAGGAAAAATGAAAGTGCAGTAATCCAGTCACTGTATCCAGGTCACTGGAGCACCCTGCCTTCCTTCTTTACTCTCCCGTCTTCCCACCCACCCCACACACGCTGGAATGTAGTTGTGAGCATCATTTTCCTTGTCCTAAAGACATCATAAAACTAACTGAATAAGTGTGAACAGTGGCCAACTTTTCTTTCTTTTTTCTCTTGGTAAACAGTGTGGTTCTCAAGTCTTCAACTCCTCTTCCGGAGCCTTCAGTCACTTTCATTGCAAACCACTGCAGCCTGCCAGGGCTAGACCACAATCAGAGAACGAGTTCATCCTGCAAAGCAGGGACAGCTGTGTGAGGGAGATTTATAGGAGAAGTAGATAAGAAGATGATTTTTTTCTAAGTTGTTTCTATTAGTAGTTATGATTAGGAGGATGTTGTAGGGCAAAACAAGGAGGCAAAGCATAAACTGATGCACACTTGGGGTTTTTAAGAGATAGCCTATGGCTAGTTTCCAACACATCTGGTCAACTGTCTCATGAACCTACGGAATGAAATTGCAATCAATGAGAAGACGGCAAAACTCTTTGCCATTAAAGTAAATTTCTACTAGTTGCGCTATTTTTTAAAATGTATTTTCCAACCTCTGACAAATACTTTTAATGTGATTCAGTTTGGGGAGTTCAAAGTAAATGGTAGAAATTCACAGAACTCTGAATGTGCAAAGATTTGCCCTTGCATAAAATAGGCACAAGCTCAGTTCAAACTCACCGACATCTCTTAGTGCATCTTTTGACTGCACCCTCCACTGCTTGGAGCAACCTAAGGAAACAAATGCCATTTTACTCTATAACCAATACACTCAGAATCAGCACAAAGAAGAAATGTGAATACAACCTTTAAAGACTCTGAGCTAGAGAGGGAATTGAAAGGAAAAGTGCAGAACCTGAAACAAACGAAAAAGAAGGAACACATCGATGACAAAGTTATTGTTAGGGCTGTCTCCAGACTATTTTAAAGTCATCTTTATTATGGCTATTTACCAATTACCTTCTGACCTCTGTTTTATATAACTCTATTTTTATACACTTTTTCCTGACAAGTTTGTCCCAATTGTATATTTGAAACAATTCAGTCTACTCATGATCAGATATTACATATGAATGATACTACCTAATTATCCATTTTAAAAACTGCCTAGGAGATGATTTATTGTGCTATCATTCCATTTATATTTATTTTGTAAAGCTATATCTATGCTTAGATAGAACTTCTGTAATTTGTTTTATTACAATTTTTTTTAGAATTCAAAAAAATGAAAGTGGGGTGAGTCTTTTACATAGCCTGATATGATGGGTCAACCTGCTTGTGGCCAGGCCTAAGAGAGCATCATGGACATAAGTACAATTTGGAAGTCGTTTGGCCACTGTATTTGTCTCAACAATGGGATGAGATGAATTGAGAGAAAGATGACAGATAGTATACATGCAAGAGTAAAATACTCTTATCTTGGAAAAGAAGTGTTTTGAAAGAATGTGTAATGGAGGCCTTTATTAAAAGTCATATACTTTACTTATCAGAACGAATCAGAGTCCCAAATATCACATTGTGGGGCTTTTCAGTGTCTTGTTTTAAGATTCAAGAGAAGGGAAAATCTTTAGTCTATTTAAAATGCAACACTTAGACTCCTGATACCCGATCTTTATAAATACTAAGCCCAGAAATGACCAGGACATTGTAGGTGTAGTTAGTGAAGTTAATGTTTGAGCTAGAAGCTTCACCAGTGTGATAAATGATTAATACTTTTGAAAACCGTGTACTGAGTATAGGTTCTAATATAAACTATGTTATATTTTACATAATAAATTGAACATTTTATGGGGAAAAGTCAATTGTCAGTATGTGTAAAACAGCAAATTAAAATGACACAATGCTTATAGAGCTCCATTTGTGGCTCAGTGATTGAGCATCGACCAAGAGGTCTCCAGTTTGAATCCTGGTCAGGGCACATGCCCAGGTTGCAAGCTTGATCCTAAGTAGAGGGCATGCAGGAGGCAGCTGATCAATGTTTCTCTCTATCCATGTCCCTTCCTCTCTCTCTAAAATCAATAAAAACATATTTAACAAAATAAAGTGACACAATGCTAACAATATATAAATATTAGTGTTATTTATAATACTAATAAAGTGACTGATGATTAAACAGCTTCTTTGTATGGCCAAATATAGTACTAGTGTAACAATTATCCCTATTTTATAGATAAAGATACGGATGCTCAAAGACACTAAAGAACTCACAAGTCATATAGGCAACATGTGGCAGAGCCAGAGACAGAGCTGGTCTCATGCTGTTTGATACTGTCAAACTGAAAATAAGTGCTATTTTGAAAAGTGTTCGGAGTTAAATTAAATTTGAAATCACGATTGTGACTCTTAACCTGTCTGATAATCTGAATAGTCATCTGAATCTGAATAAGCACCTGTGTTCAGAATCATCTGGTTTTCTTCCACTTTCTCCCCTTTGATATACCATTCAAATAAATGTTAACAATATTTCATTTTGCTGTCATACATTTACGAGCCATCTTCAAGAGAATAAGACATTAAACATCAAGGATTTCTGCCACCTGAGAGATTAAAAGTCTGGTAGCAGCTTTCATCCCACTCTGCTTGAACCTGTCTGTACAGACTGAGCTAGCAGACTGTTTAAAGTTCCTGTGGCTTGGGCCAACGCCAGCCTTTACAGACACAGTTTCTTAGAAGAGAGACTTTTTCCCCTCACATGCGGCCAAGTTTTAAATCCTTCATTGGTTGAGTCTGATTAGGAAGGTAGCATTGGCGGGGAGGTGGAATGAAGTTGGGGAGTTGTTTGATGAGGAGAAGGTATGTTTTATAAAAAAAAAAAAAAGAAAAGAAATAATAATAGAAAGTCATCAGCTGCAAAAAAGGCATAAAGGCACAGATATTTTCAGTTTATTTCTGAAGCTAAAAGATGGGCTACACCTCATTCACGGCCGTTGTCCTTGGAAATAAATGTCCAGCAACCCCCTGGCCACCTCGGTGTCATTACCATTTTCTTTGGCGAGGCTTTTTATTTCATTCACACACTTGTTCACTCACACATTCACTTAGGTATTCCTTCATTTTTCACTTGTCCATGCAATCAACCACTTCATTGTTCTAAAACTCTACATTTAGCTCTCTAGGTCTGCCTTGCTCTACTCTGTATTTAGTATCAAATCTCTCTCTCTAATCCAGTAGAACCAAAATAGGACAGCCTTTAAAAATATTTGACATGACCCTTCCCTCCTTCCTTCCTTCCTTCTTTCCTTCCTTCCTTCCTTCCTTCCTTCCTTCCTTCCTTCCTTCCTTCCTTCCTTCCTTCTTTCTTCCTTCCTTTCTTTCTTTCTTCCTTTCTTTCTTTTGAAGAGAAATTTGTGTGTGTCATATAACTTTAATTCAAATATTCTGATGCAACCAGAAGAATCTAACAGTTACTTTTGTGTTCATGGGAAAATACACCTATCACCAGGAACTACACTAGGGTTTCAAGTACAGATACTTGTGCCTCTTCATTAAATGAGTTTTGGTGGGTTTGTGAACATCTGAATCTATAATTTTATATATACAATATACACAGGTATCTTCTTACCTAATAATAGACAAACATGTAAATTGACCATACCTCTGCTACGCCACCAGCCAATCAGGAGTGATATGCATATTAACCCAACAAATATGGTGGTTAATTTGCATACACAGGCACCAAGTGACAGGGGTGGGATGCTTTTGTTGTCACCATGGCGATGATGCAGGCATTCTGCCCCACCCCTGGTCCCTCAGGGCCCCTGGACAGCGTGGGAAGGTGGAGTCAGAGCAGAAAGAGGTGGCTCTTGGGCCTGAGCAGAAAGGGGCTGGGCCATAGTGGAAAGCCGATGCCCGCAGCCAGGGAAAGGAAAGCCCATTCTAGCGTGAATTTTCGTGCATCAGGCTTCTAGTATGTTTATATGTAATATTCAGTACTGACATTTGGTACTTTTAATCAGATTCTCACATAGTCTGTGATATATACATGCATAAATCTTTGTATCACCTGTGCATGCATACTTTTATTAAAATCTATGACAAAATGAATTTTATTACTAATTGGCAAGGATTACACTTATCTATTCAGAAAAATATTTTTCTCAATCACTCTTCTATGCCTTCTTTCTTTCATGAAACTACCAGTCACAAATCTTTAGAGGTTATATTGCTTATATAGGAGAACAAATTTAAAAACCAAGCAAAAATAAGCAAACCTTAAAATACTTCTCTTGTTTCTATTTTCTTAACAGTAGTCTATGCTTTGCTTTCCTTCCAAATTTAAAATCTTCAGCAAAACTTTACAATCATCTTTATGTCATGCATAAATAATTTAATCTTTTTTTTTTAAATATATTTTATTGATTTTGTACAGAGAGGAAGGGAGAGAGATAGAGAGTTAGAAACATCGAGGAGAGAGAGTCATCGATCAGCTGCCTCTTGCACACCCCCTACTGGGGATTTGCCCGCAACCAAGGTACATGCCCTTGACCGGAATCGAACCCGGGACCCTTCAGTCCCCAAGCCGACGCTCTATCCATTGAGCCAAACCAGTCTCGGCAAATAATTTAATCTTAATATTGGTGATATGAGTCCTATCTAAATCAAACTAAAAAAAAAACCTTTTATGAAATCTTGCTTTCATTGTTAGAATAGTTTAACATACAAATTCTGTGAAAAAGCTATGGAAGTCTGAAAGATGAGGAAAGCAAAGAAAAAAGAAGGAAATGTATTTCTGAGGTCACATTTTATAAGTTATACTAAGAATTAAACAAAGGCCTTTTTTTGCTGTTCCTCCTACTCACTCATACCATCCTTTGCTAAAATCATATTTTTTCTTCTTTACTGTAGTTCCTTATTTATCCTTTTCAAAGTCCCATTTTTATGCTTTATTTTTATGCTATTTAACATCGCACTTCTTGAACCCATTCAGCCAAGATATTTGATAAGAAAGAGAATTTAATTTTTCTTCAGATGCATTTTATACACAATATAGAAGATTTCTTCTTTCTTTCCTAAACTTAATCCCCTTAGGAACACCAAGCATAAACCAATGAAAAGGATTAAATTTAATTTTTGTAGATCAGGTTAATAATAGGCTATGGGTCTTAAGGGTACAATTAGGTGGGTTTTCACAAATGAATCCCACACTTCAGTGAAGATATAGAACATTTCCATAACCCTAGAAAGGTCCTTCATGCCAAACTGTTTTAGTTTCCCTGATTGTGTTATCATTTAACTTTCCAAATAAATGCTTTCAATTTTACAGTATAATTATGTTTCCTAATCAAATTGATGGTATGAATTAGTCACAGAAATAAATTTCAAAAGTCAATAAAGAACTAAAGTTAGAAAAGGAGCAGAACAAATACTCTGTTTCAAAATCATTCTAAATCTCTCAGAAATGCCCTTGGCATCTTGTTTGTATTGTCTTTCCAAATAATAATTTTATATGGAATACTAATGAAATAATGACTTAAGCTGTAATATCCTGCTCTTTATTTTGATATTGTCTTATATGTATTGTCACTTAATTTTATCTGATCTATTAGATTTTTATCTCATGTCTATTTTGGAAAATTTCTGATAAATAATACTTCCTTATGTTATACTTCTTCATAGCTTTTAATTTAACATATTCTCTTAGTAGAAGAGAACTCATGCTTTCCAGGAAAACATTTTTAATAATTTAATCCTGATTTAAATCACATGTTGATTCAAATACAATCTCTACTGTTCTGAACTTTAATGCTTTTTTGGAAAAACAGAATAATACTTTTGTAAAAAGTTAAACAAATAGTTTCTTGCATATGTGAGCCATATTTACTTGAGATTTCATATTTCAGAAATGCTGAAAGCTGCTTATTTGTTTATAGGCTCTGAATAAATCCTTAAACCAATGGAGAATAATTAAAAGCATTTAAGTGGCCAAGTTCATCAATTTTAAATTCATGTCAGATGACCGAGACCACATGAAAATCTGCTAGATTCCCAGAAAAACTACTTCTTTCATGATTTAGTTGAGAACAAGTCTCCCTATTTTTGGAACCTTCTTGGTATTCTCTATTGGTAACATCTTGTCATCTTTAATCTCTGTCCTCAAAAATCTCCCTACAATTCCTCCAAATGGGGAAGTAACTTCTTAACTGAAATCTGCAAACCCCTCTCTTGTTTCTGCCTATAGACCCTACCATCTGGCCTCAGCCTGCTCCCATCAACCAACACATATCCATGAAGCGGAGCCTCTGAGGTACCCCACGCCTTTGAAAGCCAACCAGATAACATGAAGAGAAAATAACTTGACAAACAACTTCCTTTGGGATCACTGTCTCTATTTTTAAATCACAAATGTTGACTTCTTAAAAAAGAAAATGTTTTCCCATTGGCTTTTGTTGTTTTGTAAACTATGCTTAGCTCTTTACATTTTGATAGTATTAGGCCATTATCATAGCTTTTGGACACTGCTTGAGAGGTGCTTTTGTTAATGAAGGGAATAGGAGGATACAGGGTCTGACTGATGGGGGCTAGAATCAAGTCTTTGCCAATTACTGGGTATGTGATGTAAGGAAATCTACTTATGTCTCCGATTTTCTATTTTTGTCATATATAAAGTTAGAATAATCATACATAACTAGAATTTGAATACAAAAAATTATGTGATAATAGATAGACCTATATTATAAATACTTTTAAATATTCATTATTTTGTATAGAACAGGAATGAAATTCAATTTCTTAATTAAATCTCTGAAAAATATCACACATAGGCTTTAATTATCACTACTGGCCACTGGTAATTTTTATGATGTCTGTTACTGATAGCAGATTACCTCACACACCCAACACCAGTATTTGTTGAATTTCCTCCAACTCAAAATCTTTTAAGAGATGGATTAATAGGCATTTATATAATTAAATAAGGATAGTAAAAAATTATATCCAGTTGGGCATTTACTGTATAATTAATTATACTTTACTCTTTTAATTTTTTACATATAATAAAATATTTAGAATAAAACAGTATTCCATGGACACAGACAGTAGTGTGGCAAAGGCTTAGGAGGGGCAAGTAGGGGGAGAAGGGGGTAAGTGGGAAGATAAGACATCCCCTGAAAATAAGACCTAGCACAACTTTGGGAGAAAAAATTAATATAAGACACTGTCTTATTTTCGTGGAAACAGGGTAATATGCATATAAGATCTTTGGTTAATCTCTTCCCACCCTTTTTTCTCCTCCTTTCCCTATGAGATTCATCAGTCTGTTCCATGTTTCCATACCTGTGCATTGAGCATTTGCCCCCTAGTGGTCAGTACATGTAATAGCTATTGGGCAATGGTCAAATGGTCGAATGGTCATTTAGGCTTTTATATATCTAGATATATATGAAACAAGTCTTATTTGTCATGGGTTGTCTACAACTTCTTATTATATACCAATAAAAATAGTACTTATTTAGCCAAAAGTAATTACTCATTTCCAAGAAAAATGAAAATTAATTGAAGTTTAATAAGAAAAATTCCCTAGTTTTACCCCAAAATCTTAATAAAGTTAACACATCAAAAATAAATTCTGTAATGCTCTATGCAATGAAAACTTTACTCTATTTAAAAAAAAGTAATAAACTTTCATCCAATAGAATTTAAATATTAGTAAAAATAAATTGTATTGGGCTTTTGACTCTTTAGTAAAAGGCAGGTAACAAAGTTGTAAAATTACCCCACAGTTAGTGAAAGAGAGAGAGAGAGAGAGAGAGAGAGAGAGAGAGAGAGAGAGAAAGAGAGAGAGAGAGTTTTCATTCTTTTTCTCTTTGCATTTCATTATTGAAGTTTATATTGATATATCTTTAAGTTCACTGATTCTTTCCTTAACCTTATTTCAGTCTGTTGATGATCCCATCAAAGGCATTTTAAAATTTCTGCTGTTTTTGATTTCTAACATTTCCTTTGATACTTTCTTAGAGTTTATACCTTTTTCCATTGGAGCTGTTAACATATTAAACAGAGCTATTTTAGATTCCTGGTTTGATAACCCAACATTTTTGCCATATTTAAATCAGATTTTGATACTCACTTTGCTTTACCAGCCTTTGTTTTTTCTTGACTTTAATCATGGCTTGTATTTTTTTGTTGAAAGCCATACATGATGTATTGAATAACAGGACTAGAGATAAATAGTTTAGTGTGAATGAAGCTTTAATGTTAATCTAACTAGGACTCAGCTGTATTTAATTTTTGCTGTAGCTGTAGGTACCAGGGGCTTCAAGTCCCGCTGGTATTCTTGATTTTGTCTTGCTTTCTATAATGGGGTTTCCCTACAAATTATTTCTTAAATAGAGATGGGTCCTTGCAATTCTTTCAGCTATAGTCCACCATTATTATACTTAAGCCTTATTGATGTAATGGGAAAGTGTGTGATTGGAGGTGAAACATTCTATAAATCTATGATTGAATTTCAGTCTTTAGTGAGCCTTGTCCCTGTCCTGTAATCTTCACAATTGTTCCTAAGCTTCTTTCCCTCATCATGTGAGACAAGAAGGCAGGAGAGAGCTAGAAAAGGGCAATTTATTTTCCCCCACGTTGGATATGGCTATAGAAAAGTTATTTCTCTGAGACTATTGGCTTTCCTACAGCAAATGCTCTGGACATATTTCAAAATGGTTAGTTTTTTTTTCTCTCCCTTGCAAGAAGCACATAGATATTTTTCTTGTTTTCTACTGTGAGAACTTAGTGATGCTTCTGGAAGGCATAACTCATGAAAGTGTTGGGACCAGCTCATAAAAATTTCTCACTCTCATATTAATGTATACTCTGCTTCCAAAAATTTGCCCAAATTATCACTGAAGTCTATGTATTAATTTATGGTTTCAGAAGCTTCTGCTCCTGATAAGCTAATCTCAGCTATAATTTGGACATTTGGCTTTCTCTTCAGACTTGGTGTTTTGCCCTGAGACCTCAATTCTCTTAGGGGTCCAAGAAAAGTAATTGACTTTCTCTCCCTCACACTCCCCATCATTTGTTTTCTTATTGCAACATGGGAATGATGACTTCTAAGGTTTTTACATGTCAGAGCTGAAACTAGGAGTTTCCAATATTCATTTATGATAAAAACTTTCAGAAAAATAGAGAAAGACTTCTGCAATTTGATAAAGAGCACTACAAAAATATACAATTAAACATTCTATTTAATAATGAAAGAGCGAATATTTCTCTGAAAAAGGAATAAGATAAGGATATCTGCTCTCATCACAATTATTCAACACAGAGATGGAAATTCTAGTCTGCAATCAAGCAATACAAGAAAATTGAAAGCATATATAATGAAAGAAATAAATAACACTGTATCTATATATAATGCCATGATTGTATGGAGATAATCCCAAGAAATCTACAGAAAAATCCTAGAACTGATACATGAGTACATAAAAGTTATAGGACAGAACATAAACATACAAAAACCAATTGTATTTATACAGACTAATAATGAACACATTGATACCAAAATTAAAACTGAACTGCCATTTATAATTATTCAAAATATAAAAAGAAATGCCCAAATGTTAATGTAATAAAATATACACAAGACTTGTATGATTAACACAACAGCATACTGATGAGATAAATCAACTATTTAAATAAATGGAGAGATCTATCATGTAAATTAATTAGAATACTCACCTTAATAGAAATATTCAAAGACTAGTATCCTACCTAATAAAAGAGTAATATGCAAATTAACCATCACTCTGCTATACTATCAAGCCATGCCCATCAGTCAATCAGAGCAAGTATGCAAATAAACCCAACCAAGATGGCTACAGTAGCCACAGAGAGCAGGAGGGAGGCTTGGGTTTCCCAGGCAACAGGAACATCCTCTGGATCCAGGCTGCTCCTAGCCTGTAGGCCCATAGGCCCTGAGTGGCAGAGGTCCCATAATGCCCCCTGGACACTCTGAGCCTATGAGTGCAGGCGCCAAGGGGCTTGGGTTAGGGTGGGAATGTTCTGCCAAGCCTGCAGCCACTTGGGAATGCTCCAGCACCAAGTGGTGGTTTGGGTCCACGTCCCCAGCCTGGAGTCTCAGGGCGGCAGAGGCGCCCACACCCATGTGGTGATTGGGCTGCATTCCCAGCCTGTCGTCTCAGGCTGACAGAGGCACAAGAATCCACCAGAGATCCCCTCCCAGCCCAGCCTGGGTTCTCAGCCACTGAGTCACACCAGCCAGGCAGATATGGAAGAATCTTAAATGTTTCTTTTTTTATATATATATTTCATTGATGTTTTACAGAGAAAAAGGGAAAGGGATAGAGAGCTAGAAACATCAATCAGCTGCCTTCTGCAAAGTCCCCACTGGGTATGTGCACCCAATCAAGGTACATGGCCTTGACTGGAATCAAACCAGAGACCCTTGAGTCTGCAGGCCTTGCTCCATCCACTGATCTAAAAAAACCTATCTAATAAAGAGGGAATATGCAGGGGAGGGCATTTGGGGGTGACCGAGCTGTCAGGGAGGGCAGTTGTAGACAATCAGGCCTGCATGAGAGCAGGTAGGCATCGATCAGGCTGGCAGGAGAGTGGTTAAGGAGTGATCATGCTGGCAGGCAGAAGAAGTTAGGGGCAATCAGGCAGGCAGACAAGCAGTTGGGAGCCAGCAGTCGAAGATTGTGAGAGGGATGTCTGACTGCCTGTTTAGGCCTGGCAGTTGAACATCCCCTGAGGGGTCCCATATTGGAGAGGGTGCAGGTTGGGCTGAGGGACACACACCCCCATGCACAAATTTTGTGCACTGGGCCTCTAGTTTAAAATAAATACATAAGAACTCTCAAGATGCAACAGTAAAACAAATAAAAAATCCAAGTAGAAAATTGGCAAAGATATGTATGACCAGACATTTCACCAAAGACATACAGTGGCAAATAAACACATTAAAATACCCAACATAGCCCGGTTGGTTTGGCTCAGTGGATTGAGCATTGACCATGCACCAAGAGGTACTGGTTTGATTCCAGGCAGGTCAGGGCACATTCCAGGTTATGGGCTCGATCCCCAGTAGGGGGAATGCAGGAGGCAGCTGATCAATGTTCCTCTTGCATCTATGTTTCTATCTCTTTCTCCCTCTTTCTCTAAAATCAATAAAAACATATTGTTTTTAAAAAATTCTCAACATCATAATCATTTAGAGAAAGGTAAGGTAAACCACAATGAGATATCACTAGGTAATACCCATCAAAATGGCTAAAGTAAAAGTAGTGACAATGCTATATGCTGAAAATATTGCTGAGAAACTGGATCACTCATACATTGCTGATGGAAATGTAACTTGGTACAGCTACTCTGGAAAACGACTTGCCAAATTCTTTAAAAACTGAACATGCATGACCTTACAACCCAGCAATTATACTACTGCATATTTACCCTAGTGAAATAAAGATTTGTGAGCATATAAAAACTTGTACATGAATGTTTATAGTATCTTTATTCATAATAGTCAAAGCCTGGAAAAAATTTTTTTGCAGAACAAATGACTAAACAAAATGTGGTACATAAATATCATGGAGCAGTTTTCAGCAATAAAAAAGGAATGAATTATTGATAAACACAAAACCTTAATGAATCTTCAAAGAATAATGTTGTATAAAAAAAATCCCCCCAAATCATTTACTATATTATTACATTTACATATCATTCTTTAAATGATGAAGTTATGGAAATGGTTACCAGATTAGCAGTTGCCTAGGGGAAATATATGTGGCTAAAAATAAAACAATAGAAGGAGTCCTTATGGTGATCAAAATATTTTGTCTCTACTGTATCAATGTCAATATTCTGGTTGTGATATTGTGTTGAAGATTTTTGTGACATCATCATTAGAAGAAACTGTGTAAAAGGTACACAAAATCTGTCTATATTATGTCTTACAATTTTATGTAAATCTACAATTATCTTAAAATAAAACATATAATTTAAAAGTTTAAAATAATTCTGGCTGCTGAATGAAGAATGCACTATAGTATGCAAAAAGGAGAAAAGAAAGAAAAAAATAAGATCCATCAGAGGGTAGCTGTAGTAATCTAGGAGGGAGATATGGTGACATGGACTATGGGTAGAAATGAGTGCTGAATGAAGTCAAGATATAGCTTGTTGCTGGGCTAACAGACCTGCTAAATGTTTGGATGGGAAAGGTAAGGAAAAGGAAGCAATAAAATATGACTCAGAATTGCAAAATGAGAGTTAGAGAGATAATAGATGGGAAAAATAAGCTGGGTGGAAAAGAATAGAAGGGAAACATGCTAACAGGAAGAATGTGGAGAGGTTACCAAGCATATCTTGAAAATCTGAACATATAGTGTGAAAATAATTAATTAATAAAGATTTAATTAATAAATATATCAACAAATAATTAATTATCAATATCAATAAATATATCAATGGCATATTTGAATTAACTAACTATTACATGGAGCATTTCTGGAGTAGCGGGCTGCTAAGATTGCATAGAAATGAAAAATATTGAGGATAAGAAGGTCATGGATTGAGAAGCCAGAGGAAGGCTAGCAGTGATGGATATTGACATCACTAAGCATGGTAGTATGGCTTTAGGTAGAAAAATGACAAGATAAAATTGCTAAAACATAGAATTTGTTGATGAGGGGTAAGAAATTAATAGCAAAAACTGAAGCTTCAGTATATTATAGATCAAGGCACAAGGGTTGTTCAAGGAAGTTGGGGGCATATTAATCTGTAAATGATCAGCATTGCTGATCTTGAGACTGAATTCTGAAGTAAGATGGGTGGGGCAGATAAACAGGAAGTCAAGCAACAGTGGAACCCTCAAGGAAGCCAGGTTTTAGGTGAGGCAGAGATGAACTGTTTGGTATAGATGATTACAATAATTCATAAAATGTGACATAGAATGTATATGATGATTTGTGAGAGAGAGACATTTGGAAGACATCAAAGTGAATAAGATAGATATCCCATCCTTAGGGAACTAGGACAAATAGCCAGCTATTCACTATAAAAATACTTAAGTGAGATTCATTCACTGTCCCATGCATGGAGCATTTGTGCATAAAATACTTACATGTTCTTTACTATCAGAGGGTCCTTTGCTGGTGGGCTGTAATTACCTTCCCTGGCAGGTTAGTGTGGTGGAAGAGCCCTCATGTCCTGGGAATAGTGGGATGTTTTCATTCTGACATAGAGGGAGGTCACATTGCTCGGGTAAAACTTTCAGGGTGTCCACAATGAACTCTTTCTGAGATGTGAAACTGTCCCTGAGATCCAGCCAGAAACCACCCTTGGCAGTGATAGAATAGTGCTCTGAAGACTCAACTACCTCCAAGTGTTTTGGAAGTAGTCTGAGTATAAATCCTGCAAACAAATTGATTGACCAAATAATGGATAGCTTGTGATTTCATTGCTCTTCTTTTCATTCCTAAACTGTAGAAGAAGGTCTGTCTCCAAACAGAAATTAACATGTATTATATTAGCAGATCCAGATTCAATGTGAACCAGTCTAGGCTGGAAGTCTTGGTAATAAACTATAGGCGGGAAGTGGAAAGGCACTTCTGCCAAAGTCTAAGTCTGGAGTGGATAGGTTCCATTTGTCACATAACAACTCAGCCGTGGCTTATCTTCGTGAGTACTCAACAGCTCCTTTGAGATCAGTTTCCAAAAGGCTTTTGTGCTTGACAACCTGAAAACTTTAGTTTAGGTCAGAATCTTACATAGTTGGAGGAAAAAACAAGGGCAGATTCCTTCATCTGAAGTTCAATTCTGTGGAATGAGCATGTGGTTTAGTAAGTTAAGTAATTTATTCCTGACCACAGTACTTTCCCTATTGTAATTTTTTCCTAAGACAAAATAAAGGTTTGCTCTGCATCCAACTGTTTAGAATGCAAAAGTATGGAAAGTAGGTGTGGTGGTCTAAAGAAAAAGGGTAGATCATGGTCAAATACAAGGACAGTAGCAAATACGCAGTCAATACTGTGAATGAAATCTAACATATACGTGAGGCATAATATAATTTACCCACCTTATAATTAAACTGGGATTTCATGCATGGGTAACCAGATTTAGACTAATTCCTTCATTTCTTCATTTATAATTGACAGCATATTTCTTTCTAAAATGATCGCCTAGCTACTCTTCAGTTTTGTGTGACCATGTGATTTGATTCCAGCCAATAGTATGTGTGTTGGTTATATGTAATGTCTAGTAAGTGTCCTGCACATCTTTTTCTGTTTCTTCCTTTTGCAGTCAGGCCCTTGCTGCTGACTATATAGACCTACAATAACCATCTATACCAAACAGTCCATCTCTGCCTCACCTAAAACCTGGCTTCCATGAGGACTCCACTGCTGCTTGACTTCCCGTTTATTCTGCCCTACCTCTCAAGCTTCCTTGAGACTATGCCTGGTGGTTCCTGGGTTTTTCCCTGGGCTTTTCCTCCTTTTGCAGTCAGGCTCCTGCTGTTGATGACTGTATTGCCTTACAATAGTCATCTGGGACTGTACAGACCTACAATAGTCATTTTGGACCACAAGCTGCCTTGAGACTCTGCCTGGTGTTTCCTGTGTTTCTTCTTCCGAGTACCATTCCTCTGATGTTCCCAAAGGCCCTGGGAGCATTCTGGCACTTCCTGACAAATAGAGCCAAAGGAATCCTTGAATATTTTCAGAGATTCTATTATATGATACCCAATGATAGCTTCTCTAGCCTTACCTCTATGTCACAGTGGTTTAGGATTTTTCTTCTATATAAAGCAGGTGTTTTTAATTACTTAGTAACAATATTTCATACATTGTAGGGAAAACTTCAAAGTAACAAAAACATCGATATTTATTCAGCCATTTTTGAATCATGGAAATTTGACTTTGACAGAAAATTTTGTAAGAATGTATTTAATTATTCAAATTTTATTTTACTTGATTAAGATAGGCTACTTAAAAGTTTATGTGTTTCCAGACAACTAATTTGAACAAAACAAAAGATTCTATTTTAATTTATTTCTACGTTGAAGCATTATAGACCAATTTCATAACCATATTATGATTTAAATGTGGAGATGATATCATTAAACTTTTGTAATATTCTGGAGGTTAATGTGAGGTCTCTAGCATGAAAGAGAAACAAAAAATGCACAAGGAGGAGCAAAAATTAACCATTTAAGCAGCATATTCAATTACTATCAGCTTTTCATATGAATTCTCAAATGACAGCATTTAGTGAGAGAAAAGAGATTGTTAATCAACTAATACAAACACACATTATGAATGAGTTAGAGAATATACATGCTTAAAAGATGAACGCAGTGTTTATCATCGTTAGGCGCAGCAATGGCCGAACACTGTGCACAGGTTTATCTTAGCCCTTGTCTGGAGCCTTGCATTTCAATAGAGGGGTGATGAAAGAAGGAAGGAGAGGTTCAGGTGGTCTCCTGGCAACAGGCAATGGGGTCAAGTACCCCTGGTAGCAGAAGGCACAGATGGATTTAGGTAGCCCTATCCAAAGGCAACACTATTACAACACGTATCATTTATACTTCAAAACATTACAAACCAATTAACAGCCATGGGGCACCTAGCCCAAAGTGCAGAAGTGTCATGTATAATCAGTGCTCAAAAGCTACCACATTTGTTTCTGATCTGTTCTATCCTCATCCCCAGTTTTCAGCCATAACAGCAAATGTTCTCTTAACCTTCAGATTTCCCCCAAAGGCACTTATTTGACTTGCCTGGTTTAATGCTTCTTGCTGGTCCATAATGACTCAAACAGGAACTCCTATTTTAGTTCTGACCCATGGAACCTAAAGAAGGATATAGGTCATTAGATAGTGTCCTGGCCAGGTCAATGTCTTCCTTTCTAGCTCTAAACCCCACCCTCCCACACTGCAACATGCTGTAAAACGACTGCTTAGAATTTTCCTGAGAACACTCGCTATTGCAGTTCAAGAATAGCTAACATTCAACTGTTTAGTTCATTTGTTTTCTAATACAAATTTTGACAAGGCACACCTGTCTTGATGACGTTTCTGAGATTGTTGTAAACCCACATTCTCACACATATGAAAATATTTCATGACCCATAAATTCCAAGGTAAACAAATTAACTCTCCATTATTATACATAAATAATCTGTTGGGTGGTTTTTGTTTTAATATGAAATTGTTGTGGCTTAGTGCATCGTTCCAAAATAATACAGTCATAACAGCCTGTCTTAATAAATGACAAGATTCCAAATTTTAATTTGAAAAGTTATATTAAAAGTTAGAGTCACCCATTTATAAAACTTGTCATTACTGATGGCAAGTTTAGCACTCTTAGGAGTAATTGGTAATTTTCTAATTCTGTTTACTTATTTTATATATACAATAGGAAGGTTCATGGGAGGCATGGATTTGAAAAGGAAAAATAAACTAGTTACTACTTTCTTCCCAACATCTGGGAATACAACAGAGTATTTAGAAAAAATGTATTTTAGAATCCTGACCATTTAATTCAAATGGTCATTAAATACCATTAAATACCATGTATTTCAAATAACATATGTAATATATTAACATAGTATATTAACATTTGACTCATCTCCCAAATGGGAAGACTAAATTAAATAATTATATAACCATTGTTCTAGAGTAGGTTACTATCAAGTGATGAGAGTGGAATTGTGTGTATAAAATCAAGAAACAGAGGGTAACCTGGACAGTGTGGCTCAGTGGTTGAGTGTTGACCTATGAACCAGGAGGTATTGGTTCAATTCCTGGTCAGGACATATGCGAGGGTTGCTGGCTTGCTTCCAAGTGTGGGGCAGGTAGGAGGCAGCTGATCAATGATTCTATCATTGATGTTTTTATCTCTCTTTCTTTTCCCCTTAGCATCAATGAAAAAAGAAAAAGAAATAGAGGGTAGCTTCTCAGTTTTACAAGTAAGCAAGTTTAACTAAATGTTGCAATAGTATGAGCTAATATTTATAGTGGGAGATTCTTAGAAATTTCAAGCACACAGGGCTTTAGATATAACTTGAAAGACATATATTTTCATTTACAGAGTAACTTCCTCCCTTTAGAAGAGCAAATTTAAAAAAAATCACTAATAAAAATAAAAATTGATAGGAAAAGAATTCATTGTTGCCTTTTTTGTTTGTTTTGATTTGTTTTTAAATAGATATTCCTTCTAAGAAACTAAATAAAAAGGAAAGTACACTGGCAACAGTTGAACTAACCTGAATATCTCTCAAATCACTGTGACCTTTGTCAAGTGAAATGACCTCTTTGACACTCAGTCTCCTTATCTATTAAAAGAGAAAACAATTCTTTTCTAATGAATTAATAATAAAAAGTCTCCTGTCCATAAGAATACTTCTGTACCTTCCCTGCATACCCCCATTGTGCTCATAATGTTTTAGGGCTTGGTCTTCTCTGTTAGACCACATGCACTTAGACCACAGAAATTGCATTGTGTAGATACCCCACGAGCCTGTATAATTTATGGCACATAGGAAGAACTTAATAAATACAAGTTGGATATGTTAATTCATATAGCACAAAAGTTGAAAAATTTTGAAAGATAATATATGAATGATGGAAGAGCCATATTTCATATTATTAGGAGTAGTAAAGCAAATCCTGTTGAACAGCACACATGCCAATTTTATGAAATATAAACTATTTTATTTGGTTAGATAATACAAAACTAAATAGGACTTTTTTTCCGATGAGATTTCTAAGAATGAGTTCAGGAGAGATATTTTCAGTGATGGGCACATAGTAGTTTTATTTTTAAAGCTTTCAGCAGTCAAACATCAAAAAAGAAGTCGGATTCTTTATTACAAACCAGAAAACCAGAGCATCTCATAGTAGTTTTATTTTTAAAGCTTTCAGCAGTCAAACATCAAAAAAGAAGTCAGACTCTTTATTAGAAACCAGCAAATCACAGACTTCTCTTCATCAGTGCCTTACCCAGATATCTCTAGATTGCTCTTCCTGAAGGATTGAAGTTCATTCATAGAGTGAACCCTCAGGCCATTTAGCAGCCTAATAATGATTTATTCACTTCATACATTTTTATTAAAAACTAGTGACCTGGTGCGCAAAATTCATGCATGAGGGAGGGGATATGTTTCTCAGCCCAGCCTGCACTTTCTCTAATCTGGGACCCCTCGAGAGATGTCCGATCCCAGTGGAATCAGGCCTAAATGGGCAATCGGACATCCCTCTCACAATTCAGGACTGCTAGCTCCCAACTGCTCACCTGCCTGCCTGCCTGCCTGATTGCCCCTAACCACTTCTGCCTACCTGCCGGATCACCCCCTAACCACTCCCCTGCCAGCTTGGTCAACACCTAACTGCTCTCCTGCTGGCCTGATTGCCCCTAACTGCCCTCCCCTGCAGGTCTGGTCACCCCCAACTGCCCTCCTCTGGTGGACTGGTCACCTCTAACTGCCCTCACCTGAAGGCCTGATCCCGCCCAAAAGACCTCCTTGCAGGCCTAGTTCCTCCCAACTGCCCTCCCCTACTGATCATCTTGTGGTGGCCATCTTGTGTCCACATGGGGGCAGCCATCTTGTGTGTTGGAGTGATGGTCAATTTGCATATTACCTCTTTATTATATAGCATGGAAGTGTAGCTAATTAATTAAGCTAAATGTTTATCTGTTCTGCACTTGAAGTTATGTGTCACATTTAAACGTTTTGAAATATAAAATGTATACATAACTACTTAAAAATGGGTAAGTTCAGCTGAAAATTCAGCAAATTTTCATAGTGGCTAGTATTCAATAAAAGCATCTTCCTGATAAAATATAGTTAATTCTTTTTCAAGCAAAATTTGTAATTTTTAATGTAAAATATTTTTAATATTTTCAAATTAAATTCCTTGTACAAATATATAAATCAAGCCACTTTGTATTCTGAGACTTTCCCTGCATGTGAAACACTCAGAGAGGCACATGTTCTCCAGAAAAAAGATAACCATAAACATCTGGCTTTTCAGTGGTATTTTCTTCACCATAATAAATGAAGGGAGTAGTCCAGGGACTTCTATGAATATAAAAATATGAATTTTTACGTGAACTATTGAAATCCCTCATTTAATAAAAGCTTAGTGAATTGTGGAAAATATGTAAAATATGTTGATTTTCTATCTCAAATTTTCTAAAGAAGCACTTATAAACTTGATTGCCTTTAAAAACAAAATGAAATCCTTCTATAGGTCTACCGTTTAATGCATTCCTAAGTTAATGTTTTATTATTATTATTATTTTTTTATTTTGTACGCACTGTGGCTGTGAGCCTAACTCACTTATTATGAGGCCCATTGAAAAGAACCTGTGGTCATTCTGACATTTATGTTGCAAGTCCTTAAGCCTCTTTGTATGGAGATGTTAAACGTGACTCAGCCCACAGAGATGGATTGAGAACAATTCCACTCAAAGGCAGAAAAAAACATCAGAGACTTGCAAAGTGTATGAATGTGATCCATGCAGCAGAGTTTATTACAGCCATAGGTTTAGTTTCCAGAACATTCATGTCAACAGGACATGCATTTTTTATATAGATTTATATAATTTAGAAAATACATTTTCCCCTCACAAGAAACTAGAAATCAAGTTGTTGTAACAATCTTGCTATCTGTATTGCCTAATGTATTCAGTTGACAAAGTGCTGACTGCAAGCTTATCTAAACACAAAAACACATCATATTTTTGTATTAAAAATGATTTCTAGGTTTTTTTTTCCAAACCCACCCAGTATTTAATTAGACTATATTTAATTAAATATTTCTCTTCTTAGAATTCCTTAAATCAATGGCCTATATTCATTATCACAGAATAACTGAATTACCATGGAGATTACTATCTATAATAATAAAAGTATAATATGCTAATTAGACCTGACTGCCGAACAACCTTCTGGATGTCATTCCGGACATCCTTCTGGACTAAGCTGTGGTGGTGGCAGCCAAGGCAGAGACAGTTAGGGGCAATCAGGCAGGCAGGCAGGTGAGGGGTTAGGAGCCAGTGGTCTCGGATTGTGAGAGGGATGTCCAACTATGGGATCAGGCCTAAACCAGCAGTTGGACATCCTTCAAAGGGTTCCAGATTGCAAGAGGGTGCAGGCCAGGCTAAGGGACCTCCCCCCCCCATACACACATTGTGCAATAATTTTGTGCACTGGGCCTTTAGTCTACACTAATAAAAGAGAAACATGCAAATTGACTGTACTTCTGCTACTCCCACAAGTCACACCCACCATCCAATCAGGAGCAAGGATGCAAATAAACCCAACAAAGATGGCAATTAATGTGCATATCCAGGTGCAGATTGAAGACTGAAGACAGTGTAGAAGGAAGCCAAGAGCTGCAGAAGGGAGCGAAGCTGTGGAGAAGCAAGTGGGGTGGTGGAGAAGGAAGGGAAGCATGCAGGGTGGGGGAGAAGGGAGGGAAGGAGGCAGGGTGAGGGAGAAGGGAGGGAAGCAGGCAGGGTGAGGGAGAAGGGAGGGAAGCAGGGGGGGGTGGGGGAGAAGGGAGGGAAGCAGGCAGGGTGGGGGAGAAGGGAGGGAAGCAGGGGGGGTGGGGGAGAAGGGAGGAAAGGAGGCAGGGTGAGGGAGAAGGGAGGGAAGCAGGCGGGATGGGGGAGAAGGGAGGGAAGCAGGTGGGATGGGGGAGAAGGGAAGGAAGCAGGAGGATGGGATGAAGGGAGGGAAGCAGGTGGGATGGGGGAGAAGGGAGGGAAGCAGGTGGGGTGGGGGAGAAGGGAGGGAAGCAGGTGGGGTGGCAGAGATGGGAGGGAAGCAGGCAGGGTGGGGGAGAAGGGAGGGAAGCAGGGGGGGTGGGGAGAAGGGAGGGAAGCAGGCAGGGTGGGGGAGAAGGGAGGGAAGCAGGGGGGGTGGGGAGAAGAAAGGGAAGCAGGTGGGATGGGGGAGAAGGGAGGGAAGCAGGAGGGGTGGGGAGAAGGAAGGGAAGCAGGTGGGGTGGGGAGAAGGGAGGGAAGCAGGTGGGATGGGGGAGAAGGGAGGGAAGCAGGTGGGGTGGCAGAGATGGGAGGGAAGCAGGCAGGGTGGGGGAGAAGGGAGGGAAGCAGGGGGGTTGGGGAGAAGGGAGGGAAGCAGGTGGGGTGGGGAGAAGAGAGGGAAGCAGGTGGGGTGGGGGAGAAGGGAGGGAAGCAGGTGGGATGGGGGAGAAGGGAGGAAAGCAGGTGAGGTGGCAGAGATGGGAGGGAAGCAGGCAGGGTGGGGGAGAAGGGAGGGAAGCAGGGGGGTTGGGGAGAAGGGAGGGAAGCAGGTGGGGTGGGGAGAAGAGAGGGAAGCAGGTGGGGTGGGGGAGAAGGGAGGGAAGCAGGTGGGATGGGGGAGAAGGGAGGAAAGCAGGTGGGGTGGCAGAGATGGGAGGGAAGCAGGCGGGATGGGGGAGAGGGGAGGGAAGCAGGTGGGGTGGGGAGAAGGGAGGGAAGCAGGTGGGGTGGGGAGAAGGGAGGGAAGCAGGTGGGGTGGGGAGAAGGGAGGGAAGCAGGTGGGGTGGGGAGAAGGGAGGGAAGCAGGTGGGGTGGGGGAGAAGGGAGGGAAGCAGGGGGGGTGTGGAATAAGGGAGGGAAGCAGGTGGGATGGGGGAGAAGGGAGGGAAGCAGGCAGAGTGAGGGAGAAGGGAGGGAAGCAGGGGGGGTGGGGAGAAGGGAGGGAAGCAGGTGGGATGGGGGAGAAGGGAGGGAAGCAGGTGGGATGGGGGAGAAGGGAGGGAAGCAGGGTGGGGCAGCCACAGAAAGCCCTATTCTTGCAGGAATCTTCCTTCAATAGGCCTCTAGTTTATTATAAGAGTTGTCATCTTTTTATGTTCATAAAGGTTTTAAGGTGACATAATAAAAAATACATTCAAGAAAATTGTCAATATAGGAAAAATACTATGTGGAAAAGAAATACATACAAACCTACATCAATATAGCATTATAACTGACATTAAATGTGACTCTATATTATCTGGTATGGTTAGAGCAAAAATGAAATATAAATATTTTAATTGTTGGATAAGAAAATTTGGTTTTGCAATCAGCATAGAAGACAATTTACTAAGAAGTGACTTTTATAAGAAAACTAGAGGCACGTGCACAAAATGTGGCACTCAGGGGGTCCCTCAGCCCGGCCTGCGCTCTCTCACAGTCAGGCAGTCAGACATGCTTAGTGCTGCCACTGAGGCAGGAGAGGCTCCTGCCACCGCCACTGCACTCACCAGCCATGAGCCCAGCTTAGGGCTTCTGGCTGAACAGCACTTTCCCTGTGGGAGTGCACTGACCACCAGGGGGCAGCTCCTGTGTCAAGAGTCTGCCCCCTGGTGGTCAGTGCACATCATAGCAACTGGTCATTCTGCCATTTGGTTGAGTTGCATATTAACCTTTTATTATATAGGACTAGTGGCCCAGTGCACAAAATTCATGCATAAGGGTGTGTGTCCCTCAGCCCGGCCTACACCATCTCCAATCTGGGACCCCTTGGGGGACGTCCAATTGCTGGTTTAGGTCCAACCACCATTCAGACATCCCTCTCGCAATCTGGGATCACTGGCTCTTAACTGCTCACCTGCCTGCCTGCCTGATCACCACTAACTTCCCCCCCTTCCAGGCTGATCACCCTTACCTGCCCCTCCTGCCAGCCTGCTTGCCTCCAACTGCCCCCTCCTGCCAGCCTGCTTACACCCTACTGTCCCCCCACCCCCCACCAGCCTGCTCACCCTTAAATGCCCTCCCCACTGGCCTACTTGCCCTCAATTGCCCCCTACCAGCATGCTCATCCTCAACTACCCCCCTGCCAGCCTGCTCACTCCAAACTGCCCCCCTGCCAGCCTGATTGCCCCCAACTGTTCTCCACTGCCAGCCTGATCATTCCTAACTGACTCTGCCTCAGCTCTGCCACCATGGCTTTGTCCAGAAGGACATCCGGAAGGTCTATGGTCTAATTAACATATTACCCTTTTATTAGTATAGATAATTATAATCTACACCACATGTGTCAAACACAAGGCCCGCGGGCCAAATCCAGCCCACCAGGCCTTGCAATGTGGCCCGCACCGCGCTGTCATCACTGCACTCCGCTGTCAGTTTATGACATTGTCAGTTTATGACTGTTCAGTAAACCATTCGGCCCGCGATTTAGGCTGGATTTTAGATTTTAGCCCCTTCTCTGATTGAGTTTGACACCCCTAATCTACACTAATAAAAGAGAAAAATGCTAATTGACTGTACCTTCACTATGCCCACAGCCAATCAGAGTGAGTATGCAAATTAACCCAACAAAGATGGTGGTTAATTTGCATATGTGGAGGAAGGGAGGAGTGAAGGCTGAAGACAGCATAGAAAGAAGAGGGAGGGAATGCTGAAAGCCAGGTGGTTGCCAGAGTGAAAGCACGGGCAGGGCGGTTGGTGGCACACAAGTGCAGCCTCAGCGGCCACAGTGGCCATTTGCAGGAATATAAAACCACTAGGAGCCCCTGCAAATGGGCTCCTAGTGGTTTTATAAAGAGGATTACAAAATAAGAAAAACATTTATAGAGGACATGCAAAATTATTTTCTCATGAAACCATTTTGTAATTTGGTCCTTAAGAATATTATATCAGCCCTGGCCAGTTTTGCTCAGTGGATAGAGTGTCTGCCTGTGGACTGAAGGGTCACAGGCTTGATTCCAGTAAAGGGCACATGACCAGGTTGTGGGCTGGATCCCCATTGGAGGGCATGCTGGAGACAGCTGATCAATGATTCGCTCTCATCATTCATGTTTCTCCCTATCTTCTCCCCCCGTCCCTTCCTCTCTGAAATCAATAAAAATATCCTTGACTTAATCACATCCATGGAGTCCCTTTAAGAATAAATTATATCAAAGGTAGCATGAAAGCTTTTACCATTAGGCATTTTTGTGAGGATGTGGAGAAAGAGCATACAGGTTATTGGTTCAATGTACTGACATGTCAATTCTTTGATCTATAGCTAGAGGACTACAGACCACTTTAGCCACATCTAGAAGATCTTTTACAATAGATGCTTTAAAAATGTAGTTGCTGAGCTCCAAACCAGAAAAATTGCTTCAGAATTTTTGATGGTAAGATCCTTAATTGATATTTTTGGGTTATTTTTTTTTTTAGATTAAAAAATTAATACAACAACAAGATTAACATTTTTAGTGTAAAATTTTGTGAATATTTACACACAAATCCACATATTAAGCAAAAATTTCAAGTGTTACTTTTATCTACTACATTTGCTTATCATTGATTACATTACTTTATTGTGTCAAACTTTATTGTGCATCAGAATCACATAGAGGACCTTTTAAAACACTCTTTGCTGTTCTTCGCCCCTAACATCTTTGATTTAGCAGATCTGTGGAATGCTTGAGAATTTCTGTTTCTGACATGTTCCAGGTGCTGTTGCTGCTGGTGGTCTGGAAGGCACACTGAGAACCAGGGGACTAGAGCAATAGTTTTCAACCTTTACTTGTGCATCACAATCACCTTGGGAATTCAGAGAGAGAGAGAGAGAGAGAGAAGGGAGGGAGGGAGGAAGGGAGGGAGGGAGAAAAGAAGGAAGGAAGGAAGGAAGGAAGGAAGGAAGGAAGGAAGGAAGGAAGGAAGCAAGGAAGAAAATACCTAGGCTCCATCGCTTTAGAGAAAATTACTTACTTGCTCTATAATAGATACCAGACATACAGTTTTTCAACAACTCCCTATGTGCCCTGGCTAGGTGGCTCAGTTGGTTGAAGCATAATCCTGTACAAAATATTATTGGTTCCATCCCTCGTCAGGGTGCAACTGATCTATGTTTCTCTTTTACATCTCTCCCCATACTCTCTCTCTCTCTAAAAATCAATAAAAACATATCCTTGTGTGAGGATTAAAACAAAAACAAAAAACAAAAAGAACTCCCACATGATTGTAATATGCAGCCAAGGTTGAGAAGTGCTGCCATAATTGAAAGAATAAATATCATTCCTTGTAGTAATTTTTTCCAGAGTACACATTGGCCAGACTTTTGAGAGGAACCAAGGAAACAAGAGTATTAATACTCCTGTCATAAGGAGCATTAGGTATTTCCATTTTAGCACATTATTCCTGAAAAAAAAAAATCTCATTGTATCCACTATATTGAGGAGGAAATTGACGCACATGCTATTAATTAAAATCCCAAAGAACATGATTGAAATTAATCAGAGATGGAGGCAGAAAACAAAATCATTCCTATATGATTCTATAATCCATAGTTTGTGATTCATACTTTGAAGATCAGATGGTCATGGGGGGCATATTTTATTATAAAAATTGAGCATTTGACTTGTCTTATTCCCCACATGCCAATTTTACAAGGTCATGGACACTGAAGTACCATGAGGAAAACTTTGGATCTATTCAAGCACCAGATAATATACTAGTTTTCTCCCCACAGTTATTCACCATTAAGTATGGGAAACATTATTTCAGCCTGGAAAAAATGGAAGAATAGATGTTATAATTGACCATCTGGGCTATAGTATTGCTCCAGTGGGATATCTGATTTTGAATAATATTGCATGCAGATGGGCTGGCCAAGGAGTAATGAATCCCTAATAATTCAGAGCAAAGTCTATTCTTTTCTCTGGGGGTAGCTTCTGCAGTGGAAGAATATGCTCTTAGGATATATTATTTTCCAACATTGCTGTTGGTGACAAGATATAAAACATTAATAAATGAAAAATTCAGTCTTTTCCTCTCTCCCCAAACAAAATAAGTTTTATTTATTGTCCTCTTTTGAGTATTCTTTTAATTCCTATATCTACATGAATGTTAGTTTTGTCTTAACTACTTCTGCATTTTTTAAAATTTTAATATGTTTTTATTAGTTTTAGAGAGAGAGGAAGGAAGAGAGAAACATCCGTGTGAAAGAGAAACACCCATCAGTTGCCTTCCACTCACACCACAACTGGAGGTCAAACCTCCAACCTGGGTATGTGCCCTGATTGAGAATTGAATTCACCACCTTTCGAGTACAGGACAATGTTCCAATCAACTGAATCTCACTGGCCAGGGCTGCTTAGCCATTCTAATTATACAAACCACAGTAGGCTTAAAGGGCAAAGTTGAGATAGCCTCAGGGGCTATCCAACACTGTATTAGAAAAGGGCATATTGCAAATGGATAGAGAGAACACACACACACACACACACACACACACACACACACACACACAAAACTAATGAGAAAAAATAAAAACTGCCTTTGGTATACTGCTTACATTAATGGCCTGATTCTTACCATTGCATTTAGCACTAACTTCCTCTCTGCCTTTTGGTTCTGTCATGTGGCATGTTTTAGCCAATAAGGTGTTAGCATTTGTGATAAAAACAAAAACTTGGAAAGCATATGTGTAATTGGCTTGTTTTCTTGCCCTATGTCATCACCACAAAAAGAACATGCCTAGATGACACTGCTAAGATCACTCTAACAATCAATAGGCAGCTGATTCCAGCTTGTGAACAAGTCCCACCAAGATCAGCAGAGCTGCTTAGCAAACCTATGGTAAACCACAGATGCATGTACCAGCACAGTCCAAAGCAAATAAAGCCTTCAGTTTAGTGAGCTAAAAATATTGTTTATATGCCTGAGGTTTAAAGGTTGCTGCTTTGCAACGTTATTAAAACAACTAGAGACCCCATGCAAAAAAATTCGTGCACCAGGGTTAGGGGTCCTTCAGCTCAGTCTGCAACCTCTCGCAATCTAGGACCCCTCGGGGGATGTCTGACTGCAGTTTTAGGACCAATCCCTGTGCAATCCGGGACCGCTGGCTCCTAACTGCTTGTCTGTCTACCTGCCTGATCACCCCTAACCACTATGCCTGTCTGTCTCATCACCTTTAACCCTTCTGCCTGCCTGATTGTCCTAGGCACTTGCCTGCCTGCCTGATCACCCCTAACCACTCTGCCTGCCTGCCTGATCATCCCTAACAGTTCGCCTGCCTGCCTGATTGTCCCTAACTGCCTCTGCCTCGGCCTCCAGCATTGTGGCTTCATCCAGAAGGACATCAGGAATGACATCCAGAAGGTCCTCCAGCTGTCCGGTCTAACTAGCATATTAAGCTTTTATTATTATAAATAGGTAACTGATACACAGCTTGAACATTGAACACTTAAGTTTGAGAAAATTTAAGAGAAGAACAAAGTTGGAGAAGTATTTTGTAGCTAGTTGTCATTAGAGAAAGAACAGTCACAAGAAAGTGATTCTTAAGAAGATTCTCAAGAAGAATCTGTTAAACATTATTTAACAGATTTTAGGTAAAATCTATATTTCTTTCCAGTTAATATTGGTCGTCATATTTGAATTTCATCACTTATAACTTAGTGGAGTTTAGAGTTTAGTCTCAACACTAAAAAGAAGCAGACCCAAACTTTTATGGATTATATTTAATACTAAAGTATTCAGGAAACTCCATTCCAGATTAAGACCATTGTCAAGATGTATTGGGTTGCAGGTTGCTGGTGGGGTCCTATATGGGAGGCAATGGATTGATGTGCCTTTCTCACATTGATCCTCCCCTCCCCTTCTTTTTCAGTCTCTCTCTAGAAATCAGTAGAAAAAATATCCTCGGGTGAGGATTAAAAAAAAAGAAATAAGAGAATAAATCTGCCAAATACCCAGGTCTTTAAGCCCAAACTATTTTTATAAAAAATAAAGTTACTGTCAATAAAACAGGCATAGTGAGAAGGCAGGTTGGAGCCAACTCCTGACTCCATGTTGTACTGTGGGGCAGGGCGGAGCTATCCTCCATTTTGTGTAACTGGACTGTAGCCCTAAGCCAGCCAATCAGGGTCAGCCAAAGCAGTGACATCACCACCCCTATAAAACCCATTTGTAGAGAGCCACCTGAGATGGCACATGGACATTCTGTAATTCTTATCAGCTGAGCACAAGGGCACTGGTAGAGTCCTGTTTTCAGTACTGATTTCTTATCTTTATCCTTGTGCTTGGAATGAGGAACAAATAGGACCTTGACTTACCCAGATCTTGATATGCTAAATCTTGTACCAATTAATGAGGAACTTACCCAGGTCTTGATGGGTAGGACCTGGGCACACCCGAAACCCCTTTTGACCTTAAACTTCCCCTTTGGAAATCAAGAAATGTGCTGTGTTGTCTGTGGTGGATGTGACTGCCTCTCCATCAGAGAGGTGGCACCCACCTGGTGCCCAGCTTGATGAATCTATTTCTGCCTCCATGTCTCTTCTTTCTTTCTCTAATTTCTTAATCCCCAGCTCAGGAACCTGTTGTTTTCCTTGCGAGAAGCAAAAAACAGAGAAAATGCCCACTGCACCCATTGATATGTTAAATTCTCTCTCTCTCCCACCAAGCCATTGTCTGTGTAAGTGGGACCTAGCCTGGACTAGTCCAAAATACAGGCTTTCTGCAATTGCATCAGACTTGGCTCCCTGGTAGTCTTTGGGGATCACGAAACCTTTGGGCACAACAGTAGCAAGTTAATATTCTACACCTATCGGAATGAGCTCTCACTTGAATTGACATTTTTAGTAAGTATTTTGACTAAATCATGCTGTTATCCCTATTTTGTCAAAAAGAAACAGTTTTCTTGGAAATATTTTTCTCAAAGTTTTCTTAAAAACATAGTTAAGGAAAAAGTAAATGCCATTTTCACCTATCAAGTTGAAAGTTTTTAACAAGATAAACTCAGCCCTGAAAGATATAATATAGCCACCAAAGGCAAATGCTGATGGATGGGAGAATAATTTGATGCGTTAATTCCTAGAGATAATTTGAAAACTATATATTAAAATTTAAAAGATGATTAAATTAAAATGTACACATATTATTGAATTACTTCATTTATTTATTTTTCAAAATGTGTTTTTACTGATTTCAGAGAGAGGTATGGAAAGGGAGAGAGATAGAAACATCAATGACGAAAGAAAATAATCCATCTGCTGCCTCCTGCATGCCCTCTACTGGGAATTCAGTCTGCAACCTGGGCATGTGCCTTGTCTGGAATTCAAAACATGACTCCCTGATTCATGAATCAATGCTCAACTGTTGAGCAACACCAGGTAGGCTGGAATATACTTTAGAACATTAAAAAACACAAACCATATGAATCATGGTAAAAATACATAGAATTTCAACATCACTAGGTTTTTACTAATTAAATCAGTCTAATTTTTTCTCTTTGCCTGGGAATAAATTCTATATCATTTGCTTTTCACATGTGATATGCTCTAAAAATGACCAATAAATAAATATATAAATAAATAAAACATTCTAAGTTTTTAAAAAAATGTATGTTTGGTGAGAAAGCGATGAGATGTTTATGTGTTTTAAGATCTGAAGCATTTTTTCTCTAAATTTTGCATATTCAGGTCTCATTATAGAGTTTTATGTCAAATTTCATGTAAAAGATTTCTATTTTAATATTTGAAAAAGGTTTAATTTTTTTTATTATAACAGTAATATAATTGTGAAAAATTCAAACACGTTAGAAAGTATAAAGGGGAAGTAAAAAAAATCATGGTCAATCCAGAAGTAATCACTGTTGATACTTTTGTTATATATTTTGAAAGGTTTTATCGATGCATAGAAATTTATGTTTAAAAAATCATACCAAATGACCGTAGACTGTTTATGACTTCAGCATACTGTGAATTTCCATGTTAAAAATGGTGATTTAAACATTTAAAAATATTAATGACTAAATAGTGTTCCTTTGTAAGGAAGTATCATTTTTTAAATGATTCCTATAATTATATATAAAGTTGTATTTTTTATTGTTGTATTACTATTATAAACAATACTGAGGTGTATAATATTTTATAGACATATTTTTAAAGACTGAAAATAATCAAGAAACATTTTTGTGAAGAGTTCAGAAATAATTAAGAACATGATAAATTGATCTCAATTGACAAAAACATCTTGGGGGATTATTGTGTATACATGTGAGTGTGTGTGTGTGTGTGTGTATACAGTGGGAAGAGGGCTCTGAGAACATATAGTAAGGGAAGTAAGCATCTCCTCTTCCTACAGCTTTTTTTTTTTTTTTGTACTATTGAAATCTACTAAAGATGAACATTATAGAGTCCCTCAATGGGTAAAACAATGATTGCAAAACTATCACATATAACTTCAGAAGCTGTTCATGGAACAAAATACATTTACTGTATGGCTTTGCTGAAAACATGATGCTATGTGAATGGAGTAGTTGATACAGTTGTCTGATTCCCCCAACTTACCTAAGAAACTTTTAATTAAACAAACAAAACAAATAAACAAACATTGTAATTCTGAAAACAATATCTTTTAACTTATAGACAGACTTCTTCTGAGCTGATTTGTTTAGAACCAGTTAATAAATTTAAACTAATTTCATCAAGCCAATGTCTACTTGTTTTATAGTTCAATGTTTTCAATCAATTTGTGTGCAATTTGACTTAACTTACAATACTAAATATTTCTTAAATTATTTTATTCCATTAAAACACTTTTTGATTTATAGTCACTATTTTTAATAGCTCTCCAGATATTACTAGATAATTTCCAAGAATAAATTAGAAACTCACACAAACCTAAATTTGCCCAAGAGAACAAGCAAATGACTATCAAATGTGGTAATAAAGATTCTCAGAAAAAAATAACATTCTTAAAGACAAAGATAAGACAATTTGGTCACAAAGAGCAGTGCAGTTTAACAATATAACTTTGAATAATCATTATTGTAAAAATATTGCTGTTTTATAACTCTAAGCTCTTTTCTCTGTCATCTTCACACCTTCCCATTCCTCTACATCAAACATTCAAACATAAACAATTAAGTTTGCTCTCAATAACTAGAATAAAGACTATATTTTGAACTGATAAAAAGCAAGTTAACTTGCAGTTACTTTGAATTTATTGTTTACAAGATATTTTCAAATATTTATTGCTCCAAATTAAAAGAAGAAATTGTGACTTAAATACAATCTACATTTCTTATTCATATACCGTTATTGCTTTTAAATAGTTCCCTCTTATTTAGTCATTTCCTAGAATAATGACTATTGTTGGCGGAGATGTGGAATATAGGAGCCATGAGGCACTGCTGTTGAACATATAGACTTGTGTAACCATTCTGGACAGTAATCTTGTGGAACTTTGTCAAAGTAAATATATATGTACCATGGGGCACAGATATCCTTCTGAGTATAGACTCAAACAAATTCTCAAACAAGTTCCTCAGGAGACATTTGGCAGAGTGTTCACTGTTCCAACATATTTGATGTCAGGGATTTGGAAGCCACCAACCTTCTGCTATCACCAGAGAGCTATTTAAGTATCATGTCATGGATGCAACATGGAGAATTATGAATCAGTTGAAATAATTGTGATCCTTAAAATCATAAAAATATGCATATATAATTTTTAAAATATAGTGCTGACTGACAAAAAAGTAGAATGAGTATGAAACATGACCTGATTTCTATAAATTGAAATTATGTCCATATAAAATAAGCATACCAAACTAGTAAGAACAGAAACAAAAATTTATATATATTAAATATTACCTAATAACAGACAAACATATAAATTGTACCTCCACTATGCACAGCAACCAATCAGGAGTTATATGCAAATTAACCCAACAAAGATGGTGATTAATTTGCATACAAAGGCACCAAGTGATGGGGCAGGCATTCTGTCCCCCACCACCACCTCCCCATCCCAAGGCCTCTGGGCAGTATGGGAAGGCGGGGCTGCAGCCGAAAGAGGCACCTCTGGGGCTAGGCTGGAGTGAAAAGGCAGTGCCAGCAGCCAGAGAAAGGAAGGCCCATTCTAGCATGAATCTTCATGCATCAGGCTTCTAGTATATTATAATGACTGATTCTCAGTGGAAAATTTTGTATGTATATTCTATTTAATATATACATATGTGTAAACATACATTCACACACATACATGTAATTTTTTTAACTGCAGAAAATAGGAAAAACACAGGTGTTAATCATCTTAGGTAGCAGGCTGGTTAATACTGTGGCTCTGGAGATTACTACTGAATTTGGCTCTACTTGTATCTTTTACTGGCTACATAAACTTGAATAGGTTGTGTATTCTCTCTAAGTCTTGATTTACTCATTTGTAAAGTATAAGAATCATATAAATATAGGATTTTTGTGAAAATTTGCACATAGAAGGCTTACTCATAGAAAGCATTTGCAGCCCAATGACTATGACATAGTATTAACAATTGCTATAACAACAGCAGCCTTCAAACTGGAACTTGATACAAAAGCAAATAGGTATATAAAAGTCAGAATAAGTTAAGGGAGATAGAAACATTGATGAGAGTGAAACATTGATGCAAGGCTCCTACTAGCAATCAAACCTGCGACCTGAGCATTGCCCTCACCTGGAATCAAACCTGTGACCTCTTGGTTCTTGGGTTGATACTGAACCACACTCATTGGGCAGAACTTTAATTTTTGAGAAATACAAATGAAGAGTATTAGAAATGGATTAATATAAATAATACTAATATAGTATCTTAATTTATTTAAAATGTACATTATTGTTTGCAGCCAAAGTTATAGCATTGTATTGTGAAGATACTTATAGGTGTAAAATATATATATATATATATATATATATATATATATATATATATATATTTAAAACACCTGCAACATAAGAGTGATGGGGTTGTGAATCTGTATGGTTGAAGAGCTTTGATGTTTAATATAAAGTATTATGATATTAAATATTATGTGGAGAATTAAGTCTTTATTTTACTCTAGAGCAAGCAACAAAAAATGGCACAGAGGGGGTATAGTAAAAAAAAAAAAATAGTACTAAAATAGTAATTGAATAATTCATAACAAAAAAAGAAAGGAAAAACAGAAGAACAAAGTCAGGGAAGACAACAAAAATAAATGACAAATCATACATTAACTATTAGACAGAATGCTCTAATTAGAAATCACAGGTAATAATGGATACAATAAGCCACACCCAATTATCTTTCACCTACAAGGTATTTTAAATATAAAGACACAAATAGATAAAACGTAAAAGAATGAAAAACATGTTCCATTCAAACGTAAGCATATGAAGGCCAGAAACTTAATGTAAATATCAGATTTGTCCCTAATTGATACACAAAACTAAAGGAGCCTTGAAAATAAATGTCTTTTTCTCTCAAGTTTCCACTATCCTCATTTGTGTCTTGATTTCTGGTGTTTCCTTTTACCCTGTAACTCACCGTTTCATTTCCATAGCTATTCTCCTTCAGGAACACTATTCCCCATGGCTTTAGAGGTTTTTACTATAGGGCTTGCTTTGGCTAAAGGATATCATCTCGTGTGATCTCTGTTGCAGAATTTGAACTTTGTCAAGGCAAATAAATTTTGCCTGTGAGAACTTTAAACTACCTCATACAGTTCACTTTTCTTTCATTGCTGAAAGATTTATATACTTAGTAACTCAACTCTCTTCTGATTATTCTTGGGTTCTCAAAATCTTGTTAAGTCTAGGATACTACCTATGCCATAATCAAGATATAAGGGCTATGGGGGGGGGGTAATAGGGGAATAAGGACACATGTAATACCTTAATTAATAAAGAAATTTAAAATAAAATATGCACAACACATCAAAAAAAGGCATGAGGGCTACCGTACATCTTCAAAGAGTGACATATTCTTCCATGTAGTTGATTATTTTCTGTTCTTGTGATGGAGGCATGTCAATGTTACTGATTCCATATTTACTTCAGATGACTTTGTTTGAGACTTTCAGATCTTGTAGAGCAAAGACATTCACTGCCATATCAAACAGAGAGTTATAGAGTATCTTTTACTCTTTCTTGGACAAAAATACCAGGTACAACCCAGTTTTGGGAGTTTTTGCCTCAGCAACTCTAGAAGCTATCTTCCCAGTACATACTTTCCACTGCTATATTGATCCAACTATTTCTAATTAAAAGCAGTTTTTCAAGGTTGAATCCTGTAAAATTTTGTATATTTTATTTATTTGTCCCCACAAAAAACAAATATTACATATGTTTCATCAGAAAATTTCTACTGTTATCAGCTTCCTGCTTTCTCTGCTCTGCTTCATGATTTCTCCTTACTAATTTTTCCTGTCATCATCCAATTTCTTATAGCCTCTTCTTATTGATTTCTGTGTCTTGAGGCTTATGGAACACAACCATTTGTCTTTATTTGTTCATCAATGACATATCTTGAGATAGGTAATCCCATTAGCTCGACTGGTCACTACTCAGAGCAAAGTACACCCTTTGGGTAGAGTTCTCACCAGGCTGTTTCATATTTCCTATTTAGCCTACAATTGATGCCTCAAGGACTGGTCCCAGATCTGTTTACATGGTACAAAATGTGACTACCTATCAGGCATAAACAGCCAAGAGGGGGAACATTGAAAATATTAGGCTTTCGAATCAATCAATACAGTTATTTTCCCCCCAGCTGTTTTTATACTTGAAAAATATATACTCATTTCTCAAGTACTCAAACCACATTTCTCCAGAGGCAGTCATATTATTTTGATTCTTTTCCCCCTTCCTATGAATAGAAAACATATTCAAATGATCCCACTAAAAACACACGAAAAAAAGAACCCCTGACAATCTGCTAGGCTACAGACTCAGTGATGCTTTTTCTTTATCATCACAAGTGTAATATATGTTTTTAAAAGTCTAACATTCCCATTTCATTTTCTTCTTCCAGAAAATTGAGTTTCCTTATAAATTATATCCCAAATATTTAAAATCAATGACATACAGTATATTTAAATAATCTTTGAAAACTTTATACAGACTGAAGCACTTTAGAATGGCCCTCAGCTTTTTTCTTTGCTTTAACACAAACAATAGGTCAGGTTTTCTCTAACTGAAACAGGTCTAAGTAAATCTGGCTCTCTTCCTCATCATTACTGCTTGGCAGGCTCAAGCCCTACAGTCAGATGAAGGCCCTGTCTTTCCAAAATGTGATGGAGCGTGAAGTCCGGCCTCTCCTTCACTCCCTTTCAGACGTTTTTTTTCCTCCCAGTGTGGCCAGATGGACTTTTTTACATCCTGTATACAGCACTAAGCTTGGATTCTGTTTTTCAAGAGGAATCCAAGCTTAACCTCTCAGTGTTAGAGGATCTTTCCAAGGGAAAATTTTTCCAACCACTCTTCTGCATTTAAAATGTCTCAATAATTGTGTTTTTAAAAACTGATCGCTTCCCCCAAACTTCCTACTAACTTCCTATCTTTATCTAGAGGACATTTATATAGTACACACAGAGACAGAATAGTGCATGGATTCAGCTCATGCTTAGTTAAAAATAAAGGGAAAATCAATTCTAAGAAAGTTTATTATATTTTATAACAGAAACAAACAGAGGCAATTGGTGGGGGGGGGAGAGGACAAAATATTATTTTTTTCAATTATGGTTCATTTTTCTTAATTATGATACAGAATGTCCTAATACTTTCTTATTCACTCTTAAGCAAAGAGTAAATAAACTTGCTGCCTCAGACCTGGAGATGGGGCATCTAATCTGAGTGACATAATTTATCTGGAAAGCAGCTCACTGGGATTGTCTCATAAATCTGATAAACAGCAAGCTGTACCGCACTTTCAAATGCTGACTGCAAGTTGACCCTGTTTTGTTTCACTCTACAAGCCCAAAGGTTAGAATTGAACTCATTTTATAGATGAGGAACATCAATATCTTAAAAAACCATCAACGGTATTGGGGCAGGGGGAATGGGGCAGTGGGTCTGGAATACAGACTCTCTATCTCTTTGACCTCAACATGGACCTTCGATGAAACTCTACATACTGCAATTTTTTTTTAGATCATACAGGAGGGCAAATTCATTTCTTTCCTGCCAAAATATCCATGTTTGAGCAAGTCTCAAGTTTATTAGAGAGGAAATATTCTTTTTAAAAAATATATATATTTTATTGATATTTTACAGAGAGGAGGAAGGGAGAGAGATAGAGAGCTAGAAACGTCGATGAGAGAGAAACATCAACCAGCTGCCTCCTGCACACCCCCCACCGGGGATGTGCCCACAACCAATGTACATGCCCTTGACTGGAATCGAACCCGGGACCCTTCAGTCCACAGACTGACGCTCTACCACTGAGCCAAACTGGTTTCTGCATGGGAAATATTCTTGTTTAGCATTCTGAAAGTATCAGTAGAACTCCCAGTGCCCCTCTCTCAATTTTAAGATCTGAGCTGGTCCTGGCCAGTGTGGTTCAGCTGGCTGGAGCATTGTCCCATGCACCAAAAGGTCTCAGGTGGATTTCATTCCCATAAGTGCAGGAAGCAACAGATCAATGTTTCACTCTCACATAGATGTTTCTCTCTGTCTCTCTCCCTCCCCCTCTTCACTCTCTAAGGTCAATAAAAGCATGTTCATAGGCAAAGATTAAAAAATAAATAAGGTTGCCAAAACCGGTTTGGCTCAGTGGATAGAGCGTCGGCCTGCGGACTGAAAGGTCCCGGGTTCGATTCTGGTCAAGTGCATGTACCTTGGTTGCGGGCACATCCCTAGTAGGGGGTGTGCAAGAGGCAGCTGATCGATGATTCTCTCTCATCGATGTTTCTAACTCTCTATCCCTCTCTCTTCCTCTCTGTAAAAAAAAATCAATAAAATATATTAAAAAAACAAACAAATAAATAAACAAATAAATAAGGTTGAATCTCAGAGAGAAGGCAGGGGCGGGTGGGTGGATGGGAAGAAATTAACCAAAGAATTTATAAACATATATGTATAATCCATGGACACAGACAAATAGTGTGGTGAAGGCCTGGGGCAGGGGGCAAGTGTGGGCTAGAAGGGGTCAATTGGGGGAAGGAACGAAACATCATTAATACTTTCAGCAATAAAGATAAATAAAACGTATTATTAAAGGAAAACATAAACTTTGGTTATGTTGGTTATTTACATTGGCTATCTAAATATAACATGGGGAAATTTGGATTAGAGATTTTATTTCCAATAGTTAATTAAAAGATATTGTTCCTGAAATAAAATAATGCAATAAATAACAAGCTAGGTAGAAGAAGTATCTGAAGGCAGAAGCCTTCCTGCCAAAACTAAGCTGTGCTCTCCAGAATGACAAACACCTTCAGTTTCAGATTGACACTCATTCATTAAAAATAAATTAGCGTTCCCATCTGGTCTGACTCACTTGATGGGAACAAAAAGTTCTAAAAGAACAAATAGGGGCAAGGGAATTGAAAAAGAAGGGAGGCATGGGACTGACCTTGTGCAATTTTCCTAGGTCTGAGACCACAAACATAATTCTGACGTATAATTCAAATATCCTGAGCAGAACAAGAGCAGCCGACCTGTGTAAAGCTATTTATTACCCTGGATTACCTGACAGGTCAATGGAATTTTCATTTCAGTCTTAACAATTTTTCCTTAATCAATTTTTTAAAACTAGCTTCTGTTCCAGGATAAAGTGTTGTTATTAAGAAATAAAATTAAAGGTGTTCTGCATTCATTGTGATTTACTTTTACTAAAGCAGTGGTGGAATTCATAAATAAATTAAAATGCAAATTTCTTTAGCAGAGGCTCTTGAAACAAATAGCTCAAAACTTCTTCCATTTCTAAGCCCTTTGTTACAATCCACAGTCAGGGAGGAAAGCATGTTTGAATTGGCCAATCAAAAAATGTGCAAAGGACCTAAACAGATACTTTTTGAAAGAGGACATAAGAAAGACCAAGAGACATATGAAAACATGCTCAAAGTCACTAAGCATCTGAGAGATGCAAATCAAAACGACAATGAGGTATCATCTTACACCTGTCAGAATGGCTATCTTCAACAAATCAACAAACCACAAGTGCTGGTGAGTCTGGGGAGAAAAAGGAGCCCTCTTTCACTGCTGGTGGGAATGCAGACTGGTGCAGCCACTGTGGAGAACAGTATGGAGTTTCCTCAAAAAATTAAAAATGGAACTTCCATTTGACCTAGTGATCCCATTTCTAGGAATATACCCCAAGAAAACAGAAACATCAATCAGAAAGGATATATTCATCCCTATGTTTATAGTGGCACAATATACCATAGCTAATATTTGGAAATAGTGCCTATTAGCAGATGAGTGGATTAAAAAACAGTGGTACATCTACACAATGGAGTACTATACTGTGGTTAAAAAAAAAAAAAAAGGAATTTTTACCATTGGCAACAGAATGGATGGAACTGGAGAGCATTATGGTAAGTGAAATAACCCAAAGAAAGATAAATATCACATGATCTCACTCATTTATAGAATATAATGAACAACATAAACTGATGAACAAAAACAGATCCAGAGACAGAAAAGCATTGATCAGACTGTCAAACCTCAGAGGGAAGGTAGGGTAGGGTAGAGGTAAGGGGAAGAGATCAACCAAAGGACTTGTATGCAGGCATATAAGCCTAACCAATGGATACAGACACTAGGGTGGGTGAGGGCATGAGTGGGGGAGGGGCGCCATGGGGGGATATAGATACCTTAATCCATAAAGAAAAACATCTTTTAAAAAGAATGGAAAAAGTAGATAATATAGACAAATTATTTTTCAAAGTAATGTTATCCAAAAACATTGGTATTTTACCCTATTCTGCATTTGAAAAATAGACTTAAACTTGGTTTGAAGTAGCACTGATTCTTGGGGGTGGGATAGTAAGTTTAAGATGTCTAATAATCATTTGTTCTGAGAATCAAGCATCTTATCACAAGAAATCAGAGCCAAGTTATAATATATAAAGAAAATATTATATTGGATTTTGACTTCAAGCTTTCTTTGCCTGAAAGTCAAGATTTCCTTCCAAGGGATGTTTAAGATACAACAGCCCTCATGTTTTATAAGATAGCTACATGTTTACACGTACAATTTAGAACTCACAAAACATTACTGTTGTTTTCAGGGTACATTTAATGAACTCAAGGAAAGAATGTATTTACAGATGTTTGGCTTGCTGCTTAGTCTGGGTCTTCTAAGGGTAATACTTTAATTGGGTATTAACAACCAAAGTCTAGGCCTCCATTTAAGACATTTAGAAACTCAGTACAATAAGTACATTCTGAGATAATCAATCTCCCTGGGACTGGTCCATGTAAATCCAATTAATATGAGAGTTTATGAGTTGAGTTATATTTAGTCTCCTCTCTGTTCTAGGCCCACCGGACTTCTTCCTGCCAATATAATCCCATAGGACAGCTTTTAAATTAGATCTAACTTGTGTCTAAAATGCTCTATCTTCAAATGTGTTGAAGTAAGAAATGTCCAAACTTGTAGACAATTTTTATAAGAGTTTATTTGAGCCAAACTGATGACATAGGCCATGGAGCAAAACCTCAAATATTCCAGAGAATAACTTTTTTTGAAGCTTCACTTAAGCATTTAAAATGAAGGAGGTGAAACAAAGAAGATTATATAGAGGTGGGGAAAAAAGCAAGGCCAGGATTGGATTACAGGATAGTTAACAAGATTATATGTTTTCTTAGGATGGTTATGCCTTAGAGGGGTATTACTTCTGGCATCTCAAAGGTTTTTGCTAACCTATATGCACAAACACAATGGACAGAACTTAGCTTAAAAACCTTTCATTGAAGAAGTTTATTGTCCTAAGGTGTGACTACTCACCATGACCTTCCCAGTTAAAAATTTGTAATTTATTACAGCACCTTCTTTTTGTCCACAGATTTCCAATTCTGAATACTGGTCTCAGTTGAAAATCACTGTCTCAGAGAAGCCCTCAATGACTAGCCTATCCATAATAACCTCTCTTTAGATTCCTCTCTCTAGATTTCTCTAATTTACTTTACTTTTTCACATACCACTCAGTAATATCTGAAATACTCTGATTCATTTAATTTTCTACTAAATTCTTCTCTCTTTCCCACAAGTACATAAGGCCCTTGAGACAGTCTTGGTCTTTTTCACTTTTGCTCCCAATATTAAGAGCAGCAGAGAGCTGGTACTCAATATATTTGCTTGCAGAAGAAGAAATAGGGCAGGAGCAATAGTATAATCTCTGAATTTCCGTTTTAATCTATATAAGTGACACAGCTACTAAGATAAAAGTACATCAACTCAGACACAGCATCTCTACCTCACATAGGTTAAAAGGTGACTCACCTGCAAACTTCAGCATATGAACAGCCACATGTTGCCACAAGACCTGTGTAGTATTATCAGCAATTGTGGAAAGAAGCACAAGGAAGGCTAAGGGCTTTCTGTAGTTCTGAGAGCCAGAGACCCCAAACATTGCTAACAAATGCTTATTGTCATGAGGAAGACAACTGTGTGCCAAGTCTGGTGGATCAACATGAGAAGAGCATTCAAAACTGGGAGGGGGTCTTGCAAGCACTGAGGTAGGGTACAAGGAGAGCTCAGAAGAACTAGCTGATTATTATTTATATTTTTATTTATTTTTAAAAATATATTTTATTGATATTTTACAGAAAGGAAGAGAGAGGGATAGAGTTAGAAACATCGATGAGAGAGAATCATCGATCAGCTGCCTCTTGCACAACCCCTACTGTGGATGTGCCCGCAACCAAGGTACATGCCCTTAACCAGAATCGAACCTGGGACCTTTCAGTTGGCAGGCCGACGCTCTATCCATAAGCCAAACTGGTTTCTGCTAGCTGATTATTTTTTAGTGTTCAGTTGGGCTGAGTGAAATGAATACTAAAAAATAGTCACAGTCCCTGTGATGGTTAATTCTATATGTCAATTCAACTACCATGGAGTGTCCAAATATTTGGTCAAATATTATTCTGAGTGTGACTGTGAGGTTGTTTTGGGGTGAGATGAACATTTAGACCAGTAGACCAAGTAAAGCAGATTGTCCTCCTTCGTGTGGGTGCGGTTCACTCACTCATTAGAAAGCCTGAATGGAGCAAACGTGCTGACCATTCCCAGGAGTAAGAAATCAAGATGGAGCGATAACGGAACATGGGAGATTGTCACGTCATGGCAAGTGGTTTTGGCTCCTGCCTGTTGGAGCATTGTTCAGATTAAGGAATTTAGTTGTATTTATATTTAAAAAAATAGTTGGAGAGACTGTAGGCTGAAGACTTTTAATATTTTAATTTTGGAAATTTGTTTTCGGTTTTGCTTGTCCTATTTGGCACAAAGGGCTCTTTCTGTCATTGAATTGATGGAATAAAAATTATCTATACTTACATCATTAAAACCTGAAAATACATCAAAAGGAGAGATAAAGGCTGGCTTCATATTACCACAGAAATCTTTTACTCAAGTTGCAGTGGCAACAATACTTTCTAAGGTATAGTTCCTGTGGAGCTGTGCCCTTGTACAGGATCTTAGATCCTCAACTTCTGCACAGCAAAGGAAACCATAATCAAAACAAAAAAATCCCACTGCATGGGAGAACATATTTGTCAATGTTATCTCCAATAAGGGTTTACTCTCCAAAATTTATAGGGAACTCATACAACTTAACAAAAGGAAGATAAACAACTCAATAAAAAAAAATGGGCAAAGGACCTAAATAGACACTTTCAAAAGAGGACATATAGAAAGCCAAGAGACATATGAAATCATGCTCAAAGTCACCAATCATCTGAGAGATGCAAATCAAAACAACAAATGAGATATCATCTCAAACCTGTCAGAATGGCTATCATCAACAAATCAACAAACCACAGTGCTGGCCAGGATGCAGAGAAAAAGGAACCCTCCTTCATTGCTGGTGGGAATACAGACTGGTGCAGCCACTGTGGAAAACAGTTTGGAGTTTTCTCAAAAAACTAAAAATAGAACTTCCATTTAGCCCAGTGATCCCACTTCTAGGAATATAATCCCAAGAAAACAGAAACACCAATCAGAAAGGATATATGCACCCTATGTACATAGCAGCACAATTTACAATAGCTAAGATTTGGAAACAGCCTAAGTGTCAATCAGCAGATAAGCAGATTAGAAAACTGTGGTACATCTATACAATTGAAAACTATGCTGCGCTAAAAAAGAAGGAATTCCTACCATTTGCAATAACATTGATGGAATGGGAGAGCATTATGCTAAGTGAAATAAGCCAGTCAGAGAAAGAGAACTATCACTGGATCTCACTCATTTGTGGAGTATAATAAACAATATAAGCTGATGAACAAAAATAGAACCAGATACATAGAGGCATCGAACAGACTGTTCAATCTATGAGGGAAGGTGCAGGGTGAGGCGGTAAGAGATCAATCAAAGGATTTGTATGCATGCATATAAGCATAATCAATGGACACAGACAGTAGGGGGTTGAGGGCATGCTCTGGGGGATGGGAGCGGCCGAACAGAGGTCAATGGGGAAAAAGGAGACTCATGTAATAATTTAAAGAATAAATAATTTAAATTAAAATAAATTTGTACAATGTCCCCTGAAGACTGTCAGGCTAGATCTGGGAGGGCTGCAATGCCCTTGAAAATGTAGCCCTGGGGGACAGGCTCCTTTGTGCTAAGATATATCAGTGGCTGAGTGACTTTGCACTCAAATATGAGGTGCTGTGAGTGAAAGAGAATCTATTGCCAAGATCCACATATATTGCCCTAGTCAGAGGGGAAAAAAAAAATCCTCCTGAACCACATATCCATCCATTTCTTACAGGAAATTCAGCTCCATTTTAATCTTATGGGACCACCATTATATATGTGGTCTGTCATTGACTGAAAAATTGTTAAATGGTGTCTGAACATATTTTTAAAAAATGACTTGAAATGGAAAAATTCCATGATTATCAAAACTGCAAAAGCAAAATCAAGAAAAAATAGTGTGGAAGGCTCTGTGTCTAATAAAGATGTTAAATTTGTTGGTTTTTTTTGTTTTTTTTTAAAAAAAAATAAAAACAGCCTAAGAGAAGAAACCTTTTGAATTGTAACAAACATTTTAGGAATAAATGTTACCAATTCTACGGAAAATCTTTCAGAAATATCAAGAGTAGGGAATACTTCCCAACTCATTTAATAAGGTCAGAATTACTTTGAAGCCAAAATTATACAAAAACATTATTAAAAAAATTACTATAGATCAACATTCTTCAGAAGATGCAAAAATTCTAAACAAAACTTTATCCAAATTGAACCCAACAACACAGAAAAAAAGATTTATTTTTCAAAAGTTTTAACATTTTGAATCAATCAATGTAATTCACCATATTAATAAATTAAGAATGAAAAGCCATATGACAATTTTAATATATGCAGAAGAAGCATTTGACAAACCTAAAATTCTCAGCAAAGTATGGATAAGAGAGAATTTTCTTAACCTGATAAAAAACAATCATGAAAAATATAGAGCTACCATCATGCATAATGATAAGAAAACAAACTTTTTTTCCCTCCTAAGTTCAATAAATAGAAGGATATTTGCTCTAACAATTTACATAGAATATGGTTGAAGAGATTTAAGAAAAAGGAAAATAAGATTTGTTCATACTAGAGAGGGAGAGGAAAAGTGTTTATATCACAGATCACATGCTCATCTTTGTAGAACATCAATGCAATCTACAAAAAAAGCTATTAGAATTACTAAGAGAAGTTTATCAGGTTGTAGAAATATATATCAAGTGTGATTCTATATAATAACTGAAAACCAAAAATTAAAATAAAACAATATTATTTCAATTGCATCAAAAATAGAAAGTACTTAGGGATAAATCTGGTAAAAGAAATACAATATATTGACATTAAAAAACAAAAAACATTGGGGACATACATAAACCTTTCACAATAAAGAATTATTTAAAAATAAAAAATAAAAAACATTGAGGAAAAATTTAAAAATGCACTAAATAAGATTGATATCTTGTGTATGAGTTGGAAGATTCATCGTTAAAATGTCAATTATAAACCAAATAGTTAGCATATTCAAAACAATTGTGATAAAAATCCAAGTAGAATTTTCATAGAAATTTATATATCATGTCTAAAACTCATCTGTAAATGCAAAGGATTTAAAATAGCTAAAATAATTTTGAAAAAGAAGAAACTGGAAGGCTAAGTATAGTCAAGACGGCATAGTATTGGCATAAATATAGACAACTAGTTGATCAAATCAAACTGATAAATTAATTCAACATTAAACATGTTTCCCATTTAATGAAAAGACAAACTATAGAATATAAAAAATTTTGCAAAGCATGTCTCATAAATGATGTGTATCCAAAATATATAAAAAATTCTCAAACTGTATAATACAAAAGCAAAGAATGCAATAGACAAGGGGTTAAAGATCTAAAAAAAACACTTCAACATGCTGAAACTGGTTTGGCATGTGGATAGAGCATTGGTCTGCGAACTAAAAGGTCCCAGGTTCGATTCTGGTCAAGGTCATATACCTTGGTTGTGGGCACATCCCCAGTGGAGGGTGCGCAGGAGGCAGCTGATCAATGTTTCTCTCTCATCAATGTTTCTAACTTTCTATCACTTTCTCCTCCTCTCTGTGAAAAATCAATAAAATATATATATTTTTAAAAGACACTTCAACAAAGAAGATATATAAGTTGTCAATAATTTTATGGAAAGATATTCAGCAATAACTAAAAACTAGAAACAACCCAAATGCCTATCTATATATATAAAATCCTAATATGCAAATAGACCAAACAGTGGAACAACTGAACAACCAAACAACCGGTCACTATGACATGTGCTAACCACCAGGGGGCGCACATGAAACATGGCGAGCATTGGCAGCAGGCAGCAGAGTGCGGGACATGGAGAGTGTCAGCTGCAGCGGGATGGTGGAGCAGGTGAGTGGGGTCGCCGGTCGCTGTCATTGGGGTAAGCCTTGGTGATTACTGAAAATTCTTTCTCCCATGCACCACAGTCCCACCTGGCACTTGCATCTGCTGCCAGCGCTGGCCCCACTCGCACCTGTTGTTGGCACTGGAACTGCCACTCGCACCCACTGCTGGCACCTGGTGCCAGTCCCGATCACTTGGCGCGGTCAGAGGGTACGAGCAGCAGCTGCTGGTCCCAATCGCCCCTGAGTGCTTCTCCACTTCCCCCTGCTTTTGAGGGGCAATCAAAGCAGCAGCCGCTGCTTGCACACACTGCTGGCACCAGCCCCAAACACCATCAGCAGATGCGAGCAAGGCCAGCACCATCAGTGAGTGGGAGCAGCCATGGCTGGAGTGGGGCTGCCAGCAGATAGGGGACCCAGTGGACTGGGGACCATGGCGGGAGGGGCCAGGATGGGACATGGAGGATGGGCCAAGACCTGCCCCTGTGACCACTGCAGCCTCCCGACCCACAGTTCCTTTCAAGGTGCATAAATTCATGCACTGGGTCCCTGGTCAATAGATAAATGGATAAATATACTGCAGAATATTCACAAAATGAATTACCACTCAGCAATAGATATTAATAGACTATTGGTACATGGAAGAACATGAACAAAAATATCTTTAAAAAAATGCTGAATAAAAATAATAAAATAATTTGTTATCATGGTTGCCTGGAGATTGGAGGAGGGGGCATAAGAGGGAGGAATAACTAAAGGATACAAAAAAACTTTTGAGCATCAGCCTGAGGACTGAAAGGTCCCAGGTTCGATTCCTGTCAAGGGCATGTACCTGGGTTGCGGACACATCCCCAGTAGGAGGTGTGCAGGAGGCAGCTGGTCAATGATTCTCTCATTGATGTTTCTAACTCTCTATCCCTCTCTCTTCCTCTCTGTAAAAAAATCAATAACATACATATATATATATATATATATATATATATATATATATATATATATATATATATATATATATAACTTTGGGTTAATATGTTCACTACTAAGTGCATTCTTACTAGCTCTTATCCTTTTTTTATATAGTTGCAAAGTGGAGCAATTATTTGATTCTATTTTATGCAATGGTTTCTGTATTCAACAATGAGCTCATTAAATTCCTGGAAATATAACAATCTGCTCTTAAACACTGGTTTGAGCAAGTTTCAGCACACAACTGTATCTGACGCTCCAAAAACAAAACTAGGCCCAGCAGACTTCTAACAAAGCATCATAGTGATCATTGTTATAAAAATTTCCAAAGCATAGGAAATGAAGGAAAACTTGCAAATTCTTTTTAGAAGCAAGTGTAACATTTTTATATAAATTTTATAAGAATAGTATAACAAACTAAATTAAAACCTAGTAACACTTATGAGTATAAATGCAAATAATAATTGAAATGATAGGGAGTAGAATCTAACAGCACATTAACAAAATAATAAACCATACATTTCAAGGATGCACAATTAGATCACTGTTAGGAAATCCATTAATTTAACACATAATAATAAAAATTGTAGGGAGACAAATTATATGCATATCTCCATAGATTCTGAAAACAACTTGGCTAAAATGCAAGACTCGTTCCTAATAAAAACCCTCTGGCAAGCAAAAATTGTTAAAAGTCTTGGCAAAGTAGATTAAGTACAACCATAAAAAATTAGAAATGAGTGAGGAGAATTTATAGAAGTAGAACAAGCTTGCTAATGTCACTTGGGATCCAAGATTTTAGGGTGAGAGAGAGAGAGAGAGAGAGAGAGAGAGAGAGAGAGAGAGGCATAAAATAAATAAAAAAATAAGCATTCTAATCCTAAATTTCAATTTGAAATATCAGCATAAACTCAAGATATGTTTTCTCTTTTTTTTTTAAAAAAAACAATCTATTTCCTAGTTCTGAATACTGAACTACCTAAAATAATACCATAGCAATAAGCATTCCAAGTGTCTAGATTTGGAAGTCTCAATATCATTCCCTCCTAAAGATAACTGTGTTCTTTTATTATTATTAATTATTATTATTATTATATTTTATTGATTTTTTACAGAGAGGGATAGAGAGTTATAAACATATGATAGAGAAACATTGATCAGCTGCCTCTTGCACACCCCCTAATGGGGATGTGCCTGCAACCAAGGTACATGCCCTTGACCGGAATCGAACCTGGGACCTTTCAGTCCTCAGGCCAACATTCTATCCACCGAGCCAAACCGGTTCTGGCGATAACTGTGTTCTTTAGAGAAATAATATATTCTAGATTTAAAGAAGAAAATATACACAATAAATGTGAGATATTTTATCATAGTAGAAAATAAAGATTCTGAAACTACCTTAAAAAAATGGCCAAAGTTGAGATAATTAGAACACTAATAAGGATAACTAAAACTCATTGCACTTATTAAATATATATATATATTTTTAAATATATTTTATTGATTTTGTACAGAGAGGAAGGGAGAGAGATAGAGAGTTAGAAACATCGATGAGAGAGAGTCATCGATCAGTTGCCTCTTGCACACCCTCTCCTGGGGATATGCCCGCAACCAAGGTACATGCCCTTGACCGGAATCGAACCCGGGTCCCTTCAGTCCCCAAGCCGACGCTCTATCCATTGAGCTAAACCGGTTTCGGCGCACTTATTAAATATATTAATTTTCATGGGTTCACAATGATACAAAACAAAAAGAAACTTTGAAGGGTCTGAACAAGTGAAAACTTTTATTTTGGAAATGAATTTACACATGATTTAAGAAGGAGCACGGGGAAAGTCAGACATAATTCTGCATTTATTATATCTTTTCTGTATCATCTAATCTCAGAGTACCTTCCCTGTTGATAAAGGGATACTTCTATTTCTTTTATTATTACAAAACAATACTTATCTATTTAACCAAAGTAACAATATTCTGAAATAAAATATTTCAAAGATAACTATAGAAGGTTAGCTCTTGCTATTGACAACACTGCATTTTCTAAAGTAATCAAAGATCCAATTAAGATGACAGAAAACACAGAACATTGTTTTGATAAAATACAGAATTTTTGTTTTCTTAGTAAATTACCTTTTACAGGCTCTTATCAGGAGCAAACAGTGAAAAAAAATATTTTTTTTTTCTTTTAGGGATACTTTTATCTTATAGAAACATTCCAGATACTCATTAGAAAATGGAATGGTAAAATTAGAATCTCATGATAATGCTGTATATATAATTAAAATTTGCTAAGAGAGTGAAAATTAAATGTTCCCACCAAAATAAAGGTACATTTGTGAGGTGCTGGACATTTTAATTAATTCAATGGGGGATCTTTTCATAATTTATACATATATTAACTCATTATATTATACACCATTAATATCTTATAATTTTGTCAATTTACCTTAATAAAGCTGGAAAAGAGAGTGTTAATTTTCAAACCTTTTGCAAACCTTAGTGAATTGACAAAATGGGGAATGACTGGTTATATCACAGGCAGAAATTAAGACATCCTGTATCCAGTGATATATATATACAAATACCTATAAAGTTGCCTTGGAAAAATAAAACAAAAGCTGAATTTGAGTCTGATTAAGTCTTTTTTTTTTTTTTTTCCCCGCTGCGCATGTCGGGGCCTGGGTTTCACCTCCCCACATCGAGTGGACAGTGAGCTGAGGCCCCCCGTGGCTCTGGGCGCCGAATTGATTAGGTCTTTATTTCAGTCTGCATCTAACCAAAAGACAGAAATCGTATAGTTTGGACAGGAGCTATGTAAATAATTATTAACTCTACCTCAGGATTGGTGTAATGAGGGATTGGATACTTGAGGATAAAAATAATTCTAAATAATACAGGAGTGGCAGAGAGAGGGAACAGCCACCACACCTACGGGTGTGAAAACACTCAAAAAAAAGAACAAATCTGGAGAAGACTCCCAACTAAGGATGAGGTCTAGATTCCATTGGAGAGGCTGGGTCCAAGGCACACTGCATGGCAGATTCACGGGAGTGCCACACTGAGGGGTCTGCAGAGACTCTGCCTTTATAAAGTGATAAAATGTCTTGGATTTTCTTCAATATAATTCAGAGGAGAAAAGGAATGGATGCTGGTAAGGATGAATTAAGATTGCCATGAGTTAATAATTTCTGATGCTGGGTGACAGGTACAGGAAGAGCTCATCAGACTATCTCTCTATTTTTGTACAAGTTTTCATTTCCCATAATAAAATTAAAAATAATAAGTATTTCTTTAAATAAAAAGGTTAAACATTTAAGAGAATAGTATATATAACTATGTCAATTCCTTTTAAAATGTTTATATTTCAGAAAAATTAAAATTAAAAATACATTATCTTGAGAATGAAAAAAATTGAACTAAATCAACTGAAATGTTAAATATTAAAACAAATTATAAAAAACAAACAAACAAAAAAACAAATTATAAAACTCCCTTAAAAAAATGCCACAATAAATGCCTAAGATAATTTCTTTTGAACCATTAAGGATTAAAATATTTCTATATTTTACAATTTCCATATTATGTTCCAATAAAGTCCACAATCTGATTATCACTTTGTACCCAAAAAACTATTTGAAAGAACATGCCATATTTGGATATAAAAACAAAAATCGATAGTAGTATTAGAAAAAGAGAGTAATGATGCTATCAACAGTCTGAAATTTTTAGTACTTTCTCTAAGGTAGGGGTGTCGAACTCAATCAGAGAAGGGGCCAAAATCTAAAATCCAGCCTAAATCGCGGGCTGAATGGTTTACTGAACAGTCATAAACTGACAATGTCATAAACTGACACCGGAGTGCAGTGATGACAGCGCGGTGCGGGCCACATTGCAAGGCCTGGCGGGCTGGATTTGGCCCGCGGGCCTTGTGTTTGACACATGTGCTCTAAGGAAAAGAGAAAAATAACAATAGAATAAAAAAGGAACAAACCAGAGGTGAGGAACCTCCAGATTCTCGAAGATTAAGGCATTTGGAGAATTTGGATTTTTTTTTTTAATCTGGAAACTTGGTAAACAAAGCTGGAGGTAGAGTGGTTATTGAGCCAGAGAGGCAGGAAATAAAGGAAGGCAAGAGCCTTGAGCCTGGACTTGTCTTTGAACTCCACACTGTTTCTGGTGACCATCTGTGGGCCACAGCTGTGGCCTGTGGAGCAGTAGATGAGAATCTGCCATGCTTGCTGAGGGAAGCAAAGCATTCGATGATACTACTTTTCTTAGGTTATTCTTAAAAAGCACTTTGAAAAACCAAATGAGTAGGCTTGGGATAATTGTGAATGAAAACAGGGGCTTAAAAGAAGGAGGCTTCCAATTATTTTGCCAGACTAACCAAAGGCAACCACAAATTCTTTGATGAGGGGAACTACCATGTCATATCTGAATCCACTTCATGGTAATTAAAAGTTGATGAATAATATATTTATACTTAAATTATTATATAAGCAAAATGTATGCATTTTTCAACCCATAGTGTGGGTTCATTTCTTTTAAACATTTTGCAATATTCACAAATTCTGACTTAGGAACACATAAAATATGCTGATGTGTTTTAGGCTTGAGTCTTTTATGTTGTTTCAAATTTGTTTCAAACATCTCATCTGAACTTCCCAGGGCGCACTCGGTCTCTCTCTCTCTCTCTCTCTCTCTCTCTCTCTCTCTCTCTCTCACATCTTTAAATACTTTATGACACTTAAGCTCCATTCCTTATTTCCAATTTCCTACTCCCAGCTACTTTGTGCTCTTCTGAATTTGTGCCACATTTTTCAATGTTTCTCAGGAAACAAATTTTAAATTTGCTCACCAACTTATGCACTCTAGCTGTAAGTGAAAGAACTCTTCTAGTGCAAGGTCTCTTTCCTGTGAGCCAGAGTCACCACACCATTAAGGGAGGTTTTGGGGGAAATGCAATAGATACATTATAATTGTGATGGTATATGTAAAGTGAGAAAATCTCAGTACTATTTCTTTTAGAATATTCATGTGCATGTGTTGCATCTTATGAATGTATAGTACCATTTGAAAAAGACCGAGCTTCCTAAAGAACAGCTGTTGCAGGATTCATTTGTCCTTCTAACCCCATCCAAATAAGCAGGTAAATCCTAAGAGAGTCTTTCTGATATCAGCATCCAGTGAGTAGTATTAATAGACCTTACGATTTCTATTGTAGAGACCAAGTTATGGATGATGTCTACATTTATTATATAACTAGAGGCCCAGTGCATGAAATTCATGAATGGCGGGGGCCCTCAACTGGGCTTGCACCCTCTCACAATCTGGGACCCCTCAGACATCACTCTTGCAATATGAGACTGCTGATTCCTTATTTCTCACCTGCCTGCCTGCCTGATTGCCCCTAACCACCTCTGCCTGCCTGCCTGATCGTCTCTAACCACTTGACTACCTACCTGATTGCCCCTATCCATTCTGCCTACCTGCCTGATCACCCCTAACTGCCTCTGCCTTGGGCCCCTGCCATGGTGGCTTCATCTGGAAGGACATACAGAAAGATGTCAGGAAGGTCATTTGGCTGTCTGATCTAATTAGCATATTACACTTTTATTATTATAGATTGCTTTAACTTTTACCTTAAAAGGAGAACTGAAAAGTCTCACACAAACTTTGTATTTTGCATTCTTTTAAGCTTATATGAGCTTACCAAGGCCAAGCTGGGCACATTCCTTACCAAATGGTCAGCAACCTCCTCTCTAATGGCACTGATAATGTGGCATTATGGACCATAAATATGTAAACAAGAGGATTTCTAGTGATTTTTTTTTTTTTGACTAAGAAAAACAAAATATTATGGGCTTACCAGTACTTCAAACTAAAGCGACTATATATCTCAGTTTTTCCAAGTAAAAACAGTTTTAATTTATTTACTCAAAGTATTTCTAGTGATTTCTTTCACTATCAAAAGTATTCATATGTGGAGAATAAATTATATAATCCCAAACTTGAAACCTATCACCTCCCACAGATGAGCAGTATCTATTTTATCCTTAAGCCAGGTAAAATAAAAGAGTAACCATAAAGTGCAGCTCCCTGCAAAAGCAATGGTGACCTGCCAGTTTCTAAAATGTTGAAGGTTTTTTTCTTTTAATCTAACTATACAACAAACAATAAATGAAAAAAATTCTATGTTTAAAAAATGATTGGACTTGGCATCAGGTAATTAAATATAGCCACTTGTAGTTAACCAGAATAATCTTTTCCATATAATAATAATGATAGTGGTAGGATGTCAAATGGGTATATATACTTAATGGTTTTAATTGTAAACACAAATATAACTGTAGAATGTAGTTTAGAAAAATAGAAATAGTACTAGGACTTTAGAATTAGAGACTGAAATAATATTCATTTATAATTGTCTGTAATTCTAATATATTATTCATTGTGGAAAAAGAGAAGAAAATCACAGAAAAATGGTATATAATCTACCCATAAAGAGATAAAAATAAGATATTAGTATTAGAGAAAGCTTTTAGTCAATTATGAGGTAATATTTCTTATTTTAATCCTTTTTTTATTTTTTTATTTTCAGTTATTAGCTTAGATTCACACTGATTTTCTCACCTTTGGGATTTTTATTTGCCTTATTCTACCTGAAAATATATTTCCTTTATATGGATTGATATACATCTATTTATAATTGATTTGGAAATTGATGGCTTCATGACTAAGAAGAGCAGAAGTTATTTATTTATATATATATATTTATTTTTTTTCCTTTGTGAGCAAATATGCCACCAGGCAGGACATTTTGGATATTTCTGCAGTGGACATCTCATAGTAATATGCACTATATTTTAAATCTGGAAAAATATGTACATGAAAAGCAATTCTTTGTCATGTAATACAAAAGAAAGCAGTGAAATGAGGTATCAGTAGAGATTTTTAGAATCACAAGTCCTGACTTTGTGTCTCCTTGCTGCCATGCAGAAGTGGTATGACTTTGGGAAGTCATTTACCACCTATGGTGAGAATAAAGAACAAATGTGACAATATACTTGAAAGTATTTGTAAAGTGGAAAAATCTTATTTGTATGTTGACTGTAGAGCACATCATTATTATAAAAACATAAAGAAAATATAAAGTGAGATGAGTATAACAGCATTAGCATCTATACTAATAAAAGGGTAATATGTTAATTAGACTAGAGACCTTCCGGACATCCTTCCAGACAAAGCCATGGTGGCGGGGATAAGGCAGGGCTGTTAGGGAAGATCAGGCCAGGAGGAGAGGGCAGTTGGGGGTGATCAAGACAGCAGGGGGGGCAGTTGGGGGCAAGCAGGCTGGCAGGCAGAGTGGTTAGGGGAGATCAGGCAGGCAGGCAGGCTAGTGTTTAGGAGCCAGCGGTCTCAGATTGTGAGAGTAATGTCCTACTGACTGTTTAGGCCCAATTCTCCAAGAGGTCCCAGATTGGAGAAGGTACAGGCCAGACTGAGGGACACTCCCCTCCGTGCACAAATTTCATGCACTAGGCCACTAGTACATTAAAATAAAAACCAAGAAAAAATTCACATCTAATGATAACAAAGAGAAGGGAAAAATAAATATATTGATTCTTTCAGAAAATCCCTAAGTTTATTTTTCTTTGAAATTGTGGAACAGAGTGATATACATTGTTTCCAATCAACCATGCACTTTTCTGCCATTACCATGAAAAGAGTAGTCTTCATTATCACTTCTATTTACAAAATGAATTTGAATTAAGTTTTTTTTAAAGCGCTGCATTATTTCTGCCATTATCGTGAAAAAGAGTAATGCAGAGCTTTAAAATATCTTAAATTGCCTCAAAAATAAGGTGTTAAATATATTTGCCACCTCATAATTCCAACACAGAACACTTACATACTCCTCCACCATAGTTGAAGAAAATGGTAACTATAAATGCAGAGAGAAATATTTTTAAATGACACTATAAACATTGAATTAAAAAGGAAATTAGAATGCAGAGTTGTTAAGCCATTGGAATTAGGCCTTATTTAGATGTAGCGGTTTAGATCACTCCACTCCAATACTAAAGCTGGCAGACTGCCTATTCTGTGAGGTAAATGTAAAGAAGAGAATTTGATGTGCTAATTAGATAAAGTACAAATCCCTAAGATTTTTTTTTTCCACATAGAAACTATTTTCAAGCACTAATAAAGTCACCTTGCATGTAGTTTATAGACTTCTAAGTTCCTCATTTTCAAAATAGACCTGAAGAAATGAACGCCAAGTATAAAACGCTATAGTTGACTCTGTTGATAGAACAGCTCAAGACAGGCCGAAAAGAATAATGTAATAAAGGTGCTCAATACATTTCTGGAAATCGTTAATGTTCCTATTATTCCAGTTATCACTTTGAACCTTAGAAGTTATAAATCCCACTTAAAAAGTCAACAAACCAAATGGTCCTTCCCCAAAACCCCACTGCACAACATCAAGTTCCTTTAGGGAAGGATTTCACCAAAAAGTGTGAAATTAATCCTCATTCTGAAACACAGGGCTGGGTGCCTTGAAAGCTTGCTTGTTTCCTTGAGTCGTGCCTTGCAACACAGATGCGTTTAGTATTTCAGGAGCAGACACTAGGGGAAGCGGTGAGCCTGCCAATTCTGTAACAGACACCGGCATGTCGTCACGTCTCACAAAGACCACCTTTGTGGGCTGCATTCTTTTCCCATCAGGCCGTGCTGCCCTGACCTGTGGTGTGTTTTTACTTTCCAAAGAATGCTGATCCTCTCTAAATGATCTACTGAAAACTGAGTGTTGAAGCACAAATGAAAATTGAAAAGTGCCATTTAGCGCAACAACATAGTTATTTCACGGCCTACTGCAAGTTAGCAAAGGCACGTTTCAGCTTTTAAGATGGGAAAGCCAGATCATGCTATATCATAACATTGTGTGTGTTTTCTGGAAACGGCTTTCAATCCCCCCTTTTCCTGGGTTGGTGGCTGCAGAGAAGGCAGGGAGAAGGGAATGATATTTTCATGTGGAATAGCTTTAAAAAGACGGAGTAATGAAACCTTGATTAAAGGGAACAAACACTGAATTCAATATCTTCAGTGGCCAGACCCTTTCAAAAGGAACTAGCTTAGCCTCAGGAACAGTATAAGCAATTACAGCGATTAAATTCACGTTGTACTAAAACTTGATCCAGCCAAGAGTACCATGAATAGTCATACAGTGTGAATGAGTATGCACATGCTCACTTTTAATACCACGTAGATATGTGGGAGTAAAAGTGAATTTATGTAACTTCCAATTCGCACCAAGACTTCCTCCATAAGTCAGTCTTTATGATGACATATTTGATGTCATTTTTCTAGAAACACTAACGGTTTGCAAGTAGTGTCTCTGGTCCTAACAGTGGAGAATAACTACTAATTTGACTCACTAACCACAAATCACTTTTGTACGAATAAGTTTTGGGATAAGGTAATTTGCTTCCCTGCTCAAGCTACAGGTAATAGAAAGTACTCAGCCTCCTTCCCCAATTTCAGTGTATTGTTTAAAAGTTGGATTTTTAAAGGAAAATTACAAAAATAAATAAATAAAATAAATGATGCTCTTCTGATTCCTTGTTGCCCCCACCTGTGTTTGCAACAGGTTCATGGAAACTGGAACATTGTGTTTACTGACAACAGTATAGTGACTGTTGTCCAGAACCTTCTCGATAAATGTTTGATTGAACCAAGACTTCAGTGAATTTCTCAATAGCCTATCAGCTTTTATCAGTTGTGAAGTACACAGATGACAATAAGAAGAGAGGGGAGAATACCTGCAACATTTATGTTATATACCTCACCTCAGACTTCTGCCCTACCCATGCCCCAACCACTTCTCACTGTTGTGTCTTCAAGACTTTTGTTAGAAAATGAATGAACAATATCTCCAAGTATATTTATTCTGAAACTCGAGGCCCAGTGCACGAAAATTTGTGCACTTGGTGTGTGTGTGGGGGTTGTCCCTCAGCCTGGCCTGGGACCCTTTGGGGGATGTCTGCATGAAGGCTTAGGCCTGCTCAGACATCCCTCTCACAGTCCAGAGCCCTTGCTCCTTACAGCCTGCCAGCTCGCTGCTCCTTATTGCTTGGCTTGCTGCTCCTTAGCAATGCCTCAGATCTGGGAGAGGCTCTTGCCACTACCGCTGCACCTGCCTGGCTTCTGGCTGAGTGGAGCTCCTCCTGTGGGAGCGCACTGAGCACTAGGAGGCAGCTCCTGCATTGAACGTCTGCCCCCTGGTGGTCAGTGCATGTCATAGTGACTGGTCATTCCACTTTGATCCATTTGCATATTACCCTTTTATTATATAGGCTTCTTTACCAAGTCTCCTTTGCATTATCCATATGCCAAGCAACGTGACTGGGAATATTAATAAAGACTCAAAGATAATTATTTGATGCTATTTGAAAATAATTCTATTATAACACCATGAAAATATTTAAGAAACAATTATTTACTGATTTTTCTACCATGTGTTGGACATCAATTCTCACAATACCTTTAAGGATTCAATGTTATTTTCATTTCCCATTTTCAGGTGAGGAAATTAAGGCTCAGAGGAATTAAATAATTTTCCCAAAGTCATGCAGATAATTCTTCTAGGGCCAAGATTTGAACTGAGGCCACCTGGCTCTGCAGAAGGGCTCTTAAACACTAAATTATATAGTAAAGTCTTGCTGGGTAGTGATAAGAAAGTCTTGCTATGTTATTTGATTTGTGTGAGAAGTATATTTTTAGACTGTAATATAGCTCTTTCTGTGGCTTAACCAAGAGTTTTATGTAAAACAATCACATATTTGCAAAACCACCCCAAAGAAATATATCCAGTTGATAAAGGCTTTTTCTCTGAATTATCAGTTGAACATTATTCATTTGCAAGCCTTCAGCAAATTGTAGCACTCACACAAACACAGTAATTAGTTTTAATTTCCCTTTGTTAACCTAAAATAAAAGGGGGTCACTGATATCTTGGTACTGAGAACTTCACGCTACCTAAAAACAAGTTTAGCATTGAAAGGGTATTTGATAATTGTTACGAATCTTAAAATTCGTATGGCCTTTGTCTGAAAAGGTGGTTTTATGAATTAAATTTCCTGTTACATGCTTTACAAATAAATTCTGCCTCTTAGATTTTAGTGATGCTTATTTCTGTTTGCCCTTAGTCTTCTGGCCCTAAGAAGATTTTAAGATTATAAATACAAAGAGCTCTGCAGCTCTCTTTACCTGTAAGTGAAATGACATCTGCTAAAGTGGATTCAGTGGCTTAAGTAATGCCTCTCAGCCTTACACTTTCTTTTGTGTCCTAACTTGGGTTTTGTTCTTTATCAAAATGCTTTATTGTTCTACATTATTTTGCCCTCTTTCTTTTTATAAGTATTTTTGAAGTCTTTCTCGCCTTCCACTGTAAATACTTCAAATGTGTTTTTAATTGTTCATGCTTTGGTTTATTAAATATGTATGAAAGTTCTATTGTGTACTGGTACTATTTGTGGGTTGGAAATATGAAAGTGAATTACATGTGCTATTATTAGATTATTTATATTGTATAATGATATTAAATTTATACAAAGGAAAATGTGCATTATATATGTATAAGCTATAAAGTTCACAACAAAATGCTAACCTACCCTGTTTCCCCGAAAATAAGACAGTGTCTTATATTAATTTTTGCTCCCAAAGATGCGCTAGGTCTTATTTTCAGGGGATATCTTATTTTTCCATGAAGAAAAATACGGTACACATTTATTTTTAAATGAAATTAAAGGAAATTTGCCGAAACCGGTTTGGCTCAGTAGTAGAGCGTCGGTCTGCGGACTGAAAGGCCACGGGTTCGATTCCGGTCAAGGGCTTGTACTTGGTTGCGGGCACATCCCTGGTTGGGGGTGTGCAAGAGGCAGCTGGTTGATGTTTCTCTCTCATCTATGTTTCTAGCTCTCTCTCTCTCTCTCTTCCTCTCTGTAAAAAAAATCAATAAAATATATTTTTAAAAAAAATTAAAGGAAATTTATTACCTGTTACATGGTACGGTAGTACGGTAGTTGTCAACAGAAACCAGACAAACTGTGAATCCTACAGTATCAAGAATTTACTCATTTATTCAATGACAATCATGTCATTATCTTCTGGAACATCATCATAACAATCCAATTCCTGAATTTCCTGGTGAATTTCTTGTGACTCCATTTCTTTCAGAATCAGTGGACCAAATCTCTCATGTTTAGCCTAGGGGGGCCTTATTTTCAGGGGATGCCTTACATCTCACTCTGAAGGAAACCTGTAAGTAGGTCTTATTTTCGGAGGATTTCTTATTTTCGGGGAAACACAGTATGAACCTACCACTCAATCCCAAAACCAGAATCCCATTAAAATTATTAAAATCTATGTATTCATTCCTTATCCACTGCTTCTGCTTCCTCTAGAAGAGATATCTACTATTTGGATTTGTCTTTTTCACACCCTTTTTTCTCCTGACCTCTTTAATTCTCCTCTTTCTTCTTTAATAGTTTTAATATAAGTGCATATATCTTCTTTCACTGTTTTATACTTTATTTTTCAAGAGCACAATTTTACTTGTTCACCTCCTATTGAGGAACTGAGCTATTTTCAGATTTTGTTATGAACAATAATGCAATAAACATTCTTGTATATCTTTCTGAATGCATTTCCTAGAATTTGTTGTACAAACATCATAGTGAAATTGCTGTAGATTATATGAAGATCCATTTTATCAAATTATACTGCCATCAAATTGGTTTAAAGGTCTCCATTGATTCAACAGTGGAAATTAAGAAACTTCTTAAGTTTTGTTCAACTAGTGTGTATTAAATAATATTATAATGTTGTCTTTACTATTTCACTAATTTTTAACCTAGGTTAATATTTTCTATGTGCAAGGATCATTTCTATTGCCTCTTCTGTGAAATATTATTTCATATCATTTGCTCCTTTTTTATTATTTTTCATTTTAACATAAACATTAGAGCTATTCATTCATGAAGAAATAATTTGATGTATGGTATAAAGTAAGAAGTCAATTTTGCTTATTTTTAACAATACACAATAAATAAACTCCATTTATTTACTGGTCCAGTCATTTCCAAGTGCTCCTCAAAGCCAGTTATCTTGTACGTCAAATTTGGTTCTGTTTTTAACTTTATTCCATCGGTTTTTTTCTATTCCTTTGCCAATGTCACATGGCCTTAATTACCTTTACAACCTATTCTTATTGTTTTCTGAAAGTATCTATATTATTTTTAGTCCTCAACACCACTGGAATTACATAAAACCTATTGATCAATTTGGAGAAAATGATAAATTTATAATATGACCTCTTATCCATGAAGACATTATCTATAATCCCATCTAATAAAATAATAATATGCAAATTGACCATCACTCCAACACACAAGATGACCACTCCATGTGGTCAAAGATGGCCACCCTCATGTGGACATAAGATGGCTGCCACAAGATGGCTGGCAGGGGAGAGCAGTTGTGGGTGACCAGGCCAGCAGGGGAGGACAGTTGGGAGGGACAAGGCCTGCAGGGGATGGCAGTTGGTGGGGGAGCAACCAGGACTGCAGAGGAGGGCAGTTAGGGGTGACCAGGCTGGCAAGGGAGGGCAGTTAGAGGTGACCAGGCCAGAAAGGGAAGGCAGTAGGGGCAATCAGGCTGGCAGGGTAGGTGTTGATCCAGCTCGCAGAGAATGGTTAGGGGTGATCAAGCTGGCAGGCAGAAGTGGTTAGGGGCAATCAGGCAGGCAGACAGGCAAGCAATTGGGAGCCAGCAGTCCTGGATTGTGAGAGGGATGTCTGATTGCCTGTTTAGGCCTGATCCAGGTGGCAATTGGACATCTCTCAAGGGGTTCCAGATTGGAGAGGGTGCAGGCTGTTCTGAGGGATACCCACTCCCGTGCATGAATTTCGTGCACCGGGACTCTAGTGTCTTTAAGTAAAAACGTATACACTTTTTACTTTGCTAACTTTATTTGAACTGTCAATAACTGCGGGAGTGATGTTAAAATTTTTTACTAAAATAGATTTTTGCAAATTTCTTTCTTAAATTTATGTAAACTGCTATATATTGGTAATTTTGAAACAGCAAATGTTAGGTAGACTTATTTTTTGACTCCTATTGAAATAGTTATATACTTTCTGTTACTATCCTAGTTGATTATTGTTAGTATAAAGAAAAATTATTTCTTATAAATGTTGATTATGCTTTGTTAATTTTACCAAATATATTATTTTAATAGTGTGTGCATTTTTCTGGATTTTCAATAAAAATGATCATATCATCTTCAAAATAGACTTTATAAGCAATATATACAATAGGTATAAGTAAAATGGTTAGTTGTTTAGAAAATTTATGACAATGGGTTGGTAATGGTCAGTGGTAAAAAAGAATTCTGGAAAAAAAAGATTTAATTAAACAAACAAAAGTAACAGAATAAATATTAGGGCTGAGTTCAGGTTTGGGATTTTATCATGCCAAGATTGTCACAATACTCTGTATTTTTCTTTGTATCTTCTTTCTTATTTAGGTCATGAAAAAATGAACATCATCATGCCACCAGTGAACTTCTACACTTGCTTACTGTTCTAGTCTATAAGGGTCCCAATGCATTAGTTCCCAGTGAAGATGTAAAAGCTCTTTGGTGACTATATCTTTAAACATGTGCAAAAAATTAAATTATGGAAACTTGTCTATCATTGTTTAACACATGTATGCAACACTTCCAACATCTAATAATTCCTTTTGGACAATTCTCGTGTCAGTTTTTCAAACTGTCATTGCCTTCTTAAAACTTAGTTTATGAAGACAGATTAGTCCCTTTCTAAGATGGAATTGGACATCTCCCCAAAACAAGGGTTTGTTTTCATCCGTAAAGGGAAACTAAGTAATGTAGGTGATACATGTTTGAATCAACCCATAAAAAATCAAATTACTCAGCAAATTTATAAGAGATAAAATATATTTTCTTTTTTTAAAATATTTTTTTATTCACTTTTTACAGAGAGGAAGGGAGAAAGATAGAGAGCTAGAAACGTCGATGACAGAGAAACACCGACCAGCTGCCTCTTGCACACCTCCCACCGGGGATGTGCCTGCAACCAACATACATGCCCCTGATCGGAATCGAACCTGGGACCTTTCAGTCCGCAGACCGACGCTCTACTACTGAGCCAAACCGGTTTTGGCAATTTTCAATGACAGAAAATCCAAAATCTTCTATAACTAGAACTTCATGAAAAATTGCCAATTAACTAACTTTTTTCTTTGTTTATGATACTGTTAATGGTAAGACTGTCCTGCTCAAATAAACTTAATAAGAAAATAATTATCATCTTTGGAATAAACACAAACATTGAGCAATACATCCTAAATTTATAAAAGAAATAGTATCTCCATATTTTGAACTAGTTTTCTTATAAATGAAATTATATAATATTATTAGGTCAATTTGACAAGATATCTGTCAACATTTGTATATTAAGAATTTTAGCTTGGCCCAATAAATAAATAAATAAATAAATAAATAAATAAAATTGTAATATATCTGAATTAATTTTAACTTAATAGACTTTGGTTAGTATTGAAAAGCATATGTCAGAATACATAAAAAAGCTTCTAGCAACACAGTTATCAATAACATTAGGCTCAACTTTATTCTTCATACCAATATTCTATTATTCATATATTCAATAAATATTCATAGGCATTAATATATCATCCTAAACAAAGGAGATATATCAAGAAAAGATTGGGAAGCTTTTGAGTGAAGATTATAATATGGTGAGAGAAATACAATAAAATAACAATTTTATAGGTAACCACAGAGTCAATTTCAGTAAAATGTGATCAGTAATATGAGAAGAAGATGCAGCGTGCGATAGGAGCACATTTAAGAGATCCCTTTTTAAGTCTGAAGATGAGATTTAATGGAGGGCCATGAGAAGCCTTTGAGAGGAATGGACATTGAGACTGAGACAGATACTTGATCTAGAGTTAGGCCAGTAAATGGGAAGAAGGGAGAGGAAAGGTGAAAGTATTCTGGGCATACATGGGGACCGCCTGCTGGAAGACATGGCAGGCAGACAGAGCCTGGCACAGCCGAAGAGCTGAATGAGTTTTCTTTGGCTGCAGCGTGGGCAGGAGGCTGCAGAGAGAACAAACAGTAAGAAGAGGAAGCCATGGGTTCAGTGCTGAAAGAGCTCATAAATCCCAAGAATACACTTCCGATGTTCAGCAGCATCTGGAATTTGAAACAGAAAGGTCTTATGGGCATATTTGTATTTCAGGAAGAAATAACATGCTGCCAGCATTCTGGAGTGAATTAGAAGGAGCAGGAATGATAGGCAGGAGATGTGATAAAAAGACTATGTTAATAATGATGCTCTAGGAGGCACAGTCAACAGGATTCTATCATCATTTAGGTAGAGAGGAGTAAGGTAAAAAGAAGAGTCAAAATTAGCTCTTCGTGTTCTTGGTGTTAGAACAGGGTGAAATGGGATGCCATTCATTAAAGAGAGGAATACCAAGAAGGAAACATTCGGAGGGTTTAGCTTTGGACAGTCAAGTTTAATGTATCTGGAAGACACCCATGTGAAGATTTCCATCAAAATACCTGCAGCCTAGAACTTAAGAAGAGAGACTTGAGCAGAAAATAGGGTTTTGTAAGTTATCCATACATATTTGCCAATTGAATATACATAAAAAGTTGAGATATCCTTGGTACTAGAGTAGCTAATGAAACTAAGGCAGCCCAGAGAGTAAGTATTGCAATGTTTTAAATTGTAATAATGTACTGAGCACTCCAATTTGTATCACATGGTAACATTTTTGAGAAATAGTGAGTTTTACTAAAATGAATTGTTACTCTAAAAAATAAGAATAATGAATGACCACGGTACTCAAATATATTTCAACTCTGAAAAGACTCTGTATGTATTGAAATAAATGTCCAGCATGTTATAGAAAAAATTTGTGACTTGACTTTAGTTTTAACATTTTAAAAAACCACTGAAAACAGTCTTGCATATCATGTTCTCATTTTCAAGCAAAACAATTTATCATGCTGGGCAGTTTCTTACAGATTTATGTTGAATATATTTACTATGATTTTACTGATATTAAGTTTGTCAAACAAAGCAGAGTTTTTAAATGTACAAGACTATATTAAAAATAAGGTTTCTTACCTGTGGATTGCTTATCACTATGAGTTGTTTATTAAACTAAATTAGTAATTAAAATATTAATCAGTTGTTAGAAATCTGGTTTACAAGTGCAAAAGAACACAACTCTAAGGTTTAAAGCAAGAGATAATTTAAGACATTAAATTTGGGGAAAGAATCTTAGTCAGAAAATTTATCATCTGAGACAGACTTTTAACACATAACCATGAACTGAAATTAATTTACTCATCTATAGTAAACATTCCTAACAATAATCCATCCTGAATATCTTGAGAGGTAGCTCAGAAATGAGCATATCTTAGTTCAAAGTCTGAGAATGGAGCAATCAATGAAAAGCCTATAAACATGTGTGTTTTAATCTGTTTTGAAAGCAAAAGGAGATGAATATGTATGCATATATTCTGAGGAATTTTTGAGAAGACATACATGCAATGGTAAATGAGAGAGGCCCTCTTACTATGTGCCTGGTAAGGAATTATTTAAATTATTAGAAAATATCCTATATAATAAAAGTGTGGTATGCAAATTATCCCATTGACTGGGAGGTCTTCCAGGAGTTCAACTAGGGGGCAGGGCCAGCTGGGGGAAGGGAGAGAGTACCTAGCCGGTAGCCAGCAGCTACTAGGGACCCTACCAATGCACGAATTTTGTGCACTGAGCCTCTAGATATAATATAAACAATATATTGTTTTGTATAATTTTAACTACATCAAATATTTTCCGATTTCAATTGTTTTTCCACTCTATCTTCTAGAAATAAATATGGGGTGAATTGTAATTAATTTTCTGATCATCTCCTCCATGAATCAAGTATTTAGCATTTTGTCAACATGGGACAATAATTCAACAAGTGTTTATTCTTTTAATCCTTTCCTACCTCTGACTAGTAATGCAGATAAACACAAAAGGCTTAAATTAATCATGCTTCAGGTTAAGTCATGGTATTTTGATTGTTCTAGTAAAAAATGTGTTTTGCTAAAAGATAAAGTGACTAAAAAACAAAACAACAACAACAACAAAAAACACAGGACAGTGGATTTCTGAGAAGCCACTGGGAGATTTAAAAAGAGCCTGAGGATAAAATGTATCTGGTACTTTCCAATCCCAAGGAGCTATTTCCATCTATTATGAAAACTCTCAGAGACAAACCATATTTATGTTATTAATTATTGTCTTTATGTTTTCTCCACAGATTTCTGTATAACAAAGCTTCAGGGAACTGCTCTATTTCTTGGCAGGAACGTGGCATTTATGAGGAGAGTCAACTTGGTTGTTGTCTGAAGGCAACACAAAGGTCAACTACCTGGGGAAGCATTGCCAACTGAATCAAAAGCTGTAAAAGAAACAACCCGATGCTGACTCTGCCAATACTTTCTACCATTCCTATCTCACTGGGGCACGGCACTGATTCTCTACAGGCCTGGCACTGCTGGTCTAAATAAAGAGCAGATGGAGGGAGGGGGTCCGTGGACCATCTCAAATTTAACCTAATAAGACTTTCATCCATGAGGGGATAAATCCAGTCTGTGTGATCTTATATGTGTACTGTATCTTGCCTACTCAAAAAAGATTTATCAAAGAGGTAGTACATATTCCATGTTCAATAAATATGAATACACTAGTGCCTTGGTGCATGGATTCGTGCACATTGAAACAAAATTAATTAGAAGGTGGTTGGAGGGGCAGGACTGCGCGAGATGGGCTGGACATGCTCTGGAGTCAACCTCCTGCTGTCCCTCCCTGGCCAGCCACACCTGGGGCAGTGCCATGGCTCAAAGGGCATTTGAGGTCACCCTAGCTCAGCAGTAAACCAGATTTGAGGTGACAGTGCATCAACAACAACATAACCCACGGCCAAAGGTGGGATCATGCAGCCCTGGGAGGAAGCAGGCTCCTTCCTCTCTGGTTCTGGAGTGCATCACCCAAGAACTGCCACTGCCAAGTCACTGCAGTTTGGCAGCTCCTGTGTTGAATATCTGCCTCCTAGTGATCAGTGAATATCATACCTACTGAATGGTCAGACAGACAGATGGTTGGTTGGATGGTCACTTAGCCTTTTGTAGATGATAGATAGATAGATAGATAGATAGATAGATAGACAGTTAATTTAAAGTTTAAACTGTATTATCTAAATATGGTTTAGATTAGTGGATTTCTTGGTTGTTTCACACTATATATAATACCAAATTTAATGTCAGTATATCAACACAGCTAAAATACCTCCCTGATAGTTATGAGCAAACATCCCAGAAATGAAATATTAATAAAGTAAGTGCTTTGTCACTATAATTTGGTCATATTAAATAGCTTTTTGGGAAGCATCATAAATGTTTCTTCCCTATATTTTTTACACCATGCTTCCTCAGTTTCCAAATCTAAGTTATTTTTTTTCAGCTGCTAGAAAGGGCAGGAATTACTTTAGGCTATATTATAAAGTTTTGGACCATCCTATACAATAAAAGCCTAATATGTTAAGTGTCCAGTAGACTGGTCAGTCATTCAACAAAACTGTAATATGCTAATGTTATTCTAAGGCTGCTCAGCCACTCGCTATATTTGTGCACTGACCACCAGGGGGCAGATGCTTCAACCAGTAGGTTAGCTTGCTGCTAGGGTCCAGCTGATCAGGACTGAGTGGGACAGGCTGGACATACCCTGGAGCCTTCCCGCAGTTCCTCCCCAGCTGAACAACCTCCCACATTTCTCCCCGGCCCTGATCATGCACCAGGGAGATCCCTCAGCCTGGCCTGACCCTCTTGCAATCTGGGACCACTCAGGGGATGTCGGAGAGCTGATTTTGGCCTGATCCCACTGGCCGGATTGAAGGATCCCACTGGTGCATGAATTCGTGCACTGGGACTCTAGTTTTATATAAAAGTGAACTAAAAACAAAGTCTGACATAAGAATATTTAACATTGTATCACTGAAATGGGCTCCACCTTTTCCAAATATTGAATTCATTCTATATTTCAAAAATGAGCCCAATATTATGTTCAATGTCTGGAGCTTAGAAGTAGGTTATAAACCTTTATTAACTCCCAGGGAGCATATATGGAAAGACTAACATTTTATCTATGTGATGTTTTTCAACTTTATTTAGCAGTGTGCAGTGCATACAAAGGATAAAATTTGTCTCAATGACACTATCTCTCTGAACTTGTAAGATCTTTTTGCTTCCAACTGTTTCTTTGATCTCTTTGCTTTTTGCAGAAGAAATAGTGTACTTGGGGAATGGGAGTCAGTTTTTTTGCTTAGGACTTAATACTTATCTGGTTTGAAAGGCTAGGTCTGTGGTCGGCAAACTGGCTCGTGAGCCTCAAGCAGCTCTTTGGCCCCTTGAGTGTGGCTCTTCCACAAAATACTATGGCCTAGGCGAGTCTATTTTGAAGAAGTGGTGTTAGAAGAAGTTTAAGTTTAAAAATTTTGGTTCTCAAAAGAAACTTCAATCGTTGTACTGTTGATATTTGGCTCTGTTGACTAATGAGATTGCCGACCACTGGCTAAGTTCGTGCTTTTGTCTAATAGTATCAGGATATGAATAGAAAAAGATACATTTAAATATCTTTAGAAGTATTTTGTAAATAACTATAAAATTATAAGTTAAGCAATGCATACAATTCAGAATATAAAAATGTACATGAATATTTAAGTATATTTTGAATACTTAGTGTTTTATCCATAGAAGCAATAGTTGCACAATGACTACTTCTTTCCTTCCTCATTATTTTTATAATGTGATTTTTTTTCAAATTCATATAGTCCTAATTTTGTGTTTTGAATAGTCAAATATTTGTATATGTTGTACTATTTGAGTAGCCATAATTCTTGTTTCAAATTAATGTTCCAAATTTAACTTCCAAAATATATTAGTAAACTTTATTCCTTAAATTATAAAATTGATTATTAATGCTTATAATTTTAAAAATTACGTTCTTCAAGTGGTTTTACTTGAATTGTCAGTTTTATCTATATTTTTGATCCTATGCTTTCTATTTTAAAAGCCCTTACCAGGGGTCGGCAACCTTTAAGACATAAAGAGCCACTTGGACCCGTTTTCGAAGGAAAAAAACAACCTCGGAGCTGCAAAACCATTGAGACATAAGTGATACAGCTCCCCGCCCCGCCCTGCTATCTGCCCTGCTAGTGTCGGACCTGCTGGGGGCCGCAGCAAAGGTTCAAAAGAGCTGCATGCGGCTCCGGAGCCGCAGGTTGCTGACCCCTGCCTTAGACTATGGGGCATTTTATAGATCAGATAATTATTTTGGCTCAGTGGATAGAGTGTGGCCTGCAGACTGACAAGTCACAGGTTCAATTCTGGTCAAGGTCATATGCCTAGGTTGTGGGCTCGAACCCCCCACCAGGGTGTGCAGGAGGCAGCTGATCAATGATTCTCTCTCATCATTGATGTTTATCTCTCTCTCCCTCTTCCTTCCTCTCTGAAATCATTAAAAATATATTTTGAAAAAGATAATTACTTCTAATAGTAATTCATAGTGGTTGGAAAATATAAAATTTTAAACTAGAAAGTTAAAAATGTAGCCCCGCCGGTGTGGCTCAGTGGTTGAGCGTTAACCTATGAAACAGGAGGTCATGGTTTGACTCCTGCTAGGGCACATGCCCGGGTTGAAGGTTTGATTCCCAATAGGGGGTGTGCAGGAGGCAGACAACCAATGTTTCTCTCTCTTCATTAATGTTTCTAGGTCCCTCTTCCTCCTCTCTGAAATCTATAAAAATATATTGTAAAATCAATCAATCAATCAATCAATTTCTAAAAAAATGAAATGCCAGCCTTGTTCTTTAGTAGCTAAATGCCATCAGAAAATGTTATTGACCTGTCTAAGCCTGTTTCCTCATGCATTAAAGGGGTTATATAGAATAAAGAGGCAATACTAGACACTGAGGTGTCTTCATAATATTAATTTTGCCTGTTCCTAAGTGTCACTACTATGCGCTTGGAGGTGACGCTGACTCAGCCATCAGTTTGAGGATGGTAATCCTATTTCTCTGTCAGTTACTATTTTCTATTACCTCATCCTAAACTAGTCTGCATTTGGTTCTCTTACCACAGAGACTGGTTGTGTTGATTTCATTTAGAACCAATAGATTTAGGTGGAAAATTTCTGGAAACTCTTGAGTGAAAAAAATTTTTGCAAGGGCCAATTTTCTCTGTATTTTTCCTCCTGATGTGAAGCCTGGAAGTGCAACAGCCATTCTGCCACCTTGAGGCATCAGCTTTAGGTTAACATAGATACCACGGCAGGCAGAGAGATAAAGAGAAACTGGGTCTTCGGTATCATCATATGTGTCACAAAATAAAATTATCCCAAAGATGGCCCGGATTCTTTTATTTTTTAAAATGTGCTTAAGGAGGGTATTTTGTTTGTTTGTTTGTGTTTGCTATTGCTTTTCCACTATCAATAGAATAATAATAATAATAGCTGGTAAAAAGCAGTAGTTACACCATAATATATTTTACTTATTTTCTAATTTTTATATAGGAAATATGTTTCATTTTGTGTTCTGAAAAAAAAAAGTTTTTTGTTTAATGCTCTCCTTATTGTGGTTTCCTTCCAGATCACATTAACTGTCTTCTCAGAGATCCAGGAACTGTACCCTGCCCTTGGCCTAGCAGTGGTAAGAGCTTAGATGCTATTTCACTGGGTTACTGTACTTTTTGTGTTTTACAAACCTTACATATTTGTAAATGAATCATTTGTGAGTTCTCTTCAAATTTTCTCACTTTAACTACATCCTCGATTTCTTGTTGAATCCCTGACTAATAGGAAGGGTGATTCAAATCAGATAAAATATTGGGTCGACAGCTAAGTAATTGCGGGTTTCACACATATATGGCTTCAGTTGAATTTTTAGTTTGCAGACGTAGTACAAATGTAAAACACATTTTGTTATTTGATAGTTGGCTATTCAGCTGTTAATCAGTAAAAAAAGTTTTTTGATCTGTTTTGTAGTTTTCGTTTGGCGTTCGTTGAAAAATGGAAAATCAAAAGGAACATTTTCGTCATATTTTGCTTTTTTATTTCCGCAAAGGGAAAACGCATCGCAAGCTCATAAAAAGTTATGTGCTGTTTATGGTGACAAAGCCTTAAAAGAACGGCAGTGTCAAAATTGGTTTGCCAAATTTCGTTCTGGTGATTTTTCACTCAAAGATGAAAAACGCTCTGGTCGTCCAGTTGAAGTTGATGACGCCCTAATCAAAGCAATAATAAATTCAGACTGTCACAGTACAACACGTGAGATTGCAGAGAAGCTTCATGTATCACATACATGCATTGAAAATCACTTAAAACAACTTAGCTATGTTCAAAAACTCGATACATGGGTTCCTCACGAACTGAAAGAATCACAGTTAACGCAACGCATTAGCAGCTGCAATTTGCTAAAGAAACGTAATGAAAATGATCCATTTTTAAAACGACTGATAACTGGCGATGAAAAATGGGTTGTTTACAACAATATCAAGCGGAAAAGATCGTGGAGCAGGCCAGGTGAACCAACTCAAACAACATCAAAAGCTGATATTCATCAAAAGAAGGTTTTGTTATCAGTTTGGTGGGATTACAAAGGAATTGTCTACTTTGAACTCTTACCACCCAACCGAACGATCAATTCTGATGTCTACATTGAACAACTAACGAAATTAAACAATGCAGTTGAAGAAAAGCGGCCCGAATTGACAAATCGAAAAGGTGTTTTATTCCATCATGACAATGCAAGGCCACACACATCTTTGGTCACTCGGCAAAAATTAATGGAGCTTGCTTGGGATGTTTTGCCACATCCACCATATAGTCCTGACCTTGCACCATCTGATTACTTTTTGTTTCGATCTTTACAAAACTTCTTGAATGGTAAAAATTTCAATAATGATGATGATGTCAAATCGTACCTGATTCAGTTTTTTGCTAATAAAAACCAGAAGTTTTTTGAACATGCGATTATGATGCTGCCTGAAAGATGGCAAAAGGTCATTGATCAAAATGGGCAATACATTACAGAATAAAGTTATTTAGTTCCATGAAAAAATTGTCTTTGATTGTCTTTAAAAAATACGCAATTACTTAGTTGCCGACCCAATAGTATTAACCAAACTATTTTGTGGCCTGTCTTGCATAAATGGATCACTTTATTAGAGTGGTGATTAGAATGAGGTATTTCTTTATTATGCAATGGACCTTCATAACAAATGCAGTAGGACAAAATGTGAATTTGGTAGCTTCCAATAGAGTTTCAACTCATTATTACTAAAACAAGCTTTTCATAAATTTTTAAAACTATTATTATAAAATTGGGTAATAGCCTTTGAGTGATAATAAAGTCCTCTTTATTAAAAAAAGAAGCTATTATGATGTGTAGCAAACTACCACCAGATTAGGTTTATTTTATGTTTTATGATGAAGTTCAATAGTCCTATAAAATACTCAAAATTTGCCATTTTAAATATTCAATAAGTGTTCAATAACAATGGAACATATTTTCTGGGTTACACATTATATGAACTACTATCATTCTGGGAAAATCCTTGCAAATAAGCCATTTTATACAAAGGCTTTCAAAAATGCAAAAGGAATCATTTCATGCTATGAAATTTCAATAATGGCTTTAAATTATACTAGGTTGGTACAACCCTGGTCCTAATGCAGTAGGAATGGAAGATCTAAAATTGCATTCCACCTTCTAAATAGAACATCTACTTCCAGACCCCTAAGGTTCTTGGTACATGAGCTCTAATACAACCTAATTTTGAATGCACATAACTTTATGTGGCAGTCCAGAAAATATATACCAGTAAATGCTGGATACTACTATGGCTTATTAGGGTGTGAATGGGAAGAAAGGAATAGTTTTAAATACTTGTTGCTTTAGGCTTAAAATGACCACTATCTACTACTGATCTGAATGGAAATTGACTTCCCAAATACACATTGTGTTTCTTTACATTATAAACTCCCTTGGTAAAGCATTTATTTTGTCTATCCTGTGTTAATTGCAAGACACAGTAAGACACTTCTGTCTGTGATTTAATCAATTGTGGAGTGTACATGCACAATTTCATGTTATTAGAACAATGATTTTCACTTGTTCAAAATTTTCTAACTTCACATGATTAATAAGGCACTTGAGATGTGGTTTTCATTTAGATCTTGTAAGCATCAGAGTTTAACTGTGATTTTTATCTGAAGTATTTATTCTTCTTTGAATCATAACTCTGGCAAAATAACATTAAAACTAAGAGTATGTGATGACTAAAGTGTGTTGAGAGGGAGGAAAGAGGAAATTGGAAAATTCTCCAATCCTTCTAATCTGAACTATTAGAGGAAATTTGTACAGGGAAAAAGTAGTCTGCTATATTTAATAGTTGAAAAACCTTCACTCCTATCCCTGTAACAACTTAGTTCACCTTTTTTTCCCTTTATACCATTACTACTTTCTTAGATTGCTTCAAGAATTCAGGATTCAGGGGGAGGAGATACAATGGCAAGAATTTCCATGAGTAAAAAACAATTATGATTTAAGTGTGTTAAATTGTTTAATATAGGGTTTGAAAGCTCAATAAATATTAGTTTAAAATTCTCAAAAGGCCCCTTTTAAATCATTTAGTTTAATTACAGAGCACATGGGGACTGGGTGTTAAGAAGTTATGTTATATACCTAGAACCTATATATGATATATTTTGAACCCATTTTTTAAAAATTAAGCTTTAGGTTATATAAATGATTGGTGTTAGTCGATAATATAGTTGTGAATATTAAGTATATAGATTAATATATTTGCATTCCACATAAAAAGTTATTCACCTAATGGTGTTAATTGTTTTAAATGTACTGCCACATGAATTTTAATGAGGAAATGTTTAAAAGTGCATGATATAATGATTTAGGTATATTTATAAACATTCTTACTTTAATATAATGGAAGCTAATAATAAGTACAAGCATCATTTTTAGAAACTATGTGCCTTTCTCTGTTTGTTCTGAGAACTATTTAGGCCCAAGGAAATATGAATAATTGATATTTCTCATCATTTAAATTAAAATTATCCATATTAAATACCAAAAGAAACCCAAACCCACTTGTTAAAAGATGCCTATCGTTTGTTTGCTTGTTTTTAAAAAATGGGGCTCTGTCCCAACAATAATGATAATAAATTGTGAAACACTGACATGCTTAAAAAAATTAAAGAGGCCTGTCAAACTCAATTATGTAAACTTTTCATAAAACTTTTATTCTCTTTAAACACATCTGAGATATTACTTATATAGCACTTTTTCAATAGCTTTTAAAAATAAGTTGGGGAAAGGATTATAAAGCTTCACCATAGTAATTAAATATAATTTAAGTATATATAATTTAATTTAATTAAAATAAATGTATGCAGAAATAATTAAAATGTATCCAGAAAGGTATCACTAATCACAGATACTATATGTCAAAAAACTCATTTCCTGATTTAAACAAACTAAATTTACTTTCAATTATCAGCCTTTGTAGTAGCCTATAAAAGCTTAAAAGAAATAATTATAAAAACCTATCACAGTTTGTTATTTAACCCATGAAATTTTCTGAGTCTGTTATGTCAAACAGTGCCCCAGTACCATTTTACATTCCCACTAGCAATGAATGAAAATTTCTGATGCTCCACATCTTCACCAGCATTGGGTACTGTCAGTGTTTACAATTTTGGCCAAACTAATAAGTATTTTGTGATATCTAATTTTCATTTTAATTTGCATTTCTGTGATGACATAATGTGAAGCATCTTTTCATATGGTTATTTGTCATCTGTATTCTTTTCTTCAGTGAGATGCCTGTTAAGATCTACTGCCCATCTTTTAGTTGAGCTGTTTTCCTATAGTTGACTTTTAAAAGTTCTTTGTATATTTTGGATAATAGTTCTTTAATACAATAGATGTGTTTTTTACATTATTTTCTTGTAGTCTGTGGCTTGTCTTCTTATTATTTTGTCATTTTTTCACAAAACAAAAGGTAGCTAGATTTTTAAATTAGGCCTTGAAAAAGGAGTATTTTAAAGAAGAGTTGGAAAAAACATACCTTCAGTCTGAGGGATTAGCAAAAGGAAAGAAAATAGAATGAAAAGTATAACCTGTTGGGAATATATTGGCATGAACTTAGGCTAGTGATATAAGCAAATAATAAAACTATTAAAAATTGTGCTCCCATTGTGATGATTTCTGAGTATAATGACACAAAGTATATACATTTAAGCATGAGATTTTTTGAGGAGAGGAGTAATCCAGGTTTTGGCTGGTCTAATATATGGTTCGCCTATATTGAATTTACTGTTAACACATTTGTAACTAAGTGCTTTTCCAATTTCTTATTTGTATGCTTACATATAAGAATGATAGATCTGGAGAGCAACAGGATTATAAAAATTTGCATCTTTTTAACATAGCTTCATCATTACAAAGTGACAGGAACTGTAGGCATCCTAATGCTGGAAACTCTGTGCCATATTTGAGGCAGTCATTTATTTGGTAAGTTACTGTCCTAAAAAAATGCACAAAGTTATTTTACCCATATGTTAAATATGAAAACAATGGCATCATACCTTCTTTTCAGGCTAAATATCAGAAAAGGGCCATTATATGCTGAGACTTTACCTTTTTTGAGTAATCAATTTATTTGAAATAAAACCAACATTACCATATTTGCATGCCACAGACTTATCAGAGATCACAGGAATACTACATACTCCTAAAGCTTAAACACATGTCTATTAGGCATCATTAATATTTGAATAATTCTTTAGAAAATTTTTTATTTTTTTAAAATATATTCTATTGATTTTTCACATAGAGGAAGAGAGAGGGATAGAGAGTTAGAAACATCGATGAGAGAGAATCATCGATCAGCTGCCTCTTGCACAGCCCCCACTGGGGATGTGCCTGCAACCAAGGTACATGCCCTTGACCGGAATCAAACCCAGGACCTTTCAGTCCGCAGGCCAATGCTCTATCCACTGAGCCAAACCGGTTTAGGCTAGAAAATTTTTTAAAAGTGCATTGAATAAGAAATGTATTTGTATGCAAATTGTATGAGAGTTTATTTATTTTCAAGATGTGAACTCTTTATTCCCAACTTTCAAAGGTCAAAGATGCGTGGTATTTTTTTTTTTCTTCTTCTTATAGCCCTGCCAGAAATGACACTTTCCTACATGATGAAAGGAAGAGTACATGTTTAAAAGTGTCTCTGTACAACACTGGTTTGATATATCATGTTTTCTCAGTGGGGTCTGCTGTTAGAATCACAAGTCTGAAAAACACACAATTTTGTTCAATATTAGGATTGATCTTGCACTAATACTAAGTTGGAACAAAAAATGTTTTCGAGTAAGGATATACCCTTTTGATTTCATCACTCTTGTTAGTGCTCCTTCCTTTTACCTAGCGACTCTAAATGTAAAAGATTGAGCCAACTGGACCATATCCTTCCTTTTGGGGATAAGGCTCTTGCTACATCTTTATTTAGTACTTTAATCTTTACAAAAAATCTGATAAGACTAAAATATAAGATTTCCTCTTTGATTTTTTTTTCATCCACATGCAAGCCATTGTGATCTCTCTGGAGAATCCAACTTTGTTCAGTTGTTTCCTCACTGTATTCAAAAACCTTTAGTGACTCTCATCTCCCACAAAATAAAGTCAAGCATGTGAGGCTTTGACTATCAGTGTAAAAACTGCTTTTCTATATCTATGTCCAACCACAGAACCCTAACCTTTGGGCACACTGAATTATGCTCCATTTTCCAAAAGTACTTGCCACTTTGCTCTTTTTGAGATTTTGTTTGTGTCATTCTTTCTATGAGAGATGAAATCCTACCTTGACCTTGCTTGGAATGCTACTGTGGATTTTGAAGTATGTAGCGATGTTTGAGAATTTGGGAAACACATCATTTGGAGAAATTCTGAGCTTTTGACTTCTTGTATTTCTTGCCGATTAGCAGGTAAAATCACAAATCTGCTGAAACATTTCACTTTTGCTTCTGGAAAATCCAACACTGTGAGTAGTTTCAGCAAGTATTTACAATTCTTTTTGGAACTTGAAGACTATCCTTGTTTAATCTTACCATTCACCATCATCATCTCTATATTTATAAGCAGTATTCTCACAAGTATAATTTTCTTTTCATTTTAGTTTAAACAAATTGAACTTCACAAATTAAGAATGAGCCGTCTAATAAACAGTGAATAGAAGACTAGACTCCTGGATGTCCTTAAGTCACTAACTAGAAGAGTATTGGAAACAAGAAGCATTTCATGTATATTTACCTTGGACATTGAAGGCAACAAATATTGTCTGGTTTTGTTCAATGTTTGTAAGACACTTATTGACCTAACAAAAAAAAAGGAAACAGTGAGAAATTAAGTTGTAAAATATATAACAGCACCACAGTTCAAAAGTTCTTATCAATCAGATTACCGGGCTGCTCTTTAATTTTCAATACCTGTAGCCATTTATCAGTACCAGTTGGTATCTCACACTGTTCTAAGTGCAATACTAATGCTATATAATTATTTTATGACATGTAATAATGCCACAGTACAGAAAGAAGTCAAGTTAGTTGACTCTCATTTATTCTTGGTTACCTTGAGACTTGGTTTAGCAATAATAAATTATTGTTTTAAATTATGTTGGCCTATGAATGTCCTATCAACCATCCATTGTGTAGAATAATCAATCAGATATTTTAAGACTGTACAGTCAAAATAGGTTTTTAAATGATACACAGAGTGAGCTAGCTTTGTAATAAAACAAAACACATTATAAGCACATAAATGTTCTATTTATATAGTACATTTGCAAGTGTAATTTTCTCAGGGTCAAAACAGTTTATTATATTTTATGAGTCTTCAGAAATCATTAATAGTGTATGTTGATATGCAAAAGCTTGGAACTGTTGTTCTAGCACTGTGTGTGTTCAAATAGGATTGCTATTTAGCCCCATAATAAAAATAATGAAGTGGATGGTAATTTTTATTTCTCTTTTTGCTTAAAATATTTCACACATTTCAAAGCCTATTAACCAGTATCATATATTTGTTTCAATGCGATGTAGCAATTTCTTATAATACAATTATACTATTTCAGTGGTATCAATATTTTGTCTTTATTAATGAAATATATGTCTTCATAGATCATTTTTGAACTGTGTACTCTTAAATAGATTTTTCAACAAGAGTGGTATACAAAATATTTAATAAGTGGTAAGGCAAGAGCACTAACAAGTTGCCTTGAGTTTCTTAACTAGTTCCCAGAAAACCACATAAAAAGTCATTGACATAAAAAGTCAATCTGGTTGACTAGGTGTGTTCTGGTTGCATAGCATCTCTGTTCTGAAAGAGATGCTGTTCTTTATAATTGGGTGCCTAAAAGCAAATTTATAATAGAATAAGTTCCTTAATGCCTTTCAAAGACTTCAAAGTTCTAATTTTTTGGAACCAAAATATTAATACAATTGCAAGACACATTCCTGAGGAAACAAATATTAAAAAATAATTTAGTATATTGGAGATATATACGGTAAAAATAATTTAGTATTATCTTTCTATATATATATATATATATATATATATATATAGAAAGAGAGAGAGAGAGAGAGAGAGAGAGAGAATATGCAAATTAGCCAGGATGCTGTAACAGTCACGACCGGTCAGGAGGAGGCTGCGTGCACAGGTGAGGCCCAGAGCCGACACAGAGACAGAGATAGAGACAGGGAGGCCTGCCTAAGCTGCCCCAGTTGAAGGCAGGCCCAGAGAGGAGAGAGTGGGCTCACCTGTAGCAGCCGCATCTGAGTGCAGGCCAGAGAGGAGAGGACGGGGTAGGCCCTCCTGCAGCCACCATGGCTGAGTGCAGGCCAGAAGGGGAGAGGGGAGAGAGGAGAGAAAAAAGGGGAGTGGGGAGAGAGGATAAGAGGAAGGGGAGTGAGGAGAGGGGAGAGCACCCACTCCCAGTCGCCGTGACCAATGGCAGGCCCTTGCCAGCAGTCCTGCTTCTGCACGTGAGCTGCAGAGGAAGCCTTTTCTCACAGCTCATGGGCTGAGCTCCCAGTACGCCACTGGCAATGTTCTTGGTAACTTGAGTAATAAGAATCCAAGAAGGTTATCTAGGGGTTTTCCACCTCACTCATGTGGAGGAAAAAATGAAGGTTGCTGCTGGAGGGCCTAAGAAATGTCATATCCTGCCCTAGCTGATTTGGCTCAGTGGATAGAGCCTCAGCCCGCAGACTGCAGGGTCTAGGTTCAATTCTTGTCAAGGGCATATACCTAGGTGGCAGTCTCCTCCCCGGCTGGGGCCCAGGTCAGGGCTCATGCAGGAGGCAACCAATCACAGTGTCCCTCTCACATTGATGTTTCTCTCTTTCTTTCCCTCTCTCTTCCATGCTCTCTAAAAATCAATAGAAACATATCCTCAGGTGAGGATAAAAAAAAAAGAAAGAAATGTCATATCCTATGAAAAATACATCTTGAAAATGCCTAAAGAAAGTTGTCATATTTTTGAGGTGAAGGGATTGGAGTCTGTGTTGATGAAAACACCTTGGCAGCTGCATTGGCAGCAGCAGTGGGATGATGGGGGCAGCGCCTTCTCCTGATTAGCCAGGTTGCCTCCTGCAGAGGGAGGCCAGACTGTGGCTTAGGCCCGCTCCATCCCCTGAGGGGTCCCCGACTGTGAGAGTGGGCAGACTAGGCTGAGGGAACTCCCCAGTGCATGGATTTTGTGCACAGGGCCTCTAGTAATATTATTAATTACAAATAAGTTTTATATGATCATTTAGCTGCATATAGTTATTGAGTAGGCTTGGAAGATGTTGTTGAGTACTTTGTTACTGCATGTTGGAATCACATAGGAGAATTATTAGAAACTATGGACGCCTTACCTGCATTGTCCCCCACACATTCTGATTTAATTAGTGTAAAGTGCACCATGGATACTGGAATTCTTAAATCTCCCCAGTTGATACTAATGTGCATTAAGTATTATATTTATATCAATATATTTTGCTACTTTATGATAATTCCATATTAAAATGTGGAAGACTAAAAAATAACTATTCAGAGATATCTAAAAAGAAACAAAAATATATGTTCAAAATGGAGTATTCTGGGTTTACTGAACTCAAGTATTGCACCAAAAATGGTGCACAAAATACCACTTTTTTGTAAAACAGTTTTTCCACAAATATAGCATTTTTTTGTTTTTATTCTTACCTTTTTAACACATTTGTGATGGAAGTTATTTAGAAATTGGAAATATTAGGAGCTGTCAATGTCAAAAACAGACATACAGCCTAATTTTTATTGCCAATTCATCTGGATTATTATTTTCACTTGCTTGATTTGAAGTTTCAAGGATTGATTCAGGTTAGCTAATGCCAATGGATGTTCCTTTTCAAAAAAATGTTTGGCTTATTGTTTTAACAGCTCTAATACTATTCAGTAATGGGCAAAACAGATTTTTTTCAATTGTTCTCTTTTGGCACTTTTCATAGGTAGGTAGCATAAAGCTTTTATATTTTTGGAATTCCTTTGAAAGGTTACTTATATTTTCAGAGATTTTGCTTTATTTCATTTTGATTTTTGATTTTTAATGGAAACTTATATTGGGCATGCAAAGAATATAGTGATTCGGATGAACTATAAATTCTTTGTGAAATTAGATCTCTAATATGACATTAAAACGAAACCAGTCAATAAGCAGGATGGATGAAATTGAGAAACTATAATCATTAGATAATCATCAAAGATCGCCTATAAAATTGTTTGGGTAATGAGGGACTTCAACGACACTTGACAGTGGTCTTGGCTGAGAATACACAACAATAAAATACAGGTATGTCATCAATAAAACAAACTCTTAGGAGAGCTTGAATCTTTAATACCATCAATTCATGCAAAATAACCATATCTCCTAATATTTGGTAAGAATCTAAATGCTGGCCCCCATGTCTTTGACATTTTAATGATCTATCTTTGGTGATTGCTTTTTTTACATTTCCATCATTCTTAGGGTGTAACATTATGTTCTGCTGAAAAGAATGTGACCTCAGAGGTGGTTGAATAAAATTGAATCTAATATACACAATATGTTTTAAAGAACATTTCCAGCTATAGAAAATACTGTTGAGAAACATAAACTAGAAAATGAGACATCACAAGGGTAAAAAAAAATGTATTTAACGATGGCATTGATACTTAAAAGTGTGCAAAGATTTCTATAATTCATTTGTCATGGATAGAATACAATAAAGTTTTTAAATATTCCTATCAAAATAGAAAAAGTAAGTTCATTTATTATAACATTCACTGTCTTAGGTGAACACCTCATTCTATGGCAAAGTCCAAATGATGCCTTATTTTATATTTCATGCTTTTTAAAATATGCTATGATTCATATGTATTTCCTCTCATTCTTTGAACATCACTGTAAAAGAGAAATTATATCTACCGGTATTGTATAGGTGGAATATAAAAGTTTACAAACAGCAAATATGGATAATAATCGTGAAAAAATTCTAAATGTTTTATCCTCATCCCATAAAAAAAAGTTGAACCTATTTATTACACACTCATATTTCAAAATATTCCCTCAAAAATACACTGGCATATTTAATTTTATTTTGTTAATTATTTTTTATTTAATGTTTTGTTCTAGATGCACAACTACAGATCACTGAAGTTGCAACCCAGTTGAGTGCAACAATTCTTTCAGAGAATGTACTTTGTCTGAGCTGTCACGCTGGGTAGGATATTATTAAACCTCTTGGTGGGACCAGAGGAAAAGAATGAAGTGGTGAATACTAGTAGAGGTATACAATATACCCATGTGGACAGACATAGCCTGTTTTGAATGCTCTGGACTTCAATCAGTACCTTTCAAAGTATTATTTCACCATTGAAATGGTATTCTCAAAACAGTTTTGTCAAATGTCAAGAAAGAGGTGGGCCAATAACATGAAGTTTGGAAGAACAAGTAAAACATTTTAAAAGTAAGCCTGCTTGAAAGGTATTTTGATCTAATTTACTGATATATCTATAAAACAGTGTTTCTCTCTGCCCCCATGGCACATTTTTTTTTTTTTATTGAATCTACTTGTAAAAATAAAAATGTTTTTACCTGCTTATCTGCAGAGTAAATATGACCAAATACAGCTCCAGAGATGGCTCCATAAATACTTTATAACAGTAGAGTTTGTTTAAATCTTCTATTTTTATACGACCATTGCCAAATTGTGAAAGCTAATGCTGAAAATATTCTTATTAGATTACAAGTTATCAAGACCCATTAAAGAATTATCCCTTTTAAAATGTGTTTTTTTCTCCTTCTCATTGCCTCTGGAATGGCATAAAAACAAACTAAAGCTCAAAAAGTTGTTTATGTGGATGGATTAATTTGATTACACAATAATTTCCTGATGTGATAGCTTCTTGTGGTCATTACATAAATACTATTTGAGAATGAGGAGTGAGGATTTACTAAGATCACTTTTTTTTTTTTTTTTTTTTTTTTTGACACTGCCCAAAGTTGAAACAAAACATTGGGCCATTTGTTTTCAATTTCATAAAAATCCTGGAATTCCCTCCCCCTTCCTTCCCTTTCTCTCCCCCAGTGATCACAAGTGTATAAAGTGGAGTAGAGATAAAAGTTATTTTCTAAATGAAAATACAATCCGGGAACCCACTTTAGAAACTCCAGAATTGACTAAGGACAAGTCAATCTTTGCAAAATTTTAAGTGATTCAGATACACAGTCGGAATTGAGGACTGATTTAGATGTAGGTTGTCCAGGATTAGACCTGAGAAGAACATACTTAATGAGGGTTGAATGGGTTTTTAATTCATTTATGTTTGCTTTATTAAACATGTATCTGAAATGTGTACTATCAAGGGAGATTTGGTTCTACTAATGACAGGTAAAACAAGTATAATTCTCCCAGAAAGGCACTGATTGGTTCCTTTATTACTTCTGTTCTATTCATATTCATGTCCACTTATAAGCATTTAGTTCTAAATTTTAATTATAATTGGTCAATCTAATAAAGAGTGCAATGATTTTTCTGAAGAAAATATATTAAAATATCCCATAGTAAGCTGCCATGAAATGTTGCATGCTTTGGGATGCTCCACTTACATTATTAAAGCAATATATAAAAAATCAGCAATAACAATAAAAAATATAGCTCAGAATTATTAAAGCTTTGCCTCAGAACTTAAAGGTTGCCTACGTAAAGTTCATTTTCAACTTATTTTCAGTGAAATTGCAAGAATTCAGAGCCAGTATGGTCAGTTAATTATAGCAAACATATTCAAGATGCTAATTATGCTTGTATCTATAATAATGCTTCTTATAGGTATGATTACTCAGGAGAAATAAACAGATCATACAGGAAAACAATATCTTCCTTTAGCATTAAAAATATATATGCAATTTAGAAATTAGTAGTACTTCTAATATGAAGACATCATTTAATTAGTAGACCAAATTTGGAGTATAGGAAAAAGGTTAAAACAATATATCCTCATTTTTTGTGAGATAATATTCCAAGTATAGTCCAATAGTATAATATCATATATCTTCCTAATATCATTTTGTAATTTTTAGGTAAATAAAATATACTAAATTCACAGTGGGGTAATGATAGTATGAAAACCCTTTTTCCTTGTTTTCACCAAAGTTTCACTTCTCAGAATATTCAGGTTATGGTTGTATACATTTCATACATCTAATTTTTCTCAAGATAGGGCTTTATAACAATTTTATTTTGCTGTGAATAAAGCTACTAATTTCTGTGTTTTAGTTATTCAAATTATGTGCAGATAGCTATTGTCTGGCTCTAAGCAAATAAATAGTTAAGTGTTGAGGAAATATAAATACAAGATTACTGTCCCAAGTTATGAATATTCCTAGTGTATTTAGACAAGAAAATGTTAAACGTGTGTTTAGTAAGTTCTATTCAGGCTTCATTCATTATTTGAACTTCTAGAAACAATTAAGTATTGACACAAACATGAAAAAATAATTAAGTCTATGGAATTTAAGAACACACATAATCCTTAACTCTTTTATCATTTAAAAATAGTGGTTACAGATTTTTAATTGGATATAAGGGCTAGTAAAACCCAGAAATATACTTATAAGCTTAGAAAAGTTAATTTAAATGGTGCTTTAAGGATCACAAATAATGAATCTCTAACATAAAACAAATGATTCACTTTCATTTGTTGATAATATTTTAATAATAAAAACAATTTTTGCTTGGCTGGTGTTGCTGAGTGGTTGAGTGTGAACCTATGAACCAGGGGGTTTTGGGTTGATTGCTGGTCAGGGCACATGCCAGGGTTGCAGGCTCGATTTCCCAGCATGGGCCATGCAGAAGGCAGCCAACCCATGAATCTCTCTCATCATTGGTGATTCTATCTCTCTCTCCATCTCCCTTCCTCCCTGAAATAAAAAAAAGATACTTAAAATGTCTTTAAAAGATATTTAAAATAAAAAAGAAATAAAAATGTATTTAAAATAAAAAAGAAATAAAAATGTATATTTAAAATATATATAAATTCTTCCGCACAATGTGAGGAAGTAATTTTTCTTCTACCCCTTTAAGAACACATATAATCCTTAACTCTTTCTATCATTTAAAAAGAACATTTCCCCACCCCTCTACTCTGGAATAAAAGGTTAACAGAAGACAAACCAACAGAAGTTTAATAACATGCATAACTCCTGTGTACATGGGAGACACCCAGAAAAAAACTGAGTAACTCCTAAAATGATCCAAGCTTTCATCTTAAATACCATCTCCAGCTAAAAACACAAGATATTGAAGGGTGAGAAGACAGTTATGAAAAATTTTCAAACAAAGCACAGTAAAGGAGGGTTAGGCTGTTAGGCAGATTTCAGTCTTGCCTTCTTGATTGATAAGCGTTTTGAGAGATTTAGTCATCCTTCTCCTCCTAGTTGGAGACACCCTTTCAAATGGAGATTTTCCTCATAAAGATAAATGTCTCTTATAAAAGGGTAACTGCTACTCAGTTTTCAGGTATTTTCAGCTATTTCCTAAAATTTATCAGCCTAAAATAATATTTATGCCAAAGAGGAATTGAGGAATGAAATGAAGAAATAAAATGGAGTTAGGTATAGTCAAGCTGCTAAGTTACTAAAACCAAGTAGGTTGAAGAATGAAGAAATTATTCTATTCTTGTTTTACTAGTCTGGGACCTTAAACTTTTAAACTCCCCAGTCCTGAATTAATGCTGAAATATATACCAAACCTCCAGATAACACCCTAAAGGGCTGAGGAAAGAATGTTTACAGAGCCAGACCTTACATCCATCCAGACCACCAGTCATCTAGAGGATTACCATCGTGGGCCAATCCAGAGGATAAGAATGTAGGATGGTTCTTCTCAAGAATGTACTTCTGTAAGAACCCTCAGCTTTTCCTTCTCTTTTTGGAGCATCCCTGGTATTGTCAACTTGTGTTTCAGGTTTGCAAACCCCAAGACTTTTGAGTAAGTCCTTACCATGTTCTTCTAGCAAAGCCTGTAGGCTCTTTTTGAATTCATTCCTATTTGGGGGTGACAAATTTTGCTGCCTTTCAGAATAGTTCTATTTCTTGGGAGTTATTGGTGCCCTTGATTGAAAAGAGAAAACAAAAGTTTCTGCTCATGTCATTTAAGAAATAATGATCTGAAAAAGTATAAAGTTGTGAAACTTTTAAATTAAAATAATTCTTATCTTAGAATCTGTAAATGAGATCTCTTAAGATTATTTACATACCAAACTTTATGAAGCATATATTTTCAATTTCACATGTTTGTTGTCCTTCTTTCCTCATATTTTTAAAATAATTTTTAAATAAAGAAAAAATGTATATAAAATAAACATTTCCACAACTTAGAACATCTACAACTGACATTTTTCATATTTATTTATTATTTTTATTTAAATAAAATAAAGCTTTAGAGATTCTAGTCTTCTGTGATGAATCCCCTCAGCACTACTCTTCTTTGAACTCCCCAGAGCAACCACCATTTGACTTTCATAAAAATCCTTGTAATCTATTTACTATATTATCATTATCTTACGTGTTCTTTTTTTTATTATTAAATTATTATCTGTGTACATATCTTACCATTCCCCCCCTTCCCATTCATACTATCTTACGTGTTCTTAAACAATGCATAGTTATGTGTTGTATAGGTCATCCTCCATTTTTTCATTTTCATTCAACATTACTTTTAACATCTCTAATGCTGATCTATCGGGAACCGGCATTAATATTTTAAGCATTCCCTTATTAATAAATACTTATGCTGACTCAAGTTTTCCAAGATTATATTTATTTCTATAATACTAACACTTTCTTAGGTGCCCTTGTTTCCTATGGAGAGTGTTTCAGGCATAAAATTGTTGTATACCTGGGTATGCACATTTGCAGGTCTGCTAGATATTGTCACACTGCTTTACAACGTAGCTTTGCCACTTGCAATTCCACAAACCTGGTCATATTCTCATTTTTGACAATATTATTGGGAAAATAGCACCTTGTTTTGCTTATTTTGCATCTTGATTACATGAAATTATTATATTTAATAAATAATGTACTTTTAATTATGTGTTTATGTTGTAATTATATGATTACATAACTTTCATGTGTATATATACAGATGAAAACATATACATGAAACTTACAGACATGTAAGATTAATAATATGATAATCTTACTTTTTCAATTATATGCTAATTATAGACCCTACAATAAAATGATGTGTAGAATACATAATAATGAAATAGTAGCAGGAGGGTAAGTAGCAAGAAGGTAAGTAGTAGTAAGGGTAATCTTCAAGAGAAGATTCTGAGATGGAAGAAATAAGTGCACACTTGATGATGAAGATAGGAAATGGGTGATGTAGAGGAGAACTGCTGGAGAGAGTCCCTTGACTATGTAATAGAAGATGCGTTGAAGTTTCCAAGTGAAGGACATGAGCAGTTTATCTACAGTTTGGGGAAGGAAGGCAAATTTTGCCATACAGAATAAGTTAGTAAGGTACATGAAATGGGGCAAGCTGTTGAAAGTCCTTTCCTGATGACTTCTGATTGCTTAACTGTTTAGGAAGCAGGATCATTAGATGATATTGAATGAGGGGGAGGAGATGCAGGAATTTAATGAGAAATATTGTAATATTGAAAAGAGTAGGAGAATAAACAAATTAGGAAAATAGTGATTCAGGGGCAGCTCTATTAAGCTCATTTGCGGTTTGTCATCTGAATTGAAAGTTAGCATAGTTTGTGTCTTTTTCTCTAATCATCTTCACTTTGCAGTGGGGAACAGGTGGAAAGGTAAAGTTGTCATGCAATTACTCATCAAGGATATGAAATAGGAAAAGGTTAAGGAAAGTGAGGAATTACCATGAAATGATTGTAATAACTGATTGTGGATGCCGAGTAAAGAGGAGGAGGGAAGGTTTATTACTCTGTTCAGGCCACCATTAGAAAATATCACAGACTGGATAATTTCAACAACCAAAATGTATTTTCATACAAGTCTGGACGCTGGAAGTCAGAGGTTTGATTTCTGCTGGGGTCTCTCTGGTTTGTGCTGCACTACTAAAAAAAGATAACTCGGAGAGGAAGCAGTAAGGCATCCAGAATAGAAGGTCTGAACCCATCCTCACAAATATAAGTTCTCTTAAATAAGTGCTTTCCTTGCCATTGGCTCTGAATTAACCCATTTAGGCCCTATAGAAAAATAGTTCAAATAATCTTTGGATATGAAATGGTGGCTTCACTTTATTGTTTATCGATGCAATGATGGGAACATTATTGATATCAAGTATGTAGCCCAAAGAAAGGAATTCTATTCATACCCCCCAAAATATGAGAAGTGTTGGGATAGATATGTAGACTTTGTAGTCTAAACAGTTTTGTACTTCCTCTGGGACATTTATGCCAGCTGGCCTGGCATTCCCAGTATACACCTGTACACCAGTAAAGGGTAGTAATCCCTTTACTCCAAATGGTGTTCCATTTAAATTATAAAATATAGCCTACCAGTTACCAATATTTGGCTGTACAGGCTAATTTTTAACACTAATATTTCCTCCAACATTTATCATTTAAAAATAGATTAAAAACACAAAGTACATGTTTAATTTACATGTAAAAGTTAGATAAAATTAGCACATAAATTAATATGTGTCATTTACTTATGCTCATTCCATAAGCACAGTTATTCATGCCATTTTATAAAACTAATAGCAAGCATGCTCAGCCATGTGGCTCAGTGATTGTCATGAGGTTTTGGTTCAGTTCCTGGTCAGGGCACATGCCCAGGTTGCAGGCTTGATACCCAGCAGGAGGTGTGCAGGAGGCAACCTATTGATGTTCCTTATTGACGTTTTTATCTTTCTATGCCTCCCCTTCTTTATAAAAATAAAAAAAAATTTAAATCAATAAAAATGTTTTCAAAAATAAAATAAAAAAACTAACAGCAAGGAAATGAATGTTTAGACTATTAAATATAAGAAATATATTGCTTTTACAATAAAAATTATCACGGCTGTGTTTTAATTTTATATGAAACAAATGTTAATCCCATTTAAATGAAGGAAAAAAAAGTTTTGATTGTGTGGAAGAGGAAAAAAAAACTTTCTTCTACCCTTCAATGTTCCTTTTAGTTGGTCTAGTAATTAAATTGACATGAGAGATATTACAAGAGAAAACAACCAAACTTAATTGCATATATATACAAGGGAGTCCCACATACAGGAGAGTCAGAGAAACTGCATTCATGAGAAATTTAAAAACAGAAAGTAAAAATGAGGTATATATGACATTCTGAGCTAAAGATGAGGTAAGGCACTTGGTGCTTCAGAAGGAGGAAAGTCATTACAGGATGATAGGAATAGATGTTCAATAATTAGCAGTTTTCCTTGAAATATAACTAGGTAAAAAAAAATATTTCTGGTGATAACTCTTACTATAGGCAAGGCCCCTCATTTAAATTATTTAAGGGAGAGATAAAAGTTTATTGTGAGCCTGCAGGGTCTCTGTTGCCTTTAGCTCAAAATAATGTTTTTACCACAGAGGCAAAGGAATAAAACATAAATACCTTCATTCTTAAACATGACAAATAAATATGATTCCCTTTGCTTGGCTCAGTTTTTCCCCAAATCCATTCAAATACATGAATCACAGATGTTCCCACGGCAAATCCTTAGAGATGTGAATGCAGGGTAAAAACAAGTATTTAAAAATAACTTGAGTAACAGAACAAAAAAAATTAAATGTGAAAACTCTTGTAACAGTTTTAAGATTAGCAACAACCCTGGGGGAAGTAGAGGGAGCATGTCATTGAAATCATACACCCAAGAGTGTAAGAGTGTAGAAGGTCACAATATATCAATTTTGAATGTGGAAGAAGATAATCTGTGAGGACCTCACTTGGCAGATGACAAATGTCCTCTAGGCTTTTCTAGATTAAAGCCTGCCAAACATGAAATTTCTGCATAAAGCTGTCAACTGATCTGTAGCACTATTGTATTGCTACAGATTTCAGGAGAGATAGCCAAAAGAATCAAGCTAAAACACATGCAAAAAGATTAAAACCAGTTTTGAATCTTAGGGAGCAAAAGAGGACAGGGATCTACAAATAGAACTTAAAATATGTTGAGGAAAAGGACAAAAACTTTTATTGGACACAATAATTATTTGACTCTAAGTGACATAACAAAATTCAGCTCTATTTACTATTTCTAATTCATGAAAATTAAAAACTATTAGAGCTGAAATGGATCCTGGGTAAGTCAATAAGGAGGTAAAGTTTGGAGTTTGCACCATAAGTTAGATACTCCTAAACTTGAATTCTAGCTCTGCATGTACTCAGTGATTGATCAAGGTAAATTTATTTACCTTTTTCCATGCTAATAAAAATGTTTGTAAAGGGAGGATGATACAATCTATGTATTTTGTGATAAGTTATAAATTAAGTGAGGTAGTTTAAAATTTAAACTCTAAATAACTATGTTTATTACTTGACGAGAGGCCCGATGCACGAAATTCATGCAAGAGGAGGCCTTCCTTCCCTGGCTGCCTGCACCGGCTTCCCTCTGGCTCTGGGTTCCCTCTTAGCTCTGGCTTCATCCAGAAGGTCATCTGGAAGGGCATGGAGTTTAATTAGCATATTTTTAAAATATATATATTTTATTGATTTTTTTACAGAGAGGAAGAGAGAGGGATAGAGAGTTAGAAACATCGATGAGAGAGAATCATCGATCAACTGTCTCCTGCACCACCCCTACTGAGGATGTGCCTGCAACCAAGGTACATGCCCTTGACCTGAATCGAACCTGGGACCCTTCAGTCCGCAGGCTGATGCTCTATCCACTGAGCCAAACTGGTCTCGGCTTAATTAGCATATTATGCTTTTATTATCCAGGTCAACAGCCATGTAACAAGTGGCAGGGGTCATACTGGTTTTTCTAGTATTGATTCTGTATCTAGAACAGAAATTGTAATTGGAACACCATCTGATTATGTTTAGAATAGGGTGCAGATATTCTCCAAGAGTCATCCAATTTCTATCCAGGAAAACAGGTTAAACTTATCAGTAAATGGAGATGTAACAAGCATCACCACCCTGCTTCTTTCAAGAAGTGATGGCATTAATCCCTAGAATTCATGAAAAAAAAAAATTCCCCTTTTTGTGAAAGCAATCTTCACAAGAAGGGAATGTTTCAGGAATTTCCACTTAACTCTTCCTTTAGCCACTGCGTCACAGAGCAAATGTAAGGATTCTGCCAGTTGCCTATTATATATAATTTATCCCAATTATATATCCAGAAACTGGAAAAACAATTAGATGCACTATGAACTGAGATTGAGCTAAGACACTAATCACTTGACTGTCCTAAGCCCCTACTTTGATTCATGGACGATATCACACCAATTCAGGTTTTAGCACCAATTCAGAACAAATGTCTACTATTAACTAAAAGTACTGGGCGTTGCCCTAACTGGTTTGGCTCAGTGGATAGAGCGTCAGCCTACAGACTGAAGAGTTCTCAGGTTCCATTTCAGCAAAGGGCATGTACCTTGGTTGCGGGCACATCCCCAGTATGTGCAGGAGGCAGTTGATTGATGTTTCTCTCTCATCAATGTTTCTAACTCTCTATCCCTCTCCCTTCCTCTCTGTAAAAAATCAATAAAATATATTTAAAAAAAAATAAAAGTACTGGGCATTTCCTTTTCACTTTAGTAAATAGCCTCGGGTCCCTTTGGAGAAGGTCTGGAATATATATCGGCAGCAATAGTGCAGGGTCTTTGCTCAAAAAAACACACTGTCTCCTTTAGTCAAGGGGCTTTAGGTCTGAAACATTATATGGCTATGAGTCTCCACTGTGACTGTTCAAGTCAGGTTTTTGACTACTTGATATAGAAGGTTTGTTTTTTTTCCATGTAATGCTCTAGCTGACTGACCATTTATTTTATTTTTTTCATAGGGACAACAGGATCAATTAGTCACTGTCCTAGATCTCTAAAATGCAAGGAACTCTTATTACTGACATGTTATTTTTGCCCTTTATGGTAAATATATCAATCTTATCTTTGGCAATTAATTGCTATTATTGGGCATCTCATACTCTTGGTCCCCACTTGGTTTGTTGGTAAACACTTAACAACTAGATTGCCAGTGAAGGTGGGGAGGGGGGGAGGGTGAGAAAGGAAAAGGGAAAAAAGGAAAGAAATGGTAAGAAGGGAAGGAAAGAGAAGGAGGGGGAAATAAAGCAAGTTCTTATTTGTGGCATTTGCTGATTTTTGTAGTACAAATTCCACCATTAAGGCTGACTTCAAGTTACTGATATATCACTGAACATAAAGTTGAGAAGAGATACAATATTTAGTATTTTTACCATATATACACAATAGACATAAATAAGTTAAAGGGTTTTTCTCATTTTGATAGAAATTCCTCTGGAATTATAAGTTTTTATCCTCTGACACCACCCATTTTCCACACCAAGATACTGACTGACTCTTTTGCTTAAATTTTCATAGCTTCCAATTTGATCAAAATAGCCCTTTTCCAGAGGAGCTTTTCAATGAAATAAACTACATTTTTGTTTCTCACTATTTAGTTGTATTGTGTATGTTTTATGTTACTTTCAAATAATTAATAATGTTCTTTTAAGAAACCATATGTGGGATAAAAGAGATGATGGTAGCAGTAGCACTAACTTTGAATATTCTCAATTCATTCTTAGAAAGAGGGCAACTAGGATAGGCAAAACACCACCACCAACCTCATAGACATAGACAATAGTATGTTAATTACCAGAGGAAAAGGAAAGGGAGGAAAAAGAGGAAAAAGAGGGGATGAATAGTAATGCAAGGAGACTAGACTTGGGGTGGTGAACACATAATAAAATGTACAGATGATGTATTATGGAACTGTAGACCTGAAACTTATATAATTTTATTAACCACTGTTACCTCAATAAAGTCAATTTTTTAAAAAGGAAAAATAACATCTAATACAAAAATTGGTGCCACGATAATTTTATAAGCCTTAGAGTATGCACAAACCAGGCCAACTCCAATGTAGCATGAAAGGCTGTGAGGAGGAGAAGTTGTGTGGGAACAGCAGAGGAAAGACAAAGAGGGCTTCTGGCAGATTTAACACCTAGGAAACCAAGCTTCCTAACCAGCCCTCATTTCTGTGGGTGAACAAGTCAACTGACAAACTGGGGAAAGTCTTTAAAGTCTTCAATTTGCTGGTAAGTGCAAAGGGGACTGAGACAATCAGAGCATGCAGGAGATCCTGGGCCCACAGGGCTCCCCCAAATATTCAAGAGGGAGGGCTCACTTCTGGGAATAGAACTTACGTAAATCCTGAAATTTCAAATACAAGTGGGAGAGGGATTCTGACAAAGATATATCTCAAGAAGTTTTGAAGAGGGGGTTTAAGGTCAGCTATACGGCAAAATTGGAGGTTCCGATCCTTGTCCCTCCCAAAACAAAGACTTAACAACGTATGGACCAAAATACCTTTATGAGAACTTCAGAGTCAAGTTAAGAAGTTGCAGTAACCCAGAAAAACATGGGACTAAGAACAACTGCATTGAAATAAGTAAGTTTACCTTTCCCTGTGTCTTCCTCTTCTCCCAGATGACAGAGTTAAACATCAAAAGAGATGCTAACAATTTCTCTTGCAGGGGCTACAAAGAATGAGAGGAGCATCCCACATACCCAGCTTTTGGAATGCTGCCTGAGAAATCTCCTGTCTTGCTCCACCCAGAGTGCTGAGGAATTTGGCATAGATGGAATGCTTTGGAGCAGCTGAGTACAAAGAGGCATGGGTGGCTCTTGGCAGCTGGTGCAGCACATAGAAGCCAGCTTAGTCCCCAGCAGATGGCAAGGAACTCAGCAGATAGTGCAAATCTCAGCGGCCTATGTGGATCTTAGCAGATGATGCAGTTCTTAGCAGCTGGATTACATCTGCAGGAGTGAAATGAGGCACATAACCAAGAGACTTCTCCAGAAGGTGGGGGTGGGGGGGGGATTGGGGCTTGTGTACCATGTCCTGGCATCTTAGTGCATTGTCCTAGGGAAAAGAGGACAGTACCCACATAGCTCAGCACGTATGGAAAAAGACATGCAAACCTGAGACTTCTCTCCCAGGAAGGAGGAGAGGAGTGGAAAGTGCACACCCTATTAAAAGGTTTGAGAGGCTTCCAGAACCTCTAGTCAGGCTGATTGGTTAAAGTCTTTCACTGCTACAGTTCTGAAAACGGAAAGAGGTGCCTGCTTGTTCAATATGCACACACAAACACAGGCTACAAGAAACACAAAGAATCAGGGAAATATAACATTAACAAATGAAAAGTAATCTCCAGTAACTGACAGAAAAGGAATAGATCTCTATGAAGTACAAAACAAAGAATCCAAAATAATAATCTTAAAGATGCTCAGTGAGCTACAGGACAACACAGACAGCTAAACAAAAGAGGGGAAACCACTAAGTTAATGAATATAATATATGCATTATGAGTGTCCCAGAAGGAGAAGAGAGAGATAAAAGGGCAGAAAATTTATTGAAATAAATAAAGACAAAATCCTCCAAACCTAGGGGAGAAAAAGAATATCCAGGTTCATAATGCCCAAGAAATTCCAAATATGAGAAAACCAAAGCAGTCTACATGAAGACACATAAGAAAATTGTTGAAAGTCAAAGGCAAGAAGAAAATTTTGATAATAGCAAGAGAAAAGACTCATCATGTGGAACACGAGCAGATTTCTCAGAATAAACCTTGCAGTTCAGAAAGAGAATGGAAAAATATATATAGAAAGGAAAGGAGAAAGGATTCAAAGAACATCACTACAAAACTAACAAGACATAGAAAGGCAGGAACAAAGAAAACAGGAAGAGATGAAAAAAGACAAAATAAATTGACAAAATGCCAATAGTATACTTTCCTTATTGAAAACTTTAAACACAAATGGATTAAACTCCCCAGTAAAAATTTTTTTGAAGTGTCTGAATAGATGAAAGACCCAACTATATGCTGTCTTCAAGTGATTCTCTTTAGATTAAGGACACACAAACTTACTTAGTGAATGTTTGTAGTTAGTAAAGCTACTGTGAATGATGTATATGCTACAAATTTGGATTGAGACTTATTGAAATATAGTAGCCAATCAATAATTGAGATAGAGCAAATAGGTCATTGGGCAAATGGAAGTGGAACTCTATCTATACAGAATAAATTAAACTGAATCTCTAATTCACATCATTTACAAAATTCAGATGTAAATAGATTAAGAACTACATAGGAAAAATGAAACTTGAACATTTTAATAAAAACAATGTTTAAGAAGAACTTTATAAACGCAGTCAGAATAAATTTCTGAAATAAGGGCAAAAATTACAACCCAAATGGGAAAAAATGATGCATTTTACCACAATCAAATATCCATGCACCAAAAGATATTTGCTAACTATTTCATATGAAAAATTAGAAGCCAGAGAAGTTAACAAATTCTTACTTCTCAACAAGAAACGTAAGCAACCCAATAACAAAGTTCACAGAAAAGATAGATAATTGATAAACATCTGAAAAGCAACTCAATCTTATAACAATGAATAAAATATTAATAGAAACTATGGTAAATATATTTTCATACTCATTGTAAATTTCATACATCAGTAAAAATGTAAGTCTTGCCAAAAACCAATTTGGCTCAATGGATAGAGCGTCGGCCTGCGGACTGAAAGGTCTCAGGTTCGATTCTGGTCAAGGGCATGTACCTTGGTTGAGGGCACATCCTCAGTAGGGGGTGTGCAAGAGACAGCTGATTGATGATTCTCTCATCGATGTTTCTAACTCTCTAGCCCTCTCTCTTCCTCTCTGTATAAAATCAATAAAATATATATTTTTAAAAAATGTAAGTCTTACAATAACATTGTAAATGAGGTAAGAAAGCAGTAAAAATTTCTATACATTGTTGAGAGCTTATAAATTCAGATAATCATTTTGGAAAGTAATTTAATTTTATCTAATAAAGTTGACTATAACCTTTCATTGCTAACTGCATACCTTAAAGAAAATTTTGCTCATGTTTTTTTTTTTTAAATATACTATAATTTTCTAACGCATGTAGATTAAAGAAAGCAGAAATATCCATTTAATGGCATCCTTCTGAAGAGAGCATAACATTATTCTTTTGTTCTTGCTTGCAAGTTAAAATTCCCAAAAACTCACTGTTTAATATTATTCTTTCTCAAATTTGTGGTAAAATTCACAACCATTTTATTTGTGTTGTTATTGTTCTTGGTCAAATCCCATGGAAGAAAGTATACTTCTTCTGGACATAAGTAAAGAATACCCCTCAATATATACTGAATTCATCTCCACAAGAAAAAAATAAGTATATTTTTATTGGAAATCAAAAGAAAAATCTAAAATAAATTAAAGGATATCTGCTTACCTAATAAATGAATCCAGCTAGCTAGCTAGCTTTCAATCTACCAACAATCTCCATTTTTATTTGTCTAGGTGCCTGGAAGTCATACATTTGTGAGATTTAGAGTGAGTAATTTCAGAGACTGAGTTCTAAGTCTCATTTTGAATATGTAGCAAGGTGGGGAGGGGTTATAAAACTATTCCATCTTCCCTGTTCCTATATATCAACATTAGAAATCTCTTTTTAATTGCTAAGTACAAATGAGGCAAAGAGTTAGGTGCTTTTAAATCATTATTCTTCATTGTTTTTCTGATTGTATCCAGATTTTCCCTGGACAATTTTTGCCATGGCTGAGTTGTTAAGAAACAATGAACCTGATTAAGAGGCACTATAATTTAATGGTTAAACCAATACATGCTCTAAAGATAGAAGTGTGTTCTAATACTGCCTGGGTAAACACGAGCAATTTATTTAATCTCTCTGAATGCCCTGATTGAGTCATTTACAATGGAGATAATCACATTAAGCACCTAATAGAGTTGTGTGAATTAAATTAGACAAATTGTGCCACATTTAGCACAAATCCAGGCACAAAATACAAGATGAATACAAATTAGCTGCCATTATTCTCCTCTGAAGCCTGGGGAATATATCTTCCTTTAACTTCCAATACTGAGGAAGCAGGAGTATGGCTATTTTATACATTGTGAAACATCTGTGTGGGGACAGAGAGTGCATATGAGTGAGTTGTCTGCAGCTTCATTGGTATTGTGTTAGTTTCCTATGGCTGCTATAAAAAAATGCCACAAATTTGATGGATTAAAAACAACAATATTTGCTGTTTTGAAGTTATGGAGGTCAGCTGTCTGAAATCAGTTTCTCTAGGCCTATTTCAAGATGTCAGCAGATCTACATTCCCTCTAGAAACTATAAGGGAGAATCCATTCCTCACTCTTTCAGCTTCTGCAGGCTGTTGGCCTTCCTGGCCGTGTGGCCTCCTCAGTCCAGTCCCTGCCTCCACGGCCACGTGGCCCTCTCCTCTTCTGTGTGAAATCTTCCTCTGCCTCGCTTTTGATGAATTTGACAAAGAGCTCAAGATTCTTAACTTAATCACATCCATAAAATATCTTTTAAACATTCCCAGATTTGGGACTGGTTCCCAGATACCCTTGGGGACAGCGGGTCAGCCTACTACCAGCATCTTACTCTCCAGCTAGTTCTATCAGGACGGCCACTCCCTCTTCATCACATAACTGGCCAAAATAAGATTTTATGGTTTAGTATCTGTCACACACATGTAACCTATAAAATGCTATAAATTGATTTTCCTCAAGATTTTAATCGTAGGTTGTGGGATCTGGATTCAAACTGTCTGCACTCCAAACTTGGCTCCTGCATATACTAGGTGAGTGACATGAGGACTTTTACTTAAGCCCTCTGTGTTACAGCTTCCTCATTTACAAATGGAAATAATAATTATTTCATAAATTTGATGTGGAGATCAAAATAAATCACACATGTGAAATGCATGCAATTATATTTAGCACATTACTAAAGAATAGATGTCATTCTTTTTATGTTATTGTTTTGTTATTAAACACAGTTGCATATGAGCTGTATTTCTCAATCAGCGATGACAAACGTGGTTATCATTCAAGAGGGAATCTGACCTACATTTTATATTATGTTAGACTAAAAAGAAAAAAGGAAGGAGCTGAACTATAGCAGAGTTATATGCTGTCTCCCTTTTGTTTCTATCTTTTATCCTTAACTCAGAAGCAGATGGAAAACATACTTGAAATTTCAAATGAGCCAATATCACTGACAAGCTCATGAAAATGGTTTATGGAATACACTAAAAAAAATCTTAACAGTCACATTTTGGAAACTATTGTAATTAGCAGCAATGCAATTTACTAGTCTAAAATGTGTAAATAAATTTTTATCTATATATTACACCTTAATTTTATAATGAAAAGTATTATCATTTTTCTTGCATTTCATATATACATAACATTTTTTCTAAGAATGTTTTCAAAATGTTTATTCATATTTATTTTTAAATTACATTTAAATTAGATGATCATATAGGTTTCAAGTGTACATTTCTGTGATACATGATCTATATATTTCAAAGTATTTATTGAGCGCATATTTATTCAAGGTTGTTGGTGGCATTACAGGTGCAATATACTAGTAATAAATAATACATAATGGCTTCTTAATTCCTGAGAGGTCCTAATTTTTAATATAAGAATTTCAATATCAAAAACTTCACTATGAAAACCATGTATTGATAATTAAAACTAATAATTACACATTTTTATATGGATTATCACATGCACTCCAATATGTGATCTTCAAAAACATTTTCCCATGATTGCAAAGCTAGGTCTTAAAAAAAACTCACAAAAAATAAATCTAAGTTCCTTGACTCAAACTACTATGCTTTGCTTCTCTCAAAAGTTTAGAGGACAAGAGCTATAGAATTTCAGGGAAATATGTTCCTTACCTTCTAAGAGTCACAAAAGAGGATTCATTGAAGTGGCTAAATTTTAACCTAATCTTGATACATTTTAGATTAAAGGCCAGAGATAGTGTTAGTATTTTAAATGGAGCAAGCATCGCCTAGTTTAATGAAAAAAGGTGATAGATGGGACTGGAAAATATCAAGTTGATAAATAAAATACTTGTAATGGAATATGAGAGATTGATATCAAATTGGTGAAAGACTAAAAAAGTGCAGATTTTACTAGGCATATAATAGAGAATTAAAGTTTATGAGATGAATCATATGCTGCAAATTCTGTAAAAGAAGAAATAAGGGCAGATCAGAATACAGGCTGGATAAGAGGGTGTAGTGAAAATTACTGATGTGGCTTGAGTGGGCATACTGCAGACCTTTACTAGAGCCATAGCAGAGTGAAAGAATAAAAAGTAAAGAATGAGAAAAAAGCAACTAAAAAGAATGTGTTAATTTATTACAAAAAAATGATAATAGTATTTTTAGCTGCCTACTAAATAATTAATATTTTAGTTGCACTGCATTGGTATATTAACATGTTAACTTAATGGTATTTATTTTATTGTATTTTTAAAAAATCTTTACTCGCCGAAACCGGTTTGGCTCAGCAGTAGAACGTCGGTCTGGGACTGAAAGGTCCCAGGTTCGATTCTGATCAAGGGCATGTACCTTGGTTGCGGGCACATCCCCGGTAGGGGGTAAGAGGCAGCTGGTCGATGTTTCTCTCTCATCGACCTTTCTAGCTCTCTATCTCTCTCCCCTCCTCTCTGTAAAAAAATCAATAAAATATATTTAAAAAAATATAAAAATAAAAAATCTTTACTCAAGGATATTTTTTCCATTGATTTTTAGAGATAGTGTAAGGGAGGAAGAGAGACCAAGATAAAAATTAAACATTAATTGGAGAGAGACACATAGACTGGTTGCTTCCTGCATGCCCCCCAGATCGAACCTGCAATGGAGATATGTGTTCTTGATTAACTGGAATGGAACCAGGGACCCTTTAGTCCTTGGGCTGATGCTCTATCCACTGAGCCAAACCGGCAACAACAATTTATTTGCATTTAAAAGTATCTATGAGTAAATATTATTACATCTTTTAACTAGTTATATGGTTGGCGTTAGGTAAGGACAGAATCATTTACTGAATAATTTAATCAAGATCAAACAGAAATAAATGTAGAACAAGAAAAAACAAGGTAGCAATATTGGCTGTCATCATATAGTACAAGGAAAAGGGAGGAATATAATAATAGCTCACAATTCAAGCGTGTATAGTTTTTAGTGGTTTTTGTGTGTGTGTGTGTTGTTGTTTTTTTTTTAAATAACAGGCTTAAGAATTATTTTCGGTTTTAAGATTTAAGCATTGATATATCAACTTTACATCTTTCTAGTTGTTAATTTGGACAACTTGTTTTATTTCTCTGAGATTCATGTGTCTTTTATAAAAGGGTACTAATAATCACAAGTTAACCATTTTTGTAGTAGTTAAATGATATATTTGCTAGTTTTCATAGTGTCTAGTATTAGCTTAGGCTCAGCAAAGGGAAGTTATAGTGACTTTTGCAGGTTGAGGTGATATTAAATACTATTTTGTCACCTTTGACAACATTCAAAGAAAATATAGTTATTTATACACTAGAAATTATTTAGTGTATGAATAATTTCAAACTTGAGTACAAAACACCTAAAGTACAAAAAATTTGTCACTTTATGTGTTGTTGTTTTAATTGTACTGATAAAGAAATAAAAGAAATTTGGTCTATGTCCCTGCAGCAGTTCTAATAATTGTTTTATCTTGGTTTTTCTTCACCACTGGCCTGGGAGCATTTTGAGATTAAAGAGGTATCTTGGATCCTTGGATCCTTCAATGCCTATCACAATGTCTGACATGTCATATGCAATCAGAGTTTTTGTCAAATGAACACGTAAACACTGGATTTCATTTTGTAAGCTCATCATCATCCTGACACTATTTCCATCCTGAACTATTTTTCTTAACCTCAGTGGAAGAAGAGAGAAGGTCATATTTCAGTGAGCAAACATAGGAACAGCAATGCGGTCAGTAAACCATTATCAGAGGGTGTAGACAACTTTACTTTTCGTTGTTTATAGATAATCAGATTTCTGCCCACTGAAGCAACACAATCCTCAGCAAGAAACAGTGCATTGGCTAACGCTTTGTTCTGCTCTGGATTATTTTAAGCATTCTTGTGTTTTATACAGAGCACAGATCACTCGGGACTCTATAGTAATGATTAGATGGCATACAAAGAGGACCAGTACCAGAGACCTTTGTCTCTATACCAGCAATGTCTGCAGTAATCTATACCAGATGGTGCTGGAGAAGTCTTTGGTTTGTAACTTCTCTGAGGAACTCATGACTAAAAGCAGGGTTAAATTGAGAAATAAAATTGTAAAATTTTTGAAATAAAGTTGGATAGTTTTCTGTAAGTTAAAGAATATTTGTACTCTGACTATATATATATATTTTATATTCTCTCCCATAGTATAGTTTAACAGGAGCCTGTATAAACAGAATCAAGGGGAAATTCTAGAAATTAAAAAAAAGATAACTAGCCAAAACCGGTTTGGCTCAGTGGATAGAGCGTAGGCCTGCGGACTAAAAGGTCCCGGATTCGATTCCGGTCAAGGGCATGTACCTTGGTTGCAGGCACATCCCCAGTAGGGGGCGTGCAAGAGGCAGCTGATCGATGACTCTCTCATCGATGTTTCTAACTCTCTAATCTGTATCTCTCTCTCTTCCTCTCTGTAAAAAATCAATAAAGTATATTTAAAAAAAAGATAACTATCTTTGTAAGAATTTTTACTGTACTATTAAACTATTTTACAGTAAATGTGCATATGCATATATTTAAAATTAACCAAAAATTGGTTTGCTGTATAGCAGTGTCTTAAATAGTAATGTTTCCTGGCCGTGTGGCTTAGTTGCTTGGAGCATAATTGGGTACACTAAAAGAATGTTTAATTCTGGGTCATGGCACATACCTGGGTTACATGTTTGATCCCCTGTTGTAGTGCATAAGGGAGTCAACTGATAGATGGTTCTCTCAGATCAATGTTTCTCTCTCTTCCTTGCTCCCTCTCTAAAATCAGTAAAAACCTATCCTTGTGTAATGATTAAGAAAAAAAGGATGTTAGTATTCTCTCAATTTCCCACTTACATCTCACTAAGGAGTTGGGGTACTACTGCTGGTGTTGCTTAGGATATATTTCCCTCACAGAATATGCCATGGGTATGACAACCAACATCAGCATCCTAATACCAACACATGCTTACATATGAAGTTTTTAAATTACTTAATATGCTAAGACTTTCAAAGAGTCAAGTACTAAAAGTCTGACTGTATTCCAGTATAACTGTTAAATGAACCCTGACAGAGACTGAGGATAGAGGCATAAACTATACACAACATGTTATTAAAAACTGTAAGAGGATTTCACCAGTACTGAGATTGACAAAGAATTTGAAAAAGGGCTATATATATGCCCAAGCCATTGTCATAATATTTGGCCATATCTTCATTTGATCAAGGATTTATAAATCCTAAAAACCCAACATGTAAGCTATGAAAAGTTTCTTTAGAATGAAAAAGAATGTGTTAAATACTCAGAGAAAGATAATACTTATAAAGTATTTTACTAAAGAAAACAATAGTTAAGAAATTGATTTTGCATGCTCAATGGGGAAAAATGTGACATGGTTTAAGCAACCCAGAAATCCAGTTAATAAAAAATAAGATGAAATAAGAAGGTAAGAATATGAGCTAAATACAAAAATGAAGTAATTCATGAGGTAAAAAAAAAACACCTCTATAATATATAGAAATAAAAATAGCCTATGTCATGATGTGTTTCCTTATGCTTTCTGCTAGGAAATTTACAATGTTATGTCTTACATTTGAATCTTTAATTCATTTTGAGTGTGAATATTCAGTTTTCCTACAAGTAAGAGCACTGTCATTTGATAAAAGATCAATTCTGTTAGATGGAAACATGAATTTGTTGTCTTGGAGAGAAAGAATACATTCGAAGAAAAAATAGAAAATAGTCCAGGCAGGAAAAGAGACATACATCCAACAGAAAGGTGGGGAAAGACTTGAATAGGTACTTTGCAAAAGATGACATCCAGCTGATAATGTATTCTTTGACTATGACTCAGCTGTGTGATTTCCTTCAGCCATAGAATGGGGTAGGAGCCTTGCACATTTTGGCCTGACTATTGTCATATGTAGGTGAATCCTGTGGTCTAAAGAGGATAACAGACTAAAGAAGCAGAGCCCTTCCCGGAGACAACCCACAAATCTGCAGCAAGAAGCAACCTTCTCAGCCACTGCTGCTGAACTAAAGCTACCTAGGACCCCACCTACTATGAGTCATCTGAACCTCATTGGCCAATATACCTTTAAAATAACCCCATTGCTGTATGCTGCTTAGATGTCTTGCTATTGCTTATTAAGAGGGTTGTTACAAATGAATATTTCTGTACCAACTATACTGTCAATAAGTATAAAGTCACACAGTTCATGTCACAGTGGGATGGTTGATGTATAGAGACCAATGATCTACAACCACTACAGGAGCTTGTATAAACAGAATCAAGAGGAAATTCTGGAAATAAAAAAGATAACTATTTTATTTTTATATAAAATAAAGTGCTTGTGTGAGCACTCCCATGCACCACACAGGAACAACATAAGTATTGACACACAAAAGTTGAAAAAATGTTTCCATAGAGACTTTGGAATTCTGAAAGGGGCTTGCTATCCAGAAAAAGATATAAATATATTCTTGAGATTTTTATGAACACCTGAAAAATAAAGTACAGAACAAAACAAAAATCCTATAAAACAGTTGTTTAAAATATAAAATTAAAGTGCCAAGGGAAGACATGACTTTGGGGGGTGGGTACATGGTACAATATAATAGAAATCCACACCTGAAACCTATATGTTCATGATCAATGTCACTCCAATCAACTTAATAAATAAATACTTTAAAAAACACTAAGTGAAAAATAAGGTCATTTTCCTTCCCTTTCTAGACTCTCAAGGGTCTATGGTTCTAAAAGCAAATATGGAGAGTGCAGCTGTGGCTGTGCTCATGGTAGGCATCATTAGCAATGACAGCAGGAAGACTTCTGAATTGATTTATAGGCAGCACTGGGACCCTAAGAGCAAAAGAAGAGGCCAGATACTGCATACTGACCACAGTTTAAAAACTGTAGTGTGAGCAGCCACTGGAGAACTCCATCAGGTAAGTGGAGAATAAAGTAATAGTTTTCTGCTGCAGGATATGATGAACATACAGTTTTAGCCCATCTTATAATCATTAACAGTGATATTAGATATTCTTCAATTATTCTGACAAGCAACATTAAATAAATTGATATCTCAATGTTCAATTTTCAATCTTTTTCATTTATGATCCATTCCTCCCATCTCATAGAAAAAAAAAATAAGCAAAGTATCACCCTAATTTTTCAATTTGAAGTGAAAGCTCTTTCTTAAGATAAAAGCATGTGAGTGCTCATATATTTTACTCAATTAAGATGAAATTGTAATATAAAGCTTTAAATTTTAAGTTTCACCCCCAGACACAACTTACATTGCTAGTAGTTATACATTTTTCTTGGTACTCATTTTCATTGTTCTCATGAGAAGAACATTTTAATTGCAGAGAAGGAAAATAAATTGTCTTAGGAAAAAATGAATCACTCTTTGAGGAAATGTAGTATTGGTGTGCTTAAACAAACTCTGCTTGATATACTCTCTTTGTTTCAACCCACAAAAAAAAAAAAAACACAAAAAAAACAAACAAAAACAAAACAAAACAAAATTTCCTACCAAAGGGCATTAAAATAAAAGTCTTATAAAGAAAGGAACATTATCATAAATTTTGAAAGTGCAAGTTAACTATGAAAGAATCTGTATATTTTCTATATTTTTTTCTTGAAAGTCTCACCACAAATAGTGTAAATGTATTATTTTCTATCAAAGCAGTATCAAAATATAAATACACACATACAATGGATGAACTTGGATGGAATAATTTATGTAATTTATATAACTTACATATTGGCTCTTTGCACTGACATATCAAATCAATGTGCCATGTCAGACACAAACAAAAGTTTATATATGCCATGTGGTATGAAACAGAGAAGTTATTTAAAGATGAAGGAAAATGATCAATCAGCAAAGAAATAAAATAAACAGCAATGAAATGATCAGTTTTGTAACAAAAAGAGTACTCAAGTTCTAGCAAGTATTTGGGAACTTAAAGCCTTATGAAAACAGAGAACAAGCTTCTATTTAAGAAATACAATACAATCCATCCATTATTTGTTATAATTATTATTTCTGTTTTCTAGTTTTATTCCTTCCCATTTAGAATCATACATGGTAGACAAGCTGATGATGAATTGTCTATTATTTAGCAATCACTATTTGTAAGGTAATATGAAAAAAGATAAGGATACTCAGAAGATATATATAACTAGGGGCCCAGTGCACAAATTTGTGCACCTTGAAAGGAACTGTGGGCCGTGAGGCTGCAGTGGGCATAGGTGCAGGTCTTCATCCATCCTCGGTGCCACTGGTCCCCTGTCGGCAAGTAATTCCACTTCCAAGCGCTGATGGCGCCAGCCTGCTTGCACCTGCTGACCATGTGGAATGGAGCGTTTGGGGGCCGGCCCCAGCAGCAGGTGCAAGCAGTGGCTAATGCCCTAAAAGCTTCTCAGGAACAGAGGGAGGTGGAGAAGCCCTCAGGGGCAATCAGGGCCTGCAGCCATTGCTCGAACCCAGTGATGGCGTCAAGCAATCAGGATAGGCATCAGGAGACAGCAGTGGGTTCGAGAGACAGCTGCTGGTCTGCATTGCCCCTCAGGAGCAGGGAGAGGTGGAGAAGCCCTCAGGGGTGATTGGGGCAGGTGCTGGGTGCCAGCAGTGGGTGCAAGAGGTGCTCCAGTGCCAGCCGCAGGTATGAACACTGCAGAGCGTGGGAGCAAAGAATTTTCAGTAAGCATCAAAGGCTTGCCCCAATGACAGTGACCAAGTCCCACCTTGGTCTGGTGCCCCCACTCACCTGCTCCACCATCCCGCTGCAGCAGATGTCCAGCATGTTCTGTGCTCTTCTGCCTGCTGCCAATGCCGGTCATGTTCCTCGAGCACCCCCTGTTGGTCAGTGCACATCATAGTGACCAGTTCTGTTGTTCCTACATTCAGTCTATTTGCATATTTGGGTTTTATATATAGAGATGATATTTACATATAGAGATGAATATACATTCACCTATATATCTCTTTATCTAGAGAGAAAGAGAGGATGAATTGCTAAGTGCCAAAGAGAGATAAAGAGAGATGAATATAAAGAGTATAAGTATGCTATGAAATATTAAATGAAAGTAATATTTCAAATAGAGTATTATGAAGAACTTTGAGAATGTAGTGATAATTAAGCTGAACCTGGAAAGATGAATATGATTTGGTGTACAGAGATTTGGGAATATGGCGTTGAAAATACATTTCTGGAAACTTCCTTCAAGACAGAAATGTCAGTCACATTAAGGCACATCAATAGGAAAGTCCTTGGAGGCAGTTTGTAGAGACATAGTCTGTAAAGAATAATGAGCATTATTTCTGGAAAATGATATTGGAGCCATATAATAAATGTAAATAGAGTTTACTTTAACTATGTTTTCAGTAGGAATTAACTGGTTTTTTTTTTTTGTAGTTTGTAGTTATTGGATAGTGGCATGATTTTGCTTCAAGAATTTTAATCTGGAAGAAAACTGTAAAATTCATTAGAGTTATGAGATAGTCAAATTTAGATACTAGTTGGATGGTCATCATCCATCTCAGTCAGTCTGGATGAGTGATTAAGAAAATGCTCTGGGGAGTCAGGAATGAAAAGATTAGAAGTTAAATCAAGGGAAAGGAGAAATACAATGATGACGGGAATTGCAACACCGGTATGGAACATAAAGGAATGCCCTATTCAGCCCTTGTTCTTTAAAGCTTACTTTCAGGAGGCCCAGCTTTGATAGTTTGCCCCCTTAACTCTGCTTTCACCACCAATGAAGGCCTAAAAACCTCTCAAACCTATAAATTTTCATGATACATCATTGATTATTAGATCTACTGAATGTCAGATCAAAATGAACCTCATTTATCAATTAGGTGTCTCCCATTTTAATTTTTTTAAATACTGATTTAAATTATTGATTTCAGAGAGGAAGGGACAGGGAAAAAGAGATAGAAACATCAATGATGAGAGAGAATCATTGATCAGCTGCCTCCTGCATGCCCTCCACTGGGGATTGAGCCTGCAACCCAGGTATATGCCTTTAACCAGAATCAAACCCGTGACCCTTCAGTCCGCAGGCCAATGCACTATCCACTGAGCCAAGCTGGCTAGGGCATAAGAATCTCCCATTTTTAGACGAGAATTCTGAGGCTCAGAGAAATTAACTAATTTGAGATCACACAGCTAATTACTGTCAAATCTCCAATGAAAACCTGAGTCACCAGCCTTGGCAATCTAGTGCTCCTATTAGTCTATATGTGTCTTGCCTGTAGCCTACTTCATTAAGCATCTGGATTTATCAAGGGACCTGTGAAGTGGGAAACAGAAGCAGTGTTTGGAAGCATCATTTGGAAAAGCCTGTGTAAATACAAAACTCAGCATGTAGCTGACACACACACGTTAATTATAAAGATGATATTTAGCTTCCACCCACCTTATAGGACTGATTTAAATATTGATAAATCACCTCTATTTGCAAGTTCATGTTTTTCGGGAAAAGTGTTATGGAGACAAATATGTTATGTTTATGAGGCAGTTAAGCTTCAAGGGTCCCTTGAATTGTTTCCCCAAATCATTCTTAAAGAAAACCAGTGAGACAGCAGCCATCAGTATCAAGCCTACACCACTCAGAAATAGACTTTATACCTGCAAATGAGCCACAGTCTGGCCAGCTGCTGATAGGTGGATTATCTGTAGCATATAAATTCAAATTATATCCAACAAAGAAAAGTTGTGGACTCAAACAATGGTTGGACCTAATTCAAACATAGTGGTTTCTGAATTTTCCAGGATTATTTGGCTTTTTTTTTTTTTTTTAATTTTTTATTCTGCCGGATCCATGCTAAACATAGTTACAAGGGTAACCTCCTTTCTACTTTGAACGGAGGCAGACAGGCTGCCAGAGCACCACATGTAAAAGGCCTAATTGAGGGGAGGGATGATTTAGTCATCTGTGCCTGGAGACTTTCTGTACTTTCTGTACTCATTGAGAGTACAACCCACTGCATCTCTACACAGCTGAGTCAGCAAGACTTCGTGGTCAACAGTGTGTACAGATGCTACTTTACTCAGAACTCACAAAGGTGAAGTGTTTATTCAAAGAGGACTCTATGCATAAACCCCAAATTAGCTACTAGTTGCCAATGAATGGTCCTTTCCACTCACACTCCTGTATCCCAAACTGAGCATATCTTTTGCAAAAGCATGTAGGACCCAGGACATACCAGAATACTTAAGAGTCTGACTGCCCTGAATTTAAATCCTGGGTTTCTGCCATTTACAAGCTTTGCATTCTATGATACAAAATTTACTAAATTTAATTTTCTCCTTTGTAAAAAAGGGCTACAAGTATCTTGTATATTTGATATAAAGACTACATGTAAAATGTCTAGCAAAAACCCTAATACACAGTAGGCATTCAGAAAATGGTAGTAAATATATTTGCTTCTATCAATCAGGATTTTCTTGCAGTAGGGAATTTCAGGTCCTAAATATTATTTGGTGTTCTTTTCTTATGAACTACATATAACCAATTAGAAGAATCATAAATCTGGAAATTATAATAAAACACCATCTTATTTTATTTCCTTATCTCTAGGAGATAAACTTTGCTATATTAGTGGAATTAGATCGACATTCCCAGTTATCACAATATTTTGCTTGGTAATTTGAGAGAAAGAAAAATAAAGTCACCTATGGAATTGTGACACTAAATTATTCAAATACATGGGTTCTTTTCATCCATTGTTTTTTAAATTAAGAGAATTGAAATTAAGTCACCAATAAGACATAGTTCCTGCTTTTGGGGAAGTAAAAATTTAGCAGGGGAAGCAGAAGATTAAACAAAATAACTGTGTGTGTGAAAAGAGAGTAGAAGTGAGGGGGTGGGGAAGAGAACAGAGAGAGAGAACAGAGAAATAGAGGGAGAAAAATAATAGAATGACATAAAGTTTTATGAAAACACTCAAGATGGGGCAAGTTCTTATTCAGACACCAATTTTTTAAACCACCCTTGTTAGCATACTGTTTAAAATTATTTTTCTGATATAATTTTAGAAATACAACCCCCAAATAATTAGCTGTGTTTACTCAAATTCAATTATTTCTACTTTATAAACCTAAAATTATTTCTAATTAGGAAATTCAGTGAACAATGAAAGAACACAGTTGAAAGGAACCCAAAATTATCATGGGTTAGCAGCAGACAGATTTACTAAGCAATTAACATTAAGAGTTTAGTAGTCCATGTCTGTACAAAAAAAGGCATTCTTGTTAATTGTCCTTTCTGTGTCCCTGCCAGATTTCATCTGGTCAAACCCCATTAGATGATTGCAATGGCCCTACATCTCTGATTCTCTGGGCTTCTGGAAGGCTTTGCCATGACTGAAGGACCTCACTGGCTCATCTTTCTCTTGAATCAGGTTGATGATGCTGGCTATAGTGGCTGCTGGTCAGAAGTGGCCACTCTGCCTCACTTCCAGGATCTCTACTGGGTTCTTCTTACTCCTGGAAGCCCTCAAAGAGATTTACTTGTCTATTCTCTGAAATTGGAATTCCTTTTCCAGTAAGACCCAAGAAGGTCTTTTAGAAAACTGCTTCTTGGGAAGCTCAATTAATGGTCTGTCACTGGTTCTGTTTACCACTTCAAAACTGCCTACACATTGCCAGAAAACCAGTGGCCTTAAGTTGTGTTTTACCAGGCATTTGAAATCTTCAACTGCTTTCCTGTCCGCTAAAGGTGGGCTACAGACTTCAAAATACAAAAAGTCCTTGTTATCCAAGATCACTTATAATGAGAAAAGCTTACAATAAGGATGAAATTATTAAATCTAAAGAGATCAAATGATATTTTTATCTCAAAAATAAAACTAAAGGTGTTTATTTTATACTAAATAACATCAAAGTATAATTTAAAATGTACCTAATTCTTAAAATGAATAAATTTTTAAGTCAATCATATGTTATCTGAATGCTATGAATGACATTTTCTTCTTTTTATATTTTATCTTTATGACAGAATTATAAAAAATGCAAAAATATCTGGTATCTTCACCAATTTCCCGAGGGGATTCTGCTAATTGATAATCAAATCATTCTCTTCATTATCCTTGTTTTTGCATATGGTTTAATCAACTTTGTAATACAGTGTTGCAAAATCAGCATTTTTATTTATAACTGATAGTCATTATAATTGCATTGTTTCATTTAATGTTTCCAATATTAAAAATCAGTAAGATGATAAGTACAGCAGAATATAGTAGTCCCCCCTTATCTCTGGGAATATGTTCTAAGACCCCTAGTGGATGCCTGAAACCATGGATATTACTGTACCCTATACATACTATCTTTCCCTATCCATACAAATTAGTGTACATACCTATAATAAAGCTTAATTTATAAATTAGACAAGCTGAGGGGTTGGAGGGGGGAAAAAAGAGATTGACAACAATAAGTATCAATAAAATAGAATAATTATAAATATACTATAATAAAAGTTAGGTGAATATGGCATTATTAAATAAAATGTACAAGCATTGCACCAGCATCCATCTGATAACTGAGAAGGCTGCTAAATGAATAATGGGTGGGTAGCATATGCTGGGTAAGAGAAGGATCTACGTCCCGAACAAGGTGCAACAAGATGGTTAAAATTTTCATCATGCTACTCAGAATTATGTACAACTTAAATGTTGTGTATTACTTTGTTCTAAATTGAGAAGTTATTCTTAAAGAGTGTCAGTTGACTTTGGGTGGGCACATGGTGCAATATACAGATCTTGTAACATAGAAAACCACACCTGAAATATTTATGATCATCTTGACCAATGTTATCCCAATAAAACAAACAAAAAACAAAAAGAAAGAATGGGGTGAGAGTGAGGAATAACTTGGAACGTACCGTATAATAAATACTCATACTCCAACTTGAAGTCACAAAGGAAGTGAATCTCCAGCATTGTTAATTTCCTGATCATTGTTGATTTGGCTACAAAGTAACTAGCTCGAAAGCCCATCAGTCTAGTGTCTGAAAATTCAAATGAGATATAAAATCCTTTACAAGGATAGGAATTATACTTTGAGCATCATGTATAATGCCTGGATTTTTAAGAATGATATTATAATTTACAACAAGAAATATACATTTGGCCTTCCTGGAATGGGTTCCAGGAACAGAGCTCCTAAAACCATTACAATTTCCTTAAGGGCTGAGAGCAATCAAGGTGTCTTTTGTTATGTATTTTGGAAAGCCTATAGGTAACTCAAAGACGAAGGCTAGAGATTGATTTCATCATTGATGGTCAATAATTTAATTAATCATGTTTAAGTAATAAAGCCTCAATAAAAACCCCAAAAGACAGGGTTCAGAGAGCTTCCAGGTGATGGACACGTGGAGGGATTCTGGGAGAGAACATGAAAGCTCTGCCCTTTCCCACATGCCTTTGCCCTGTGTATCTCTTCACCTGGCTGTTCACCTCTCCCCTCTTATCATACCCTTCAATAAACTGGTAAACATAAGCAGGTGTTTCCCCACACTCTGTGAGCTGTTATAGCAAATAATTGAGTCCCATGGGGAGATGGTGATGGGAACATTTGATTTGTAGTCAACTTAGAAGTGGTGGCTAACCTAGGAACCTACTTGTGATTGGTATCTGAGATGGAGGACAATTTCTTGGAACTGAGCCCTTAACCTGTGAGATCTGACACTATCTCTAGGTATATAGTGTTAGAATTTAGTTAAATTGTAGGACACTTATTTAACTAGGTGTCCCAGAATTGCTTAATGTGGGGGAGAGAGAATAAAAAAACACAAAAAAAAAACACATCTGATGTCAGAGAGTTGTGAATGTGGTAGTAGAGTGAGAGTAAAGGAGAAATACAGGAGAACTGGGTTTTCCATATATTAAATGAATGCTTTTATCTGAAAACTTCATGTAGAAAAACTCCATTCAACAGTAATCCCTTTACTTAGATACATTTTACTATAAGTTAGACATAATGACAATAAAATTGAATATTACTAATTATGTTTATATTCTCTTTTTTAGCATATAAGTGCTTTTTTATTGGTTATATTCATAAGCAGTGGTTCTCAACCTTTCTAATGCTGCGACCGTTTAATACAGTTCCTCAGGTTGTGGTGACCCCCCAACCTTAAAATTACTTTCGTTGCTACTTCATAACTGTAATTTTGCTACTGTTATGAATTGTAATGTAAATATCTGTGTTTTCCGATGGTCTTAGGCTCCACAGCAGCGGTTCTCAATGTCACGACCCACAGGTTGAGAACTGCTAGCAGGGTCGTCTGAGAAAGAAGTAACCAATTAATACGTAATCAAGCATTTTATGAGTAATTATTGGAACTACTGGCAATTACAATCAATTACCCCACAATACCCCAAATGATAAAATACTCAGGGAGCATGTGAGAAATAAAAAATGCAATTCTAAATATAAAATTCTAAATATTTGTTTTCAAATAGCATTTTAAATATAAATAATAAAACGAGAAGAAATTGATTAAGCAGTTATCTCAACTTTATAGCTTGTTGTTCTTAACATAGGCCAAAATATAGCATATAGCATATTTTAAACTAGTGTTCCAGTGCATGGATTCATGCATATTGAAAGGAAATTAATTAGAAGGTAGCCAGTGTGGCAGGATTGCGTGAGTCAGGCTGGACATGCCCTGGAGCCAAGCTCCTGCGAACCCTCCCTAGCTAGCCACACCTGGGTTGGTGATGGGGTTCAAAGGGTGTCTTTAGAGTGACTGTATCTCTCTAGCAGGTGGGGTCCCTTGGCCTGGCCTGGGGGGATCAGGCAAAAATCAGCTCTCCAACATCCTCCAAGGGGATCCCAGATTGGGAGAGGACAGCTCTCAGATGATGCACCCTAGGATGGGGCTCCCTCCTCTCTGGTTCTGGGTGTGTTACCCAAGAACCGCCACTGCCAAGTCACTGCATCTCGGCAGCTCCTGTGTTGAGCATCTGCCCTCTTGTGGTCATTGCTCATCATAGCAACCAGCTAGTTGCTTAACCTTTTATATATATAGATGTGTATAAATAAACACACATGTACACACACATTCATTTTAAGCTTTTTTTGAGCACTGGAATTCATCTCAGGTTTCTTTCATTTGCTATTCCTCTGTATAGGTCATTAAATTTCACCAATTGATGGCCATGATGGTTAATTTTATGTGTCTCTTTGGCTAGTCTATAGTACCTAGATTTTGATCAAACACAGGTTGCTGTGAAAGTATTTTGGTGAGATTACCATTTAAATCAGTAGATTTTTTTCATAGAGCAGGCTGCCTTCAATAATGATGACACTTGTGGAAAACAATATAAATAAAGCTATTGTATTTTAAAATGGAGTCTGAGTTGCCAGCCCAGAGGAACAGCCTTGAAAGTCTTATTTCTAAAATGTTTGGGAAATTAAAAATTGGGCAAAATAACCCTTGGACTCAGTCTAAAGCAGCATTTTATTCCAAACAACTATTTGTTATGACTATATGACGGAAAATTAAAGACATTGTTTAGAATTAGCATAATTATGTTAGCTTATCTGAGCCTATAGAAATGACTTCCTTTTTAAATTTTTTAAATCTTCTCTTGCGGATACTTTCCCATTGATTTTTAGAGAGAGTGGATGAGGGGGGTGCAGGGGAAAGAGAGACAGAGAAATTAAACATCAATGTGAGAGAGACACATCAATTGGTTGCCTCCCACAGGTACCCAACCCAGGACAGAATGGAGCTTCCAACTGAGTGAGGTAAGTGCCCTTAATCAGGGACCTTTCAGGTAGAAGGAATATGCTCTATCCACTGAGCAAAATGGGCCGGGCTAAGGCAAAATGACTTCCTTTTATTAATGTAATTTTTCCTATTCTCTTCTCATAAATACTCCCTACCTAAATCAGAACACTTGTTGCCTCTCACTTTGGCCTTTTAGTTTCAGGTTTAGATATTTGGCCAATCACTTGAAGCTTTAATTGGAAAGGCTGACATGCTGGAGAAATAGGGAATTCCTTCTCCAGACTGCCTTCAGCTTTGAGCTGCAACATCAACTCTTTCCAGGGTCTCCAGCCTACTGGTCTACCTTACAAATTTTGTACTTACCAGAATGCACCACAATCACTTGAATTAGTTCTTTGAAATCAGTGTATCTCTCTAGGTATATAGTCTCTAAGCTCTGTTTCTTTGGATAACTCTAACATATCGGCTTAGAATTCTTTAATTAATAGTGAAGAAACAAATTATAATACCATAATATTCTAATAACCCCAGGCTCTGTGCCACTCTCGGAACTACTTCAGACTTCTTTACGTCATCACAAATGACATTTTGAAACAAAAGTATAACTGAAAGGTTTGTTCGGCTGCTCTAACTCTGTACCCCATCCCAACATGGTTTTTTGAGATCCAATCTATAAAATCAAATTCAGGAAGACTGCAAAACTTAGTATGGTTATTATCAACTATTTTCTATACAGCATTTGTTGGTATTACAACGAATACAGGATTACTTTACAACAATATTAACATGCCTCACTACTCTCAATGGACAGCAATATACTGCTTAACTGCAGCATGTAAATTGAGATAAAAAATAATTTAAGATTCTAACAGCCCCATTTTTGTTAGAAAAGCTTTGTCAAATGTTTCCAATATATATTATTTATGTTCATTTTTATAAACACCTAAAAAGCATGAAATTAAAATTGCTCTGATAGTCCTAAAAGACTTTTCTCACTGTTAAAAGAAAAATTTTTTGTCATTCCAGAAATAACTACCATTTTCACATTAAAGTCCATTCCCTCTTCTGGTTTTTACCTGAATTAAGTTATGTGATATGCACAGACTCCAAAGAAATATTTCTGCTTTCTCCTGGGACATGTGCTCCTGTGATGCCTTCAGGGGGTTTTGTTGTTTTGTTTTTATTTATTTTTTATTTATTTTTATTTTTTTAACAGGTTTTTTTGTTTTTGTTTTTTTTGTTTTTAAAAATATATATTTTATTGATTTTTTACAGAGAGGAAGGGAGAGAGATAGAGAGCCAGAAATGTCGATGAGAGAGAAACATCGATCAGCTGCCTCTTGCACACCCCCTACTGGAGATGTGCCTGCAACCAACATACATGCCCCTGACCGGAATCGAACCTGGGACCTTTCAGTCCACAGAATGACGCTCTACCACTGAGCCAAACCGGTTTTGGCTTGTTTATATTTGTGAGGCGGGGAATGATGTTCATTCTCTTCAGGTTTGAGTTTGCTTCTGGCCATGTAAATTCTCTAATCCAATATCAAGTCATAATAACTTCCAGCAGTTACTAAGCAAAACAAAACTTGCTTTTTAATTAAAATCCATTATCACAGTGTTTTGTTTTGTGTGTGTGTGTGTGTGTGTGTGTGTGTGTGTGTGTGTGTGTTTAAGTATTCAGGCTGATTCTGATATGTTTACTTCAAAACATTATTATTTCAGGTAACATAGTCACTAAAATTTAAATTTATGTTTCCTGGCATATATCTATGAAAGGTCATTACCCTTTATGTATTTTAAACAACCAAAAAGAATTTGGTAAATTTGTTCCATATGTCAAAGTGCTGTCCTAAAAGTTCTTCTCTCTAAATGTTGTGGTTTTTATGGGTATGAACAATAGAATTTTCTGGAGAATTTCATGATAATGTAAATGATGCTATGTAATTTAAGTCAATAAATTGAATATGATGAGTTTACTCCCAAATGAAAATCCTATACCAGTTATGATACCTTTGAATAAAAAAACTCAATGAAAGGAAAGTTGAAAGAAGTTTAAGAAAAACTCAGGCATGCCTTTCCTTGATCAAATATAAAGTTTGGGCACTGGGAGGTGGAAAACTTCAAGCATGATAACAGAATAAAATGTACGAGAGTGTAATAAAAATATGGTATCATTCTAAGGTTGTTTTTTTTTTTCTCTCTCTCTCTCACTTAATATAAGGATATCCACAAAAGTTAGTTAGGTACAATGAATGTTCCCATTTTATAGATGATGCAACTGAGAAACAGAGGTGGTTAAGTTGCTCAGTGACATAAGCCAGTGAGCATTAACACCAGAATTTGTCTCAGGCATTCTGTCCTCAGAGTCTTACTCTAAATAGGGCTTATAAAATTCATTAGTGCACTAATATAGAAAAAGTTGAGGATATAAGTTTGTTTTTGCATTCAGATATATCACAGGTCTCTTATTTCCTTAGGATAAAGTGAGATAATAAAGTAACCTCCATACTTCCAAATAAAAAAATGTTATCATATCACCAATTAGACTGCATATACTTAATAATACCCACTGAGCAATAGGTCAGCCAGTTGGGTTATACCTGGACTTCACCTGTTAAAATGACTTTCACTGGTAACCTTTGGGGCTCAATGCAGATACAACAAGGTATGGTCAGCAACAACAGGTGGGTTTCATCTTTCAGTAAAATGGAAAACTTCTTAAAATGGCTGTGTGGATGTTTAATGGCAGTACTGCAAAGCCAGAACCTTCTCTTAAATATATCCAATAGAAAACTTTCAACTAGCTTCTGCACTGTCCCCTATTGAAAGTATGGATATTCTTATTCTTGAGGCTTCTCTCTTATTGTTGACTAATTCATGTCCAGAATCTACCGCAGTCTTTATTTTCTAATAAAATGATATTCTCTGGTTATGACAAAAAGTAAACTCCCTTAGCTAGAATGGAAAGTAAGAATCCCATGCTAACTACTGAACGTTGAATCTATGCTAAAGTAAATCATATTAGAATAAAATATTCATTTCAAAGAAATTCTAAATGAAGTATATTAATATTTAATAAGTTTGTGCTACTTTTAAAAAAATATATTTTAACTAGAGACCCAGTGCCCAAATTCGTGCACCAATGTGGTCCCTCAGCCTGGCCTGAGGGATTGGCCAAAACTGGCTCTCCAACATTCCCCAAGGGGTCCTGGATTTTGATAGACCTCACCAGTGCACCATCAGGGCCAGAGAGAGATGCAGGAGGTTGGCCAGCTGGGAGGGACTGCCCTAAAGCTCCAGGGTGTGTCCAGCCCATCTCGCCCAGTCTCCATCTGCGAGATCCCAGCAGCAAGCTAACTTACCAGTTGGAGCATCTGCCCCCTGGTGGTCAGTGCATGTTATAGCCACTGGTTGACCAGCTGACTGTCTTGCCCCTGGTGGTTAGTGCACATCATAGTGAGTGGTTGAGTGGCCTTAGCATATCATTAGCATATTACACTTTGATTGGTTGAATGGAGGACTGGACACAACATATTAGGCTTTTATTATGTGGAATAACTATTTTATCATTCATTGCTAGCTTAATTAACTATTTAAAATATGCATTGCACCTCATTTTTGCCCAAGATTTACAAATGACATTTTTGAGTGTCTAGAAATATCATTGTAGCACTTGAGTCATTTCTTACAACTTTTCAAGTTTTTTTCTCTTAAAAGGACTGATCTGTAAATCAGTTCCTTAATATGATGAAAACCTTCTTCCAAATAATAAGTGGTGAAGCGATGAAAGGAAGTGAAAAAGAATATTTAAAATGGAAATTAGATGCCTGCCTATCTATGGCCTGCAAGTGTTTATTTGTTTGTTTGTTTGAGATAGTTTTGTATGTTTAATGACTACCAGATCCTCTCTAGGGAGTCATCCAAATGTGATCCTGATCATACACTTTTCTATGGCTTCAGCTAGAGCACAAAGTATGAAGCACAGAAGTCTCTCAATAAGTAATAATTATATTAAATGAAGAATAAATTTTCCCTTCAAATATAGGGCTTTACTTGAATTTAGTTCAAAATATGTAACTTTTATGTAAAGAAAGTTAAATCATAGGATCATAGATTTTAGAAATGAAAAGAAACTCATGAATTTCTTTATTAGTGCCTAAAATAATTTTAGATTATTGGAGAAAGATACACACTGAGAGAAGCATATTACAGCTCTCAAGTGTTAGATTGTTTTCTAGTTATGTGCTATTTTTTTTGATATTTTAAAATTCAAAGTTTCCTTTCCATTCACATTGGAATGACTCTCCCGTCTGCTTACCAGATGCTTCTCAGACTAGCCCTTGTCCAAACTCAGTGTGGAAGTATCATTAATTGTTATCAGGCCCCTTTCTGTTTCTTCTTTTATACTTAAATTAAAAATTCAGTGTGTTCCAATTATTGGACATTTTAGAAACTTTCCCAGTAGGAAAATTATGGCTCAATCTCAACAGAATAATGCATATTTCAGAGAGAAAATTCTAGAACTTTTCAAATAGAACACATTCGGAGATTTCACCTAACTCAAAATCTATATTTTTTATCTTTAAATTTAATGTTTGAATTGAAGAATGGTAGTATGACATTTGAGGACCTACAACAAACACATTAATCCATCTGTTATTATACAAAAAAGTTTTTTTCCTGTGAACTTTTATAGTTTTTAAAATATATTTTTAATTTATTTCAGAAAGGAAGGGAAAGGGAAAGCGAGATAGAAACATCCATGGTGACAGAGAATCATTGATCAGCTGCCTCCTGCACACCCCCTACTGGGTACAGAGCCGGCAACCCAGGCATGTGTTGCCCTGATGGGGAATCAAACCATGACCTCCTATTTCATAGGTTGATGCTTAACCACTGAGCTGTGCCAGCCAGATCAATTTTTTATGCCTTTAAAATGCAAACATATGAGACTGGTCAAATCTGCAAACATGTTAATTATGCTTTAAAACCTTATTCAGGGTTACTAATCCTTTGAAACTAAGCCTAGGACTCAAAGCCATTACCTCGGTGTGCAAGGAAGAGAATAGCATTAATAGTTTAAGTTCATCAAACATAAATATCTATCCAAATGAACTAGATTTCAGCACTTTCTCCTGATACTCCATAAGCGTTTTGTACAATTCTATGGGACTTACATGTACTGCTGTTACATGAGTGTTTTATTCTCCCCGAGAGCGTGTGCCCTCTGTGTGTGTAGGTACTGTGTGATGCTTCCATTTGTTTCCCCAGACACTTTGCATAAAGAAAATGATCCTTTTCTGTTTGTCTATTAAAATTGCTTTGAGCCATCATTACATTTGGTAACTACACTCTTTTGTCATATTTAGAATGAAAAAGGAGCAAGCAATAGTGCATAGACTTCAGCTAATTAATTGCAGAAGCACTAATATTCTAAAACAAATCACCCATAATGTGTAGAAGCATCTATTTTGTTGATTTTCTACTTCTAGACACTATTAATAAGGAAAAGACAAGTAAATCTGACATTTTTGTGTGTGCTGCAATTTTGACCCATGAAGCTCCATACTTTTCATCAGCAAACTTTGCAAATCACTGGTTTCTGGTTTTGTTTAATATGCCCAAATCAAATTTACCAGAAAACTTTGACCCATTCCAGCACATCAGGCACAAAATGTCTCTGATCTTTTTGCCACTTTCAAAAAACATCTGCATCTTTGTAAAGGCTTAGCAGGAGGAGCCAAAGTATGAGAATGGATGCAGCCACATGCAAGAAGATAGAATTGTTAGAGGAACCCACTCCCCTTGTTAGAATCCCAGAGAACCAAAAGGTGGTTGGCAGCATCCAGAGCTTATGAACAGAGTAATTTCCAAGGGTTGGATTTCAGGGGTTCCTATTCCATCACCTTATTCTACAAGACTCCCTGCTATCACTGTCAAAGGAGAGTGCTGGAGAATTGTTTTTATTTAAAGTTTTCCATTCACTACACAAATGTGGAAACTCACAACCAAATTTGTTCTGACTTGTATTTTGCCCTTTCCTAAATTTTTAAGGTAAAATTTAGATCTTTCTTTGTCAAAATCCTTCTCTTGTGGTTTATTCAGTCTGACAGGGAAGGTTCAACATACATCTATATGCATGTGATAAAAAATAGTCAGCTACTGCATCTGTCTCCCTAGCAAGACTCCAAGCCCCCTAAGCACATTTCACAGCTCCTGTCGTATGTTTGAGCAAAACTGAACTTGTTTAATCCACATAAATGCTGAGAGTACTCACTTTGAGCAGACTGTTGCAAATGAAAAGATGAAGCTTCCAAGATTTGCTCAGATATGCTGGTTAAGAGAGCCCATGAGGGCCAGCTCGCAGACCTGGGAAGGGTTAACCTTCACCTCCCGTTTTCTGCTGCTGTTCTGAGGTTCACTTTCCCAAACAGGTGGAAATGGACCGCTGAACAAAAGCAAAAGCAAAGTGGCAGATGACAGACAGCAGAAGTTTTCAATCATAGCCTCATCGAGGTTTCTAGCACATGTTATAGATTGAGTGTTCTGTGAAGCCCAAAAGGCATGAACTGAACCGAAGGTTAAGCCAACACTCTTGATGGTTTATTGAAAACATTCCCAGGTCTTGGAAATATATCCTAATATAAATTCCTATCATTTATGGAAAAGCCAGACAAACCAATATGCTCTGAGAACCAAGTGCCTTCTCTTTAGTTAGAAAGGCAGAGAAGCTAGTGCAAACAGTACATATAGAGAATACTAATCATATATAGAATATCCTATACGACTCAAAATTGTCATGCACATGTGTACATATATGTACTTATGCAGTTAAAACATCACAGGCTGGGAAGCAAAAGATCTAGATTCTAACCAATGCTCCCCTCCTCAGGGAAGGCCACGAAATGATCTCTGAGGTGCCTCCAAATTCTAAATTATATTATTTTATTTTATTCTGATCAAATTTTTCAAAGTATATTTTAGGTACACTAAACTGTATGCCATTTCTCAAAGCATGGTCAAGGAACCCAAGGAAAATTCACGGTTTTGCAAGGTCAAAACTATTTCCATAATTATATGAAGACATTATTTGCCCATTAGTACAAGAATGTTAATAGAATATGTGCCTAGGTATTCTTATGCTTGCTAAAATCTAATTAGCCCATTTATGTATTTTTTCATGTATTAACTCAATTTTTTTAGTATTTACATTGTACTCTTATTGTCACTAGTTATACTTCTTGTAATCTTTGTAAATTAATTATCATGTAGTATATCTTACTTTGAATTATACACTTATCTTTGTACCTACACAAAAAGAAGTAGAAGTCTAGATTTGTATATTTTTAAGCTTTTGAAAAATATTGAAATTTTTAAGTGTTATCTAAAACTTATTATTTTAGAAAGTAATATAATTTATTGTGAAATACAAGAAATATACTTTCTTATAGTTAAGAAATGATTATTGGCTTAAAAAATATAAGATTCATTTTTTCAACCCACAGATGCACTGTCTACATCTAAAGATGCTGAGGAAAACAAACTTTCATACAAGAGGATATTTAGGCTCACAGCAGACAGGAATCTATTCCAAAGAAACTGTAACCAAGAAACAAAAGTATGAAAAAATGCTACTTCTGTCATCTTTATACATGCTAATAATGTTTTTTATACACAATATTTTAAAATAGTTTTATAGTGCCAATTAAGTTGCAATGTTATTTTGAGACCAAACATTCAGAAGTTAAAAAAAGAAATTAAATATTTAAAGCATAGTTAAGCTACAGTCTTTAACAGCCCAAACTATTTGTTGTAGCCTTTCAGACTGGATTTACAGAGCTATTGGCACATCTTTCAGGATATCTTATCATAGTGCATTGACTGAAGAACACAATAGCTGAAGTTTAATGAAACTTTGAACCATTGACATTGCTCAATGCTTATTGATGAAAAATCAGTGAAAGCATTCACATTTGTGTCAATTTTCAATATTACAGTATCTTGTCAAATTAAAGATTTACTAAAAACATGGAGATGAGATAATATCTAATATGCAGAACTTCACTTTTTTCCTTACAAATGAGTCAGTCCATGAATATGGTCTTGCTCATTTGTTGTATTCATCTGATATGGGCAACAGCTAAGTATCTAGGAATATCTTGGTGACTATTTGGCACTAAACACAAGCGGCACTGAAATATTCAGTGTTGATTAACATTTTTGAATTTATCATTCCAATCATTCTTTGGACTTGGAGGAAGAATTGAGTTGATTTTTACAATGATGGTACAAAGTAATGATAGGTAAAACTGCTGGTGTCTCAGCACAAATCAAGATAGTGGTGCCCGGCCATACTCCTGGTCACGGTATTCTTCACTGATGGGCACTTTACAAATAAAGAAAAAGCTAATTTTAGCTGGAATATCTGGTTCCATGGCTCTCTCAGTGAACCAAGGATAACAAAATCTGGTGCCTGCTTTCTTTCTTGGAACACTCAGGGGAGGCTTGAGGGATTTCATGTGAGGGTGGTTTGTGTGCCTGCTTTGCTATGCTATTCCATAATACAGGAGAGAGTGGCTTCAGGAATGAGTGAGCATGCTGCCATTTTTCCAGAATTCCACTTGCAAGTCTGTTTGGTAAAATATGAATAAAATATTAATTAAATCCATTAATCCCTTATTGGAAGGCTATTTTAGTAAATAATTTTCAAACAAAAACTAGTTCTTCACAAGTATAATTATAGGCTGGCAAATTTATTTTTTGTTTTCTGTTGTTTTATTCATTTTTATTTATTTACTGTTAAAATTATTTTATTTACTGTTATCTCTTTTCTAATATAATGTAAAGCTCATGTGGATGGGTCTAATATCTATGTTCTGCTTGTTACCCCAGTGCTTAAAATAATGACAAGTACATTGTAGACACTCAATAAATTAGGTACAAATTGGATGATTTTTAGTTTTATGTTCAACTTAATTTGTCTGATTTTTGTTTTTGTTTTTTGTAGGCCATGCTTCAAGTAAGTAATTGATAACAACGAAAAATTAGTCTATCCAATTATGTCTACCATTATTTTAAAAAATTCCTTTCTATGCAGGATCTTTAAAGATTTATTTTATTTTATTATACTCTTTTCAGACTTGTGATTTATTGCATTAAATTAGTGATATCTTATTGCTTATTTTCTCCAGATTGTTCTTTGATATTTTTTTTGCCTATTTAGTCTTCCATACTTCTTTAATAATAATATGTCTATAAAATATAGATTTATTTAGTGGGTCAAAATAATGTAAATGCATATTTATAGCATACATGAATAATCAGACATTAACAGCTAGAAATTTCATTAAACTTGTCATTACTGACATGCTTTGGTGGCCTAAGACTTGCTCCCTTCTGCTTAGGATATTAAGTCTAGTTCCAGAGTCCACTCTTATGTATCCAACAGCTAAGACTCAGCGTGGACCTGATTAGAAGTTCATTCCCTTTTAGTTAAAGACTTAGAAAAAGTCTTCTCCCAGTTTACTATTCTTTTCTTCACATGCATATCCTCCTCACCCTAGCACACCCACAGGAACAATAGACAATGGTTAATCTACTCCCTATGGTGTCCGGCTGTTCACCTCTCTAGCCTCCTGGCCCTCTTCTTGGTTTCTAGTTCTAGTTCTAACCAGAATCTCCTGTTGGTTTTGGAGACCAGATTATAATCACTTCATTGTTAAAAAATCTCCTGCTTTATTTCATTGCATTTTTTCTGCTCTGACTTATTTTTCATACACCCCCCCACCCACCCCCCCCCCCGATCCACAATTTGGAGAGCTATAAATATATTAGTTTATACCTCTATATTCATACACAAATACTGAATAATACCACTGCCTACAAGTACCAAAATCAAACATGAGCACTCAGGTAATCCTCGTTGGAGAGTGATGGCAGTTTGAATCACGCTGGAGAGGGCTAAAGTGTATGGCTGGGGACAGATGATTTCACTCTTCCACTTTCATAACACAACAAAGTATGCAGCATAAATATGGCTACACTGGCTAATGCATTTCCTATGTAGTTGTTTATTTATCATATTCACTACTTGCATATATACATATTTGTTATTTCTTTTAATAATGAACACAGCATGAATTTCATTAAGCAAATGTTCTAGAATATTGGGGCCACCTACTAGTATATTTGCCAAATCCAACATCATTTCCAAGCCACCAAATTTATTTCTATTTTAAAGAAGGGAATTTTGATGTACAGAGCAAAAAAGTAACATTTTGCTAATGCCCCACTGTATGTCAGTGATGGAGCTGGTAATAAAACTCGAGTTCTCTGAATCTCCAATTTAGTGCTCAATTGAAATTGCATTCTTCACTCAGTGAAAGCTAAATGAGAAAATAAAAGTTACACTCTGAATTTACAGGAAATGTCATGCCAGACTAATGTCACTTATTTTACTCCTTATAACTCAAGCATACTTCAAGTACTATTTATTAAATAACCTGTGAAGGTCATTTCATGCAACAGTGCAGTGTTTGAAGGTTGTCAGTCACAAATACTATGAAATATTAACAAAAGACATTTTGCGAGCCTTCTCTCCCTTGCTGATAAAATTAATAGACCACTTACCTACTCTAGTCTCCTAATAAAGTTTTAAGGACTTATTTAGTCAAAACAATAGTGCTGATAATAAGTAATATTATAAATAATGAAGTAGCTTTTTTATCTGCCAAGTGATAATCATGATAATTTGACAAATATTATCCTATTGAAACTTCTCAGACAACAGTGAGATTAGTATTATTACATTATCATTATTATTATTGCTTTAATATTGATTAAAATAAATCTTTGAGCATTCAATTCATATAATTAATTAACAGAACCAAGTTTTAAGTTCTACTTTCAGATCAACATCTCTTATGCTGAGAGTAAGAGATTATCCTAAAATCAATGGATTTCAAATTTAATAATAAATATGAAGCTAAATTTAAAAGAAACTGTTTAGCCGAAACCGGTTTGGCTCAGTGGATAGAGCTTCGGCTTGGGGACTGAAGGGTCCCAGATTCGATTCCGGTCAAGGGCATGTACCTTGGTTCGGGCATATAACCAGAAGGGAGTGTGCAAGAGGCAGCTGATCGATGACTCTCTCTCATCGATGTTTCTAACTCTGTATCTCTCTCTCTCTTCCTCTCTGTACAAAAATCAATAAAATATATTTAAATAAATAAATAAATAAATAAATAAATAAAGGAAACTGTTTTTACCATTCATACTTTCCGTGTCATCCAGAATACTCTACTAGAGACACACAAAACATTTGCAATCTATAGTACAAATTTTAAACAGGTATGTTATTTATCATCACAATAAAAAAGAACATATATTTTATTATTTAAGAAAAACCTAACCACTTAAGAGTTCAACAAATGCTTTTTTATATTTTATATTTTATTTTAATATACATAGTATTTACCAAAAGAAATAAAAGATGCCATATAAATCATCATAAAAGTATGGTTTAAACTAGGCAGAGAATTACCTTAGTTTATTTCTTTTCTTTGGCTAAATATTTGTAAAGGCAGTTAGTGTCTGTAGAAATTATCAAAAAGAAGAGTAAAAGTAGCATAAGACTGTTGAAATATTTAAAGGTAACTAAAAACTTTCACACACAAGAGTCAGACATCTTAAGAATAAAGAAGAAACATGTCAAATAAAACTGTAAAACCAGATACTCTAAAAGACAATAGATAGGAAATAGAACATTAATAATTCCTGACTAAAGTAACAGAAGGAGATCTGGCAACACACAGAGTGTGAAATCCCTCACACTAGGTATATGCAATGTTTCTGAACCTTGGATCCTTATGAGACTCAACTGCGGAGCTTTTAAAAAATCATCTATCCAGAATACTTTACTAGAGACAAAAAACCTTTGTGTTGCTGCACATCTACCTTTGAGATTCTGATTCAATTAATAGATCTTGTACCTATAATTTAAAAACCTAGCCAGTCAAGCAAACAAACAAACCTCCTTAAGAGATTTTGATGGCTATTCAGTAATGGAAAAGCACAAATGCATCAGACCAAAGCATCCTACAATCTTAATTCCAGGTGGCAGATATATTTTACATTCCATTGCATTTGGGGTATAGAGTTCCTAATTGGTGCTTACTTAGTTCAAAAGGAATAGAGAAGTAAAATAGGATGTAGAAGAAAAATCTGGCAAAAACCTACTTATCTGATGGAAAACACACACACACACACACACACATGCACACACAAATTAAATAATAAACGATAGGATTACAAATATGACTATATCTCATTTTTTTTTGGTTTTGTTTTTTAAATCCTCACCCAAGGAAATTTTTTCCATTGATTTTCAGAAAAAGTAGGAGAGGGAAAGAGAGACAAATATCAATGTGAAAGAAATACGTCCATTGGTTGCCTCCTGCACGCTCCCTGACCAGAGACTGGGCTGGGAGGAACCTGCAACTGAGGTACATGCCCTTGACTGGAATTGAACCTGGGACCCTTCAGTCCACAGGCCAGCTTTCTTTCCACTAAACCAAAATGGCTATCTAATTTTTTAACCCAAAAATCTTAGTATAAAACACTTGGCTAAAATAAGTGTTTGAGAAGTTTGGAGAAGGTAAGTTTATAATTGTTAATTTATATGTAACTAATATGAAAATGTTTTTAGTGAAATGTACCAAAAATAAATATACAGAGAAACTGATCCTGTTATGTTACCCTTCATAGTATTGAATAAAATGTTGGCCTGTGAAGCATAAAATCTAGACTATAGAAAAAGAGATGTAAATTTATATTTGCATTTTAATTTTTGAAAATTGAAATATAAATTTAAATATAATCTAACTCTCAAAAATTATAAGAAAAATGTGACCTAATGAGGTTCTTCCTTAATTTCTAAAACAATGTTTTGTACATAAGGAGCTTTTATTATTATTTTAGGTGGCCGTGGGCTTCTAAAAAATATAACTCTGTCTATTGACCTGGAAGGGGAAAAAAAAGGATGCACCAACAATAGAGAATAACAGAGCTGCTGAGGGAGCTGGTTTATAATATATGGCTTTTAAAGTGACAAGATTATATTAATCATATTAAGCAATCAGTATAGTGTGGACACTTACTAATTGGAAGAAAAGCTATAAACTAACCAGTCCAACTCACCATTGTACAGACATTTTACCTCAGTCCATTTTAAAATAGAATGAAGTAAAATGTCCTGATCAAGAATAATACAAAATAATTTGATAGGAAGAGTATTAAGCAAGTTAGGGCTCAGGGTAGCCTGAATATAATAGTCAAGTTGTGATGACCATAAAGCTTCACAAAACGCTCTGCCAGCACAAGAACAAAAAGCAAGGACCAGTGCCAGAGGCTGAAGAGTTTACCGAGGGCTCACAGAGGAGCATGTTCTACAGCTTGTATTTGGCTTCTGCTATCCTAGTGACTGAAATCAGAGAATACAGAGTGTCCCCCAAAATTTATACACTATGAATAATTATAAAGTCAGCATTTATTAGCATACAGTTCATTTTTAAAATTTAAAAGAATCTACAGAAATGAATAAGTTTTTTTGTCAATGACCGTTTTCAAACCCATGACTATTTTGTTCTGGTCCAGGCACTGGTAATATGAAGCAATATATTTGAAAACATCAAGAATAATTTAATTCAGTATTTGTGTGCCCTCAATTCATTGACTATTGCTGGTTATTACATCGTAAACTTTATTTTTTATATATTCCTATACAAAAATAAGTGTAGTGGCACTTTAGGAAAAATTTTCTTTGTTCAAACTTAGTCTGGCTTCACATTATTTCAAATCAGTTAAACCTGAAAAGGAGTGAAAATTAAGTGAGTTATCAGTTATCTTGGTATGCATACACTTGTTTGGGCACCCTATATTTTCCTTAAATTAATTTTCATTTTCATAATACACTTAAAAAACATTATAGTAAAAATGTTGTTTTAAATAAATTAATCAACCACTTTCTCATTTGCAATCTTTGAACTGTCTTTGGTTTATTAATATTTAATAGAAACTATCAATGATTATGGGAAGATAAACTAGATTTAAATCTCACTGCAGAAAAAAAATCACTATATAAATGATTTGTTATGTGTTAAACAAGAACCAACTATTTACATTATTGTAAAATATCTGTGTACACCACACTTCCCCCCGCTTTTTTTCTTTTATCATCCACCCATTTGCAAATCATTCAGACCATTTTCCCAAACAATACTTGGATAATAGTTTGCTAATTCTCCATCTCCCTATGTCTATAGTAGGGGTGTCGAACTCAATCAGAGAAGGGGCCAAAATCTAAAATCCAGCCTAAATCGCGGGCCGAATGGTTTACTGAACAGTCATAAACTGACAATGTCATAAACTGACAGCGGAGTGCAGTGATGACAGCGCGGTGCGGGCCACATTGCAAGGCCTGGCGGGCTGGATTTGGCCCGCGGGCCTTGTGTTTGACACATGTGGTCTATAGGAATGGTTCATAGGCAATGAGACAATCTTCAGTGGCTCTGTAGGACCCAGGCGAAGGCAGAGAAGAGGCAGTATTACCTCTGGCCTGGGTGAGTGGGTCTAATTGAAGTAAAAGAGTACTTGAGCAGTCTATGGTAACACCAAAATATTGGGCATCAGAATTAGCACTATAACATGGGAGCCCAAAATAAAAATGAAGGAGGAGAAACCAAGACCAACATCATTTACATCACAATTTTGGCTTGGTTCAGCTTTGTGACATGATGATTTAATAATATGTACACTAGTTAGAAGAGGCCAACATGTAAGCAAGCCTTGCAGATTACTTCCAGTCCTCAGATCCATAAAAAACATGTTTATTGACTGATAATACAATAGTTGCAGAGCAGAGAAACTTTTCTAAGGAGTGGTAGGTAAGCTTAAGGAGCAACAGAGTGATATATTTTACATTTTTCAGACATATGGATGCTATCAATAAATTAGGTTAAATTTGTTCTTCAAATTATATAAATGAGGACAGATTTCAGTTGATTTGATGCCATGGATATTTCTAAGACTGATAAAAATTTAAAATTAATATGAAATTTGATGGCAGGAACTTTGAACTTTATGGGTTTTAGAAGTTACAAAGTCATGGAATAAATCCAACCATATGGCAACATTAGTGATGTAATTCGAATTTTGTAGTACCTACATATACCTTAAAGATTTTTTCCATACATAAAAATAAAACTTTATGACATTAGAAGGTAAGCTTTTTAAATAAGCTAGACATTTACAACTAAAGGAAAGAAATCATTTAAGCAATTACATTTAAAAATGTATAGCTTATTTTATCATATGCTTAAAACTAGGTTCTGAATCATTAAAAAATATATACAGCAGATTTTGTTTTATATAGACCTTAAGTATTTCCCATTTATAATGAAACATAGAAACCTCCATCTTGGGTAAAAAACTTTGTAACCTTGCTATTCTGGCTTCTGTAATAATTTTCTTGCTTAAATAATAGAGAAAAATAAGACTACTCCCATTCCAGAGAGGCCATAAACTATGCCCCAGACAGAGTTGTGAGTGCTGGCTCCAGGCCAGGCTTTGAGATATGGTCTCACGGCCCTGTCCCAGCACCAGCACACAGTACTTCTTTCTCAGAAGGCCTGGAAGTCTCATTCTAAATTTGGAAGACAAAGAACTGAAAAGCATATATATAGGAAAGACTTCCTCTATTTAGGACCCAGAATTTGACAGAGACACTCTAAGTAAGCCAGTACTAGTATAATAATAAAAGACTCCAAATAAATTTGGCTCATTGATTAAGTCGTCTTCTGATTTACAAGATAACACTAATAGAAATAACTTTTTGATAAAAATCATGAAGCTCAATGCTTTTCTACATACATTAAGTCTTTTTTTTCTAAACCCAAACATATTTGTGCAAGTTCTTCAAATGTTTAATAGTAGAAAATTATATATAGCTATGGAGAAAGAATAAAAAATTTTTTAATAGCATATAATGTAGGCTAATTTATATTTCTTCTTTTTTCTATAGAGTTTATATCAACCAAGTTATAATAAATATTAAAAGATCAATTGTTTATTTTCCGCCTATTTCTAAGAATTATTTTTTGTTTACTTTTTGTTGTTAAGAGTATTACAAATGTCCTCTTCCCAAAATTGTTAACCAAGATTTAGAGCATTACAGAACAATAAATTAAACCTCTAGGGAGCTGAAACCGGTTTGGCTCAGGGGTAGAGCGTTGGTCTGCAGACTGAAAGGTCCCGGGTTCGATTCCGGCAAGGGCATGTACCTGGTTGCGGGTACATCCCCAGTAGGGGGTGTGCAAGAGGCAGCTGATAGATGATTCTCTCTCATCAATGTTTCTAACTCTCTATTCTTCTCTCTTCCTCTCTGTAAAAAAATCAATAAAATATATTTATTTAAAAAATTAAATTAAATTAAAAAAATGAAAAAAAATAAACCTCTAAGGAACATTCACAGAAATAATATAAAATAATAGAAGACTGGGCTAAATGATCTCAAAGTTTATCTCATTTTCAAACTTAAAGATCCCATTGTATCTTCCATTAACACCAACTAGGACACATAGCCAGTTGGTATTGCCTAGAATTTTTATAGAAACAGGCAAAAGTCTCAGAATCTTCCTAAATAAGCTTGTTCTGGGTCTTAAACTGGTATAAAAAATAAAATAGGAACATCTTTCTGACCTTAAATTCCATCATTTCATCTAGCTCATTTTTTGGCTTACCACCAACTCAGAAAACTTATTCATTATAATGTGGTAGAAGTAAGAACATGAATTCTAAAACTGAACTGTCCTGATTGTCAACCCAGCTTTGCCACCCTTGGGCAAGTTTCTTGGCTAATCTGTAACATAGTCTCTTTATTTTATTTTTTTCTTTCTTTCTTTAAGAAAATTTTTTTTTTCTTTTCTTTTTTTTTTCTCTCCCATTTTAGTCTCTTTAAAATGTGGATAATGTTATTACCTACCTCCTAGAGCTATGGTAAGAGATACATAAATTACATGTTTGAACATTGCCTGACACATAGCACATGTTGCTATTATTTAGCAGGTGTTTGCTATTATTACTATTCTCTTACCCTTTAATTTACTTATTTAAAAACAGAAAAACTGAGTAGAGTTAGCATGAATTTGAAATTCACAGCCTGTCTTTCCTCAGCATCACTTCCCACCAAAGACATAATTCAGTAATATTGTAACAGAAAATAAATATTAAACTCTAATTATTCTTTTTCTTTTAACATTTTAAACAATCATGCTGCTTGATTTGATGAAAAATAAATATTTTTCCAGGATTAGTTAAAAATAAGTACCCTCTTCTCTAGGAAGAAAGTACTAAAGAACTATAAAAATTTGTTTATAAAAATTGGTTCCTACCTGTTTTTAAGTAAAAGTAGTTTTCTTTAGATAATGATGATGAGTCCAGTTAAAGTAGGTCTCTGAGATTCTACCTGATAGATCACCAAATTGAGGTTTGAAATGCATCTTAAAATGGATAGAGGCTGGGAAGTTAGAGAGCTTTGGGTGGAAAAGTAGCAGATTAGAGGGAAGAGATATAGCAAATGCAAGAAAATAACACTCGAGTTCTTTCTGAAAAGCACTAAGAGAGTGTGTAAGAGAAGGAATATCACCAGGATATTATTTCAGTGTCCATAAGACATGTTGAAAGAGACTAACAGATAATCAGATTTGTATAAATTATAAACGAAGACTTTTAGGGGTTGCCACTGAACTTTAGAATGTGAAGCATCTATTTCCCCCTTCTAGCAAGAGTAGCCTGATTTTCTTTGAAGGAATTTTATTTCTCCTCAGAGGGTAATAGCAATGCTGTTGAGGTGGGCCGAACAGACTTAATCCAGTCAATTCATCTCATCACTGTGGCCTTGGTATTCAATTTAGGCTGACCCATAACCCAATTCAAGCCAGGAAGACCACAGGGAAGTTGTCTTTGTTCTATCTTCTGTGTGAATTAGTGACATATCAGGAGGTACAGGATTGCAATCATTATAAAAGGAAGTCCAGGAATCAGCCTGTGAAACTGAAAAAGAACACCAAAGCTGTGAAAGATGGAGCAAAAAGAAAGAAAAAATTAGGTACCTATGACTTATTCACTGTGCAAAATCATAGAAGCGCCCTTTATCTGGACTGCTGAGTTATAAAGGTCAATAAATTCATTTGTAGTTGTTAATTATACTAGTTTTTGTTGAGTTTTCTGCAATTTGCAATTAAAGAAAACCTAACATAAATACAAGTTGCAATTTCATGAATGTATCCTAGGCTTGCACGACTTGACTAACAAATGCACAGATGTGTAAGAATTTTGTTCATTGTAAACAATGCATCCTCTTAGCTGACATCTCTGCTGAAATATGTCACAAATTTGCAATCAAGCTCTATCTGGTGACTCCACAAGAACCTCTGTGAGGTTAAAGAAAGCATGCTAGGTTAACAAACTGGGATAAGACAGCAGGAAAACATTACAGAAAAATACTTTTTTAGTCATGTGTAACGATCTTAAGTTCTATTCTAATAATCATAGCAAGCACAAAGAAGTTTAGTTCTATATTCTCATTTAATGATAGCACACTGGAGGACACACACACACACACACACCTATTCTATTGCACCAAAAGAAAGGCATAAAAGTGGCATATGCTTCTATCCCTAGCTACACATCTTAGTCAGCATGGCCATATCATATTTTCTTTTGTATTATTTGGAATGGGAATCACTGTTTCCTGAAATAATAAAAAAAAACTGATGTCAGTCACAAAATCTCATCTGGTAGGCTCTGTGAGGTCTGTTAGCTTACCAGATAATCTTTCCTAAAGATTCATCTTCATATTCTAAAACATGAATTTGAAATTTATTATTTAATATTTTAAATAATTCTTTGAAATCCAGGATACCAAAAATGGTTTTCAACATAATATCTTTAGATACATAAGTTCTCTGTGTGTGTTTATTTTTTTAAACAATTTAGTATATTGACAAAATATATTAGATCATTTCATAACATTTGAAATATTTGCATAATCACAACCAAAAAATCTCAAAATCTTCTAAAAAGCTTTAGAAATTTTAAATGATTGCAAAGAGTAAATATATACATATTCAACACCTACTTTACATCCACTTTACATTATATCACTGTAACTTTATCCACCAGAATTCCCACAGTTTTAAATTGTGTGTGTGTCGGAGGGAGATGGAAGGACGTGGTATGATGGCTTTTGGTTCGTTGCTGTGTCTTCTACTCTGTAAACTATGAAAGGGCAGAGACAAAGACTGCTGGTCTGACAAAATAAAAGAATCTCTCAATATCTACTTGCTGAATGTATAGGCGAATAAATTAATTGATGAAGAAATGAACTGTATAGGTGAATAAATTAATTGATGAAGAAATGACTAAGTAAACAAGGGTCATCCTATAGTTAGCACTGATCTAACAATGAAGATAAATGCTGCAATGACATTTTCACATCCTTGTTGAGTAATTGCCATTTATTTACTGGACAAATATTTATTGAGCAGCTAGTTTATGCAGCAGAATAATGTTGAGCAGACCACCATACACAGCAATGTGATCTATGGCAACCCCTACTCTTCTGAGAGAGAATAGCAGGCTGCAGAACATGTATAAATGGGCTAAATGGGTTGCGCTTTGAAAAAATGGTTACTTTTTTTTTTTTTTTTTTTTGCCAGGTTCTGAAAGGGATTGTTTTTCCGTTTGGCAGGTTCTGAGAGGGATCATTTTTAACACTATCTCAGGGAAAGTTGTTTCAAAGGAAAACTGCATTGGATGGACTTAGACAAAGAAGACCTTGTTCAAGACTGACCACACTAGGGAGAGAGACTGAACTCAGCTACACTGAAACTAAAGATGAAAGTATTGTAAACTCAGGTAAATTAGTGGAAAATTCTGAAGGATAATATAGGGGAGATTGGTCAGTGGGATTAGTCCATTTGTGTTTGCTAATTTTTGTTTATTGATGTTAGGCTCCAACTCTCTCTCAGAAACTGGGAGATGCCTGCTATCTTTCTTGATGACTACATAACAGAGATGACTCCCTGGTTCCTCAAACTGTCAAGTGGGTGTGAAAACATTTAAATGACAAAAAGGCAGAGAAAATTCACAATTGAACATCTTCTCTCTCTTTTTTTTCTTTACTAAGGTATTACTTGTCCTAATCCCCTCATTACCCCCTCCCCCCCCCCCACCCATTTCCTTACCCCCTTGCTGTCTGTGTCCATTGGTTAGGCTTATATGTATGCATAGAAGTCCTTTGGCTGATTTCTCCATCTTACCCCCCACCTTTCCCTACCTTCCCTCTGAGGTTTGATGGTCTGATTGATGCTTCTCTGTCTCTGGATCTATTTTTGTTCATCAGTTTATGTTGTTCATTATATTGTATAAATGAGTGAGATCATGAGATATTTATCTTTCTCTGACTGGCTCATTTCACTTAGCATAATGTTCTCCAGTTCCATCCATCCTGTTGCTACAATTGAACATTTTCTACAGAAAATGCTCTGAGAAAAGGAAGGTCAGGGGTCTAGAATCAGAAAAAAACAAAACAAACCTGTCCAGTTTAGTGAAGCTGAGGAGAATGTTAAGGCCATTGTGATCAGTCCCAAGGAGAATTGGTCACCTTTGCGTGTTGTGTTGCCTAGAACCTAACTAAAAACTTTAGCTGAAATTTAGAATATTCACATTTAGCAAATTCTCATGTAAACCTGTGGCTTCATTAGCTTCTGTAGTCTACCAAGGAAGTGATATTTTTTCTTTGAAAGATATTTATCCCAAAATACAAAATGATATTTGTTTTCATGAAATTTTTTTTGGAAACAACATATTTTTGGAGCTTTGGGGTGTTGTAATAAAATGAAGGTGTCTAATTCAGTGAAAAGTTTTAACAAATCACACACAAAACAGCATACAAAGAAGGAATCTCTGTTCCATGATGCTTCTGCTGTCCAGTTAGAATTCTCTATGCTCCATAGAGGGCTTAAATTTATTGCCACCTTTCACTTCCTCACCCCAAACCTCACCATTATTTTAGACACTGAGTAAAATAAAAGACTTGGAGAGAATTACAAGAATGAAGCCACATGTTCAACCATGATCATTTAAACTCTGGTGGTAAGGACATGATAATTTGTATGTGACTTGAAATCAAAGATAGGTTGGAAGGAATATTTTTGGTGTGATAAAAAATAAATATCACAAGCTTCCATGTTAAAGTGACCAGTGCTTTATCTAACAATACACTGTTTTGTTCATTTCTTATATTTGTAGTTCTTAGGAGAGTTCTAAGCCCATTTGGTGTAGGAGTTAGACTCTAGAAATGCACTGAAACCAAACAAGTACTTGAGACAAGAAGGAAAACCTTTTCCAATGACTGTGGCCAATTCATTGTTGACTTGAGCCAAGAGAGTGAAACTGAGAAAGCCTAGATATTTTTGTAAAGAACCAAATAATACATTTTCTCGGTCAAAATAAGGTCAACAAACTTCAGTGTTTGTCATATTAAAAGAAAGACCATCACATCATCAGTAGTTTAAGACTACATTAATTTTCCTCAGATGTTGAAAGACTATATTGGTAATGCCAGAACGTGTTTCTTCCCTGTTAATTCCAGGAATTCTACTTTTCTATGATGTGTGTATGTGCGTGCATATAACAGCTCTAATAAAGTATCCGGAGGAAATAAAACTAGAAAAAGGTTTTAACTTAGATGTATCATATTGGTAGTTAAGAGAGAAACAGAAACAGTATACATGAATGAGTATACATGAGAAATAGAAAACACTTGTGTGAATGAAAATATATTTAAATTGTGATCACCTATAACTGGTGAAATATTAAGAAATCAAAAATAAAAACTCAGGCAGTGTACTCAGGTGGGACCAGGAACTCAGTCGCCACCTCTGCAGTGGAGGAGGGGTTGGGGGGTGGAGAGATGTATTTTCCACAGAGTCCAGGGCAGGAGCCTGGACGCGGTTCCCACAGAACGGGAAAGGGAATGGAAAGGCCCATTCTACTTCGTCCAGGGTGCAAACCCAGAATTTGGACTGATGAAGGCCTGGTCCACTGGGGATTGTGACAACGGTGGAGATGAGTGGGGGCAGGAGATTCGTCTAACTGAGCAAGCCATTCAGGCCATCAACAAGCTGAACCCCAAGCCCAGATTCTTTGTTCTGAGTGGGGACCTCATCCCTGTCCTGGATGAAGGACCTGCAGCGGCTGCTCAGGAACGTGGACAGCGGCATCCCGCTGGCATACTCGGCGGCGGCCTCGATGCGGGCAACGTCCCCCACGCCCGGAGACCATCGCGGAGTTCCAGGAGACTTCGGGAGACGACTATTTCAGCTTCTGGGTCGGGGCGTCCTGGTCCTCGTCCTCAACTCCCAGTTTGTGTAGGACGCCTCCAGCAGCTGAGCGTGTGGGGCAGCAGAAGTGCCAGCACGCCATCATCTTCCAGCACATCCCCCTCTTCCTCCAAAGCATCGGCGAGGACGAAGGACTACTCCAACCTCACCAAGACTGCGTGGAAGGAGATGGCAAACAAGTTCGCCAAAGCAGCTATCAAAGCTGTGTTCTGGGGCACTACCACAGGAATGCTGGGGGTGCCTACCAGAACCTTGATATTGCGGTGTCATCTGCCACTGGGTTCCAGCTGGGCAAAGATATCCACGGGGGTCCCAGTAGTGGTGGTCACCACTGAGAAGATCGTTCATCTGTACTATGGTTTGGATGAGCTGAGTGAGAGGGGAATAGAAGGTGACCTGATGGACTTCATGAAGGAGAAATGATTGCCGTTATGATCCAGTCACTTCCACTTCCACTTCCATTGTCTATTAATTTTGCCAGAAACAGCAGCTGCATATAATCCTTCTAAATAAAGAAATATTCAGGCAGATTTGTGAATTTATGACCTTTGCATAAATCAAAGAGCTGGATCCTATTCTGAATTACATTTGAAGTAGAAGTGTCCCTTTAAGAAAGAGAAGCGGCTGGATGAGGGTTGAAGCCTGGGAATAAGAGAACAAACAATGCTGGACTATCTCTGCATGTTTGAATAAACTTTCCTAATGATGTGTTTCTAAAACAAACAAACAAACAAAAAAAATACACACACACACACACACACACACACACACACACACACACACATATATATAATATTTTAGAGGCCCATTGCATGAAGTGATTCGTGCAATAGGCCTTCCTTCCCTTGGCTTCCAGCATCGGATTTCCTCCAGCACCCAGGAACCAGGCCTTCGCTCTGGCCAGTGTCTGCAGTCTTGTCTTTGCTGTGGCCAGAGTGCAGCTCCTGTAAATCCCTTCGTTTCCCCCTTGCCCGCCCTCCCTCTCATAGCAGGCATCAGGCCCCACCCAGCCACTCAGCCCCTGGGGCAGCTGGGCAGCTGCCATCTTTCTTTTTCAAATTTGCATATTCCCTCCTGATTGGCTGGTGGGCATAGCGGAGTGATGGTTAATTTGCATGTTTCTCTTTTATTTGTGTACTCAAATCAAGAGTGTATTTTTAAAAATTATGCATTGACTCATTCAAAACAATATTTACTGAGTATCTTCTATGTGCTCAGGCATTAAAATAAATGTTATATGGATAGGAATGTTCTCTGAGAAAGTAATATTTGACAAATAGACTCATGTTTGTGTGATCATTCCAACACAACAAGAAACCTAATTCCTGTCCTTGTAACACATGGGACACATGGGTAAATCAGCAGAAGAGTCCTCTTTCATTCCATCTTTCAGAACTAAGTTAATTGACATTCTATCATTTTTAACATATGGCCTCTAAGGTCATCCTGACCATTATTTCTAATCAAGCTGGCTAAAATAGAGAAAAACAATGATGGAGGGTGAGAAAAAAAGCCAGTGACATTCAACGTGCCAGACTTGGAAGTAACCCAAGTCTCTAGAACAGGTCATAGGATCCCAGCTAGAAATAAGAAAAAAGAGCCTAGGAAAGTTTGCTTGTGTTTCCCATGAAAACTCCAGAATATGAAAGAGGAAACCTATTTTTGGTGTCAGTTAGGCATTTCTTCCACAATCTATTCTCTCACCACCAAATATTATTCTTTACTGCATTCACAAAAAGGCAACTCAAAATCCAATCCAGTTGTTGCCTTCAGTATGGAGTCCAGAGACACACTGTCTTCTTCATTAGTTCCAGAGGTGGCTTCTCAAAATTTAATGAGAAGCTATTAAAAGGCTAATTATCCACACCCTCCAACCTGTATACTTACTTTATAAGGTGCAGCAAGGATAGCAATACAAACCACCATTCAAAATGCTGAATAATACAAGACATATAGTCACTTATTCATAGAAGTCATGGTATTCTAATTGGCAGTTGTTGTGAAGGTCTCTACTCTGGCAGTAAGGAAAAGTCCTTTATTTATTACTAGAGGCCTGGCGCATGAAATTTATGCATGGGTAAGGCTCCTAGGCCTGGTCAGCAATCAGGGCAGATCTGTGGGGTGATCCGTGGGGTGATCAGGGGACCCCCACTGGCACTTGCCTTGGCCATCCTGGCACCACTTGCCCAATGACCCTGCCCACCAATGCCGCTGCCACCACTGCCAGTAGCCTCGCTCTGAAGGGCAACCAGAGGGGCAATCAGAGGTGCCCCCACTGGCACCCATCTTCGCTGGCCTGGGGCCTGCAGACTGGGAGCAGCTCCTGCACTGAGTGTCTGCCCTCTGGTGGTCAGTATGCAGCATAGTAACAAGTCATTCCATTGGTTGTTCCCCTGTTTGGTTGATTTGCATATTAGGCTTTTATTATACAGGATTGTTGTTTGTCTATCCTCCAGAGCCACATCTAACAAGGATTGTTGGAGAATATGTCCTCTTAGTCAAACCAGGTGCCAGTAACTATAATAAAATTTTCTCCTAGACATAATTCTCAAGTCTGATTTGTTTCCTTGCTTCCACCTCTTATGTCTCTCTCTATGGCAGCAACCTTAAATCCAGGTAAAATGGAAGAATTTTTAATTTAAACTTTTCAAAGCTGTGTTTTTGTTTAATGAGGATCATTAAATAAATTATTGTTACCTATGTCCTTTTAAAATTTTGTTTTCTATTTTTTAACTTGCTAGACTCTTCACCCTTTTGAATCAGTCAATTCTTCCCCAAGCTGTTTTGTGTAGTATCTTCCTAAATTCAATAAATAACAAGTACCGCATACTATTAACATTTTTCTTTTCAATCTCTTCTAGAGCTACAAATGTTGTGGGCACTTACTCTGCTGTCTAAGTTGTTGACAGCAATACTTATTTCCACAGTAAGGTTAAACTGACTGATATAAAAATTAGATCTCAAAATGTACACTGGTTAAATATAATAGAAGGTTATTTGTATTTATCTAAAACACATGTGTCAAACACAAGGCCCGCGGGCCAAATCCAGCCCGCCAGGCCTTGCAATGTGGCCCGCACCGCGCTGTCATCACTGCACTCTGCTGTCAGTTTATGACATTGTCAGTTTATGACTGTTCAGTAAACCATTCGGCCCGCGATTTAAGCTGGATTTTAGATTTTGGCCCCTTCTCTGATTGAGTTCGACACCCCTAATCTAAAATATTGGGTAGATAAACAATTGATGGAATCATAACTGTCTAGAAATTAATCAAAAACTTATTCTGATGGAGCCACTAACATTTTCAACATGTTTCTTTCAAGAGTACCTGGGGGCTGCTCTTCTTCTAGTCATACTGAAGATGTATGGAGGGAGCATGGGTGATGATCTTAGCAGCTAAACCTTGAAGTATCACATGGCATGTCTTCTCATGTTCTCTGGAGAGAACTACTCAGATGGCTCTACTTAGCTACAAGTAAGATTCAAAATGCATTACTTCCCTTTGATGACTCTATGCTTTAGAAGGAAGAACACATTTTTTGTTGTTGTTGGTTTATAATTAGCCAAACCTACTACAAGTTGTGACTTGAAAGATGAGAATAAAGGAAGACATTTTGGGGTGGTTGAGTGGAGCTGGCACTCATTTGAAGGAACATTTAAGGCAAAACAAAGTGAAATCAAAAGCCCTGAAGTGGAAAGATGTTGTTTTGTTACTGATTTAAATATCTCAGAAAAGGCTACTGTGGCTCAAATATAGTGAGTTAAGTGTAAACAGGGAAAGGTGATGCTAGAGACACAGACAGGGGACAAATCAAGCGGGGGCAGTTAACATATGTGAACTGCATTCTAAATTCAATAATTGAGAGTGTATTTTAAGTAAAAATGAAATTATTCAATATTTTAAAGACCATAACAGTTTTAAAAAATTAACTGTTTTGTTGTAGAAGAAATTATCAATCATAATAATCTTGATAAGACACTAAGGAATGTTCAGAAGAGAAGTAGAGAAGGATCCCACCCATGTGTATAATCAATCTATTATTAGATTTAAAATTATATGCTTATTTAGAATCATTCAATCATTAACTATGGTCTGAATTAAATAACATTTTTTCACTTACTCTGTTTACCTGAAGGTCACATTTATTATTAACCGATTTTTTCCAAACACATTGTTTTCTCAGTCTTTTTATCTGTTTCATATAATTTTTCTTCATAAAAGATTTCCTCTGGGATAAGGTGTATCATCACTATAACTTCTAGTTTATCTATTCAGTGAGTTTCATTCATTTATTTACCTGGTTAAATTAAGTCATCCAGAATAAGCATGACTGATATCAAGTACTGGCAATGTTATGATGAGCTACTACTGAAGGCAAATGACTAAAATAATAGTTAAAAGGTATTAAGTGCTATGATAAGGAATGTTCAGAGCATCAAGAAGAGACATAATAGAGATACTTGTCCTGGTATGCAAGAGCTGCGGCAGAAATGAGTTAATGAAAGAGATGTGGTCTCTGTTACACCTGAAGTTTGAGAAGGAATTACTTGGAATAAGGGGAGAAAGCTATTTCAGATAAAGAAAAAAGACCATATGAAAGTAGAAGTAAATAAAAATTGACAGGCACCAGAACCTGAAGGAAGACTAGAAATATGCTGAAGCATAGAGTGTATGGGGACAAGGGGGTGTGTGCAAACATCTGGACTGTACAGTTGTGCAGGTCCAGGCTTTTTAAGGAATGTCAATAAAATTTATCTTTATCCTCAAAGCAATGGGAAAACATTAAATATTTTAGTCTTCCTAAAGAAGTATCAGAACTTGCTCTTGTGTGAAGAATGGATCTGAAGGATTAAGACTGGATCTAAGAAAATCATTTAGGGGTCTACAACAGCCCATCATATGATGGTGCTTTCATGAGCATGATGAACCTAGGATGAAGGTAAGTACACAGTCTCAAAATATATGTTTTAAAGTAGAATTCATAAAACTTTATGACTGATTGACTATGAGGAGTAAGGGAGAAATAGTAGTAAAAGATGACGCCCACAGTATTCTCTTAGAAAATTGAGTAGTTCCAATAAGTTAGTAAAATGGTGGTTCCAATAAGATAGTAAACTCTAAACAAATAAACATAAGTTTGGTTTTTATTATTTTAAGTTTGAACCAAAAAATAAAAACAAAAAACACAGAAATAGAGATGTAAAAGAAGTTAATTATATAGATCTAATGCTCAATCTACAAAATGGGAGAAATAGATTTGATAATAAGTTATTTTCCAAAATATATGAAGAAGTAATTCACTTAATAGCAAAAACCCAAACAATCCAATTTATTTATTTTTCAATTTAAAACAATAGGCAAAGGGGCTGAAGAGACATCTTTCCAAATAAGACATACACATAGCCAAATGATATATGAATAGGTGCTCAAATAATATATCATCAGAAGAATACAAAGCCACAATCAGATATCACCTCACATGTATTACAATGGTTATCACTGGAAAGAAATGAAATACGTTTTGGTGAAGATGTTAATAGGAATGTAAATTGGTACAACTACTATGGAAAATAATATGGAGGTTCCTCAAAAATTAAAAATAGTACTACCCTTTGATCTAAAAATCCCACTTCTAGGTATATATCCAAGGAAATAAAAACACTATAATAACACTCTCATGTTCATTGCATCATTTTTTTTGAGACAGTGACTAGATTTGCCATTGCAACAACAAAAAATAAGATACCTTGGAATAAACTTAATCTATATTAACAAATCTATATTAATAAAAGCCTAGGTGGTCCTCACGCAACACCCTCACATCATCACCAGATGGCTGCCACTAGATGGCTGCCCTCACGTTGTCACAAGATGGCCACCACAAGATAGCTGGCAGAGAAGGGCAGTTGGGGGCAAACAGGTCAGCAGGGGAAGGAAGTTAGGAGAGACCAGGCTGGCAGGGGAGGGCAGTTGGGGGTGATCATGCTTGCAGGGGAGCAGTTAGGCATCAATCAGGCTGGCAGGGAAGTGGTTAGGGGCAATCAGGCTGGCAGGCAGAAGCAGTTAGGGGCAATCAGGCAGGCAGACAGGTGAGTGGTTAGGAGCCAGCAGTCCCAGATTGTGAGAGGGATATCTGAGACATCCCAGATTGTAGAGGGTGCAGGCCGGACCGAGGGACGAATTTTGTGTCCTGGGCCTCTAGTCAATGAGATAAAAGACCTGTACTCAGAAAACTATAGGACATTGAAAAAAGAAATAGAGGAAGACACAAACAAATGGAAAAATGTATCATGTTCATGGATTGGCACAATTAACATCATTAAAATGTCCATACTACTCAAAGCAATCTATAGATTCAACACAATCACTATTAAAATATCAAGAGCATATTTCACAGATCTAGAACAAATATTCCAAAAATGTATATGAAACAAAAAAAGACCTCTTTGTTTTTGAGAAAGAAGAACAAATTTGGAGGAATCACAATACCAGATATCAAGTTATACTACAAAGGCACTGTAATCAAAACAGCCTAGTACTGTCACAAGAACAGGCATATAGATCAATGGAACTGAAAAGAGACCCCAGAAATCGATGCAAGCTATTACACTTAATCAATATTTGACAAAGAAAACAAGAGCATACAGTAAAGAAAGTCTCTTTAATAAAGGGTATTGGAAAAATTGAACAGATAGAGGCAAAAAAAAAATGAAACTAGACCACCAATTTAAACTATATATAAGAATAAACTCAAAATGAATAGAAGATTTAAATGTAAACCATTAAACAAAAAATCCTAGAAGAAAACAAAAATCTCAGAAACTTCTTAAAGCAATATGTTTGTTGATGCATCTCATGTTCATTGCTGTATTATTGAGAGTAGTCAAGATATGGGAGAAGTCTAAGTATATATAAAAAGGTGAATGTGTGTGCAGACATGGATACACACAATGGAATATTATTTAGCCATAAGGAAGTAAAAAAAATTCTATTTGTGACAACATGTATAAACTTTGAGGCACTATGTTAAATGAAATAAAGCAGACAGAGAAAGACACATATTATATGGTATCTTACTTAACTTTTATGTGAAGTCTAGGATACAAAAAAGTCAAATTCATAGAAATAGAACAGAAAAGTGCCAGGGGCTGAAGGATAGGACAAATAGGGAGAAGTTGGTAAAAGGACACAAACTGTCAATTTTAGGATGAATAAGTTCTGGGGATCTATGGACAACAATGTGACTGTGATTGACAATACTATTTATATAACTGAAATTTGCTAAGAGAAAAGAATGTAAATGCTTTTATTTTTTTATTTTTGATGTATACTTTAAAAATTTTACACATTTGTGTGTTAACTAACCCTCAATAAAGCTGAAATTAAAAACAAACAAACAAAAAAAGGTTGGGTCCCTGTCCTGGTAGCTCGGTTGGTTAGAGCATCATCCTGCTACGCCAAAGTTGTGGATTAAATCCCCAGTCAGGGCACATACAGGAATCAACCAATGAATGCATAAATAAGTGGAACAACAAATCAATCTCTCTCTTTTCCCTCCCTTCTTCTCTCTCTCTAAGCATCATAAATAATTTTTTTAAAAAGGTCTGAGCTAGAAATCTGAGTATAGTGATCCATTAGCAAACGGGTGGGTACTGAAGCCACAGGAATGCAAGATTACCCAGAGTCAGTGGTCGGCATAACTGTGGCTCACGAGCCACATGCGGCTCTTTGGCCCCTTGAGTGTGGCTCTTCACAAAATACCACGTGCGGGCGCGCACAGACAGTGTGACTAAAACTTCGTGGCCCAAGCGCAAAAGCCGGTTTTCGGCTCTCAAAAGAAATTTCAATCATTGTACTGTTGATATTTGGCTCTCTGTTGACTAATGAGTTTGCCGACCACTGACCCAGATGATATAAAGATTGAAAAGAGGAGGCGTGGAGAAGATTTCTTCCATACTCCAACAATTTAAGAGAGAAGAACAAGTAAGAATGAATAAGCAAGAATTGTCAGAGAATACAAGGATTAAGTTCTTCAGAAGTTGGTTGTGGTTGAAAATTTTAAATGATTTGCTTAGAAGCTCTGTATTAGTTTGCAAGGGCTGCCATAACAAAGTAACACAGACCCTATAGCTTAAACAACAAAAAATTATTTACTCACAGTTCTCGAAGCTGGTTTCTAAGATCAAGAGGCCGGCAGGACTGCTCTCTCTGAGACCTTTCTCTCCTCGGCTTGCATGTGTCTTCACATGGTCTATCTTCTGTGCACATGCATCCCTGGTGTCTCTTCTTGCAAGGGCATAGGTCATCTTGGATCAGGACCCATTTATATAACTTTATTTAACCTCAACCTTAACCTTAGTGACCTTTGTAAAGGCCCTACCTCCAAATTCAGTTACACTTTGGGGTTAGGGCTTTAACATACAAATTTGTGTACGGTATATCACCATTCAGTCTATAGCAAGTCCCTGGTGGAAAATGGTGATGCTGGAGTTAGCTCTGACTTCCTCTGTCACTTAGTCCAGTATTCTTTGTATTACAACTCTCAATATCTCTATAAGATATTTGAATTGGAACTTACTACTAACTCCATCTAGAAAATTGTAAGCATTTTGTATGCAATGTACTTATTTACATTTATACCTCACAGTAATTGTCATAAAAAGTGCTGTTTTAATTAAAGGATATATATAGGAGAAAATCTGTGCCCATCCTTTCAATGGTAAATTGACATTTCAATTAGTTTTGAATGATCCTTGCTAGTTATCTCCACTTCAGGACATTCCTTTTATTAACTGTAAATGGATATTAAGTAGTGATCTTTTAGGAGAAATAAAGGCAAAGTGTTTAAGAGAAGTAAAATACTAAAACATGGCTATTAAAAAAACTTAAGTGGAGGAGAGAAGGTATATATGCACATATGTCTGTTTCATTCATTCTCCATTCCTTTATTCAGTTTCTGAGTTCCTTAATTTCACAGAAAAGCAATGCTGAAGATTATATGGAGAAATGACAGGCTGACTTGGTGGCACAGAGAAAGCGATCAGAACACTGAGCAAAACTGAAGTGTTAACAATCTTTTAACTTCCTTAGAGAAAATTTCCTTTTTAATTAACTCTCCCATTTTCCATTTTCTACATCATTCCCTTTAAACAATCACTTAGTGGGGAGGAAATGCAAGGAGCTGAAAGAGTTAGTTAAGTGAAGATTACTAGCACAGACAGAGATGAAGGCCAGAGGTATCAAGGATGCAAAGTGAATTTATCAGGTAATAATAGAAATCCACATGCAAAATGCAATCCAGGAAATGACTTGATGTGTTACAGGGCTCAAACAGTCATTTTCTTATTAAGAAACATGGTCTTTACTTGCCACAGGAAAAGCTCCTCACTGCTTTTGCTTGCTGGAATGTAGGATACGCATTTCATTGGTCTCTGTTCCTGAAATCTGTGGTTTGAAACTTGGAGAGCAGAAAAGTCATTAGATTTTGCTGGCCTACAATAATACTCTATGAACCAATTTTAATTGTCAAATAAAAGTTTTGGCTTAGGAATCTAAAAACTTGTAATCCACAGAAATAAAGTAATTGATATTTTTTAAAATGCTAATTTTATTTGCAGCATTTAGGAAAATATGTAGTCTCCATAAACAAAAGACTGTGTTTTAAGAGAAAAGTATTATTTTAAGCCTGCTATTGAATTTTAAAAGACCTCTTATGTTTTGAATAACTTTGATAGATTTGGTATATTTATCAGTTATAGCCTTTATTCCTTACCTTCATGAAGGCATGAGGTTGCAATTTTTGATCCACAGAATAAAACCATTGCAAAGGAAAACATTGAAACTAAAGTTTGAGTTCTGGCTAGGAAAGAATTCAGAGTCAAGACTCAAACTATAAGAGAACAGTTAGCTAGAGGTGGAAGAACTGAGAGGTAAAAGAAATGGGTTCAGAAAACAAGTTACGGAAGTAAAAGAAGAGCCTTTGGAGCTTGGGAGTGAGGAAGGAAAAGGCAACAGGCCTGGGGGGTAAAGAGAGGGCAGGGAAAGGCACAGGCCTGCTCCAGGAGGAAGAGTATCTTGGGTCCTCATCAGATTGGAGATTTGCATCAGTGTTCCAGGTGTGGTCTTTCAGGGTAATGGTCTCCACTGATTGGTCAGTGCCAGGGCAGGGGGTAAATAGTCAATGCAGTTGGACCTGAGGTCAGCTATGGTGTCACTTACCTGGTTTTGCTGCTTGTCTGTACCTGGAACAGAAATACAACTGAGCCTGCATGTTATCTGTAGGGAGGAAAGGTCAGGAGGTCCAAACTGCATGACTGCTGATTTGCAAGAGAAGGAAAGGTTAACCTGGGATGAGGCCATTGTTTTCCAGTTTTGCCTATCGCTAAATACTATGGGCTTTTTGCTATGGTGAACTTCTGTACCTGGCCCAGGGTCCTTGCTTGCCTCATGTCTGTCTAACTACTTAGCACACATGGTCTCTTATATGTATGCTTGAACTTTTTTCTTGTCTTATGTAATATTATGTAATACTAGAGGCCTGGTGCACAAAATTTGTGCATGGGGTGTGTGTCCCTCATCCCAGCCTGCACCCTCTCCAATCTGGGACCCCTCAAGGGATGTCCAACTGCCCGTTTAGGCCCAATCCTGGTAGAATCAGGCCTAAACGGGCAATCGGACATCCCTCTCATAATCCAGGACTGCTGGCTCCCAACTGCTCACCTGCCTGCCTTCCTGATTGCCCGTAACCGCTTCTGCCTGCCAGCCTGATCACACCCTAACTTCTCCCCTGCCAGCCTAATTGCCCCTAACTGCCCTCCCCTGCAGGCTTGGTCACCCCCCAACTGCTCTCCCCTGCAGAGCCTGGTCCCTCCCAACTGATACCTCCTCTGCTGGCCTGATCACTTACAACTGCTTCCCTGCTGGCCTTCTTGTGGTGGCCATCTTGTGTCCACATGGGGACAGCCATCTTGTGTGTTGGAGTGATGGTCAATTTGCATATTACTCTTTTATTAGATAGGATGTGTCTCTGAGGTGTAGGCCAAGGGAAGGTTATAAGAAACAGTGGTGTGCTTTTAAAGGGCCCTCTGCTGATCTATCTTCCAAACTCCCCATATTATGAACGAAGTGGTCATCCCTTCTATCTAATAAAAATAATTTTCTATAATTTGTAGATAAACCAGGAGTTCTTGTATAAAAATTTTGACCAGACAGACTTAGAGCAAAGAAGACACAGACCTTTTGATTTCCTGGAGTGCTTGGCTGAAGATATAATCTGTTTAAATAGTGTTGATTTTGCCTATTGTGGGACAATTCATTGAAGCAAGGCTTTTGATATTTCCCAGAGCAAGTTTTAGCTCCAAAAATTATATTTATATTGTATCATGTTAAAAAGTACTATATATATATATATATATATATATATATATATATATATATATATATATATATATTTTTTTTTTTAATATATTTGTTTTTCTCTTCTGCTCTGGGTAGGATCTAATGACACTTGTTCTCAGCCTGGTTGAATGTCAGGATCATCTTGGGAAGGTTTAGAAATTTTGGTGCCTGAGATCCACCCCCAGAGATTCTAATTATGTTGGATTAGAACAGAGGTACTTTTAAGTTCTCCAGGTATTTCTCATGTGCATCTGAGGTTAAGAACCACTGCCTTTGGCCAGACCTCTTTGGTTACATGTTCATGCCTACTACAGGATTTTAAGCTTAGAGTTAGAGATGCCTGAGTTTGAGTTCATGCTTAGCTGCCTACTAGTTGGGACGGAATAGCGAAATTGGTTTTTAAGGCTCAGATGAGTTTTTGTGAAATATGGAAATGAATAGCTAGTTCATTGATTGGGAGGTTGAGAAGGTTAAATGAGATTCTGCAATTTCAAATTGCTAACTAAAGGCTTGGCATAGGGAAAGTCCTGAGTGTATACAAGCTGCTATTCCTGCTACCACTACTGCTATTATGCTTCCCTGAATACTAACCATGTTATTCGGACATTTCCGGTGGAGAGGCAGCTATGGTTGCTGGCTTTTAGACGAGGCCAGATTTCCACCCAAGCCCCCAACAAGGCTTTTTCTCTTGCTAGCACATTTAATTAAAACCTCCTGCCCACAAAACACAAATATTTTCAAATTGTTCTTTAGATTCATACTGGTAACTAAAACGTAAGCCAGGTAAAAATACAAACATTATTTTCTACTTTGTATTATGCATTTTTAGTATGTCTACATTGGCCTGAAATCTTGAAATCCAGGCCTGAGTCCAATTCTTATTCATGTTTGCATAAAGCATAGTCTAATTTTTTACACAGATTAAATGAATACATTAATGAATGTTATGTATCTAGCAACTCCTGCAGATAACATCTTGCTTTGTTGGCTTTAGAATCAGGAAAGGCACCTCAAAAAGAAAAGTTTTGATAGCTCCTATCTCACGATTTTGTGATTTCTTGTTTCTTGTCAGCTGAAAGCTTGATGATGGCAGCAGCGTTGTCTGTTACTTTCTCTCTCCTAAGAAGACTCCTCTCATATAGCAGATGCTCAATAAATATTTGGAACAGGACAGTATGAACGTATGAATAAATACTTGGGGTATAAGCTCTCCCTCCTCCACCAGCATTTTTCTGAGCTTTACGATCCATCTGGATCCATTTTTTACTCTCTGAGCAATTCCATTCTACATCTCACAAGTCATTGTATCCATGCAAGGCATCCTCTCATTGTTTCAGAAGTGTGTGTGAGCTTTCTTTCCTAAACTAGATTACATCTTCCTCAAGGGAGGGGGCCGAGGCTCCCCCCCACTTTATATCATCCATGTTACTTGGCCAAGCTCTGGACATATGTCGAATGATGATTAATAAATGCTTGCTGATTGCTCTATTCCCAAGAAGCAAAGGCAAACATATTGTTGTTATTATCCTTTCTATATTTCAACTCTATCTTGTGTTATAGGGAAGCTTAAGAAATCCCCTTCCACAGGGAAATCTCGCAGCAGATTAAATCCTCCTTTCTGTGGGCCAGTTTGGGTGTTGAGGGCTGCATGGAGGAGAGGGGATGCACAGTCAAATCCCCGAGTCCATCCCGCTCTTTGTCTCAGAGACCTCAGCAAGGAGGTAAACAGGGTCTAAATGAATTCTGCAGATGATACTGAAACGGGAAAAGTTGGAGTAATAAAATGGGCCCTAGCAAGAAAAATAAAGTAAGATTCAACTTGGAAAAAAGAACTAACACATCTAGGGGAAAAATAATTCAAAATGCAGATTCAGTAGGAGCAACAAACTTGGAAAGCAGCACACACGGCAGGCTCCCCTTCCACTCTCCAAAGTCTGCGTGGACATTTCAGTGCACTTGCCCCGCTACCCTTCTCCCCCTCGTTCCCCAAAAGTGAGTGACACTTTCCTGTGATTCTGATAAAATTTGAGGCTAAGTTTTTCATGTCCATAGTTCAACCTTTTTGACTCAATAGGCAAAATGCAACTAGGAAAGTTCGGATGAAAATAATGAAATTAAGGAGGAAAAATTCAATGATAGGATAGAAACCATGTGTCAAAACGCACTCTACAAAATAAAGTATTAATGTTACTATTTCACTGCACTTTACACCACATTTATTTTATGGCCACAATACAAGGGCTCTTACTGTGGAACTTCGTATGCTGTTCAGGGTTTCAGACCGTGTTACCATTTAGATTTTCCCCCCATGTCCACATCTTATTTGTAGCATCTGTGCTGGTGCTTTTTGTGGCCTCTGCTCTCAATCTCAGCTGCAGCACTTTCACTTCTACGAAGGCAGAGCGAGTGAATCGACATCTAGAGTGCTGGGATATGTTTGTCTTATTTATAATTTGAATATTCTGTAGCATACAACTGTTTTAACACAAGCTATGGTTTCTAACAGTCTTCTTAGCCCCAAACATTTTTTTTTTATCATATTAGCTCATCTTTACTAGATCTCATTACATTAGGCTCCATCTATATTAAGGGTTAAGAGGAGAAGACATAGTTTTATCCCAAGTAGGTTTGGGATTTCACACAAATTCAAATTAACATGAAAACCAGACAAAAAAGAAGAGACAGGTAAAATATATTAAGATTTTCATCATTATCTTGTTGCCTGCTTCTCATGTGCTTTGCCCTGATTTCTTTTAGTCAACTGTATGAGACTGCAATTATTTTCAAGGTTTCCAGAAAAAATTGTTTACCATTGTTACTTTAATAAGCAAGAACCCTGATATTTTCTAAGAATACATTTCAGAGAAGATTGCCATATATATTTCATTTTCTTAAGGACTATTTGGACTATAATTTATTTGCTGATTAAAAAGCTATCTTTAGACTTCTACTTCAGACCAAGGTGAAATAAAAGAAACTAAATGTATCCTGTTGCCTGAAAACAAAAAAAAAAAAAATAGACAAGATATATGGAAAAGGTTTATCAGACACTACACATCTGGCAATGAAGAAAACTGATCTCTGAGAGATGGGAAATAAACAAATGAAACCTAAAATTCCCAGAATATTACCCTGGGAGAAATTTGGGTCATAATGCAGGGAGAAGGAATTCAAAGAGAGACTGGCAAACAACTTAAGGTGTGAAGACAGAGCTGAAAATCTGCAGAGAATAAGGCACCTAGAAATCACGGCGGGGGGGAGGGAGGGTTGGATCAGAAAGGAGAGAGAATCAGAGAGAAGAGAGATCTCTCATCTTAGAGAGATCACATCTTTATTATCCAATTGAGTACTGATAAGCAAATCTGTGTGAGGAAAAAACTACCTGAAAAGTTAAAATAATACTTGTTCAGTACTCATACAGGGATAGAAATCCTATCTATCCCACTAATCAGATTGGAAAACCTCAATATTCATGTTTTTAAACATTATGTATCTGGGGTTAGGATTGCTTAAGTACCTAGTTCTAAGAATCATATCTTGACTTTGACATTGTTTATATAATTTAAAAATGAATTAGTTAAACTCAGTTTTGGTGATTGTCCTGTTTATACTAGTGTTTTGTTATAAGAAAAAATGCAATTCAGTTCTGTAAATTTAAGAATTTATGCTATCATCATGATATGATTGCATAGCCTGTATTAGTAAGGGTTTTCAGACACCTACAAAACAATTATTTTAATAATTAAAGTAAGAATCTTATTGAGTTGCCTAAGAATAATCATAAATTTTTAATGCTGTCATAATTACTCAAGGGAGATTCCAGATTGGTGACATAGATCATGGAAAAGCACCTAACAAGCTCTAAGATACTCAATACGTGAGTTATCAGAATAAATCCGGACTTATCAGAATAAAACTTACTATGACCATTTTATTAGCATTTATCACTAGTCTCCACAGCTGTTTGAATCTGCTTAACATCAAATCTTAATGAATATAAAATATCTTGCTATAATAAGTAGATGACATGAATATAATTTAACTCTCCTTAAGCACATAGAATCTAATTTTCAGAGTTCAGGTCATGGGATTTTGATCAGACTGAGATATTTATAAAGAGAAGTAGGAAGAGATAAAGTTACAAATCCAGTTTAAAGACATATTGTAAGAGTCTTTACTGATAAGTTAAGGAATTTGTACTTTGCAATAGAACATTGGAAAACCATTAAATATAAAAAAGGTATATGTTCAAAGTTTTGGGTTAGATATACCAGCAATACATCAGGAGAATTCAAATAGGGAAGGAGACTGAAGGCAAGAACAATCTAAGTAGCTACTTAAAGTTGGGGGATTGAAATATATTAACATTGAAAAAGAAAAAGAAATGAATAGAAGACATTGACAAATCATAGCCAATCCTAATTAGTGGTGGTTGACTCTGCAAGGAAATTTTGAATCTGATAGACTTAAAAATTAAGAAAATAAAAATAGAGGTATTATTTGAAAGTAAAGACAGATTTGAAGAAATATTTAATTATGGACAGTTCAAAGTGATTTAAAAGATAATAAGAAAAATTTGCTGAGTAGAGAGTTAGGGATATAGAACTGGAGGAGCCTATGAGAAACTTTAGCATCAGGTAAATAGTTTTGGGAATCAGTTACTAAGAGATGTTTCCAAAGAATGGAAATTGACATAAAATATAAAAGGTTTGGACTAAAAGTTAACTCATTTCTACATAAAAGGGATAGTAAGGATAAGCATATGATACAGAGAAGCAAAGGCCAGAGAAGCTGTAGAATTCTACATATATGTGGCATTCCTAGTTATTGAAGATAAATAGACTTTCAAGATGAAGTTGGAGAGTTGACTATGAAATATATTCTTTGTCTTTAGAATGTTAGGAATCAGAACCCTAAACAGAAGGGACAAAGACAGGAATGTTCTAAATTATTGAAAGAAATGAAGAGAACGTAGAAAATGAAATAGTATTTGTTAAGAGTCCAATATGTGCTGATCTACATGCTAAACCTTTTTCTACAGAATTAGAGAATTTAACATTAATTAGAGCACATTTTTTAAAAGAATAATCCTGGGGAAATCATCCTATAAATGACTCACAAGAGATATCAATGGGGAAATTGGCTCAAATTAAAAAACCAATTTTTCATTACACTTGAAAAGTTTAAAAAAAACCAATTACTACATCAGCAGATAGTTCATCAAATCATTAGGTGTATTTAAAACAATGAATTTAAGCGCCAGAGCTACCACATCTCACTAGTAGAATTTTGAGGCAGAGTACTATTATGGCAATGTACACAAACTGTTCATTGAAGGCTATATCAGAGCTTAGTCAGTTTCCACTACTTATAGATTGACTACCACAAACACTTCTCTGAGTTTTAGTTTACTCTAATAAATAACTAGTGGCCCGGTGCATGAAATTTGTGCACAATAAAAGGGATTTAGAGGAAATATTTTAATATTGCTATTCATATCCCCCGGCCAGGTGCTGGGCGGGGAGGCAGCCTCACCTCCCAGGCCTGCACAAGTCCTGCACCACCCCCACCTGCCTCACATACAGCCTTCTGCTATTCGTTCCTTACAGTGTCATGACATGATGACCATTTGCACATTAACCTTTTATTATTATTTCTAGGGGCCCAGTGCACGAATTTGTGCACCTTAAAAGGAATTGTGTGTCGTGAGGCTGCAGTAGGCACAGGGGTGTGTCTCAGCCACGATGACAGCAACTGATGCCCCCACTCTCCTGCTCCACCATCCTACCACAGCCAATGCCCACCATGTTCTGCACACACTCCCTGGTGGTCAGTGCATATCATAGCGACTGGTTGTTCTGCCATTGGTCTATTTGCATATTAGCCTTTTATTATATAGGGTGATATCTGGCCCAACTTTTTTTTATTATTATGTATGATAAATTCCTGGAAATGTAATCACCCATCCCAAGAGCCTGAATATTTGCTACATCCTGTCAAACTGTCTCCAGAAATGCTATCCCCTATACTTTGGAGCAGTGCTATCAGTTGTCTGTTTCATCATACCCTCTCCAATACTGAATATTGTGATTTCTTTTTAAAGTCCCAGGTATATTCCCTTTGCAATTACTTGATTACCTTTGAAGTTAATTTTTCTCATGTTACTTTATTTCTTATTTAGTTCAAGGTGTTTGCTTGTACATATTCATCTTTGAGTAATCCTATTTAGTTTGAGTTCACAGGAAGCAATAGCAGCTTCCATGGAGGAAGGTGGGGGGCTAGAGTGGGGAGAGTGGTACTGGACCAGATGTGGTTGGCAATGGCTCCTGTTAAAGGTTAGATTGGAAGCGACAGGGTTAAGGGAGGTGTTAGGTTCTGGAACTGAAATGTTAGGGTGAGGGCAGGCAATCAAAGGTCACCATTTGGGAAGTTGGACCCCTGGAGTCTGGTGGGAAGGATGAGGGTCAGATCTGGGTGTGGTGAGGGATGCAGGAGGGGAGTGGTCTAGCTGGGAAAGCCCGTGGGTCTGGGCGGCTCCCCAGATTTAGGGGCCCGGCACATGGCACCAATGTTGGGGCCACTGCACTGTCCTGGCCCCACAACAGCCAGACAGACCTGCAGCTTCAGCACCGCTATGCTGCAGGGGCTGCGGGAGGCCTCGTGGCCCCCAAGCCTATACCTACTTGCCTCTGAGCTGGGTGCATGCCCCTTTTCAGGGAAACCGCCTGATGGGCGCCTCTATGTGACATCACCTGGTGATGCCATCAGCAGGGTGCACCACATAGCCTGATGCTGCATGAGCTGGGGGAGACGTTATGGGAGGAGGTCCTCTGTCCCCTAACCCGGCCACCACAGGCCCAGAGCCCTCATCCCTGCTCATGTGGTCATCTGTAACCAGCACCCAGAGGCCAGGGTGAGGGCCAGGGGTTCCTATGGCATCGGAAACCGCTTGTCCCAAGGGTCCCACGGTCTCAGTGTTGCCACATGACTGCATGGCCTCTGTGTTATCCCACTACTTTCTGATGCCAGTTTTGCACTTTAAACTCTTAAATTAACTGCAAGAACAGCTTTCCTCTTGGCCCTCCCAGGACTTACGGTTCTGTTGCATACACTTCTTTCAAAGGGCAGTTTCCAGTTCTTGGCCATGTGGGGTGTTGCTGACTTTCATTCTAGGTTTGCATGTAGAGCATCCTGGATCTGTGAGGATGTGGACTCTGTCTGTTCTACAGCAAGCCTGTGAGCAAATAAATATGATCCCCAATTTACATCTACTCTCAGACTATAGTAACATTACCCCAACTGGGACTGGACCCTATAAACCAATTCCCAGGCTCCACTACACTGAATAAGAATGAGGATCCGAGCTCACCTTTCGCATTAAGAGCCAATGAGGCAGCCTCACATCTCCGGCCAGGCACTGAGCTGGGAGGCAGCCTCATGTCCCACTGGCACAAGTCCCTGCCCATTCCCCACCAACCAGCTCCTGCTGGGCGTGCAGCCTGTTGAACGGTCATTACTGTGAAGGAGTAATGACAATTTGCAATTATCTCTTTATATATAATACACTGAATAGCCAGATTAGGGGCGGGCAGGGGAGGGCAGATTATTATATGTTCAGAGATCATAATAATCTGTCCACTCAGTGTATATAGATAGGAGAATAATGACATAAAGTAACTATAATGGCTATAATTTTTATGATCATGACATTAAATAACTTTAAAATGGGACATAAAAATAAATATTTTCTTAAAGCTAGAAACAATGAACTAAAAGAAAATTGTGTAAGATAGATCAGGACAGCAGGTAGCTTAAAGTTAAGCCATAATCTCCATAATACATAAGTGCTTACTTACCATAAGTTTTTGAACTGAGAGAGGACACAGTATATTAAACCCATACATTAAAGGTTTTATCATCAAAGCTCAAGCACATTAGAGTGACATGATAGAACTATTTTCATGCTGGCAGATAAAAAACAATGTTCCAAACTAAAGAAGGCACAGTTGATACTTATGAAGTCAAAATGAGTACATAACAATTTGATGACACAGTACTGGAGAAAGTAAGCTGAGGATAGCAGATGAAGGAGGTTATTTAAATCTGCTTGTCAAGAATAACAAGTATTATTATATTTTGTTTTTCCCAACTGTTCATTTCACAAAAATAAATTTTATATTTGTAGGATTCCACTTGTAGCTACAAAATTGAAAAAATTAACACCTCAAAGCAAAAAGAAGAGAACGATTCAAACTGGCAACCGCAAAACTAATGATGAGAGGTTTGCTCTCAAGCTTGATCTCTGCCTAGTGTACTCTGGCCTCACAACATTACAGTAGCACCTCCTGGGTAAAATAAAGAAACTTGATTTAGAGTCCACACATTTTCTTCCCGGCTAGATGCATATCAATTGCTCCTAGGAGGATATTGTATGACACCAAGTGTTCACTGCCACAATACAAAAAAGGAAAAAAAGTGGAAGAAAGGTGAAAGGAGGAAACTAAAAAGTGTTATTTTTCTTGGGTTTAAATGTCAGGTTTAGAGCTTCAGTAGCTATAGTTTTAGTTCTGAAAACAAATCTTTAATGGCCTTATTAGAGACACAGCTGAAGAACTTTATGGGTTATTTATCTTGAACTTCAAGACTCTACACACACACATACACACACACACACACACACACACACACACACACTCATTTGAATCCATTAGAAGTCCTGGGAATTAAGAACCAACAAAATGTTGCTATATGAAATGCATATAGACAAGAAATTCTAAGAAGCTAATATATTAATATATATCCAAAAACAGGCATTGATTTATAGCCCCACATGTTCTCTCACTTTCTGGTGTCCAAGGTTTTAGATATATTTAAATTTAGTTTATATACTACTAAACCTAATGAAAAATTGATTGGTATTCCAAAAGCTTCCACTACCAACAAAAGGCATTACCATCTGCAACTAGCTTGTGAATGAGCAATTAATCTTTGCCAACTACAGATGCAACAAGGAATGCAGAGAAGCATACATCCTCTCCATTTGTAAACTTAGGGACAGAGTTACAGATTGGTTTGCAAATCAGTGCCATAGAGAAGAAAAACACTCTCTATTCAAAAAATTACATTTTTATTTATCTAGTCATCTAGATTGCTTAAGAATTTTATAATTTAACTAGGGTTCCAGTGTGTGAATTAGTGCACCTTGAAAGGAACACTTTTTAGTTTCCTCCTTCCACCTTTCTTCCACTTTTTCCCTCCTCCAGGGCACAGCCCCTGGTCACCTGTCTGCTGGCAGCCTTGCTTCTGCCACCGCCACTCCACTTCCACATGCTGATGGCACCAGCCCCGCTTGTACCAACTGATGGCGCGGAACAACTGGGGCCAGTGCCAGCAGGTGTCAGTGGCAGCTGCTGTCCCAATCGTCCCTCAGGAGCAGGGGGAGGTAGAAAAAGCCTCAGGGGCGATTGGGGCTGGTAGCCTCTGCTCACATCCACTGACGGCGCCAAGGGATTGGGATCGGTGCCAGGAGCCGACAGCAGGTACGAGTGGTGGGTGCGAGCAGGGCTGATGCTGGCAGTTGGGTGTGAAAGCTGGGCAGGACTGTGGTGCGTGGGAGCAAAGAATTTTCAGTAACTACCAGAGGCTCACCCCAAAGACAGTAACTAGTGCCCTGCCTTGGTCTGGCACCCCCACTCACCTACTCCATCATTTAGCCATAGCCTACAACCGCCTTGTTCCATGTGCGACCCCTGGTGGTCAGTGCACGTCATAGCGATTGGTTGTACAATTGTTCCACTATAAAGTCTATTTACATATTAGAGTTTAATATATGAAGACTAGAAGCCTGGTGCACAAAATTTGTGTACTAAGGATGAAGGAGGTTCCCTCAGCCCAGTCTGTGCCCCCAGAAGCCCTTGGGAGATGTCTGACTGATGGCTAGGGAAAGTGGGCCTAAGCCATCAGTCAGGCATCTTTAGTGCTTTCATGGAGGCAGAAGAGGCGCCTACCACCGCCACTGCACTTGCCAGCCATGAATCCAGCTTCTAGTTGTGCAGCGCTACCCTGTGAAAGCACACTGACCACCAAGGGGCAGCTCCTGCATTGAGCATCTGCCCCCTGGTGGTATGTGCATGTCATAGCGACTGGTCATAGAGACTGGCCATTCTACCATTCAGTCAATTTGCATATTATCCTTTTATTATATAGGACATTATCTGATTAGGCAAATTTTTATGTAGCTAAGATAAGATATCTCAGAATATACCTGGTACTGAAGTGTTTCCCCATAATGTACTGGAAATGTGAATTAATATTAATTTCTAATGAGGCTTAAAATGGATATAAGATTGAAATGTGTTATAACCTGTATTTGTCTTCTGGAGCTTCCATATAAAAGTTTGACAAACTGAATGGTTTAAACAACAATTTATTGTCTCATAGTTCTGGAGGCTAGAAGTCCAATACTGAGTTGTGGGCAGGATTGGTTCCCTTAGAGCAGGGGTCTTCAAACTACGGCCCGCGGGTCACATGCGGCCCGCAGAGGAGTCTGATCCGGCCCGCCAGGTTTTTTGGGCAGTGAGCGCAGCCGAGGTGTTACAGTAGGAATTAGTAGTTCATATAGTCCGGCCCTCCAGCTCTCTGAGGGACCGTGATCTGGCCCCCACTTTAAAAAGTTTGAGGACCCCTGCCTCAGAGAGTGGTAGCCTCAGGCATTCCTTGGTTTATGGATTATATTTATCTGCCTCTTCACATTGTTTTTCTCTGTAAATGTCTATGTGTCTAAATTTCCTCCTATAAGAACACCAGTCATAGTGGAGTAGGAGCCCTTCTTACTCCAATATAACTTCTTTTAATCAATTATATATGTAATGACTTTATTTCCCAATAAGATCACATTCTGAGATACTGGGGATTTGAACTTCACTATATCAGTTTTGAGGGGGATACAATTTAACCCATAAGACAACCCTAACCACCAAGTAAAACAGAAAACTATATAGTATTTCTTACTACTCTATTCTTCTAGATCTACAACAATCATACTTAATTCGTATACTCCTAGATTTATATGTTCTCTGTGGAAATTAATAAATTTACAAAAGGAGTTCTGCAATAATCACAGAACTAAAGCATAAGAAATTATCAAAGTCATTAAAAACAATAAGGATGTGTTAGAATAAGTTTTCATATAATGGGCTCCAAAGGTATGTTAACAATTAACTATGAAAACAATTAATAATGGAAAACCTTTAGTAGCATTTTAGAACCTGGGGAATCTATATATAACCAATAGATGCATACACCTGGGGTTGGCTCAAACCTGATATAGACATCACCTTTTCAGCTCTATAGCACTAGCTAACTTCACTAAAAGACTAGCCAATGTCAGGAACTACTATAATTTTTCACATGGATCTTCTCCCTTAACAGTATTCTACAAAAGATGTTGCTACTTTCCCTACCTCCACTTAAAGGAATATGTCTTACGGAGTGAAATAACTCAGCCAGGGACATAGCTAGTTCAGAGGACCTTAAATGTTAGAGATTACAATATTTTAGAGAAAACTAGGAATGTACGCATCTTCTAGCTATCTCCTGATTGAAAGAATTATGTAACATTAACTTTTCAGATTATACTATTACATAATAATCTTTCCAAACACAATAAGCAAAAATTGAGGGAAATTAATTCCCCCAAAGGATTAAACTTCATTTCTCTTTCAAAGTAAATCACTAAACCACGCAAACCTTCATTGCTCACCTGGGCGATTAAATCAGATTACATAATCTACAACACCAAAAAGGCTAGACTATTGAAAGGTACATTTTTTTTACAAAGTGGGTTGGCAGCTGGGGTAGAGATTATTGTACTCAGCCACATCCAGTTATGCTCTCTCACTCTCCATTTCCTGCTTTTATACCTTAGGTGGGGCCTTGGGACTAGATTTAATGAAAGACTAAGAAGTGGACTGTATTCCTTCTGGGCTAATGTATGAAAAACTCCTGTGTAAGCCTCTGAGCTCCTAGACCTTGGAAGCTACATGCTCTATGTTTTTGGATCCCTGAGCTACATTTGAAAGGAAGTTGCTTTGGTGTGTCCTGCAGCAGACTTTTTAAATGTCAAACCACTAAGTATCTGGGTTGTGTTTAGAACATAGCCAAATCTACCCCAACTAACTTAGCTTTTATTTATTTGTCTGTCACTTTTAAGCTTCCTTAAGATTTGTCAAAAATTTAACAATTTACCTGGACAGTCACAGAAGGCCAACAACACACAGGTGACATCTCCCCAGAGAAATCAGATTGGCAACACAAAAAAGGAGAGGCCTCCTTGCATGGTATGAAATCCATTCACCTCCCCACTGTTCTATAATAAATGTATGGGACAGACGGAGAAAAGAATTGCCATGAAGAAGTTGCCAGCTTTGACATTCCTGGGACAAAACAAAATGCTTCCAAAGGGCATAACTCCATAAGCCCGCAAAATCTGGAGTACTAATTCACTTCATCGCCCTCATCACATTGTTAGAATAGTACAGTGTTCACTGGGATACAGCTAATGGAGAAAACAGGGAATATTCTGGTACTTTTGTGCAAATTAGGCATTTTATTTTAAATTTAGAATCTTATACAAAGCTACCAAAAATTATTTTGAATTTAAGAAACTGACAGTTGGCCAATCCAACTTCTCTAAAGCTAGTGTGCCTAAGTTATATAATAATCAATAGAGACTATAATATTTCAGACACTATACCTGGGAAGAATATATTATTTACAACCTGAACTTTTGCTGATAAATTTGAACTGAACTCTCAGCTAACATTGCAGGATCTTGAGTCTCACTGCTTCTGACTGCTAGCTATTCTGCTTAATAGGAATATGACTTCAGACAAATATATTGTTTTGCTTCTTGGAAAATGGCAATTATTCCCACATTATGGTGAGGCTTAAACAGTGTGTATACATTATAACCTGTTTTCCACAGGGCCTGAAATATAAATATATACAACACTTTTTATTAGTTTTATCATTATAAGTAAATACCTAAGAAAATTAAATAAAATACAAGTTACAAATGACTTATAGTCGTTAATTTGTGTGGGAGTAGGTGTACTGTTTTGGTGGCAAATTCAGGCTCCGAAGTTTGACTACTGGGTTTAAATCTCTGTACTATAGCTTCCTCATCATTTATATCTGGGTGAATTACTTAACTTTCCAATTCTTCTGTTTCTTCTTCTGTAAACAGATATAAACAATATAGCCCGACTTGGAGGAACGTGAGAAATAACTAAAAAACCACATAAGTCCTTTTGTCACAAAGTTACCATTTTCAAAATATCGAGAGTGATATCATCTATTTATATACAATTTCTATTTAGAAAATTGCTATTAAATCTAAGTACAAAAATGTCCATTTGATCATTATGTTGTAGTTATTCTCAAAGGTAATTAAGGTGTAGCATCTGATAAAACGTGATTAAGGTATAGTATCTGATAAAATGTGAGGCCAGTACTCAAAATAGCAGTATTTAGACATAATATTGAAAATTACTATATGCTTTAAGAAACACTTAAAGATAAAATATTTAAAAGACTTTAATATTTTGTTTCTAATACTTGCAATATTTTTCATGGCTCATAATTGGATGTAGCCTAAACTGTCCACAATAATAGTATTATTGGATACATTATAAGAAAGCTATGAAATAAAAATGAAAATCAACTTTGCATTGCTCAGCATTTCAAATAGTTACAGAATGGTGTTTAGACAATACAGACAGTTGAAATAACCTATATTTTATCTGGAGAAGGAATTAAAAAAAAACCAAAAAAACACAGAATAGAGTTGGGAACGCAGAGCAGGATCAAATGCAAAGTATCTTTCCATGAATTTTTCTTTGCTTAGGCAGGGGACTGTTAAAGTAGAAAAGAAGCTGGGTAATCACATTTCTACTTTGCCACTAATCTTTTTACTAGGAAAATACTCTTTCAGTGCCCAGGGAAACGTGTGCAGGCCACCTGTGCCTGCTGCCTTCCTTTAAGACAAAGTTTGTGAACACAGAACTGCTTTTATCCATGAACTCAGCAGAGCATCTCTACAGGGTCTGGCAGGGAGAAGGAAGCTACCCGGGGCAAGGCTGTCCTCCCCAAAGTGGCTCCTCTCCTCACTTCCTAAATACAATAGTAATTTTTGTTTTACGGGGTGGTGTTTTGGAAGGCAGTTTGAGTTGTGAATAGCAAGAAAATGAACAGGTTTTCCAAAAGCCAATTCATAGTTCATTTATCTTATAATAACGGGCCAAGAGTAAATGTGCAATTTATGGGGGGTGAGGCTAAGATCAAGCCCCCTTGGCTTTCTGAACTCATTTTCAAGTGTTCACATGTTCTGAGTAGCAAATGATTTTCTCGGAGTTCACTGCTGCACCCCAGGGACCGAGCAGGAGTGAGTACACTGTCAGTAAATGCGTACCCTGGCTCAATGGAGGCCAGGAGTTGAAGTCAGGAACTTTCTTCACCTCAGGCAGGAGTGGCCCACTCCCACTGAGGCAAACTGAAGCCATCTTCCCAACCTTCTCGACCCCACCACCAAGAGTCAGACATCATTCACACTTCACCCTTCTTTATCCACCACCGAACCCCTACACAAATCACAGCCTGGCCAGAGTGGCACTAATCCTTTCAAACTTTCAGGTCTTTTAAAAATTCTGTCACCCCAAGAAGCCCCAGTTGTGTGTGGGGGCGGAAGGGGGCAACTCATTTTCTGCATGCTAGTCTTTGCTTCCCCTTCTCCCACCTCTCAGTTCCCCTCAATTCCCCTCACTTCCACTCTTCCTCTGAACACACAGTCCAGCAATAGAGAAATCTCCTTCATCATCTACTTCCCAGAATTCTTTCTGGCTCTAAAAAAACCCTAGCTCTTCCTTGAGGTCCCTAGATCCCACTGGTGTCTGTTGTTACTACCACTGCTCTTGTCCCACTGGAACTGGAAGGGAATTGGACATCTCTGCTCTTCATTGCTGCTCTCAGACCATTCTCTCTTCCTTCTCCAAGTCTGTTTCAAACCTCATATCTTCCATTTATATCATTCACAAACTCTCATATGGCAGCATGTAATTCCTTCACAATTTTCTCAGTGTCTTCCTTATGTTTTCCCAGGAATTTATTTTCCAGCTCATTATAAATATCTAGGTATATTTTTGTGGTTTCAAGATGTATGTTGTTCCTCATTTTAACACTTTAGTCTCTCAGTTCCACAAATTCCTCTCCTACAATGATCTTGTCCTCCACACTTCCATAACTAGTCCTTGTTAGTGCTAATAACTGCAATTCCTTTATCATCACAATTTTATGATAGTCATTTGCTGAACACCTATTTCTACTATTTTATCTCATTTCCTCTATTACATTGACTCCCAAATATTTAGGACAGTGGTTGGCAAACTCATTAGTCAACAGAGCCAAATATCAACAGTACAACTATTGAAATTTCTTTTGAGAGCCAAATTTTTTAAACTTAAACTTCTTCTAATGCTACTTCTTCAAAATAGACTCCCCAGGCCATGGTATTTTGTGAAAGAGCCACACTCAATGGGCCAAAGAGCCACATGTGGCTCTTGAGCCACAGTTTGATGACCACTGATTTAGGACATAATCTCCAATGTATTGATTCTACCACTGTTTCACCATCCCTCATCTTGATCTCTCTCTCTCTTTTATACTTACTTAAATCCCATGGTTTAATATAATCATCCACTGTTTATATCCCTGAATTCCTCCTTTTTCTCTCACTTCATTGCACTCCCTTAACAAAACCATATCTCTCGTGAAATCCAATTCTCTACCTAGTTTCTTACAACTAACAACTGTCCTGACTGTTCTCATTTTACTTTTGTGACTGTGAACCTCAAATGCACATTTACTGCTATAGGCTATCTCACTATATGTCCTTCATCTATGCTCATATTCTACTTTATTAGCCTATTCACTCTTCATCTATATGACTATATGACTTTTCTTCCCTTTCTTCAAGTCTTCAACAATCCTATCCCAAAACTCACTCTGAACCAGTAATGTTCTTTTATATTTTTTGACTAAATTGAAGCATCGGGGAAAAACTATCACAGACTTTAACTACCAACCTCCTGTACCATCTACACTGACAATCTGTCTTCCACCTAGCACGACAGATAAACTATCCATTCATCTTTCAAACATCCTTTCCCTCTATTCGTTCTCTAGATAGATCCTGTTCTTTCTTTCCTTTGCAAGGATATCACTGTGGCTGGCAATTCTTTACTTTACTATGCAGACCTTCTCTTTTCTCTCTCTAACTTTATTCATCAATATAAAATCATGCTGATATTTCTACCATTTAAAAATGTTTCTTATTAATTTTCAGAGAGAGAGAAAGGGAGAAGGAGAAAGAGAAACATTGATCAACTGCCTCCTGCATGCCTCCCATCAGGGATCCAGCCCACAGCCTGGGCATGTGCCCTGACCAAGAATCAAATGGTCAACCTTTCAGTGCACAGGACAATGCCCAACCAACTTAGCCACACCAACTAGGATGATATTTCTACCATTTTATTTTATTTTTTAAGTCCCTTAACCTATATATTATATTGTAAAAGCAAATAATGAGACTGTACTAAAAAGTGAGTTATAATACAAAATACATTAGAGTAAATTTCTGCATAGTCTTTATAGACAGAGTAAATATATCAATAAAAATAGGCATGAAGCAAGCAGAAACATAATATAAATTTGAGTAAATTTCTATATAGGGAGTCATCTTGAAATATTTTAATATCTAGCATATCCTTCTTGGCTGCAACTAGAATTTGTTTTATTTGAGTTAAATATTTAAGAGATGTTCTCTTCCACTTCCAAGTGTTCAGACTCTACAGAAAAATCCCAAGGACACTGGGGCCTGAGAAGGGATTGCTTTTCTTACAAGTATATGCTAAATCCTCCTTTCTAGTTTTCCAGCTTAAGAATAACTGTCTTAATTCCTTCAAAATAAAAAAGTAAAAAGGAAGCAGGAAAATGTTCATTCTGAGAAAAAGTACTTTATTTCCTGAGGAAAGACATTTTAGTCAGATATTTTTATTTCATCCTGAGAGTGTTTTAACATATATACTCAATTTCCATGGTATTATTTTCTACCGTGTTTTTCCCTAATTTTATGAAATAATAAAAACAAATTTATCCTTTAAATTAATATATCAAGTACTGTATTAGAACCTGTATTTGGGACAATACTGAAATAGGGGGATGAAACAGTGTATTCTTAACGATTGGCAATGGAGTGGTAACTTTTTATGCAGAGAGAAAGACAGTAAATATTTTAGGCTTTGCAGGCATATGGTCTTTCAACGCTGATGCTGTAGCATGAATGTGGCCACAGGTGATATGTACAAGAATTAGTGTGTCTATGTTCAAAAAAACTACAAAAAGAGACTGGATTTGGCACATAAACCATAGTTTGCTGGGTGCTGAATTTGACAAAAATATTTTAAAAATTAAACAATCTTAGAAATGCATAATGAAATAAATGTTCTCATTTATAGATAAATAATTAGTAGTTCATGTTAATATTGGTATACTTAATATAATGTATTTAATATTTTATTTTTTAGTTTAAAGGTATGAGGATTAAACTTGTAATTAGTGAAATTATTAATTTGTTAAATCACCCTTTTTTTAAACCTATTTAAAGGGTCAGGTGAATTTTCATTTTTACAATTTTTTATTCTAATCATTTTTATCGACTTCCTTATAAGAAGTATTCTTGTTGAGAAGTATGTCAGTAGTCATTGTGGCTTCCATTTGATGTCTAGATCAGGTTTTAATGACCCTGTGTGTAATCTTAGAACAAAAGGAAACTATGTGTAATGCCCACTTCAGTCACCAACACTTCATCAGAAGAGAAATGTTCACACAAATTCCAATGGCATAACCAGAACAAGAGGAGGGCAGAAAACCTCACTGGTTTCTATTTCTTCTTTCTTCCCATTAAAATTCTCTGAGCTGTTGATCAGAAAATAAAATTATGATGACAAGGTGGTTTAGGAAATTGGCAGCCATAATGTGTTTTTGTCAGTGTTCTGAAATTTTGAGACATCATCTGGTCCACCAAGTTAGTGATAAATAGTAATTCTCTACAAGAGGAATATATATATAAAATTTAATGATCTTTCTGCACTTGCCCCTGTAATGTCCTCACACAATTTTAAAAAATCAAGCAAAGACAAAGTCAGAAGAAATTTAATCCAGTTTTACCCCAGACTTTTCCAATGATTTATGTGCCCTTGTTCTTCTAAAGATTTTGCCTAACCAACAGGGTTTTTGACGTCAAACCAAAGAATCTGGCCTTAAAAAGTCAATCTTCTATCTAAACTTTAGGGGAATATTTTTCTCTTCAGGACACTTTATATTCCCTTAAAATAATATAACCAAGAATGAAAGAAAGCATAATATTTGATATATTATATGGACCTCTAAAATTGATATAAAATGCCTCAGAATGTTTGAAATCTGCTAGAAATTCTTTATTATTTTCTCTCCCTTTATTTTGACCTTTGCAAAACCACTGTTAATTTGGGGAAAATGTCACTTAATATGGAATCTAGCGTTTGGATTAATATAAGATACGACAACACAAAAATTAGAACACATGTATAAAAATGCAATATTTCAAAATGTATAATTTAGCAGATCCAAATTAAACTTCAATATTTCAAGTTGAGCTGTAGTTTCAGAAGTTATCATGTCTCACTACAGTCAATGTTTGTAAATCCTTCCATGCTCATTATTAAGTAGCTGTAGTTTCCTGGGGAATTACACTTAAATGGAATTCCTTGACTGATAAACATCTAAGATTTTGTGTCATTTCTTCACTTCCAATCTAAGCCAATGTCTTCTTCAACAAGACCTGTATGCAAAACTCTCAGAAAAACCAAGTCAAGCGTAATACATCAACAACAAAATGCTAGTTTTTCACAAACTTTAGAAATTTTTAGCATTGTTTTTGCAATGTAATAAATTTTGGGAAAGTCATGTTAGATTCATGTTTTAAAACCATGCTGTAGCTTTTCATCTTTTTCTCCTTTTAAAAAAATATTTAAAAAGAAAATAAAAAAAGTAAACACTCTTTAGGTATTCTTTTCAAATCTGAAATAAAGAGCTGGAGGTTGGAGGAAAAGAGTGTAATTTTAGTCTTTCAATCTGAAGGAAAGTTTTATTTATTATTACAAAGAATAAAAATTGTCTGCAAAGCAAAATATAAATTACATCTGCTTTGAATTACATTTTTATAGCTTTTTCAATATTGCATAACATACTTTACATATGTCATACCTCATGGCCATGCAATATTCTAATAAATTATACTATAATTCTGTTTTTTGGTGTGTGTGTGTATGTGTGTGTGTGTGTGTGTGTGTGTGTGTGTGTGTGTGTGTGTTTTAGAAAATTTGACTTTTTAAATTTTTTCATTTTGTTACTATCATAAGTAACACATAAATCAACACATTATTTCATTGTTTTTAGCTTTCAAAAATTCCTTCATTTATAAAAATTCTCAGTAATTTAGTATTGCTTAAAATACATTGCTTTGTGCCTTTGAAAATATTTTTCTAAACTGGATTTCAAAATTATAATGATTTACAGTGTTATTACTTTTGATTTACTAGTTTCATGCATTTGGCATTGCTTTATTTCCTTTCTTTTTGCATATTCAATCTAAAGTGATTCATTATTTTATTTAACAAACATTTTCTGAGTACTTTTGTGTCAGGCATTGTTCTTAGTTCAGAGAAGCCAAATGAAGAGACAAAAATTATTGCTTTTATGAAGCTTAAATTCTTGACTCTGGAATCTACATCAGTGTACATTTTAGTTTTGATTTATTTGTAAGAAAACATATAACATTTGTTTAGGCCAGAAACATATTCTAAGTGTTTTGTTTACATTAAACCATTTAATATTCAGAATTTCTTTAAGTAATTGAATAGATGATAGATGTAGGCTGGTAGGCAGATAGGTAGATAGGTAGATAGGTGGATTCCCATTTTATCAAATATGCTATTCCCATTTTCAAAAAATTTATAGAAAAAAAATGTGAAGAAAATTTTTACAAGATCAAACCCAGACAATGGCACAACAAGTCTGAGACCAGGAAGTCTGACACCAGAAACTTTGTATTTAAGGATGATATGCTGTCTCCTCCACAATTGTCAACAAGAATGGATATTCTCAACATATGTTTTGTCAATTGTTTTTAGATATCATCTCATACTTATTTATTCATATGTTGACATTGTCCTTACAATTGTATAATAATAAGTAATACAATAGTTAAAGAAAGTGGTTGCCAGTATTAACTTTGAAATTATACAGACCTGAGTATGAGTCCAGCCACTACACCTTACGCCTTTGTTATCTTAGGCAAAACATCGGTCTCTCTAACACTCTCTTCTGTAGGAATAATGCTAGGCTTACTTGAAGAGTTGCTATGAAGATCCAGTGGGATAAGAATTTAAGCTTTTAGCTCAATGCCTAGCACCTAGTGACTATACACTACATCTGATTTGTTAATATATATACCAATGACCTCAAATATATGATACAAGTTTTACTAGAGGAGGTATGAAACATGGAAAACTTTGGCAAAGCACAGATATTGACTCATTAGAGAGAGTTTTTGGCCACACACTCAGAGAGGGAGGGAGGGAGGGAGGGAGGGAGGGAGGGAGGGAGGGAGGGAGGGAGAGAGAGAGAGAGAGAGAGAGAGGGGGGGGGAGGGAGAGAGAGAGAGAGAGAGAGAGAGAGAGAGATAGAGAGAGAGAGAGAGAGAGAGAAGAAAAGTATTAAAGGCAAGCTTTGTAAATCTCAAAACTATGCATTGATGGAGGGAACCCTTATACCACTAAAACATAAGACTGGCTTTCTGGGCCATTGTTTTCTGGCGTTGGGCTTCTGACAGGGCCAAAGCTGGGGCAAGTCATAAATTGATAGCTTTGGTGTATGTGTCTCAAGGTGAGCTGGCTCCTCCTCCTTGAACAAGATGCTCTGTCCATATACAAATGAGTTTACAGAGCACTGACACTGCTGTGTTGAATCCAATGACAGCATTTTGATTGATAATATTTTCAATGTCCCTATATGCTATCTATCAATATATGTATGCATCTACAGCTATAAGTAATAATGACAGAGCAATGTATAACTTAAAGTTAGGTTTTTGATGAAGAGATAAAAATATGCACATAATTTCCTTTAAACTGTATGGCATCTCAGTGATCTCAGTGTGCATTTAAAATTGTCACTTAGCCCTAACTGGTTTGGCTCAGTGGATAGAGCATTTGCTGCAGACTCAAGGGTCTCAGGTTCAATTCTGGTCAAGGGCATATACTTTGGTTGCAGGCACATCCCCAGTAGGGAGTGTGCAGGAGGCAGGTGATTGATGTTTCTTTCTCAATGATGTTTCTAACTATCTCTCTCTCTTCCTCTCTGTAAAAAATCAATAAAATAAATTTTAAAAATAAAAAATAAAATTGTTACTTAAATAACCAGTATTTTTCAGGTCTTAAGAGTTTCTTCAGGTACAAGCCGCAGATCTTCTTTTCCAGAGTTCTTCATTATGCACACCCCTCTCCTTTGACACATAAAGGTTTCTAGATCTTCCCCACATGAGTCAACTGCACATCTCTTTGGGCCCATTAAGAGAGATGCATAGATTTAAACTTCTTCCTCTATTCCCATGTCCCTTTCTCTCCCTATCTATAAAGATGTATGATTAAAACAGAAATGGTTGGGGCATGGCAAATTTGTTTTTTACTCAAATGGAATGATTGGTGCATTCAATACAGTAAAGAAGTCTGGGAGAGAGAATAATCCTGTTACACAGTCTCCTGGTGAGCAGGGGTCCCATCACCCTATTAGTCACCTTGGTGAAACAATGTTCTAGTGTATGATTTCCTCACTGCAAAAGCTCTACGGACAACCTCCTCTACTCTTACCTCCCATAGAATAGATACCACATGGAAGGAACTGAAGGACTGTTTGTAGCCGAATTTTATAGAAACCTCATTGATTCGGCCGAAGGAGGAGGAGAGTGAGAGGGGAGCTGGCAGATGTCCATGCCAGTATGATTCAGACCTCCATGACTGTGAGTTGTTTCATATTCAGCTATCTTCACTTGAAACTTCCAAGCTAGTAGCATTAACTATTACTGTTATGAAAACTTCACTTTTCATGATTAAGTGGCCACATTAAATTATTTAACATTTTTATTCCTATTTGAATATGAGAAAATTGTGTCGCAGAGGGAAGCAAATCACGCTCCTAAGCCCACATAGTCCATGGGCTTATCCCCACCAATCTCGATCTAGTCTATCTGCTGCCTGTCTCATGTTGCCTCTCCCTGCCCCTCTCCCCTATCTTTCTGAAATTAAAATCAAGAAAGCGCTTTACACAGACCTGTGCTGATGTGTTCAGCAGGTAACAGCAATGATAAAACTTCCCAAATTGCTTTTTGAAGTGGTAATGATATATAAATAAAATCTAAATAAATGAACACCATGGACATTTTAAGAATGATTTCACATAAAAGCAAAGCTGGATGGACATAATTAAGTTGAGAAAATGATAGGGTTGCAGTTTCTTTAAAATGGTTCAACAAGGAATCTAAGAAATTAAGGGAACTGTGTTGTTGCAACAGAAATAAACATGACTTCTGAAAGTCCTCAAAGAGCTAGAGGCTAATGAAAGATGAGGCAGAGGGCCGAAAACCAGGACTAGAGGCTTTAGTAAAGGAGAAGGACCCCTGCTGGGCTGTCTGGAAAGGGGGAGTAGCCACATGTCCAGAGGTGAACACGCCTTTTGAAGGGAGGAATGGGAAGGGATGGGGCTTAGGGTACTTGACACATGCTGATTGGTGGTTTCATATAAGGCACATGATTAGGCACTTAGGGATTTAGGAATTGGGGTTTAGGGTATTTGGCAGGTGCTGATTGGTGGTTCAATGTACAGTCCATATAAGGTGCCTGGTTAGGTGCTCAGAAATGTCCAGGCTGCTGGTGCAATTTATGTCATACTCTGTCCATCAGTTGGTAGAAGGGAAGATCTATAAGTTAAGTGTGGAGTTGCAAAAGGGATACTCATACTTGGAGGCTCTATATAGTAACCAGGTCTTCATCTGTCTCTGATGTATAGAAAACAAAGGCCCATTTTAAGGTTATTATCTTCAGTTCCTAACAATATAGATGAGCTTAGGGAAGAAGCTGGGAATACACAAAGTAATGGTACAAGGAGAAAAGGAAAATAGTGTTATTGCGGGAGAATGGAGGGAGAGGACTGGTGGCAAAACATTTTATTATATATATATATATATATATATATATATATATATATATATATATACATACACACACATATATATATATATATATATTTTATTGATTTTTTACAGAGAGGGATAGAGAGTTAGAAACATGGATGAGAGAGAATCATAGATCAGCTGCCTCTTGCACTCCCCTTACTGGGGATATGCCTGCAACCAAGGTACATGCCCTTGACAGGAATCGAACCTGGGACCTTTCAGTCCCCAGGCCAACGCTCTATCCACTGAGCCAAACTGGTTTCAGTGGTGGCAAAGCATTTTAGGTGTGTTTTCATTAGTTCTCCTTTTTGCATTATGATCCTAAACTGTAAATAAGAGAATGATGTTGCATAGAAATCCTTTAAAATGCTTTTGTTACATTATTATCTCCTTTTATGGGCCAATCTAAACAATATGAGTATGTGTGTATGTATGCATGAACATATCTGTATTCATATATGTACACATATATACCTATACACTTAGAGATGCCAACATATGGTTGTGTGTGTATGTTTGGAAAATTAGCCTAAGCTCTCCCCCCTCCCCCCATCACACACACACACACACACACACACACTAGAGGCCCGGTGCATGAAATTCATGCCCAGGGGGTGGGAGGGTGGGGGTGAGGGGAGTCCCTCAGCCCACCCTGCCCGCTCTCACAGTCTGGGAGCCCTCAGGGGATGTCCTATGGATGGCTTAGACCACATGTGTCAAACACAAGGCCCGCGGGCCAAATCCAGCCTGCCAGGCCTTGCAATGTGGCCCGCACCGCGCTGTCATCACTGCACTCTGCTGTCAGTTTATGACATTGTCAGTTTATGACTGTTCAGTAAACCATTCGGCCCGCGATTTAGGCTGGATTTTAGATTTTGGCCCCTTCTCTGATTGAGTTCGACACCCCTAGCTTAGACCATTCCCTGTGAGCCTAAGCCATCAGACTTCCCTCTGCAGGAGGCTATCTGGCTGGTCAGAAGAAGGTGCTGCCCCCTTCTGCTACTGCCACAGCTGGCCGCCACAGCCACCAAGGTATTTTCATCAACAAGGACTCCAGTCCCTTCAGCACAAAAATATGACAACTATCTTTAGGCATTTTCAAGATGTCTCTTTCATAGGATATGACATTTCTTTCTTTTTTTTTCTTTTATCCTTACCTGAGGATATGTTTCTATTGATTTTTAGAGAGCATGGAAGAGAGAGGGAAAGATAGAGAGAAACATCAATGTGAGAGGGACACTTCGATTGTTTGCCTCCTACATGAGCCCTGACCTGGACTCCAGCCAGGGAGGAGCCTGAAACCTAAATACATGCCCTTGACCAAAATCGAACCCAGACCCTGCGGTCAGCAGATCAAGGCTCTATCCACTGAGCCAAACCAGCAAGGGCAAAATATGACATTTCTTAGACCCTCCAGCAGCAGACCTTCATTTTTTCTTCCAGAGGTGGAAAAACCCTAGATCACCTTCTTGGATTCTTATTAGGCAAGTTACCAAGAACACTGTGAGTAGCGTAAGGAAGCTTAGCCAATGAGCGGTCAGAAAAGGTGTTTCCTCTGCAGTTCAGGTGCAGAGGTGGGACTGCTGTGAGGGCCTGCCCTGGGCCAGGAGCGGGCCCTTTCCTTCCCCCTCTCCTTTCCCCTGCCCCTCTCCCTCTGGTACACTCTAAAAAGCAATGAAAAAATATCCTCAGTGAGTATTAAAAAACAAAGCAAAACACAGAATAAGAGGCCTCCTCCTTGGAGATGCTGAATATGTAGGTCTGAAAGAGAGAATTCTTGGCTCTGTGAAGATCCCTCCAGAAGATAATGTTTTAAAATAATGAATTTTATTAACAATATTTGGAAAATTAGCCTAAGCCACACCAATGATTCAAGTTTGTGCTTTTCTGTGTTCCAGGGAAGAATCAAATGATCTTTTGTTTTATTGTGTCAAAACAAAATTTTGCATGGGGAAAATACATAATTCTTACACAAATACATAATAGCAGATGCAAAAGTTCTGTTTAACTCAGTGAAGGGAGTGGCAGGATGATAATGCTGTTCAAATGAGATTGCCAAGGATGAAAGCCTTAGTAAAACTACTAAATTAGATACAATCTAGCTAATGTCCTATTGGACAATAAAACTGTCATTTTTTGAATCGGTAAGTCTTCTAAACAGAAATTAGTTACACCTTTAAAAGCCTAAACATTATTTTCATCTTCTCACTTTGCTGGTCATTATATGTAACTTTCAAGGACTGTAAAATGTCAAAGTATATGGAACTTATTTAATTGTAAATAGTGTGTCAGAGTTATGTGTTACATAGAAAAGGAAATGATCCTTCTGTGGACTTCTAATGCCCCAATTATACTGAAAGAACTTGCTGTCTAAATTTTACTCTGGGCCTGCGATTGGCCCAGGAGGCCTGCCCTTTCCTCTCAGGGCCTGAGATTGGCTGCAGAGGCTGCAGGCCAATCCCCCCCACTCCCACCACCATTCCTGTTCGTGTCCATTCAGGGCCTCAACTGAGCCCGCAACCTCCTCCTGTCCAATCATGACCCTTTATGGCATCCTGGCCTAATTTGAATATTAGCCCCCCCCCCTCAATATATATATATAAAATGTTTGTATACACAGAATTGAAAACATATTTATCTTGAGTACCACTCTGATTTGAGAATCAAGTGTGACATTTAGAACACAGTATAGACACAATCCCTGTCTTCATGGAGTATGTAGTCAGGTAAAAGGCAATAAAAAATATTGTAATTTCATCACTATATCAACAAGAAAAAATAGAAAAATGTTTCAATACTTGTTACTATGTAGCCAGAAAGCTATATAGTCGAACACATTAATAATTATCTTCTACATAATAGATAAAAAGAATGTCACTACTGGTATAGATTAAAGTTATATATACACACTGAGAATTACTATAAAATGTAAGGCATTATTTATACTTACTTTATATAATCAGTAAATATTAACAAAGATTGCATTTACTGCAGAAAGGTATCTGTGTCAATTCTCAAAGAAATAAGAAAAATAATGTTGGTTATATTCTATTAGTGAATTATGTAACAAGTCTAAAACACAGACCAATGAACTTTGGGGAATAATCCAATATTGGCATAAAGATGAATTTGATAATTTAATATGTATTTTCCATGCCTGGTTCACATAGTTATGTAAGCAATAAACTTATTTCTTCTATGATTAGGCCGAGGACATGCCAGATAAAAATACGATTCTTTGAAACATTGAGGTAATTTAATTTGAGAGAAAACTATGCTAGACACATTGTAATGTGTACTGCAAACTAAATAAAAGTGCATTTTTTTAGTCCAATATTCCAGAGGTTAGGTTTACAAAACAGAGGTATCCAATTACCTAAGACTGGCAATGTGGCTTGAAGGTCTAGGTAAAGTGTAGAAGTAGAACTCACAATTGGCCCCTGGGATCCTCTTATCAAGCTCAGGTGACCAAAAGAAACTGCAGTATCCCCTAATCTGCAAAAACATGAAGCTAAAAAGATGATCCTAACAACTAATTAGGGTCATTCAGTCCCAGAAAGTGAACACATTCAGTCCCAGAAACTGAAAGATGTATTTGGATGAACCCAGAAAGGTGTATAATTGTTTTTGCCTTAAATTTTTCCCTTTTAAATTTTTCTCTCAAATCATTTTTCACTTATTTATTAACTTTATTTTTATTGTTGACTCTATTACTGATGTCCCCATTCCCCTCCCTCACTTGCCTACCTCCAGCCAGCTCTGCCTGCCCACACTATTGCCTGTGCCTAAGGGTTATACATATTTGTTCTTTGACTAATCTCTTCACCTTCTTTCATCTAGTCCCCCTCTGCCACCCTCTCCTCCGACAGCTTCAGTCTGTTTTTCTCCTAATTTTAGATGTAGGGAAGAATTTAACATATGAGACTTCATAACATTATTTTGCATAGAAAAAAAGAAAAGAGGGGAGAGACAGAGCAAAGGAGGGAAAAAGAAAAAAAAACAAAACACTATACTAGTATACTAGAGACAATCCATTTCTCATGTTTGTATTTCCAGAAGATAATGTTTTAAAATAGAGACCTCAAGAAGAATGTTTCTTAACATTGTGTTAATCAGGAGAAATAATGCTTGTAGAGAGCTGTTCACATGTTGTGAACAGCTGTTTCATCTGATCTCTCAGGCCTGAGTCCCTTTTAGAATTCAAATTGATCAATTCAAGTACCATTTCCCACCCCTATTTCCTTCCTCTTTTTCCAAACACTTCCTCTGGAAGAATCAAGGGCAGGCCATCCCCAGCTAGAGGGCACCTTGCCTTCTGGAAGTGACTGGCTCCTCCTGAGACCTGGGGACCCAGCCCTGGGCTCCACGCCAGTCGCCTGCAGTGCTGTGTGACTGACTGAAGTGCAAGGACTTCAGGCAAGGCTTCAATGAAAGAGAGAGTAATTAGATTGTTTAATCCTTTTTTTTTTTGTAAAAGGGAAAGCCACATCTGGCCAAAAAGTAATTCAAAACATGAAACTGTCATATCTCTCTTATTCAGTCTTCTATAATGCCTGCTGCATGGTGACCTCAGATTAAAGAGACAAATGTTTACTCTTACTCTTTTGAGATTTTTGCCTCATAAATGTGTATCTGAGTTGAGCTACATATATTATTAAGATTTAGTGCCTGACAGCATTTTAATTTCATTTCCTTTTCAATCAATAGCTTCCTTCTTATGATTACATCCACTTCCAGGAACTTGAGGGTTTCATTTCAATCTGACTTCAGCACATTCTTATTTTATTTTATACAACAGTGTAATAAACTTGCCTATGTGTTTCAAAAGTTAATGCACCATATCTAATCTGAAGATTAGGAAAGTCTTTTTAAACTTGAAAGAAAATTTCTTAAAGAAAGAATGATTGGCTGGGCTGCATTTTGAATTACCAAAAATATATTAAAGTAGAAGTTGAAAATGGAAAAATTATTTGCATATATATAATAAACAGAAGTTAATCAAAATAAAGAATAGCTTTTAAGAGTAATAAAGGCCAATATACCAATAGAAAAATAACAGACTGTAAACTGATAACTAAATAATATTCATTCTCACTTTCAAACATGAAAACAATTCAAGATGAAAATAAAATATTTTTTTATCTATTGGGAAATAAAATGTAAAATAATTAAAAATTTAGTGATTCTGAAAAGACAGAAAAATCAACATATAAACATGTGTGCACACTCAATAACACTAAAAGTATTTCTAATAAAACCATTCAGAACAATACAATTTGAACTCATTACTGCATTTGACTTTAAGAGATGAGGCAGAAACAAAAAGATTTAATCAAAGCAGACTTGATTCTTGCATGTAATATGTTCATTTTATTCTTGCTTTTAGTGTGTGTTTTTTAAGCAAACACTCTCTTATAGTACCCATGTGATTAAAAAATTGAGCGAAAAGAAACTATGCAGAAAAATTCATACACTCTGATGGCATACAGAACTCAGAACTTAGTAATAAAGTATGCATGCCAGACACAGCAACCTGGAACCAAGAGAGACCCATGCGCCAGAAACAGGAAATGTTGACAAACTTATAGGAACCAGCCAGGTACCTGGGTGCCGTGTCCAGTGTACTTCAGTTTCAGCCCTTCTGGATTTACTTGGCACTAGGTAGAGACAGCATTTATTCAGATAAAGCATACATCAGGGGAAATTCTCAGGAGTCAGTCAGGAAGACTGCCCTCCAAACCTCTGCATAGCCATTCACTCTGCATCGGCTGAGATGTGGGGCAGAGACTCAATCAGGAGAGGAAGAGGAACTATGTCAAAGTGGAGAAGCAAAGACCCTGAGAACAACGGCAGGATAGGTGTGTGTTAGGTCTGGGCTAGTAGGCAAAACTGGGGAAGAAAACTAAAGCCCAATCCAGCAGACCAGGGTTCCACTTAGGCACTCAGGAAACAAAAAGTTGGAACCTACGGACAACTCATGCAGTCTGGAACTCCCCGAAGTTACTGGAGTACAGGTGCCATCTGAACAAGATGATCTGGAGAGCAAGCTCAGAGATGTGGCTTTAATACTGGACCATTCCATCACAGGTGTAAGTAGGTCATTTATTCCTTCATACAGTAAGACAGTAATCAGGACTTCAGTGTACAAAGAGAGAACCTCATGGACAACACAAGAGGAACTGGAGAAGGAAGCAGAAGCTAGAGAAACATATCCGAATTTACCTATATTCTCTTTATTTACAAAAATAATGCATGCACACCACGTCAGAAAAGAAAATGCTATAAAGAGCAAGTCTCCATCCTCTGCTACTCAGTGCCACTTGTAAATCACTTTTGGGTTTAAATCTTGCAATGGTTACTATATCCAAATTCCAAATAATTCAGTTTTATCTTGATTTGTTGATTTCCTGGAAACATATATGTCCTTTTATTCTGAAAAACGAGGAATTTAGCTTATAATACTCCTACCTACCCCTCTGCCTGAGTTCTGTTATGTTTAATTGTTCTATTGACTACTTTTTATAAATGTATTCAATACTCTTAAATTGTTAAGTCTTTTTACCAATGTTGAAAGTCTGTAGTGAGTCTCCATAATTTAACATTTAACAGTCTTAGCAACTGCCATATTACAAAAACCCACAATCCAAGTGGCTTAAGATAAAATGTTTTTTCTCACATATTTTTTTTCACTTTGAGTTCCAGACTGATTGTGGGTTAATGTAATATGGCAGTCAGTATCTTGAAATGGTCTATTTGATATGATAGAGGAAAGGGAGCTTTAAACCAATGTTAAATGCTCTAGCCTAGAGGTGTCACCTTCATTTAAACTCACAGGTCAAAATTTCAAAAAGTTTGAATTCATCTTTACATTCTTACATTTAGAGAATCTGTTAGAGCTCCTGAAAATAAAACGCAATAAAGGCTGGGCACCTAGGAGTTTTTATCTCTCAATTTAGTCCATGTTCATGCTCCAGCAATTAATCAATTACCTTACAATTGTTCATACTAATTGCTGGCTCCAGCATCGGCCTCTGCTCCTGGTAAGCCATCATACTTGCTTTTGCTAGCTCTCCAATCTTTTCAGTAGTGTTTTGTGTTTGTCTGTAAGCTCTGTTCTCAGGTGCATGTAAGAAGAGTTATTAATTTTCAATTTGTTCAGCTTTTTTCTTGTAAGAATGAGATTGACATCTTCCAAGCTCTTCATACATCAGACCCCAAACCAGAATTCTTTTACTTTTCCTTATCTCTATTTTTAGTATAACAGGATTATGAAAGTATCACCCTAATACCCATTTTTAACAAATACTACGTGTCTCCTTTGTGTTAGACACTGTGCCAGGTACTGGAGATTCAACTCTGAGTCCCTGTGCTCCAGGAACTAATGAGCTAATGTCAATCATATGAAATGCTAACAACTGAGCTAAGAGATCAACTGAGCTAAGAACAGGGACAATCCATTGTTTTTGGCAATCCATTTCTGCCTGACCCTCCCTTCCCAATTTGGCTAACCCAATTAAAGGTAAAAACTTAACATTAAGCTGAAACCAGTTTGGCTCAGTGGATAGAGTGTCGGCCTGCGGACTGAAAGATCCCAGGTTCGATTCCTGTCAAGGGCAGGTACCTTGGTTGAGGGCATATACCCAGAAGAAGGGGGTGTGCAAGAGGCAGCTGATCGATGATTCTCTCTCATCGATGTTTCTAACTCTCTATCCCTCTCTCTTCCTCTCTGTAAAAAACCAATAAAATATATTTAAAAAACAAAACAAAAACTAAACATTAATAGAAAAGAAAATTATGCTAAATGACCTTTTATATAGCTCCAGAAAGAATTATCAGGAAAATATTTAGGTACCAAAAAGGAAAATTAAGGCAACTGAAAGCTGATTATGGGGCCAAAGCAATTCAGTCTGTGTAGTCACTGATATATAACAAAACCATGTGCAATGTTAAGTGATCCACATATGTTCATAATGTGAAACAATGGTCTCATAGTGTCATAAGAATTGTGTTGATGCTTCAGAGTTTAACAGAGTTATTCAACATGAAATGGGATCATCTTGCATGTTAATAATAGACACTGAAATAGTACTTAATTTCCTATAATTCTTTTTTATAGGAATGTTAATAATAGACACTGTTAATAATAGACAAGAATGTTAATAATAGACACTGAAATAGTACTTAATTTCCTATAATTCTTTTTTTTTCTATAATGCTTAAAGCACTGGGAAGTCATTGAGATTTTTAATATATAGATTTTCCTGCAACAATTTCATCTTTCACCAAGAAAAAATTACAAAAACACATAACATGAATTGTAATATAGTATTAAACATTTGTACATAATGAAATAAATGAGGATTCAAACAAGTTTTACTTTTGGTTTGTAATGGAGAATAAATACGGAGAAGAGGAAGTATGGAGAGCAATTATTCCTGAATGACACTCTTAGAAAGACCACATTAACCAGAATAGAAAACACATTTTTCTCTTGAGAATTTTGCTTCAAAGTTACCCTACATTTACGTCCAGTGGCTGAAAATGGGACTTGGGCACAAAAAGAAAACAAACAAACAAAACACAGATTGATTTAACTTCAGAGAAGTTCACATTCTCTCACTGAATCTTCTTCACAATATGTAGAATATCCACAGAGCAATATTTTATTGGCCAACTCTAAAAAATATGATTAGATTATCTTTGCCCTATGTCCTTTAAACTTCTTTCTACAGTTGGTAAAATAATAGTGAGTATCCCTAATAAATATTCACACTAAATTCTCTTAAATGGTACACTTTATTTAACAAAATCATTTCCCCAAAAAACTATCTTTACATGAATACAAAATAAAAATATTTCAATTCCTTTTTATAAATATTTTCATTTAAAAATTGACTTTTTTTTTTTTTATATTTCCATCCCATAAAAAAAAAAAAAAAATTCTGAAGACTCAATTTCATCATTAACACAATCATGGTACTCTAGAGGCTCTCCATAAATATTAAATACTAGTGTCATTCATAAGCAATGCTGCTTAAGTTGTGAAAGAAAACATGGTCCTTTGGGAATTTCCTTTTTGATATAAAGTAAAAGTTAAATAAAATGTCAGATTGTCAAAAGTGACCATGGTTCTTTATAAAATATTAGAGGTCTGGTGTATAGATTCAAGCACTGATGGGGTCCCTCGGCTTGGCCTGCACCCTCTCGCAATCCAGGACCCCTTGGGGTTGTTGGGTAGCTGGTTTCAGCCTGACCCCCTGCAGGCCCAATTCAGATAAGAGGGAACCTGATCCTGTGCTCTGAGCATCTGTCCCCTGGTGGTCAGTGCATGTCATCATAGCAACCAGACATTGAGTCGTTCAGTCACTTAGACATACATATATATATATATGATGCTTTCTTAACTTTGATTAAATTAATTTGATTAAAAAAACAGAGAAATTATTTTCCATTTGAAAATATTAATTATATAAAAATAAACATACAGATTTTTAATATATAGATTTTTCTATAAAATTTTATTTTTCATGTAGAAATATAGTATACTCTCAGAAAAAGGAAAAATATGACAAAATATATAATAGGATTACATAAAATATTAAAAACAGGTTACCAATAATTCTGGGACTAATTGCTAGAAATCTAACTTGTACCTACCAAAAGAAAAAGAAAAAAAAAATACTACCTCTGATAAAGGTTTTGTTCCCTGTATATGAGCAGCTGCTGTCCTCCAGAACAAACAAGATGGAACTGGTCTAGGCGTACCCTGGCTCAGTCTTATGAAAGTATTATACATGCCTGTGCCAGGCTCACAAGAAAAGCAATATTCCAGGGGAACCATTGGGTAAAGGGTATGGTGTCTGATTGCTCTAGCTTCCTCCACTTTATTTTTTTACTGTCTCTGCAATTCTTGGATGAACCATACTTATTCCCATTTTGCAATATTTTCACTCTTAGACGTTTCTCCTCAAGAACATCGTCTAGCTCAGTTGATATTTCAAATGTCCCACATTAACCCCTATGGGCATGAACCATGACTGTATGCAGAGGAGCTTAAAAGACATGCTCTAGAATCTGAGTTCAAGTTCAGACCCTGCATTTGTCATTTACTAATGCTTGTGTTATCATGAGCAAGTTATTTAGCCCCTGTGTATTTTGGTTGTAGAATTCCTTAATTGTGGAATAAAAGTAATAATACATTTTCTCAAAACTTTGCAAAAAATAATACCTATAAAGTGTTAGAAGACTGCCTGGCATATACTAGGCACTCAATGCATACCAGCATCTATTAATTAGTAAGTGTGAAGGGTGAGGCAGAAAGGAAGGGGGAGAGAGGTTCAGGTTTTTTCTTTGGATTCTAATATCTTTTCTGATTATCCTCTTCTCCTTTAGGGTAGAGCCAGTGCCTTCAAAAAATTCTTGGATGAAAGACATAGATTCCTATATCATTATATGCATGACTTATCCCTAAATTCTCTGTGACACTCTTACAAATGCTTCACAACACTTAAGAGACCCATCTGCTCTGCATAAGAGATGCATGTTTTTTTCAAACATGAAATCTCTGTTGTTCCTGATAACATACAAAGAGCTTAATAAAGTCTTTCTATAGGGAATATTACTTCATGTAGTGTGCCATATATTACTTCATGTAGGTAAAGCTTCATTTACCTCTATATTTGTTTTTAATCACTAAGATGTTTCCCTAGTCATCATTAAATGTTTCTCCCAGGCTCTTAATACATTATTTTAAATAACACTGGCAATAAAACTTTGACAAAAAAACGTTCAAAATCCATTTTTTTTCTTTTCCAAAATGAAAATAGCATCCAATTATTTCTCTTCTCCATATGTTCACATGCCCCATTACTTCTGAATTTACTATAAACAGATAAAAAGGGTCAAGATAAAAGTGAATGAAAGCACAAACATAACAAAGAAGATGAATTTAGACTTATTGATCCAATCCCAGCAGACACTAGCAGATTTGAGAATTTCTTTTTAATTTTATATACTCAGAAAATAAAGAATTCTACTACTCTGCTCAGCAGGCAAAAATTGAAGAAAATGCCACTTTGATGAAATATCACATAATGTTCAATACGTATATAAATCAAATACTTCCCAGGAACATCCCATCCTGAGAAACTCAGGAATCTAGAATTAGCTGATGTTTATCCTTAATGATAATTATTCTATAACTTGCCTAGGTATTGTCGAGCTTAAGTTAAATACTAGTTTCAGTCAAGATTTTGCCAATATTTTTTGAGTTCCACATTTTTCTGAAGTTTTTATGCAATGGTCATTGCCAAAGTCCTTTGATTGTGAATATCTGGCAGGAGTATCTTGAGAATCTAGTTATTTCAGTTATGTGGGTCCTAAGGAAGGGAGGTAATTCTAGACATGCAAATCACGTGAGCTTCAAGTTACAGATCAAATCTACCTTTGTATATTTGAGTGCATTTGTCTTTAGTAAAACAAGCCCTCCTGTTATTAAAAGGAAAAAATACTGAAACATGCCTTATTGAAAAGGAAGCTAAAGTTGATTGTACACCCAAAAGCTCATAAAATATTTGATTATATAAATGTAAATTAATTAAAAGCACATGGATGAAAGTATCCTTAAAATACACAAAGTTATATAAAATATGTATTGTGTTTTTCTTAGCTTGGCAGAGTAGGATATTAATTTGAGATGATTGGAACATTAAAATTGTGGCCAGGTTCACTGGTTCCTCAGACGTATGCTGAAAGAATGGCATTTTATATCAAGGCAGAATTCTTGTGGTCAAGAGAGCAGCCACCCATTTCTTTTTATGGGTCCTGCTATTGTAAAGAGCCTCTGGGAGACTTCAAATTTATATGTATAAGAAGAATGAGGATCTAAGGATTACTTGTTACAACTGAGATAGATTTTTAAAAACAATACCTCCGAAGGATCCATGCCACACATATATAGTCCCCTATTTATGATCCATTAAATTCATAAAATGTTTCCATCATCCATAAATTATCAGCTTATGCTTTGTACATTTTATATGGAGTTTCTCTTATTTCTACCAAACTTTGATATTATTGTTATTACTATGCAGGTCAAGTTGGTTAGTGTTAATGAAACAACCTCAGAGTCACTGAAAGCTACACACTACAGTAGTCTTCAATTCTTTTTTCCTAGCTAAGAGCCATAGTCACAGAGATAGTGCTGACAATGAATGCAACTCTATAGAAAACTAATTTCAAGATGCAGTTTCTGAATATACATACATACAATCCACCCCCATACCACTTCTGTGAGACACACAACTCTATTGTAAAAACATGCTAAGGTTTACCCAGGTTTACTACTGTCTCCCTATAGATTAACCCACATCTCATTCCCTGAAACCCATCCTGGTTTCTGCCACTTCCTGGCAGCTTGCTCCTTCCTGCTCTCTCTTTGCTCTTATTTCTTCCCCTTCCACTCTCCAGAGCCTGTTTAGCCTCCATGACCACAATTGAAGTGTTCTGTTTCCATGAAAATGTTCTAAGGATAGCAGCCTACATTGATTACTCTTTCCTAACTTGTATTATTATATATTTTGTTATTTTATATTTTCTCTATATACCTGCTTACTTTATATATGTAGATAATGCCATCTCATCAACAAAGTTGTAAACTGTTAGAGAGCAGGACAATGTTCAATATTTCCCTTGTATCTTTTTCAGTGCAAACAGGAGGAGTTGTATGGTATGTCTTCTGTAATTAGAAATGGCTTTATCTGCTGCCAGGTCAGTTATGTTGATTTCTGGTTTTTGAAAGCTGTACTCTCTCCTTGCAAAGGTGGATGAAATATCCCATTGTGCACACTGAAATACCCACTTCTGGATACAAAAAGAAGGATAAGGAGGTTGCTGATAATGCATGACTCTCTCTACCTGGATTCTTCATGAGCAAGGAAAGGCTGCTAGTACAGTGGAACTATTCCTCGACATCCTTGCAGATTCTGTAGATGAGCTGTTGTTTATAGTATCTCTCTCCTCATCTCTCTTCTCTCCCTCCCTCCGCCATTTACTATTATGGTTTAAATATAATATCTATTTTATTAACCTGCATTTTCTAAGAAGGAATAATGAAGAAAAAACAAATCATTAATTCTTAATTCAAATCACTTTCTGTTTATATTGCGCCTATTTAAATGGAAATTGGAGAAACTGTCTCACCTCCTCATCTGATATAGCTTACAATTTTCATCTTATTTTGCTCTTTCTGTCCTGTGAGCTTTTGTATTTCCTTTTTATCTGGCTTTCCCTATTTGGATTATGCTTTTTTTGTTTGCTTGCTTGCTTGCTTGCTTTATTTTCTACAGAGTTTTAGATGCTTTCTGTGTCCAATTTCTAATTTTATCAGATTTAAGATTTAAAACCTAACAACTAGTTAAGTTGTAAAGAGCATGAAGATTTCTAGTTCATATCGGAGGCATGATCTGATATGTTAGTGTCCTTTCTATTTAAGGTGAAAATTGAATCCACCTTTACTCTATACAATTTTCCCTACCTAAGTGTTCATCTACTTCTTGGTTATACTGTGGTTTAATTCCAGAGTATTGAAGCATTAGTTTCATATAATACACCATTATCATTTTTGACATTTGCATATACTTTTGAAAGTGATGCCAGTGATTAAAAGCAGAAAGAGGCTTTATTTCACATATTTTTTCACTTTATTTTTTGCCTTTTAATTCCTGTGAAGTAGAGCAAACATTTGATAGAGAAGTCACTAACCTGTATGTAACAGACACAAAATACAATGTCTGGCCATGGAGTATATTATCTAATAAAAGAGTAATATGCAAACTGACCATCACTCCAAAACACAAGATGGCCACCACAAGATGGACTACAGGGGAAGGCAATTGGGTGAGACCAGACCAGTAAGGGAGGGCAGTTGAGGGGGACCTAGGCCTACAGGGGAGGGCAGTTGGGGGGGGGGGGGCCAGGCCTACAGGGGAGGACAGAGGAGGAGGACCCAGGCTTGTAGGGGAGGGCAGTTAGTGATGACTGGGCCCGCAGAGGAGAGAAGTTGGGGGAGACCAGGCCAGCAGAGGAGGGCAGTTTGGGGGGAAGCAGGCTTGCAGGGGAGGACAGCTGAGGAGGACCTAGGCCTACAGAGGAGGGCAGTTGAGGGGGGCAGGCCTTGGGGCTGACCAGGCCAGAGGGGAGGGCAGTTGGGAAGGACCAGGTCTGCAGGTGAGGACAGTTGGGTGTGACCAGGCTGGCAATGGAGGGCATTTAGGGGTGACCAGGCCCACAGGGGAGGACAGTTAGGGGTGACAGGGCCAGCAGGGGAAGGCAGTTGGGGGCGACCAGGCCTGCAGGGGAGGATAGTTCAGGGCTACCAGGCTGGCAGGGGAGGGCAGTTAGGGGTGATCAGGCCAGCAAGGGAGGGCAGTTAGAGGCAATCGGGTCGGTTGGGAAGCACTTAGGCATTGATCAGGCTGGCAGGCAGAAGCAATTAGGATCAATCAGGCAGAGGAAGGCGAGCAGTTGGGAGCCAGAAGTCCTGGATTGTAAGAGGGATGCCCTACTGCCCGTTAAACAGGCAGTCAGACATCCCTCAAAGGGTCCCACATTGGAGAGGGTGCAGGCTGGGCTGAGGGACACCCCCACCCTCATGCACAAATGTCAAGTACCAGGCCTCTAGTTTAAAGATAAGAGCCAAGCTCTGGACAATCTGTGATTTCTATTTTTTCAGAGTATCAGAGTTCTCCAAATCAGAAATAAAAACTCCAGGGCCTGTTTCTTCATCATGATCATTACAGACAAGCTTAATGATTGGGTGTGGGTTTCTAACTCCCACAGTCCCCGGTCACGTCTTGGCTTCCTCAACAAATGCCTATTTGCACAGCCCTAGAACTTGTAGTTTACATTTGGGAGACCTCAAGACTTCAATTTTCCTTTCTTTTCTAGTAATAAGGGTTTTTCTTCAAATAACTTTTTCCCCCCTAGGAAAACAAAAAGTGTGCTATATTTTTGTTAAGTCCTTGCATCTTAGAAAAACTTCTTTTGAAATATTTAACTTATACCTATGCTGCACATAAATGACATTTTAAAAACATTTTCAACCTTTTTTTTAATTGAGGCAACATTTACATAAAATAATAGCACCTATCTAAATAGATAAGTTTTGACAAAGGTCAAAACATTCCCACCACCCCAATTAGTATATTACTCCAAAAGGTCTGCCATCAATCCTGCTGCTTCTTTAGCCCAGTCAACCACTGTTTTGCTCTGTCACTATAGATTAGTTTAGCCTGTTCTGGAATTTCATATAAATGAACTCACATAGCCATATGCATCCTTTTATGCCTGGTTTCTTTTATTTGGCATGTTTTTTAGATTGATATAGTTGTTTCATATATTAAGATTTTGTTCCTATTTTTCTGAGTAATAATTGCTTATATGGTCATACACAATTTGTTTAACAGTTCACCTGTTGATAAGCACGTAGGTTGTATCCATTACGTGGATGGGGGGCGGGGGGAGGAAGTAATATAAAACCATTAAACAGTCTTGTGCAATATTTTACACAAGATATGTTTTCATTTGAGGGGAATAAATACATTAAAGTGAAATTATTGGATTATGTGTAACTGAATGTTGAACCATATAAGAAACTTGCTAAATGTTTTCCAAAAGGGTTGTCCCATGTAACATTCCTGTCAGCAGACAAAAGGAGTTCTAGTTATCCACTTGTTCAACATAGCAGTATTGTTTTTGTTTAGCTATTTCTTAAAATTTTAGCCTTTCTACTGGGTATGTAACAGTATCTCATGATGATTTAATTTGCATTTCTTGATGACTAATTATGTTGAGTAATTTTCATATGTCTATTGGCTATTCACAAACCTTCTTTTGTAAAGTATATATTCAAATGATTTGCCCATTTTAATTAGGCTAATGAATTCTCATTATTTCAAGAGTTCTGAACATATTCTAGATACAAATTCTTGGTCAAATATATATAAATTGCACATATTTTTGCCCAGTCTTTGGTTTGCCCTTTCACTTTTTTAAAGTGCATAAAAATTTAGTTTTCATTAAATTCAAATTATATTTTTCTTGTATAATTAATGCTTTTCTGTCCTAAAAAAATGCTTATACTAAGGTTATGAAGTTTTTCTTCTATGTTTAAAGTATTTTCATATAAAATATTTTTGCAAATGTTCCTTATATTACACTTTTGCAATCCTTTCCAAATATTAAAGATAGTATTTATCAAGTACTTATAATGCACCAGGAATTTAAAATAAATTACCCTACATGTTTTCAAAACAATCCAAGTGAATTAAATATTTTGTTGTCCTCATTTTAGAGAAGAGGAATGTGAAACACGGAGAGTTTAAAGAAGTCAAAGGACCAGATTCAAAACCCAGATAATCTGTTCCCAGGCCATGTTCATTTCAATTTATTCATTATGACTTTCCAACTCATTCTGTTAGCTTTCATCTTTTCTTTTCAGATAAGTTTTTTCTCTCTCTTTAGAGCTGCTCTTAAGTTTATAATACTTCAAGTCCATTGAGAATTTCAAAATGTTTCCTGGATTTTTCCTTTATCCCAAAGTGCAGTTTTAGAGATACTCTATTTTCCTGTACTAATTCTTTATCCTTGTCCATGCCCTCACCTTTAATTACCAGGTTTCATGTAGTGATGTTATTCCTTTTTCAATCACAATAAAATCAGACTATGTTCATCTATTCAGGCTTAATTTGTTAATATGTAGTATGCTCTGCCTTTCTGGGATTTTCACATTCTTCATAAGTATATACACATAGATTTTCACTTTCTCAACATAGTTCTAGTTGTGAGGTAAGTAGAGGCCCATAGCTCCTAGTCAAATTCCCATTTTCCTTGCAGTGCTTTCTCACTGAGGTAAAATATCATCTCCTGACCCAAGGTCCTAGTTACTGATACTCTTAAGTAAATACAGGCTATAAATGTTATAATTCTGTTTAAGCATTCCTTCAGAAACTTCTCTACATTAAAAGCTTTACCAATATTATTTACTTGCTGACTTGCAACATGTTTTTAGCATATCATATTTTTTTGCTTTGCAATTAAGCATAATTTTTATTTTTCCAGTCCCACTGCAATTTTCAATTGCACAAAAATCGATTTTTCCTTTATTCTTTTTAATTCTTTCATAGGTAAGAGAGGCAACTAAAACCACTAAAAGGTGTGTAACTTCCAAATAATTTATGAGGATACTTTACCTGAGAGAGGTGAAGCATTGATCCTCACATCTTAAATCACTAGGAGCTTCCTTTCCAAGTGAAGGAAGTCTGATATATTATATAATATAATATAATATAATATAATATAATATAATATAATATAATATAATGAAGGGGAAAATAGTAATATTAAAGTAGAGAAATCTGACAAACACTCCCTCAGCCAGGTGATCAAGGTTAACATTTACAGTGATACTTCGTGTTGATAGGATGATGTAATAAAAATAGCATTGTGTCTCTTCCTCCCAATATTCTATAACCCCAGTCTAATAATTGAAAAAAAGCATCAGATACATTCCAACGGAAGGCTACTCCACAAAATATGTAACCAGTACTCCTCAAAATTGGAAAGTGTGAGAAACTTACACATAAGGTGAACCTAAGGAGACCTGATAACTAAATGCAATGAGGTATCCTGAATGGGATCCTGGAACATAAAAAGAAAATTAGATTCTAAATAAACTGTGGATTTTAGTTAATAACTAGAAGGCTGATGCACAGATTCATCTACGAGTCCCTTGGCTTGGCCTGTGCTACAGGACCCCTCAGGGGATGTTGGACTGCCAGTTTCCAACTGATCCCTGTAGGCCAGGCCTAGGAACCCTACCAGTGCACAAATCCATGCACTGGACCTCTTGTATGCATATAAGATCTTTGGTTAATCTCTTCCTGCTCTCTCTCCTCTCCTTTCCCTCTGAGATTCATCAGTCTGTTTCATGTTTCCATGCCTATGCATTGAATGCCTGCCCCCTGGTGGTCATTACACATCATAGCTACCGGTTGAACAGTTGGCCACTTGGGCTTTTACATATATAGATAATATATAGATATTGGTTCATTAATTGTGATAAATGTACTACACTAATATTAAAGTTAATAATGGAGGAAATAAGATGTGGATTATATTAGAAGTCTATTATGTTTGCAATTTTTCTATAATCTAAAAGTGTAAAATAAAAATGTTTTCAATAAAGTGTATGACATCAATTATGTGAATACATGGGAGTCTCATGGTATTAAAAATATATCTGGACACAAAATATATCTGAAGGAATGCTTAAACAGAATTATAACATTTATAGCCTGTATTTACTTAAGAGTATCAGTAACTAGGACCTTGGGTCAGGAGGGCATGGGTACTATATCACAGTTAATTGAGTCTAATTCAATGAAACTTGTGCATCAAAAGACCTGCATGATATGTCACATACAGAACGTGGCTATCTATAATGGTTAAACTATAGGGTAATTCTTGAGGCATTCTAAATTCCAATAGAGGCTTGATTATATTTGTACTGCTGCTATAGTACACTACTAAATCTTCTCTGATGACAGATATTTTTTATCAGAGATGAACAGAATAAATTAATACATGAAAATTATCTGATATAGGGTTTTAAATATTTATCACAGCAGGTGACAGAGTTATGCTAGCTACACACTGCCCTGTCACCACTCACTCATTAACACATTAGAGTTTAATTCCTAGTTAAGGTTATCTTCTCCAGATCTATGACCATTATGCTACAAGGTAGCACACAACACTATTCAGGCTGATTTCTATAATCTATTCCTTGATTCAAAAAAAACATTCTTTGTTTATATTAATTTTTTATGCCAAACAATTGATGTTTTTCTTTAGAGTGGCATGAAATTTTATATAATAAATTTGGCTCCATTTTTTCCTTTGCTTTAGACAATTATGTTTTACAATTTCAAGTTTAACCATCTTCACTTTGCAATGACATTCAACAATGGTAGTTGTTAGCTAAATTAAAAACAATTTAATTTGCTATAGATAAAAAATAAAATAGATTTTGTGGTTTAATGTTTATGAAATAAATGTTTAACATTAAAACCATATTTATTGCTAAAATAAATTTAGTTTAATTTCAACTTAGAATGAAACACAAAGCATGTTTAAAATTTTTTTGCATAATCTATACAATTCACAATCCATTTGGAAACTAAGAGCAGCAGCTATAGCAACTCAGCCCAGGGGAGGAAATATTTGTAAGCAAATGGCTTTGAAGAAATTTTATGGTGAAGCAAGAAAATACATTGATTTCAAACATAAATGGTTATGCTTACCTGAAAATATTTTTTCTGGCATTGAATGTTTGTGCATTTAAATTAACATAAGTACATATTGAAAATGTGAAGCACACATGACACACAATGAATCTCAAGTATCTATAAAACTAGTTTAATAAAAACAAGTGCTGTTATACATTGTTTCCTTAATGAGAATTGAGCCATTTAATTATTAGTAGGGTATTAACAGTGAAATTCTAGCTATTGGGTTGATGGTTTTTATTTTTTAAACTATATTTTTATTGATTTCAGAGAGGAAGGGAAAGGAAGTGAGAGATAGAAACATCAATGATGAGAGAGAATTGTTGATTGGCTATTTCCTGCATGGCCCATACTGGCGATCCAGCATGCAACCCTGGCATGTGCCCTGACTGGGAATTAAACCATGATCTCCTGGTTCATAGGTTGATACTCAACCACGTAGCCATGCTGGCAGGGCATTGTATTGATGGTTTTTAGAAAGCAAGGACAGCAAACGTTTATTATTTAAAACATTCTCTGGTACTGAGTTCCTTTCGGTTGTAAAGCTCATATAATAGCTAAATTCTGCATGATAAACTAAAGAGATGCCTTAAGAGGCAAGACTAACATAGAAGCTCTGGCAGATCATGAAACCCTACTTTTTTTTTAAAGCACACACACACACACACACACACACACACACACACACTGTATTGAGATATAACACCTTATCTTTGTAATTTAATTAAATAAAATACTGCTATAGTAAAAGTGGGGAAATTCTCCATTCTAATCAGGAGCAGATCCTGGCAATGTTGTTGAAGCTGATAGGAGGAGGCATCTACTTTTGAAGCCACAAACATTTTTATTTAATAATTTACAGTCTTATTCCCTATGTACTGTATATTGATTGTTTCCTTTTCATTTAGTCATTACTCAAAAGAATTTTCCAAGAGGCCTTTTATGTAAAACTCTTGAGTCTTTGTATGATACCATAATGTCTTTATTACACACACATAAAAGGCTTAGTGTCCGTCCTTCCCTCCCACCAGTAGCTATAACATGTACTGACCAACAGGGGACAGATGCTCAACTCAGGAGCTTGTCCTCTATGGCAGTTCTTGGGATTCTGAGACCAGTGTGTGAAGATGTGAATGAGGCTGAGATAGCCTTCTAGAGAGACCACGTGGAAAACAACTGAGGGGTCCTGGTTTACAACCTGGCATCTGCCAACTGTGTGAGTGAAGGCTTCATAGACTAACTAGTTCAGCCAATCTGACAGTCTACTGCAGGTCCACTATTGAGCCCAGGAGAGATCAGCAGTGAAACTACCCAGATGATTCAAACTCAAACTACCAGCTCTCAATACTATAAACTAATAAATGGTCCTTTTTGTTTTAATCCACCAAGTTTGGGGGATGGTTTGTTAAAAAAATCATGAACTTTGATATGAGATCTGCTTGACTTCCAAGTTTTTCTCAGTATATTTTGTTTTTATGAAAGCTTGCACTTAACTGTTGACTAATAATTTCACCCTTTTATCCCTCACGTTCCTCATCTTTAAGAATTATTCCATTTCTATCTACTAGCACAGAAATAAGTATGCAACAAATTTCAGGAGAGTATTAATTATAAAAATAATACTGAACTAAACGTATGATAATTCTGAATGCTTTACCACATAAAATTCTGACTCCTTTTTTCCCTTATTTTTTTAAATTTAAAATTCTGATTTCCTATCTTCTTTTTCTTTTTCTTTCTGAATCTCATTCACATTTTCAGTCAGTCAATTCCATTTAAGGGAAAATTTAACTATGAAAATGAAAAAAAAAAACTATTCTAATTTTTTTAGTGTGCTGAAATGTGGATTTGCTCATTATAATTTTTCCTTGTTTTTCTTAGTGATGAAATAATATTGTCATTCAATAAAAATATAGAATTGTTATTATTATCAAGACACTTAGTACTTTGCCAATGCAAAATCAAACAGGATTCGCCTAAACGGTTTCCAAATGTCTCCAGTTGTTTCTCAGAATCAGACCAGACAATGGCTAGACTATGGTCACATTAAAGTGACAGAGGATCCCCTCCTCCAGCAGGCCCGAACAGAGGGTCTGTGAAGATGAGATCATCCCAGCAAATACTGTTTGTCTTGCTTTTTTCTTTATTTTCTTAACTAGGATAGTGTTTGTCTATGAAATGGCTTGGCAAGACCTAATATCCCAGAGGCTTTCCTAAACTAATAGTTCCACTGTCATCGTAGGAAGAAAAACAATTATACTTGAACATAGTATATTCTCTCTTGTGTTTTGTCAAATTATTTTTCTTTTTAAGATTTCTAAAGTTTTCTTTTTCTCCCTATTCTTATTTAAGCCCAGTATAATACTATAAGTAAAAACAAAACAAAACAGAACAACAAACAAACACAAACAAAACAAAAACCCTCTAAAATTGGTTATTTTTAATCAAAAGTAAAATATTATTTGGGGTTGAATGGATTCCTTAATTCTCTGAAAATCTCTTACAGGGTCTTACACCTACTTGTTTTTCTTTCTTCCTTGTTGAAAAGCCAATGATTCCTTTAGGAAACACCCTGGAAATGAGAATCAACAGTAGATTTGTTTTCCTAAGCATTACCTGTTAGGATCTGTCTAACATGCTTGTTCTCCAGACAAGCACATTTGGAATTTTCACTTCTAAAATAACTGGACTGAAATTAGGAAAAAATGTTCCCATCCCATTCTGTCCTTTTTTCCTCATATTACTCTCCCCACAAAATGACTAGGCCCCATGCCTAAGAAAACAGTAACACACTCATAAGTTGTGAAGGGTAAAGAAAATTACTACTCAAAATGTAATTCATTTGCCAACCACAATTCACTACTTGAACAACCAACCACTGATTCATCTAATTTTACTCTTACATTCATAAGAATATTTTATAAAAGCCTAGATGTCCTTGAGCAGATTCTTCATAAAATACGAATTGCAATGGGCATATTGGACTGTCTCTCACCTACACAGCTTTGTACATGCTGCTCTTCTTACCTGGAATTTCCTTATTCACCTTCTTGATTTCTATTGGGCCTTAAACTCTCAACTCAGGTGCATCTTTCCCCTAAAATTTTGCTTGCTTACTCTTCTTTCTGGCCTTTACTATCAGATAACTCCTACTTGTGGCCATGTGACTGCTACACTAATATCTATTATACCCCATTTTAATGGCTAGTTCATTGGTCTTCTATAATATATCTCGAGCTACTTGAGGATAAGTGCCATTTTTGACTATATAACTAACTCCTGACACAGAATCTAACACATTTTATGATCAATAAATGTTGCTGCATGAGTAAATTAATGCAAGAAGTATTCATCCCAGGTGAAGTATTTATATCTGGTTGACTCTCCATCATCCATTTCCCAACATTTACACCACAGCAACTTTACTCAAACCAACAGAGCATTAACCCCTCCTACATTTTCAGTCTAGGAGTTTGGAGAATTGATCTAGGACTTCTTCAAGGAAAAGCTTGAAATAAAGGAACTGCTTCAGGGATGTTCATGTGACCTAATAAGAGCTAGTGAGAGTTTGCAGCCATTCAAGGGAAGGGGAAAACCTATTCATTTTGCAGAATTTATTGCAAGAGATCATTTCTATGCTGATGTGCAATGCAAAGGAAAGATGAATGCAACCTTAAGAGCTTCTCATGGTCATCTTGTGATGAAAACAGAACATTCAATTAAATGAAAATAGGAGAAAACAGAGTCAAGAAATTGGAAGAGAAATCATATACTACTGACATTTGTACCTGGGGGGGTGGAGGGGTGCCTCAAAAGTTAGAGAGTCCCTGGGCTATTTAGTAAGGAGAGTTAATATTATTTTTAATGTAGTTTGAATTAAGTTTTCTGGTCCTACAATAAACAATTCATTTAACTTAAGTGGGTCAACTTTTTCCATACAAATCTTACTTTAGCTTAATCTTCCATTTGATAGAAAATTTCATCACCTGCTTCAGGTCTTTCAAAGTAGCATAGTGGATACAGCATGAGTTTGGGATTCAGATAAACAGACATTTATTATTTCTGGACACCTGGCAAGTGATTTTACCATTCTGGGCCTCATTTTCTCAACTGTGTCTATTTTGGAAGTTGCTGGAGGACTTAGTAAGACAAACATATATGTGGTTATGAGTTAGAAGTTCATAAGATAATAAATATCTTTGTTTTTTCCCATTTAATTATCTTCACTAACTTGAAATACCTCATGTATCATCTCATATTCAGCCATCTTGGACTTCTCAAGCATCAACACCCTCTTCACTCCACATTTACTGACTACCACATTAGAAAACCCTGATCTTATCATCATTTAAAGCACCCCCTTTCTACAATATTATGTCCTCCTTTCTTATTCCAACATCTTTGCTTCTCCTACCACTCACATTTTCACACCACAGTTTTGCCTTCATTGTAAATGCCAGATCATCAACTTTCCCCAGTCCAAACTACATTCCATATTCATTCTTTTGATGACATGTCACTGTTTAATTTTATTTTCACTTACCGAGCACCCACTGTATGCCATCTTTAGAGAGACACAGCTTAATAAGATATACATTCCTGCCCTCAGAATCCTTACTATCTAGAAATAGAGACAGTTGATAGATTCTAAATTAGATATATTTTAAAGACAGCAGAAAATTATGAGAGTGGGAAGGAGGGAAAGAAGAAAGAAGAGAGAGAGATGGAGAAAGAAAGATACACGGGGTGGTATATGTCCACCCTGGAAGAGAAACTAGTATAGAAACAGATAGTTGAGTTAAGAGGCAATTATAATAATCTAGGGGAGATAATGGTGGTTAACTCAAGATGATGCCAATGGAGGTGAAAAATTGACTGATTATGAGCATAGTTTGAAATTTGGGCTAGGAAATTGTTCTGGAGTACTATATGAAGAGTGTGAGAGAAGAGAGGAGTCAAGGATAGTGTCCAGTTTTGGGGGAAGAGGCATTTCAAGAACATAATTGCCATTAAGTACAATGAGTAAGACTATGGAACAGCTCAGTGGAGATAGCCACAATGCAGTAAATCCACACACACATACACATACACATGCATACATGCACACATGCACATAGAATATAGACACAGAGATAGACATAATCATAGGCATAGATATATATATATATATATATATGGGTAGCTATTTACACTTGGGAACTGTATGCATTTGAATGGTATTTAAAACTTTAGGACTGGATAAGGTTATCAAAGGACCAAGTGCAGAAAGAGAACACTCATGGTTTAAAGACTAAGACGAAAAATAAAAATATAAACAAATAAAGATTTAGACGAACTACAATGTGAAAAAGTTGGGGATATAAATACATATATAGAGAAAATATCTAAAATTACAAGCACCAAAATTGTAATAATAATTAACAAGTTTTTTTCCATTCATTTGCTAATTTTTTTATAGTGAAAAAGTATTTTGTAAAAAGAAAGCTGTTAAAATAAAATTTTGCCAATCATTAATGGATTCTGTGGGGAAGAAGACAAATAGTTGATTACTGAATCTTGGGTTTTTTTCTTTCAAGAGCTTTTAAGTTATTCTAGTTCCTAAGTTGTTTTGTGAGGCAGATGGTTCCCAGACTCTCCAGCCTTTCATACTCACCAGATTCAAGTCCCAGCCCCTGCCCCAGCCCAGTTTCCCAGCATCAGTTTGGAAATACTTGTGGTATTATCTAAACAGATCCAGCCCCAAATCCCAAGGCCCTGTCATCTGTCTCCCTGATAGAATATTTGGGTTTCTTCTCTAGTTGAGAGCAAATCTCCACATTAGGCTCTGCTGGATAACTAAACTTCTATCTTGTTCTTTATTCCCATTAACAACCTTTCCTTCATCACTTGTTATTAGGATACACCTCAAAAAGAGTACTTTATTACAAAAATAACACAAGTAGTCAGATTATGCAGAGAAGCAACTGTTTGTTTGTTTTTTATTTAAGAAGACTATCATTCTTAAACACTCAATATTTTATTTCAATGAAATAATATTTGCCTTCGTATTTTTTCTTGAAATCATCTAGCTGAGTATAAAGATAAATATCACAATGATCAAGGTTATAGTTATATACTACTAAACAAAGGTAGCATCTGAATTATCAATTTATTTATAATAATATTGCCAAAAATTCTTAAAAGTTTTTCTTTCAGTGTTTTATAATGAACAGTCTGAAAATGTATCAATTATTGTCGTTCACAGTAAAAAATATTTAGTGAATATGCTTATTTTTAAAACATACAAACCATACTTTTACATAAACCCAAAATTATTTATCACTATTATATTCAATGAAACATCCTTGAGGTCATCTATGTTCCTAAGTGACAGACATATTTTTCATCTTACATACAGTGCAATAGCATATAGAGACCACTTATATTTGAAGAACATATATTTTAGCAATTACACCTTGGAATATGTGCTCTCCTGGAACATAAATTCTTATAAATGCCTGGTTACCAAAATTATTTACTTTATTCAGATCTTTCCATGTCCCAAGCATGGCATATAGAGGTAAAATGATAGAGATCTTCCTGCATGTTCCATACATTTTAAAACATAAGATAAATTATATTAATTTCATAGAATCAATTGTTTATAATGGCTGATAAATGGAAAGCTTTCTAACATAATTTTCTAGGTTTTTATGGCTTTTTAATTTCCACACTGAGTTGACAGTTGAGCACCTTATCCCTTCATTTCAATTTCTCAAATCATGGCCCTTCTGATAGAAACAAAAAGATATTGGGTGAGGGAACAAAGAGACCACTACTACTGACCCTTTTCACCTCCACAAGATTTTCAGTGTTTGATGGACCATCAATTACTCTAAACCTTTATGACTGGATTTTACAAGACAACTTGATTTTATAAGATTCTTTTAATAGATGTGAATATCTTATAAAAGTCGACATCATTAATTTACTTTAAAATATAGCAACATTTAAGACTTCACTGGGGGGAAAAAAGATTTTCAAAGGAAATAAGATGGCAAGCCTGCATTGGAGAATGGTTACAAACAGAGAACAACTACAGCAAAAGCAGTGGGACTGAAGTTTGCCTGAAATGTTTGAAGAACCCCAAGGAGTGTGACTAGAGCAGAGACAACAGTGGTTAAAGCATTAATGATAAAGAAGGTATGTACCTGAAGGTAGGCATATTAGAACATGGGGGAAAGTCTGAATTTACTATGAGTAAGTAGAAAAATATGAGATTTTTGAGCAGAGGCATTACATGATTTGACCCATTTTTTAAAATATTAAAGGACCATTTTGGTTGCTGCATTGAGGAAAGACCATTTTGGTTGGTATATTGAGGAAAGACTCAAAGTACTGAAAGCCAGTGAGGAGACAGCTAGAATGATGGGGTAGGATGATTGATAGTGGTGGCTATAATGGGAGTTAGAGCATTTATTTTCTGAATATATTTTAAATAAGTTTTGACAAAATTTGATATGGATTAAATATGGATATTAAGAGAAAACTAAGAAAAAAAATCATTCTTAGAGTTTGTGTCTGAGCAATACAAATATAGAGTAGCCACAAAATGAGGCTAGAAAGACTCTGGGAGGTTGTTTATTTGGGTTGCAGTTAAAAGGTTACCTCTGTTCCATTTCAATTTAAAATGCCTATTAAATAGTCAAGTGCAAATCTTGGAGAGATACATGTAGAAGTTATTTGGACAGTTAGAGGATGGATGGCTTTTGTAATGGCTAATTTTATGTGTCAAAAGTAACCAGGCTAAGGGATGCCCAGATAGCTGTTAAACATTATTTCTGAGGCTTCTGTGAAAGTGTTTCTGGAAGAGATTAGCATTTGTTTCAGTAGACTGAGTAGAAATTCCACCCTCATCAACGCTGGTGGGAATCATCCAATCTTTATAGAAAGCAAACAGAACAGAAAGTTGAAAGAAGAGCAAAATCTTTCTCTTTCTTTCAAGCTGGGCCATTAATCTTCTGCCTTCGGACATCAAAGCTTCTGATTCTCAGGCCATTATACATATTCCCACGTATATAAATTATTTTATATGTTCTCACACATACTATATATTAGTTCTGTTTCTGTGGAGAACCCTAGCTGATACAATACTAAAGCCATGAGATTGAAATAATTTAACAGAGAAGGGAATGCAGGTAGAGAAGGTGATCCCCGAGGAGCAAAAATGTTAAGAGGTCAGGCTAATGAGGTATCAGCCAAAAGTCACTTGAAAATAAGTGACCAGTGGAATGCACAGCAAACCAGAAAAGTGTGGTGTCATTATCATTGCCATGTGCATCAGCATCATCACCATCATCATTAATCAAATACACAGGTGTTATTCATTAATTATTTCAACTACCTGCCTTATGAAGAAAGTACTATCATAGCCTACATAACAGTTAAATAATTTTCCATGGTCAACATAGATAAACAATAGAAAATCAAAATTTGAACAAAGGTCACATGACTTTGGAGTACAAATTCTTTAATACTATAAGTAGCAATCCAAAGTTAGGAAAAACTGTTTAAAGAGAATGAGAGTAATAACAGAAACACAATCATCATACATTTTGTTATTCATATTTGAAATTCATTCATGGAGGGGGAATTCCCTCAGCCTAGCCTGCACCCTTTCCAATCCAGCACCCTTTGGGAGATGTTTGACTGCTGGCAGTCAGACATCCCTCTCGCAATCTGGGACCACTGTCTCCTTACCGCTCACTTGCCAGCCTGCCTTATCCCCCGCTAACCACCTCTGCCTGCCTGCCTGATTGTCTTTAAACCCTCTGTCCGCCTGCCTGCCTACCTGCCTGATCACCCCTAATTGACCTCTGCCAGCCTGATCTCACACCTAACTCCCCTCCCCTGCAGGCCAGATCTGGCGCCCAACTGCCCTGCCCTGCTGGCCTGATCTTGCCCCCAATGGTCCTCCCCTGCCAGCCTGATCATGTCCCTAATTGCCCTTTCCAGCAGATCTTATCCCCTACTGCTTTTTTTTGTTTTTTTTTTTTTTTTGCTGGCCAATTTGGTTCTGATTGGTCAGTTTCTATGCCAGTCAGTGTCAAAAGCTCCGCCTCCTAGACAGGCTAAAATTCTCTCCTCACACTTCACCCAGATTTGGTTCTGATTGGTCGGTTTCTATGTCAGTGAGCATCAAAAGCTCCACCTCCCTGGCAGCCAGTGGCTCCTCACAGTTGACCTAGATTTGGTTCTGATTGGTTGGTTACTATGCCAGTCAATGTCTCTGGGCCTATCAACGGGGCCTGATCAAAAAGGCAGGGCTGATCAGCAGCCCTGGTGGAGGCCTGGAGAGAAATGAAGGCCTAGCTGCTGGCCAGACTGGGAGAGAAAGAGAGAGGCAAGTGCTGATCAAAAGCTGCCACAGATACAATGGATCAGTCCCTGCTTCTCTCTTTAGGCCTCTCTCTGGCCCTCATTTGCAGCCCCCTTAGCAGTCAGTGCTGGAGCACTGTGCCTGAAGTGGAAGCAGTCAGCATTGGGTTGCCACGGCAACCAGCACTGACTATGAGACTGACTTCTGGGTTATTGAGCCTTGGTCCTTACTGAACCTTATGACCCAGGGTTTTCATATATTAGGATGTACCCAAACTTCATAAGCAATCACTAAAAGAGCTTCGAAGAAATGTTTAGTAGGGTATGTTATTTTTTAACAGTACTCTATGTTTATGTACCTGAGAAAAGGAAATAGCTATATTCTTACCTCAAGTCTGGGTGATGCATTGAAGACATGATGCACATGGCCTTGTTCGAAGCATGCCAAGATGTAATGAAGAAGCTGAGATCAGACTGTTGCCCTGCAGCAGTCACCAGTGAGACCCTAAGTAAATCACCTGGCCTTGCTGAATCTCCTTGTTGAATCTGTAAAAGAGAATTTATACTAGAAAGGTTTGTTCTAAAATTCTATCTATAATTCTTCTCTACTCCAAGCAATGTCTATGCATTTTAAGCACTGAAAATTTTCATGATGTAGATTAAAATGTTTGTTAAATCTATAATGAAATGTTTCCTATGTGTCCTTTTCTCCAAAGCTACATATAAGATCATGAGTCCCATATACAAAGCACAAGGTTTATAAATATGACCCGAAGGAAAATAACTGAGGTTTTACTTGACTTCATAGTCTTCTCAAAGCATCAAGTATTTGAATTTTATTATGATAATACATGATAATGCTATCACTATCTCACTATCATTAAAACCTCCAGAAGAGAAGAAAGAACTCATATCTTGAGTTAAAAACAACCACACACACACACACACACACACACACACACACAAAACACAATAGGATGTTTTGCCACTGTTTAATATTTAGTGAGATTGCTTTTTTTGCATCTAATTATATTTGAGAAAACAGCAAATACAATTAAAAGAATGCCAGCTGTGTGCAAAATATTGTTCTAGACTTATCTACTTATTCATTTCATTATTATCAAGTCACATGTTTAACTGTAATTTATTAAAAACAGATCTTTGCTTGTCATGGGTAATATAAACCTTTGAAATTTAACCCAGAAATGAAATTATAGAGGCACACTTCCCAGTTTCTGTAATTGTTCTGGTGGTCTCTAAGGATTTATTCAGTAGCTGCAACTCAGCCATTTTTCACTAACTTCATATTGTTAAAATAATTATGTAACTTCTTTAAAACTAACAGTCATTCACAAAAGAATTAAAAAATTCATACAGTATGCAAGTATCTCTTCCAAATAACAATTAAGCAATATTTGAGGAGATAAGCTAGAATAATCCCAGGTCTGCTTGGTTATCCCAGGGCCAATTCAGAAAAGTTTATCCCCTAAGTGAACAATTAATTTCAGGCTGTTGTCACGCTTTCTAGTATTTCAGTAACCAGCATTCTATTTCATTTAAAACTCCCCTTTTCTACAAAAGTATATTTTAAAATTCTAAAAAGTATATTTTAAAATTCTAAAATTTAGCCCATTTATTTGCCAAAACTATACTAAAAGTCTCTAAGTACATTTATAGTATTGCCTCAAATCCTATCAACTTGAGTAAGTAACTCATGTGCTCCATGGAACTCTTGTTACAGGTTCACACAGGGAAGGGGTATGATGAGATGAGGTGGGAGCAAGGGATACAATTATAGTTTATATTTGCAATATAATTGTAAAAATTGACTTGGTTTCTGAAGTTTTTTCATATATTAAAATATCTAAAAATTCTTCTCACAGCATGTAATTTGATTTTATTTCAGATTTAACACAAAGTTTAGGCCAAAAGTAACTTTTATGATGAAGCTATTTCATCAACATTTCTAAAAACTACTGTCCATCAATTAATGACAAAAGCAAGGCCTGGAGCATCTTTTCTTCATCATTGAACTCCAACAACAAGGGCACATACTTTGGGTGTAGGCTCAATCCAGTGTGTGTGGGAGACAACAAACTGATATGTCTCTCTTGTCAATGTTTCTCTCTCTGTGTTTCTCCCCCTCCTGTTCTCCCTCTGTAAAAAAAAAAAAAAAAAAAAAAAAAATCAATGGAAAAATATCCTTGAATGAGATTAACAAAAGTAAAAAATAAATAAAATAAAAACAACACCTAAAATATTAAAATTCCAGGTTCTTTTTACCCATTAAAACAGAGAGACTATTTATAATAAAGGTATGTAAATAAGAGTGAAAAATAGCAAAATTTGCTCTATGTTATTTTATTTAAATATGTTAGCAAGAATTCTAATTTATTGCATATAATCTCTCACTCAATAATGTCATTAATCAATTTCTCCTAATATGTGTTGTAAATGCAATTCCAGAAAAAAGAACCAGTGGTACTAATTGTTTTACTACTTATAAGACTTGAGGAATTAAAAATCTAGTAACATCTTTGCAATGTGTTATATATAAAAATACCTTTCTTTATGGACATCAAAAGAGAAAACCCATTTAAAATATATAGTTTACATTAAAAAACATCAAGTCATTAAAGTGTGTGATTAGGAATGAGCTGTAGTCTGAATCTGGAGATCCGAGTTTAGGAGAAGCCTTGCAGAAATCAAGAAACAAGATAAAGAATTGGGAGAAGCAGTGCTCTTTATAGCAGAAGTCAGATAACCAACCGATGAGGAGGCTTTGAAGAGGGTGGAAGACACACTGAGATTTCTCCAAGATTAGAAACAGAGGAAGAATATCTGGAACCCTATCTATATTTAGGAATGTCTTCTCAACTGCTTACCCTGAAATCATAGGAGAAACTCAGGAATCCTGAAACTCTGCCAAAGGGCTCTGATGTCATCAGAAGTTCAACCAAAGTTCATCAGAAGTTACTGGCACATTAACCCTAGTTCTTTTAACTCAAATCAGTGTTATACTATGTCCGTATGGCCATATTATGGAGCTTTTTAGGAGAAAGAATGAGAGATGTAGAAGGAGGTGGAGGAGGAACAAGATAGGAGGAAAGGGATAAAGAAAGGAGGAGGGAGAGAAACGAAGCTCTGAAGTTCTTTTGTTTTTGTTTTTGCAGGGGAGGGTGTCGCCAAGAACAAGGACCCTTGAAGTTTTGCATGATAATGAGCAAAATTTAACTGTAGCATATGTTTGCCAGTATTAAAAACAACTATAAATCAGTAATACTAGTAAAGTAAAAATTTAACCTTAAGTTATGGAGAACATGTTGTTTTAGCAAAATTTTCTTATTAAATTTGTATAACATGCAATTAATAGTCCATAGACCACAGTTTCTATTTGAGTTCAAGTTATCGGGGTGTCATACTATCTCTAATTTGGGGAGTAGTCTCTTTAGCCCCGTTTATCTATTTATTCACTTATTTGTATCAATATAAACTCATGGATATTTATTTTATTCTAGGGACTGTGAAAGAAAAAAAGCCACATGCTAACCTGACAAGCTCAGGGAAGGCCTGCGTGGCAGTCTTGCAAACCCAGAGACCTAAGATAACCACAAAAGATGGTTTGAAAATTAAATATCTAACAGGTTATAGTAGGTAGTCATGTCCCAGATATTTTCCCAGACAAAGATCAACTTTGATCTTTTTACTGAGCCCATTTGCCTTTTAGCCTCTAAGATAACATATCTGTGAGATGTCTGGGTAACTTGTAACTTCCCTTTTTCTGGAGCCCCTGGGGAACAACCAAATGTGGTGGGCCTCAGGACAGATGCCTCAAATTCCTTCTTTATCAGGTTAATTGTTCCTGCACTCACCTGAGTACAGGTCCATCATTTTACTTTTTATCCAATCCCAGGACTTTCCCACCGCTTTGCTTTCTCCGGCCTCCTTACTCCATCACCAATGAACTTCATGTAACCCACCTATGTCCCTCCTTTGATTTCGGTGTATAAATAGAGAAATGTAACCAGCCATTCTTTGGAGCATTATCTCAATCCGTTGAGGTTCTGCTTCCCGGCATATGTCGACAGTTTGGGCTCAAATAAACTCATAAAAAAAATTCTTTACAGGTTTCAATGGTTTTTTTTGTTAACAGGACCATGGATTATAATGCAATGCTATAATTATTTATTTTGTTGCACAAATATTCCACTTTTAGCCCTTAGGAGCTTTTTAGATTCTGTATTCTTTTAACATCTCTGTCTTTTCCTTTCTTGCTTTCTACCTTTGTGATTTGTTGGGGGTGGAGGTGGAGATGGAGTTGAAGTGGTATGATTTGATCTTTTTTATCTTTATTTTTTAAAGCATTACATATGTCCCCTTTTTTTCACCATTGACCCCTTCTAGCCTGTCCCCACCTCCTCCCAAGGCCTTCATCACCCTTTTGTCTGTGTCCATGGGGTATGCATATATGCCTACAAGTTCTTTGGTTGATTTCTTCCCACCCAACCCTCCTTCCCTCTGAGATTTCACCATCTGTTCTTTTCTCTTTTTCTTTTGTATATATATTGTACTATAGGCATTTTATTTTTGATTACCATGAAGCTTATATAAGACATCTTATAGCTATAATAGTCTATTATTAGTTTATAACAACTTAACTTCAATCACATAAAACAATTTTATACACACACACACACACACACACACACACACACGCACACACTTCTCCAGTCAAAACACACTTTTTTATATTGGGTATTCATTAATAAATTTTGGTAGTGTTATTTTCAATATACTTATCTTTAACTTTTATACTAGAGGTAAAAGTGATGTGCACATCATCATTATAGTAATCCAATATTCTGTATATTTACATTTACCTATGAATTCTATACATTCATATGCATTTATGTTGCTGTTTCATCATCTTTTAGTTCCAACTTAGAGCTCCTTACTTTTCCTGATTTTATTTAGCTGTATCTTTTCTCTTGTAACTCACTCGGCTTTTTAAAATCTTTTTGAGTTGTCAAGCAATTCATAAATTTCCAATTCTTTAAGGTGGTTCTTTTGATTGAATACTGTTTTCCTAATTGTGTTCCTTGCAGCTTTGCACATTAGAAGAAATAGCTGTCTTTCTCAAACTTTATAAAGTGGCTTTAACAAAGGAAGACCTTCACCAATCAACCCATCTAGAGATCCTGGGCCTTTGCTCCCAATAGCCCCAGGCACCAGTTGTTTTATTTTTTTAAGGAGCCCATATTGTCTTTCTCCTTTGGGTATATAAATGTGCTAATTTCATCAATGCTCAACGTGAGGCCTAAAGAAACCACCCTCCAGTTAGACAATGAAAGGTTGGGAGCATTGGGGGCATGCTCCATTCCTCTCCTTTTCTCTTGGGGAATAAAGTCTCAAACCCTGCCCCATTACCCAGTCTCATAGAGCAATGCCTTTTCCTTAGTTCCTAGCTTTCCCAGGAGCTCAAACTATGTTAGTTTCTTCAGAATTCCATATGCTGCAATACAAAAATTGACACTCTGAAAGGCCCAGGATGTCAGAGCAATGTCCACTTCTCTCTCTTTCTTTGGAGAGAAAACTCAAGTTCTGTACTTTTCCAATCTCATGGATCTGTCAGTCATAGCAAGCTCTCCCCACCTTTTCCTTTGTTTTACTGCCCAAATTATGTATGTTTCCACAGCACTCTGTATGTGGCAAAGCAGAAACTGGCCCCTCAGGCAACACACTGAAAGACAGGGGATGATGGACACTTGCTCAACTTTTTCTCTGTGTTCCCACCTCTAACATTCCCAAAGGAAGTCATGGGCAAAGGTGATCTCTGAGCACTGAGCAGTGCAGGTGTAGAAGTAGTGCTGTGAATGAAGTGAAATTCCTTCCTACCAATTTCATTGCAGCTGTTTCAGTTTTGTGTTCATCTTGGGTACTGCAACTGGAATCAGGCTCTTAAAGAGGTATTTTGGTCTATATATCATTGCTAAATTGGTATTTCTGTGGAAGAATGAGAGCTCAAACTTCTTATTCTGCCATCTTGTTGACACCATTCCTTATATTAACAGTAAACTTACCTAAATAATTTTGGGCTGAGTATGGTTGCTAAACAATATGTAGACTATAAAAATGAGTATGACAGTATCACTCTTTCATAAATTTAGCAAGTTGGAGAGACAAGCATAATCAGGTAATTAAAATTCTAGGTTATTATAGGATTATTTATGGTATAAAAGAAATATAAAGAGAGATGTGGAAGAACTGATGAGGAAAAGGTTAATGAGGCATTGTGGTGGTGAATATGAGATAGTGTCATGAAGGGGAGAGCATGTGTTCAGCTTAAATCAGAATCCAAAAGAAGGAAAAACCAAGATTGTAGTTTTTGCAATTCCTTACCTGCCTGATTAAAACCTGAGATATGCCTTTCTGGGTTACTGAACAATCCATTCATCTCTAATAATGACACTATAAGGTCATTTTATATTTTATAACAGGTTGTGACTTGACATTTTTCGCAATATTTGTCTATACATTGAAAAGCCTTATCTTTCCTTAATAATTCACCATGAGTACTAATCTTAACATATTGCACTACAGTATAAGTATCTGTTGCCTATAAAGTAAGATATTTTAATTGTCTATTCTAATCTTCAAGGAAATTCTGGCAGTAGAAAATATTGCTTAAAAATGTTGTTTTGGGCCAAGAGAAGAGCGAGAGCATACACTATGAGGTCCTTGACTAACAATGAAACAACTGTACTCTCTCTAAACTCATTTACTCATCTGCCAAGTCTTGTTTTTCCTTATAAACCTAATGCAACCATATTGGAAGCATTTTATAAATATCAGTTGAATGTATTTAAGTTGATATGTTTCTACAGTTCTGATTTGAAGATTTCCTTTCAATTTAGCAAGATACCTTCCTTGGACTCATCACTGTCCAGAAATCTTACCATGTATATAAGCCACAAGATAAGAAATTCAAAGAAAGTCTTCTTGGTTATATTTAAAAGAAAACTTTCAATGTTTTGTGATTTAAAAATAGGACTGCTGTCATTGTCTGTCTGTTTATCTGTATATCTATAAGCTATCTATTATACTGAATACTATAAAAATTATTTAAAGTACTTACTATATTCCAGGAGTTTAAAACCAAATGTTATATTTGTGTCTAAAATTAGATTATTTATATATATATATATATATATATATATATATATATATATATATGTATGTTACTTTCGAGTTCAATTTATGAAGTTATACTTTTTATTTTAATTAAATAATGCCTTGAATTAGCATTTTAATCATATTAGATTATATAACTTATGTTTTTTATTATTGTTGTTGTTCTTAAATTTTCTGAATTGTGTTTCAAATGTAAGCCAAATAGCCCAGTATTAAAGACAAACAGTTTTCAATAATATATTTTATCTTTAAATTTACTGTTGTTGTTATAGTTAAGTCAACAGTAATATAGTTTTATCTTCAATTTTTTCTTCATTATATAGTTATATAGGTTATAAATGACAGTGAACAGTTAATAAGATCTGTAATGAACTGTTCTAAGAATTCACTTATCAGAGAAATTATTCATAAAGTTCTGTGTCATTTGTATTTATATTATCAATCAATATTTTCCATTTACTCTTTAAATGTTCTCTATTCTCTCAATGTAAATTTACTAGAGGCCCGGTGCATAAAATTCACAGGTTGGGTCCCTAGGCCTGGCTGGCAATAAGGGCTGATTGGGGCTTTCCTCCCTGGCTGCCAGCTCCTAATTGCTCACCTGCCTGCCTGCCTGGTTGCCCCCAACTTCCCCCCACTGTTGGCCTGGTCTCCCCCAATGGTCCCCCCTGCCAGCCTGATTGCCCCATGCAGCCTGCTGTTCAGTCGTTTGGTCATCCCTCACTAACCCCCTTGCCAGCCTGGTCACCCACACAGCCTGCCTGTTCTGTTGTTTGGTTGTCCCTCACTAACCCCCTTGCCCAGCCTTGTCACCCCACACAGCCTGTTGTTCAGTTGTCTGTCCAGTAGTTTCAGTTGTAATGGCCCCTGGGTTTTTATATATTAGGATAGATAGGCTGGAAGGATTATATCCCACAAAGTTTAACACTGTTGTTTGCCATTGAAAGTTCTCTGAGGAGGCCCATCTCTATTCAGGTTCTGAACCAACTAGGAAATAAGACAATAGAGAAAAGCATATGGGATCAAAGTACCACCAATCATTAAGCTGATATGACAGAAGGAGACTTATTTCTAAATATAATGTATTTCCTAATTCTGAACACTAGAATTAAAACAATTTACTCGCTCAACCATGACAGCGCTGCTGGTTGAAAATAGAATCATAGTAATAAATATACAAGGAAAAATGTATGGGAGACCATGTCTGGGCTCCAGAATAAAAAGCTGAGTCATTGTGTCTAGGTTATATTCCCAAATTCATTAACCAGCTTCTCCTCCCCTCCCACCTCTCCACTCTCAACTCCCTGTCTCAGGGAAAGGTGCCTGAATGTGGAAGGAGGCCAAGAATGTTTGCTAACAGTTCTCCCTGCACTGGATGGAAATATCAGGAGAAGAAAATTCACTGCTTCAGTTCTGTGCATTATAATTTGAAATTTTAAATTTTAAAATCTGACCTGTCGAAAAAACAAACCAATAACGTATTTCTGTTAAGCCACAGAAAACATGAGGAACTGCTTGGAAAAGTTAAAGGTGAAAAGGAAATTCAGTGTTAATTGTTGTGTAATACATTAAAGTTGAAATATAAACTAAGAAAAGATTAACTGTCTTAATTTTTATAACAATGATACATGTGAACACAGGGCAAGCCTGGCATATTTGACAGACAGAAAGGATCATTCTTAAATAGCCTATTCTTCTATACAGCACAATTATTTTCTATGATAAATCAAGACATGAAATAAGTAATAATAATAATAATAATAATAATAATAAAATGGAAGAAAAAAGTTGACTAATAATTTATTTGTATTATTTTTTTGTTTTAAAAATATTTATTTTTTTTTTTTTACAGAGAGGAAGGTAGAGTGATAGAGAGTTAGAAACATTGATGAGAAACATCTATTCAGCTGCATTCTGCACACTCCCCACTAGGGATGTGCCCACAACCAAGGTCAAACCCAGGACCCTTCAATTCTCAGGTCGATGCTCTACCCACTGAGCCAAACTGGTTAGGGCATATTTATATTAATTTTTTATCTACCACACACATATACATCTATCTTTTATAGATAAATCCTATTCTATATAATAAAAGCCTAATATGCTAAGTGCCCGGTCATCCAGTTGGCTGTTCAATCAATCATAGCGTAATATGTTAATGATATGCTAAGGCCACTCAACAGCTCACTAGGACGTGCACTAACCACCAGGGGGCAGATGCTCCAACCAGTAGGTTAGCTTACTGCTGGGTCTGGCTGGTCAGAACTGAGTGAGCCAAGCTGAACACATACCATGGAGCCCTCCTGTGGCCCCTCCTCAGCCCTGATTATGCACTGGTGGGTCCCTCAGCCTGGCCTGTGCCCTCTTACAATCTGGGACCCCTCAGGGGATGTAGAAGAGCTGGTGTTGGCCTGATCCCACAGTCCAGGCTGAGGTATCCCACTGGTGCATGAATTTGTCTACCAGGCCTCTAGTATATACATAAAGCTATTCCATCAAAAAAATTAAGAATTAAATGTTATAGTAAAAAGAATATTGAATACTTTTTAATTAATATTTTCTTACAACATAGGGAAAATCTTATACCTACATATTGATCTGTCACAGTTATAAAAAATAATAATATTGAGCTAACCAATGACTTTATTAATATGGATTTTTAAGAAGTATTTGTGCTCAATAGATAATATAGCCAAATATTTATCAATTTATCTTCACTCACAGCTAATTAAAAAAAAAACCTATTTTATTGGCATTAATTTTGAAAAGCTTCTGTGAAGCATCAGATATACAAATAGGTAAAAAAAAAAAATGTTAAAAAATAAGTTGTGTAGAAATTAATGAAAACCCCATTTCACACTAAATTCCAGAATATGCTGTATTATTGGATGCCTCATTTCATCAGGATTGATACGAATAGCCTGCAAATACATTCACATAAAAAAAAAAAAGTTAATAAAATGTCCTAACCAAAACAAACAAAAAAAAATCATAAATCTAGATTATATTCTATAAAAACTTCCAATTTTTTCTCTTAGAAAAATTAGAGCAAAAGACATTCTTTGATCTACTTTTTTTTTAAAAATTTGTTTTCGGTGAAAACAATAACTACATTCAACTTTGTCTCCTGTATTTCTAAGAACATCATTTGTCATTTCTCCTGACATTCTTCAATATTTGTTATTTTTTCCTACGTAATTATCAATCTCCTTAATTTTATTGCTGCATGGTTAATATTCTTCATACTTTCTGTTCATCACTGATGATCAAGGAATAATTTTTGAGTCTGCATTTAACTTTTTAAGGCTGTTTTTTGCAAACATTTTTGTGGTCACAGAGAATGAAAGAATTGAAGTAACTAATGTGTGTGTGTGTTTTCTTTTTAGTACTTACAAAATGTACTACCATTGTTTATTTCAAATGTTTAAATTTAGGAATATGTAGTGCTATAGAACTGGATGTACTAACAGTACTCAAAGGTAGTTCAAATGGTTTATGAACTTGGACTGGAACTACTGTAAACAGTGAAAACCTTGTGTATGGGAGTCTACTTTATAATTCTTTCCAAAGGCCTGGTGTGGGGGTGGGACAGGCTAGAAGGGGTCAATGGGGGACATGCGTAATACTTTCAACAGTAAAGATTTAATTTAAAAAAGATAAAATGTTATTTCAAGCTTATATGTCTGAAGCTTTTAATAGTTTACATATATAAAAATGAAACATTAACCAGTTTAATTGTTTAAAGTAAGGGGTCATCAAATTGTTTACTTAAAGAGTCAAACAGTAAAAAATTTTACTCTTTTTTTCAGGCCAAGAAGCAAAATTGAGAATATTCTGTAGTACTTATATAACGAGAGAGGAAAAAATGTCTACTTTTCACCAATCCCTTAAAAATTATTTATATTATGTTACATGTTAAATTTAGCCACAGTTTGCCAATATCTCCATGATTTAGAGCTTAGACAAATAAAAAAAAATGGGGGTGAGAAACATTTTACTCACTGACATTGTTTAGAATGACAGCATACACTTTGTGATTTTTAAGAATCTAGACTCAGGTTTTCTTTAATTTTTAAAGTATCTAAAAAAAAAAAATGTAACCCCCCCTTTTTGTTTACAATTTAACAACTTCTATTAGGCTACCATTGCATTTTGTAGGGGACAATGAAAATTGTCTCTTTTAAAACATTTACCCCATATAATACGGTCTCTCTCTTCCCCATCCCACCCCCCCCTTCTCTCTCTTGGAAGGGCATTCTTATGTTTGTTTACATTATCAGAGAATACAGTAAGCTGTAGTAAAGATGGCAAAGTACACCGAAAGGTCAACAAAACCACAGTTTAAAAAATTATTGCCCTTCCTCCCTCTCTCCCTCCCTCCCTTCCTTCCTCCCTCCCTCCCTCCCTCCCTCTCACCCTTCCTTCCTTCCTTTTTCTCTATCTCTTTCTTTTTAAGCTATATTTTTGGGGGTTTAATATAAAATTATTTATGCTGCACTTGAATTCAATAAACTCAGAATGTGAGTGCATATGTCACCTCTGAATAATCCATGTTACTATCAAAAAGAAGGTAGAAGATTAAGCAGTTATAGATATCCTACCTTTAGTAAGTAATATTTTTACTTGAAATTGTTTTATTAGAGGATTTAATATGTGCTAAAGTTTAGTTCTCTGCCTATTATTTGCTGGCAATGACACAAACACAAAATGTCTATACTAGTCTCTGGTAGGAAAAAATGTGGGTCTTATCCACAACCTGCTGTTGAATGAAAAGAGGAAATAGATGCTTTTTGAGTCCTTTTTACCTCTGAGATTCTGTCACACTGCCACATATCATCAACTGGCAAATTAAAAAACCATTATCACTATAGTATTTTATTATGAAGGATTTATATTATGATGGAGAAACAAATGATCAAATGATAAGAATTAAATTCGAATATAAATAACAAAATGAAGGAGAAAGTCATGGAAGCTTATTAGTCTATTTGATCTTGAGAATATCTAAAACACAAAGATGGCAAATATGGGCTTTTAGAACAAAGTAAATGAAATGTATAATAACATTCAAATAATGAAAGGGTAAGGAAATGATGAATGACCCAGCTAATCGTCTTTTCTTATTTTCCCCTCTTGGCCTATACAAACCCCCAATTGCCTATTGTTCAGAAATTTTTCCTCATTGTGATCCAGGGCATTAAGACTTTATCAATAATTTGAACATTGTGTAAATAGTTTCAATAGACACCTTAAGAGACAGCTTCCTATATGAAACTAAAGTTTGATGCGGTAACAAAGAGAATGCTTGAAGGTATTTAGATATCTTATGGAAGGGTATTTATAGAATATTATAGGCCCAGTGCATGAAATTCGTGCACTCGGGGGGTCCCTCAGACAGACCAGCACGCTCGAGGGATGTCCACTTCACCCGTGAGCCTGGCCCAGGGCTTCTGGCTGAGCGGTGCTCCCCCTGTGGGAGCACACTGACCACCAGGGGCAGCTCCTGCATTGAGTGTTTGCTTCATGATGGTCAGTGCACATCATGTGACCGGTTTTTCCGACATAAAGTCAATTTACATATTAGCCTTATAGGATTAGATGCATGTTAACAAATCAACTGGTATCAAGCAAATCAACTTGTATATTAAGCAAAATAAGAGTTGAATTTTAAGACACCTCAAAAATATTGCAGAGCTAGAGTTTTTTTTTAATTAGCCTATTATAGATTTTAAATAGATGATTCAAGACATAAAAAATGACATAATTCCAAGAGTTTAGAATTTTAAAAATATAGAAAAGATTAAAACCTAAGAGAATTTAACTCTGGTCTATTTGCCTCAGATAGGAATAACCCTAGACCAGAGGTGTAAGCAGCAGCCTACAGGCCAACTCAGCCACTCCTATTTTCGGAAATGAAAATTTGGAGAACACAAACATACCCATAATTTACACATCATCTATAGCTGCTTTCAAACTACCACAGTGAAGCTGAGTAGTTGCAACAGAAATCATATGGCCTAAAAGGCCTAAAATATTCATTCCCTGGCCCTTTACAAAAGAGTTTGTTGACCCCTCACCTAAACTAACAAATTCAACTTCTAAAAAAAAAAAAAAAAAAGAATACTACAGTGACATAAAAAATGAAATAGGGTATGTTCATTTACAATTTATAATCTTTATACTTTGAGGGTAGGACATTCCTGACACACATTAACTATCAAAGTGATTTTGAGTTTTAGTGGAAACACACACATACACACAAAAGACTACCGTCTCTAAATCCAGATGCAGGTTAAGTTCCATTTTTACCATTCTCTTCTCTGCTAAGAATCAACTTTCCCAGTCAAACACTAATCAGTACCTGCCATCCAACTCTCATTCTAAATAGTTGCCTTCCCCATAAAAACAGACATGGTTATGCCACTGTTTCAAGGTTTTCCACTTTGTACAACATTGGAAACTTTCTAAATCCGAAGCTCCCTCTCTGTGGTGAGTCATAATAATAATATGCTCTGAATAATTTGTTTGCTGCAGTATAGCAATGTGGTAGCCAGGGTCTAAACTGTTCCAAAGAGTTGAGAAAATATAACCCAAGTCTGAGAGTACCCTGAGGAATAGACATGCTAGCTGCAGCTGTCTTCAAAACAATTGAGAGCGATAACTTTGGTTTTATAAGGTAAGTAAATATGACTAATAAACTTCAGACTCTTGCATAATATTCTACTTTACACTCACAAGCACCCTCATGGGTACTAAAAGGTGAAATCCTGCCAAACTCGTTGGATATTAACAGACCTTACTCATAACACAATTTTGCTATTTAGATCTTTTCTGGATCACACCAAAGAGGCATTTCCCTGGTTGAGAATTCAAATGAGATTTGTTTATGTCCATGTGTGAGACTGGATTCTGCCCAGGAACTAAAGTGACTGGGTGAGAGGCAGATTGCTTGGCTGGCTTTAGATTCCATGGCTACAGAATGATAGCAAATAACTGGAAAAGCAGGGAATGACTAAAGTAATGCCAAGACGATCAACTCCTTAGTTAATATCAAATTTATTGGGTCTAATAAGTCAGAAAAAAATATACAGCAAGGAAGAATATGACCTACTTTGTTGGGTAGGGGTGGAAGTCATATAAATGTTTACCTGACACTGGAAAGTAAATAAATAATTCTTTATTTACCTGTGATTACCAAGTGCCTTTCAATTTATAGCAGTGGATACAAATGGACTGGGCTTCAATAACCACATGCTCCTTGGCTGAAGTTCTAATTTGACTCTGTTCACTCTATCTTGTCTTCTTTCTTCTTTCTCTGTTATCTGGTTTCAGGAGAAGCTTCATGAAAGAAGAGCGGTGAAGCTTGACAGAGCCAACTATTATTACATATTTGCATTGTAGTTATCACTGAAATAGATTTTTGCTATTTTACATTTTAATCTCTCATTAACTTGGATTGGTCTATCATAATGTGTGTGTGTGTGTGTGTGTGTGTGTGTGTGTGTGTGTGTATCCTTTAAATAACATTTTATATAATTTATGTTTAATATATTTCAGAAATATATTTTAATGTCAACACATTTTAAATGATCATTTAATAAGCATATATTTCATAATATCCAATTCCTTATTATTGGATATTTATATTTTTTCTAACTTTTGCTGTAGAAACAATGTTATATTTGCTGCTGAGAAAGAGAAATACCATATGCTGAACTCATAAATACAGAGAATAGATTGTCAGTTACCAGAAGCAGAGGTAGAAAGGGGGGGTGGCAAAAGGGGAAGAAAGTAATAAAAAATAAACAAGTTCTGGGATGTACTGTACAGCATGGTGAGTATAGTTAATAACACTGTATGTATATTTGAAAGTTACTAAGTGAATAGATCTTAAAAGTTTTCATCAGAAGAAAAAAAAGTGTAACTATGCATAGTGATGAATGTTAATCAGACTTATTGTGGTGGTCATTTTGCAATATATACATATATCGAGTCATTATATTGTACATATGAAACTAATATATGAAAATTATACAATTTTAAAAAGAGAGAAAAACTTAGAAAGAAAATTCACCTTTTCTTTATGCTAAATATCTGTAACTGTGATTTTCTCTTACATTGGTCAAGTAATATAATCTAAATACCTAGACTCATATTAATCTTCAGATTCATATACACTTATCATTTAGTAAGGTGGTAATATGTCTTTACTCCTAGCCCAGGATACTAGATGGGTCTGGAAGATGAGTAGGACTTTTCTGAGGGAGATACTCCATTGTAATAATCATATTGTACTGAGCTGGCACATATCAGTCACTAACCTTTTCCTGGCTTAAAATGGTAAGACCTGCATTCACTCCGGGCAACACTAAAGGTAACACAAGGATACAAATGTAAGTTAAAGTAACTACCATACTAACTGGAGGGAACATATCAAGTGACAGAAAAGGAGTCAGCACATAGTTTTTTACCTTCTTACATCTGCTATTTTCCTTCATCTCTTATTTTATGACTCACTTTTCTTGCATGAATATCAGCTTTTAAACCTTCCAAAACCTTCTAGATGTTCACTGTGACTGAGACTAGCAGTAGTAACTGTCCCTTCTTCTATCAGCCCACGGTGTTTCAAACTCAACTGACTTTTGAATAAAAATGAAGAGATCTAAGTCATATTCTTGATCTGTAACTAATTAACCTCTGTTTTTCTTTCTTAAATAAAAGATAGGGAGGGGGAATCTTAGAAATTAACCTCTCAGTTCCCTTCTGGTTCTTTCTATGATTGTCTGTTTCAGAAAAAAGGAGTGGGGGTAGTAAAATACACAAGTTTGTATCATTCTACAAAATATTTTAATTGTTTCTCTCTCTCTCTCTCGTAATAGTTTCTAATAAAAATTAGAAATTATTAAGATTAAATTATGCTAAATAAGAAAAGTTCCATAAAGTTAAAAGGACAGATTTTCCCCAGCATCAGGTAAATAATTAGATGAATAAAAATTATACATTTTCTACTTCTAAAAGGTAATTTACTTTTATTGTATGAGTTCCTGCATATTATTTTTGCCAACTTTAAAAATGTGTAAGCAACACATTAATTCTGTAAATTATACTTTCTTTTAAATAGTGTAAGAATTCCAACAGATAGTCTAGCAATAAGTGAAAACTTAATGAATTGTACATTAGGAATGTTGATGAAAATGAAAATCATTAAAAATTATAAAACTATCTACACAATCTTATATAATAAAGAGGTAATATGCAAATTGTCTGTCACTCCAACACACAAGATGGCAGCTTCCATGTGGACACAATATGGCCACCACAAGATGGCCAGCAGGGGAGAGCAGTTGGGGGCGACCAGGACTACAGGGGAGGGCAGTTGGGGGAAACCAGGCCAACAGGGGAGGGCATCTAGGGGTGACCAGGCCTGCAGGGGAGAGGAGTTGGGGGGGGACCAGGCCTGCAGGGGAGGACAGTTAGGGTTTACCAGGCTGGTAGGGGAGAAGTTAGCTGTCAATCAGACTGGCAGGGGAGTAGTTAGGGGGTGATCAGGCTGGCAGGCAGAAGGGGTTAGGAGCAATTTGGCAGGCAGGCAGGTGAGCGGTTGGGAACCAGCAGTCCTGGATTATGAGAAGGATATCCAACTGCCCTATTAGGCCCGATCCCACCAGCTAAACTAAAAACCAGTATTTCTGATTAATACAGGCTCAAAGATTCTCAACAAAATACTAGCAAAAGAATTAAGTAGGATGATCAAGTTACATTCATCCTTAGGATGCAAAGATGTTTCAACATATGCAAATCAATAAATGTGATACATCACATTAATACAATGAGAGATAAAATTACATAATCACCTGGCCAGTATAGCTTTGAGCATCAACCCATGTACCAAGTGGTTACTGGTTTGATTCCCAATCAGGGCCCATGTCAGGGTTACAGGCTCCATTCCTGAGACAAGAGTGCATGTAGGAACCACCCAATCAATGTTGATGTTTCTCTCATAGATGTTTCTATCTTCTCTCCCTTCCTCACTCTATAAAATCAATAAAAATACTTTTAAAATTTATATGATCATTTCAGATAAAGAAATTGCTTTTGCAAAATTCAATACCCACTCACGATAAAAATCTCAACAAATCTGGTATAGAAGAAATGTATGTCAACATAATAAGGACATACATGGCAAAGTCACAGCTGATATCATACTTAATGGTGAAAGGTTGGAAGCTTTTCTTCTGGGATCTGAAACAAGACAAGGGTGCTCACTCTTAACACTTCCATTCAATATAGTGCTATAAGTGCTAACCAGAGTAATCAGGAAGGAAAAAAATAAATAAAGAAAAAATAAAAGGAATTCAAATTGAAAAGAAAGAAGTTTGTAGATGACATGATCATTATTAAAACTTCACAAAAAACAACAACTTAGAATTAATCCATGAATTCAGTAAAATTGCAGGTTTAAAAATCAATATATAAAAATCAATTGCATTTCTACACACTAACAAAGAACTACCTGAAAAAGAAATAAAGAATCTTATTCCCAAAAGCAACAAAAACAATAAAATACTCACAAATACATTTAACCAAGGAGGTGAAAGATCTACAGACACTGCAAAGTATAAGAAATCTATGAAAGAAATTGAAAAAAGCCACAAATAAATGGGAAAATATCCTGTGTTCATGGAACAGAATAATTAATATTATTAAAATGTCCATGGTATTCAAAGTTATCTATAGATTCAATACCATCCCTGACAAAATTTCAATGTTATTTCTTAAAGCTCAATAATTGTTAGGTTCATCACCCTATATGCCATTTACTTTCCATCTTTTAAATTTAAATGTACTTATAAAAAGAAAACCCACATATTATTCTACTTAAAGCTAAAAAGGATTTTGTCACTACAAATCCACATGTTCAAAGTCACACAAAAGTCTAAAAAAGATTTTGTTTCCCTTTGTCTGGAAAAAGATGGTCATGAAACATCCATATTAAATCTTTGGATATATACAGTTTAAGTGGAGAAAGATTTTTTAAGGTATAATGGTTTTACTCTACCTAAAAAGCACAAGAGATGCCAACCAGAGATGTTTTTTCACAACTATTTTATAGCTCAACTAGTGGCTCGGTACATGAAATTCATACATGGAGTGGGGAGGGGAATCTCTCAGCCCCAGCCCAGCCTGCACCCTCTGCAATCAGGGAACCCTTGAGGGATGTTCGACTGCCTGTTTAGGCCCGATCCCACATAATCCCTATATCTGGACTGATAGCCAACCATATGCTCTATACTCAAACCAGTCATTAAAAATTGAACCTCTTTATTATACCTTACACCAAACAGCTGTTGCCCTTAAAACCCCTCCTTAGCCCCCATCTTAGGTTCCGTCTTCACAGTTTACCCATATTAGGTTCTGACTGGTCAGTTTCTATGCCAGTCAGCATCAAAAGCTCTGCCTCCTAGGCAGCCATTGTTCCTCACAGTTCACCCAGATTTGGTTCTGATTGGTCAGTTTCTATGCCAGTCAGTGTCTTTGGACGTATCTCCAAGCCTGATCAGAGAGGTGAGGCTGATCAGCAACCCCCATGGAGGCCCGAAGAGAAACTGAGGCATGGCTACTGGAGAAGCCCGGAGAGAAAGAGAGAGGCAACAGCTGATCAACAGCTGCCATAGAGACTATATATAGATCAGACCCTGCTTCTCTCTTTGGGCCTCTCTCCAGGCCTGATCCATAGCCCCCTCTGCAGTCAGTGCTGGGTCACACACACACACACACACACCCCCCGCAGCAGTCAGTGATGTGTTGCCACAGCAACCTAGCACTGTCTGTAGGACTGACTTTTGGTTGGTCAGGCCTTTGGTCATTTTGGACATTACTGACCCTGGGTTTTTATATATTAGGATTTTTAGTTTAATACTTTCATCCTTCGAACTTTAAGTTTATATGTATGACAAAAAAAATGGAGATAAATTTGGAGATAAATGGAGATAAAATGGAGGAAAAAATGGAAATATATTTCTACCTTACTGCCTTCTCTTGTAAAGTATTTTACAGGTTGTTATGGAGAGTACATGAAATAAAATTGAAGCAATTTGCAAATAAATACCATATAGATGACATAATTTGGGTCTCATATTCTGTTAATAACTCAAAAGTAGTTACTTTTTTCAAAGACTTCAAGCAAAAAAAGGTAATTCACCTATATAATTAAAAATAGGCTAGCCCAAGATTCACCATAGCAATATACTATGCCAAAAGACAAGTAGGAATAGCTGTATGATGAATGAAAGAAATTATAACTCAAGATATTACAACTACCCACTATAGTCATTAATCATAAAAGCTATAAACAGATATTCTCAAAGGCTAAGCTACTTGAAGAATTCATCATCTAAGAAGATGTCTTTAAAATATCTCCATCAAATAACCAAGTTCATTGAATCCAAAACAAATAAATGTGAGGGAAAAGCTGTCATACAATGACTGGATAAATTGTTGATTAATTTGAACATTTATATATACAAGTATGGGAATAATTTACAAAAATAGAAATATTCAATATCTTGACAATATAAAGTGGTCAGTATAAATTTTAAAAATTAAAAAAAAATCAAGTTATGAGGGACATAAACTTGTGCTAATTTTCTTTTAGCTCACAACTTAATTTCAGAAAATAATTTAAATATGGTATTTAAAAGATAATGTATTAAGCTTACCAGTATTTTTACTTTTTCTAATTTTACAAGTGTATTTAAAAATAATTATTTTAGTAAGAAAATATTTATGAGTTCGATTTTTTTTGTAGAACTAAACTTAAAATATTTTATTTTAAAGTATCAAGATTAAATATGATTGCATGTTATGCATTTTTATTAAAAATATATTTCTACCTTACTGCCTTCTCTTGTAAAGTATGCAAAAGCTAATGACTCACTTTTTCAGCTCTATTTTCAGCTAGAAGTAAAACTTTAATATAGTTCTGGACCATGAGTTTTAAGCAGAAATTTTCTGGAGGTAACAATTGCCTGGAAAATGTTTTGCTTCCTTGGCAACAAAGAAAAAGCCCATCTCTAGTCTAGCACTGCCCTTTTGTTCATGCCTTGCATATAATGCTTTGATGTAAAGTAGCCATTTTGTCACTATGAGGGGGAGAAAGGACATGATAATAACACAGCAAAAGATATAAAGGGTATTTTTTAAGCTTCATCACTAAACTTCTATCTATACCATTTCTAACTTCTTGTTATGTGGGAAAAAGTAAACTTTACTTACCCAAACTACTATTGATTTAGTTTTTAGTAATTTGCAGGTGAAAGACACCTTAATTTATATACATCCCAACCATGTAAAATAAGTACGTACACATAGAGAAATATGCAGTATAATGTACTCTTAATTATGTATCACATCTGGGTAATGAAATTCAGACTGTATTTTCCCTTTTTGTATTTTAATCAGTTGCTTGAATTTTCCAAAATGAGGATATATCAATTTTCTAAAGTGCTTATTTTTCTAAAATATTTTTTGAGGCTTGAAAAAAGTTAACACAGAACATAAACAATATTTCTTACTATTTGATGGGAAATGATTCAGGAGACAATATTTGCAAACAGCTATTTGTAAAACTCTCAGGTTCAGACTGACAGAAAATATTGCTCAGGCTTTATCCAGCTGAGTGTGAAAAACCACCATTGTGCTAGCTTTAAAAAAAGATATGGACAGTGCTCCTTTCCTTTTATATGACCATTGTTGTTAGCAATAAGCTTAAACTGACAACACAGAGAAGTGTTTTATTGACTTTTATATCTTAATTTGGTCACAGATATGAATGAACACTTTTGCACTATTTATATGAATAGATATGCTAAAACAAACTCATGGTATAAGATACTCTATTGAGGAATGCTTAATCTATTTAAAAAAACATCTGGCACTCAGGAATGTTAGAAGTGTGCAATTATTTAATAACAATTGCATGTGAATTATGCATACTATGTGAGAGAAATTATCTATACTGTGTAGCTTTTATTCAATATTTTTTACTTAGCTCACATTAAAATAAATGTAATTATTCTCCTTTTCTATTATTTGATAAGGCTATGATTTTATAGACTAGGGGCCCAGTGCACAAATTTGTGCACCCTGAAAGGAACTGTGGGCCATGAGGCTGCAGTGGGCCCAGGGGCAGGTCTTGGCCCATTCTCTGTGCCCCCACCTGGCCCCTCCTGCCGCAGTGCCCAGTCCCCTCTCTGTCAGTAGCACACGCCTGCTGCCATTGCTCCCACATACTGATGTGCCAAGCGATTGGGACCAGCGCTGGGAATTGGCAGCGGGTCTGAGCAGTGGCTCTGGCACTGTCTGCGACTGTGAGCAGGCCCAGTGCCAGCAGTGGGGGGAGCAGCAGCTGCTGCCCTGATCACCCCTCAGGAGCAGGGTGAGGTGGAGAAACTCTGAGGAGCAATCAAGGCCGGCAGCCACTGCTGGGCACTGGCAGCAGGTATAAGCAGCAGCTCCGGTGCAGCAGCAGGTGTGAGCACCAGGCAATACCGCAGCACATAGGAGCGAAGAATTTTCAGTAACCACCGGAGGCTCGCCCCAATGACAGCAGCTGGCACCCTGCCTTGGTCTGGTGCCCCCGTTCACCTGCTCCACCATCCCGCCATGGCCGCCACCTGCCATGTTCTGCACTCTGCTGCTTGCTACCAATGCGTGCCATGTTCCATGCACATCCCTTCATGGTCAGCACACGTCATAGTGACCAGCTGTTCAGTTGTTCCGTTGTTCCACCAGTTGGTCTATTTGCATAGTAGGGTTTTATAGAGAGAGATGACATATTAAACAGCATTTTTAGGATAATATAATTCAATCAAATTCAGACATTGAGATATTTAATGCTCAGTTTTGGCTTTGTTATTTTTGCCTCACAATTTAATTCATAATATTGTTTCATTTTTAAAAATAATTTATTTTTATTATTTATAAAACAGATTAGTGAAGTAGAAATAGCTTAGTCAAAATACTAACCACACCTGCTTTGAGTGAGACATTTCTATGAGCATCGGTTAACACATCTGTTAATCAGGCCAAAAATCTGCACTTTATTCTGAGGATCAAATGAAGAAGAGCAGATTAGTTTTATTAGTACTGTTGCCCAACTTTAGTAAAAAAAAAAATAAAAAAATCCCAAACTAAAATTAAGATCTTTTAGACTACTCCAAATATGTGGGATTTTCTTTTTCTCCCCCCTGAAATGCTGTCTAATGAAATTCTTGGCCGGTTTTTGTCTTTTTTCCCTCTGTACAAAGGTGTTTCATTAAATTACTTTCAGAATATGATAAGAAACAGATACAAAAGTTTGCCAATAGGATTATTGAGCAGAATAAAGGCTCTGGTAGATAGCACACATCTGGTGTAACAGTAGTCTTGAAGAGAGCTTCTGAAGTCCACATGTTATCGCCAACTTGTTATATTCTTTGGTAATTCTTAATAGTTTCACCAAAGATACAGAAACTTAAACAATTAAGGGGAAAAATATGGGCAAGATAACTACTGTGTGCACATGGGGGGGAAAAACAACAAAAAAGTGGCAGCATTTTTCCCCAGGGTGGGCGTCAGGGTTCGGACAGAGAAGATGAACCAGGCAGTGTTTTTCTCATTATTCCTGGTTATGAGCCAATGGGCAAAACAATAGAAGGAGGTTTTCCCCATAAATAATCAGAAGTTGAAAATCAATTACGTTTATAAACTTAAAAATGTATATATAAATATATGGTTAGCTAGATTTATTTGTTTCAATTCTGTAAAGAAAAGAAAAATATATTTTAGAGCAAATGTATGATTGCATATCTTTGGCTGAACAGAGCAAAATACAAAAGAAACCAATTATACCCCATGTTGTGAAATTACTTTAAATTTCTACTTTTAATCCTTGTTGGATAAACTCCTGATTCACTGTTCAAAATGTGTTACTACAAGTCTGCTAGAACTCCTGGGGTCATTAAATCTCTGTAGAATACCTTGCTAGCTAAAAATATCTGTCTTTTTCTTCTAATGGCTGTTGTGTGTGCTGTGGGGAGAGGAGTATATGAGGAGAAAGCACCCACATCACAGACTACACTGGTACATTTGCTTCATAAATTCCCCCTCCATCCTTCCACTAACACATTTTCCAAGTAATATTAAATAAGTGTTGATGAACTGGTTACTAAATTAAACTGGCTGAGCCTCTATTATGTTCAGAGACCCACTGAAGGGGGAGAAGGGAAAGGCAAACTCCATCAGATAGCTGGGATGCTCTACAAATAAAAGACCCAGGGAGGCCCTCGGAGCTATCCAAGGTACTAACCAGCCACAGCCTTAACTCTGTTCCAATTGTGATTAGTTTATCTTTGGGAAGAAAGTGTGGGTAGAGAGAAGGGAGAAATGTTCTTCTACCTACTATAAGTTTAAGACCTTCCTTTGACTGTTACAAGTTATGCACATCCCTGGAAAGTTGTTTAGTCTAATTAATGATCCTCCTGGAAATGGGCACAATAACACTACCTATCTCATGGGATCATATGATGTGAGGATTAAATTGGTTAATACATGAAAGCATTTAACAGTGCCCGGCACAGAATAAGTGATTTATAAATGTTAACTCATTATTATTCATACATTTAAAATATAATACAAGACTCATGTATCACTACCAGAACTATTAAATGTTACATTTTGTTACATCAACCCCAGATTTATGCCCCTCTCTCCAATTAGAATTTTATACTTCATACAGACAGGAAGCATGGCTGCTTTTATCCATTACTATCCACTACCTGGTCCTAAATAGATTCTCAATACACATGTGATAAAAATGAATAAATGAAGATTGCAAATAATAGAGTAGCCACAAAGAAAAGAGAGGCTGCATTGCTAAAGCCATTTGAAATAGGGGGAAATGTGCACAGCATGCCAGCTTAGAAAAAAAAATGGATCTAGGGCTTTACCAAAAAAGAGTCTTCCATTTGTTATTATCTATTAGAAGTCCTCTTAAGGCATTTTTGAAGTGTAAAATTATATTATAAATGTGTGGGCCAATTTTCACAATAAAATGCTTGGGGAACCAGGGTATTTTTCAGCCTTGTCTTAAGGCTGCCTAACCCTACAAGTTTCTCTAAGTTTATAGACTTCAGCACTACATAGGCAGCATAGCATAAAACAAGCCATTTACACCCTCCTAATGTTTACAGTCTCCTTATATAGGCTGTATAAATGTTCACTTTTTCTGTTTAATTTTCATATAATTTATTATTTTCTTCTTGTATAGTGCCAGCCAAAAGAGACAATACCTGGTTTATAATAATCAAAGATAAAGATTCTGCTTGTAAATAATTATATACACAGTCATAATTACCGACTGATTCTAAAGTCTTACTTACATAAACCATATAATTCCTTATTAATAACTGTGACAACTATACAGTGCTAAAACTAAGAGGCTAAAGAATTCTTCCTATACAAAAAATAATTGCATAGTTACATTGATTTGCATTTTATCGGCATAGAAATTTCCACTCCTAAAGAGAAGGAAAAAAAAGTTAATTTTTTTAAATTTGATAGGACTGGCTGCAGGGGCCAGTGGGAAGGGGAAAGTGAGTGCTATAAGTTGTCATCAAAGCCATTAAGAATAATTTCCAGCTGAAACTTCTTTGTCTCAGTGGATAGAGAGCCAGCCTGCGGACTGAAAGATTCCAAGTTCGATTCCGGTCAAGGGCATGTATCTTGGTTGCTGGCACATCCCCAGTAGGGGGTGTGCAAGAGGCAGCTGATCAATGATTCTCTCTCATTGAAGTTTCTCTCTATCCCTCTCTCTTCCTCTCTGTAAAAAATCAATTTAAAAATATTTTTAATAAAAGAATAATTTCCGAAGTCTTCATTTAAATTAAGAATCAGTCATATTATAATGACCAATGTCATCATAGATCACATTAATATATTGTGAATTGCCTCTGCTTTTTATATTCGTTTCAAATAAAATAAATATTAAAATAAATGTACAATTTCACAGATTTTTTTTGTAGAACTCTGTCCAAATAATTGGTTTCATGAGACTATTAGAAAATGTATTTTGTAAAGAGCTCATATATAGATATTCCAACTCTCTCAATTAAGGGGATTGAATAGTTGGCTTCTAGAGTATTGGATATTTGAATATTGTAGCAATGGTATGAACAGAAGATGAGATATAGTCAAAACCACTATAAAGAGACTGGATGGTTTTTGGGTGTAAATAAAAATGTTATCATAGTATGATTAATGGCATTGGAATATTCTTAAGAAAGAATGCATCTCTCAAAAATTTGGGGATCAGCATAGAACATAAAAAGTATGTACAGTGAAACAAATTTATAGTGCTCACTTAGTATTATATATAGAAGCAGTAAACAGACAATTATACTTAATTTATTGTATAGTGAGAGATTTATGTCTCTTATAGGAATGGATAATGAATTGATCACAGATTAATTTTATTAGCCATTTAAGTCAATCAAACAACTCTTACTCTAATTTTATGGTAGCTGAACAATTTGACTTCCTGAATAGAAATTTCTGAACAGAGATGATAGGCAGAATAGCCAGCATAAGTATTCTTAGTTCATGCTATGTTATAAATCACTGAGAGTTAAGAAGTAGGCAATCTGTTTAATATATCAGTCTTCAGATTCACTTCCATGGCACTGAATGAATCAAGTTTGGGGTTCCCTAAGACATTGATAGTATACAAAAAGGCAAGGCAGAGCTTTTGAGTTCCCTTGCCAGGATCTAAGACAACCCAGCTTTCCCAGCTTTTAGATGCTGTCTGACCTCATAATTGCCATCTAAACAGCAACAAGAAGAGATAGATTTTAAAGTTATTTGAAGCAAAGCACAGCCATTCATCTATATGTGACTTTAAGAAATGGAGATATGACCCTTGTTACAGATTCTACTTCTGCTAAATAAACCACTCTTCATGAAATAGAACAACAAGCATGTCATGCTCAAGGATTCTTTAAGCTATGAATTGAGAGGACACAGTAGGGATGTCTTGTTTCTTTTTCAGGAGCCTCAGTTGGGAAGACTTACATGGCTGGGATAACTTGCATGCCTGAGCACTGAAGTTACACAGAAAAATCTTGGACACTTGGGCTAAAAGGTCTCAAAGGACTAGGGCAACTTGGACTGTTGACCAGAGTACCTACATGTGGTCTCTTCCTGTGGCTTGTGATTTCCAGAGAATGGGAATGTTGCCTCTGGGAATGCAACATTTGATGAGAAAGCAACCAATGAGTGACCATTCAAGACAAAGAAAGTGGCACAGTCACTTTCTGACCCAGCTTTAAAAATCATACAGCTTGTACTAAATTATGTCATTGAACTCATTTAGAACAAGTCATTATGGTTAGCCCAGATTTCTATTTTTCTTCATAGCACAGATTTATGTTATTATTTAACTGTTTGCTGTCTGTATCTTTGCACTAAAACATAAGCTTCAAGAGGGAAAAAATTTGGTTGTTTATTTATTGTTGTATCCTCAGCATTTAACATTACTATCCTGGCACCTAATGGGTGCTATAATCCTTTGTTAAATAAATCAATGAATGAATAAATTTTCTTACTTTCCTTTGTAGGTATTAGAATAAGCACAAATATTTATAAAACACAGGCATACTGCGTTTTCAAAGCTTGAAATTACAATATTGAGCTTGAAATCTGTGATTCTCAAAAAAATGTTTCATAGAACACCAGATCAAGGCTATGTTGTATATTATATAATAAGTCTCATGGCTAGGTATGTTTGGGAAACACAATGCCAGTTAACCCCTTGAAAATTATTCTGCTCTTTAGCACAATAAAGGCTCTAAGAAATCTTAGCATTAAAAAATGAAAGCTTAATTGTGTTCTACTTACTTTACACAGCCTGTCACGAACCACCTCTAAAACAGAGGAGTTACTTACCTCCCATTGAGCTAGCTTTCCACAGAATACATTTTAATCTAACCTCTCATCCGAATTTAGTTAGAATTGATTTATCGCTCTCTAGCTGCCACAAAAATATACAGATGAGGGTCCATTCTCTCTCTGGAGATGTCACAATATGGAAACAGAATTCAAGGTACTTACTTAAGGTCACAAGGAAAGTTACCGGGAAGCTGAAAACTAAAGCCTACGTCTGCTTCCTATTAGTGAAATGTTTCTTTCACAACACCATGCACTTTTAAGATTCATAGACACAACCCTACCTTGGACTCATCATGGACAGATGGTTATTCTCTCTTTAAAACCCCTGAGGGTTGTAATTTGTAATCTCCCTCAGTAGCCTGCTCCATTATTTATCAAGTCAGACTCAGACTGCAATAGGGTGGGATTCCATTCCGAAGGGAAAGTGTTTTCTTTGTCTGATTTAAAATTTTCCATTAAAAATAATTTATGATAAATTCACAAGCACAGTCTGCACTTGTGCCTTGGCCAATAGGGTGGTGGAGCTTGGAGCAATGTCTTCAGCATGCACTCAGTCCTTGGCTCCAAGCCCCAGGTTAATGACAGCCTGAGTCCTCACACACAGGCCCAGCCCAGAGAGGCTGCCAAGCGTTTGTCATAGTCATGCACATCAGTCAGTCACAGGAACGGAATGTGAAATGGTGGGGAGTGCAGCAGACCCTGCAACTGAGGGCTTTCCAGCTCCAAACTGCTAAATGCTTAAAATCCAACCTCTATATATTTTACAAAATAATAAAATGTTATTAAATTATCAGATTCTCTCACTTCCTCTGTCAAATATTTTAATCATCCCACTTATTTAGGAAAGTAACTTCATTTATAAAATATTATCTATAGCCGAAACCGGTTTGGCTCAGTGGTAGAGCGTCGGTTTGCGGACGGAAAGGTCCTGGGTTCAATTCCGGTCAAGGGCATGTACCTTGGTTGTGGGCACATCCCCGGTAGGGGGTGTGCAAGAAGCAGCAGGTCAATGTTTCTCTCTCATCGACGTTTCTAGCTCTCTCTCTCTCTCCCTTCCTCTCTGCAAAATATCAATAAAATATATTTTTAAAAAATATTATCTATAGGTAGACATTTATCCATTTGTGCCATTAGGTAACATAATAAGCAGAATCTTAAAAAACTGGAAATGAAATATTACGCAGGATAAAGACCTTAGATTTTGCATTCCCACAAGTCCAGTTTGCATTCAATACCCATCTCATCAATTGCTATGTAACTGTTAGCAGGTTATCAAAAAAGTGAAGATGCCCAAATCTGAAAAATGGGAACAGTAACTAGACCTCACTCTACTTTTGTAAGAACTAAATAAGAAAACATATTTGAAAGGAACTGACAATGCCTTGCACATAGTAGGTTTTCAATAAATATTCTCACCTCCTGATATAAAATCAGAATTGTATTTTAAGTGTATTGGGGGATTTAATAATTAAAAGAATCTTGGGGTAAAGAGGTCTAAATGGGAGCTGTTCCTCAGTAGACAGAGTTTCAGTTTTGCAAGATAAAAAATGTTCTAGATGTTTGTTATGCAACAATGTGAATATAGTGAACACTACTGAACTGGACACCCCAAAATGGTTAAAATGAGAGGTGGCATCAGCAAGATCACAGGATAGGAGGTGCCCTGCTTAAGATTTCCCTTCTGCAAAATAATTTGACAGCCTTTCATAGATGTAAGTACCTTTGGGGGGCCCTAATATCCAATTAGGAGATTTTGAAACACTGGTGGAGCCCAAGACCAAGAAGGGCCATTTTGAGAAGGTAGTTGATGCCCAGGTGTAGCAGACTTGTTGACCTCTGTCCTAGCTACAGACCTGGAAATAACCCTGTCCCCCTGTGGGCTCAGCTATAGCCTCATTTGGCCTTGCACCTGCGACCAGTAACATCTGCAAAGGAACCCAGCAGGAGTCAAGTCTGCTCATGCCCTCCATGACAGGCCCACTAACCTTGGTCCTGGCCATGGACCCTGGAGGATTCCATGAACTAGCTCCAGTCATGCCCATCCATGCTCTGAGGCAGACCCAGACCCTCCAACTTCAGTCCTGCAGCATAGTGGTTATAGCTATAGATAATACTGTATTGTATACTTAAAATCTTCTACAAGAGTATCACTTGAAAGTTCTAACACACAAACACAAAATAATTGGTAATTATATGATGTGGTTATCTCAAATTGGATGAAAAATGGTTGACATGAGTTTTGTGTGACATGTTTTTTACCACAATTTAAATATTTTAGTTAGAAAAAAAAATCAGAAAAATCCCAGTTGAAGTACGTTCTACAAAATATCTGATCACGACTTCACAAAACTCAAAAGGTAACGAAAATGAAAAAAATCTGAAAAACTGTTATGGCCAAAGGAGCCTATGGAGACCTGATGACTAAATGTAATGTGGCGTCCCAGATAGGATCTTGGAACAGAAAAAAGGCTTTAATGAAAGTCTATGGAAATCTGAATAAACTATAAACTTTAGTTAATAATAGCATATCAATGTCAGTTTATTAGCTTTGACAAGTATACCGTACTTGTAAGGTGTCTAGACTAATAAAAGAGAAAAATAATAATTGACAGTACCTTCACTATGCCCACAGCCAAGCAGAGCGAGTATGCAAATTAAACCAACAAAGATGGTGGTTAATTTGCATATGCTGAGGTGGGGAGGAGTGAAGACTGAAGACAGCATAGAAGGAAGAGGGAGTGAAAGCAGAAAGCAAGGTGGTTGCCGGAGGGGAAGTGCCAGCAGCAGTGGCTGTGGGTGGCAGCAGGCGGTGCATGGGGTGGAAAAGTGTGAGGTGGCAGTGGAGGGGAAAGCATGGAGGAGCGGTGATGGGAGAGAAAGCGCGGGGCAGCTGCAGGAGGGCTAGTGCTGAACAGTGGTGGCAGTGGGAGGGAAAGCGTGGAGGGTGGGGGGCAGTGGTAGCAGGACGAAAAGCATGGGGCGAGGGGTGGGGGGCAGAGGAGGCAGGGGAAGTGCGGGGAGGGGGGGAGAGGGAGAAGTGGAGGTGGAGGTGGCAGGAGGGAAGCCCAATGGAAGCCCTGTTCTTGCAGAAATATTTCTGCAATGGGCCTCTAGTTAATAATAATAGAAACTGTGTGGGGGTATATGAGAACTCTGTGCTATGCTCTCAATCTTCCTGTAAATCTAAAACTGTTCTAAAAATGAAGTTCATTTTTTAAAAATTTGAAATTGATCCCTTTGTAAAACAAGATAGTATTTAAGGTGAATAATCCAGGTATTTATTGTTCTGAAATGTCAGATTTTAACATGGTCAGTTTTTAAAATGGAGAACAAACTTGTTATACTATGTTGATGTTAATATTTCTTCATACCTTGTGTCTAAAGCTTAAAAACTAAACAGACTAATGTATAAATTTTTAAAACCACAAATAAACAACTCTTATATTCTTTATCTCCTCATTACAGTCACACCACTTATACTTGAGTTAATATTTAGCAAATCATAAATGTATAACAGAAGAGTCACATAATTAAACTTTACGTATAAAAACCTTGGCAAAAAGTAGGTAATATAAATCATGAACAGCAAGGACAAGATAGATGTGTGATATATTTGTGACAAAATCTTTGGAATTGGCTAACTGATAAAATTCAAACTTCAATAGCATGTAAAAAAGTTTCACTGATAGATAACCCATCAATACCACTCCAAAGCATCCATAGAAATGTGCATATATATTTACCCCGAACATGTATTAGAATGTTCATAGCAACACTATGCATAATAGCACCATTATAAGACACTGCCTCAATGTTTACCAATAGAAGTGATAAAACAAATTATGACATGTTTATACAATGATATATCACACAGCAATGATAATGAATGATCTACAACTAAGGATAACATTAAAGAATCACACAAGCATAATGTTGAACAAGAGAAAGAAAAAAAAATATATTATTTATTTCACATAAAGTTTGAAAACACACAGAACTGATTTATTATCAGGAGAGTGGTTATCCTTTGGGAGTTAGTAACTAGAAGAGGGAACTAAAGAAGCTTATGGGATGCTGATAATGTTCTATTTATTGACCTGGGAATGTTCAGTTGGTGAACTTTTATTGACTTGTTCACTTACAATGTGTCCACTTTCCTCAATGTATTTTATACCTTAATAATGAGCTTCAAAAATTTTACTTGAAATTAATTTGGACATGACTCAACTATTTAAATACTTCAGATGAAAACAGGTTTAGAATTCCATTTGTAAGACTCAAGATCATATAGAAGAATTGCAGTCCTAAAGGTAAAAGCTAATGTGATCAATTAATCAGAACAATGACAAAGTCTAAAACTAATCAGTTGACTGAATTGAAAATATTTGTTCTAGAGCTCTCATGAAATTCCATTTCTGCTTATCTATCATTAGATTGAGGCCCCTCAATCATAGACTCTAGACTTTTCTATCTTCAAGCCAATGAGAATCACACTAAGAGATCACCTCCCAGGAAATAAGTGGGACCTAGAGTTAACTGAAATCCCCATAACTAAAACTTACATTTGTTTGTGTTGCCCCTGTCTGTGAAAATTCTGTGTATTTTGGCTTTGCCTCTCTTCCTACTTTGTGTGCCAAAATATCTCTGATACTAGGACCTTGAACTTCAAACAATTTGGCCAAGATCCTGCTGAGTGCCTGGATCTAGCTAGTTTCCTCTCCTTTGGGAGATGGGTTCTATCCCAGTCCTTTTGGTTACTGGATGAGGTCTTACTTAAAACTTTTTGAGTTCCCCTTGGATCCAAGAGAATGTCACCAGACTAATACACTTGTACATGTATTTAATTTGCTAAATACCAACTTACCAGGCAGGGCTAAAACCCTGAACACCAGCACAGATCAGTCCGAGATTGCACTGTGCTCTTAAATACTGTAACTTTGCTTTCTGGCTTCCTTCCTTGAGCACAGCTTTAAACCAAGCCAGAATGGTATTTCCCTATTCCCGATATTCCACCATTGTGTTCCAAGAGCCATAGGCAAAACCCATATAAAATATGATATCGTGAATAAAGTGCATAGTCACTGCCTCTTTGGCTACAGATTTAACCAAATGTACTAGTTTACATTATTTGGATTCTTAGTAACCAAAGGCATGGAAAAATTCTCTAAATAAAAAGGCATTTAGTCCTGGCAAAGCCTGGAAAATGCAGAAAATGATTGCAGTTGTACATTTCAACTCATTTTCCATAAACATGTATAATCACTACAAGGTTCAGATTGAAGTTCACTTGTGCCTCATACTATAGAAATCTCTTTCTATCAAATGTCAACCAAATCTGCAAGCTATTTTCATGTAGGGAAGAAAAACATACTTTGACATTTCACACCAAAAATATGCTTTCTGGGCATGGTCAAATCAAAATAAAGTTATTCACCTTAACAATTCAATCTGAAAGTAAATTAAAATAGTTACATAATATAATTTGAAAAGACTGTAGAACTTTAAAACAAAAATTCAAAATGGCTGAATTCCTAAACGAAACTGGAGCACAATTAATTCCAAATGATTCTATTATAATAAAATCAAAGAAACCAATTCAACTAGACTATTTCTCTAAAATAATCATTTTTTTTTTTTACTGTTTTGTTATTACCATTATTCAGATAATCCTGTTGGTCTGAAATTTCAACTGTACCATGGTCTACCTGACCTAACCATCACAACAGAGAAGGCAAGTAAATACACTTATTGTGAGATGGTAAAAGGCATCGTTCGTAGATTAGGCAAGATAATAAATGGTCTGTAAAATGGTTGATATAGGAACAGATATAGATATAGCAGAAAAAACTCCGGATAATGTCAAAATGAATATATGACCAAAGATAAAGAGAAACAAGCAACTTTAGGATTTAAGTAGTTGCAGAATTCAATAAGTGGCTTCATTTCTAAAAGTTAGTAACTAGGCACAGAAAATAGATTTTGTCACAAAATGGTGCTGTAAGTAAATCCTGTAATTGATAAGTTGTTGTCCTAGTGAGTTGAGGCTGATATTTACATTGGTAATTCGGAGTTTTCAAAAATCCTTCTGAAGAGACATAAATATTCAATCTACAACAGTTGTCATTCCTAGAACATAAACTTGTGGGGAGGGAATAAAATCCTCCCAGTGCAGTGAACATGGTTTCTCTGAGAGAAATTTAGAGAAAACTATAATACATGCCCTCATTAAAGCTGTAAATACCTGTTGTAGGCAAACAGGATCATGATGTTTCTCTTTTATTCTGCTTGACAGAAAAGTTAACCATAACAGGTGTCTACTCTAAACTATCTAAACTAATATTTTTCAACATTCATTACCAACCAACCTTAATGATGGATTGGGTTAATTTAAAATAATATGATCCACATTTTCTATTAATATGAATCACTTTATATGGTATTCTGTGCAATGCATTTACAGTATAATGAATTCAAGCTTCCAATTATTAAAAACTAGAGACCCAGTGCATGGAGTTTGTGCAGGGGAGTGTCCCTCAGCCCAACCTGCACCCTCTCCAATCTGGGACCCCTCGAGGGATTTCTGACTGTCTGTTTAGGCCCAATCATGGTAGGATCACCACTCTCACAATCCAGAATTGCTGGCTACCAACTGCTTATCTGCCTACCTTCCTGATTGCCCCTAACCACTTTTTCCTGCCAGCCTGATCACCCGCTACTCATTCCACTGTCAACCTGATTGATAATTAACTATTCCCCTGCCAGCCTGCTGGCCTGTAACTGCCCTCCCCTGCAGGCCTGGTCCCCCTCGACTGCTCTCCCCTGCAGGCTTGTAACTCCTAACTGTCCTCCCCTGCAGGCTTGATCACCCCAACTGACTTCCTCTGCTAGTCTGATCACCCACAATTGCCCTCCCTTGCATACCTAGTCCCTCCCAAATGCCTTCTCCTGCTGGCCACTTTGTGTCAGCCATCTTGTTTGACCACATAGGGGCAGCCATCTTGTGTGTTGGAGTGACAACCAATTTGCATATTACTCTTTTTTATATAGGATAGAGGCCTGGTGCATGGGTAGAGGTCAGTTGGTTTGCCCTAAAGGGTGTCCCGAATCAGGGTGGGGGTTCCCTTGGGGCATGGGGCAGCCTGTGGTGGTTTGCAGGCCAGCCATGCCTCCCAGCAACCCAAGCAGAGGCCCTGGTATCTGGGATTTATTTACCTTCTATAACTTAAACTTTGTAGCCTGGAGCGGAGCCAAGCCTCCTGCTCACTCCATGGCTGCAGCCATTTTTGTTGGAATTTATTTATTTTCTAAAATTGAAACTTTGTAGCCTTGAGTGGAGGCCTGGGCCTGCCAGGGTATGGGGAAAGCTTGGCTTCCTCCATTGCTGGGGAAACCCAAGCTTCCTGCTCGCTCCATGGCCGTAGCCATCTTGGTTGGGGTTAATTTGCATACTTGCTCCTGACTGGCTGGTGGGCGTGGCTTGTGGTGTAGCTAAGTGATAGTTAATTTGCATATTGCTCTTTTATTAGATGGGATTAGCTTAGTTGTAATCTGATATACTGTCTTAGTGTTTTTATTATATTAGTTCCAGGTATGAGGTTTATTTCCCAGTTTTCTATCAACTCTTTTATGTATTTTAAATAGTTTATTTACATTTTATTATTTAATTTTTATGCCTGCAGACAGTAGAAAACATTTCTTAACTATTTTACTGAATATTGAGCCAGCTTTATTACTCTTTTTTTCTCAAATAAATGATATTAGCATGAGGTTACAACTTTTCTAAATGTCCAATAACTAACTGTTATATTTAATTATATTCTCTATAATCATAGTCAATATGTTCTGATATTTTTTTAAAATTTGTAAGTAATAAAAAAACATAATTTTAATAATTTATGAAGTAGCCCACGTTAGTAGCAGAGTAAATGAGATAGTATATGATATTAAATAAATAATTCCAATAAAGAAAATGAATGAAAAGGGTTTTAAGAGTTAAGACTTTACTTTGATTTCATTTTCTTTAAGACTACTGAATCCAAGAACTGATCATTACCATAAGACCCAACTGCATTAGGAAATTAAAAGTGGGAAAAAGGCAAAAATTATCATTCACTTAATTCTCAGAAAGTGTGATGTATAAAAAGACCTTTGGATAAGATTCTTTGATTTCCCCCCCTCTATGTGTATATAAATTTTAAGTAAAGTAATGTATAAGTTAGGTCTGGATCATGACTTCTTATGTCCTAAGTATAAACATAGAAAGTTAAGATGATTTATCCCCTTATTTTTAAGATGACGATTTCTAGTTTACTGGAATAAATTTACCTGTCCTAGAGTAAAATAAATTAGGATCAGACCTAGATTTGGAATTAGGAGTTCACATTATATGTTTAAGATTCTTTCCATTATCCAAAATTATCCCTAAAAGTTATTTTAATTGGGTCTGACAGTTATTGTACTTATTAAATTCTTGCTTAATTTGTATATTTTTATTTTATATATTTATTATTATGTCAATTTCTGTTGAGGAATTGTTTACAAATTTTTAATGTTTTTAAGGAGTGAGGCCTTGGCTGAATTTATAGTAATTCTTCTACTCCTACAGAACAGTCACCACCAAAGCTATATTTTCTTTTCCTGGGTAAAATAGATTCTTTTTCAAAACATTACCATTTATATTTAATTTTTTAAGATTTCCTACCAAGTCAAATTTCCTAACACCTCACAAACAGAACTAACTGAAATAAACATTACTCATGTAATAGATTTGTAAAATTCTATGTTGCTCATTGTCACAGCTCCCAGTCATCCACAGATCATGAGAATAAACAACCAATACAATAAGCCCTACTCTATAGTGTACTGTGTTGCAAATGTTTTTTGGATATTGTTTTCTAAGCATGTTTAAGTTATGCTACACTAATTTATAAATTTGATAGATTAGGTGTATTAAATTTATTTTTCACTTACAATAGTTCCAACTCATAGGTTTATTAAAATATAACCCTGTCAAGTAAAGGGGGAGCATCTGTAATCATTTTTAAAAAATGACCTAGGAACTAAAACAATGGTATGCCGGTTTCTTGCCTAATCCTTTAACCAATTTACCTATATCTTATTGGCCCTCATCTCTATACTTAGTCCTGCTCGAGAACTGGCACCCATTTGGCCTCAAAGACTAGATATAGAAACTGGTCTATGGCAGTAAAGTGACAGCTAAGAATCTGTTCTGACCTTGGGATTATATTATTTAATTCATTAATTTATATTTATTGATTCTCTACTATAGATCATAATATCAATCCTAAAAACAGAATAATAATTTAAAATTACAAGTTACATTTTATCTTCAACAGTAGAGAGATCAATGTAGATATTGACAAATTATTACACCAAAGATAGAAGGTTACTATTTCATTTATTCATTCATTTTTTAAAAGCACTTAAATTGTCTGTTATCATGGATTTGGGGAATACAAGGATGAAATGGCAGGCAACCTATTTGCACCCTGAAGTATTTGCATTCTATGGAAGAAGGAAGAGGTAGATAGGCAGAGTTGGGCAGACCAGAAACAAATAAAATCAGTTTTTAAAATGTGTGGGGGGAAATATTGTTGTCTGTGGTATATGCTGTAAATAAAAAAGACTGAGTGAGCTGACAGAAAGTAAGGGGAGATAAAGCCACTTTAGGAAAAGCAGGGGAGGCCTCTTTGAAGAAGGTGATTTGAAACTTAAAGATTCTTTTTCAGATTCAAACAGGAAGAGTCAAACACATGAAAAGTCATATTGAATATTTTCTAGACGGAGAAAACAGTAAGTGCAATGTTCTGAAAACATAAAAGGTTTGCGATTATTCAAGGAAAAAAGCAACACAAGTCTTCTATAACAGGAGCATAGTAAGTGAGGCAGAGATTAGGAAGATAAGTGATTTGGGGATATAGATAAAGAATTAGATAAGCCATAGTAAGGAATTTGAATTTCATTCGAAAAGAAATTAGAAGGTATTAAAGGGTCTTAAGTGTTAAAGTCATCTAATATATGTTTTAAAAGATCTTTCTGGCTGCTTGGTAACAAATCAAATATAGGAGGGCAAGAATAGAAGTACCAAACAAACAAACTAGACAGCCATTACTATGGTCCAGGCAAGAGATAATGTAGTGGTAGTAAAGAAAATTAAGACAAGTAACAAATTAGAGATATTTTAGGGTAGAAAAGAACAGAGATTATTGAGAACAATACAAAGTTTTGAGCTTCTTGCTTGGGCAATTGTCTAGATGGTATTAACATTCATTGAAATGGGGAAATCTAAAAGAGGAACAGTGTGTTTTTTTTGATGGATTTGCTTGTCATTGCTATTGTTTTATGGGTGGAGGAAGAATAGGAATCAATCTTCTTTTTTTCTTATAAAATGTGAGTAATCAATAAGACCTAGCTATCCAATAAGGAATTGGTTATATGACTCTGGAGCTCAGATGAGAGGTTATGGCTCTCGATAAATATTTAAAAGTAATCAGCATAAAGATATCAGTAAAAATTGAGTTGCCTGAATAATATCACTTGCAGAGTAAAGCTAATCATCAGTATAAGTAGAAACCAACTAATGACACCTAGAAACAGTAGTAAGTGAGATCAACAATTGGTGTTAAAGGGTATTTTACTGTAAGTAAAAAACTTTAACTCTCATACAAACATACATAATATTAAAATGAATATGTCAAAACTTTATTTAAGTTACTAACTAAATAAAACCAAACAGATGTTCAAACCAATTCAAAGGAGAAGTCAAAGAACCACAAATGTAGATGGAATAATAAAAAAAAGAAGTTGAAACAAATTTACAAATGGATACAAAACTCACTTTTTCAAGAGGAAGAGGGAAAGTGAGAATTGTTTCCTCCACCAGAGAGAATTTTATTTCCATATCTATAGACAAGAATCATTTCCATTGCTTTCAGTTATCTATAAATCCTGATTGTAAAATAGCTCATCATTGGGCAGACCATAAATAAATAAAATCATAGGTTCCATAGAATTAGATAATTCCCAGAAGCTCCAGCATGTCATAAAAAGATATCCAGTGATCCCCTTTGTTTATTCCAGTGTCAAATTATTTCCTACAATGATAACCAAGAAAATATGGCATCTGGAAAGCCAGAAAAAAAATTGTTTCAATACATAGTGAGTGGTTATCTATATTGATCACTAAGAAGTGCAGGGCAATGCAGACAGAAAAGTATCATTGGTTATACAACACTGAAATCATGAGATAAAAAAATTTTAGGGGAATGGAGATGAAAAGCAGCCCACTGGAGAGTGAACACAAAGTTGAGAAGACAAAACTTAAAACCTCTCAGAGTTTCATTGTTATTGTCTGTTTTATTTTGCTAAGAAAAAAACAAAACAAAAAAACATTGAAATGTGGTAGAACCTAGAAGAGGGCTTTATGATCAGAATCTGAGAGGTCTTTGGAAGAGCATTTTATCCTTTCAAAAGGCTAATATTTACCTCTCCCAATTGTAGCAATGAGTCAATATTAATATAAGGTTTCTATTAAAGTTACATTTTAAAATTAGCATTATTATTCCCAGAAAAATGTTTAAATCAAAAGGGTAATTGAAGTTTGGCCTTAAGACATGTAGAACAAGGCTTGAATTACAACACTACAATGACTTTCCTGTTATGAACTCCCAAGCCAGACAGTATATCTGACCTTCATCTTCATGATGTGTGAAAGAATAAGCAAGCCCCACATGGGTGAAGGGATTAAATAAGAAATTTATAAAAAGTAGCCCAGTGACTAGTATATAGTAAATGGTAGGTAAATGTTGGTTTCTTTTTTCCCATTCAAAATGTGCAAACAGCTGCAAAGAAGACATGGTGAAGTACTCAGCATCTCACAATGAGCTAAAGTAAAATGGTCCAAATCAGGCTCTTTTGTTTTATCAACCAATTAATCAGTTCAAACATGAAAAGTCTAGTCAACTAATATGTTGGTGTTTCTAAATATTACCACAGTTGATTACACATAATAACTGTTCCTTGTTAAGGACCTCAGCCCATCCATAATCCCAGTTAGTTCTCCAGAAATAGAAACTCTCTGTGGACCACACATAGATATTGTCTCACAGCCAGTAATGAAGACTGAGAAGTCTTTGTGATGACTGGTCAGTCGTGCCATCTATGTGCAAGAAGAATAACATGTCCCTTGGTGACATCTTTTCAACAGTGACTAGTTGTTTTGGTAATAGAGAAAGGAAACAGCTACAGTCTACTACTGGGATTCTGAGCTATCTAGCTTTGCAGAGGCCTTAGTGGAAACTTTAACTTCAATTTTTTAAGCCAGGAGTTTAGGTTAGAAATATGCAGTCAGACTGGGCAGATAGGAAAAGTTGTTTGAAAAGACCTGTACAATGTTGGATAACATTTTACGAATAAAGAATAAAAATCTTTGCACATTGGTTGGCATAGAGATATCCATATCCTACCTAAAATACAAGTAAATAATGCCTAATAAAAAGTAAAACCTATATATATATCTAAATATTTTCATCCTATTTTAGTGTAGGAAAAAGCTTTAATATCTATTATCGCCTGAGCCCCACAATAACAGTAAAGAGTAAGGAAGAATACCAATTGATATTCTTTCAACTTTGTAGTAAAACAAGATTATCTTTAATTATATTTATTTTAAATTAAAATAGAGCAAAAGTACTAAGATTCCTTGCCAGTTATGGAAACAATTAAATAAAATTATTAGCATTAAATGGTATGAGCACATTATATTTATCATTTTTATTTCTAGGCAAAAAAGTAACTTTTAGTTTTTTCTAAAAGTAATCTATGATAATCAATTAGCCCTCCATAACTAAACTCAGGGTTTTCTAAAACTATATATATATTTTAGACGTATATAAATTCATTGGAATTTTGAATTAGATACATTTATCTCATTCAATCATTTTTAAGTATTTGTTTTTAGTATGAACACAATAATAAGATTAAATATAATTATAACCTTATTTAATATACTTATATTCTCAGAAAATACTATTTTACTAAATTTAAGTCTCAGTGTCTGAGACTCGCTGAGTAGCCAATGGGGAAGAAGAGGGAAAAGAAATCACCTTTGGGAGGTGAAGGTTTACATTGAATCTCCTGACATCAATTGGCATAAGTCAAATAGTCTCTTGACATTTCCTTTGGCAGTTGGTAAGACCTGAATGTTTTAACCAATAGAATGCCAAGATATTTAATTTGCCAGAACTTACAGGAAGAAAAAAAAAAACACACTAGTTCTTTAAAAATTATAGCAAAGATTATCGTGTTCCTTTGAAAATATATGGATCTCCCATGACAAAATCTTTTTTAGTTTATAAGTGGTATAGTATTACTTATCTCACTAGTACATTTAAAAAGAAAAGGTGGGAGGGTAAAGGACTAGAAATCACTTAGCTTCTTCTATAATAGTTTCTAGGTACTTTACACATAGTATATCATTTAATCTTCCCAGCGGTCATTTGAGAGAATATTAATACTTCCATTTTACAAGTGAAGCAAATGAGCCTGAGAGGGATTAAACAGCTTTCTAGAAAGCTCATACAGTTAGTAAATGGCTGGCTCAAGATCTGCATTCCAGTTTGCTCAACTCAAACACTCATGTTCCCTCAAGCACCCTGCAGAGCACACACATAAAAGTAAAAATTAATATGAAAACATCTATATTAATTGAAAAGCCAACCATAAAAGAGTATATCTTGGATTTGAAGCACGAGGAAGACCATCTTTTGAAAATGACTTTCATCTGAGACATCTGTATTCCTGTTTTTGATCCTATTAAGCCCTCAGAGGTCAGAGGTGAATACTTAAAAATAAAAATATGAGCACTTCATATAATGTTGGCTACATCAAAGGTGACTTAGATCAAGAATTGGCTCCTATCTTGAGAATGATGTATTTTTACTATTACAATATCAGGCTATTTGGCCCGACTATAATTACAAAATACACCACAGTACTAACATAATTCTACATTTAATGTAAGCATTGTAACAAAAAGAAAGCATTTGAAGTAATTTAGGTCAAGAAATCCCTCTGTTCATTACTTACTCCTGGACTGAATGGTTCTATTACCCTAAAATATTTACATATAACAGACCATTTATAACTTCATTATAAGAAAGAAGAAAAGGAGGGAAGAAGGGAGAGTGGGAGGGAGGAAAGAAGAGAGGGAGGGATAATGGAAGGAGTTAAGAGTGAGCTCTGGTTATAGAGATACATTTTGAAGTTTATCGATATGTTATAGAATTTTTTATTTTGTCCATATTTTAGAGAGAATGAATATATATATATATATATATATATATATATATATACACACACACACACACACACACACACACACACAGAGAGAAAGAGAGAGAGAGAGAGAGAGAGAGAGAGAGAGAGAGAGAGAGAGAGAGAGAGAGAGAACGCACAACCCTTCCCTTGATTCCTCAGCTACCCTAAAAAGGCAGAGAGCAGTAGTATGGGGATAGGCAGGATGGCTACCTGTTCTAGTTTGCCAAGGACATTCCCAATTTTAGCACTAAAATCCCACTGTAATGGTTGACCATACTAGAAAGGGGATCCAGCCAACCTATCAGATTGTCTCACTTTAATATTAGTTTGAAATCTCCATCCATCACCCACATAGCATGCTTTACTCTCTGGAAAGTTAAGAATATGGAAGATTTGGATTCTTAATGATTTCCCAAAAAACAGAAACTTCATGTCTCCATGCTGACCTGTGAGAGGGGCTGTATTTGACATGTCTTAAAGTGATAGTCTGCCACAAATTAATACTTTATTATATTAAGCTAAGAGCATACCTTGATAACTTTCCAAATAATTTATAAATCCTTAGGAATTAAAAACCTAGCACAAGTTATAAAAGGCAAAAACTATGATACCAGTAAATGTCTTCTTGAGAATGAATAAATGTAAATCGGTGCAAGTTTATAATAAAACTAGAGGCCTGATGCACGAAGATTCATGCAAGAATAGGCCTTCCTTCCCGTGGCTGCCAGAATAGAATAAGAAGGCCTGTGGGCTGACACCTTGCTGATACATCTCTGCTTTATATAAATTTTCAAACTTAAAGAGCAAACTGGTACAATGGAAAATGTGCCACATAGCCAATATCATTCTAAAGATCTCCCATTATAATTGTATTGTGCATATTCATTCGTTTGCTGAGCTTTCAGTAAGTTAAAAAAATACTATTCCAAATTGCACACTGTGTTTTTTCTTTATATATAAATTAATAAATATATTATTTATTTTTTACAGAGAGGAGGGGAGAGGGATAGAGAGTTAGAAATGTTGATCAGCTGCCTCCTGCATACTCCCTACTGGGGATGTGCCCACAACCAAGGTACATGCCCTTGACCAGAATCGAACCTGGGACCCTCTAGTCTGCAGGCCAACACTCTATCCACTGAGCCAAACCAATTCAGGCCACACCGTATATTTTCAATGTGAGATCTGAGAACTGTTGGGGGGAAAAAAAATTATTGCAAAGCACGTTCCAAGAAATTAACAACTCTTTGTGCTACCTTGGCTAAGGTTTTGTTATGAAATAGAATGACTAGGGTAAATACTTCAGAATAAAAGTCAAGGTGTAATTTGAGAAATGATATTATTTGCTACCAATCAAGATTTTCCATTTCAGATATCAAATACTAATATATTGGATGGAACAAAAACAGGTTTACAGTTGTATGTGAAATGCAGTTTATTTCTGTATTATTCTTAATTATGTTATTTTCCATATGAATAACTGTAAACCTAACTTTGTTCAACCTGTATATATCAGACAAAAGATATAAACAGAGTTCACAGAAAAAAAAGTACAAGGAAATATTATGTGTATCTTGGATTTAATACAGATGGCATTTACATCTTACTGATTTGCAAAAAAAAAAAAAAAAAAAAAAAAAAAAAAAGTTAAAAGACAGGGTTGTATTTTATTGACTCTTCTTAATAATTTTTGAAGTGTTCAATACAGATTGAAAAATGCTACTCAGACTTGAAATCTTCATTATTGGCATGTGTCAACATTCCTTAGTGAAGAAAAAACAATTATTGAAAAATTGTTAAAATGATCATAACATATATAAACAACTAGACATATTAATGGAAAAATGAATCCATTTGATTAATTACCCATATTACTGGTATTTTTATTGCTTTTTGCTGATTATCCACCAAGTAAGAGATTAAATTGATAAGTGATTACATATATTTTCTATTTTACTTTTACAATTATATACATAAATAGGATTCAGTTTATTTCACAAGGAATCTATTTTTACTTGAGCATAATATTCTTACAGAAGTACATTTATTAAAATAAAAGACAAATTCTGGGCATAAAAATAAAAGAAATTACAGCATTTGTGAATCTCATAGTCAAATTTCTCAGGACTGCTTGGATCAGTACCCACATTTCCATCTTCCTGACACCATCTTATCCTTGCAACTCTTCATGAATATTATTATAGAAATCCCTTACATGGTCTTTTAAAAATATTTTTATTAAAAGTATTGGGGTTACATTGGTTCATAAAATTATTTAGGTTTCAAATGTACAATTATATATCATCTGCATGATATATTATGTTCACTCAAAGTCAATTCTCCTTCCATCACCATTTATTTCCCCTTCCCTCTTCTATATCCCCCCACTCTACTCCCACCATTTCCCTCTGGTAATCATCATACTGTTGTCTGTGTCTTTAAGTTTTTGTGGATGGGTGTTTTTTTCTTTACCTATTGCACACAGCCCGTCTGTCCCCCTCCACTCTGGTAGCTGTCAGTCTGTTTTCTATATCTCTGAGTCTGTTTCTATTTTGTTTATTTTGTTCATTAGATTCCACATATAAATGAAATCATATTGTATTTGGCTGACTATTTCACTTAATAATCTCTAGTATTATGCGGTCACAAAAGGTAAGAATTCCTCCTTTTATACAGCCAAATAGCATTCCATTATGTAAATGTATCACAACTTTTATCCACTCATCTACTGATAGGCACTTGGGCTGCTTCTCAATCTGGGCTATTGTAAACAACACTGCAATGAACATAGGGGTGCATCTATTTCAAATTACTGTTCTGGGTTTATTTGGATATATTCTCAGAAGTGGAATCACTAGGTCATAAGATAGTTCCATTTTTAATTTTTTGAGAAAACCCCATACTATTTCCAACAGTGGCTGCTCCAATCTGCACTCCCACCAACAGTGTGTGAGTGTTCTCTTTTCTCCACATCCTGGCCAACAATTGTTGCTTGTTGGTTTATTGATAATGGACATCCTTACAGATATGGAATGATATATGTGGTTTTAATTTGCATTTCTCTGATGGTTAGTGACACTGAGCATCTATTCATGTCTATTGGCTACCCATATGTCTTCTTTGGAGAAATGTCTAGTCAGGTCCTTAGACTATTTTTTAATTGGGTTGTTTGAGAGGTTTTTTTGGCATTGTTTTATAAGTTATTTACAAACTAGAGGCCCATTGCACAAAATTCATACACTTGTAGGTTCCCTAGGCCTGGCCGGCAATCGGGGTCAATTTGTGGGGCAACTGGCAGGGTAATAGGGGGATCCTGCTGGCACCCACCTTAGCCGGCCCAGGGCCTGCTGGTTGGGGGCAGCTTCTGCATTGAGCATCTGCCTCCTGGTGGTCAGAGCATGTCATAGTGACTGGTAATTCCACAGTTTGGTCTATTTGCATATTAGGTTTTTATTATATTGAATTTTGGATACTATCCCTTTATTAGATATATCATTGACAAATAATGTTTTCCCATTCAGTGTGTTGTCTTTACATTTTATTGATGGTTTCCTTTGTTATGCAAAAGCTTTTTAGTTTGATGGCTTCCCATTTGTTTGTTTTCTTTCTTCCCTTGCCCGAGGAGATATGTCAGAAAAAATATTGCCACTAAGAGATATCTGAGATTTAAATGCCTATGTTTTCTTCTAGGTTATTTATGGTTTCACATCTTACATTTTAGGTATTTAATCCATTTAAGTTTATTCCTGTGTATGGTGTAATAATGTGGCACAGTTTCATATGTTTATGCATATCTAATTTTCCCAACACCATTTATTGAATAGACTGTCATTACCCATTATATGTTTTGCTCTACATGCTCTTAATGCCTCCAAACTTTTTCTTAAGCAAATATTTCCTGCATATTATTGGACCTTTCATCTGTCTAAACAAAATAACAAATCTGATCATATCACTGCTCAACTCAAAATTCACTAATACCCCTATATTACAGATTTAAGGACCCATCTATCCCTAGTCCAAACCTTCCAAAGGGAACCCAGCCTTTTACCCCAACCTCATCCTACTTTGCACAGAAACCTTTTTCAGTCAAACTGATCTACTTATTCTTTTATAATGTGCCCTAGACATTTCTATCTTTCCTTATCCTCTTGAAATGTATTCTTCCTGATAGTAAAAATATTTTTATTCTTTAATATTCCATTTAAAATGCAATTCTATCCAGCTTTCCTCAATTAGACATGATCCATTTCACCAATAAATGTCATGGCACTGTGTTGCTCTTTACCATATTTGCCTGTATTGTCTTTAGTTAATTAAAAAAATGATATGATCTTAGACGCTCCTTAAAAGTATTTTTCCCCCCAAAAGCACTGAGTACAGTCTAGGCCTATGTAAGGTGCCCAATAAAATGTTTGCTAACCTAACTTGAAAAATAAAACCACATGACAGCAAACAATAGGGCTGAACAAAGAAAGACTGTGGAAGTTGGATCCTCACAAAAGGCAATGAAAATTCCCTAAAATGTGAGGATATTTTTTGTACAATTAAATCCATAATATTTAAAATACATTTTGTACCTCACCCCCATATGGCATGTGTTGAACACATTTACTTTCCTGAAAAAAATTACATATTCTTCCATCATCTCCTAAGTCTAAAATTAGAAAAATCCTAAAGTCTCTCTATATCAACTGCTTTTTCAAATTTATTATCAAATCTTTACTTGGTTTGAACATTCAACCTGTTTCCTTAAGTGGGATTATGGAGTCAACAAAGCTGCTCTAGATATCATTTTGGCAAATTCAAATATTTACCACTTAAAAATACAGTTCTTCTTCTTGTGCTCAAACATGACAATCAGAATATTATCATGTCAAATTATAACTACATCCATTAGCTTTTGTAAATATCTGACTATCCTTAATTTTCTTTGCAGGTTGTAATGTCCTGAGAAAATTTTATTCACATTTTCAAAATTCTTTCTCTCACTTAACACCTATATCATAGAAACAAGACACTAAACCTTTCACAAAATGCTACCTGATGTTTAAAATACCTAGCAGCAATGGACATTCATTTTGGTTAACCATCATAGTCATGTTTTGCATTTTTGCATCTTTTATTCAAGGGGGAGAAATATGGCTTTATGTAAACCTAATGCCAATAAAAATGTAAGCTAGTACTCATTAAAATACCACTCTCTGCCAAAGCTAAATTCGGCCTCAGAATTGTGAGGGCAACGCCCATCACAATGCCTTTGATGCCATAGCAAATTGTTTCAACCATCTTCATGCTATTTAAAGTGCAGAAAAAATACAGACAAATCTTCTGGAATGTATTCATTACCTTGAAAGTGCTTGACATGCTGGTCATACTGAAATGAATATGATTGCAGCTTTTGTGGTACAAAACACTTTGACCTCTTATAATCCTAAGACACTTACATTATAATCACTTACAATTGCTCTCAAAATTCTCCATTGAGAAACTTTTATACTACAAAAAAAGACTTAAATTTCCTTTTATTTTTATATTTTTATTTTTATTATTTTTAAATATATTTTATTGATTTTTTACAGAGAGGAAGGGGAAGGGATAGAGAGCTAGAAACATGGATGAGAGAGATATATCGACAAGCTGCCTCCTGCATACCCCCTATTGGGGATGTGCCCGCAACCAAGGTACATACCTTGACCGGAATGGAACCTGGGACATTTCAGTCCACAGGCCGATGCTCTATCCACTGAGCCAAACTTGTTTGGCTTAAATTTGCCTTTTATATAAAAAAAGTGGGGAAAACACACCTTACCAAAAAATATGTCTTAAGAATATAAGATATTAATTATAAGATTTGAAGAATCCAGACTATTGTGATCATTTTAACTATCAGAAAATTGATAAGAGAAAATAAAGTAAGTTCTTAGCCAATGTTAATGTTTAATTAATATTTTGCTTGGTAGAATAAAATTTTAAAGATGTGAAATAAAGATACTTCAATTATATATAAATGATCTATGGTATGCTCTCCTTGACACAAATAAGGTAGTTGATATTCTTGCCAGGGCTAATGTTAACATTAGTAAAGAACAATATGCTTAGAGAATATTAAGGTCTTAAGAGAATTTTAAATTTGCATATTATAAAATTTACATATCATAATATCTATAATAATAAAAGCAAATATGCTAATTAGACCCAACATACTTCCAAACAACCTTCCAGATGAAGCTGGGGCTGCGAGGGAGGTCTGGGTCCTAGGTACTAGAAGGAAGCCCGTGCCAGGAGCTGGGAGAAGGAAAGCCTATTCTTGCACTAATTTCATGCATCGGTCTCTAGTTTAATTATAAAATTAAATATTACAATATTTAAACTGATGGTTCAAAATGATTAAACTATGACTAAACAAAGTTTAAAAGATTACCAACAAATAGAAAAATTTACAACTTTTTCCCCACACTACAATAATGCTCTGTCTTCTCAGGTGTTGAATATTACCATATCCTTTTGACCTGCAGTGCCTAACTCTGTCCTGGCTCTTGCCGTGTGTGCTCTTACTCATCACCTTAGTGTATTTTCTATGCCTTCACTTATACTATAGCACTATCCAAACCATCCCCGTCCTCTGCTCTACATATCCTCTCACTGCCTCTGAACTCAAGCTCATCTCATACACTCATCTCAAGCATTACGATCTTCTTCTAGGCCTTTCCTGTTCCTCCACACACTTAGAGGAGGACTCACCACTTCTTCATTTGGGCCATATAGTAAAATACCAGTAACACTGCATATATCAGTTTACATTCCATCCAACAGCAAACCACATTGGTTCTACTTATGAAACACTTCTCATCTTTTTTACTGCACTCATCTCAGTCCAAGCCAACATCATTTCCGATCTTGTTGATTATAATAATCTCCTTATTTATCTTTCATTCCAACCTGGCACCTTCCATTCTTTTCCAACTCATACTCCATGCGGGCCACAGAGTGGTCTTTAAAAAATGGCATCAAGCCCTAGCCAAGCAGCTCAGTTGATTGAAGCATCATCCTGTACACCAAAAAGATTATGGGTTCAATGTCCAGTCCGGGTGTGTACAGGAGACAACAGATCAATGTATCTCTCTCACATGGATGTATCTCTCAACCTCTCTCTTCCTTCCTGTCTCCCTAAAATCAATCCTCGAGTGAGGATTTTTTATAAAAGGCATCAAATTAGATCATTAAACTGCTTTAATGCTTTTATTACATTTCTGATGTTTTCAGAATCAAGCCTAAAGTCCTGCCATAGCCCTGCAAGTCTCTGAGACCTGGTTCCTCCTGCTTCTCCAACCTCATCTCAGATCACTCTCCAACCCCCAACACCTCGATATTCTCTAGCTACACTGGGTCATTCTGTTCTTCAAGCAATCTGAATTGTCCTATGTTCATCTCTGTCATTTCTCCTAGCTCCCATGTATCATTCCTATTGTCATTCCTCAGGTCTCTGCTTAAAATCAGGCAAAGAAGAGCTCCTCATCATTCTATACAAAATAGTCCCTCCCTCGTTTACTCTAGATAACATTACCTCATTTTCCCATATATACAACCACTATGTGTTAGTTTGCTTGCTCGTGCTTTGTCTTCGGCCCAGACAAGGGCTTCAGGAGGGTAGCACTCTTGTCTGATTGGATGCTGCTATAGCAAATCCTCCAGTGCTAGTTCACTATCTTTCCCATGATGGATGCACATTAAATATTTGTTAAATAAGTTAATGGCTTAGGTTTTTCTCCCTGTTGCACTATAAACTCATTGAAAGGAAGTGTCATGTGTAATTTCTCCTTTTAATCCAGAATCTAGAATAGTTTTTAGCATAAGATAAATTGTCCATAAGTAGTTGTAGAATATATAAATGAAATAATATATTTAAAAATTTATCAGTGTTCATATATACACAAAATTCATAAATCCAACACTAGAACAGTGTCTGTATTCAACATATTTCATAGATGAATAAATGGACAGAGTATGCACATAGATAACTTATTCCTCTTGCTGCTTTGGTACCTTAAAACATCCATGATAAGCCAAGACTTAAAAACACAGTACCTAAAAAACAAATCTGAACATGATACCACTTAAAGTTTTAGTTTTGTGCTGATAGCTATAATCTCTCATTCAAAGCCCAATGTCTTTCAGGTGTTCATGTTTATTCTTCTTCCCAATTATAGCAAAATCAGAAAACATCTGCAACTTCATACAACTATGATCTATGATTTCAGAAAATGTTACTGAGTCAAAAAGTCTGGCCTTGAATTCACTTTTTAACATAAAACAGACTAATTTGGTTAGCAGTTGCTGAAGAGTGCATATTCTTTAATCATTAAAACTCTCTAACTTGTTTCAGTTGTCATTTAGAACAATGAGAAGAATCTCTTTGAACCAAGTTGTTGATAACAAACTCATAGCCTGAAAGTGAAGTTTGAGGCTTGGAGGGGTATGAAGGCAGAAAAAAAATCATTCTTGAAAAAAAATTTTTAAATGAAACATGTGTTTGGATTCAAAGCAATCATTCTTCCGTGCTTATATTTTGGAATAAAATCTTATGTAACAATCACAAGATTAGGACCATAAGTGATAGACTAGATCAGTTCATAAAAAAACAAATAAAACAACTGTAATTAAAAATCTAACATTTTCCTATTAATCTTGACCCTACCTAAAAAACTTTTTTTCTGGATTTTACAGGGAAAATAGCCATACATTTTCTTCCCTCTAGATTCTGCTGTCAAATAACTGCATATATCTTGCCTATGGGATTAAAGAATTTGAATATCATAAGAAACAATAGTCTCTATTAGTGGTATTTGAACAAAACAAATTTTAAAAATATGTATCTTTTCAGAAGAGGGATGAAATCACAGGAGACTATCAAAGTGTTAGTGTTATTTTATGAAGCCTCAGAACTTCCAGAGATGATTACAATTTCAGTGTTGCAATTGGGTCCTCTCATTTGCATCCCTTATGGCTAATACGAACCAGGCATTATGCTAAGACACTTCGCATTTGTTATCACAAATTCTTACTCCAGACATTCAAGGTAGATATTATGTCCCCTTTGTCAATAAGGGAAGTGAAACATGGAGAAACTCAGTCATTTGCCAGATAGGACTTAGTATTTTCAAAATCTCCATGGAATACTCCAAGCCCCTCATATGAACATGCTCTCTAGGTTAGTGGTTATCAGCAGTTCAGTAAGAAAATACTTACTGAAGACCTTGTTAGAAATACAAATTCTCAGCCCTCCATTTTCACCTACTGAATTAGAAATGCTGGGAGTTGGGGTGGAAGTAAGCAACTTTTTTTTTAATTTCTTTATTGATTTCAGAGAGGAATAGGGAGACAGAAACATCAATGATGAGAGAGAATCATTGATCAGCTGCCTCCTGCACGCCTCCTACTGGGGCTCAAGCTGGAAACGTGGGAATGTGTCCTTGGCTAAAATTGAACCTGAGATCCTTCAGTCTGCAGGCCAATGCTCTGTCCACTGACCTAAACCAGCTAGGGCAGCAATCTTTTTAAAGAATGCCTTTAAGTGATTTTGCTATAGGCTCAAGCTTAAAACCTCTTCTCCAGTTGAATTCACTTGCTTGGAAATGCAACTTCAAGTCAGGTCTCCTAAGCCCTAGTAGAAAACTTCTCTAGCACTTCCCCTCTCTAGTCCGCTGACCTCAAAACCTGTCCTTTCCTTCACATTCCCTGCCTCTTGCTCTGTTGTTCTACATCTCTTCCCCCTTATTCTTTGCCTGAATCTCTTGTCCTTGTGATTTTCTCCACTAGGAAAAACCTGGCCACTCCTAAATCTGCCACTGCTGTATCCCAGTCTTGTGATTGCTCAAGTACCTTTCCCTAGGTCGTTTTCTTGTAGAATACTTTGAACTTTGGGTGTGACAGATGGCTACAAAGAGCCTACTAGGTTCACTAGAGAATTACTCAAAAAAATTCTTTCCATCAAAGACCACTTTTCCATCACAGACCTAAACTGGCTATCTACAGTTTGCTGATCTCCACCATTATCCACTGGGGATTCAATAGCAATAACTCACTTTGGCCAGGGTCAGGTTAAGCCCAGTGTTCACTGATCTGACATAAATATCATGGCTTATCCAGCTAGTTTGACCTGAAACTTATCATCTTATATAAACTAACATTGCTGTTAATAAGTGTACTTTTAGGCAGAGTTTCAGAAATCATGAATAATCTCAATATTATATTAGCAATGTAACCAAAAATTTAGGCCTTTTTAGGATAAAAATCAATAGAGGAAAATGCCAATATTTAATTTGTTAATCCAACACTAAACGGGTCAAATGATTTGGGTACTCCATCAAGTCATATTTTTAGGCATTCAACAGAAAAAGAAAGCAATAAATTGATTGATGATTAATCAGTTGGATATTTGCCCAATTAGATTTATTATTGTCTGGAAGCCCTAATTGTTAGAATATAATACAAAGTGATCTGATTATCAGGGGGAATTTCTAAGTCAGAACCTCCTAATTTATAAAAATTTTCAAAAAGAAGAAAAACAATCCCAGAAATCTTAAAAAAACAGATTCTTATTGATCTTTTTAGGTTCACAACGTTCATGTGTCCAAATATTTGGTGGAACTCTATGACAATGCAAGGCTGTTTATATATTCCAATTGTATGAACCATGTTAAAAAAAATTGGTTAACCATGATTGATTCCCCATAACTGCCATAGGCAGAAAAATCACTAATTGCAAAATCCTAAATCAAAGAATTTCATTGATTACATCAGAGTTTTCTAGGAAAGGGAAAAAAAGATGAATGGATATTCATTGCCCCTTGTAACTGTACTGGAGAAGCAAAGGCATAATCCTCCATATACTCCATATTATAACTTAAAACACTGGGATCAAAGGGAAAATTAAAAAATAAATAAGAACACTGGGGTCTCCAGAGAATAATATAACTAATTTAAGAAAATTTTAGGTATACAATTATAAATGCATTAAACCAGATTTATCTGTAATTTATGTTAGGAGAAGAATCATGGTACCCTGCCATAGTCTAGTTTTGTTATCCTTTTTGTAACTGTACAATGAAATCTTTTTGAGAAAGAAAAATATACTCCTAAAATTTTACAAATATTTCCACAATATTGTTATGAAGTACTAGGTCTTGGATGTCATAGCTAACTCTGGATCATTAATCTATAAACAAATATCTGTCAATAAATTAATTTCTCAGGCAATTAATAAAAAGAATATTGATGCTTAGTATTTGTGTAATCCCTAAAGAAAACAAGATGGAATCCATAAAAACAGCTCATTGCTAAATCAACAACAAAACAAAAGTTAAAAAAGCAATCAAATTTTATTTTCAATATGAACCACAGAGCTTGCTAAGGAAATTTCAACTTCCAAAAATTTTTAAAATGAAGTTGCTCCAAGTTTTATATTCAAATATGTACAGCTGCTTAGTTTTTGGCAAAAACATTGATAAATGAGAATGTGTGTCGGAATTTTAGGAGAAAAAAAAATGTATCCATAACATTAAGTAAAATGAATTATCAGTTGTCAGTTGAAAGAAAAATCATTTTAATAAAGTATTCAAAAAGTCATGTGAAATCAAGGTATATGCCACTGGCCTCTATTTGTGAGATAATTATCATACCTAATCATATAAAATAAGCATACCATGAAAAGTGCTTAATAGTTTGCTGTCATCCAAAGGACTGGCAAATTGAACACCGTGCTTAAATTGCTTATCTGGATAAGAGATGACTATTACCAGATTAAGAATTCCACAAAAAATAAATTTGTTGTTTTTTTGTTTGTTTGTTTGTTTGTTTGTTTTGTGTTTGTTTTTTTTACTTATATGTGTTTTTGTTCTCTTCTTACGTGTTGTGTTATTAAGGAAATATTTAGAGCACTATCCTCCAATTGTCCAAATAAAATCTGGGATGTCCTCTAAAATCCAACCAGAAAAGACCACTACTATCATTTGTATATTTTAACACAACCAATTTATAGGCTATTTGAGAACATGTGTGACTTTAGCAAGTTATCACATGGTTGGAGAAAGAACATGTAGTATTTTTTTAGGAAGTAATAAAATGTAGTAGTAGTTAAGGGTTACACTTTAGCTATGAATTTTGCTTCTGAAAAAAATTATTTTGAAAGTTTTTAAATAACTCACGTTCCTTAGCAGCTAAAAAAAAAATCTACTAAAATGCAAACTCCATGAGCATAGAGATCACTGTCTGTTTTTTCACTAACATCAAGAACAGTGCCTGTTACTTGGTAGGTTCTGGAAAAACAAATCATGCCAAAATATTTAAAAATTTTTTGAGCAAATTCTGACTTTATTGATTTTATGAAATAACTAGTGGGCCAGTGCACAAAATTCATGCACGGTAGGGTGTGGGGGGGGCAGTCCCTTAGCCCAGCCTTCACCCTCTTCAATCTGGGACATCCCTCTCAAAATCCAGGACTGCTAGCTCCCATCTGCTCACCAGCCTCTGCCAGATTGCCCTTAACAGCTTCTGCCTGCCAGCCTGATCACCCTCTAACCACTCCCCTGCCTCCCTGATCAATGCCTAACTGCTCTCCAGCCGGCCCAATTGCCCCTAACTGCCCTCCCCTGCCAGTCTGGTTGCCCCTAATTGCCCTCCCCTGCTGTCCTGGTCCTCCCCAACTGCCCTCTCCTGCAGGAATGGTCCCCCCTCAACTGCCCTCCTCTGCTGGCCCAGTCACCCCTAACTGCCCTCCCCTGAGACCTGGTCCCCCAAAACTGCCCTCCCCTGCAGGCCTTGGTCCTCCCTAACTGTTCTCCCCTGCAGGCCTGATCCCCCCAACTGCTTTCCCCTGCTCTCTTGGTCTCTCCCAACTGCCCTCCTCTGCTGGCCCAGTCACTCCTCCTTGTCTCCCTGCTGGCCTTATCACCCCCAACTGCTCGCCCCTGCAAACCTGGTCCCCCTTCAACTGCCCTTCCCTGCAGACCTGGTCCCCCCCAAATGCCCTTCCCTGCAGGCCGGGGTCCCTCCCAACTGCCCTCCTTTTCTGGCCTTGTCACCCCCAACTGCCCTCCTTTGCTAGCCTGGTAACCTCTAACTGGCCATAACTACCCTCCCCTGCAGGCCATCTTGTGGCAGCCTTCTTGTGTCCACATAAAGAGGCCATCTTGTGTCTTGGAGTGATGGTCAATTTGCATATTACTCTTTTATTAGATAGGATAACTTTAAGATTTTCAATGATTTACTATACTGTTTTGTTACTTTAAGCATAATATAGAATACCACTTTACTCATGTGTAGAAATTACCATCATATCTCAAAATACCATTATATCTCAAACATTCTCCCTTTAAATATTTAAAAGTTCTGTAAAAAAAATAAAGATTTTGTTATGTTCTTTCAATAAATGAAACTTGCTTTCTAAGGGGTAAAATGTCTTATCCCAAATCAATTATTTAATGAAATGTTTAAGCTATGATTTATTTACCATAATTTCTCACCTAATCATTCTTTAATTATATGGAAATTAATTATTTTTCACAACCTAAAAGCATATATGTCAGATATACTTGAATAAGGGCCTTAAAACTAAAACCCGGAAAAGATGGGTCTTGAGTTCCAAAAGGGAAAATGACCTAAAAGATTAACTATTTCAAGTTAGTTTTTCAAGATGCTGAAATGAGTAACAGGAACCACTGTCCAGGTAAGATAGGCCAATATTGTGGCTGATGAATTTCCAATATCAGAGATCTTCTACTCCAAATGTTTAATTTTACAATTAAGAAAAACTGAAGTTCAATGAGGGTAAATTAATTGCCTAATATCAGATAACCAAGAGACAATGGAACTAGATTAGAATTCCAGATTTCTAATTCTTCCAAGTTCCATTATTACTTTATCCATAGAAAGAAACATAGAAATGGAATAATGTACTTTTTATTACCTTTATGTTGGGGGGGAAAAACAGATATCGAAGCTTGAGGGAATCAGTGACTACCAGGTGCCAGATTTTGAATAGACACTAGATTACATGAACAACTGAAACAGTGAGATCTGCCCAGGCTTACACAAAGTTGCTCAAATGCAATTTACAGTGTCAGCTCTGTATAATGTTTCTATATTTCATCATCTATACATGCCTCCATGTGCCCTCCACCTCTCCCATCCCTGTCTTCTTTTATTCTCTTACAAGGTAATATTTCATGTGTTCTGAGTTTACTTCTGCTATAACAACAGGACTCTAGCTCAGCCCAATTTTCTGCTATAGATTGGAATCTGACAACTGGCTGGTTTCATAGGCTGCCAGAGAAAGGAGATTGAAGCCATGTGTCAAGTCATCTCCTCCAGAAACAGCTCAAGCATAAGCACTGCTGTTAGCAGGAAGACTGGCTCAGAAACACTGAATCAGCAGTATCATGTGCAACCATAAACCAAGGCAAAGCACTATGTTTAAGACTAACCTACTTGGGCAACCAGTTGTTTAAAATGAGTAATCGGTACTTCTAACAGACTTCACAGGGATGATATCACAGGAATACCCACTAAAATTAACAAAATAAATCCAAGTAATTTCATTTGTGTCATCCCTTGATGATTTCAAAGCCCAGAGACCACTGACACAAATGAGATCTAGCTGCATTATCTTCTTGACTTCTGAGAACTTTTCAGGCATTTGTCATTATTACATGAATGCAGACCACACACGGTGTTAGCTCTTCCTAGCACCAACCCAGAAATGCCTGAAGGAATAACTTCAGTATTGTCACTGAGAACTGGACTCAAAATACTTCACCCAAAATAGATGTCTATTCCAAAAAGTAGAATGCTTTTTGGGTGGTTGGAAGGTTGTGGTTCCCCATAACCTCAAGAAACTTTCTATTTTAAGAATCATTATATTTGGGTTTAAATGCATTTTTATTTGATTTTGGATTGAGTACATTTATGGGGAATGTACTTGGTCTATGTCAATCATGTAAAATGGTTGAATTTTGCTTTAGAGACTTTACATCAAGTACAGTGACCTATATCTTAGGTTAGTTTCACTTTTCAAAGTTGTTTTTCAAATGGTAAGAATATAACCTAAAATTGTTTTGCAAAGCATCTTTGCCTTTTAAATGGATGTTTCTAGTTCCTTTAAATACAAGTATTCAAATGTTATTTAAAGGACAATCTCTCTCTCTCTCTCTTTCTCTCTCTCTCTCTCTCTCTCTCTCTCTCTCTCTCTCTCTCTATATATATATATATATATATATATATATATATATATATATATATAAAAGCTTAAGTGACCGAACAACTGAATGGTTGACCAGTTGCAATGATGCGTAGTGACCACCAGGGAGCAGACACTCAATATAGGAGCTGCCCCCTGGTAGTCAGTGCACTCCCACAGCAGGAGCACCACTCAGGTTACAGACAGATGCCAGACACCAGGCTCATTGCTGGCAAGCAAAGCTACGGTGCTACAAGCCTCTCCTGCCTCTGCAGCAGCACTACGAACCAGTGGCAGCAGGCACAGCAGGGCCAAGATGAGTGGGAGAGCATGGCACCTGGTAGGGCTTGGGCTCCTCCTGGGCTGCCTGCCACTTTGTGCACTACTACATCTCTCAATTGATGTTGGCCTGCTAGTTTCAAGGACCAGGCCAAAACCGGCAGTCCAACATCCCCTTGAGGGGTCCAGGATTGTGAGAAGGTGCAGGCTAGTCTGAGGAACCCACTGGTGTAGGGGTGTCGAACTCAATCAGAGAAGCGGCCAAAATCTAAAATCCAGCCTAAATCGCAGGCCGAATGGTTTACTGAACAGTCATAAACTGACAATGTCATAAACTGACAGCGGAGTGCAGTGATGACAGCGCGGTGCGGGCCACATTGCAAGGCCTGGCGGGCTGGATTTGGCCCGCGGGCCTTGTGTTTGACACATGTGCTGGTGCATGAAACCACACACCAGGCCTCTAGTTTTATATAAAATAGTATTTCCAGCATTTTAGGGACAGTTTTAAAATATAGTTTTAAAAGTTGGAGGTCATCTTTGACAAAATAAGATGAACTCAAACTTAGATCAACCCTCCAAATGCAAAAAATTATAGGTGGGCTTCTAGGTTTGAAGAACTAAACTCTTTCCTACTAGTCTATTTTCAATAAGCAAATATTTTTAATATTTTCCCTCTACTACCAAAGTTGAGATTTAAAGGCATGCATTATGATTCCATTTTATTTAAACAACTGTTTATTAATAGCATGTTTTTGGATTTCAAAGTACATTATATTTGGAGTAAATTGGAAAATAAAAGTAGATGCCACATAATATTCTGTCTTATTTTACTTAGAATGACATTCTGAAGAAAACAAATGAACAAAAACTCATAAACACAGATAATAGTACGGTGTTACCAAAGGGAAAGGAGACTGAGTAGTGGGGAGCACGAGGTATTAAAGGGTAATAGAAAAGAGTTAAATATATGGTGATGGAAGGAAATTTGACTTTGGATATAAACACATCAACTATATACAGATAATGTGTCACAGAATTTTACACTTGAAAACTATATAATTTTATTAACCAATACCACCCCAATAAAATTAATTTTAAAATATAAAAATATGAATAAGGATTAAAATTTTTATTAAATATTAATGTATTTTATTTTTATAATTAAATATTAAATATTTTATTTTTTAATTAAACGTGTTTTCATTCTTTTACACACACACACACACACACACACACACACAGGTGAACACATGCGCACACACACACACAAGTAGGTGGAAGAAAATAAGCATCACTTGTAATTTTGCCACACAGATAATCACTATTAACATTTTGTTTCATACCCTTAAAGTTTTTCTATGAATATTTATGCTTGTATTTTTTTAAATTTAACTCTTATAACAAATTTGTGCACAGGTCAGGTCCTCAGACTGGCTGGTGATAAGGGTCAATTGGGGCCTTTTGGCAGCACGCTGGGGCCTCCCTTCTTTCCACGCTGCTCCCTGGTGGTCAGCACACATCATAGTGAGAAATAGAGCTCCTGGTCTCCCAAGTTCATGTGGGACACTTTGCATATTAGTCTTTTAAATATATACATTGCAAAACCTCTTAGTTTTAAAATGTAGTTTACTAAGTCCACATCTTTGATTATATTCTATCATATCCTAACTCTTGTTCCTTAGTCCAGAACATTTTTCATGTGAACTGTTTTGTAAGTGGCTAATATATACATGTATATTGTTGTATATGTATGTGTGTATAATATATATCCTATATAATAAAAAGTGAATATGCTAATTGGCTGCCACATCCTCACAAGATGGCAGCACCCACAGCCACAAGATGGTAGTGCCCAGTCCCCTCAGACCCACCTCATCCAGCCAGAGTCCCCCAGTCCCCTCAACCCCACAGGAGAAGGCTGATGGGGGAAATCGGGCCAGCAGGGGGAGGGCAGTTGGAAGCGATCATGCTGGCAGGGGAGCAGTTAGGCATCAATCAGGCCAGCAGGAGAGTGGTTAGGGGGCTATCAAACTGGCAGGAAGAGTGGTTAGGGGCAATCAGACAGGCTGGCTGGTGAGTGGTTAGGAGCCAGCAGTCCCAGATTGTGAGAGGGATGTTTGACTGCTGGTTTAAGCCTGATCATGCAGGGACATCCCCTGAGGGGTCCCAGATTGGAGAGGGTACAGGCTGGGCTGAGGGACACCCCAGCTCTTGGATGAATTTTGTGCACCAGGCCATATATATGTAACTATTTATGTGTATGTACATACATACACAACTGAATTCCTTAAATAATCTGTTGATCTCATATTCTTTAGTTCTCTAGAGATATTTATGTGTTAGCTATTATAGCTCATTAGATTGGATGCACACTGTATGTGCACAACTACAAGAGACACCATAGACCATAATGTGAAATCGAATGTCTGAAATTGTGAACCTAGACAGAATCTCTAGAAAGATACCAAAGCTATTGCATGTGACCTCAAAATTATTTTAATTTAAAGAGTCCTGCAGCACTTTATATTAATACTAGAGGCACAGTGCATGAAATTTGTGCATGAAAGTGGGGTGTCCCTCAGCCCAGCCTGCACTCTATCCAATCTGGGATCCCTTCAGGGATGTCCAACTGCCCGTTTAGGCCCGATCCCACCAGTTTAGGCTGCCAGCCTGATTGATGCCTAACTGCTCCCCTGCCAGCCTGTTTGCCCCTAACTAACCTCCCCTTCAGGCCTTGTCACCCCTAACTGCCCTCCCCTGCAGGGGTGATCATCCCCAACTGCCCTCCCTTGCAGGCCTGGTGTCTCCCAACGGCCCTTCCTTGCTTGCCTGATCACCCAAAACTGCCCTCCCTTGCAAGCCTGGTGCCTCCCAACTGCCCTCCCCTGCTGGCCATCTTGTGGTGGCCATCTTGTGTCCACATGGGGGCAGGATCTTTGACCACATAGAGGCAGCCATCTTGTGTATTGGAGTGATTGTCAATCTGCATATTACTCTTTTATTAGATAGGATAGGGGCCTGGTGCATGGGTGGGGGCCAGCTGGTTTGACCTGAAGGGTGTCCCAGATCAGGATGGGGGTTCCCTTGGGCCACAGGTGGCCTGAGCGAGGAGCCTGTGGTGGTTTGCAGGCCAACCACACCCCCCGGTGACCCAAGCAGAGGCCCTGGTATCTGGAATTTATTTACCTTCTACAATTGAAACTTTGTAGCCCGGAGCAGAGCTCGCTCTGTGGCTGCCGCCATTTCTATTTGGATTTGTTTACCTTCTATTGGGTCGGCAACTAAGTAATTGCGGGTTTCACACATATATGGCTTCAGTTGAATTTTTAGGTTTGCAGACGTAGTACAAATGTAAAACACATTTTGTATTTGATACTTGGCTATTCAGCTGTTAATCAGTAAAAAAAGTTTTTTGATCTGTTTTGTAGTTTTTGTTTGGCGTTCGTTGAAAAATGGAAAATCAAAAGGAACATTTTCGTCATATTTTGCTTTTTTATTTCCGCAAAGGGAAAAACGCATCGCAAGCTCATAAAAAGTTATGTGCTGTTTATGGTGACGAAGCCTTAAAAGAACGGCAGTGTCAAAATTGGTTTGCCAAATTTCGTTCTGGTGATTTTTCACTCAAAGATGAAAGACGCTCTGGTCGTCCAGTTGAAGTTGATGACGCCCTAATCAAAGCAATAATCAACTCGGACTGTCACAGTACAACACGTGAGATTGCAGAGAAGCTTTATGTATCACATACATGCATTGAAAATCACTTAAAACAACTTGGCTATGTTCAAAAACTCGATACATGGGTTCCTCACGAACTGAAAGAATCACAGTTAATGCAACGCATTAGCAGCTGCGATTTGCTAAAGAAACGTAATGAAAATGATCCATTTTTAAAACGACTGATAACTGGCGATGAAAAATGGGTTGTTTACAACAATATCAAGTGGAAAAGATCGTGGAGCAGGCCAGGTGAACCAACTCAAACAACATCAAAAGCTGATATTCATCAAAAGAAGGTTTTGTTATCAGTTTGGTGGGATTACAAAGGAATTGTCTACTTTGAACTCTTACCACCCAACCGAACGATCAATTCTGATGTCTACATTGAACAACTAACAAAATTAAACAATGCAGTTGAAGAAAAGCGGCCCGAATTGACAAATCGAAAAGGTGTTGTATTCCATCATGACAATGCAAGGCCACACACATCTTTGGTCACTCGGCAAAAATTAATGGAGCTTGGTTGGGATGTTTTGCCACATCCACCATATAGTCCTGACCTTGCACCATCTGATTACTTTTTGTTTCGATCTTTACAAAACTCCTTGAATGGTAAAAATTTCAATAATGATGATGATGTCAAATCGTACCTGATTCAGTTTTTTGCTAATAAAAACCAGAAGTTTTTTGAACGTGGGATTATGATGCTGCCTGAAAGATGGCAAAAGGTCATTGATCAAAATGGGCAATACATTACAGAATAAAGTTATTTAGTTCCATGAAAAAATTGTCTTTGATTTTCTTTAAAAAATCCGCAATTACTTAGCTGCCGACCCAATATAATTGAAACTGTGTAGCCTTGAGTGGAGGCCTAGGCCTGCAAGGGCAGGCGGAAAGCTTGGCTTTCTCCATTGTCAGGGAAACCCAAGCCTCCCTCTTGCTCTCTGTGGCCACAGCCATCTTGGTTGGGGTTAATTTGCATACTCACTCTGATTGGCTGGTGAGCATGGCTGGTGGGCGTAGCAGTGATGGTTAATTTGCATATTACTCTTTTATTAGGTAGGATGATCAGCTAGATTTACAACTCTGAGAAATTATAAAAATACTTATGATTAAATTGTCTCATGTATGTTAACCTTCAGTTATACCTTCTAAGGTCATTCTAAAGACAATCATACAGAAAGTCTAAAGTACAGAAGTTATTGTTCAGACGCAACTTGACCCATTACAATTAGAGCTGTCTCTTTCCATTTCTCAATTCTGGTTTGCTTTTCTAACACCTCTCTCTCTCTCTCTCTCTCTCTCTCTCTCTCTCCTTATCTTGCCCTCTCTCGTTCTCTCTCACTCTCACATTCATTCATTCATCCTAAGGCACTCGTTTCTTCAAGAATGTCAGAAAAGGTAGACCAGCAGAGCAACTCTCGGGTAAAGGTAATTCTGAGTTAGAATCTCATTCCCATCACTAATTAGCTATGAAATTTGGGCAAGGTATTTAAAATTGAGTTCCTTATTCATAAATGAGGATAATAAGAGTTCTTCAGTCACATTTTGTGAGAATTAACAAGGCTTACATAAAGTCATTTTTAGCACAATGGTTGAATATGAATATAAGTTTAGCACAGAAGAAAGAATGTTTTATTATTCCATTCTTTATCTTTTATAGTGTCCCACTGTCTACCAGTTTATTTCTTCTCTTTCTCATAGATATCCCCAAGCTTCTTTGATTCCTCTTAATTTTCTTTTCACTTAATTTATTCTTTTGACTAACATAACAGCCTCCCTGAGACTTTACAGGCAACCCAGAACTTGAAAACTTTTACATTCAGAAAATATCAGTGCTATAATTTTTAAAGAACACAAATACCTTTTTTAGAAAACATCTTTAAAATCCCTCCATAAATAGACATTTAATTGAAAAACAATAGAAGAAAGTAACGGCAAACATTTTAGTAGCGTTTATTTCATTTACTGTTGGAGGGTTTTCTTTAATAGGTTTTGTTGATTTACTCAACTACAGGGTAGCTTTAGCTTTATTTAACATGAAATCACTTTCTCTGAGCTACTACAGTATTTTATCTCTCTCTTCCCAGTAGATTATAAGAAGTCTAAATAGAAGTCAGGTATCATATTTTTTACTCATCTTTATTTTCTCCCTAAGACCTAACACAGGGCCCTGCATATAACAGTATGCATGTAATCTCCTGTAAAAACTTCAATAAAATAGGTAATATGCCTATCAAATTAAAAAATGACCTGGAGCCAAGAGAACTCCTCATTTTGATTAATGGACTGAGAAAAGATCCACAGTGGTTCTTAGGATGCTGTAGTATGAGAAAATTTAACGAACAAGATGTAATAGAATAAAGTATTATCCTTAGTGAATATGGAGAAAGTATGTGGTAGTGTGTCCATAAATCAAAATTAGAACCAACTCTGGAAACTTTTACGCACTACAAGAAAAAATATCCTAATAAATTTTTGTAGATTGACCAAAACAACTTATTCTACCTTGTTATCAACTTAATGCCAAGAACATTCCCTCAAATTTTTTCTACCCCCGTTCCCACCCCATAATTTCTGAACTTATTTTAAAGTTCAGAATCATTGGTCTTAGGTGCAACATTATATTCTGAGTAGTTTTCTACCATAGGTCAGCTTTTTCATTGAAAATAGAATATTATTTTAATAATATATTTGCATAGCATATTGTAGATTAAAGAGTTGTTTTAGAAATGTCATTTCATTTTATATTTGGAGCAATCATTTGAAATATTAAATGGAGACATTATTATCCTCATTTTTATGAGAAGTCTGAAATTCAGAGAGAATGGTATTTGCCCGAGGGCATAAGAGACAGCCAAGGTTAAAACCAAAAGTGACAATAAAAATAAAATTGATATTAGATTCTAAATATAGGTATTTCTTAATAACAAGCAAGTGAAAATATATGCTCTCATGTGGAAATACAGATGGAATTCATTGATAAAAGTATAGAGTTGCCAAAGAAAATATCATACCTAGCTCTGAAAATGACCTTTAGTGAATTCTTTATCTTTTAAATGCCCCTTCTTACTTTCCTGTCTCTAAATCTTTACTATGTAACTAATAAAATCTAATAGTTATATACTAGATATCAGCCAATAAAAGAGAGAATAGCCCAGCTAATGTAGCTCAGCAATTGACTATCAATCTCTGAACCAAGAGGTCACCATTTGATTCCTGGTCAGTGCACATGCCCAGGATGCAGGCTCAATCCCCAGTGTGGAGCATGTAGGAGGCAACAGATCAATGGTTTCCTTTCATCATTAATGTTTCTATCTCTCTATCCATCTCCCTTCCTCTCTGAAATCAATTAAAAAATATTTTTAAAAATTAATAACCCCAAATGTGGCCCTTGAATAATCATATTATTCAGTTTTTTATTATATATTATGTATATGTCATATATACATTTATTATGTATATTATATATACTTATTGACAAATCCAACCCTATAAATAACTCCATTAAAATCATTAAAATAAAAGGATATGTTTCTATAGTAATAGAGATCTGGCAACACATAAATAGCTACAGTTGAGAATTCTAGTATATAATTTGAGGGCATGGTTTGGGTCACATTACTGGGTTGTCCTACCAAAAGCGTGACCAGACCATAGGAACTGAGAAACACATTTATCAAAAGTGAAATGTTCAATGACTCCTTTTACTCTGTACCAAACACTGTGTACCTATCATGATTATGAGGTTATGACTGAATATTTTAGTCTCCTGGTTTTGAACGTAAATGAAGGTCTTCATTTAAATGCCATATTATATTTTTCAGAGGATGCGTGAGATTCCCAAGGCAGGTAAGTTGAGAATATACAAAAACCCATGTAAATACTAGATGAATAGCAATAAAAATTCCATCCATTTTTGCAGAAAATCATTTTATAGAAACTAAAGGAAAGTTTAAAAGTTGTTAAGTAACAGACTAGGGAAGTGTTGATCATAATTATATAAGTATTTATTACTAAATGTAGTTTTTTCCTATGACTTAAAATACTGAATCCAGCCAGGTTAAATGGGGCTTTAATGTCAGATGCCACATGTAAATAAATAGTTTTGCATCATCAACAAAAATTTCATCGTGGTTCATATCATTGAGCATGGCTTGAATCTTATATTTGTGTAATGATTTCTTTAAATCTTATGTTCCCACTCCCCACCAGATCCTATGAGTACAGGGACCATGTTTTTAATTCACATATCATTGCATCACAGAACCTAGCAGAGGTGTTAAATGGATAAATTACCATAGGTACAAAGTTGTGGCTGAAGGCAGGTCTGTACACTAAATCCAATAATGACATATCTACAATAAATCATTTATCTTTGGAAGAAGTGATATCCAGTTCTCCCATGGGGGGAAAAATGTATAGATGCTTGCAATGTCAAAGTACTTTAGCACTCCTGGCCAAAAATTTCTAACTTTCTGGTTTTCTTTGCTACACATAATAGCTATTCCTAAATATCTGTAATTGTGTGAAAGGTGAGGTTTTAGGACACTGGAAACCATAGCAATGCTCATGGATTAAGGGTAATTTGGGACCTCATGGGAATAAAAAATCATGAATGGGTCAACAGAGTCCTGTGGCTAAAGAAGACCAGGGTGGAGATTTATAAAAGAACTGAAGCTCTGTATATGAATTAAAAGAAGCTCAGTATAAACTGTACCTAACACTGACAGAAGTGGCCTCTGGTCTGCACCACTCTCTCATAAAGCACATGTACAATGAAGAGAAACTTCTAACATCCATAACTTCAGCCCAAAAACAACTGCAAGAGAACATTGCATTCTTTACAGAAAGAGAAAGCCTGTCACTTAACCTATGCTGCTCCTTCCTTCACAATTTTGAAAACTCAATTTTGTAGACAATGTATCCTCTTATGGTGGACAGTTCTACTTCTAAACTCACAAACAGTATTTTTTTTAATAGTAAGTTCATATATAAGGGTACACAATGGGAGTTGCCCATGCTCATTTTTGCAACTTCTTCTATACTTTTCTTTTCCTTCCCTGACTTTTCCCTTTAGATGAATCCCTACTGGTTCAGAATCACAGCAGGTTCAGAGATCTGAACTGCACATGTCTAAGCAGTTCAATTCCTTAATTGAGCTTCACAACCTGTTTTCTTTACCCTCATACCATACTTTAAAATTTCCTTCTATTTTTGACATTTTCTACTACTTCCGTACTACATGTGTTGTATGTAATTTGAAAAATCAAATTAAAATACAATAATAATAATGTCTGTTTAATGTGAAAGTATCTGACCAGGCTTAGTGCTCTTATTAGCCATCCCTTTGCTAATTTGGTAGCACTGTTTCAGAGTTGGAAGAGGCTCTTGCTGCCAAAGCTGCGCTCACCAACTGTGAACCCTGCTTCTGGCTGAGTAACATTCTCCCTGTGGGAGTGCACTGACCACCAGGGACAGCTACTGCATTGAGTGTCTGCTCCCTGGTGGTCAGTGCGCATCATAGCAACTGGCTGACGAGTCGTTCAGGTCATTTGGTCGTTAACGATTGCTTAGGCTTTTAGATAGATAGATAGATAGATAGATAGATAGATAGATAGATAGACGATAGATAGATAGATAGATAGATAGATAGATAGATAGATAGATAGATAGATAGATAGATAAAAGGCCTGGTGCATGAATTTATGCACGGGTCGGGTCCCTTGGAGTGGCCTATGGAGATTGGGCCCCAGCTTGCGCCCCCAACCTCATAGTCCTGCAACCCCATCTGGTACCGCACCTTGCCCTGGTGCCATCCCCTCACCTGTTCCACCATCTCCTGAAGGGCAATCAGTCGGGGCTGGGACCCCAGCTCAGCTACCTCAGCACCTGGAACGCAGGCAGTGGCCTTGTTGCCCACTGCTGGTCGCCATCTGCAGGGCAATCAGGCCCCTTCTCACACCCACCTTGGCTTGGCACTGCCCATTCACCTGCTCCACCATCTCACTGTGGTCCCACTCTTGTCAGGGCACATTGGTCTGGCAGCACCTCCACTACCACTTGTTGCCAGTGCCGCATTGCCGATACCCATGTTCTGTGCAGACCCCTCATGGTCAGTGCACATCGTAGCCAGCAGTCAAACTCTAATTCTCCCAGTCGAATCACCGCCCAAGGGGACAATTTGCCTATTAGACTTTTATTATAAAGGATGTGTTCTAGTGACAAGAAGGCCAGTTATGGCCTAATGTGCTTCATAGATTTAATTCGGTATAGAGTTTAGAAATGAAGTCAGATAAATGGAAAGTCTTCCTAAGGCTCCCACACTTTCTCCATCTGAACAAGATGCTCAGCAAAGGAATCAGCTGCCTGCCAGACCACTACAGTCATCACAGCACTTCCAGGCCTTGCATCACCTACTGAGATCCTTGCTAACAATTCAAAGCAGAGATAAGGTTATCATAACATAATTTTATCTAAGGACCTCCCCAAAATCTCTTGAGAACTAAAATAGAGAAATTTAACATTATCCCATCCACTATCACAGAAAAGAGAGAGAGAGAGAGAGAGAGAGAGAGAGAGAGAGAGAGAGAGAGAGAGAGAGAGAGAGACTTAACAATAAGGCAAACTGAAATTATCATTTGGAAAATGTGTGAAATTAAAGGAACCAAACATGTGTACTAGTGTTGACCCCCATTGATTAGTAGGAATGGAGAAGAGGTATCTAGAAAAATTCTGAGTGATGGGGGGGGGGGGGGTAAGTATGGCAGAAAAACTCTTTACACTATACTTCTCAAATATCAAAGCTAAAACAGGTTTTTATTTTAATTCAAAATTATTTTCTGCAAGTTTGTTAACTAAAAAGATGTCTGCATCCCTCTTATAAAATACACAGGGGCACATTCTTATACCACAGCCTCTGGAGAGGATGAGCCTGTCAAGTCCCATATTGAATCAATTTGTTCATGATATTTAGTTAGAGATTTCATACTTTTACCCAGAAAAGTAGAACAGTATTTCAATGTTACAAAATATAATTTAGAGTGTGGTATATGCTCTATTCTACTCATGCTGCAAGAGAAAATGGCAGATCCTCCTAAAACATGTTATTTGCCAGATTATATTCCCTTGCTTATTTAATGAAACTCAATCACCTAAGAGAAATGTGAAAGTCCTCCAATTTGCTTGCTTGCCTCTCTCTCATAATTCATTTCACATAGATCATAAAGTATTGCCTAATTCCCTCCTTAGCATCTCTAAAATCTCTCCTCTCTTCTGCATCCTCACTGCTCAGGATGACATCAGTTTCTCCTTTGGATCATTGGAGAGCCTCCTAAGCCTTCATCCTGCCTCTTCTTTCCCCATCCCTTTTGCGCTTTACATTCTAGCCAGAATAGCTCTTGATGTTCTGGGTGCACTACACTGACTTTATGACCTGGTCCTGCCTGACTCAGTTTTCATTGCAGTCTCCCCACTCTGTATACATTGCTATCTACTAAAATATCTACCATTCACTGACCACACCCTGTTCTCTCACACTTTGCTATTCTCTCTGTTTGTAGCATCTTGATCTCCATTATTCATCTTTACCTTCCAACTCTTGCTTATCCTTCAAAATCCTACAACATCTCACCTCTATAAAATCTTTTGTTTTGTTTTTTTTTTCTGAATTCACTCCCTTCCCCATGTTCTCCCAAACACGCATATGCCTTTATTTACCATAGAATTTAAAACCCTTTCCATTGAGAGCTCATGTGTACTGATGGCTCACTGAATGCAGCCCTGAGTAGACACTCAATAAATGTTTGCAAACCTAAACTGAATAAACCAAATTGAATACTTATCAAAATTGTTCTTAAGTAACATTTAAAGGGGGGGAGATAGAAAAAAATTAAAATAAAGAACTCATGGATATGGACAACAGTGTGGTGATTGCAGGGGGAAGGGAGAATGGAGGTGAAAGAGGGCATAGAGGGGACAAATGGTGATGGGGAAGAAAATAAAGTTTTTAATTAATTAATTAATTGGATATAAACACTGCAAGCAATTGAAAGTTAATTTTTTTGATATTTTGATACCCAGGAACTAATTAATATAAACTATATATAATACCCACCTAGACAGAATGTCCACACAATGCAAATATAGTAAGGTCCTTTTAATGTAAACATGTCTAATTTGACTGTTCTTCTGAAATTGCTATTGTTTCTAGTAACATGTAACTTGCATCTCAGACCCAAATCATGCAGGGTACCTGAAATATTAACAACATGGTGCCTGAAAGCCCAGATCATTTTCTTCAGCCTAGGAGTCTGTGGTGGAAGAGGCCAAGAAGAATTCAAACTCATTTCCCCAATTTTAAACCCAGGTGCACTATTCCACAGCAAAGCTACCGTCTACTCCCTTGCTCTCGCTAATCCTTTTATCCAAGGTTTCCTATAGTCTTTGAGACTACCCATTCAACCAGTAAGTGCTTTCTCATAATTTTTAAATACTGTCAAAAGCAATGCTTTCCAGACTTGTTCAATTATAAATAAGTGGAAGAACAGATTTTTTTTTCCTCATCAATTTGGTCCTTGGGATCTCAGATGTCTTTTTTTTTCTTATATACTGTATACAAATTACACAGTTGGAGACATTGCAAAGTTTTAAGCTGCTAAAGATCTCAAACATTTTGCTACTTGTTAATTTCTTCTGTTTCCCTTCTTCACTCAAATCCCTTGAGGTCCTGCTTTCCTTCTTTGTTTCAGCATACAAAACTCATTGAAAGAGCCCTCTCATTTGTGTATACTACTGTATGAAAATACTCTAGAGGTTCTTTGCAACCTAAATAGCTCCAAAATATTTTTCAATCTTATGTAATTCACATTTTGTGAAACTCTTAACTAAATAACACCTGTGAGCATTCAGTTATTTATTAATTTAATAAGTATTGGTTAAATTCGGTTATTTTTTCCTTTGATGTCCATTAATTCTGTGAAATTTATTGACTCTTCCCAAAACTCATGCCCATAAACACAAAAATCTTACAATTAATTTCAAGTGCTTCGAGGATCCTTTGGAGCTTGACCATATTGTACTACTACTTCAAGTTTTGACATTCATGATCCACTTAGTAGGTTTTTATTCCCAAGCAAAAAAATACATAACAATTTAGAGAAATTAAAATAACATCAAATTTGAAATTACTGTTAATAACTGCTTCTTGTCCATGAGTAAGCAGCAAAGCATTTGGTGTCTCTGTCAGATAATTTACACAGTTGTATTAATATGAGCCCAGGAGTAACAGATCTTACCTCGGCTTACTAAAAAGAACTTCCAAAGTTTCATTAGTTGATAAACGGTTAACTAATTCTTTTTTTATTTTAAACTTTATTTTTAAGTATAATTTTATTGGTGATAGTAGTACAGATATCTCCCATTTTCTAATTCCTTTTCAAATGCTGGAAAATTGACAGTATTAACTTGGGATAGGAACAGATTTCTTATCTACTATTTGGTTGTACTTGACTCTGGAAAACTATTACTTCATATTCTGTAACCACATTTGGATCTGGTTCTAAAATATAACCAGCCATGTGACCTCAATTTATCTTTAGATGAGTGAAGAAATTTATCACTCCTTGGGCACATGCCTGTAGTAGAAGCTGTAACACTCACTATGCATGGCCTCCAATTATTTTCTTACAGTTCCCAGTCTCCCTGCAGTTAAGTACAACCATGTGACTCATTCTGGCCAATAAAATGAAAGTGACTTCATTGCCAAGTTGAGGCAATGAGAAGCAGGCATATGAGTATCAGATTTCTCCTTCTCTGCTATAGTGACTGGGAGGTTGTACGTTCCAGAAGGAAGGTAGAAATTCCATCAGATTTGATTCCTTGTGGAGTCACCACTGTCTCACAATGGTCAGGACTTAGAGTAATAAATAAATCTTTATGACTTTATGCCAACAAGGTTTCAAGGAAACTTTTACACCGAAACATAGCCCTTAGTTTAACAGTGACATTATAGTAGCTACTGGAACATTTGCACTAAAGTCCAACCTATTTTTGGAATCCTGGCATCCTCAGCTTTTAAAAATTATATTTGAAAATATTGAAAAGAATCATTCCTAACGTGTGTGACCATTAGAAATCTTGGACATGTTTTATTAGCTTTACTACCATTTAAAATATTTTTATTTAGCCTCATTTCAAAAGATTTTGTACCTTTAATTTTCCAATAGTAAGCATAGTTCTATGTCAGAAATAGAATCATCTTGTATGTGCAACAGGTGTCATTATATTGCATGTTGAAAAGACATATGTCTAGTGACCAGATTTTTACTAAATTCTCAATTTTGTGGTTTTCTATACCATTGAATCAGGATCCAGAGGAAAATTGTTGCCATCAGTAGCTAAACAATGTATGGATTGGAGTTTAAGTTATATAGCAGAAAATCTGTGATTAGCAGTCCCCCAAATTATTTTCTTCCTTCCATGTTATGTTAGAGTTGAGATTGAAAAGTAGCTGGCCATCCAGGCTTCACATCTCTCAATCCCCATGGAATTAAGTGTGACCATATCATTAAGTTCCAACCACTGGGGTATGAATGGAAGTAATGAGTGACACTTACAGATCTGGGCCATAAAAGTCTCTGACCTAGTGCTCCTTCATGCTTTTCTGTTATTGGAAGGCTAGCATGAAGATGACCCCCGGAGTAACCTTAAAGATGGTAGAAACTGTCAACCTTGGTCCTTGAAGAACTATGTAAAACAGGGATATCTGCAGTATTTTTTACTATTAGTAGATAAAGAAAAGTCTATTATAAACTATGATAATTAAATATTAAAATATTGGGGTATATGTGTTATAGAATTAACCATTTCTATTTAGTACAGATAAAATCTTTTCTGTTCCAATGATAATTGCATTCCTTGCTGAATACATAAATGGTTCCCAGTAGATAATTATCTCACACCTTTACAAGTGTGTATTAAAGAGCACTATATATTAATGTTTAATCTCTCCTATATGAGTTTTCATGTTGAATAAAACAAAAAAAAATTGATAAGTACCTCTCCCTCATAGAGGCATCAACCTATTCCCATGAGTGATTCATATTCAATATATTATCATGCTTGTCTACTCCATATTTTCACTAATGCTATATCATTGCTGTTGCCTCAAATTATTTTCTAACCGTGTTAATAACTGGACCTCTGGACTTGCACACAATCTAGCCCAATAATTGTTAAATGTCTTTACACACACACTTAGAAATGTTAGTGATTTTTGTGTAAATGAAATGCTCGTGGTCAAATGAATGTAGAACGTTATTACATAAGAGCATCAACTCTGGAGCCAGATTACAAAATCTACCCCATCCAACTCCATGACTGTGGAAAAGCTTTTAACCACTTTATTCTTCCATTTCTTCCTTTGAAATAGGGATAAAATTTTACTCCTAACTTTATGGACAAAATCAAATGATAAATTTAAAGTAATTAACACAGTGCTTAATGCATAGAAAGAGCTCAATAAAAATAGTTATGTTTGCTATTCTCTTCTCATCTCTATCATAGAGACTCACCATATACTACAGCATAGTAGTCTCTGAGATATGCTGCAATAAACTAAATCAAACATGAGAACAACAAAAACACTGCTTACCAGGGTGAAGATAGGTAGATAAATTATATAGGTAGATGATAGATAGATAGGTAGGTAGGTAGGTATTGTAGATAGATAGATAATAGGTAGATAAATTATATAGATAGATGATAGATAGATAGATGATAGATAGATAGATAAATAGATAATGCAGGGGAAGATTTTATTTTTTATCATTGAACATATACTATGTAAACATTTATATTTGGTTATTTGGGGAAGTCTCTATTTTTCTCATCATTATACTTATTAACATTCAGCGGCACAATTTTCCATTAACAAAAGCTTTGTACATACTAGTACATAATTTATATATCAGAAGGGCATCTGCTCAACACAAAAGTAGTGTTAAATAAGAAAATGTCTTCTCAGCTAACTGTACCTTGGAAGATTCCCCTTTCCTTAAGACTATAAGTTAGTTGGGCAATTAGTGACAAGTTAGTTCATAAACTATATAATGCTCATTTCTGCCTCATCAAAGACCTTTTCCTTCCTTCACAGATTGAATCTTTCCTTGCATATTACCCCAGACTGGTCCCAACATGAGTCTGTCTTGATTGCTCAGATTGACATTCCTGTCATTTTCACCTAATCAGCTCCTCCCTGGTGAGAGTTACTAGAATGCTTCACTGTTCAAGACTCTTTGAGAGCACATTTCATGACATGTCCCATTTACTTTCTAATTTTCTTTTGCAAATCTCCTGGACAAGTTGGCATTGTTCATAAGAGACATATATTTTTAAGTAAAGTAATATATTCAGTCTAGCAAAGTACCAGACCTCAACTTGTACCAGTGCCAGTACCCTCCCTTGCAGGCCTGTCACTCCCAACTGCCCTCTTCTGCTGCCCTGATCACCCACAACTGCCCTCCCTTGCAGGCCTGTCCCTCTCAACTGCCCTCCCCTGCTGGCCATCTTGTGGCAGCCATTTTGTGTCCACATGGGGGTAGCCATCTTTGACCACTAGGGGGCAGCCATCTTGTGTGTTGAAGAGATGATCAATTTACATATTACTCTTTTATTAGATAAGATAGATGCCTGGCGCATGTGTGGAGGCCAGCTGGTTTCCCCTTATGCTAATAGTTTCAGAAGTGCCACTTTCACTTTTCTCATAGCAACATGTATTCAGTGTTAAGTTTCAAAACTATTGCTTTATTTGGAGCAGGTGTTTTCACAGCAACCAAAAACATGTTGGATTATGCAGCAAATATATCAAAACTTTAATTATAGCCTTGATTTTAAACATGCAAAAGTGAATGCTATTATTTTTTCAATTAAGCAACAAATTTGTAGGTTTGTATTCTGGAAAAAGCAGTGCATAAATACAATTCTATATAGTAAAAGGCTAATATGCAAATCAACCGAACGGTGGAACAACCGTCGTCACTATGATGAGCACTGACCACCAGGAGGCAGATGCTCAATGCAGGAGCTGCCCTCTGGTAGTCAGCACACCTCACAGGGGGAGTACAGCTCATCCAGAAGCCGGGCTCATGACTGGCAAGTGCAGTGGCAGTGACAGGAGCCTCTCCCACCTCCAAGGCAGCGCCACTGGTCAGAAGTCAGGCTCACAGTGGCACATGCAGTGGCAGTGGTGGGAGCCTCTCCCGCCTCTGTGGCAACCCTAAGGACCCCTCAGGGTATGTCCAAGTGCCAGCTTAGGCCCACTCCGCAGCAGTCGGGACATCCCGTGAGGGGTCCTGGACTGTGAGAGGGCACAGGCTGGGCTGAGATATTCCCCCCTCCGGTGCACAAATTTCATGCACTGGGCCTCTAGTATAATATAAATAATTGAATACAATGTACATAAACATTTATTAAACACTACCCCCTGAAAAGATATAATGTTAAGGATAGGAAAAAATATAGAAATAAAGCTCATGATCTTTCTAAGGAGTATTTGTGTAAGCATTAACATGTAATATGGTACAACTGGTTGTTATTTGCAATAGTGTTGTCTTCCATAAAGTTGACAGGCACACTGAATTAGCAAAGGAAAAGGAAAACAGGTGGTTCTCAGTATAAATAATGAATTTGGTGGCTATTTAACTTACTCCACACTACTTCCCCTTTCCTCAGCTCAGAAAATAATAGTGTGTATTCCTAATATTGGAGGGAGAAAAAAGAATCGCATTCACAAGGAATTGTAATTATTTATTTTGACCTATCTGGTAGCTCACTAGAGGATCAGCTCAAAAATCTTGACTTCATTTTGCTTAATTTGAAACTGACTCAGTATTAAAATTGCATCCTGGGGCCGTTGGTCAAAAACATTTGCAGGCTGATGTGCTGCATACTGACACATCATAATTAAAATACCAAGGGCAAAAGACAAAGAGAGAATATTAAAAGCAGCAAGAGAAAAACAATTAGTTACCTACAAGGGAGTATTCATACAACTGTCAGCTTATTTCTCAACAAAAACTATGCAGGCCAGAATGGAGTGGCAAGAAATATTCAAAGTGATGAATAACAAGATACAACCAAGATTACCCTACTCAGCAAAAATATCATTTAGAATTGAAGGTCAAATAAAAAGCTTCACATACAAGAAAAAGCTAAAAGAGTTCATCGCCACCAAACCAGTATCATATGAACTACTGAAGGATATTCTTTAAGAAGAGGAAGAAGAAGGAAAAGGTAAAGATAAAAAATTATGAACAACAAAGTGACAACAAATACATATCTATCAACAAGTGAATCTAAAAACCAAATGAATAAAAAATCTAATGAACAGAATAAACTGATGAATGAAATAGAATCAGGGGCATGGAAAGAGAGTGGACAGACAATTCTTGGAGGTAAGTGGGTGTGAGGGTTTGTGAAGAGATTGGACAAAGATCTTACACCTATGGATGAAGACAGTGGTGAAGTAAGGGCCTGAGGTGGGGTGGGAACCAGGAGGAGGGGACCTGTGGGGGGGGGGGGGAGAGGAACATCTGTAATAATCTGAACAATAAAGATCACACACACACACACACATACACACACACACACACACACACACACACACGAAGTTGAATAGAAAAAAAAAGAACTTAATAAAAACATAAAAACTGTCAAACAAAAATTTGATCAAAGACCAGAAAAAGAAAAGATGACACAATAAATTAGTTTGTTGGTTTTTTTTAAAAAAAAAGTGAAATAAAATCAAAATTAAAAAAGAGAACAGAGACTTCAGAAGAAATTTCAGGAACCACCCACAACAAACATTATAGAATTTTCAAAATTAGTTTAAGAAAGTCACCAAACAATTTAGCAACAACAATGAAGCTGAAGAAAGGAGAAAATCTGATTTTCCAGAGTTACAATATTATAATATTCAAAATTTCTGGTTTTCAATACAAAATTACAAGTCATCCAAAGAAACAAAAAGTATGGCCCATCTACAAGAAAATAAAAAGGATATCAATACAAAGTATCTGAGGAAGTTCCAACATTACTAGACAATGACTTTAAATATGTTCAGACTGCTCAAGGAAATCATGTCTGAAGAACTAAAGAAAGTATAAGAATTATGTCTTATCAGATAGAGAACATCAATAAAGAGATAAAAATTATTTAAAAGAAAAAAATAAATAAAAACTTTGGAGTTAAAAGGGCAATAACTGAATAAAAATTTACTATAAGAGCTCAAAAACAGATTTGAGCAGACAGACAAAGAATTCATGAACTTTATATTTGTAAGTCAATTGAGATTACCCAGTCTGTTGAACAGAAAGAACAAAGTGTAAAAAGAAACTAACAAATAAGAGACATGTGGGACATGATCAAGTATGACAACAGACACATCATGGGAATACTAGAGACAGAAAAAAAAAAAAAGGCAAAAGAAAAATTTAAAAAAAAATGACAAGTAAAAGTCATAAACTTCCAAATTTGGATGAAACCCAGATTTATATATATCCTAGAAGCTCAACAAATTCCAAATAGGATTACCTCAAAGAGACCCACATGAGGCACATTACAACTAAAATGAAGAAAATCAAAGACAAAGAAAGAATCTTGAAAGCAAAAAGTAACTATTTTTCACATAATCCCCAAGAAGATTAATAGTTGACTTCCATCAGAAACCATGGAGGCCAAAAGGCAATGGAATTGAATATTTAAAGTGCTAAAAGGAAAAATAAAAACTGTCAAACAAAAATCTGCAACCTATTCTTCAATAACAAAAAAAGACATTAATGTTTTTCCAGATAAACAAAAGCTGAGGAAACCATCACTAGCATATACACCCTACAAGAAATTCTAAAGGTAGTTCTTCAGGCTTAAATGAAAAGACACTAGATAATAACTCAATTCTACATGAAAAAAAAATAATAAACACTGGGGAAGGTAACTCACATAGGTTAATATAAAAGAGTATAAATTCATATTTTGTTTTCAACTTTTCCTTCCTATCTTATTTGAAAGAGAAGTGCACAAAGCAACAATTTTAAATTGAGGTTTATGGGCACAAAATGTATAAAGATACAATTTGTAGTAAGAGCATAAAGATTAAAGGCAAGCTCTCTAGAAACCAAGATTTTATATACCATTGAAATTAATTTGGTATTAATCTGAACTATTATAGATTGTTAAAATTAAAATGTTAACTGTAATCCCCAGAGAAATCAATAAGAAAATAACAAAAAAATATAGTAAAATAAATGACAAAGAAATGTAAAAGGTACAATAAAAATATCTATATAACAAAATAAAGCAATAATGAAAGATACACTGAAAACAAAAACCTAGAATATGAGTATGGCAGTGGATAAAAGAGCATATGGGGTAAATTATTATTGGAAATGAAAGATCAAGGAATGAACAATTTGGGGTAGAATTTTTATTCCCAGAGATATTAAAATGGCAGAAAAGAAAAGAGGTATCAGGTAGGAGGTGAAGGTCCAGGAGAAATTTCTCTACTAGGTGAGGAATAATAATAAAAAAGAAATGTGCTGATGAAGAAAACTACTGGTTTCAGCTAAGGTGGTAGGTAACAGAGATTGTCACATACACATTTGCAGAAAGATGACCTAAGTCTATTTTCCTCTTTTAGCACTATTGATTTCTTCAGCTTTTGTTTATCTGGGATAGAGTGGGATGGGTTTATCTGGGATAGAGTGGGATGGGTTTATCTGGGATAGAGAGGGATGGGTTTCAACAAAGGTGGTAGGTGATAGAGATCGTCACATAGACATCTACAGAAAGATGACCTAAGTCTATTTTCCCCTTTTAGCACTATTCCCACAATGTTTCCTTTTGTGTATGTAGCAGTGACAAGAATTGGGATCTCAGGCAATAACCATTAAACAGAACACTGAAGAAACACAAAAAGCATAGACTCATTAATTAGTATAGTATTTTAAGAACAATTTATGGTAAAAAACAAAAACAAAAAAACACCTGTTTAAAGACATTCATTCACTAAAGGTGCTTATAATTATGTGCTGTTATTAAGTTTAAAAGAGCTAATCTACTAAAATGAGCTTATAAAATTAAATTGTGCAAAGGTAAGAATATTCAAATGAGAGGTCTCTGTTGACTGTTTGAGTACTAAAGTCTCTCATTTTGTTTGCTACAGTTCTGGTTCCTGGCAGCTCCTAAATACAAATAACATCACATCAGAAAGGAGTTTTATTTATTTTCTTAATAAATTTAAATTTCAGAACAGTCCCCATATTCTAATGTGTTCTATTCACATTTCGAAGCAGCCACCTTCTCCTCATTCTGTGATTTTTATCACTTTAGTACACGGTTAAAATTACAGACCAGGCATATAAAATTTAATGTATATGTAACATTAAACTAGTTTCTTATCTTCCCAGTAACTCAGTTTCCTCATATGTAACCTGAAAAAAATAATAGTGCTCAGTATATAGCAAACAAGCATCAAATAAATGTTAGTTGATATTATTTAATATGCATATTTTCTATTTTATTTTTATCAAAGTAATAAGTACACATTGCTAAAAACAATGTTTTTAACACTCTTTTCTATATGTAGACTAATTGCCCAAACCAACACTTTAGGCAAATGATAAAAGCCCAAGATTTAATGAAGTTACCTGGTAACTTGCATGATTTTTGTGTATAGAAAATATAACCAATTTTGGTCCAGTTGAAAAAATGATCCTAAACAACACAATCTGTCCTGTAGGCCATTAAGCAATTTTGTATCTGAATCAAGAAAACAATATAAATTCAATATACAAAACAATAATTATTTTTCTCTATACTAGAAACAATTAGAAAGTAAAATAAAAACTGGTATTTTATAATAGCATCAAAATTATCTAAGATACAGAAAAGCATAAATAAACTGTGCAAATTTCTAAAAAAACTAAAAAACATTGTTGAAATTGATTAAAGTATACCTCAATAAATAAAGCAATAGACTTTGTTTATGAATTGGAAGAGTTGATATTATTAAGGTGTCAATTTTCCCCAAATTGATCTACAGATTGAAAATAATCTCAAACAAAAACCTAGCAAGTACAGTATTGTTACAAATATTCACAAGCTGAATTTAACATTTATGTAGAAATATAAAAATATAAATACCCAAAACAATTTGGAAGAGAACAAAATTGGAAGACTTATTATATTTGATAAAGCTATAGTAATCAAGATGGTATGGTACTAATATACAGATAAACATATAGATTAATGAGACAGTATAGAAAGTAAAAATGTATCTATACACATATGATCTTCACAAAAAAGTCAAATTAATTTAATAAGATAATCTTCATCATAATGGTGCTGTTAAGTCTGAAATCCAGAAAAAACAATGGCAACCTTTACCTCCCACAATGCAAAAATACTATCAATCACACATCTAACCTAAAGCTAAAAACTACAACCATAGGAGAAAATCTTTGATGTTTGGAGAGGCAAAGAATTCTTAAATAAGTCACCAAAGTTCAAATAAGAAAATAACAAAATTCATGAATTGGAATTTCTTAAAATTAAAAAAATCCTCTTCTTCATAATAAAAGAGAAAACTCTGGATTGGAGAAAATATTATATATTAGAGGCCCAGTGCACAAATGCACTGGGTGGGGAAGGGGGGGGGTTGGTTGGGGGGAAGGTCGCCCTCAGCCCAGCTTGTGCCCTCTGGCACTCTCGGATCCTTCAGGGGATGTTCAACTGCCAGCTGTCAGACATCCTTAGCACTGCCATGGAGATGGGAGAGGCTCCTGCCACCACTGCTGGGCTCACCAGCCATGAGCCTGGCTTCCTGCTGAGCAGTGCTTCCCCCTGTGGGAATGCACTGACCACCAGGGGGCAGCTCCTGCATTGAGTGTCTGCCCCCTGGTGTTCGGTGCGCGTCATAGCAACCAGGAGTTCCGCCATTCGGTCGATTTGCATATTAGCCTTTTATTATATAGAATATGAAAATGCCAGTAACTAGAAGGTAAGAACTCTTAAAACTCATTAATAAGACAAAAAAAAAAAGCAGAAAAAATGGACAATAAACATTAACAAATATTTCACAAAAGAAAATATATGAATGTTAAATAGGTACATGAAAAAATTTTCCACATCATTAGTCCTAAGGGAAATGTAAATTAAACCATAATGATATACTATTATACACTTATCAAAAAATTAAACACTAAAGACCTACAAGTGTTGACCAGCATGTGGAACTATAAAAACTCTCATGCATTGCCAGTGGAGTAGAAAATGGAACTGCCCATTGGAAACCCATTTGGAGAGAGTAGCTCAACTATTCCATGGCATTGCAGCCTTAGCATATATGTGACCAAATAGCCCTTAAGGTCCTGTAGTCCTTCCTCAGGTGCATGCCGTAGGTAATAGCCCACAGAGGTACAAATGTGGAAATTCCTGATATGATTTCCCCAAAGGGGCCTGTGATTACAGACCCATTTTCCAGGACCTTCTCCCTATGTGCTCCTTAGATAAAACCCCCAAAAGTTTACCAAAACCCCACTCTTTTTTGTTGAATTGACCTATTAAGCTTTATCCTGGGAAGCCCAAAGCACTATACCCAATAAAGGCATATACCCAGGTCCTGCCACAATCTCTGCCTGCACCCTCCCCTGAATGCCCCACGTGACTGCTTGAGGCATGCCATGTAATTCCTCTAGGACTTGTAACAAATGCCTCTATTTCAATTCCCTGTGGTCTGTTGTTAAATCATCTGACACCTCAGTGCCCTATTTAACAAATGTTGATACAGTAGTCACAGCAACAAAGTTTAAGAGTTTTAAAATATAGTATGAAATATTAATTTATGATACACATCCAGGCTAGGAGTATTTAGCTTTCCTAAGAATTACACAACATATATAAAGACATATGTTCACACGAAGACCTATACTCAAATATTCAAGGTAGCTTTGTTTATAATAGACCAAACCTGGAAGCATTCCAAATGTCCATCAAGGCATAAATGGAACATATGCTTTCAGTACAAAAATATGTGGCTAACTGTGCATACTCCCTTGATATGCCATACCAAAAATAGAAAATTTAATGAATGAATCTGAGAGGCACAAAATTCAATACTGTAAAAAGTCTGTCAGCAGTGTGCTTTGCAATAACATGGCACTCATCAGTCCAAATACAACAGCCTGAGGCTCACCATTTTATCTCAAACAAAATACCCATGGACATTTCTAATGTGTACACCAAATAATGGCAATGACTAATATAAAAATGCTATAAATTATTATCAGAAAGGGTTTAAGTGAAGACAGTGATGCTGATGGTTAAAAACATAGGAAAAGACAATGACTTGATATATGTGTGAAGACTTGACCATCATGGTTCTGATCATACAAACTGACCCCTTTCCCTGTTAATTCTCAAGTATTCTTATTCAATACCAGTGTCCATAAACATAACAAGACATCATAGAAAGACCAAAAAAGTGTTTTGAATTTCATCAAGGGATAATAAACAAGTTTATTCTTTTAAACTCTATTATTTGTTCTCTCTTCAGAAATACCCATATAAATTTCACTTATATAAAAGTTACTATATATCACACATTTTCTGACTCTACTTATTTTACTACTGATATTTTCTCTCTCTCTCTCTCTCTCTCTCTCTCTCTCTCTCTCTCTCTCTCACACACACACACACACACACACACACACACACACACTCTAGTAATTACTGGGGAAGTACTATGGCAGATGAAAGAAGGAAATTCAAGTAAAGTGAATTATTCTTATTTTTTTGAGCTATTTAAATTGCCTGTCCACCAGAGTAATGATAAACTAGTTCATCTAACATCAGTCTATTAAATAATTTCTCCACAAAGACAAATTTGCCTGGCACAACCCAGTATGATTCTCAAATGAGGGAAAAAAAAACTTATTCAGAAGTATCTGGTAGAACAAAAATAAATTCAAAGACAAAGAAACACTGAACAGACCATCCAACCTCAGAGAGAAGGCAGATGTAAGAGATCAGCCAAAGGATAACCAATGGACAGGAACACTGGGTCAGTGAGGGTCTTGTCCTGAGGGGTGGGAGTGGCCAGGGAGGGGTTGACTAAGAGGGAGAGAGGAGACATATGTAATACTTTAAACAATAAAAAAAAAAAAAGAAAAAGAAAAAAGTAGTAGTTGGTAGTATAAACAAAGTCAGGGAGCACTCACAGTCAGTCCCTCTGCCCTAACAGTCACGGTGATTAATGAAGGAGGTAACTAACACCACTGTACAACAGATGGTATGAAGCATAGCAACTTTCTGCAATGCATGTTGTGGCTGCTAACCTGAATAAGGCATGAGAATGGATGCAACTTATCGGGTCTAGTAATAATTAATGTCGTTTTTAAACATTCGTTTAAAATCTTGCTTGGCGTTGACTTGTATTGACATAACCTTCAAACACGTGGTATCTACAGAACGTGTGAAGTGCAATTAACAAGTTTTGCTTGAAAAAGTTTGTGTTTGGTTTGGTTTTTGTTGCAAAACTAGGGCTAAGAAGATGGCGGATGAAGAGCATATTCGGCACTGCATGCTTTACGAGTTCCAATTAGGAAGAAAAGCAAGTGAGGCTGCAAAAAACATCTGTAGTGCTCTTGGTCAAGATGCAGTTAGCGCCAGAAAATGCCAGCGTTGGTTTGAGAAATTTCGCGAGGGAAATTTTTCGTTAGATGACAAGAGTGGTAGAGGCCGTGTGTCCAATTTTGATCAAGAAGCTCTTCAAGCTCTTTTGGTGCAAAATCCTCAAATTACCCAACAAGAGCTTGTGACAACTTTAAATTGTTCACAAAAAACAATTTCCAATCAATTGCATGCACTTGGCAAAGTCCAAAAGTTTGGAAAATGGGTTCCTCATGAGTTGACCGACAACAACCGTAATCAAAGAGTCACAATTTGCAGTTCGCTCCTCTCTCGTCAAAACCGTCTGCCGTTTTTAGAGCAAATTGTTACCAGAGATGAAGAATGGGTGCTGTATGTTAATTTGAAAAGGTGGCCTCAATGGTTGGACAAAAATGAGGCTCCGCAGCCCACGCCAAAACCTGACTTGCATGCGAAAAAAGTGATGTTGTGTGTTTGGTGGAATTTTAAAGGAATTCTTCATTATGAACTTTTACCATCTAACAAAACCATTACAAGTGCAGTGTATAGTGCCCAATTGGAAAGGTTAGCCCCAGCTTTAAGAGAAAAAGATCCCGCGCTGATTAATCCGAAGGGCGTAATTCTTCACCACGATAACGCACAACCGCATACTGCAAGAATCACTGCTGAAAAACTGCGCCAGTTGGAATGGGAAGTTCTCCCTCAACCTGCATATTCTCCTGATATTGCCCCTTCCGATTACCATTTGTTTCGTTCTTTGCAAAACTTTCTTCTTGGAAAAAAATTTAATAATGAAGAATGCCTCAAAAATGCATTGACCGAATTTTTTGCATCAAAATCACAAGAATTTTACAACAGAGGGATTAAAATGCTTCCTGAGCGTTGGGCACAAGTAGTAGAAAACAACGGCAACTATACTGTTGATTAAATTTTGTTGTATTGTTTAAATAAATTTGATTTAAAAAAGAATTAGAAAACGACATTATTACTAGACCTAATACAACAAATGAGACAGTGATGGTAAAAATCTAGATGTTAAAGAATAACACAATAAGCATAGATGACTTGCCCCTAGATACTGGCTAAGATTTTAAATTCCAGGAGCTTAGAAAACCCAGCCAAAGGTTGTATTCTTTCTTCAAAGTCTGTAACAGGATCGTGCAACTGCTCCAAACACAGCATGCACCACATGACCAATGCGTCTGGCACCACACCATTATGTGAAATGCTACAACTTTGACACACCAGCCAAGAAAAATATGAAATTAAATGAGATGTATAAAAACAATCTTGTGTCAGCATGAGAACAGATTTTTTGGGGGAAAAAATTAGACTCTTGCTTTATAACCTGCTTAGGCCAAAAAAGAATCTAACCACTGGTCCAATTGTGATCACAATTTCAAAGACAGCCTATTCATAAAGTACTTAATTGTTGCCTCCTTTCTCCTGCAATTTCCTGCTCTTATTTGCCCAGAGTTATAGACATTATATTGTAAGGATGATCTTATACTTTCGGGAATATGAGGAAAAGGAGAAAAGATCTTAAAGGCATTTTTATCTATTATTTAAAAATATCTTCTTAATTCAAATAAAGATTGAAATAAATGCAACTATTGCTTGAATACCTATTACTAGTTATGTGTTAGATTTTTTTTTTTTTTGGACATAGTTGTGCAGTTATACATATGAGTGCCCAACCAAGGTGCAAGGGGAGAAGGGATCTAAAATCTTACTCCAGGACAAAGGGCCTCCTCCTTCTAATTTGCCTGTTCATGGGTGGTGCCTATTTGCAATTTGTCTGCTGGGGGATGAGGGATGATTTTACTAAGTCACACAGACATAGTGGCATGCAAGCTGGGATCCTAAATATGAAGATAAACTATTCAAAATTTTAAAAACTTTACAAGTATAGGAAATCAAAATAGGAACTAAAAGCTGTAAGTAACATTTTTTAGAAGGCTCAGAAGGCTGACCCTTCAAGAAAGGGCAGGATTAGCTCTTTGAAGAGAAGGTTGTAGGCATCATGGGACTGCAGTTAAATGAAACCATAGTCAGCATATCTTCAAGAATCACATCATTCATTTAAATTTGCATGAAATTTGAGCTGTGCTCAATAACTGAGAAAATACATTTCTACTCATGTACTTTTATCAGTACAAGAAATATTTTTTTTAAATATCCCCAAAGAGTAAGAATTATTTGCCTCACAGAAAATATATTTCTGCTCAGAATTTTGCCTCAAGTTATTATAGTATGATTCAGTGTTTTATATTAAAAGTATTGTCAAAAAATATGGGTTGATTGGTTGTTTTTTTAAAATGTCCTTATTCCGCTGAATAGTCACATGTAAGTATTCTACAAAAATAAAGTAAGTAAGGTAATCACAGAGTATTGAGGAAAAGATAAAAGATGTATGCCATGAAGATATGCAATACACTGATATGAATGATTCTTAATGGGAAGAAATCATGGAGAAAATTCCTATTTTTTTCCTTCTATACATCTATACATAGCTGCATTAGTTTAGAATAACTTTTACATAACAAATCTCAAAACAATGACAGAAGACTTCCATGTTTTTCTCTCATTTAATTATCAACGCTATGATTATCCCACCATTTAAGTTCACCCATGTAAAAGAAACCTTACTGATTTTCTTCCATGCCTTTAATCCCTTAGTTATCAAAATCACTCCCTTTCTTTTCAATGTCTTCATTTTCTGCTTGCCCTTCATTCCATTTTCTCCCTCCCTAATGTCCAATGCTCTAAGCCACTTCCTAACAACCAACATTGTTCAAATCCACCCTAGTACAATCTATGTCTTTTACACTCAAATATGTTTATAAATGAGGTCAACTATTTTTGTGCAAACTGTATTCCTTTATTATAAACCTACATACCAAAAGTCCCAAAGTGTAGCCAAAGGGGAACAGATGAAAAGGGAGCAACCAGGATGGAAAGGACAATAAAAATGAAGCCTGTGACAAATAGAAGGGCTCCCCCAAGGTCATGCAGATGTTGTTTCTCTGCTTAGAATACCACTCCTTCATATCACCACCCACTTGGGTTTCCCAACCATCATTCTCTCATTTGTTGTCTTCCGCTCTGCAAAGACTGACCAGATTTCTTACTACTTTTGGGGCCCCCATAATCCATTTAACTAACTGTTAAGGCACTTACCATGATTCCTTGAAGGTGGGCTGAGGGGGGGGAAGAATCATATCCATTGTATTGCCCCATGTGCCTTGAAAACATGGAAGAAATGAAAAGGAGGGAGGGAGAGGAGAGAAAAGAGAGAGGAAAGGAAGAATAACAAAGGAAGGATAATGAATATAATGTTTAATTCCAAATAAGAGAAGTCATTAAAAATATAATAGGTTTATTAAGACATTTTAAATAATGTCATGTAGGAAAGAATATTCTTATTCTTCATTGTTGAAAGAGCAGAAGAGGACCAATGGTAAGAAGATTCAGAGAGGCAGTTTTTTGTGTGTGTTTTTAAAATTTATCTTTATGGTTGAAAGCATTATAGGATGTCCCCTTTTTTCTTCCATTGATGCCCTCTACCCTGCACCTGCCCCCAAGGACTTCACCTCATTATTGTGTGTCCGGAGCAAAAGAGGGGAGGCAAAGACAGTTTTTGATTCACACAATAAGAAAGAATTTTATAAAATTAGAGTTGTCTGAAATAGGATCAAGTACTCTGAACTTGGTCTCTGAAAATCTTAATATAAAGCTCAGAAAATTATTTTAAAGAGATTATTTGTGTGCAATTCACACAGTGGATAATAGTTGGACCAGAATAATAATGACAATACTAGAACTTTCAAGCTTGGGATATATTCACTTGTAGATTTTCAACATTTTCAGGAGAGGCAAAATGTCACTTATGCTATTTTTCTCTCTCCTCTAATCAGCCCTGCTCAGAGGGTAGTATTTTCAACAAATATTTATTTTACAAATATGCACTGGTCTTCTGGAAGAACAAAAACATTTCATGAAATCCTTATGGTAAGTTATCACATTACACAGATTGACATCTGAAAATAGTTTTTTAAAGGACAAGGCAATGAGACATACCACAAGCAAATACTTTTTTGACTATTGTACATGAGAGAAAAAGAAATTCAAAATATATGAACCATATTTCTCAAAAAATTGCCTGAGATGTGTAAACAAAAGCTATGAGCAGACTACATAAAAATAATGGCAATTTCTAAATATAGTCATTACACATTCATATTATGTTTTTAGCTTGTTACATGTGGATATATCTAGATTGTTTTGTGTTGATGAAAAGTTGTACAACTTTTTTCCAATATTTGAAATTTGGCAAAGTTTTAAGTGACTTTTTCCACTATTTATTAAGCCCATATGAATTTCAAGGGTTATTTATGAGAATGGTTTGATTTTTTTTTTTTTTGGAAGGTTCCTAGTAATGGATTTGTTTATAAAAGCATGTAAATGCCTAGAAAATGTACTTGATTAAACAAATTTTTCAAATAAGTTTTTCCATCAGAAGGAACATTAATTCTGAATTTATCTTAAGGTCTGGGATTCTAATCCCTCTCTGGCCATGTTTCTTTAGCAGTTCAGCCATCTCCTAGTGCCCACTTCCTGCCAGGGACTTCATATGTGTACCAATGCAGATTGGCTGAGTTTGCTTCCTAAAAAAAATTTTTTGATTGAGAAAAGACTAATCAGGAATTGGACTGGGCTTGGTATAGCCCCATGTGAACTAGACAGCTGATGTCCCAGCTGGTCTTACTTAAGGCTAAATAGCCTAGATTTCAAGGAAAGAAACTGATGTTCAACTTCTCTGGGAACTAGGCACTACATTATTGATGCCACAGGACCAAACTAGGAGTCTTACCAAAAGAAAGTGATGATGAAAATCCAATTATTTTCTATGAGACCTTAAAACTGTGCTTTTCATTATAAAAGTGCCAAAGAGTTCAATATTCTTAGCATATTTTATTTAAAATAATCTGAGAACGTGAAGCTATGCACAACTGCTAATTTCCACAACTTTCTGAACATAAAGGAGACAGACTGACTTAATTGTAGTGTAGGAAAAAGGTTGTACATAATTTTATGGATAATGCAAAGGAATGTTGAGTAGCTTTACTGATTTTTTTTTATTGTTTAAAGTATTACAAATAGTAGTACATTTTTTTCCAATTGACCTCCCCCAGCCTTTCCTATCCCCCAACATATGCCCTCACTCCCCTCCCAGTATCTTGCATCCATTGGCTATACTTATATGCATGCATACAAGTCCTTCGGTTGATCTCTTACCTCCCCTATCTCAACCCTCCCAGCCTTCCTGAGACAGTGTGTTTGATGATTCTCTGCTTCTGTATCTATTTTTGTTCATCAGTTTATAATGTTTTTTGTTATCCATACATGAGTGAGATCATGTGGTATTTTTCTTTCACTGACTGGCTTATTTCATTTAGCATAATGCTCTCCAATTCTATCCATGCTGTTGCAAATGGTAAGAATTCCTTCTTTTTTATAGCAGTGTAGTATTCTATTGTATAGATGTACCATAGTTTTCTAATCCACTCATCTGCTGATGGACACTTACAAAATCTTAAGCAATTGTAAATTGTGCTGCTATGAACATAGGGGTGCATATATCCTTACTGATTGGTATTTCTGTCTCTGTTGAGTATATTTTAAAAAGGTATTTCTTTCACATGAAAACTGTGTTAAAGTGATTATTCAATTTTCAATAGAAACCATCTTTAATTTTTTTTTAATTTTTGGAATCTAGTGTAATCAAATAATATGCTCCAAAAATATGTTTTTACCACCTCTTCAAACCAATACTTTTAAACATGTTAGGGTATTTTATTCACTTGTGTGAATCTCGTCAGCATGGCTAGTTGTGAACCTGAGGAGGGGCAGTGAAGAATTAAAGAGAACAGATAAGAGACTATATCTGGGGCCAGGTGGGACAGTGATGCAGCCTGTAAGCCGAGTATTTCATTGTCAGATCCCACAAGGCAAAGCAAGGGCATGGTCAAGATGTTTACGATGTTGTCTAGAGCAGTGTTTCCCAACCTTCTCTCATGATGAGAATCACCTGGTGGAGTTGTTAAAACACAGATTCCTGAATCCCAACTAAGAAGTGCTAAACTAGAATTTTTGGGAACATATAGGTAAAATTGTATACTTAACTAATGCTCTAAGACAGATTTTATATACAGAGCACTAAGTTAGGTATGCAATTTTACCTATATGTTCTCAAAAATTCCTAGTTTAGCACTTCTTAGTTGGGATTCAGGAATCTGTGTTTTAACAACTCCACCAGGTGATTCTCATCATGAGAGAAGGTTGGGAAACACTGCTCTAGAGTTTCAAATCTACTTAATTACAAGCACCTGAGGACTCTATCAAGATTTGTTTCAACAGCACTTGCTGCACCTCCCAGCCTATATCACTCAGCCACCTGGGACCACAGGCACAGACTATAAAGTCAAGCTTACAACTATAGCCTTTGGCTATAATTGTGTGTAGAGGGCTTTGCCCTCCAAGTTGGAACCTTCACGTGGCTTTGCCACAAGAGGACCATGCCCCCTCATCAGTCCGAGGCTTGAACCTGTCCAAATGCTATAGCCACTCTCCACACTTGTTGAAGACATGGCAGCCCTGGTGCTCTAATCCAGTGTTTCCCAACCTTCTCTCAGGATGAGAATCACCTGGTGGAGTTGTTAAAACACAGATTCCTGAATCCCAACTAAGAAGTGCTAAACTAGAATTTTTGGGAACATATAGGTAAAATTGTATACTTAACTAGTGCTCTAAGACAGATTTTATATACAGAGCACTAAGTTAGGTATGCAATTTTACCTATATGTTCTCAAAAATTCTAGTTTAGCACTTCTTAGTTGGGATTCAGGAATCTGTGTTTTAACAACTCCACCAGGTGATTCTCATCATGAGAGAAGGTTGGGAAACACTGCGAGTCTAATCCCACCACCCACTGAATCAGCTGAACAATCCAATGGGAGCTGCTTTAAACAGCATAATTTGTAAAAGGAGCTATTTATTATGCATAGTATATAAACCATTTGATATGCAGAGGCTTAGTAGAATGAAATGACCAGGAAGTTGAAGATATTTTAAAAATCCAAGGATATTGATGATTTTAGTTATTGCAGTTCTAAGGATTGTTTTGTTTTGTTTTGTTTTTCTTAACCACGAAGTTACTAGCCCCCATATTTGTATTTTCCTTCCTCTTTCTTTAATTTTTTTTTCAGTTCAAAATTTTACAGGATTCTCCAGAAATCTTAACTTTTAAAATATGAATAATATTTTATAACAAGATCTGATACAAAGTCCATGGGATCACACCATTCTTTTCTCCTCAGGTAACGTATTACTCCTATCATGTATCAGAGCAAGACAGGAAAGCAAATAACCTTTACTACCTTCAAGTTACATACAACATAATGGTCAAAGATCTTGAAAGTTCACTGAACTTTTAGTCTATAAAATGTTTTAGCAGCATGACCATTCCTCTACTAGATTTATATCTACCCATCTGCTGAGAGCTAGGCTAATGACCAGAAATAAAATCCAGGAAACAGTGTGGAAGCCACTGCCACTATCACCTTCCTTTGACTAACCCTGGCATTCTAAGAGTAAGAAAGGTAGCCAAGGCAAGAGTTGAATCTTCACTTGATTTACTTCCCTCCCTCATAGCCTTCACATCTTCTTTGTGCATGATACACTGACTCTGCCCACTTTGCTCCTCCTTTCCTTATTCCCATTAGATGGAAAGTTTCTTGAATCTCCTCCAAGTTGCCCAGCACCATGCCTTGTACATAAGTGCTTAGTGAATGCTTCTTGAATTATAAAACTTGTGCTGATAAAAAAAAAAAAAAAGGAAACCGTAAAATATTATCAAAAGAGCAAAACAAAACTTTCAGAGGAATATTGATTTTAATAGTGAACCTATCTGAAAACAAGGTATTTCACACTTAATTTTCTATAATGTCATGTGCACAGTAAGCCCACTAAGTGTTAAATTTCTACTGGTCAGACAATATATAGGGGCATTAAGACAAATAGGGAAGAAAGAGAGTACTTTCAACACCTTAATTAGAAATTATTCCTCTGAAAATCCAAGAGATAGAATCTGATTTTATTTCACCACATGTGGCAGATGGAGGTAGGTGAGCAAAAGTTATTTCCTTTCTCCTGCTCTGCTGGTCATCTTTCTTCCTCCATGACAATCTGAAAATTCCAGCTATTCAATTTACTAGCATCACTTGCCAATAGGTGAGAAAGAAGGGGTTCCACAGAGAAGCTCTTGATGATAATATTCACTCTGATTAAAAAGAGCAAGACTCCTGAGGATGTTAGTGTTACCCAGCTTCCCCTTCCTCTCTGTCTTTCCATAGGTCCTGTCCTCAGCCTGTCGCAATCATCTTGAAATCATGAAAAAGATGCTTAGGATCAAAGGCAAAACAGAGCCCAGCAAAGAGTAAGGATTGAAGGAGCCTTGGACTCCCAATTCTGGACTCTTAAGTGAGACGATGTAAAGCCCCATTGTTTAAGTGACATTTACCTAATTATTCTGTATCATAGGTAAGGTTCTCTGCTAAACACTATATATATGTATCGGCTTATTTTATTCTGAAAATGCCATGTAGATGTCTGGGCCCTGTTTCTATGGGAGTCGAGGGGTACAGTTCCATCTCAATGTCATAGTAAACAGCAGGCTCAAGGTTCAAAACCATAATTGTCTGAGACAGAATAGTCTAAAATTTAACTATATTTTAACACTTATTAATTTGTTCAATTCTCATCGTTTGTCAATTTGAAATGGAAAGTACACACAAGCAATTATTTCAATGCAATTGAGCCTTACTGTACTTGAAAAAGATGGCATATGAGAGCAATATAAGGGAAACATCTTAATGAAGATTTTGCTATAACCTGGGCAGGTAACATAATCTCCCAAGAGACTTGGTCTCACCTCAACTGTAGGACTATGCATTTCTAATATTCAATAGGACAGTTTCATAGGTGGACACAATAAATATCAATGTATGGAAAAGTACATGAATGAATGCTGACTGCTGGGATACACAAGGAAGTACACACATGAAGTTCAGGCCAAATTATTATTTTTCCCTAGGAGGCTAAAGTAGCAAGTAGTATGTCAAGTGTTTCTTGGAAGGAAGAAAAAAAGAAAGAGAGGAAGAGGGAGAGGAGAGACGAACTTAAGAGAAGCTCGGACATAATTTTATTACAGCCACATCTGAATATTGTAGCACTGGTCTAGTTCCCTCACACCATCTCATTGAATTTTAGAGTCCAAGTGATCATATAGACAAGGACACATTGTGTTGTTCACTCCTGCAGTGTCAGCCAGTAGCTCTCCTGATCTTGACTTCTGATATCTCTGATCTTTTATGGGTAGAAACACAACCCCGGAATCTGTTTCCTTGATGCCATCTGGCTCACCTTCCCACTCCCACCATTTGCAGTAGTTGTAGATTTCCAGGATAAAATAATCACCAGGGATGATTTCAAACTACCAACCAAGGGACACTGATCAAAGTGTGTGGGGAAATATGCATAATGAGCTGTCTGGAATCTTTATGCCATATCATTGCCTCAAAACACATAGAGGAAGAGTCAGAGTAAAGATTATAAATTATTTAATTTCCCTTCAGATGACAAAGGCAGGAAGTAGTCTGAGGGGTTACAAATTTGCAGATACAAATGGCCTCAGAGCCCAGACAATTAATATTACCGGAACACAGGGCAAAAGTGTTAAGGGTAGAAATAGTAAGGCCAGTGATGAGCTAGAGAGATAATGTGAACTACTTCAAAAAAGACATTCAAAGTCAGGATTGTTTAAAATCTGAGCTGACTCCACACACATATACACTCACACCCAAACCCACACACACACACACACATCCAAATACTGGAATAAGGTGTGAGCCACCAGTTTTTAAATTCTGCTTCTCTGTGACTCAAAAATGAGTAATTATACTCTATGTTTGAGGATTGTGTGCAAACCAATTATTCAGGAATCTTTCAAATGAACTTTGCCCATGTAGTTAACCTTTATCATGGTCCTGTGAAACAATATTATCTTCACTGTAACAAAACAAACATTATGCGACAAAATCCTATTGATGTTTTCATTGCCTGTTATCCTTAATTAACCCAGCAGAGCAAGCCAAATGTCTGCTTTGAATTTCAAGTTGCAATTTTTGTAGATTCTATACTCCTCGTGAACACAAAGGTGCCCTACTTGAAAATGTTAATCTCCAAAGCAGTATTAGTTACTAAGCTACCAACTCTATTTCCATGGTTTTAAAAAATATCTCAGACAAAGATTTGGAATGAAGATATCCAAAATCTGGGACCAATCAAGAAATCACTCCCTAAAAATCTTGTTAGCTCCATTAAGTGTTTCCATCTAAAAAATGAGTTTTACTTTAGAACAATTCCAAATCCTTTGAATTAATTTTCCATTCTCCTTTTCACTGTGCCAGCACTTCTTTTCATATATGCCTCTGTTTTTTAACCAGCCTGGTAGATGTTTTAAAATTTTAATGAGTAAATTTAAGTTCTTAAATTATTCCAAAAGGATAGGATTATACTAATCTATTTTGGACAATGTATTACTCTTTAAAGTAAATCACCAAGCAACCAAAGTCTATATTCCAATAAAAATCACCAGAGTACACCAAAGACTATCTAAATATTTCATAATTGTTTTAAATTTGCTGTTGCCAGTCTTTATAATCTACATAAACGTGCAGGGTTTTTCAAAGAAATACAACCTTGAATGGTCAGCTATGTAAATCTTATCAAAGCCCTTTCAAAGGAAAGTGTTATTTATCCATATGGTTTGAAGCATATGCAGGCATCCATTCCTGTAAATCAAGGACTTCCACATTGTGTTCTAGAATTCTACAGTTGGGTTTTAAGATCCAGGCCAAGCCAAGGTGGCAGATTTCAAGAGTCTCTTACTACCACATAAATCAGGGAATTTGGCTTTATATATTGGGGATCTGCCAAAGATTTCATTTGAAAAACAAGAAAGGTTTCTGATTCTTAAAGAATATGAGAACTGTACTGTAACAATGCTCTGTTTTATACTTAAATCAACCCTGAGCATCAGAAAACTTTGTGATTACACTACTACTATACTGATTCCAGGTCAGTAATGGCCCTATTGTTATTAGGAAGCACACTAAGAAACAGTTGTACTATAAAACCTTTACTGTGATGGACTACTAGTCACTGAGGTCTCTGCACACCAAGTACCTCTGTGCTCCCATATGCAGCAGCAGTTGAAAAAAATATTTTAGAGTTTAAGCTGGATAAGTAAAGTTTTACCTGTGATATTGGAGAAAGTATATGCAGGCATCCATTTATGTCTTTTTATTTCTACCTTGTAGAAACTTGGAATGAAATCCTTGTCACAGATATAAATAGTTTATATATACAACTTTCTGACTTGAGTTCTGGTTTCTATTTTTGTGTCCATATATTAACTTATACTTCCACCAGGCTAGATGTTTTTTATTTTATCACATGTTGTATTATTTAAGTATAAGACTGATTATATATAACAAAGATCGGAAATGTCTAGGTAGAAATGTAGTTTCTCTCATGTGAAAGGGATTTGCTTCATGAGAATGTCTGGGCCTCAAGTTCCCTCTATCTCACCCTCAAACCTATGGTGTGGTCCTAATTTGCATACTCCACAGTGGTGCACCCCATGTCCACACCCCCTGTAGCAGGACAAAGGCTGGGACAGAAGTGCAGCACAGCCTTTCTCCCCAAGGACACACCAGGAAGTTGTTCACATCAGTTCCACACATAACACATTGGACAAATATAGTCACACATATAATTTTTATATCTGTGTCTTCATCTGTGGGTTCTAGTAAGATAAAAAGAAAGCAGAGAACAGACATTGGAAAAAGAAAAGAAATAAATCCATTTTCTTAGTATTATAGCCTAAGTCACTGGTTCTCAAACATAATCAGATTCACCAGGAATATGCTTTTTAAAATCACAATTTCCTAGACAACCAACACTGACTTTCTGAACTAGAATTTCAATGAAAGAGGCCTACTAATCTGTATATTTGATAATCACTCCAGATTATTTTAATCATCAGGTATATTTGAGAAACAATGGAGTTAATTAACCCTATTGTTTTCAATAAGAAATCTATCCTGAAACTAAGTGATTCAGCTATAATTATCTCTTTCAATCAACTGGAGAATAAAAAGTAACACAATAAATATTATCACCCTTTGCTTGTCCTCAACATCCAACACATACTCTTCTAAGGGCCTCTTTCCTTGTCTGGACTCTCTCTTTTTAATTCATGCCTGACATTTCCTTTTAAAGTAGGCTTTTTCATCACAGTACTACTTGAGCTCACCTCCATATTCCTAAACACAGCCAACCATAATACCAGTGTTATTCTTGATGGAACATGGTGCCAATGAGGAAACAAACAGCCATATTAACAACAAATTACATTGCAATAAATATGACAATTGCTATGGTGGGGGCAGGTACAAACTGCTCAAGATAATGAATAAAGTGATGATATCATTGAAATCTCAAAAGAAGCCTCAATATAAAGACATTGAATAAATGAAAGAAGAAAAGCAAAGATGCCCAGGCTAATATGAACAGCAGAGTCACCAACGGCTTTTTGCAGCTCACAAGATTACACTGAAACCCTGATCAGAAACGTTTGGGGAAGTAGTATATTCTCTCTTAAGTCCTCCCAGTACCATTTTCCTGCTATTTTCAAGACTGACCTCTCTTCAGGAAACCTCTTGATCAGCACTCCATGATACTGACCTGGTCACCATCAGAAAGGATCTTCCCTGTTTGAATTCTGAAGCCAGACAATTCAGAAACAAACAAGGTTCTCAGAGGCAGGGCTTCTCACTAGGCTCTCAAATTCTGTGGGTTATATGAACATCAGGCCAGAATAAACAGTGATTCTTCTCAGTGCCCCATAGCCAAATCCTGACTTGCTCCAATAAGTTTAATCACATTGATTATGTGTTTAAAACTCCACAGCATTCTAAAGTATGTTTATTTACAGTGAAAATTATTTCTTATTTCTAACTTTACAAAGAAACAATGAGAAATCTGATTAGTATTACAGAAATAAAGAAACCCCACCCACAGGCATTCCACAGTTTTTGCTTTCCATGGTTTCAGTTACCTGTGATTAACTGTGGTCTAAAAATATAAAATGGAAAATTCCATAAATAGACAATTCATAAATTTTAAATTGCATGCCATTCTGTGTATTGTGATGAAATCTCACACCATTTCACTTCTCCCCTCCCAGGATGTGAATCATACCTTTGTCCAGTGTACCCTGGCTATATATGCTCCCCACCTGTTAGATGTTTAGTAGCCATCTAGATTATCAGATTGACTGTCACATTATCACAGAGTTTGTATTCAAGAAACCCTCATTTTACCTTTTAATGGCCTCAAAGCCCAAGAGTAGTGATAGTGGCAATTCGGACATGCCAAAGTGAAGCTATAAACTTTATCATAGGTATGTATGTACAGGAAAGAAAATAGTATATATAGATTCCAATACTATCCACAGTTTCAAGGGTTTGGGGATAGTATCCACATAAGGGGTTCTGGAACTTATCTTGGATATGGGAGGAACACTGTGTATTTATTGCCACATTGTCAGGCTTATATACATTCCAGAAAGTAAGATATATTTACTTATCCTTCAATCTTCAAACTAAAAAAAAACATGCACTCTCAAAACCATACTTACCAGGAGGTGAACAGTATAGGCTGATACATAGAGCTAGTATGGAGTTTAAAGCTATGTCACTAAACAAGTGATCTAAGCAGTGTTTCCCAAAGTGTGGTACATATACCCCCAGGGGTACGGGAAGAGTTTGGTGGGGGTACACGTTACACGGGAGTTTGGTGGGGATATGCACTGCACCTTGCTTAGCTGCGCCTAATTCTACATTCTCATGAGTACGAAGAGTACTCAGCATTATGAAAACTACAGAAGGGGTACACATATGTCAAAAGTTTGGGAAACACTGATCTAAAGGAAAAAGACTCCCACCCTAGGTATCCTAATAGACTTTAACATAAAATGGAGTCATAGCAAAATATTCTGAGAAGTAGAGCCTTTATAACCAACGTAGAAAAAAGGAAAAGAGGATTCAGGAGTTCATGCCCAGGTATGTACATTCAAAATAAGCATGTCTAGACCGTCCCTGGTATTAAAAATTAATAACATTTTATTTGAGTTCTTACTTTACGTGCAATTGTAACACTTAAGGAGATATATACTATGTTAATTCATATATATATCTGAAATTATTTCCTATATGCTATTAAAAAAACACAGACCTTTGCAATAATTAAAACAATCTCATTTCCCATTGTGAATTTGGCATACAATATACTCATTACAGCTAAAATAATTCAGGAATATTTTGCCATTTCTGCAATGAATATTTCTGCAAAGGAATATTTCTGCAATGAAATACAGAGTTTTAAGTATTATGAATCAGAAATTAAAGCATCACAATGGGGGCAGAGAGGACATTTGTAATACCTCCAACAATAAAGATTAAAAATAAATAAATAAAGCATCAGGTTTTTCAGATGATAGAATTATTTATCTAAAAAATTCCAGACAACATAAAAATTATTAAACTTAATAAGATAGTTTACTTAGTGACTGGACACTAGAAAATATAGGGAATTTTTCCATATGTCAGGAACTACTATTTAGTAAATACACAATTTAAATATAAAGAAAATATAAATTATATATTATGCATGGAAACAAAAAATAATAATTTTAAGGAATCCATAAAAATAAGTCTAATATTTGAGGAATATAAAAATTTTGATTATTCCAAGTAATTATGTTCATTACTTAGAATAATCAATATGTAAGAAATGTTGATTCTCTATATTGATTAGTATGCTTTCAATAAAAGTCAAAATGGAATTCTTGGCATATACTGAATTGACTAAATATTTTTAGAAAAATAAATAGATAAAATAAAGAATAAATTGGGGGCAGAAATGAGCAGGGGAGGATTAATTAGCACTTTTACATTTTAAAATATAGCATAAAATTAAAATATTATCATATATTATGACTAACAATCCTAACATAAAAACCCAGGGTCCGTAATGACCAAATGAAGGCTCAACCAAAAACCAGAAATCAGCACTGACTGCCGCCAGTGCAGGCACAGCAATCCAGACTTACTACCAAGGGAGCCGCAGATCACGCCCAGAGAGAGGCCCAGAGAGAGAGGCAGGGTCTGATCCACAGCCTTCGTGGCAGCTGCTGATCAGCCATTACCTCTCTCTTTTTCTTGCATCCACGGGGCTACTGATAAGCCATGCCTCTCTGGTCAGGCCCAGAGATAGGCCAAGAGATGCTGACTGGCATAGAAACTAACCAATCAGAACCAAATCTGGGTGTACTGTGAAGCTGCCTAAGAGGCAGAGCTTTTGACACTGACTAGCATAGAAACCAACTAATCAGAACCAAATCGGCTGGCAGGGGAGGACAGCTGGAGGTGAGATCAGGCCAGCAGAGGAGGGCAGTTAGGGGTGATCAGGCAGGCAGAGGCAGTTAGGGGAGATCCGGCCAGCAGGGGAGAGCAATTAGGGGCAAGATCAGGCTGGCATTGGAGGGCCATTGGGGGCAAGATCAGGTCAGCAAGGGATTGCATTTGGAGGTAATCAGGCCAGCAGGGGAGGGTAGTTGGGGGTGAGATCAGGCCGGCAGGGAAGGGCAGTTGGGAACAACCAGGCCATTAGGGGAGGGAAGGAAGTTATGGGTGATCAGGCAGGTATGTAGAGAGGTTAGAGTTAATCAGGCAGACAGGAAGAGGAGTTAGGGGCTATCAGGCAGGCACGCAGAGGCAGTTAGGGGTGATCAGGCAATCAGGGAGGCAAGTGAGTGGTTAGGAGCCAGCAATCCCAGATTTTGAAAGGGATGTCCGATTGGAGATGGTGCAGGCTGGGCTGAGGGAACCCCCTCATCTATGCACTAAGTTTGTGCACTGAGCCACAGGTATACAATAAGGTAAAATAGAAGCTGAAAATAGAGTTGAATATAAAAGCACATATCCTTATAAATATTCAATAAGTGATGCTAGAATAACTGGCTATAGTATAGAAAAAAATACAGTCTTAACATTACTTGCCAAAACTTCTAATAGATTAAAGAACTAATTTTTCAAATCAAAACCATATTTCTAAAAACAAAATATAGTTATATAGTTACATAATTACTGGAAAGAAAAAAGGCTTTAAAAACAAAATTTTAAAGATTAGATCAGTTGATTTACTTTTTAAAAATTTAGAAGCTCAAACTAGCCAGTTTGGCTCAGTGGATAGAGCATTGGCTAACAATCCGAATATATAAAAACTGAAGGGTCTCAGGTTCAATTCCTGTCACAGGCACATGCCCTGGTTGTGAGCTTAATCCCCAATAGGGGGTATGCAGGAGGCCGCTGATCAATGATTTTTTTCTCATCATTGATGTGTCTATCTCTCCATCTCTGAAATCAATAACAAATATTTTTTTAATTGAAAGTTCTGTGCATTAAAAAAAAATTAAAAGGAAGATGACAAACCAAGGACAAAATATTCATAAAAGATATTGCTAGGAGGAGACAGGCTGATATTCTTTGTGGGGTTTTTTGTTTTGTTTTGTTTTTGTGTGTGTGTGTGTGGTTTCTTTGTTAATAATTCCATTGATTTTTAGAGAGAGAGAAAGAAAGAGAGAAGCATCAATAGGCTGCCTACTACAGGCCCCCTACCAAGGATTGAGCCCAAAACTTGGGCATGTGCCCTGACCAAGAATCAAACTGGCAAACTAAAACCAATCCTTCTCAGACTATTCCAAGAAATTCAAGAGGAAGGCACACTTCCAAGCTCTTTCTATAAAGCCAGCATTACCCTAATCCCAAAATCAGATAAAGACACCACAAAGAAAAGAGAATTACAGTCCAATATCCCTGATATATATAGATGCTAAAATACTCAACAGAATTCTAACAAACCAGATCCAGCATTTTATTAAAAAGATCATGCACCATGACCAAATGGGATTTATTCCAGAGAGGCAAGGCTGGTACAATATCTGGAAATCAATAAATGTGATACATCACATAAACAAAGAGACAGAAGTCATATCAATTGATGCAGAAAAGACATTTGACAAAGCCCAACACCCTTTTTGATAAAAACGCTCAGCAAAGTGGCAACAGAAGGATCATACCTCAACATAATAAAAGCCTTATATGACAACCCTGCAGCCAACATCACATTCAGTGGGCAAAAACTAAAACCATTTCCACTAAGAATAGGAATGAAACAGGGATGCCTGCTTCCACCACTCCTGTTCAACACACTACTGGAAATGCTAGCCACAGCAATCAGACAAGAAGAAGAAATAAAAGGCATCCAAATTAGAAGAGAAGAAGTAAAACTGTCATTATTTGCAGATGACTTGATATTATACATAGCAAACCCTAAACACTCCATAAAAAATTATTAGTCTTAATAAATGAATTTGGCAATATAGCAGTATACAAAATTAATACCAAGAAATCTATGGCATTTTTATACACCAATAGTGAACTTATAGAAACAGAGATTTCAAAAAAATCTTATTTATCACTATACCAAAAAAATTAAGATACCTAGAAATAAACTTAATTAAGGAGGTAAAAGACCTCTACTCAGAAAACTACATGATACTGAAAAGAGATAGATGAAGACATAAACAGATGGAAGAACATACCATGTTCATGGATTGGTAGAATCAACATCATTAAAATGTCCATAATACCCCAAGCAACTTATAGATTCAATGCACTCCCCATTAAAATACCAATAACATATTTCACAGACCTAGAACGAACTCTCCAAAAATTCATCTGGAATAAAAAAGACCTCAAATAGTTACACCAATCCTTTGTTTTTGTTTTTTTTGTTTTTGTTTTTTTGTTTTTTTTGTTTTTTTAAATCAATCTTTATTGTTCATATTATTACAAAGGTTCCTCATTTCTTCCCCCCTCCACCAGGTTCCCACCCCACCCTCCGCCCCCTCCCCATCCCCCATTGTCCTCATCCATAGGTGCACAGTTTATGTTCAGTCTCCTCCTCCCTCCCTTTCCCCGATAGTAAATCCTTTTCAGATAGTAAATCTGTTACTTAGCATTTTCTCATATCAATAATACCTCCACATGCCCAATGATACACTTCACACAAAAGACATTTCGAAATAGGTCAACCAGCCTCATCCAGGCCCCACCCAAGGCACTCACAGATCAACACCCCAGCGCTATACTAACTCAACACATCCAGATCTAAGCCTTCATCACTCAATCCTTTGAAAGAAAGAACAAAGTAGAAGGAATCTCAATACCAGATATTATCATAAGCTGTATTACAAAGCCACTGTTTTCAAAACTGCCTCGTACTGGCACAAGAACAGACATATTGACCTAGGAACAGAACAGAGAACCCAGAAATCTATGCAAACCACTATGCTCAATTAATATTTGACAAAGGAGGCAAGAGCATACAATAGAGTCAAGACAGTCCCTCCAATAAATGGTGTTGGGAAAATTGGACAGATACATGCAAAAAATGAAACTAGACCACCAACTTACACCATACACAAACATAAACTCAAAATGGATAGAGGATTTAAACATAAGACAGAAACCATAAAAGCCATGGAAGAATCCACAGGCACCAATATCTCAGACATATGTCTAAGCAATATCTTCACCAACATGGCTCCTAGGGCAATGGAATTAAAGGGAAAATAAACAAATGGGACTACATCAAAATAAAAACCTTCTGCACAGCAAAAGAAACTATCAACAAAACAACAAAAAAAGCCCAAATATGGGAAAACATATTTGCCAGTGTTATCTCCAATAAGTGTTTAATCTCCAACATTTACAGGGAACTCATACAATTTAACAAAAGGAAGATAAACAACCCAATCAAAAAATGGGCAACGGATCTAAATAGATACTTTTCAAAAGAAGATAGAAGGAAGACCAAGAGACATATGAAAACATGCTGAAAGTCACTAATCATCTGAGAGATGCAAATCAAAACGACAATGAGATACTATTTCACACCTGTTAGAATGGCTATCGTCAACAAAACAACAAATGACAAATACTGGAGAGGATGCGGAGAAAAAGGAACCCTCTGCTGGTTGGAATGCAGACTGGTGCATCCACTGTGTAGACTAGTATGAACTTTCCTCAAAAAAAATAAAAATGGAACTCCCATTTGACCCAGTGATCCCAGTTCTAGGAATATATCCCAAGAAACTAGAAACAACAATCAGAAAGGATATTTACCCCTATGTTCATAGCAGCACAATTTACAGTAGCTAATATTTGGAAACAGCCTAAGTGCCCATCAGCAGATGAGTGGATTAAAAAAAATAATGGTACATCTACACAATGGAATACTATGCTGCTGTAAAAGGAACGCCTACCATTTGCAACAGCATGAATACAGCTGGAGAGCATTATTCTAAGTGAAGTCAGTCAGTCAGAGAACGATGAATATCACATGATCTCACTCATTTGTGGATTACAATGAACAACATAAAATGATGAACAAAAATAGATCCAGAGACAGAGAAGCATTGATTAGAGGGAAGGTAGGGGATAGGGGAGGGGGTTAATGGGGAGAGATCAACCAAAGGACTTGTATAAATGCATATAAGCATAACCAATGGACACAGTCACAAAGAAGGTGAGGGCATGAGCTGGTGTGGGCAGGGAGGCAAGAGGGGATAAGGACACTTATGTAATACCTTAATCAATAAAGAAAAAAAATATATATATATGACTATGCTTACACAATATACATATATATACACACATATACAAATATATACACATATGATATATCATTAAAACATGTCATAAATATATCATTATTTACCGGTTCTGTTTCTCTGGAGAATCTTGGCTAAATATACTTATAAAGCAATCTGAACATTGGCGGATCATGGATTCCTATGCTTTTAATTTAACAAAGAAAACAAAAAATAAGTTTTTAAGCTAAAACAAGTAATCCAGGTATTCAGCATCATTCAAATAAATACCTAGTTAGATGGCTCCATTTTTCACTTGAAAATTGTTGGCCTGGTATTGTGTGGGCACAGGCTGATCTATAGGTCCAGAATTAGTCCATGTACCACTGGCCATATTATTAGATCCACACATGAAACAGAACATTCAGAACAGCTGGGCTTTCCTCCTCAGCCTGATATGCAGTGAGAAATCACATAAATCATTTCAGCAAAATAAAAGTGGCAGCCATTCTCAGCAGTTCTCTGCTACCACTAGGGGAGCCAAGGGAGGTGCTAAATCAGTTACCAACTGAGCAACAACCTGGAACATGAAAAATCAAATCTCTGGACCTGGAAAAGAATGAAACAGTAACGCACAGCTTGAAATCAATGGGAAAGTTTACATTTCATCAATTCTAGAGCTGTTGGAGATATGTCTTTTGTGATCACAGTTTCTTAGCTAAAGTTTGTCAGAGGGATAAATTCTGCAAATTCTACCTCCTATTTAACTTTGTTTCCCTTGTTCTAGATCACAAGCATTGTTTTTCACTTTCCTACTGCCATAACCTCATTATTTCCTTCTCTCCCTCTATCACATCTCTATTCCAGAGGGGTCAATTTGAGGCCCACATATCCCAGGGGCTATGAAGTCAACCTCTGGGAACACTGAAAGAAATGCTAGATTTTCTTTTTTTTTTTATCCCCTGAATTAATGATCATAAAATACAAAATAATGCATTTCTTTATATTTACTAAGAAGGCAAGGCTGGTACCTTTCTCACAGAGCTGCTGTGAAGCTTAGTTAATGGAGAACAGTGCCTGAAAAAAATGTAATTTCTGAACAAAGATTGGCAATAATTATTAATAGTTGAGTCAATGTTGGCACTCTATGTTGTAGGACATATTTCCAATGACATGTGGCAAAGTTGAAGGGCATTTCAATGTATTACCTCACCAAGCTGTTAAAATAGGTTTTGATGATATTATTCAGTTTTAATCAAACTGGTCATCACTGAATCATAATAAAAAGATTTCTGTACCAAAAGAAATAAAACAGTAAATTGAAGATTGCACTAGTCAAGCCCAAGTCCAGAAGAAAACTGCAGCCCCTTTCTTAGGTAGAGACATGATGAGCTAATCATAGCTAATATACTTACACAATTTTCCCCAAATAGTAATATAGTAACTTAAAAATTCTTACCCACACATTTAAAAACCTAAATTTTGCTCACTTATTAAGAATTTTTGCAATAATATCAGTGGCTATAGAGCTGACTTATTAAAAATTTTAAATCCCACATCTTTTAATTAGTTAGTAATGAGTACCTTATATCAGGAAAATGAAAACTTCCTAGCCAAATTTTAATACAGAAATTTTTCATAATTGAAGGACAGAAATTAAAGTGAAAAAATACCACTTTGTAAAATATATGACTGTCTAACCACTATACTGTACATCTGAAACTAATACAAAATAATATTGAATATAAACTGGAATTAGATAAAAATAAATTTTAAAAGTGAATAAATATCATGAAAATTGAAAATCTTGAGTAAATATTGTAACAACTATGGCAGCAACAAAATCAAAGCATCAAACAAACTAAATTTAGACCAACACTTCATATAGCTCTATCACAAAATATAAACCTATAATTTTATAATATATTAAAACTATAAAAAGGGGGGTTTGTATTTGCTTTTTAAAGAAATATATTTAATCACATGTTCTCAATATAATTATACATAAAATATACATACCCTGTTTCCCCGAAAATAAGACATCCTCGGAAAATAAGACCCAGCGAATGGAAAGATAAGACATCCCCTGAAAATAAGACCTAGTGCAACTTTGGGAGAAAAAATTAATATAAGATACTGTCTTATTTTCGGGGAAATAGAGTAGGAGTAAAATGTTATTACTGCCAAAACCGGTTTGGCTCAGTGGATAGAGCGTCGGCCTGCGAACTGAAGGGTCCCAGGTTTGATTCCTGTCAAGGGCATGTACCTACCTTGGTTGCAGGCATATCCCCAATAGGAGGTGTGCAAGAAGCAGCTGATTGATGATTCTCCCTCATCGATGTTTCTAACTCTCTATCCCTCTCTCTTCCTCTCTGTAAAAAATCAATAAAATATATATATTTTTAAAAATGTTATTACTGCCGAAACCGGTTTGGCTCAGTGGTAGAGCATCGGTCTGCGGACTGAAAGGTCCCAGGTTCGATTCTGGTCAGGGGCATGTACGTTGGTTGTGGGCACATCCCTGGTAGGGGGTGTGCAAGAGGCAGCTGGTCGATCTTTCTCTCTCATTGACATTTCTGGCTATCTCTCTCCCTTCCTCTCTGTAAAAAAATCAATAAAATATACTTTAAAAAAAAAAAAGGTTATTACTATCTTAATTTTATATTAGGAAGGAAAAGTATTTTACTGTGAATGGTAAAATAAAAATTTTAAATTAATAATGGAATCTATTTCATTTCTCTCTTGCATGATTTTATAATATGCATAATTTTAGTACTATAAACTAGAAATATAATTTATAAATAATAAATATGCAGTGTGTTTGTGAGCAATCAAGAAAGCTAGGGAAATAAACACTGCTTTAGTTTAATTCTCACAGTTGCTAAAGTTATTCTCCTAATATATAATTGAATCATGCCTTTTGCTTCTTTAAAAATCTGATAATGGCTCCCTATGGCCTAATGAACAAAATACAAACTCCACAGCAAAATACATGAGTGACTGGGTCAAACATTTTCAGCCTACAATCTATCTAGCCTTTCCTAATTCCTCAGACATGATTAATTCCCTATATTTGCATAGCACTTGACCTGTAGCTATAGCACAGCACTCATTTTACACTGCAGCATGATTAGAAGTTTCTGTGGAATATGAATAGAAACAGTGCTCAGAGTCAAGAGATCTCTGGTTATAGGCAGCTCTGGTGTTGCATAATCACAAGACTCTGACATTAAATTTATCTATCTAAGCTTCAATTTCTCATCTTTAAAATGGAGATAATGAGAAACTGTTAGAAAATGACATATATACATTTTCTAGTTAAGTTGTCGGTCTTCAGCAGTTACTCAATAAATACTATTTGAATATGACAATGAGTAAATGACATTTTGAGAAATGGACTTTTATGTAGAATTTGACCCATAATGAATTACATTACATTATTTACAGATCTCTATGGAACTCATGAATTGTAATTAATGAAATACACAAATTAAAATAAAGACTATATGTGTTATAAGGGAAATAACTAATTTTCAAAAAGTAAATGGGACAAATACATAATACTTGTAACTTAATCTTTAGTTATTTCTTAGACACATTCAAATTTTGTTGCCATTTAACATCGATAGCATTTGATTTGTTTTTATTTCTGACTCTCTTATTTCAGAGTTAAGAGAAATGGTCTCTGGTTTTCAAAAAGGTATCGCCTCACACCTGTTAGAATGGCTATCATCAACAAATCAACAAATGACAAGTGTTGGTAAGGATGTGGGGAAAAGGGAACCCTAGTTCACTGCTGGTTGGAGAACCGCACTGTGGAAAACAATAGAGTTTATAGAGTTCTCTCAAAAAGTTAAAAATGGCTGAAACCGGTTTGGCTCAGTGGATAGAGAGTAGGCCTGCGGACTGAAGGGTCCCAGGTTTGATTCCAGTCAAGGGCATTTACCTTGGTTGCGGGCACGATGTTTCTAACTCTCTATCTCTCTCCCTTCCTCTCTGTAAGGTTCCAGCTGAAGCAAGACACGGAGTCCAGGCAATTAAAAAGGGAGGAGGTTTTAATCTGTGCTCCCGGGGAAGCTCACTGGTCTGAGGGTGGGCCAGGGAAGTTCGCACCAAAAAGTGGCATAGATACTTCTTTTATACAGCTGTTTAGTGAGGGGAGGATGGAGGGCATGAGAGGTGTGGAATTCCTGCCTCAGGCCAGGGGTCTAGGAAGGCCCTAGGAAGGAGCCAGCTAGCCAGCTATATTTGTCACCATCCACCTTGCAGATGCTTGCATATGCTCTGGGCTTCCCCCCTGCCTCAACCTAACACTCTGTAAAAAATCAATAAAATATTTAAAAAATAAAAATAAATTTAAAAAAATTAAAAATGGAATTCCTATTTGATCTAGCATTCCCACTTCTAGGAATATATCCTAAGAACCCTGAAACACCAATCAGAAAGATCCCTATGTTCATAGCAGTGTAATTTACAATAGCTAAGATCTGGAAACAGTCCAAGTGTCCAGCATATATGTACCTGGAGACTATTATGTTAAGCAAAATAAGCCAATCAGAGAAATATAAGTATCACATGATCTTACTCATATGTGGACTCTAATGAACAAAATAAACTGATGAACAAATAGATCCAAAGTCATAGAACCAAGGAACCGACTGATGAATTTCAGAGGATGAGTGGGAGGAAATCAGAGGAGGGATTAACTGAAGAACTTATATGCATATATGCATAGCCCATGGTCATAGACAACAGTGTGATGAAGGCTTGGGAAGGGCGGGTATAGGGAAGAGAAGGTCAATGTAGAGAAAAAAAGGGAGGGGACCAGGAAAATCTATAATACTTTCAACAATAAAGATAATTTTTTTTTAAATTACCACTTCCCACCATTTACTCAAGAAAAGCAGTGTCTATGTGTGAAGTGGCATCAGTTGTAGGACTTCTCTCTAAAGCTCTTCAATGTATGGCAGAAGTCACTATTGGTAAAGGTCATTTTAGACTCTTCCTAGGAAATTTAGTTAACCAAGCAATTATAATAAGTATACTTATTTTAATAAATTTTTACAAAGTATGTTACCACGCCTGATGGAAGGTATAAGGCTTTGGGAACTGATCAGCTGTTTCACTTGAGCCTTTTGGAACCAGACGGCAATGAATGGGAGTTGACTGATATAAATCAGTGTTGTTTTTCTCTTCACTCTACACACTTAGAGAAGAAAGCAATTTTTAATCACACAATTCTTTCAAAATGCACAATATATAAATAAAAAAAGCCACCTAATGAGCATATAATTGATTTAAAAGACAAATAAAACTTTAAAATTGGCTGAGCTCAGTTGATGACTAAAAACAATATTTATGACATGCAGGGAAGGCATCTATTTATATGTATTTACATATTAAATAAATGTAATATGATCCATATTTTGAGTAAAATAAAATATGAACATATGCCTTTAAATATTCCAGAGGCATTTCTCTATGTGTAATTCACGGATGTGTTTCTCAGAAATTGTCACAGAAATTCATGTGTGGTTGGGAATATGAAGGCAAAAGCAATAACCCAGTCCCTATAGAATACTGAATGATTTTAATGCCTCCACTTGAATCCAAACCAGGAATATACTGAAATAATCTGGCTGAAAATATTATTAATTAAATTATTTACTCTGAAATTTTCTTGTTCTTAACAATGCTGTAAGACTCTGGAGAGCTCACCACTGAATTTTACTAGCATACTTCAGACCATCCACATTTATCATTTACCAAGCAGAACAGAGAAATCTTGAAACTAATGAATTCTAAAACAGAAAATAGATGTGGGAAAAAGGAAGACATACAATGAAGTTCTAACATCATTTACAGACTTTAACTTTCAACTTTTATTTCAGTGGGTAGATACAAGATTCCTTGACCATAAGATTGAAGATACCCTATAACAGTGTTTCCCAAACTTCTCTCGATGAGAATCACCTGGTGGAGTTGTTAAAATACACATTCCTGAATCCCAACTAAGAAGTGCTAAACTAGAATTTTTGGGAACATATAGGTAAAATTGTATAGTTAACTAGTGCTCTAAGCTTAGTTCTGCTATTTGTGAATTAAGTTAGTAAACTTTAAGAGTTATAGTTCTAAAAATGACTGTAATACAAAGAAGACCCTTGTGAAGTTTTAAATATTCCTTACATTTTTAATTTCTTGGTAGCCTTTGTCTCTATTTTAAAATGACTACAATCTGCTTTAAGCATGAATGTGCATTTAGGAAATATAGCCATAAATTTATAAATAATGATCATGAGGTTAGCATATATACTTCTTCACTAAATTATTTATTAAGTTTAATTAATTCAAATAAACATGTTGTTCTTGGAAATATGAAAGAGGAAAAATTGAGTAACAAGAGTAAGAAGTTTGTTATGGCCTCTGCCAGGTCTCACCTTCACTCTCAGGCACCCCGCATTGGCAGGTGCAGCAGTGCAGGAGAGCAGAAATGTACTCTCATCTATGGTTAAGAGGAAAAAAAGAAACACAATAGCTACTCTGTTCCATGAAGATGGGTAACATATGTGGAAGCAGTCAGGGTGTTTGAGGAAAGAATTTTAAAGGCTCAACAGCATAGAGTGAAGGGTAAGAACCAAGCCTAAATGGGCATGAGTAGTAGTGGATGGACAGACAATATATGGTATATGCACAAGCTTGGTTTGCTAAAACCTAACATAAAAGGGACCATTTTATTTCCCTTCCTTTAGTTCTTAATACCTTTGTTTTTTACAATGACCTGGAAAATGCAGCAAGCAAATCTCTTTTCCATTGTTTCACTCCTATTTCCCTAGATATTAAGTGTTGCAATGAAAGCACCAGTTTTAAAGGTTGCTCTATTTCTGTTTTTGATAATTAACATTCTGCACAGCATGCCTCAGGAAGCATAAAAAGAATATTCAGATGTTCTCATTCTTATGGAGGAATTAATGAGAAAGCCAGAAAAAGGTGGAAGTTTAGATAGCAGATTCATGAATGGACAATGTCATGTCTATTTGTGAGAATGATATCTCAGTTGCAATTCCTCACTCTAACTGCATTCTAAAATCTTTCTAAAACATGTCCCAGGTTTTTAAAATTTTTTAATTTATCACTGTCAATTTTGTACTTACGACAACTTTATAATTTATCCCATTTGTGAAAATAAATCATATTTACATTTTAAATAATTTTATAATATAGCATATATATAAATCTAAGTATTCAACTGAAAATATTTTTTATTTATCTTTCTTGTGAAAATATTACAGATATCCCTTTTTCCCCCTATCAGCCCTCCACCCTGTTCCTGCCCCCTCCCCAGGTCTCCACCACTGAAAATATTTTTATATTAACTGTTTCATCCTATAAAATATATATGGGCAGATGGATTATTTTTTAGTGGCACGTAGTTATTCTTAATTGCTACACTGTTTTCTCATCCCATATTAGTATATTCAAACTATAAAGGATTTTGCCCAAGAGAAGAAACTGGAAAACCATATTTTGAGTCCTTGTTATGTGCCAGCACTATTTTTTTATCGGTATAATTTTTATGCCATTATAATAATCTGGTTATTATTTAACAGGAAAGGAGTAAAGGGAAGACTACATAATGCCATTCATTCAGCTTTGCCTGGAAGTTGTAGTTAACATTCTCCAAGTCTATTCCCTGCAGATCCATGGGGGGGAGGAAATGGACAAAGGCAGTTTAGATGAATGTCTAGCAAGGTCTGGGTGACCTGGGAAGGTGGTTATTTATCAGTCACACCTGGGAACAAGCAAGTGGCCAAAATAGCCATGGCCACTGCTAACCTGGAAAGATTTAATATTTAAGCTCCTGAACAAAGAAGCCCCTCCCCTCCTCTCTTGCTGCTGGCATCTGTCTCCTGTTGCAGGGGGCAGGCACCCCTACATTTGTCCCTGTGGCCCACAGCCACGTGGAATCCACACAATGGACTAATGAACTTTACCCCAATGCTACATCAGACCCAGACCCACCATGGAACAGACACTATGGACACTGGCTCTACTTTTGGCTCTACTGGAGGCCTAGCTGTACCTTTTTCGGGACTAGATTAAGGGTCATGGGACTTTGCAACCTGAGAAATAAAATTCCATGCCAATAAAAACCATTTATTTTCCTTTGGGGGCCAATGGAAATTCTTATTCCAGTGGTAACCTAAGAACCCCACTACCACTAATGTCAGGGAAATTGAACCCACTGATTTCTCTGGCAACAATTTAACCCTCATGAAGACCTTGTGAGGATGGTGTCATCCTCAGTTTACAGGTTAACAATACCAAACACAGGAATTAACTAATCTGTTGAAGAGTGCTCAGCTGGTGACTTAAAGTCACTCGAACACAGTGGTCGGCAAGCTGCGGCTCGCATGTGGCTCTATGGCCCCTTGAATGTGGCTCTTCCACAAAATATCATGTGCGGGCATGCACATACAGTGCAACTGAAATTTTGTGGCCCATGCGTAGAAGTCAGTTTTTGGTTCTCAAAAGAAATTTCAATCATTGTACTGTTGATAATTGGTTCTGTTGACTAATGAGTTGCCGACCACTGCTCTAACAGATTCCAAATCCACAACAGCCATGCGCCCTGTACAACATAATCATTTCCATTGTACTTTCCTGTGGAACTAGAAATACCTCTACTAGGAATTTAATTTTACTCATTTACTCAAGATTAAAACACATGCTCAAAGGTTTCAATAACATTCTGTTCTATTAAAGTTTTAGAATTTAGTCATCTTTAAAGTTTTTACTATAAAAAGAATAGAAAGTCAGTGACAATTATTCAATCCTAATATCACTTTGATACAATTATAAGCATGATTTAAATTACATCTAGAGCAAGATAGCATACAATCTATACATAAACTAAAATTTTACAGCAGATATCTAAAGTTGAAAAGTTCAGTAAACTGATATATTCTCTAAAGAGTTTCTTGGTTTAAGGGGCAGAAACTGCTGAGTTCCACCAGATAAACATGCTGTTGTTGGTCAAGTCCCTCTTATCTCTACAGAGGCTATTTGGGCTTATTCCTCCTAGTTGTGTGGGACACTCAGCCAACCAAGAACACACACCCAATCCCCCCAAGGAGTATCATCTTAGAATGATTCACAGCATACTAAACACTTGTTTCAATTAACACTTCATTGCTATTTTGCTTTAATGATTAGTTTTTACTGCTTCCCTTCTTATTGGTTTCTTATAGCCTTAGATACCACTTGCACTCAAATCCTGCTGAGAGAGGCAGGCTGGGAAAACCACAGGCATTTCCCACAACCACTACACCCAGGCCCAGAGTGCAGGGAATTTTACAGCTGAGAACTGAGAGCCTAATGTGTCTGCTGGCAAACAAGACACAGTCTTCTACCCATTCTCATCCCTTCTATCCTGGCCCCAGCCATGCTGTGGAATTCCAAAAGTGTCTCATAGCACTATTCAATTCTAACCCAGTCTTCATAAATCTCTTTCATAGCTTCATCTACTTTCATCGGGAATTTGTGATTGCCCTTTCAAAACTTTTTGACAAATTTCTTTTTCATAGCGGTCCTTGTACAGCAATTTTCACTGACGATGAGGAGAAGACTATTGACCCTCTGAATGCTAGCCCTTCTACCACATTCCTGTGTCATTATGGTTATAAACTCCTTCCCAGCACACATTATCTGTGAGTGGGCAAAAAAAAAAAATTAAGATTTCTAAGTGGTATTTATGAGTTGTATGTGAAACTGATAAACATGGCATTATTTGAGCTATATTTTTGTCCAAGATTTCCACGAAAAACTAGGGTTTGCTTTACATTTGGAAGAGGTAGTCAATTTCTTAATCATACTAACCAACTTATGAATAGCAGTAGAAAAACTAGAGTAAGGACTTGAGATAATTCACCTTCAAAGCATTACCTAGTGATTAGGGAGGGACTGTTTATCACTGTCATCACCTAAATAGCCTGAAAAGATTTGAACCATCCCTGCCGATGGTCCTGTTAAAGAGATATAGGAGAAGGGGAGCTAAAGTGAAAAGAGGCTAATATCTCTTCCCATCTTTGTAGCCCCAAGGCTTGGTTCTTCTCACCATCACTGAAAATCTGTGCTAATCAAATTTATTTCCTAGCTAAGTTCTCACATTGGGAATAAAGCTAGCTAATCCAATATGACAAAGAGTTGACTTTTACTTTGTTGTAAATTTCATTTTAGACTAACTCTCACTTTTCCTTTTCATCCTATGTTGATGCCACAAGATTCATGATACTTTGGTCTTTGCGGTGATTACAATAATGACAAATGTTAATATTAAACTTTCTGTATGAATATTTGATTGTTTATTTGAGCCTTATAGTAACCCAGGTAAAATTATAATCATCACTATTTAATAGATAAGTAACCAATGCCTATGGAAGGTAGGTGTCTAAAGTAAAGGCACTCAACTAGTAAATATAACTAAAATTTCTATTCGTAGTTTATCTCATGGTAAAATTCTTGAACATGCAATGAACCTAAAGCAGTCATATTTTTGTGCAAAAAAATTAAAATTTAAAGTTATCAAAACTGCATTATAAAATTTACAAAAGCCTCCATTAATAAAAAAAAGGGGGGGGGATAGTAGGGTAATATCATGTAAGGAAAAATATCCTATCAGTAAATTACATTTAGAAAAATTTTACAAAATTAATTTTCATTTGTAATGTTAACAGCAAGACACCCATGAAAAACACACATGGTGTCTAAATAAGACAAAGGAAAATTGTGTGGGCAAAAAGAAAAAGGATCCCAAATCAATATATAGAAAATCTTTTTTAAACTCTATAAAAATAGGAAACAATTTTAGTTTTTGCTTTTTGACACTATATGTCAGAATATGTCAGGAATCTTTCTGATCCAATGCCTGGTGCCATAGTGGCTACAAATTGAGAAACTCCCAACATAACTAGCAAATGAAATACAGACCAAATAGGATTCCTGAAATATATGTTATCGTACAACCCAGCACTTTACATTTTAACAGAGCAGCCAAAGATAAAATAGTATGTCAGTCTCATAATTGATCATTATGTTACCCACCTTTCCTTATAAAAAAAAAAAACAACCCATGCTTATAAAGTGTTAAAGCCATTTCACTTTCCTCAAATGAAAACACCAGATCTAATTAAATAGTAAATTTAATTTCAAATAAATAAATCAATAAAATATACCTAGTTCAATAGTTCTTAAATATGGTAAGAATGTTTTACTATATGTAAATGTCCTTAATTTATGTTGATTTAAAAAAAATCTTTTCAAATTATTTAAAATAACCTGCATTGGATCAACTTGAGGTAAATATCAAAATTATATTTCTGCAACCTTTTCCCTACTCCCGCACCACTGTCCCTGCTCTCCCTAAACCTCTTGGTCTCTAGGCTCAGAAACTGATTATCTCAATAAGCTTCCCAGGTACCCTTGACCTCACAATGTCTGAAAATCAATAGAACTGCTCTTAGTTTTTTATGTACAGTATGTTGTAGTCAGAGTCCCAATTGTTTTACCTCCTAGCTTTATCATTCATTCTTGTTCAAAGTCCACTCTTCCATCTTTCCTGTAAAAAGGAAAATGTAACCCCACTCTTTGCCAAGCTGTTCTTAACCTCCACTTGTTGATGATCAATACCTCCCTTTCTCCTTCCTTAGTCCATCCCTTTATAATTTACAATTATACTAGAGGCCTTCTGCACAAAATTCATGCATGGGGGGAGGGTCCCCTCAACCCAGCCTTGCACCCTCTCCAATCCAGGACCCCTCAAGAGATGTCCGACTGTCAGTTTAGGCCCGATCCCCAATTGGGCCTAAACCGGCAGTTACACATCCTTCTCACAATCCGAGACCACTGGCTCCTAACCATTTAGGATCACCCCTAACTACCCCCCGCTGCCAGCCTGATCACCCCTAACCACCTCTGCCTGCCAGTCTGATTACCCTGTACTGCCCCCTCTGATTTGGTTGCCCCTTACTGCCTCCCCTGCCAGCCAGGTTGCCCCTCACTACTCCCCCCCTGCAGGCCTGGTTGCCCCTAACTGCACCTCACCCCCCCCCCCCGGCTTGCCTGGTTGGCTTCAACTGCCACCTGTGTCGGCCTGGGCACCCCTAACTGCTCCCCACTCTGACCTGGTTGCCTCTTACTGCCCCCCTCTGCTGTCCTGGTCACCCCAACTCTCCCCCCTGCCGCCTGATCGCCCCTTCACTGCTCCCCCTGCCAACCTGGTCACCCCACGCAGCCTACTATTTGGTTGTTTGGTCACCTCTCACGGCTCCCCTGCTGGCCTGGTCGCCCCACACAGCCTACTATTTGGTTGTTTGGTCACCTCTCACGGCTCCCCTGCTGACCTGGTCGCCCCACGCAGCCTACTATTTGGTTGTTTGGTCACCTCTCACGGCTCCCCTGCTGGCCTGGTCGCCCCACACAACCTACTGTTTACTTCTTTGGTCGTCCCTCACTAACCCTCCCCCACCGGCCTGGTTGCCCCACACAGCCTGTTTAGTCATCCATCGAGTTGTATTGGTCATAACCATCCCTGGCTTTATATATATATATATATATATATATATATATATATATATATATATATATATATATATATATATATGGATTATAAATATAATTCAGTGTCTCAACATGAAGAGATACTGAATTACATTTATGTGGGCCTGAAAGTATGGTTTAATTCATTAATCAGATCATTTTAAATTATAGGCTGAAGTAGCAAGATAAAAGTTGAATGCAAGATAAAATTTTTAAAAAGCTAATGTTTGAACATCAACTTTTACATGCACAGCTGGGTTCTTGATCAAATTTTAGGTGATATTGGTCCTTTAACAAAAGGGAAACGAGAACAAACAGACAGAGATAAAAACTACCTCACGACCAGGCAGCCCCTTTCAGTTTAAAATGTGAAATTAGGTAAGGAAGAGGAATGTCTGCTGAACAGAGCTGTGGTTCAGGGTCCCTTTGCTTTGATTCTTCTGAGTGTCCATTGTTACAACTGCCAGGGATGTTTCCTAATAATAAAAGACTTGCTTCTAAGGTCTACCCATCCTTGCCGCACTGAATAATTTTTACTACTACTCAATTTAGGTTCTTATGTAATTGTTATAACCATAAAAGTAGAAGGTTCCTTTCCACTAATTTTGCTAACCATTTAAAATGCTTTCCAATATAGATTTGTTCTAATTTTGTTTGTTCTTTTTTATTTTGGTAGACATTTATTTTTTTTATATATATATATTTTTATTGATTTCAGAGAAGGAAAGGCAGAGACATAAACATTAATTATGAAAAAGAATCATCAATTGGCTGCTTCCTGCATACCTCACACTGGAGATCGAGCCTGCAACCTGGGCACGTGTCCTGGTTCATAGGTCAGCACTCAACCACCGAGCTATGCCAGCCGGGCTTGGTAGGCATTTTAAAGTACGGCTTTTAGCATTTTTAGTTCTAAAATGTTGGTTGCTATATTTTTAATGTAATATCCTTTAAGAAATTAAAGGTGATGTCCATCAACCAAATACTGTTACTCAGTGCCACTCCCAATTTTTAAATGTTTACTGTATTTTCAGTTGATTTTTTTTCTTACTACTCAATGTAGAATAGCAGTGCTATGCCTGATCAAGTGGGTGGGTTTTTTGCTGTTGTTTTTTTTTTTTCATCCTATAGACCTATCAATAAACCATCACATTGCCCTCTCTATTTTGATTTTCAAAAAGTTCAAAACCAAATATATGGCCTACCTCTAGTACACATAAAGGAAGCTTCAGTCATGCAAACTGTGAACTCAACTCATTCCACATCTGCTATTTTTTCATGTTATTTTCTCTTTTGCATAATGTGTTTATTTGGTTGTATCATGTATTCTTTCAGAGTTGCTTAAATAATTTTTGGAATCAAGAAGAATATAAGGAATTAGCAGAAGAACATATATATACATAACCCATAGACACAGTGTGGTGATGGCCAGAGGGAAGAGGGGATGTTGCTGGATGGAGGTGGGCAAAGGGTGGGGAGAAATGGGGACATCTGTAATAAATGTCAACAATAATTTTAAAAAAGAAAAAAAAATAAACAAATTAAGTTAGCCTCAATCATTGCCAGAGTTCCCACTGAAACAAAGTTTTTCCTCATTATGCTCACCAACTCTTGGTTGACAAAAATCATCCTTAAAAATAAAAATGTCCCTAAGTGAATGCTTAGTCAGTCATCAAGACATCTGCATCATTTGTTCAATAACATAAACCTGAAATTAACATTTGGTCCCATTAGTCGTCCATGTACACACAAGTCTTCCCAGAGGCTAAGCAGAAAACTTCCTTTCTTCCATCTGCTGCTTGTTGACTAGTCAGTGCAGCCAAGCATTCCTAGGAAAGCCCTAGAGCCACAAACTTTTCCCTTTCTTTTCCTTGCAGCATCAGCAATTAGGAAGGCACAAAACAAAAATAAACTAACAAAATCCCACCAGCAAGCCTCCAAAGGGGCACTATTTACTTGTTTCCCTGCTCTTGGCAGCTCAGTAGTAGCTGGCATTACCTGCCTCTTACTGGCATGATTCTTTATATTTGAACAGAAAAATCAGAACTGCTTTCAATTCTATTTGTTTGGCTTTCTGTTCTTGATAAAGCAATATATTTTAAAAGGGTCTGTGCTCTTAGCTTACTGTTATTCATTTAAGAGCATTTCAACCTGGATGCAGAGCCCAAATATGGGAAGGAAGTGCACAGATGATTTCCTGAGTACAAATCAGTGCATCCTTTTAAGAGAACTCCTTCAGATCAACAACTCTCCCGGCAATATACAACTAAGGGACTCTGACTTTTACCCAGGCTGCTAAGGAACAGTGTCTTTGCAGTGACGCAGGAAGCCAAGGAGGAAGCGCCTGCTAAATGTATTTGGTGACTCATAGCCATTTGCTCTCCAGTGCACTTGCAGTTTGCAAATTAGCATCAGTGCTGGGGGCTAATGGATACTCAGTAGGAAGTAATTTTTCTTTGTAAATGTCTGGTGAAAAATGGAAATGAAAACTGTGTGAGGGCTTGCTTCCTGATAACGCTTTCCAGGGTGGACAGAGATTGTGTTTCTGGAGGCCTGTTATGAGGTTCAGTTGTAAATTCGATGTTCTTAGGACTGATTATCTTTCTCCTAAGATAGGCTTTCAATAACAAAATAGTATGAAAAAAAAAGAATAACTAAGTCAGAATTTGTATTTATTTCTATTGTCTATTTGTTTCATTTGTTTCTTTCTAAATTATTAGAGGAATATTTTTAACTACCACACATTCATTATGTATCCAAGCACCCAGTAGTGTGTTCATCAATGTTTGACAACTCTCTCTGGGGGGGAGGCCCCGATTTCTACTGTTTCTTGATTTTCATTGTGTAAATACTCTCACCATGGATAATTTAAAGCTATAATATGAGTCACTGAATGCAGACGGAGGAAAAATTATAAGCATGCAGCACTCTTGGGAGCTGATAAGCACCAGCTCCAATACCACAGGCACATTGGGGCTCATTTCCATACCGAATGAAAAATCATCATCCTTTTTCACAGAGGTCCCCCCAAAATCAAATATCATTATGTAACCAGAAAACCAATGGGTCTGTGAGGCCTGCCACTACTTGAGACAATTAGGCAGAGACAGGATTGAATCAAATGAGTATTTATCCCAATACTGCTGACAGTATGGGAGAGCAAAAGGTCATCCACGGAAATCTGCTCTGCACCCCACCATAAGCCAACTGATAATATTGGGTAGGAGGACAAAGATTACATCGGGAAGTAGGCAAAAAGGTATGCAGATGGGGAGCTCCATTTCCAGGTGAGCTCCCAGGTCCCACTTGCAACTCCCAGCCAGGTTAGAATGTACCTTCTTTCATCAGAACAAAACAATCATGGTTAACAGAGCACAATTAGTATTTCTTACAATTATAGCTAGTTCCCAATAGTCTGTTTCTGCCCCTATCAATTCTGTTTGGCAAAAGGCCACATATATCTGTATGTATGTAATTTTTTCAAGTCTCTATCTTTTTATTCTCATTCCTGACTCATTCAGTTCTCTTGGATCCCTTTGATTGTCCTTGGAGTAATAGGTAATGGAAATGGTTGATTCACTGAAAATTAAAACAGGATTCTCTGATATTTGGAAGGTTTTTTTTTAAAAAAAAAATTTTTTTGCACAATTATTTTTTATATAATCATTTTTTTGCACAATTTAAAAAATTATTTTTGGCACAATAAGGTTCTAGTACCATGGCACAAAACCAATGATATACTAATCATATGGAGTAGCTTACTGCCTGCCATTACAAGGTTTTTTACATTTTGGCATGTGTTTTTTTTTTTTAAATCCAAATGTTTAATGCTTTTGGTGGTGATTATTTGTATGGGAGTTATAAGAGAAGATTAGATAGATATAGATATGACAGATATAGATACAGGTATAATTATTATATGTAAATAATACTTGGAATATGTAGAGGCTCTATGTCTTTATTTAACTTTGAAAAGTCAAATAAAACTATTGTTACTTAAATGAATAAAATCTAATACCTGGTCAATTTAATGTCACTGTATGGATCTCTGGTGAAGAAAACAAGACGGGCTATACTTAAAGTATTATAAAAATATTCTATAACTCCAGAATGCACAGAATTTTTTTTCAGGTGTACAATTCTATTATACATAATATGTTTATTGTATTATGTGTTTACCACCCCAAATCTAGTCTCCTTCCATCACCATTTATCCCTCCTACTAGTATACCCTCTTCTTCCTCACCCCACACCTTCTTTCCCCTCTGGTAATCATTATCTGTGTCTATGAGTTGTTGGGGTTTTTTTGCTTAATCCCTTCAGCTTTTTACTAAACACCGCAACCCCCTCCTCTCTGACAGCTGTCAGTCTGTTCTCTGTCTCTCTGAGTCTGTTTCTATTTTTTTGTTTGTTAGTTTATTTTGTTCATTAAATTCCACATATGAGTGAAATCATATAATATCTGTCCTCCTCTAACTGGCTTATTTCACTTAGCATAATACTCTACAGGTTCATCCATGCTGTAACAAAGGGTAAGATTTCCTTCTTTTTTACAAGAGAGCAGTATTCTATTGTGTAAATGTACCACAGTTTTTTCACTCACTCATCCTACTGATGGACACTGAGGCTGCTTCCACAGGATTTTAAGATAAAGGGAACTAAGAAGAAAGGTTGTGAGTCAGTCTGGCAGCATGACCCTCGAGGGCTAGAATAGTGGGTTAGAACATGAGCCCTGGAGGCAGACTTCTGGGTCTGAAGGCTGGCTCTGCCACTTCCTAGCTGTATGATTTTGGACAAGTTTCTCATCCTCTCTGTGCAATAGTTTCTCCTCTAATAAGTGGTAATAATAAGAATACCTAATTTGCTGATTTATAAGAATTAAATTTTCAATATTTAAAATGTCTACAAAGGCATTTTATAAGTAACACACAAGTGTTTGCTAAATAAACATAGAAAAAAATTAACAAAGACTAAAAAAACAAATAGATTGGGATCTAATGTAAATCTTTCTAGAGTGCTGACTTATAGAAGTGTAATTAGTTTAATAAATTGCATGACCAGTCAATGACCCTGCTCCCCTAACCGTGCAAATTAATGCTAATGCAGCACACTGGAATGCAAGAAAAACATTTAACAGTCCAGGTGAAAAAAGCTATCTCTTTCTATTTCAATCAACCTAGAGAAATGTCTTAATTATGAACAATCAAGTAGTCTAAAGCATGCCATTCGATTAACACAAAGACATTCATGGAACCACGAAACATCCAGAAGAGGACAAATAAATCAAAATTGGCATTCATTTCATTAAAAAGACAAAATAGACATCAAAATAAATGCCATAAAGATAGATCAAAAGGGCCACTTCATAGTACAATAGGATATAACTCTGGTAAACATATATGCACCCAAATACGAGAGCATCCAAATACATAAAACAACTTCTAGAAGATATCAAGGGAGATATAAATAGCAATACAGTCATAGTAGGGGACTTTAATACCCCACTGACACACAAAAATCCTCTAAACAAAAAATCAGCAAAAAAAACCAAAAAAACAAAAAAAAACACAGCAATCCTAAATGACTTACAAGATCAGATGGACCAGATGGACTTAATTGGCATCTTCAGAACATTTTACCCCAAAGCTACAGAATATATATTCTTCTCCAGTGTACACAGGACATTTTCTAAGATATATTACATAATAGGACACAGGCAAAGTCTCTTCAAATTGAAAAAGATAGAAATCATAACAAGCATCTTCTCAGATCACAATGGCATAAAATTAGAAATAAACTACAATAAAAACAATGAAGCCAAATGTAAATACCTTTAAGAAAAAGAAAGTGAGATTAAGAATCCTTAGGAACATAAGAAAAAAAAATACAAATTACAACTGATTGTGCTGGCAATGATGAGGTGTGGTGTTACATGAGGCAGTTTTAGTATCATAGAGAAGGATCTGAGGATTTCCAGAAAATAGAAAATCTGAAACTGAGGACTGTGAATAGTCCAAGGATGGGTCTTGCCAGGAAGACCCTGTGAAGAATTTCACTTATATATTCTTATACCAGGCAAAGTCAAACAAAAATTAGTTTCTAAAATGAAACAAAAGTCAGCATTAACAATGTACCTTTGGGATGCCTGTAGTCCAAGGAGCCTTTCTTCTTCACAATCATTCTATCTAATAAAATAGTAATATGCAAATTGAACACCACTCCAACACACAAGATGGCTGCCCCCATGTGGTCAAAGATGGCCACCACAAGATGGCCAGCAGGAGAAGGCAGTTGGAGGTGACCAGGCCTGCAGGGAAGGACAGTTAGGGGCAACCAGGCTGGCAGAAGAGGGCAGTTAGGGGTGACCAGGTAGGCAACGGAGGGCAGTTGGGGCAATCGGGCTGGCCAGGGAGTGTTAGGGGGTGATCAGGCTGGCAGGCAGAAGCAGTTAGGGGCAATTAGGCAGGCAGGCAGGCAGGCAGGCGAGCAGTTGGGAGCTATCAGTCCTGGATTATGAGAGGGTGGGATCGGGCCTAAACAGGCAGTTGAACATCCTTCAAGGGGTCCCAGATTTGAGAGGGTACAGGCTGAGCTGAGGAACACCCCCCACCATGCATGAATTTTGTGCACCAGACATCTAGTGTCACTATAAATACCCTGGGATAGGGGTGCAGGTTGTAAGATAATGTACACAATAATATACTCATACATGTATGCAACATTAACACATGCACACATAGAGGTAGATACAGGAAAAAGTGAAAAAGCAATATACCAAAGTGTCAGTAGTGGTTATAGCTGGAGGATAAGATCATGACTGATGTTTTAATATGTCTCACTGCTTTTCTGTATTTTCTAAATTTCTACACTGGATATATACCACATTTATATTAGAATAGTAAATGAAAACATTTAAAATCTATTTTATGACTATATGGTAGTATAGTTACAACACAAATGAACACACAGATCTTGGGAATCTTAAGTTAAATATCAATCTAATTATTTTTTTATCCTGCATGGACAGTCTATTGCAATGCCCATCTCCTTCTCTGTGGCAGGATGTATCCTGCACCCCTTGGTGGTCCCCGGGCCCAGTGCCTATCTGCGACCAGAACCTCCAATTCTGATGCTTGCTCTTTGATGCCCAGGCTCCTGCCCAGATGCGCCTGACCTAGGGCACAGTGCATGGGGCAAAAAGCTGGAAATCTGAGATCCTAGACCCATGGTTAGCAAACTGCGGCTCTTTGGCCCCTTGAGCGTGGCTCTTCCACAAAATACCACAGCCTGGGCAAGTCTATTTTGAAGAAGTGGCATTAGAAGAAGTTTAAGTTTAAAAAAATTTGGCTCTCAAAAGAAATTTCAATCATTGTACTATTGATGTTTGGCTCTGTTGACTAATGAGTTTGCTGACCACTGTCCTAGACCAAACTCTGCTACTAACTTTGATCTCTGGGCAAGTGAATTCACTTTTTTCCTAAGCCTCAGCTGGAAAAATAGACAGTGCAACACCTATCCTGCCTTCATGATAAACATGTGGCCAGGTGCACAGACACCCACCCTTGTGTTCCATGATGGTTCCTAGAGTCTTCCCACTGGAGCCACACTGCCTAGGTTCCAGTCCTTACTACTTCTAGCTGCATGACCATGGGAAAATTCAACCTAACTCTGTTTTCTAATCTGACAGTGGGATGCAATTATATTACTGGTCTCAGATCTGTCTGTGAACATTAACTGGTATAGTGAGGGTGCATATAAAACATTTAGAACTGAGCCTGGTGTGTAAACAATGTAATCGCCAGCTCCCAGAAGGCTGTAAGTTCAGACTCCACTTGGAGAACCATTGTGCTAGACCACTGAAGGCTGATATGGGCTTGCAGGAGTTCACATGTGGCCCAGGGAGAGAGACAAGTTCCAGTAGAGGGCTTAAGGACTAGGAAATATTTAAGTAGTTAATGAATTGTGTATACTCACTTATCGTTCTTAAAAATGTTCACATATCGGGGTAGAGCCTTTGCACTTTAAGTGCCAAGCTCATCTTCTCCATTCCCCATGGTTGGCACTCAGTTGCTTTATTTCTCAGTTGCATTGTTCCCACTGGCTCCCTTCACTGTGAATAGTCAGGAAGGAGACAGGAGGAGGAGCGAGAGAGGATCCAGTGAAATAGAGTAAGGCTTGAGGGGCAAGTTAGTTCTAGCCCACAGCTTAGACTTGACAAAAAATTGTGATCTCACTCCCGCCCAGGCATTCCTGTCACTGGGGAGCAGAAGGGAGGGGCTGCAGGGTCAATCTAATTCTTACAATAAACTAATTCATAAGATGTTCCAATAACATTATTCAAAATCAGTTATATTTGTTCACTACCATTTTTGATAGCATAAGAAATGAAAAATGTATTAGATGTGGTAACCAATTCTTTCTTATAAATCAGATTATTCTTGTTTAATTTTCCAAGACTAAGATAAATTACAACCATATGTTATATTTGAACATGTAAATGTGCACCAAAATTTTAAAATCATCCACTCTCACTTAAAATAAAAGCTGGTTTAACTCATCAGGGAACTTATTGAGCATTCAAATTATCTATTGGTTGTTGTTTGTTTTAGTACAACACATTTGAATTTATAATCTCTAATCTAATGCTGAGGAGAAAGTAATCATGGCATATCCTAATAAGAATCTTGTCTCAAAATATTGAAAGAAATCTTTCACATAATTAATTTTGAATGTTTATCTTTAAAAATATTTATAATTGAGAAAATGAATAACTAGGCAAATGTCAGCAGAAATATTATTTAAATGAAAAATCACATTCAACTCATTGATTCACAGATTCAGATATTTTATTTTCAACAAGTGGCATAAAATATAAAGAAAAGACAGTAACTTAAACTTTTAAAAACTCTTAGTGCAAGGAAAACTATGCTATCACAGAAATTTGTCATTTTGTCCAGATATTTTCCTATTTGAGGGAATCCCAAAATAACTAAAAAATCCAAAGGGGTGAGATATTTTCATTCTCAACTCCTGGGCTTACCAAGTCAGACACTCAAACCTGGGACTTGATTTTGCTGCAGGTGACTCATAGCCCTGACCCAGTGTGCATTATGTGTGGTGCTGAGTGCTGAACTGAAATTTCTGTGCCTGACGATGAATCTACTTGGAGGGCAGGTTCCAGAGGTGATGACAGTAAGTAGCCATTAGTGATGACACCAGTACTGGCATCACAGACAGGCTACTCTTATGGCCACATTCTTGGATGGTTCTGTGTCCATGGGTTCCTGCCCACTATCCAAGTCTAATTCTTTAGGGTCCCCAAAGACTTTGTGAATTACTCAACAATTATTATTCTCCTTTTAAGAAAATACTCATGCATTTCAACTGGCCTGTTCAAGACCAGTTGACCATCAGATATATATGATGATATAACACAAATTGTATTAGATTAGGCAAAAGGTGTTGGATGGGGTAAAAGAGGTTGTAAGAAAAATAAAGTTTATATTGATTGCAGCAACCAAGGCAGTGGACTTTGGTAAATATGTATCATTTTGAAAGTCCAGCAAGCAACACACTTTCTATTTGGTGTTAATCCTAAAACAAATGGGAATCAAGACTTTAGACACCAATATGGAGGCTAAAGAGGATTTTTTTCAGATCTCAGACAACCAGCACATAGGTTCAGCCAATCAGGAACTTCCAGCTAGGTCATACCTAAAGCCTTAGAAAAAGTTATAAATTGCTCATTCTGAGCTCAGCACAATTGAAAGTATATCCATAGGGCAGCAAGTATCCAGGAAGAGCAGTATTGAGTCACAGCGGTCCCTCTTCAATGGAATAGCACAATGGTGGTAGTCTGGAGCATTGCTGTGGAATGATCTTGAGTGCTACTGGCTTCTCTTGGTGCCTGCCAATATTCTAAACCTGGTGCTCCAGTGCCCCATTGCTTCCATGAGCTATCCAATTTACTTTCTACAAAATTCCTTTTCCATCTTACACAGTTGTTTTCATTGCAACCAAATATACTGATTGCTAAAAAGTCAAAGACCCCAAACTCCAAAATATAGCATGTATATTTTCCATAAATGTTAAATTCATAGGTGTTAGATGCAATGTAAAATATTGTAGAGTTAGAGTTTTGTAGTCGGACAGTCCAGAGTTAGAATCTCTTCTCTTGCTAGATATACGACCTTATGTGAGTTACTTAATTTTGTCATGCCTTACTTCCCTAATTTGTAAAATGACAATAATGCCATCTACTGTGCTTTAGATAAGAAACCACATGTCACATAAATATTGTAAGGCCCTGCCTGAATATAACATATCCCTTTTCCTCCCCTAATCATAGTGACCTTTTTCTCTTAATTTTTACCAGATACTTATTCCTTATTTTGTGTCAGATCACTTATCCTTTACTGTGTTTTCCCCTCATTCTATTCTTTATACTTGTGGTGCTTTTCTCTACCTTCATCCCCTGGTTAACTCTTACTCATTCTCTAACTCTCGAACAATGTTCCCTTCTTAGTAACACTTCCTGATTTTCCTAGATCAGTTCAAATCTACCTTCTTATATATTAAATTATAGCACTAAATTCCTCTGATGCATAGAGTTTAATTACTTTTTTATTTAATAAGACCATACTATATGCCAAACATTATTATGGAGGTATAGTAATCAACAAAATAATATCTTGGCTTCCATACTTCACACATTCTAGAAGTTAGTAGACCAAGAATAAGCAAACAAATGTCACCCAAAAATAAATAATATAAAAAATTTTAAGTGAAATGAGGTTTAGAGTGAACAAATGTTTAGTGGGAATAGTCAGCAAATGCTTATCTTAGAAGAGACATTTGAACTGAGAATGAATAACAGAGAAAGATAAAGGAAGTTGTAAAAGAATAACATTTCAGGAAAAAGAAAAAAAATACAAAGACAACAAGGCAGGAATGAGCCTTACAAGTTCAAGGATATCAAAGAAACCCAGTGTAACCGAAACAGGAGAACAGTTTGAGATAAAGTCAGAAGAAGAGAATTGAGAACACCTCTATCAAAAAGAAATATGTGAACCCAAGATTTCAGCCACCCTTACAATTTTAAACGTCCCAGAAATCACAGTTTTAAAAAAGTAAAATGCAAGTAAAATTAATACTAATACATTTCTACTATAATTCCAAGATAGTATCCTTTCAGTCTATAACCAGTATTTGAAAAGTTGTATATAACATATTTTACATGTTTATTGTCTAAGATTTTAAATATGTTGTAGATTTTATACCCATAATACGATATGTCTCATTTTTGACTAGCCTTATTTCATGTGCTCAATAGCTACATATGTGCAGTAGCTACCATATTGTACAACACAATAGTATATAGGATTGGGCTTCTAAATAATTGTAAGGTTTGAAATTCAGTCTAAATATAGTAAATGGTTTTCAATGAGAAGATAATATAATGTGAATAACCTGCTGGTAATTTATGGATTCTTTTTTTCTAATATTCAAACATAATGAAAATGCTAGAATATATTTTGGAATGATATATAAGCCTAAAAATTTTACCCCAAAATATAATCAATGACTCCATACCACTTATTGGAAATAACAGTATATATATATAAACCAAATAATTCTTACCATCCCCACCACTGCTGCCCTGGTCCAACTGGATCATCTCTTTTCTGGATCAGAGATATTCCTCCTTGCTCCTCTCTTGCCCTTCTGTAGCCTATTCTCAACTCAGATGCCAGAATAATCTTATTAAAACCCAAAGTAGTTCTTAAAAAACCTCAATGGCTCCCCATCTTCCTCTCTATATGTACTACACTAAGACCCATCCTCCACTGTTACATCTGTAACCATCTTGTATTAGTTTCTGCTTTGCTCACTCTTCCTCATCCTTTCTGGTCTTCTCAGTGTTCTGAGTCCTACTGCCTCAGGACTTTGTCCTTTTTCTTCTTTCTTTCCCTAGAAATATGCCTCTGGCCTTCAACTCTGCTCTTTGCTCATTTATGTGAGCTGTTTTAACTTTGGTTGAAAGAAAAGAAAGAGAGTCTGAAAAATATTAATTTGAGTAACTTTTATTTTTCTTCAATTATGAAAACCCTCTATCAAATATATAAAAATGAACCTACCATCCAATATAATAAAAAGCCTAATATGCTCAGTGTCTAGTTGTCAGATCATCTATTCAATGAATCAAAGCATAATATTCTAATTATATGCTAAGGCCACTCAACCACTCACTATGATGTGCACTGACCACCAGGGGCAGACACTCTAACCAGTAGGTTAGCTTTCTGCTGGGGTCCAGCCGATCAGGACTGAGCTAGGCGGACCAGACATGTCCTGGAGTCCTCCAGCGGTCCCTCCCCAGCTGGCCAACTTCCTGCATCTCTCCCTGGCCCTGATAGTGCACCAGTGGGGTCCCTCAGCCTGGCCTGTGTCCTCTCACAATCCGGGACCCCTCGGGAGATGTCAGAGAGTCAGTTTTGGCCTGATCTGACAGGCCAGGCCAAGGACCCACTGGTGCACAAATTCTGCACTGGGCTTTTAGTCATAAATAATAATCATCATTCACCTCAGATAAAAAAAGTTAAACAGAAAAAAGTGAACGCCTCAAGTAAAAATGTTCAAGTCACTATCCACCATTCCTATCTACATTACTGAATAAATTTTTATTTCCATAAAACTGAGGATGTCAGTATAAAATTGACCCTTGAACAATGCTTGGGTTAGGGACACCAACCGCCAAAGCAGAAAATCTCTGTATAACTCTTACTTCCCAAAAACTTTACTACTGGTGGCCTACTGTTGATTAGAAACCTTACCAATAACATAAATGGTCAATTAGCACATATTTTATAAGTTGTATGTTTTACATCCCATTTTCTTTCAATAAATTTAGATATTGTCATTAAGAAAATTATAAGGAAGAGAAAATACACTTACCATGCATACAGATTTATTGAAAAAAAACCCTCATATAAATGGACCTGCACAGTTCAAAACCATGTTGCTCAAAGATCAAATATAGCGAGGGTTTTTCTCTTTTCATCTAAATCTGTTAAAATAAGTTAAAGCAAATTATAAAGATATATATATGATTCATGGCATTTTTGTTGCATAATTTTTCAGGAGAGCTGAAAACAATAATGTACCCTGCTCCTGCCAGTGTCAATAGGACATAGGTGTTGGGTAATTTTTTCCAATTGTGAGTAGGGATTTGTGCTTTTCGACACACTGTGCATTGATTTCAGATAACAACATGTATTAGCAAGAGGGTGAGCTAAGGTTAACAGTGCAAGTGTGACTAAATAAACTGGTCCACCCAGGAACTGAATTCATAAATGTGACTTCACTTATACGGGGCTTTAATCAACTGAATTAAGCAACCAGAATTAAAGATCTAAACCTCTCTACTACTCACATACCTCTAACCTACATATCAATCCATTCATTGATTCTCAACATTACTGAAACACTTCTGGTTTAAGAATGGGCTTAATTAGCTGAAAACATTTTGGCTCAGTGAAGAGAGCATCGGCATGTGGACTGAAGAATCCCAGGTTTGATTCTGGTCAAGGGCATGTGCCTGGGTTGCGGGCAAATCCCCAGTAGAGGGTGTGCAGGAAGCAGTTGGTCAATGTTTCTCTCTCATCAATGTTTCTAACTCTCTATCCCTCTCCCTTCCTCTCTGTAAAAATACAATAAAATATATATATATATTTTTTTTTTTAAAGAATGGGCTTAATTAACAGCCAATATCATGAAACAAGCCATAAAAACACTACATAGTTTTCCTTACTACTTTATTCAGCAGAACAAGAGCATGCTAAGAAAAGTGTTGCATTTCCAAACTGACAATTTCATAAAGAACAGAAACATCAAAATTAACATTAATTGTGACAAAATCTTATTGGCTTAAAGAAGCAGTATAGTACAATAGAAAGGCAAACTGGGGTTCATACCTTGGGGGTTCAACTTCCAGCTTTGCCTCTTACTGTCATGTGACCCTGGGTCAACTTGGCTGCTCTCAGCCCTAATTTCCTTATATAACAAAATGGAGTCATAATGTTACTGGCCTGGTGGGTAAGGGGATTATTGCAATAATCCTGGTATCAAAACCCGATTTGAGAGCATTGAGGAGATACTATCAATAATTGTCTTGCCTGTGGTGGCAAGAAGTGGTATAAGTAGTCAATGCAGGGAAGAGGGACCTGAGAAAAGAAAATCTAAACTGGCCTTCATGAAGAGTATCCTATCTAATAAAAGAGTAATATGCAAATTGACCATCACTCCCACACACAAGATGACTGCCCCCATGTGGATACAAGATGGCCACCACAAGATGGCCCAGCAGGGGAGGGCATTTGGGAAGGACCAGGCCTACAAGGGAGGGCAGTTGGGGACGATCAAGCCTGCAGGGGAGGGCAGTAAGGGGTGAACAGGCCGGCAGAGGAGGGCAGATAGGGGTGACCAGGCCTTCAGGGGAGGACAGTTAGGGGCAAGCAGGCTGGCAAGGGAGCAGTTAGGCATCAATCACGCTGGCAGGGTAGTAGTTAGGGGGTGATCAGGCTGGCAGGCAGAAGCAAGTAGGGGCAACCAGGAAGGCAGTCAGGTGAGCAGTTGGGACCCAGCAGTCCTGGATTGTGAGAGGGATGTCCAACTGTCCAACAGGCAGTCAGGTATCCCTCAAGGGGTCCCACATTGAAGAGGGTAAAGGCTGGGCTGAGGGACAACACACACTCCCGTGCATGAATTTTGTGCACCGGGCCTCAAGTATTCTATAGAATTCTGGAAGGAGAGGTGATAGAGGCAGCAAAAGTTATATGAATTATTATCTTCATCTTAAAATTCAGTGTTTCCAGATTCTGGACTCTAAATTCCTGGGAACTAGATTTATTCTAAGAAATGTGTAAATCTATATAAATGCTAAGATTGTAAATAAAATAAATACTATTCCCTCATATATTTTATAACTCTTTTTCTAATTCACGTCAATGCTATAGTGATTAATAAATTACAATTTCTTACAAGGACATTTCTAAAAAGTAACTTTTTGTTACTTTTACACATTTTAATTGTCAAATATTATGCCATGTTTTGGTAAGTGGGCCAAAATATAATTCTCTGTTTTTATTTCCTTAAGATGAGTCCTGGATCAGATGATGGAGAAGAAACTGAGGGAAGAAGGCTTTGGGTTATATGACAAATAAAATGATGATAATGATAATGATGGTGGTGGTAATGATGATGATGAAAATAACAGCTAACTTCTTAAAACAAGTCCTATATGTGGGTGAAGACAAGACTTCAGGGAGGCAAAAATGAGGAAAATATAGCTGGTATCTAAAGGACAAGGTGTTCAGGGATACTTGATACATGAGCTGCTGCAACCTGCCTCAGTTTTGGTGGATGGTGGGAGGAAATGGTAAAGGACAAAAAAGAGGAGAGGGAACAGAAATGAATGCCAGATGCAAAACTAAAGTTATCTGACAAATCAGTTCATGGGAAGTTCTGTCTCCCTTAGGGGGACCCAAGAAGATCTGGGAAGAGAGGTGGCAGGGCCCTTCTTTAGACACCGAGCAACCAGGTCTCCTAATTCCCACTCTTGACATACAATAGTGCCCAACTTTGCTAGGGAGAAGAGGTGACTACCTGTGTCAAGTTTGGATCTGAAGAAAGATGGTTCCAGTCTCCACATGGCTCTGTTATAAAACCCATCTACAGTGTTTAAAATTTCCCATTAGGGGAGATGGAAATATTTGAAAACTGAATTGTGATAATAGTTGCACAACTTCATACATTTACTAAAAGTCATCAAATTTATTAGAGGGTGAACATAATAATATGTAAATCTTATTTCAACAAAGTTGTTTTAAAAATAAAAAAGAAGAGTCCTTATTTTTAAAATAATACTAATTATGCATTTCCAGTTCTAGGTAAACACCTTTCAACCTTAGAAAATTTTCTGATTATTTGTGATTTAAAACATGCAAGAATAATGGAGAGGAATTGAGCAGAAAGCCATGGAATATTCTGCTGTATCCAAAGAATGTCATATTTGCTTGGTAATTGTTTTTCTTTACATCAATTATTCAAGTTACTGTGACTGTTCCCATATTTGTACACAGCTAGACATAATTCTGCAGTGCTTATTGCCCTATTAAAACCTCTCCTCAACTCAAAGAACTTCTAACAACTATTTGAATGGAGATTCCTCTAAGTAATTGCAAAAAAATCTGTATTCCCTGTGAAAGGACTTAGCTTGATAGGGTAAGAGAAAACTAATATTAACCTAGAAACAGAGGAAAATGCTAAGTAGAGAGGTGAGTTGCAAACATTGCTTGCCTGCCATTTTGACAGAGCCAGGACATCAATCATTGGATGTGATTTTCAGTTGTGTTGTACATAGCAAAGAAAAGTCAGAAAGAATATGGGAAAATAATTGCTACCAGTTCATCTTTCACCACCAACCCATTTCACGGCCCATTTAATAGCTTTCTAAAACAGAAACTGGATTAAAAAATATTCAGCAATTATTTGAATAGAATGACAGTTTTGCCCCCCCACCCCCACCCACCCCGAAGCCCAGAACAAGACTATTTCTGGTCTACTTAAGTCTATTAGAGTGTACCTTTCCCTTCCTTACCCAATCCATCTCACCCTACCATCATCACTACCACCTTACACACACACACACACACACACACACACACACACACACACCATAATTTTTTTAAATAAATATTTTGGCGGAGTTTCATTTTTGGAAGAAATTTTTACCACATGATATGCATTTTTAGTTCTATGGCTGTGCAATTCAAAACCAAGAGTCAAGTTGCAGACTTTTGTTCTTGGTGAAAATAGCAAAGGTAAATTTGAGACACGATCCAACTCTGTACAGAATTCTAAGAAGCCCCAAATGTAACTGAAAACTTAGACAAAGAGACAGGAGGCCAGACTTAAAACTAGCTCAACTACAACTGCTATCTCAACTGAGGCCAGGCATAGTAGTAATCTGGGCCTCTGATTCCTGGCACAAAATGAGAGGCTGACAGTGAATAATATCTTCAGTCTCTTATAACTATTGAATTCGGTGCTTCTCTGAGCTGCCTGTCCATTCACTGAAGATGCTGCACATTTTGTATTTTCCCAGAGAAGAGACAGCACCATTCTGGTCCTAAGAAAGTACCTAGGTCTCACCTAAGGAATACAAGTTTAGATCCTTTCTTCTTTTGCCTTACCCGGTGATGAAAACCTAATTCAAACACTTATTTTGCCAAAGAAGTTGTGTGGAAAATACATATGAAAATCTGAGTAGAATGAAACTATATGTATAGCCATATAAAAATTCCTAATTGACTCAAGTCAGTGAAATACCTGAAATATTTATTGAAGGGACAATTTAAATAAATAAATTCAGTAAAAAGAAATAGTTGAAGAGGCTAAAATAGCAATAATTATTAAAATGTGTTTCAAGAGGTGTTAAATATGTTCCTGCTTAAAACAAAAGGGGAGGCAAAGTTATTGTGGTCAAATTATTTTGGGACTAAATGGGTTAGAAGAGTTAAAACAATTTTTGCAGGGTATTTTTTCCTTCCCTGCTTTCTGAAGGATCTCTGACAGTAGTAGAAGCATTATCTAAACTCATTGACCATGGTAGAAGATCTCATGGGATCACTATGAAGGAAAAACCTTTTCACATATACTAAGATAAATTAGGGGGAAAATATATTGACAAAAGATGTCAATCTGCTTTCTGATATTCACAAACAAATTGACATCATCTTTAAGAGACAAACCCAAATTTGATGTCTCATTGTTTGTTTATTTATCCAGAAATAAAGTCATTTGTTTCAAACTGACATTTGTCAAATGTCTCAATGGTTCTAAAAATCTCTGTATATTCCATACAATTATGTTTTGTGTACCTTTCAAAAGTAGTCTTTGATATTTATGGATAGGAGAGCAGAATAAAAATGAGAGAAAAATGATTTTTAAAGTGATCTATGTTTGTCTTCCATGAAATTTTTTCCATCTTTTTAAAAAGAAATTTCTTGGCCAATTCTGGCATCTCTCAGAAAACTAATGCCAGGGTAAACCAGGAGCCTGCTATAACACTTCATTCTTATGCATCATTTAAAAGGCATGTATGCTTTGTGTGATTCCAATAACACTAGCATACTGAGAATGGGGGTTATGTTAGAACACTGTAAATAATGTTTCACCTTGTTGTTTAGGCTTGACAAACAAATAAACTCTGTGAAAGAGAAATGGTACATTTTAGAATATGATATCCTACCTTGTGAATATATTGAAGAAGACTTCAAGCCTACAACCACAAAGTTGAGTATGAGTCATAAAAAAAAGCCTTACTTAAAAAACTGAGATTGATATTTTTGCAGAAATGGAGGGCTGACCATGACCCATAAGTGTATGAAGTACACAAAGTTTATTACTAAGTACTTATATAAAACAGAAAAATCTCTTTCTCTAAGAAACAAACTAAAGGAAAAGGCTTAAAGAGAGTGACAGATTTTATTGGGGTATTTTATGTATAGCAAGTGTATCAATTTAAGCCTAAACAACATTGACCTGTGTCTATCAGGGCTCTAAAATATGCCTGCTAGGGAATCCTATATAATAAAAGGCTAATATGCAAATTGACCAAACAGAGGAATGTTTGGTCATTATGACACACACTAATCACCAGGGGGTAGACGCTCAACGCAGGAGCTGCCCCCTAGTAGTCAGTGCACTCTCACAGGGGGAGCACCACTCAGCCAGAAGCCAGGCTCACGGCTGGCGAGCACAGTGGTGATGGCAGGAGCCTGGACTGCAAGAGGATGCAGGAAGGGCTAAAGGACCCCCTTTCCATCAGTGCATGAATGTTATGCATCGGGCTTCTGGTATTACATAGGAGATTAAAATCCCTCCTGGGTAAAATTAACAGAAAAAAAGGAACAGCCGAAACCGGTTTGGCTCAGTGGAATAGAGCATCGGCCTGCAGACTGAAAGGTCCCAGGTTCGATTCCGGTCAAGGGCATGTGCATTGGTTGCGGGCACATCCCCAGTAGGGGGTGTGCAAGAGGCAGCTGGTCGATGTTTCTCTCTTATCGACGTTTCTAACTCTCTATCCCTCTCAATTCCTCTCTGTGTAAAATCAATAAAAAATATATTTTTAAAAAAAGAAAAAAAGGAACAGAGGCATACATGTTTTGTTCTTGAACAACGTGCCAGAATCAAAGGGAAGTAATACCTATGAAGATAGCATTATGTTAGTCATTCATGTTCCCCATGAGCTTACAGGCTCATGGCCAAGTAACAGACTTGGAAGAATCCACTAAAGAGCAAGTAAAAACAATAACTGCTGGGACAGATATGAAGCACACAGGCACCTGCAAAGTTGGAGCTAGTGTCCCCCTCCACAGTAACAGATATTGGTGACTGATGCTATAATAGATTCATCAACATGTTGCAATAGACACACAGCCTGGGCAGAGACACTGTAACTTCTAAGAATCATTTCCAAACAAAGTTGATATTTGATACCAGAAGACAGTAGACATACTCTATGGAGTCAAGGTAAGAGAGAACATAGGATGCCACTGGGTAATTAAAAGGATAAGTTTGCTGATTGTAGATTACATACATCTTAAGAATGCTGTAACTATTTAGTAGGCATGCAGAGTGATCTTACATAGTGAATAGGAGCATGATCAGAGAGACACAACTTGCAACAATCAAAATGTTTTTAATTTTTCCCCTGATGGTGTGATTCAAGAATCAAGAATTAAATAAGAAAAGATTGCATAATATTTAAACTACTTTGTATTGGAGTCTTGGTTAGCTGTAGTAGTCTTAGTAAACAATAGAAAATGTCATTTAATTAAATTGGCATAACTGTTCCACTGTGAATGGATGTGAATTTGATAATCTATTAAGGTCATCTCCCTAATCATCACAAATGTCCTAATGAACACTGCATTGTTTTCACCTGATTCCCAAAGGTCAGAGCACTTTGGCTTAGTCCTATGTAAGTTTTATTATTTTCAAACTACATTGAACATAATAAAAATGCATTTAAAATAGACATAACAATCATTTACTTGAGTACTTTTAATACCAAAACTATTTTTATAAATATAGCTCATCCGTATACTATATAAAAGCCTAAACGACCATTCGACTGCTCAAACTATGACATGCACTGACCACCAGGAGGCAGAGGCTCTGACTGGTAGGTTAGCTTGCTGCTGGAGTCTGGTCAATAAGGACTGGGTGAGACAGGCCGGACACACCCTGTATTCCTCCCATAGTGCACCAGTGGGGTCCCTTGGACTGGCCTGTATCTTTTCACAATCTGAGACCCCTTGGGGGATATCAGAGAGCCAGTTTCAGCCTGATCCTCACAGACCAGGCCAAGGGACCCAAACCGTGCATGAATTCATGCATCAGACCTCTAGTATTTTAATATCATGCTAGGTACTTTTATTTGATCATATTATTCTGTAAAAAGTAGTCAGATATTTGGCAGATAGGTAAACAAATATGTTGGATTGGCCAAGACAAGCAATCACTAAGTGATGAAGTTGGGTCTAGAACTGACATCTCTGGACTTCTAGTCCATGCCAACTCACTGAATCAGAACTGTCCAACCCCTCTCCAGAATCTCCCAATCTTTGAATCATTTCAACAAGCTCAAATGTTATCCATACCCATTCCATCAAAAAATCTAAAACAATAGGCTTCTTTAAGCACCAAGGAGTAAAATCTCCTTAGAGGTTTAAATTATTTTAGAGTAAAAGGTGCTTTTTTATTTTGAGTTTTCAAACTTTTCTTTAGTGTCTTTTTAATGAAATGAATGCCAATATTGATTTATTTGTCCTCTTCTGGATGTTTTAACAAAACACTCAGTAAAGTGTTCTTCTCAAGGCATAATGCTATTCCTTCCATGAATTGCACAACCTAACTACTCAACCAAAAGACAGAAAAGGTGTCCCCCATGTAGGTCGTTACACTGTGATTTTATGCCTCCAGCACAAGGAATGACTAGATTCTAATAAAAAACAATTCATTATAGGATAGAAAGAGGCAACATGGTAAAAAAAAAAAAAAAAAAAGCTTTCAAAATTATTAGAAAATTTGTTTCTTCCTTGATGAGACAAACATTAAAGTTATTTCTATTGTTGACCAGTCATACAAACACATGCACATGCACAAACTTCTCCAAACAACTTCCCCATAAAAGTAATCTCCTTAAATTGAAGTCAGGGGAAGCTCCATAGGACTTGTTTTTGAAAAATCAACTCAAATAACTAAATCTAATATAATTCTACCTATAATATAAAATTATGGGAATGATGAAGATGCCAACCATGCCACAATGCCTAGAAATTCCCCAGTGTGTGTCACACTTTACTGGTGTAAGTTACTATATCCCAACACAAAAGAAACTGCACGAATGTCATTATTTATAACTAGTGGCCCAGTGTATAAATGCATGCACATTAAAAGGAAATTAATTAGAATATTTTAATATTGCTATTCACCCTTCCTCTATTATAGAAGTATCATCAAATTTATGATTGACAATGACAGATCGAAATACAGCATGCAAATGGCTCCAGTGTGAGCTTTATATGTATTGTGCATGCAAGAGTCAACTTAGCCTTTTATATATATATAGAATAAACTTGCTTAATTAGACTTGATTTCTGATTTAGCTAAACTTTTTCCAGCCCAGTAAAGCACCCCAATTTCTCTTTCAGGTAATTGTCAGCAGCATAGCAGTAAATATCAACACGAAGCAGATTATTATTATAGAACACGCAGGGAGAACAAAAGGTAAAATATTTAACTGCTGCAGCAGTGTTTGACTATTCTGTGCAGTGAGAAAACCTAAAGTCATTTTCAAGGTCCACCATTTCTTACTTCTTTTCACTCGGGTCAAGTTTCTAAACTTTCTAAATCTCCATTGTCTTGCTAACGAAAAGGAAACAGGATCCACTGAGTCTCCTATCCTATTTCAGGACTTCTGTGAGAATCAATGAGGCATGGGAAAGCACTTCACAAACATTTGGTTGAACTGTAAAATGTTTGCACCCAGCTATAAAGTAAGTTGGGTTACTAGGTCGAAGAAACTCCAAGGAGGCTAGTCACTAGAGAGAGAAAGCCAGGCGTTGCTGCATGACATCATTGCCCAGTGCCTACAGTGGCTGTTTTCAGGCTGGGCTGGGGGCTGAATTTTGCACGATGGGGTCTTGGCAACATTGGCTGCGATTTGGTGGGGTGTCACTCTGGGGTGGTGGCGAATGTTGGGGACAGCTGAATGTTGGGTTTGTTGACCCCAGTCCATGGTGCAAGTGCACATCATGGCAGCTCCTACATTGAGCATCTGCCCCCTGATGGTCAGTATGCATCATAGCAAATAGTCAGACATTTGGACACATAGCATATTAGCCTTTTATAAGTACAGACTAGTGCCCAGTGCACAGAGGTGTTCCTTCAGCCCAGTCTGCACCCTCTTCAATCGGACCCCTTGGGGGATGTCCAACTGCCTGTATAGGCCCGATCCCTGTGGCAGTCGGACATCCCTCTCACAATCTAGGACCACTGGCTCCTAACCTCTCATCTGCTTGCCTGCCTTATCACTCCTAACTGCCTCTGCCTGCCTGCTTGATTGCCCATAAACCCTCTGCCTGCCGGCCTAATCACCCCTAACTGCCCTCCCCTGCCTGCCTGATCTCACCCCCAACTGCCTCTGCCTGCCTAATCACCCCTAACTGCTCTCCCCTGCCAGCCTGATCTCACCCCCAACTGTTCTCTCCTGCCAGCCTGGTTACCCCCAACTGCCCTCCCCTGCAGGCCTTGTTACCCCCAACTTCCCTCCCCTGCCAGCCTGATCTCGCCCACAATTACCCTCCCCTGCCTATCTAATTTCTCCCCCAACTGCCCTCCCCTGCTGGTCTGGTTGCCCCCAATTATCCTCCCCTGCTGGCCTGCCCTCTCTTCCTCTGCCCCCACCACTATGGCTTTGTCTGGAAGTTGGATATCCAGAAGATAGCCAGTCGACCCAGTCTTATTAGCATATTACCCTTTTATTAGTATAGGTTATATAGGATATGATTGCTTAAATTGGGGGGGGGGGGGCCCTTTTTCAGCAGAAGATGCTCTTGACAGACAAAAAATACCTAATCCCTACATCTAGACTGATAGCCAGCCATATGCACTATACTGCTAAATCAGTCATTAAAAAATTGAACGACTTTCTTACACTATACAGCTGTTTCCCTTAAAACCCCTCCTCAGCCCCCACCTTAGGTTCTGCCTTCACAGTTCACTCAGATTAGGTTCTGATTGGTCAGTTTCTATGCCAGTCAGCGTCAAAACTCTGACTCCTAGTCAGCTATTGGCTCCTCACAGTTCACCCAGATTTGGTTCTGATTGGTTGGTTTCTATGCCAGTCAGCATCTCTGGGCCTATCTGCAGGCCTGATCAGAGAAGCAGGGCTGATCAGCAGCCCCCATAGAGGCCTGGGGAGAAAGAGAGATGCAGCTGCTGGCCAGGCCCAGAGAGAAAGGAAGAGGCAAGGGCTTATCAACAGCTGCCGTGAGGCTAGGCATCAGACCCTGCTTCTCTCTCCAGAACTGATTCGCAGCCCCTCAGCAGTCAGCGCTGAGCCGCAGCGCCCACAGTACCACAGTCATTGCTGGTTTGCCAGGGCAATCAAGTACTGAATGCAGGACTGGCTTTTGGTTGATAAAGCCTTTGGTCATTTTGGATGTTACAGACCCTGAGTTTTTATATATTAGGATTATCGTCTCCTTAAAAATGAAAACTACTATAATGTTTCCCTTTCCTGATTTTCTTCAACAGAAAATGATTCATATTAGCTTTGCATTATCAGAGTTCTTTTCTTTTTTACTTCTTCACTTCCTTTGTGGCTACACATTTATATAACTATTAAACTCAACAATTTTGGAAATAAGGTATTATACATTCAACAAGCCCTTATTTTGAACTCATCCAAAGAATGCAAGAAATTACATTCTGAAAGCTTTGCCATGAATTCTATAAGCCACACACAACTCTTTGGCCATCAATGATTATAACTGACAGAAGTGCCTAAACCAAAATGCCCAGAATAATGAGCTCCTCTCATTATATGAAAAAAAATACATATAATATATAGCATATTTATTACATTTTTAAAAAGATTCTTTACAGAGGGACCTTCTCTTTGTTTTTTCTAGTCATATAGAAAATAAAATTTTATTTTGAATGTAGTAAAACCTCCATTATAGGTATATGAGAAAAATTTCTTGAAATATTTCAGATAACCCAAATTCATTAATATCATCTATCCTAAGTAATAGGTAAGAACCTAACTTTTTTATTCATTCAAAATTCCTGAGTTTTCACCTAGTAGCTTTAAAGGTTTTCATGGGACATAGAGTTACAGAAAGAAATCCTGTAGATAAAATTTATTAGAAATGACTTCACAGGTGGATAGTAATTATACAGCAAAATGTCTGCCTTGGGTTTAGGAGAAATGGTTATCAAAAATAGATTCCAGACAGTAACCATTGTGGAAGGTTCCTAAGCAGAAATAGAGATAGTTGTACATCTCTTTTGCTCCCTCTGCTGGTTGGTTTTATAAAATTGAGAATAGGTTCTTTGATCTCCTTCCAGAATTGCTGAGACATTTTAATTTTCCCAGACTTCCAGAATTTGGATTGAAGACTTGTCCATTTGGTTTGTTATAATTGAGTTGTTGAGTCTAAATTATAAATGAGTGTGCAATATTAGATAGAAATACCATGAAAAATGGAAGTTCTATTAGATTAATAAGTCAGGTGTTAATGAGCATGGCACAAAAGGGAATATATGACATCCTCATCTTATAATAATATGATCTCAAGGAGAGAAAAAGCACTTACATATAAAATTACTTAAGACAATATAGTATATAATTAAAGACCAAATTTCATGACATCAACTACATGTTGCAGATTACAGAGAGTAGAAAAATTAATAATGAAACAGGAGTTGTATTGAAACTCAAAAATGACTGATACAGAACACAGCTAAAACATGATAGAAATGACTGCTAAGGGAGCAATATTTACTTATAATCAATAATCCAATCTTTTGACTTCTGCACCCAAATACAACCCCCATCCTATACATATAATTAGAAACAACAGCAATAGCAACAACTGAACATAAAGAAAATATTTTATTCCAAATGAAAATGCGAATCTTTCCAAAGTGAGTACCCACCATCCTGTGGTCACCATACCTGTCACAAGCCAGTTTTGATATCCTGCTACTTATGGATCAAATAATAATTTAATCATTGTTAATACACTCTAGAAAATGACTAGAAGGAAGATATACTTGAAACTACTAGGGTCCTTCCTTAATGAGACAAATCTTCCTTTATTTAAGGAGCTCTAAGACTATAATCTTATTAAGGTTAGGCAAATATGGGAGGGGCCATGAATATCCACTGTGGTGGGTCATTAAGGTCACTGTCAAATGAAGACAATTTTTAAGTAATCCTTTATCATCCATTCCAGTTTCAGAATCTCCAAAATCAATCAGCAACTTCCAAAGTTTTCTGCATGTCAAACTTCATAATTATAACTATCATGCTGCTGATTATTATACAAACCTTACTACCTTGCTTGACTAATTAAGTGCTGCTGTTCAGCCTCAGTCAATACTGGATGCCAACAGCATGTAGTGGAATCATCCCACCTACAGATGATAGCCACTGAAGTCTTTTTCAAGAATGCTGCACCCCCCTTGCCAATTACTTTCTCTTTTTAAAAATATTTTTATTGATTTCAGAGAGAAATGGAGAGGTATAAAGAGATATAAACATCAATGATGACAGAGAATCATTGATTGGCTGCCTCCTGCACGCTCCCTTCTGGGATATCGAGCCAGCAACCTGGGCATGTGGCCTGAGTTGAATCAAACCATGACCTTTTTCATGGTTCATAGGTTGACACTTAACCACTGAGCCACACCAGCCAGGCACCAATTACTTTTTTAATGTCTAGTGAAGAAAGTGTTTTTCCATATCCTCTTGAGGAATAAAATTGGGTGATGCCAAATCTCTCTAAATTCTTTTAAAATATATTTTATTTATTTTTTACAGAGAAGAAGAAAGAGTGATAGAGAGTTAGAAACATGTATGAGAGAGAAACATTGATCAGCTACCTCCTGCACATCCCCTACTGTGGTTGTGCCCGCAATCAAGGTACATGCCCTAAATCGAACCTGGGACCTTTCAGTCTGCAGGCCGATGCTCTATCCACTGAGCCAAACCGGTTTCAGTTCTCTCTAAATTCTTTAGATTTATCTTTCCACAAGATACCAACTTATTTCCAGCATTTTAACTTCATTTGGCACATTCCATTGATGAGTCTCGGTTTGAGGCAGTCAGTCAAATAATAAATTAGAACCATTTCCAGGTGCTCAAGTTAGGATATTGAATCTACATACTTATCTATTCTATATTTATTAATGTATTTACCCAATTGTTCAATAATATTTATTGTTTCACTCAGTATCTGACAATATTCTAGGCACTGGAAATACAACATAGGATAAAGCAAACAAAACTCCCCAACTTCCTGGAGTCTACATTTGATGGGGAAAGGAGGAAGACAATCAACAAGCAAAAATTTAAAAGACAGAGTGCATAACATTAGCACTCTATAAAGAAACAGAGCAGATTAGCAAGACTGGGAATACTAGAGTGCAATTTTAAGTAGAGGGATCAGATTAGGCAACTCAAAATGACTTGAGCAAAGACATGAAGAAGGTGAAGTAGACAATGCAGGTACCTGAGGGAGGAGCATGACAGGCAGGGGCTTCAGCAAGCTCAAAGGCTCTGTGGCTCATTGAAGAACAGAGAGGAGGCCAATCTAGAACAGAATGAGCAAGTGAAAGAAAAATGTTAATGTTCTACTTTAGATAAACCCATAGTTTTCTAAATAAAAGTGAATACAAGTACCATTTTCCATACTCTCCCAAGTCAGTTGCAGGTTTGTTTGTATAATGTGCTAAAATACCATTTCGTATTAACAAATAATACATAGCAACCAGTTTATTGCTTGGTCTTTAAAGCACATGGGTTAAATTAGCAAGAATAATCCAAAGCAGTTCTTTCCATTTTAGTCAACTCATAGCAAATCTATCAATTGTCTGTTATGATTCTCCTAATTACCACAAACTACAGGGGAATTACCAGTGTGAACTGGGTGTGTATTACAAAGTAGGAATATAATGCATCTTGATCTAGGGTAATATTTCTTTTCAAATAAAGGAATAATCTTTAGAGAGCATATAAAAAATCCTAGCAACATCTTCCCATTTGTCAGTAAACACATTTTTTGTAATTTAGCTTTTTTATTTTTAACATATTTTTATTGATTTCAGAGAGGAAGGGGAAGGGAGAGAGAAATAGAAACATCAATGATGAGAATCAATGATCAGCTGCCTCCTGCACACCCCACTCTGGGGATCGAGCTCACAACCTGGGCATGTGCTCTTACCAGGAATCAAACCCTGACCTCCTGGTTGATAGGTCAACGTTCAACCATTGAGCCACTCTGGCTGGGCTGGCTTTTCTATTCTTAACTGGCATGCTTTAAGGGAAACATCCAAGTTACAGCTTTTGAATTGGGAAATATCTGATTTGCCTCTAGGCAAATAATTTCATTAAAACTATATGCTAAATATACCTGGTTAGTTTAAGAAATTAAATACATAAACCAATTTGATGTTAAAAAATTTTCTGATTCACCTCTGTAGCAGAAAAGATATTTTGTAGAATCAAGAAGTAGGTTATAACCTGGATTAAGTACACATTAATAATAATGACAATAACTTCTTTCTTATACATCAAAACCTCATTGAAAATGCCAAAGATGCAACCTCATGTTAATGGATGATGTTACTTTTTCAATAAACCTTTTGCTAAGTCCTAAACCTGCTGATTTAGGACTAAACATTTATACAGAGAGATTTTTTTTAAACAAATCAAGATAAAATGATAGGATTTCTTACAGCACATTTCAGTCGAAAAGTTAATTTTCACTTTATTAGTTGAATCTAGTATTGTTTGCTATGTACCTATCCTTATCATTGCAGTAAATTATTTACAAACATAACCTGTGTCCTCATCATAACAATCCTATTGAGCAGGTATTACTACCATTTTACATATAAGGAAACTGAGACATCAAGGTAGGTGGGTTTCCTGCAATCATTACATACAGCAAGTGACAGAACCCTCCGATCCTACCTTATACCACCCTAGGCTTCTCCTGCGGCTCTCTCCTCTGGCACCACAAGCATTTCTTGCAGTGCCTTGGTCACTTCCCCTTATCACCTTTCTATAGTCCCTACATTTTTTTTTTCAGGTTAAGAAATCACATTCACAGCAGAAAACTATTCTGTCACATTGCAAGCACCAAATTGGCCTATACTATATTAAAGGATTTAACAAACAAGCAAATAAACAGTCATACTCAATATTTAAACAGTAAAATTTTCTTCAGTCATGCTCATTTTAACAGAACATGAAATATACACAGATTCATAGAAGTATATGAGAAGCAATCTTTTGTTTCAAATACTGAAGAAAACTTGTGTTCAAAATATCATAAAAGTGAACTAAAATCAGCTGAAGTTCTTTACAGATGTAGATGATGAAGAAAGACAAACCGCTGTGTGGGGACTCATAGGACTCTACCTTTAACGTTAGACATTTTATATGCTCCCAAAAGGGAAATTTGAAGATTCTACACAGAATCATTATACCAGGAGGCAATTCCTATTCTGAGATCTGGTTTGAGATTTCATAAAGTGAGAGTGGAACATGTTTAACAGAAATATTTAAATTTTTAATTACTTTAAAATATATATTATTTTTTACCTAAAGAGTGGTTTGCCATTTGGTTTCGTTTCTGGAGAAAAACTGCTTTTCGTGTATAAATGGTATAGAAAGCTTTTTGGGTGGTTTGTTTTTTATAGAAGTGTGTTTTTTGTGTCATAAAATTTCCCTGGAATGTGATGATGTCACCAGAACAGGTTTCTTTGTCATTTAAGAAAATAGAGGGATAATTTTATTAAAATTTAGGGAAGTTTGAAATTATTTAATTCATTCATAATATATATTAAAGACTTTCTAACTAAAACTGATATTTTAATTAAAGATAATTAACCATATGAATATTATTTGGAAATTATTTAATTACATAAAAGCTACATAATCGTAAGTGTAAATTTTAACAATATTGATAATAATGATACTTAAAGACTAAGAAACAGTCTTTTTAAAAATAGCACTAGTTAAATATAATCTACACTAGTAAAAGAAAAACATGCCGCTGAAACTGGTTTGGCTCAGTGGATAGAACGTCAGCCTGCAGACTGAGGGGTCCCGGGTTCAATTCCGGTCAAGGGCATGTAGCTTGGTTGCGGGCACATCCCCAGTGGGGAGTGTGTAAGAGGCAGCTGATCTATGATTCTCTCTCATTGATGTTTCTAACTCTCTATCCCTCTCTCTTCTTCTCTGTAAAAAATCAATAAAATATATTTTTTAAAAAAGAGAAAAAAATGAGAAAAATGCCAATTGACTGTCCTTCTGCTATGCTATGCCCACCAGCCAATCAGAGTGGGTATGCAAATTAACCCAACAAAAATGTGGTTAATTTGCATATGCAGAAGACAGTGTAGAAGGAAGCCAAGCGCTGCAGAAGAAAGGAAAGCAACCGAGTCAGTGGAGATGGGCTCCACTCCCTTCTCTTAACTAGGGTGCATATATTCTTTTTGATTGGTTTTGTGAGATTCTTAGAATATATTCCTAGAAATTGGATCAGTGGGTCAAATGGCAGTTTCATTTTTAATTTTTTGAGGAAACTCCATACTGTGGTCCATAGTGGCTACACCAGTCTGTTCCTATCAGTATACTTTTCTCCACAACCTCACTAGCACTTGTCATTTGTCAATTTGTTGATGGAAGCCATTCTAGCTGTTTTCATTTGCATCTTTCTGATGATTGGTGACTTATACAATATATTATTTTTATTGTTGATATATTATAGATGCCTCTCACTCCTTCCTTAACCCCATCCTCCCAGTTTCTACCCAGCCCCGCAGGTCTTCACCACCCCTTTACACATGTCTAGGGTTATACATATCCTATATAATAAAACACTAATATGCAAATCGACCGAACAGCAAATGACCAGTCACTATGATGCTCACTGACCACCTGGCAGCACTCAATGTAGGAGCTGTGTGCTTCCACAGGGGAAGCGCTGCTAAGCCAGAAGCTGGGTGTATCTTCCACTCAATGGTCTGATAAAATATTTCATTTCTCTTCCTCAAAATCTTTCCTCCCATCACAGCATAGCTTTCAATAAATATAGGGGAGCAGGGAGCAGGCCCCCAAGGGCTCCCAGACTTTGAGAGGGCAAAGGCCAGGCTGAGGGAGCTCCCCTGCCCAAAGAAGACAAATCTCGTGCTCCAGGCCTCTAGTTAAGTATATATATTCTTCTGTTTGTTTCTTCCTATCCTCCCATTCCACACTGAGGTATGTCAGTCTGTTCCATGCCTCCATGCTTCAGGTCTTATTCTTTGGTCAATTCATTTTGTTCATTAAATTCCACAAATAAGTGAGATCATGTGATATTTGACTTTATCAGATTGGCTTATTTCACTTAGCATAATACTCTCTAGGTTCATCCATGCTGTCCCAAAGAGTAAGAGATCCCTCTTTTTAATAGCTGTATAGTATTTCTTGTGTAAATGTCCCACAGCTTTTTTACCCACTCATCTACTGATGGGCACTTGGGGTGTTTAAAGGAGAGCAACTCAGAGTAGTTGAATATCTTCTAAGCAGGACACTCCAATTCCCTTTCTTTAAGCAGGTACTTTTTTCCTTTAAATTTTAAATTGCTTTTATTTCTTTTTCAACGGCTTCTATAATTTTTTTTAAATGTGACTAAGACAAAGAACTAAACACTAAGAAACATTATCTTAGGGTTAATGGATATAGTATTTTGCTAAGAGTTTAACTTTTAATAAAACCATAATAATGATTACTTTATATTAACCAAGGCCAAAACATATCCCCATTACCTAAGCCATGTCTGTGTTTTTAAATCAAAAGCTTCTCCACTCAGAGTGACAGCAGAATGACTGACAGGAGAACACCTGCACCTGGCACTTTATGGGCTGCTCTGAAGAGCCTGGATACAGAGAAGCAGGAAATGGGGGAGGGATGCAAGCACTCAGGATCAGGAATCCACTGAGGCCATCCTATCACTGTGCTTTGACTTTTAAAAGAAACAACTTGCACTTTCTCAGCTCAAACACCTGACCTTGCTTTTTACTCCAACTTCTTCCCTGATGTGATTATATGGTAATGAAGGAAAGGGAGGTGACACCTTTCTCTGTATTTACTGAATCTGTATTTACTGAGAAAGAGGGATTAGGAAGAGCAAAGAGAAGGAAATGGAAATAAATAGAAGAGAGCCACTTCCAGAGGGCAGTGGTTTAGCAATCATTTTTCAGTCAGGGTTGCCCCTCTAACACCATCTGAATAAGTGTCAGTAAAACAGAGTTCTTTGGGTTAAGCACCCAGTATTCCAGCCTCTCCTTTGGGCATCAAATAGGACCTCATCCAATCCCTCTTTAGGGCAAGTGGATCTTCCCTCATGTCAGGTTTTGCTGGGGTTGTCAATCATACTAAATCACCCCCCTCACACTCACAAAATAAAGTAAAATGTACTCTTTCTCTTATATACAACACGTATGTAGTGGTGGGCACATGACCTGAGATCAGATAAAATTAGATGCTCATTTGGGATTTTACCTCCAAAGAGGAAACCTCTGGTGGCAGAAAGCAACACCTAAAGACCTGGGCCTCAAGTTTCTGATGTTGGGGTGCCTATAGCTGCCCAAATTGCCTCTCCAAAGGTCCAATTTTTCAAATCTTCCTTTATTACTCTGAGCAATCTGCTATGCCGCCGATATATGCCTTCTCCTTGTTTAGCTTAGTCAGAGCTCTGCTACATCTTAATTGATGTAGCAGAACTCATGTTCATATTCAGAGCATTTGAGACTAATATAACTCATAGAAATGCCCCTGAACTTGGAGAAGAGGGAAAAGTAATGGTAAAAACTCCCAGTGTTGATTGGTTTAACCCTAAGGCCCATATTTCACAACTTCAAAATAAGGAGTTGAACTTAGAGATGTTTTTTCCCAGCTCAAACATTCTACAGCTCAATCAATGAAAGAGAACTGAGTGGGAGGATAGGAGTGTGGTGTTCCACAATATATGTGCTTTGCCAATATAACTAACTTCAAAGGACTTGAAGGAACTTTTTTGAAAGAACTTTGGGGCCCTTCAGTATTGAAGCCCTCTGCCACTGGAAGGACTCAACTATCAGCTATCAGAACTCAGAGAGCTTTTGCCAACAGGACCAGATGCCACAGTCCAAGGTCACATTCATGCTAACTGAAGCTTCTGCCAGTGAGTGACTGATGCCTTAAAACCTATTGGTGTCCTGCCATTTCTAGAAAGGTAGCAGACATGGTGACTAGTGATTCTCAGTTATCCAGCCACTACCACTTTAGAATGAAACACTCTTAGAATCTGAGGGAGAGAAGAGATTGCCAGCTTTTGCATATATAATATTTCTTGAGGAGAATGAACAGAAGTTTCCTATCAGTAAGCTTTGTGGGTTTTGCTACCAAACAATATGTGTAAAGAAAAGCAGATAATTCTGTGAAATTTTCTAAGTTCTAGGATCCAGTATGCTGCACCCAGGTATCTTTTCTCAGGGGGCTCACAATGTGAAACTATGGGACAGCTATGCCCCAGAAGCACAGGAGGAAGACCAAGGGTGGTGGAAGCTATCACACCTCCTAAAGAGCCTCAGGAAATGAAAGTAGTTTTCCCAGCAACTCAACTTGCACCAACAAATGGCACTAGTCCCAAGGAACTCTTAATTTCTAGAAAATGTGTAATAGGGATAGATGGGATGATTCAGGGCACCATCTCAAGTACTGCTGACCTCGTGATTGGAGAAACTCTGCAAAATGAAAGATGTTTTTGAAATTAAGACTTCCCAAGCTAATTTGGATGTCTAGAAAGTAGAAGCCCAAAGAAAGCATGTCACTAAATTTTTTTAAATTTCTCCTATATATTTCTCTCTTCCATTGTTAAATGATGCCAAAGCCCCAACTCAGTACCACAAATGAATAGAAGGCTCATTAACAAGACAAAGCTATAATAGTTCTCAAATTTAATTGTGGGATTAACAAGTGGGACCAGAAGAAGAACTATACTTAAGGCTTGCCAATGAGTATAGAATCAGGCTGAAAAGACCTAAACTGCACACAGACAGGAAAGAAATGGTAAAACAACAAACAATAAAGAAGAACATGAACAGATCATTACCTCTTTTTACTCCCAGCTACTGAATATGGGTAAGAAGGAATGAAAGAGATGGGTATGTGTAAGTATAACCCACAAATCAACACTAAAGGATTTCTGAGTACTAAAGGAAAAACTTCTAGATGTTATCCATTCTGAATGTTATATTTTACCACAAAAAATTAAAGTTATGGGAACTATTTCAAATGGAGGTATCACAGGAGAGAAGGTATTTTGCTGTGATCAATAACCAGAGTCCATTCTTCCTGAAGTATAACAGACCCAAAGAAATGGACCTACGTAGTAGCTCTAGGAAGTGAAATAGCTAAAGCATCATTTCAAAAACTATGTTCTGTATAAACCAGTTAATTGAGATATGAATTGATGTTTCACAAACAGCTCTCCCATGATCAAATAATTTGGAGACATTCACTTTATGGCGATGTTCAAAGAACCTTAACAACTTAAATGCTCTTGGAAGCCCTGTCTTCAAACAGCCCATTTACTTTATATAAGCTGGTTTTTCTAATATTTATTTATTTAATGGAACCACTTTTCATTTAAAAATTATTTGGCTCAGTGGATAGAGCGTTGGTCTGTGGATTGAAAGGTCCCAGGTTCGATTCCAATCAAGGGCATATATCTTGGTTGCAGGCACATCCCCAGTAGGAGGTGTGCAGGAGGCAGCTGATCGATGTTTCTCTCTCATCTACCGTATGTTTCTAACTCTCTATCCCTCTCCCTTCCTCTCTGTAAAAAATCAATAAAATATATTTTTAAAATAAATAAATAAAAAATAAAAATTATTTAAGTCTTTTGAGATAAGAGTTCCAAATAATGTAGTTTAGGAAATGTATACCCATATAAATTAATAAACCCACAGAAGGTTACCTAATGTCTAAGTTTTTTTTTTAACAACTATAGACATCATTTTCAGTTTGTACATGATACCAAATACAAGAAAATTACAAATTGAATCTGAGATTTAGTGAATTCATTTAAAATGTGGTATCTTTGGAGAAGCTAAGTTCTAATTCTGTATCCACCACTTATTGGCTTTTAAATCATATGACTTCAATGAATCTGTCTTTAAGACTGAGAAAATCATTAAGATATGTGTGTAAATTATTAGCACTATATCCGGTACATAATAAATATTCAAAAAATATTTATTATAAGAAAATCAGTGGGTAACAACAAACTAGATCCATAAGTAAAGGAAAGCACTTAAAAGGAATTTCTCCTAAAAACTGCATATATTTCCTGCCTTAGTAAAAAAGTATCAGTGTTTTATACTCTGGTTTCTCTTCAGATTGCATAAATCTTTCGCCTTTTACTAAAAAAGTATCAGTGTTTAATGACATGCCTACAGGTGTGCATGGCTATGTATTATTTCTATATGTTCATTAATTTACATAACACTTTATTCAGCAACTTTTTAAAGTAATTATGTATTCCTCAAAAAGACCAAGTTTTTCTCATGACAAAATCTTTGTACTCATTTCCTTTTGTCTGAAATGTCTATTCCAAGGTGTGTGTATGGCTTGTTCCTTGAACTCCTTAAGATCCTTTATCTGTGAGGCACTTCACCTATGAGGTCTTGCATAATCACTTCATATAAAATAACCATCTCCACCCACCCACCCAAACAGTAACCTCTGCTTTTTCTCCACTTAACACCGTCTGACAAACTACATATTTACTTGCTATGTGTTTACTGTCTGATTGCCCTACAGGAATATAAGGTCTTTTAAAGTCACCATTATTATGTTGCCTTTTTTCTTAAAAATGTTTTAAAAGTGCCAAGATAAAATTCAAAACTTTATCTTAAAATTCAAGCTTACAACATTAATGTATTTATCCCTTACATTTCACAAATTTATCCTTTACACTATCTCTTCACGCATTGCGCAAAAATACATAATTAATTAACTCAAAAACAGTTTCCTGGATTACATATACTTACCTCACAAATTCTCCTAAAGTCTTTATATATATATATATATATATATATATATATATATATATATACACATACATACACACACACACACACACACACACACACATATACTATAGATATGTTTAAAATACAGAAATAATTTCCTTACATATGTCCACTTAGAATATCTCTACCTAGACCAAAAAGCAAAGTGCAGGTCTCATAACTATTGTACTTGGGCACTTCATGAAATATCTCCAAGTGAACTGTGAGCTAATGCTCTCAGCACATAAAACCGCAGTTCCAGTTCTTTACCATAGGATTCAGTAAAAATGAATGAGACTCATTTTTAAAACATTCCATGTGAGAAAGAGCTGCTAATCATATGTGATGATCTAGCCCACAGTGTATCTATTGTATTTCCTTGGTGTACTGAAGCCTTAACAAATATGGATTTTAAACTTTATAAAATGAAACTATTTGTGTGTGTGTGTGTGTGTGTGTGTGGTATCACCCGTATGTCCCACAGTGTCCCCAATGTCCTCTCATTCTCCTCCCCACTGTATCTCAGAGCTTACATTTTTACATAGCAAAATCCAATACATGGAAATACTGGATGCACATTGGAGAACATTAGAGATATCCAGAAAAGTTCTGACTTCTTCTAGGATGTATTACTGACATCTTTCTAACTTAATGGAGAGTATTCAATATCATTCCTTGAGCATAATGGGCAAATTTATTACACATACCAGCCTGGTCTTGTAATAGAAAAGAAAGAACAATGACAGAATTTTGTTCTTTCAGATTTTTGAAGATTTTTTCATGCCAAACTGTAAGGAGCAGCTATAGGGTTAAGCCTCAGACTGACCTGTGGCAGGGCCACAAACAAGTCCCAGCTTAGAGGGCAGAGCCCTCCTAGCACAGTTAAACTTGACTTTATAGTCCTCACTAGTTCCTTCCTAGGAAGCTAATGGGTTGTGGGAGGTGCAGCAAATGCTGCCAAAACAAGGTAAAACTCACAAGAACATTGTGAACATGTTGACCACTTCCCATGTTTTGCTTTGTGTTCTGACTGTAAAATAAAGATTCGGCTTGCAGGCCATGTCTCTCCATCAGAAAAGCAGTGTCCTACCTAACCCCAGCTGTGTCCTCTTGTCTGTCTTTTTTAATCCTTCACTGCCCCTCCTCAGGCTCACCAAACCTGCCTGTGCTGGACATGGCACAAAATATAAAATATCTCTTAAATTCAGGGCATTTTGAATGATGTTTCTATTTATATATCCTCAATTTCAATATATAATTTAGAAATCTGAAAATAAATCTAGGGTCTTTTGTTATGACTCTTTTTAACTCTATCATCCATTCAAGTTATTTATATTATTGAAGTCATATTTGAAATTACTTGGTGCATTTTCTATTGAGAAATTTGGATTATTTCCCCTTCTCTGGAATTTCTTGGACTACAATGTATTAGGGAAGAAAATAAAGCATTTTTATGGAAAATAGTAGTGGCCCTTTGCAGGAAGATTCCTGCAATAGGCCTTCCTGCTGCAGTTGCTGCCCCGCCTGCTTGCCTCCCTTCTCCCTGCCCCGCTTGCTTGCTTCACAGCTTCGCTCCCTTCTGCAGTGCTTGGCTTCTTTCTAAGCCTTCTTCAATCTTCACTCTGGCCTGGATATGCAAATTAACTTCCATCTTGATCAGGTTAATTTGCATACTCACCCTGATTGGCTGGTAGACGTGGCTTGTGGGCATAGCGAAGGTATGGTCAATTTGCATGCTTATCTTTTATTAGATAGAGGCTCAAATCTTTAATAGAAAATATGCTCAATGTAAATTTAAAAGTATTCAACTGAGTGACAAATTATTGTGCATGAATACTGAGCACATCAATAATAAGTACTAGTATGTATTGTAAACTGACCATATGCCTGGCATGTGCCAAACCATTTCACACAACATAAACTCATACTTTATATAGGGTCTTTCTCTCCCGATGTCTTAACTAATATTCACTCCATTTGTATTTTCCATATGTTAACAAGAAGGCAGGTATATTTCTCTTTTATTTATATAAAAAAATTATGCCAAAGTTCACATTTTGTGTATACAAAAATTAAAGTAACAATGTTTTAAGGAAGTCAGGAGGTAGAATGAAACCTGTTATCTTTATATGCTTCTAATTTTTCATATTTCCTCATTAGATTGTATTTGCCAAGCATTAGTGTTCTCAAGTATTTTCATATAGCATCTCATTTGAATCTCACAATTGCTCTATAATGTGTGAACACATTCATGTGGAACTATATCATCCAAAAGTAAATATAAGCCCATGTATTGTATAAGATTTTTTTAAAGGATACTGAAAGGTGTTAAAAGTGACTCATCCAAGATCACACAGCCTCAACTCTGGCTTTCCAGAGTAGGTACCATAGTCATTTCCTCTTTAGCACACAACAAAAAGTTTACTCTCCCCTTTTCTATAAAAATTTAGATATATATTGCTCTCATATCTTAAAATCAACAAGAAATTTCCACTAGAAGCCACTATCCCTCTACTCTCTCTTTATAAGCTAAACTATAAATACCCTGACACTGGCTTTCTAGCCAGAATATCAGAATTCATTCTAAAATTATCCTTTAAAACAGTCATCTTGAGAATTTTAACCCCATCATAAGCATATTTCACTGATCAACACATGCTTTAAATTTTTGCATATTTGCCTTTTCTCAGGCCAATAATAAATGCTCTATTTGTGTCAGTTAATAAAATTTTTATGTACTTTATTATTTTTCTAAGAAAAGGGCAAACTAATAAAACGTTTCTCTTAATTGTTAAGGCAAAATTCAAGAAATTTTTGCATCTGTATTTTGTTATATAGAGAATAAATCATTGACATCCATCCGTTCAAAATACTATTAAATGTTTTTATTAATTGAACCTGTTATTATTAAGTGAAATGACACGTAAAATGCCTAAGGTTCTGCTTATCATGAAAGCAATCAGTCAACATTGGCTTTCATTTTCAATATTATGGTTTAGATTAACATATTTTCCTGAAGTTTTTACAGGCTGCCAGGGTACAGAATATAAAAAATGTTTAATTTAAGTAAAAATAATCTTTAATAAGAGGTTTGTTATTGCATTTTAATGGCCATTTGAGTAAAGCTTAGCTTTATTCATGCCTCAAAAGCTAGAAGAAGCTAGTGAAGGTGAATGCCCAAGGCTCCCGATTGTAACACCTTCAGTCTGCCCCCAACCAGAATGAGCCCCTCCCCCCAAACCATATAATGACACCCTCATCCCCAATGTGATGGCAGTAGAAGGTAATTAGAATGGGATTAGTGCCCTTATAAAAAAGATCCCAGAGAACTCTTCTGCCCTCTTTCTGCCATGTGAAGACAAAATGCAAAGACATCTGTCTGCAATTTGGAAAAGAGCCTATAGTACCCTGATTTTGGACCTCTAGCCTCAAGAACTGTGAGAAATTAATTTCTGTTATTTATATGTCAAAGAAGTAAAAAGAAATGCTTTGGGAATTACTTTGAAAACCAGATTAAAATCCACAAAAAATATCACTTTCTTTAATAGTTATACTTTTTTTTTTTAATAGTAACTGTTTAATCACTCACTTTCTTTGCCAGATGAGACTATGATTTCTTTGGATCTTTCCCAAATATAATATTTTCACTCAAAGTATGAAAATTTTTTGTTAAACATGATTTTTCAAGTTTGGTCTATGGGACAATTCCTCATGAGAAATTCTAAGAATGACTTGTCCAAAGGCAGCATCCCTAAAATGAGTACAGAGCTGCCACAGTGATGTCTTGGATGTGTCTATCCCTTATTGTATAAGATAGTAATTTTCTGAACTAGCAAAAATTCAATTACCATGTAACTTCTGTTTCTTACAATTTAGCAAGTTTCAATTCAATTTACCAATTTTCTCATTATGCCACTTTTAAGAGAAGAGATCATTTTAACCCCAGTCGAGCATTTCAATAAATTACCCACTATAGAAAAACTAAGGATATATTATAACACCTCTTTCCTTCTGCAGAAATAATATCCTTCTGACATTTTGACAAGTTAATGAAGCATCCCTTTCCCATCTAAAAAATCGGTTGGCATTCCTTCATCAAGCCAGTAAGCTTCCAAGTGTTTCTTCATTTGACCCTCAGAACACCTTTTAACACTTTTCTTATGAGTGATGTCAACTGTTATGCAAGCCACTTGGTACATTCCCAGACCCTTTAAAAATAATTCCATCATATTGGCTAATCCGGGGAGGGGGGGGGAGGGGTCTCTCCAGAACTGAGTGCACTTGTAAAACTATTCATAGAAAGGGGCTCTGATTTCTGTCTCTACTTCCTTTAACACCCTGGTTATATTTTACTTGGACCTAGAAGCATATCAAATCTCAAAGCTTAGAATATTGATCCATTTTTCAGCTGCTCATAGGAGCCTGTTCTCTACAACCTCATCCTTCTTACTAATAAATTTGATTAAGGCAAATTCCCCTTTGTGAAACCAGAAACCAAATTTTTCTGCTATTCTCAATGTTTGCTTTTGGCTTCCATCTCCATTAATTAAACACTTGGATCTTTAAAAGTCTTCACCTCTTTTTCCTAATACACACATACACAAACAGATATATATGCACACACATATATATTTTTCATTGTTCAAAAGTCTGTCAGCAGTCAGTTGAAATGTTTAATTGCTTGAAATTAATTTTCCATTTTTATTGTTCCAATTAATTGGCAGGTATTATGGCTTTATAATAATTCTCCAGAACTCTTTGAACCTGTTATGATTTTTATGTTTGTGGTTTGATGTTTACTCGGCAACATATTGATTCTACCAACTCTGCTCTATGAGATTTAGGCAGTGAAAATGCCTGAGATATGAATATAAAGATGACTGTCATTAATTTTGATGTCTTTATGGTCCACAAAATAGTTTTTAAATTATGGTTGCAGTCAGAAGATGTATTTTTATTTCAACATTTTTTCAACTGTTCTTCCTATATTTCTTTAACTTGTATATATTTCTACTTCCTTTCATAAAACAAGTTTTAAAAATCTGGTTAATTAATAAGTTCATGGTAATTACATTACAAGAGGAAAATCTTGTTAATTCAAAAAAACTCACTACTGTAGTCAAGATTTTTAAACACATGTATCAATCACATAAAATCTCTTATTTCATTGAAGAAATAATATCCATTCATTCATTTGTTCATTCAACAAATATGCATACAGTAGTGTTGTATATAGATTTTGAAATTACAGAGTATACATTACTGAATTTTTCATGGTTTCTTATTGTTCTTTAGACATTGACAGTATTTGTAGCTTCTATGTTAGTAGTTCTCTAAGCAAAAGCAGTAAATCAACAAATGGCATTTTCTTTCTTTGCAACATCCTTGCTGATTCAGAAGATGATCATTTCTTATATTAAGATGAAAACTAGAGTTAGTATTGGAAAAAATTATTTCAAGCCTTCATGTGGTAGAAAGATCATGGGCTTAGTGGCAAATGGACCTGAATTTCAAGCTTGACTGTGCTCCTTACTGTGGGGTCTTGGCAAATGTGCGATCTCACTGAGTCCCAGTTTCCTCACGTGCACTATGGCTTATTACGCAAATTAAGTAACATATATAAAGTGCTTCATATGCAGTTGGTATTTTTTGAGGAAATATTTTAATATTCTTTGTTAATGTTAGAGATTAGAATTTTGTCTTCACACACTAAGATACATATGTTAATTTTTAAATATTATACAGTAAATCCTTTTCATTATGGAATTAGAATCTTGAAAATTCAAATAGTAAGAGAATTGCTGTTGAGAAGCTTAATAGCTTACAGCAAAAAGTACTCAGTTCTATCAGGTTTTGCTGTATTTTCAAGCTGAGTTAGTAGTTGCACAAACATTTAGGATTGTTAGGTCCTATTGGGAAATGAATCCCATTATTAACATGTAATATCTATTTTTATTCCTGACAAAATTTCTTGTTCTAAAGTCTACTTTATCTAAGATAAAAACAAAAATATCCTGGTTCCTTTTGATTAGTTTTGGAAGATACATATTTTCTCCCTTTTGATTTAACTCATCCGTGACTTTACATTTAAAGAAGAACTCTTGTAAACAGGATATAGTTGGGTCTTGCTCCAGTTAACCTGCGGAGCTGCTTTTTATATGTGACCTAATTACATTTATATAATAACATATAAATATCAATATGATTTGGTTAAAATCTAGCATCTTTTTGATAATTTTTTCCACTTGTTCTTTGAACCTTGTTCCTCTTTGTGGTATGAAGAATAAGGAAACCCCAAATATATCCAAGTCCTAATCTTCCAGAACCTGTGAATATGTTAGCTAAAGGGAAATTTATGTTTCAGGTGGAGTTAAGGTAGCTCTACACCTGATTTTGAGATAGATGATTATCTTGTATTATCCACAGGTGCCCAATCTATATATGTAAAAGTCTAAGTGATCATTACGACTGGTTGACCAGTTGCTATGACCTGCACTGACCACCATGGGGCATACACTCAAAACAGGAGCTTCCCCCTGGTGGTCAGTGTGCGCCCACAATGGGAGTGCCACTCAGCCAGAAGCCTGGCTCACGGCTGGTGAGCGGGAGCCTCTCCTGCCTCCACTGTAGCGCTACCAGGCTGCTGCAGGCACAGTGGGGCCTGAATGAGTGGGAAGGGCATGGTGCAGGGCCCTGGCTTGGGCTCCTCCTTCACCTGCCCCTTTGCACATTGCTACAACCCTTGGGGGATGTCAGATTAGCCTAAACCGGCAGTTTGACATCCCCTGAGGAGTCCCAGATTACAAGAGGGCTCAGGCTAGGCTGAAGGACCTCACCAGAGCACAAATCCATGCACCAGGCCTCTAGTGTAATTATAAGGATCCTAGCATGTGAAAGAACAAGACATAAGAAAAAGAACCTCAGACATGACAGCATGAGAAGAATTTGGCTCAACATTGCTGGCTTTGAAGAATTCCTGCTATTTGAGGAATAGGAAACCAAGCCAAAGAATGCAAATGGTCTCTGGAGACTTGAAAAAATAAAGGAACAGATTCTTTCAGAGAGCCTCCAGAAAGAAATGCAGCCCTACTGACACCCTGACTTTAGCCCAATGAACCCCATTTCAGAATTCTGATTTCCAGAACTATAGATAATAAATTCATGCTTTCAACTGTAGTAACTTGTACATCAGCAGAAGGAACTAATACAGTTTGTGGTACATGGGAGTAGGATGCTACTACATCAAACATCTAAAATATAGATATGAGTTTGGAATAGGGAAATGTACAAGGGCTGAATTTTGAGGTTCATAATATAAAATGCCTAGAGTGTCTTGAACAGAGTTTTAGTAAGAATATGGATGTTAATGACTAAGTGAAGACTCAGAAAAAAAAAGTGTAATCATGTTTCTGTAAAACAAAATATTCACCTTTTAAAAATATACAACTCAATAATCTTTGGTATATCTATGGAAGTGTGCAACCAATGCCACAATCAAATTGCAGAATACTGTCATTCCAAAAGAAAACCTCTTATCCATTAACAGTAATTCTGCATTTGTCCCCTCTCCAAGTCCTAGGTAATCATTAATCTACTTTCTGTTTCTATGGATTTTCTGATTTTATACATTTCATATCAGGGGATGTCAGATTGTCAGGAAATCCTTACAACTTTTCTGAGATAAGAGAAAGGCAACGGGGTCCAAAGAGTGAGGCAAGGTGGAGGGGCTAGGCAAAGGAACTATAAAGACCAAAAAAGCAATGATATGATATCAGAAATGACTGCTCTTAAAGTAGCTTCCTCACCCCATTCCTTTTTTATTCTTCATAACAGGCCTTTGAATGAAGATCTACAGCATGTCCTTGCCATTCTTTCTAACTCCACAGGACTTTCTCCCAGTGGCTATTCCCTGCTCTCCTTGCTGTCATCCAGGTGCCATTAATTATTTATATATATATATATATATATATATATATATATATATATATATATATATATTAAGGTGATCAGATCATCCCGCTTTTGGTGCGACAGTCCAGATTTCTAACAATTTTTCCCTGACTGTCCTGCCAAAAACGGGACAATCTGGTCACCTTAATATATGTAATTATTGTATAATTATATATATATATAATTATATACATATTATTGATTTCAGAGAGGAAGGGAGAAGGAAAGAGAGATAGAAACATTGATGAGAGAGACATATCAATTAACTGCCTCCTATACTCTCCCTACTGGGGACCGAGCCTGCAACCCAGGCACATTCCCTGACAGGGAATTGAACCGGGAACCTCCTGGCCTATGGGACAACACTCAACCCACTAAACCACACTAGCCAGGCCAGGTGCCATTAATTCTAATAAACATCCTTTAATAAACTGAACTGGGGAAGAACCTAATCTCACTAGATATTACCAATTAATTACATTATCAATTAAGAAGCTATGCATTTTAAGAAACATTACCTTCACCCAGAGAGTTGTTAGACATAGGAAGTACCTTAAAAGTACAAAGCACTGCAGTCTGTCTAGTCTATCCTTCTCCCTCTATAGCTCTTTAGAATGCACATCCAGCCACACCAGTGCTGATGCTGTCTGCACTAGTCCTTCTTATACTACACTACCTCCAATGGAGAAGTTTCTAGCACCATAAAAGGTATGTTAGCGATATTTTTGAAGAGAGACTTTTCAGTACCTTTAAACATTCCCTTTAGGCTACCATCTTCTTGACTCATACATTAGGCTTCCCTAAAAAAAAATAGACAATGATATCATTACCCTAGATATAAAAACTTCTCCATAAAACTAAGCATGTCTGCCATTACTATATATATATAGTAATGGCCTAAAATTTGTGCACGGGGGGGGGGGGGGGGGGAGGGGGGGGGCGCGGGTAGGTCCCTCAGCATGGCTTGCACCCTCTCCATTCTAGGACCTCTCGGACATCTCTCTCACAATCTGTGATCGCTGGCTCCTAACTGCTCACCTGCCTGCCTGCCTGATCGCCCCTAAGTGCCACTGCCTACCTGCCTAATGGCCCTTAAACACTGCCTCGGCCCCCACCACCTTGGCTTTGTCTGGAAGGAGGACCTGGATGACTGGAAGATGTCCAGTAGACCTGGTCTAATTAGCATATTACCCTCTTATTAGTATATATATTTTTTAATTTGGGGGTAAAAGTTTTGGTAAAATAACCTATTCTTATATTGTTTACTATAGTCCATGTTTTCAATGTGCTTTCCATTCACCAAACTTCTTTGTCTCTGAAGACAATCCTGTGAGGTACTTGGAGAGCTAAGAATATCAGTTTTGTCACTTTTGCATATAAAGAGTGGTTAAAATAAGTATTTAAACTAAATTGCCTTGGGTTGGGTCACACAGCTGCCACTACTACTATATAACCTCAAACAGATTACTAATTTCTCTATTCTTCAATCTGTTTGTTAAAATGGGAATTCTACCTAAAAGAGTAGTAATATGCAAACTGGCCACACCTTCGCTACACCAAAGCCATACCCATCAGCCAATCAGGGTGAGTAAGCAAATTAACCCAACGAAGATGGCAGTTAATTTGCATATCTAGACAGCATAGAAAGAAGCCAAGCACTGCAGAAGGGAGCGAAACTGCAGAGAAGCACGCAAGCGGGGCAGGGGAGAAGTTAGAGAAGCAGGTGGGGCGGGGAGAAGGAAGGTAAGCAGTGTGGCAGGGAGAAGGGAGAGAAGCCTGAGGGGGCGGGCTTCGGAGAAGGAAGGGAAACAGGTGGGGCGGGGGAGAGCGCAGCAGGAAGCCCTATTGCAGGAATCTTCCTGCAATGGGCTACTAGTAAAATAATATTTATCTGTTAGGAATTTTGAGGACCAAATGAATTAGTGAAAAAATAGTGCTTAGAACAAATCCTGACACCTGATATGCACTCAATATATGGTAGCTGTTGTCAATAAAATCACTATGACCACCATTATCATCATCATTATCTGGGGTGGTGAGAAAATTTATCTTACAATTATTAGATCCTCCTTTCACTTGGTGCCCACATATTGTTGCTGCTCACTGCTAATGTGGTCTCTTTGTCTTTGACAATTACTTTCCTCTACTTTTGTCACAATTGATTTCATATGGTATTGGTCTGTTTCATGAAACTAAATAAATTCAATGCGTCATCTTTGTCTTCATTTAAAAAAGGAAAGTAATATTTCAAGTGACAGCATGCTGAATAGATGTATGGAGATTTCTCCCTATCTGGAATGTAACAAAATACTTCTAAACTATGATTTAGTGTTATAGAACATACAAAAGTTTATAAATATTCCAATATCTGGGCTTCCATTTTTAGTTATAATGTACTTTATATATGAGCTTATAGTCTTTCATACTATAATATATATTTCTTTTAAGGCTTCAAGTAATTGGGGCCAGAAAAATAGAAATTACTACCCTTCAATAATAAACTAATGTCAATAACTCACAATTAGCTCCACAATGATAATAGCACCAATAAAAACTATCTTCATTTAACAAAGGAAGGGTTCTAAAAATAAAGCTATCTCAATCAATGATTTGCATCAGGGCTGCAAGATTTTATAGAAACTATTACAAAAGATACAGGTAGCAAAATACATCTCTCATGAAAGTCTAGAGTGGTATCTGGTAATGTGACCTAGCAAAATTTAGCAATTCAATCAAACTACAGGTAATGGCCCATCATCTAAACCAGTGGTCACTAACCAGTGGTCCGTGGACTAGTGGTGGTTCTTGAGTCTCGAAAGGTTGTCCACCACTGCTCTCCTACTATTTTAATCATAATTTCTGGAATTAGCCTCTTTTCTATTCTCAACTATCTGTATAAATGAAGTAGTGATTATAATATCAGTGCCTGTATCAACCAATATTCTTTACAAAATTGCCTTATTTTAGGTGGGCAAACTCACATCTTAGCTGAGTTGAGGTGACCTTGTCTTTGGGTACTTGTCTTTTTGTTGGTAGTGGTGGTGGCAGTGGTGAAAATGTGTTTCTTATCTATCATATATTTGTTTCAAAATATGAGATTAAAACACAAAAAGAAAAATAATTTTAATAAGAATGCTTTTAAATTTGCTACTTCTTTAAGAGTTGAAGAGTAGTGTAATAAATGATCAATTCTAAGTGGTTTTTGAAACTAAACATTTAATTATTTTTCTGACAAATTTTTTCATTTTCTTTTTTTCCTGGAGTTAAGATTTTATTTCAGATTCTACTGTTTACTTTATTAGATAATTTTTTTTATTTTTTTTTTACCCACTTCTCCACTCCTCTCCCTTTTGGCAACCATCAGCTTGCTCTAAAAACCTATGGGTCTGTTTATGTTTTATATTGGTTATTTATTGGTCTTATTTTAAAGAATTCTACATATAATGAAACCTTACATTATTTGTCTTTCTCTGAATTATTTTATTTAGCATAACACCCTGTAGGTCCATCCATGTTGTCGCAAATGGTAAAAGATTTCAGTCTTTTACATTACAAGTAATATTCCATTGTAGATATGTACCACATCTTTATCCATTCATCTATTGATGGACACCTAGGCGGCTTCCACATCTTGGCTATTGTAATGCTACAATGTACATAAATGTGCATATGTATTTTTGAATTAGTATTTTCATATTTTTTAGATAAATACCCAGAACTGGAATTGCTGGATCATATGGTAATTCTGTATTTAATTTTTTAGGAACGTCTATACTGTTTTCCATAGTATAGAGGTTGTGCCAATTTAGAATCCCACCTACAGTAGTGAGGGTTCCCTTTTCTCCACATCCTCGCATTTGTTGTTTATTGACTTATTATTGATATTCTTTCTGACAGGTGTGAGGCTATAGCTCATTGTGGTTTGATTTGCATTTCCCTGATGAATCCTAATGTTGAGCATCTTTTCATATGTCTGTTAGCCATCTGTATGTCCTCTTTAAAGAAATGTCTATTCAGGTACTCTGCCCATTTTTTAACTAAGTGTGTGTGTGTGTGTGTGTGTGTGTATGTGTGTGTTGGTTTGTTTTGGTTTGGTTGTGTGTCTGCATATTAAGTTATATTAGTTCTTTACATATTTTGGATATTAACCTATCATCTGATGTATCCTTTGTGAATATCTTTTCCCATTGTAGGTTGTCTTTTTATTTTGTTGATGATTTCCTTCACTGTGATAAACTTTTTAGTTAGATGTAGTTCCATATCTTTATTTTCACATGGTTTCCTGAGTCTATGCTCAACCACCGAGCCACACTCAGGTGATCTTAGCTCTATCTATTAACATGAATGCCTCTGATGCTTAGGTAATTTTCAGAAAGCCTAATTTTGAACATAGTGTCTTATACCTATCAAAAGCCAAGAAAGGCAATATTTATTATTGTTGCCTAAAAGATGCCAGAAGTCAGTTCCCACAGATACTATGAAATCTATTTTTGAATTTAGAGAAACCCACTTAGCTTAAATTTTCATGTTCATGTATTACCCATTATCTTTCCTAACTCATTGACCTGCACTGAGGAATAGTCTAAAAGACAGCCTTTTAAGAAGTATAGTTTACCATTAGAATTTTAGAGATGTCATTGTTTATTACATGACAAGAAGCCCTCTGCGGAGTGAAGCAGGGCAGAGAATTTGAGGCAAGCTGCTCAATAAACATAATCAGAGTAAATTCAAAATAGCAACACTGCTTGCTATAGAGGGATTCATGTCCCCAAATCAGTCCCTCTAGCCTTCCTGAGAAAACATGTCCACACAAATTTCTTCCCTGATTTTGAGGTATTACCAGACTGGTACCACCCCTTTATTGTTGTCCCCTGCACTTCAGGCCAGCTTAAAGAATTATCCTGAAGAAAACTTTGTTTTTGTAAATTCCACCCTCTTCTCAACCTTATTCTCTCATCAATTAGATTCTACTTTTAGATGAAACTTGATCTCTTACCAAAATATTACAAGATTATGTCTTTCTCAAATCTCAGTATCTATGGCCCCAGGGGCAAATACTACATTCCCAAAAGATACAGCTCTGTAACTTATGCTTGATACTTTCCTTAATCCAATGGCCCTTTCTGTTTTACCATATCCTTACTTCTCTCTGGTGTCCCACAATAATCAGAGTGTTTTGGTGAATAATAAAAGTGTGTGTGTGTGTGTGTGTGTGTGTGTGTGTGTGTAGTTGATGTATTATTGAGTTCGCAATCTTTAACTCTGTTTGCAGAGTTGGCCCTCGGCTGGCATTTGGGGACTTGGCTTTGTCATATTTCCTATGTTAATTTTGTCAACCCAGGTTATTGTACCAGGTTGCCTAGACTGATTTTATTTTTTTTAAAAAATGTGATCAATGGTGAATATCTAATTTTCTTCGGGCATTTTGGTACTTATGGCTAGCCATGTGAGCAGAGAATGCCTAAAAGACTGGCCCCAAGTAGAAACTGTGGACTCTGAGTTTCAAGCAAACTTTTCTGAGCCAAAACGTTACACATACATTGCTGCTTTTCACTACTAGAGGAAGAAGTGTGTTAGCTGTAATCCCTCCTAAGGAGGAAAATGTTGGAAGTCTGCACTGGGATTCCTCCAAACTGTCTGATGTGTCTTTTTCCATTGCTGATAACTATAATAAAATACAGTCATGGGTATCGCTGACTCTGAGTCCTATGAGTATTTCTAATGAATCACCAAACATGTGGATGGTCTCCTGAGATATACATGTGAAAATTTTAAAATAGGCAAAAAAGCTTAAAAAACACTTTATATGTGGCAAATAAGCTCTGGAAAACATGTTAAATATTAGCAATCATTAAGGAAGTACAAATTAAAACCATAATGACATACCACTACACAGCCATCAGACTGGCTAAAATTCAAAGACTGACCATATCAAGTGTTGTCAAGTACCAGCAAGGAACAAGTGGAATTTGAAATTACAAACACAATGTCATTAACATTGAGCTTAGTTATGAGAACTTGACTAAGTTGATTCAGATGTTTTTCCTCAATCACTTGAGAGTTTTTCTTAGTAGACTGAGACATAAAATCAGTCAATTAAACACTGATTTTTCCCTTCCCTTGTGTGTCCAGTCATGGGAAAGGGATGAAGGTATCTGGTGTCAAGTTGATGGCTGGCCTCCTGCAGAATCATCCCTCCATTCCAGCATCTGCTGAGGTGTCTGCTCTGACCACCTGCTCTGCAACCACCTAGTCTGATCCACTTCCTCCCTGGCATTCTCTAGTCACAACCAAGAAAACTCCTTAGAGGCCAAAGGCTTCTAAGGAAATCTTGCCACTTTTTTAAAATATATTTTGATTTTTTTTTTGATTTTTTTTTTACAGAGGGGAAGGGGGAAACATCGATCAGCTGCCTCCTGCACACCTCCTACTGGGGATGTGCCTACAACCAAGGTACATGACCTGCTTTTGAAGAATAGAACATGGGACCTTTCAGTCCGCAGGCCAACATTCTATCCACTAAGCTGAAGGGCATCTTGCCCTTTTTTAATGGCCAAATATTTTGGTACCTTAATTATCAGGCTAAATGTTCATGGTCATTTTTCCATACCCCAAGAAAGAAGCAAGAAAAGCCCTCCAGGCTCCTGTGTTTCCTCCCAAACATCTCTTTACCTGGTAGGAATGGGGGGGGGGGGGGAGGGCATGTTGGCAGATTGTTTTATTGTTCCTCTGAGATTTCAAGAACTTCCAAGATTTACTCTCTTGCTTCCTTTGAAACTTTCTACTCCCACTGCCTTCCCCTGGCACTGAGAGTTTCCATCTAATCCATAAAATGTGATTTATTTTAAAACTTATTTTCCTGTTATCATCTGTAAGCAAGGGATTCAACAAACAATATTATTTGCAAACAAAATGAACACAGTCTGAGTGGCTTACACCTTAATCAAAATACATTCAGAGCAAGCGCTTGATGTAGTTTGTTATTAATCTTAAAAACCACTACCGAAAAAAGCAAATTGCCTTTATATTTTTCTGAAAGGAAACATCATCACTTCTAAGTAAATTCCATCAAAATTTAACTTTTCTGGATAAAAATGTAAACACTATTTAAACACTATTTTTTTTCTTTGCACACATAGTGTCTCATACATGGTAACTCCTTCATAAATGATTCTTAGAGGAATAACTTTCTCTTAGAAATTATTTTCAAATAATGTATCATGATGTTCTATTCAGAAGCTAAACAAATGATATATTAATTTTTGAAAGTGTCACCACCATATCTAACAATTCTAGTCTGTGATCATACTGTACTAGTTTGGGATACAAAACTGCTTGGTCCTCCAGATAAACAATGTAATCAATGATTAGGTGTGCTAATGTTTTGTTTAGACCTGGAATTAAAATGAAAGACTGAGCATTTCCAAAAAAGCCCCAGTGTTTCCAAAAGAGGAAAAATGGAGAAGGGAAGATCCTGCTGTGATACTAAAAATGTAACTCCTTTAACAGACACTTTTTATTTTCTTTTCACTGCAATACAATCTATTTTGCCACATTACTCACATAGAAATTACAAGCATCAAGAATTGGAATCAACTGGGTGCCAAATGAGATACTTATGCCCACTTTCCTAGTCACAGAGACCTTGGACACTATAATCCTTTCATTAAGTGTTTAATTGTCTTGGGAACATCCCGAGTCAATATTTTTATTTCCTGTTTTCACCTGCCAGTGGTGACCATTTTTTCTCCATTTTCTAAACATATAACTAAATTTAACATGGTAGTTATGAAAAGACATGCAGGAAGCTGCCCAGGCCAAACAAACTAGAAAACTCCAACAATTTAAAACATGCTTTTCTATTTTGAAAAAAGTCTTGAAGTTCTGAGTTCCTTCCTGACCATGCCCAATTTTATTATGATGTCATCATTTATTTGAAAATTTTTCCTAACTTTTACAAATTTAAAAGCTAAATTATTTTAATTGTATACTGTAAGAAAAAGGTAAAACATTGTGTGCATTTATTTTGATACACTAATTGTAAGACATCTGAGGTATTGAGTGCACTTTAGTTTAGCTTATTAAAAAACAAATAGGAGCTAAACTTTAAATGAAATTCTTTTGTTACACAATTCTAAAATTTATGTCTTAAAACCAATTAAACCCAGGAAAGGATATTAAGCCAGCATACATGTATAAAGTGTCCCAAAAAATTTTATGCATGCTTTAACAGCTGATAGCTCAATTTTGAAAATGAAATATATTTTAATAAATACTGCCTTTATAATTTTTCAGAGTGGGACACTATATTAGCTCTTCCTAAGTTATTTTTATCAATTCAACAACATGTAGCTCTTTCATCTTAAAATGAAACTTTGCTTACAACAAAGCTATGAATATTATTGGTTTTCATAATATTTTGCCTTTCTTCTCTCTTCTTTTCAAACAGATTTCATAAAATAATGCACAGAATTGAGTAATCTGCCCTTTTTGAATAATCTGTCATAATATCAATCAAAATATGTGCCTACTATGAACTGGAACCCCAAATTTATCAGAATTGAGTTATAATGTCAGAAAAAAAGGGTCTTACTTTTAATGCTTTTTAAAATACTATGTAAATTGGATTGTAGAGAAGAATTATAAATGAGTAGTTGGTTCAAGGGGAGACAAGAGGATTGGGAGAGACGATGCATGGGGATTCCTCCTGGAGCAGACAAGCACAGTGGCAGTGAAAGAGAAAATACAAATGTAACTTGCCAATAGCAGATGCTTTAGTCATTGTGGCAAACAGACCTTTAATTCCCAGGGATAAGCAGATCCAAGGGTTTCTAATACTCTTGAGTTGTGACAGGCTCTCTTCAATTGCTTGATTTCATTAGACACAATTTCTATCTACACTTGTAGACAGGAAGGCATGAGTGTGTGCTTGCCCCTGTACATTGTTCTTAAATTTTACTCAGTTTGAAGAACACTTTGGTCAAGTATGACAGATGGCCATTTATGTATCTGAAAAGAACTTTTCAGTGTAATAGAAAACTGTGCAATTACCCAAATAATACAATATTTTAGGGGATTTAAAAGAGTTTCTGTGCAATACATTTATAAATGCTACGCATGTATGCAATGAACACAATTCATAAAAGAATTTATCTGCCATTAAGAGAAGTGTTTTCACCTTCACAATAATTTAGCTAATTATTATTAAGTACTACAACATAACCTGACACTATTCTAAGTGTTCTACTTATGCAGTCTCTTAATCCTGACAATAACCCTCTAAATTGATCCTACCAGAGCACAGAAAGGTTAAGCATTGGGTCCAAGGTCAATTAGCTAGTAAGTAGCAAAGCCAGCATTCAATCCCCAGCAGTGTGGTGCTGGAATATTTACTCTTACCACAACACAATACATCTCATTAATAAAGGTACTCTCTATCAAATTTTAGATTGGAAAATTGAGATTCAAAGGGGTTAAATAACTTTTAAGTTTCCTCTGCTCACATGTGTCAGATGCCATGAACCAATACTAATATTTCTGATTCCAAAGTCCAAGCTTATAACCACTTATGAGTTCATAAAACCATTGCAGCCTCCTAAATATAGGACCACTGTGTAAAATGTAAATGTGATTGTGACCACCAGTGAACATGTTATAATAATGGCCTGATCCCACCATATCGCTGAGGTGGTTCACCCACAGATAGGACCAGGATATCCACAACACTAATCTCAGCACAAAGATCTCAAGCTAAACTCCCATCTGGCCCAGAGATACTACTGACAACACTAGAGATGGTCTTTGTTTTCCTGATGTTTGCAAATCCACACAACAGTTTTTCTACCTCCCGGAGTGGCTACAAGGCTAGCCAGAAAGAAATTCAACCCAGAGACTCAAAACTGGATTCAAAACAGGAATTACCCACAAGCTTGAGTCAGGAATTTTGTTCCCTACAGAGATCTTTGATCCTAAGAGAGGGAGCTAAGTGGCACAAAGGAAGAAAGAGCCTGATCAGAATGAGAACTTTGTTGCTGAACTTTTTCCTTCTAGATGAGCATTCTGGATTTCAGAGCAGCTGGTTCCTGCTGAGAATAGATGAGCCTGGCCTCTGCCCCTACACAAATGAGTATAAGAATTTTGAACTCAAACATAAAAGCATAGCAGCAGGCCACAGAGTCTACAGCTCAGGCCTGTTGGGAGTCCCAGCCAGTTCATACACCATATGTGCCCCCCAGCCCCACCCCTTATCCATCTGGTTTAATGAAAGGAGCCAAACAAAACAATGAAAACAAATGGCAGAGTCAAGTCTTTCGTCCTGGCCTTGAAGTGCACGCTGACCTCACCTTGCAGAGTTTTTCTATAAATCATTTGGGTTATAAGTAGTTTTAGAGAAAGTATAAAAGCCCAAGCTATGCAAAACTTTAAAAGAGAGGAAAAGTTCCAAATTTACAGCTAATCACCTTATATCAATTCTTCCATTTACCAATATTGCTCTATAAAGCAAAACTTGAAATTTGTGATACCATGGAAACATGTAATTTAACCACATGTGAATCCAAACCAAAACAATCGCAATTTATATGACCACCACAAAAGCCTTTGCATTATTAAATTATTTCATAGACTGAAGATTGGGCTCACTTAAAGCAATACATTTCTATGTAATAAGAATCTACAATCTCTGAAAGGTCATGACTCTACACCTTTATTGCTGATTAAATTTAGATTACTTTTTCACACTAATATGTTACTATGACTGACACTTGACATTTAAATATATATATTATTTTAAGTTAATTTCAATAGACCAAACATTAGCCTTTGTCTATATCCAGCACTATTAATATTTGTACCAAATGAGTCTTTATTGAAGGTGACTATTCTGTGCATTGTTGACATTTAGCCACACCTCTGGCCTCTACCCACCAGTTTAAATTTGTATTTGAAAATTCAATAACAGACCTACTCATTATCTTGAACCATTAATATAAATAATAGCAGTTACTCAGTGGTTGTATATAAATAGGAAGGGATTGATTAGTATTCAAAACAGTCTTAATATCATATAGATTAGTGGCTTGCAACAAGGCGTGATTTTGACTTATCCCTCAGGGGCATCTAGCAATGTCTGGAGATATCTTGGGGTTTTCACAAATGGTATCAAGTAGTGATTTCTACATAACAGGTGGACAAGAAGGAAAAAACCATCAAGTCAGTGAAGTATATATAAGGTGTGTTAAGAAAAAGAACATTTACTTAGTTTGGCGAATTGAATTGCAGGCTCTATGTAAAGCAAATCTGTGTCCATGAGTCTTTTTTTTTGTTTTGTTTTTGGTTTTTTTGTGTGTTTTTTTTTCTTTGCTTAATCCCTTCATCATTCTCCCCCAGTCCCCAACCTCCTCCCTTCTGCCAGCTATCAGTCTGTTCTCTGTATCTATGGGTCTGTCTCCACTTTGTTTATTTGGTCATTAGATTTCACGTATCAGTGAAATCATATGGCACTTGTCTTTCTCTGACTGGTTCATTTCACTAGCATAATACTCTCCAGGTGCATTCATGCTGTCACAAAAGGTAACATTTTGTGCAGCAACTGTGGAAAGCAGTATGGAGTTACCTTAAAAATTAAAAGTGGAACTGCCTTATGACCCAGCAATTCCACTTCTGGGAATATATCCAAATAAACCCAAAACACTAATTCAAAAGAATATATGCAGCCCTGTATTCACTGCAGCATATCTGCAATAGCCAAGATTTGAAAGCAGTCCAAGTACCCATCATCAGATATGTGTGTGAGGGGGGCAAGGGGAGTTGTATATTTGTACACAATAGAATACTACTCAGCTGTAAAAAAGATGATGGTCTTAATTTTAAAATCATGTCCACATTAATCTCAATTCCAGTAATTAGGCCCTGGCTTATTCCTTTCCTTTGTAGCTCCCCTGAAACTTCAGGACATATAGGAGTGGAGACTGATCCCTGAAACAACTCTCATCCACCACTGGAAATAAAATCTAACCTGCAATGGCTAAGGCCTGCTGTGGTTGACATGACTTCTCTCTGACTGCCTGGGTGCATTCTCCAGTATTGCTTGATCAGATTCCATGTGATCATGCTTCTTTTCCAGCTTCCTAGCCTTCTGAGTTACCCTGGGTTGGCTCTCTTTGATACATAAGGGCTGCCATCGAATGGCTTCCTGTTGCCTTGTTCAATAGATATTGAGTTTTGTAAGACTCTTCCCATATTCCCTGTACCACCCAAGTGGGCAGGTTTATTCCAGGCCCAATTTTCCTTGCCTCAATGAGGTTAACCCTCCATGCCTAGCTGGGATATATGAAGACATATAACTGGCAGGCAAGAGAGATAGGTGGAAGAAAAAATAAAAGCAACAGAGTAGTAAGGGAGCTATGAGTACTGAGGGTGGCCTGAACCATATTGGTAATATTCCTTAAGAAAGCTAGAAAAATGTGCAAAAGCAAACTACTTTTATAACATTTTGAATGAAAAGACTCTTTTCACAATTTAACATGATACACAAAATTCCCCTCTTACTGTTCAAAGCTCACTATTTTAACCCAGGACAATTTTTATAAACTTTTATAATGTTGCTTTACTTAAATCATTATAGTGTCTTTTTTCCAGATGTTACATTTCTTTTAAATAACTGCAAAGATGTCAAATCAAAATTGTCCTTTCATTTCAAAAGTGAAAAGCTCCAGTGAGCAAAGACAAACTTTTATGGCAAATTGGTTAATAAAAGTGCTGTCTAGTTTAACTGGACCTTAAACTAGAAAAGTGACTCTTATGTTTAACATTTCCTTCGGCAATCTGAATTCTTTCTGCAGTCACTGAAAGTTTTTCTTGGTTTAACCACAACTCATCACACTGTACTCATTGGGATTGCTTCTTTACTCCCCTACTTAATAAAAAACAAACAAACAAACAAAACAGTGTGCTCTTCTAAAAGAATCCAGCTTAGTTCTGTCATTACCTATCATTATTTTACTTCAACTTCAAAGATTATATTTTCTTGCCATTTAGCCAAATATTAGTGGTGCTCAATGTTGGCTTTCCAAAAAAAAAAAAAAAAAAAAAAAAAAGTGTTTATAAACTCAGGTAAATAAAGTGCATAAGACAGTTCCTGATACAGTGTCTTACATAGTAAGATCCATGTATATGCTTACTATTACTACCAAACCCTGGACTCCACTTTCAACCAAACCCCAGGTCTATGGAAATGAGGTGCAGTGATCAGTGTCCCTGGGCTCAGGCACTATTACTTTCTCAAAGCTCTCCACCTGATTCCAGTGAGCAACCAGGGTTTAACCAAGTACCAATGAGACACATTTCGTTAAGCCTCAGAAAAGCTGACCAAGTCTATGTCCCATTGAAAAAAAAAAATTCTACAATTTGCCAGGCACTGTGCATGTCAAAGAAGTCATAAAAATGAGTAAGACAATCTCTATCCTCAAGAAACTAGCAATCATTAGGAGAAATAGGCCACAGCCAAATAAAAACAGAGCAATTCTTTAAGGGTAAGAATAATGATATTAACTAAAAGTGTGAGTCAGACAAAGAAAGGATTAGCAAATCCCACTTGGATAAAGCAAGGAAGGCTCCCAGAGAAAGAGAAACTTGAACTGATCCTTAAGGGATGGATGGGGTTATTGAGTGAAAAAGGAAGGGACAGACATACCAGACAGAAAGATATGTCTACAGTGTAGAGAGAGGGAAATAGCATAGTGTCCAAGGACTATGAAGAAGTACAAGAGTTATAAGAAGATATGCTGAAGGTGAAGTATACAAACTCTAAGGATCTGTAAAACTAGGACAAAAAAAAAATGTGACTTTTCCCTGAAGGCACAAGGAATCTGAGGAGGCCTTTAAAAAAAAGAGTAACATGATTATATCTATTGTACAATTTAGATCTCTCTGTCTTCATATGTCAAGAGCAAGTATAAACCTACATATTATACTTAGGCGCTCTCACGTGGCCATGCTGAAACATTTGGTTGAAACCAGCTTCTCTATTGTGCCTTCACTCAGTTTTCTTGAGAAATAAAGACAATATATTTTAGAAGTTGAAATTTTAATCATAAGCCAAACTAAGCTAAGAAATTTATTCTCCTTTTCCCCATTTCTTTCCATGGAAACAAAGGAAATATTTTTTAATGTAAGCTTCTCCATTAGATCCATCCAAGATTTTATATAAAACTAGTGAGCCAGTGTATGGATTCGAGCACATTGAAAGGAAATTAATTATAAGGTGGCTGGTGAGGCGGGACTGGGCTAGACAGCCAGACACGCCCGAGAGCCAACCTCCCATGGTCTCTTCCCTGCGTCTGAGGAGTGAGAGGGGGCCCTCCATCAGGTGGGGTCCCTAAACCTGGCCTGCAGGGATCAAGCCAAAACTAGCTCTCTGAAATCTCCCGAGGGGTTCCCAGAGTACAAGAGTGCACTCTGCAAAGTTGCTGTCATACAGAGTGTAAAATGCAAACTCAAATGTGCAGTAAACCAGATTAAGGCCGACAGTGCTCCAGCAACAACATAACCCACGGCCAAAAGTGGAATCGCATGACCCCACAATGAATCAGGCTCCCTTCTCTCTGGTTTTGGGGTGGGTCACCCAAGAACTGCTGCTGCCAAGTTACTGCAGTTCAGAAGCTCCTGCATTGAGTATCTGCCCCCTGGTGGTCAGTGTGTGTCATAACAGCCACATGGTAGGAGGGACACTTAGCATATTAGCCTTTTATATAGAGAGATTATACTGCAAAAAATTGACCAATGAGACATGCTGGAAATCCCTGTTTTTGCCTCCCCCCCCCCCCCCCCAAAAATGAGAAGAAAAAGTATGGCCATCACAAATGAAAGAAAATGACTCCAAAAGAAACTACATTTGAAAAGGAATATATTGAAATTATATGTTTCTTAGTAAAATCATTGACAGAAGTTTTCTTTCAAAATAAGACTATACTTAAGAAATTATTTTATTTAAGGTAGAGAGTGAAAATATTAAATAAATGATAACAATAGCAAATATTTATTGAGGACTTAGACTGTGATTAGTACTGAGCTCATTGTCTTTACAAAGAGTATGTAAGCACTATTTTTAACACCCATTTTACAGACGAGGAAGCAGGATAAACACAGTCAAATAATTGTCAAAAATTATCAAAGGTCTGATATTTTATCCTACTTGAAAGATAATTATGTTAGCCTGTCACGGCTTTAGAAATGCTTGCAGAAGGCACAAAATTCTCAGGTCAGAGACAAAAGACTATTACTCATAGCAGTAGCAGTAGCCAGAGTATGAGCTTTTCTTCTGCCAATTTCCTGAATCCTCATCCCCACAAGCAACATAGAGAGGGTCAGGTTAACACCTGCCTATGCACTAAGTTGTCCGACATGAAGTTTATAATGTGTTACAGGAATTTTTATGATGGACACTAAGCATACTTTCCCCTTACTCTAAAAGGAGACACTATCTCTTTCTTCAAAGTTTATTCACTACACAAACATTCTTGAAACAGAGTCTGAAAAAAAGGTTGTCAGTGCATCTACTTGAAAGATGTGAAGACACACAAGAGAATCATGGAGAACTGCCCCCAACAATAAGTTGCCCATGTTCACACAATTATTAAATGAAAGTATCAGGATTTGAACCTTAAGTCCATGTCATTTGAGCAGCATAGCTCTATACTAAAATTTCAGGAAGCAGGCATGAAAGACAATCTGAATTTTATGGATCTTGAGAATCCAAATCTCCCAGTCATTTTAGAAGAGGAGGAACCAAAAAGACTTCCACGGAGCCACCACTGTCAACACTGGTAAAGAATGTATCCTTTCTAAAAGTAGGAAAATGAAAAAAAAAAAACATATCCTCTGGAGCAGCGGTGGCCAACCTTTCAGACCTCACGGACCGCCAGTGGTTGGCAGACCACTGGTTGGCAACCACTACTCTGGAGGATCAGAGGATAGCAGTGATCAAAGTTTTAAAAACAAAATGAACATAATAGTAACAGAAAAAAAAATAACCCAGATATTCTTGGATGTTTTCTCCAAATGTTAAGTTTTAATTCTAGTCTGGCTTAAAACAGAAGATATTTAAATACTATGTCAATAGTGTAGCTGAAAATGCCATTTTCTCACCATAAGCTATTTTTGGATCATTAGTTTCTCTTTTCAGGACAAATTACAGCATAGAAAACATGATCATAATTTACACCTTCCTTCAGTCTAAGGACTCAGATAATTTATTTTGCTACTTAGAGAGGGGAAAAAAGGAACAACTATTGTTTCAAATACAATAAAAGCCCACATTTGCTCTTGTGCAAATTCCAGGCTTTTCTGGCTGCACCAGGCTTTTTCAAGGAATGACTGTGAATGTGCATGCAAAGACACACCCTTTCCTAGTTCAAACACATCTGGTATTCCTGTCAGCCTCCTTGTCCTCGGTGACTGCTCAGGAGCTCACTGTGGAGAAGACTGTGTTGCTGCAGTTTGGGATCCAAGTCAATGAAAATACTCTACCAATGCCTATCTGTATAGAGACCCAGAGTATTAGATAATGATAAATGGGTCTGTTCAATACCCATACCTAATTTTTTGATCATTGCCATGTCCACTGCTAAAGGTAAATACTATTTATTGACCTCTTAAACAGCAGTGCTGACTTGGAAAAGGGAAATAGTCTCATCTGATCTTAACAAGTAAACACCCAGGGTGAACCTCAGCAGAAAAGCTGGCTTTAAGAGTTTTAGATGAGTCTACACTAAGGCCAAAGACTCACTTCTGCACACTGCAAAGGCCAGTTTCCTGTTTCATTCTCTCTATATAGCCACCACTGACAGATGAGACCTGCTGAAGATCCCTTTCTGTTTCTGCAAAACACACTGTTAAATCTGACATGGATCAGTGAAATCATGTTTTGTTTTAGAGAATGCCCAAGAAGAGGAAGAGATGAAGTCTCTCTTCCAGGATTTAAATCTGTCCTGAATCCATGGCCCATACTGGTGTACCACTTGGTATATGGGGATTTCTTGCTGATGAATATAATATGGCCAAAGCCTTGCTTGGCTGCAAAGAGAAACCAGAGAAAAATAAAGATGTGCTTTCATTGGTAACATATTGTGGGGTCAGGATGTTGTTCTAGTGACTCACTTGAAAAAAAAAACGTGGTAGGAAAACTAAATTCAACCCATGACAAAGTGCTATGGCTTTTGTTTAACAATAATTCCAGCCAACTCACTGGCCAGGATTCTTTTTATATAGGCTGGATCTACATGATTCAAAAATATCCAGTACCTTTAATTCTAAAATTTGCTTCAGTAGCCTGGTTATTTTGTTTGTGAAATGCTAAACCTTAACTGGACCACTTTGGACAAATATATATATATAAAGCATTTATAATTATTGACTGATTATTTGAAATTTCTAAATCCTTTGGTGTTTTATAGACAAATTTATAGAACTCACGGCTACTGGAACTCACTACCCTACTCTCTCTGCTTTTTGATTTCTAGGTTAGACAATATACACTGAGTGGCCAGATTAGTATGATCTCTGAATGCATAATAATCTGGCCACTCAGTGTGTGTGTGTGTGTGTGTGTGTGTGTGTGTGTATAAATATATATACGTGTCTGTGTGTGGGTGTGTATATATACACATATATACATATATATACCTGTATATATAAATATATACAGATATGTACAGATATACATACATATATATGTGTGTGTGTATTAGAGGCCCGGTGCATGAATTCGTGCATGGGTGGGTTCTGGAAGCCTGGCCAGGGGGAGGGAACATGGGCAGTTGGCCAGCCTGCCTGCTAGTCGAACTCCTGGTCCAGGGGACAGTTTTCATATTAGCCTTTTATTATATAGAATATACAGCGAGTGGCCAGATTATTATGCATTCAGAGATCATAATAATTTGGCCATTCGGTGTATTTCTCAACTGAAATAGCCCAATTGTCATTGGAGTGGAGGAGTAGATGAGGAGGGTACAACTGACCATCTCCATTTCATGCTTTGCATTTCTGAAGCATTTTGCCAAACACTTTATTTTGGTTTTTCTTTTTTAAGCCCTTTTATTGGTCTTTGTTGTAGTTTGATTCTTCTTTATATTATCGTTACCCATAATCCATGACATATGCATTCCTATCCAAAGCCAAGTTTCCCACCTCTATTACCTTCACAAGGAATGGTGTTTTCTTCCATCCTCACCTTTCAAATATCAATATTATTTATACAATCAGATCCAGCTCAAAGCTATCTCTTCTATAAAAACAAGTATGAATTCCCACTTGTTCCATGCAATGATGTCACTAAGCTATGTTTATAGTTTTATTATAGCACACTCTGCCTTGTATTATAATTCTTTGTAACCTTATCACAATTAAGTGTCACCACTAAATTGTTAGCCTTGAGCACTGAATTTCTGTTTACCCACAGGGGCCCATTCTTCTTCCATTTCATATCTCCATATGAAGCTGTTACTTACCTATTGTAGGTAAGTAAAGCATATTTGTTTAAATGTAATGATGCTCACATCTCCCAACAAATATATAAGATGACAAAGTGGTACGAGGTTGGGGAGAAAGGGGAAGAAGGGAGAGAAGAGGGAAGGACAATGTCAAATTGAAAATCAAACTTCATTTAACATCTAATAATTAATCACTCATGCTGGCAAATATCATAAGAAAAAAAAAACTGCTCTGGATTTTAAAATGCTTTACTTTCCCTTAGTAAATTTATTCACACACAAACAATACTGACTTTTTTCTTGAGTAATGTTTTTACTTGGCTTCCTTTTGGACAAACTGCTTCAGAACAAACCAATTCTGATAATAAAGTAAATCTTACAACCCCTGACCAACAACCCCATCATTTGTCTTAAAACAAAAATTTGATGACTAAATACTGCTTTTCCCTCAAGGCAATGAAGAGAGAAGACATAAGCCAGTGAGTGCTAATATAAAACAGCATCACCAGTTAAAAAAATTCATATCAGTATGGAAATGACCCTGAGACGATCATTGCTTAAAAATAAAAGGACATACTCAGAAATGAGCTACCTGGAACATAGGAATGAATTTTTTTTACCATATTTTGATTTTTTACAGAGAGGAAGGGAGAGAGATAGAGAGCTAGAAACATCGATGAGAGAGAAACATCGACCAGCTGCCTCTTGCACACCCCCTACAGGGGATGTGCCCGCAACCAATGTACACGCCCTTGACAGGAATCGAACCTGGGACCTTTCAGTCCGCAGACCAACGCTCTACCGCTGAGCCAAACCAGTTTCGGCAGGAATGAAATTTTTTCATAATAAGTTTGAAGAGGTAGTACTATCCTAAATGCATTTTTAAATAATACTCAGGGTTCTTGGGGAATTTGGGAAGCAGATTTTTTTCAGTTAGGAATTGACCCACTGGAAATTTATTTTCAATTTGGGAATGTTCATGATTCATGCTTAGTAATCTATATTGACAGTTGACATTATTTCAAATGAATAACCCTGGAGGTTCAATGGTCTTATATTTTAAGTAGAGATCTCACTGGCCCCACCATTTTGATTTGGTTTATTAAAAACAGAGTCGAGGGATTTTACACGATGCATCAGAAACTGTAAACCTTTGCTCTCTGACAATACTGTAATTGAGATTTCTAACACATAGTAATTTTCTAACATTGTGGTTATGGTCATGTTAGAAAGACCTACATTTATATTTTCCCTTTGTAACACAAAATCAATACTTCACTGGCTGAGAAAAAGAGAGGCAGACCATTCATGTCAGACTACTGACTAAAAATGCAAATAATCAGGTCGCAAATCTTTGCATGTTATGGAAACACAGAAGCTAAAAAGTCCTGCTGATGACTATCTTGTTAGAAATACTAAATTTGTCTGGGTTTCAGTTTTTTTTTAAATCTCATCTTTCTGCATGCCTTTTTATAAAGAGTTTTATAAACAGCAGGATAATTACCAGAAGAAAACCTATAGTATTCTTGCAACACTTTTCATAAGTATTTCCATCTAACTTTCCACATGTTTTTGCAAAGCCAAATGTTTTTCTTACTTTTTTTTTGGGGGGGGGGGGGGGCAATGGGGGTTAGAGACAATTTTAAGACAAGCAAATAACATCATGATGTGATGAAACATCAATTAACTTAAACCATATGACAAGGAAGACTAAAAATAGTCTCCAGTCTTTAGGATTCTCCTGAAAAGTTGTCCATACGTCAAAACATTAAACTTTGGTTTGAGTGTAGAAAAAATAGCTGCAATTTATACGACATAACTTGAAGATTTAACCATGCGCTTGAGTGTATATTTATTTTATAAAGGACAGCCTGCACTCTTACTCACAGGGGACTCTCCTCTTATTGCCTGCCATAGGACACTGCACTCGTTTTTTTTTTCTTTTATTACATTTACTGGGGTGATGGTGATGGAAGACACTGCATTCTTAAAGTGCTTCCTTTCCCAGCAGTGCTTCTCAAACTTGAGCTAGCATCTCAGTCCCCTGAGAGGTTATGAAAAAGCACACTGCTGGGTCCAACCCCTAGCTGTCTGATACACTAGGTCTGAGAATTTACAGTCCTAACAATTCTCCTCTGGCTGCTGAGACTGCTGGTCTGATGACCACACTTCGGACACCTCTGGTTTGAGAGGGAGTACCTGGAAGCAGCTTGGAGGCCAGCATGGATGAGTGAGCAGAGCCAGGAAAGAGAGCTGTGAAAAGGAGGTGAGCTGGTAGAGGCTGAGAAACAAAAGGCTACCCTAAGAGCTAATCAGTGAAGCACAATTATGGTTTTAGAAATATTTCATGTGGTCAGGTTGAACCAAGAATATGAGAATGAAGAAGACAACAACAACAAAAAAAGTAAAGAACTGCAAGAAAAACTTACAAGGGAAAGAGAGGTCACAGACCAAGCCGTTCAAAAAAATAAGAGCAACTAAGACAAATTACAAGAAAAAAATCATCCTGTACCATAAAATATGATCATCTTCCAGGCTTCCCTTTCTCTACACTAGCTTCCTTCTATAAGTGAGTAAAACAGATGTGAATCTAGTCCACTGACTGAAGTATACCGAAAACATCAATTTCCAGATTACCCATACTGAATTTTTATTGCCAAATCCAAGTGTTATGCCCACTGGGAAAATACAACCTCATTTATTAGCTAAGTGTCCTCCTGCCCCCAGGGTTTTGATATGGTAGTTGGGGTAGTTTTGATATTGACTAGATCCAGGCATGGCATGGAGTTCAGTGCTCTATGGTCTTCAAATATAAGTCATCCATCTACATAAGTCATAGGAAGTCATAGGCCTTGTTCACAGCCCCTATCTGCTGCTTCCTGGAAATGCTTCACTGTGAGAACCTTCTGTGACCCTCCTACAGGCAGTCTGACTAAAGGCTCACAGAGCCATTCTCCTCTGCGATTTTGCCACCCCTTCCAGGAAGCAAAGCTGCCACTGCTCTGGGCCCACAAAGTGTTCATTCCTCTCCTTCCCTTAGGCTGGAGGGGAATCTCTTTCCAGTTTGTGGTTTAAAACACAATCCCTAAACTCCCTAGCTTCTATACCTACACTTCTCTAGAAACCAAACACCCTTTTCTCATTTCCACATCCTCCACAACTTTCTAAGTTTTCAGGATTTAAGTCCAAATGCCTAAGAGTCCAATGCCTACAGGAGCCACAATGGTCAAACAAACAAGAGAAGAAAATTGGATACATACAATAAAGAGTTATTAAGAGTGATTTGCAATGGAAAGGGAATGAATCTTGAAAAGAATTAATATTTTTAAAATGTTTAACTGTGGAAATCAAACAATACACATCTTTGGTCCAATGGTGTAGCAAGCTTTTCATTTGTGAGTATGGCTGAAGTTTACAGAAAACAAAGATGTGATGTCTACTCTTTCTTCTTGGCTATTCCTGAGGCATTGAGTATAGTGCAAGCACTATTTTCTTGAGGACAGTAATTTCTGCCTATCTTATTCACTGCTGTATCCCCAGCAAGTAGAACAGTGCCTGGAAGTCAGTACTCTCAGTAAATATCTTTTGAAATATCTGATTGAATGAATGAATAAATGAATGCAAAACAAAAATAAGTTATCTATTATCTTTAAAGTCTGTACAAATCACACTGATGAATACATTTTTCAGATGAGTGAATGGCACAAAGACCAAATATAAGGGACCCTTGTGCCAAGTCTGCATAAGTCTGTGTATTTCCAGGAGGGCCATGACCTCTTCTTTGAACCACTCACAATACCACTGCCTGGACATGAGTGTAAAATTATAAGTTCCTGATTAAATGTTGAGTGTATAAGGCAAATATGTTTACATGTGACTGTGGCCTGTGTGATGGCTACAGTAAAACAGAAACTCAAATACTATGGAGTTTTATCAAAAATTTCAGTGACTTCAAAGAAAGTCAAGAAATAAATTCAGAAATAATTTCAGCTTAGAAGCTGAAAACTTGATATGAACTAATGTGTTCGGTGCTCCTCATATTCACTAAAAAGCTGTCTAAGTTGATTCTCCCTTGGGAAAAGTTATTTTATTGCTACTAGCTATTTCCCTTTCTGCTTCTGCCAGCTCCAGAGCTCACGGTTTTCTGCCTGAAGCTTCCTTTTTAATCTGAGGCCATTCTATCAGGCCCTGATCCACTGAAGAGGAAGTTAATTGTCTGATCTGCATGGCTGCTCCATCCTACCCATGGACTGTTTCCCTTGGTGAAGTATTTAGCACTAAGCCAGGAGCACATGAGCTTGATAAAACACTCCAGAGAAAAACAGGATTTGCTGTTGCAACTGTTCATTTTTTGTGAACTTCTGCAATGTTTGTCCTGTTCCTATTGCCAGTTTGAGAAATACTTTAGTAAAAGAATATTTTGGAGTCCTCCTGTCCTTCATCATGGATTCTGGGAGCCAATGTTTATCCTATTTTATAGCAAGGATCCTCTCCACCTATTAGGCCCTAGGATCTCTATTTCAATTAAATGTACATTATAAGCCATCTTCTCATGCACCCACTAATCTGGGACTTTTCATCACTTGAACTGCTGCTACTGGAATGCAATACATTAATGTTGTAACTTGTAGCACAGGGTGATAGGGCAAACATATGCTAGAAGATCTGGGCTGGATTATAGCTTTACCATTTACCCACATGGATTTCTTTAATCACTACCTTCTAAAACATATGCCTTCATGAAAATTTATGAAAAAAGACTGCAGGATGGTTGTGAGGTATGAATGAAATAAAAGTATAAGGAAGCACTTTGTAAGAAGAATACTATCGATGTTAATTACTGGTATTGAAGAATTAATACTTCTTAGCAGGAAAAGAGTGGAAAGCAAGAAGGAAGATTTGAATGGGAAATTAATTGTGGTAGTTGCAAGAAAGACAAAAGCATGTGTCCCAGGACTCTGTGATAAATTACAGTTGGGAAGAGGGAGAAGGATATGAGGTCAGGGCACCAGGGCTGACTAATCACTCTATGAGTAGTCTGTTAGTCACTGCCCCAAAAGAAGGGAATAAACAACCTGGCAAGCAAAAGGAAGGAGAGAGAAAGCTCAGGCACACACTTTGGGACCTTAACAGTTTGTGTCACCTTTCTAATATAGCAGGCTACAGGGGATCACTGGAGGTATAAGAAAAAATAAGTTTGAACATAATGTAGGATATTAAGTAAGTAAGTAAGCCTGAAAAGGAATAATAAATGCTACCATGCTGGTCCTTCTTGAAATTGATGGTACACACACACACACACATATTTTTTAATCCCATCTGCAGTCAGCTCAAACTCAGAGATCTAGGCTGTCATGCCAGTTGCCTACAAAAACATCTGTCTCCCTATACTACACCTGTCTCCTCAGCATCTGGACTTTTCTACTGAGTATCTTAAAACTCAAGAGGCTACATTCCCAACTACCTTGATATCTGGGTGTGGGGATAAAGCTCATTTTTGTCCATTACATATTGTGAAAGTGTTTGTGAAAATAAGGTAGGGTCCTTAAATGGAGTTGACTTGGCTGAGAGAGTTCCTTTTATGCCTTTCTGTCATTTTTTATAATGGGTACAGCTGGACATCCAACCTTCTACCACAGGTGTGCTGTTTCTTGTATCAGCCAAAGTTGAACTCCCATCAATCTACCCAAAACTGTTCAAACAGTGTCACCTATAATAAAAAAAGGGCAATGATGCAGAACATCATGCCAAACCAAGCAAAACAATGGGAGAGGGATCCTTAATGGCAACAAGGATCCTGCAAAATAAAGGTTTCACAACAAATCAGGTTGCAGAGATAAGAAGAAATGAAATCGATAGAAGGCAGTATTATTATAGGTGAAAACTTCCTATAATTTAGAAATTAGAATGGGTACCAGCCCCAAAAACAACCTTGTAGATCTACAAAGCAACACTGAAAAAAAATGAAATAAAATAAAAGGATCTGGAGTCTGAAAACATGGAGGAAGAGCTCACCTTGGACAATTAACTACAATAAATGACAGAAAATATCTAGAAAATAAACCAAATCCATCTTTCTTTGCTGTTATGATTGTTATTGCTATTGTTAGTAGTACTGTTGTTTTTTGAATGACATCTAGAAAATACTCAAAGGTGGACTCTATGACACAGAAAGCTATGAAAGGTGCAAAAACTGAGCTATAGAAACTTCAGGATAAGGAAAAAATAAATAGACAAGGAGAGCTTCAAAATTTTTAAATTAATCCATAGAAAATTTAAACCACATCAATAGCGATAATTAGAATATGCTGGAAATTGGAAATAATAATGTGGAGTAAAAATTTTAAGAAGCAATCCCAGTATTTAAAGATGAAAGAAAAAAAGAGGAAAATGATACTGTGGAAGAAACATTCAAAAAATTGCTACATAGAAGAAAAGCAAATAAACTGAACAAAAACAATGATCAAATATATTATAGAACTTTCCTGAACTGAAAAGACAATTAAAAAAAGACCAATAATGATACCTAAACCCCCCTCAGACCCCCTTTTTTTTCATTTTAGAAAAATACTGTCACATAAGAATCTAGGTAGGAAATATACAGGTCACATATTAAAGCACAAAAATTAGACTGGCTTCTTATTTCTCTTTAAAATATTAAAAGCTAAAATATGATGGTGAAAAATCTGTATATTTTTTGGAATTTCTACAATCCAATAAAATTTTACTCCCACTGAAAGATGTTCTGATATGCACAAATCTAAATTAATTAATAAGAAAAATAATGTACTAGAAAACAGAAATTAGTCTTGATTAAAAAAATCTTAGCTCTTAACATTTGGAAAGGTCATAAGAGAAACAAAATTCTGAAAATGTAATAGTTAAAAGAGAAATACAAATATATATTTTAAAAAATGAGAAATACCTTATAAACACAAAAAACTAAAAAATTGAGATGCCAAATTTTGAAAAATCTAGATAAAATGTGTAATTCTTTAGGAAATTGTCAAAATTAATTCAAGAAGCAAAAATAGGCTCATAACCATTAAAAATAATTAAACAGTTTTCAAAATGTATACCTAAAATAGCCATTGGAACCAGACTGACACATTAGCAATGTTAAATCACAAGTCCAAAATGGAGTCGTTTATGCTAAGGCCCATGACACCAGATTTAATACCTGACTTAATTGCCAATGTGACCTTACCAGAAATGTAATTGCAATCAACCTGTCAGGAATGTCCTGGTCAGCACCAAGGAAGTCATCTGTCACGTGGGCCCCCTCCATTCCCCATAGAAAGAAGAGGCACCTTGTTTGATAAAACCTGCACTGGAAAAAGAAGATGTCCTGATCTAAAAATAATCCATTTTTTCTTTTGCTAATAACTGCCCTGCCACATATTTCCTCCTATATAAAAAACAAAACAAAACAAACAAACAAAAATAAACCTTCCATTTTTTTCTTACTTCTTTGAGTGCCCTAGTATTTGCTGTATGGGATATTGTCTTATTCAAGAATGGCTTAAAGAAAAACAGATTAGGTCTTCAAATTTTCCTAAATTGAATTTTTTTTCTTTAATAGTAAATTCAACAAAATTTTCAAGAAAAAAATAATTCCCATGCTGTTTAAACTTTTTGAGAATATATATAAATATTTCAAGTCTTTATATAAAAGCAGCATAACTCTGGTAGCAATACTGAAGTCTATGTTAACATAATATGTTTCATTTTTTAAATAACTAAAGAAATGTAGTCCATGGTAAAACACACACACACACACACACACACACACACACACACACGAAAAATGGCAAAATAGTTTACACTTTCCAATTAAGATAGTAGACAATGTGAGAATCTGACTGCTCCAACACTCAATGAAAGGGGAAAAAATACAATACATGAATTTTGAAAAGAGACAGCCAAGGAAATAAAAAATGCTTATTTGGTTCAGGAAGTCCTTTAACCCTATCTGTATCCCTCAGAAGAAATGGTAGGAAAAATAGATGATTCAACCAAGTCCTCTAAACTATTATTAATATTCCTAAAAATAGGAGAAGCTATGAAGGCAGACTACTGGTGAGAAAGTCAAGGTCCACTTTTGCAAACATCTCCACTAAAGCTATGGTCGGCAAACTGCGGCTCGCGAGCCACATGCGGCTCTTTGGCCCCCTGAATGTGGCTCTTCCACCAAATACCACGGCCTGGGAGAGTCTATGTTGAAGAAGTGCCATTAGATGAAGTTTAAGTTTAAAACATTTGGCTCTCAAAAGAAATTTCAACCGTTGTACTGTTGATACTATTTGCCTCTGTTGTCTAATGAGTTTGCCGACCACTGCACTAAAGGAACTCAAGGAGTAAGAGCAAACTGCTAGGCAGTGCCAGTCTGCCCTCTGCCAGCTGGAGAGGAACAAAGAGAGCGTACTAAAGATTGCCAACAACAAATTGCAGAAATGAAGACCAAGAGCAGGTAAATGAAAAAGAAAAAGAAACACTGTATGCAAGGGCCAAAAGTGGAGAGATTAAGCAGAGGGTGAAACCCCTGCTGCCCCCACCCCAGTTAAATGATAATGAGGCTAAAAAAAAAACAAAAACAAAAAAAACACAGGAAGCATTATCTTTTTCTATTCTGACCAGGGTAAATATATAAAAGGCTCTGAAGAAACGTGTACAAGAAAAACGAATGCAGTAAACAAGCTTTCTTCACTGGAAGCACACGCTAAGGGTATCATCACAAGCAACCAACAGTGTGCTGTGAAGAGCTCGGGAAGAGAGCACAAAGCCGGGGCGATGGGGTGGCCTGGGAAGCAGGACACTTACCCGAAGGAGAGGAGAAAAGCAGGGCCTGGGCGGCCCACCATCCCCGCTCCCAGCACCCGAGGCTGGAGCACAGCAGAGACAGCGGCGGCCAGGCCGCAGAGGCGGGGAGCCTGCCTGCCTGCAAAGCGCGCCCCGAGGACCACAGACAGACTGCCACGCACACCGTGCTGAGCAGGAGCGAAATCAGTCCACCACCGATCCTTCTGTCTCTTTCGTCAGCCGTGACACTTGCCTTCCCTGTGTTTTTGTTGTCTGAATTCTCCCAACTTTTACATGTCGGCCACAAAGTCAGTTTTATTAAATGTACTGCGGAAAGCAAGTTCGTTAGTGTTGGCTCGAAAGAACTGGCTCCCATTGTGGAGGAGGGGTAAGACAGAGCAAAGGCAGGCCGCGCACATGGCCGGCGGCGGCGGCGGGAATTAACCAGGGATGTTACTTACAAAGCGCATCCCACGCGGCGGCAGGAGCAGAGGACGCCGCACCTTCCCGCGGGATCTTCGTTTCCAGAGGCTGGGAGAGATCCACCGGTGCTTTCTGCAAACAGAACCAGCGCAGACGCCTCCCGGGAAGCTGGGCTTCTGAAAGTTCTCGCTCTCTACGGAATCACGGAATCTCGTAATCCTGGAGCCTGCCACGCGAGAGCGGGCCCCACCCACGCGAGAGGGGAGCCGGCCACGCGAGAGCGGGCCCCGCCCACGGGAGAAGGGAGTCTGCCACGCGAGAGCGGGCCCCGCCCACGGGAGAAGGGAGCCAGCCACGCCCACGGGAGAAGGGAGCCGGCCACGCGAGAGCGGGCCCCGCCACGCGAGAGGGGAGGCCCGCCACGCAAGAGCCTTGCAGAGAGGCCTCTGTGTCTACCATAAGCTCTATGGTTCTGACTTCCCCTTCCCTTCACTCCCTTTTCCTTCTGTAAATCCCCTCCATCGTGGCAGAGTGCGCACATGCCCAGGGTTGCAACAGTTTCTTCTTTCCCCTGAATAAATCCGTTGAGGAAACACCATATTTTTCAGGTGACAAGGCCTTAGCTGGGTTTGGTCACTATTCAGTCCAGATGGTTTCAACAACCCCTTACTCTCTTAAGGTAGCAGCACCCTGGAAGGGTGTTAGCATGTGACTATCGGTAGTAGCGGGGATGGACATTGCAAAGACAAGGAAGGGAGACGCCTTGGATTGCCTGGGCCCAGCTCCCAGGTCAGCCAGAGGTTAAGTCCTCAATGACCTCCTCCTATAGTTAGCCGAACTGGCTGGTTCAGTGACCAGGCTGTCACCAATGGAAAAGAAATAAGATCTAAAAATGATAGCCCCATCTAATAATTTAATCTTAGAGAGAGGCCATAGACTAATAGCCTTTAATGTGATCAAACGACCCAACGACCAAAAAATAGGTCGACCAATCGCTATGATGTACACTGACCACCAGGGGACAGACCCTCAACACACAGGCTCGGGCTCCCTCCTATCTGGATTGGACCTGCAGGGGCTGGGTTGAAACCAGCTATCCAACATCCCCAAAAGGGTCCCGGATTGTGAGAGGGCATAGGCCAAGCAGAGAGTCCCCGACAGTGCACAAATTTGTGCACTGGGCCTCTAGTGAATGATGATAATGAGGACCATTTATCAAATTGCCATGGTAGGTTTCCAAGGATCCTAGAAAGAACTTAAAGAACCTAACCAACCTGGGATTGCTTGAACCCCAGGTGTCTGTCTGTAAGAGTTTGCACCTGCATAGCCCAGAGAAAGACTGATTCCCAGGTTTGGCATTTTCCCAAAAATAGTTCATTCACTCTTCTAGCCATGTCCTCCAAATATCAGACCATCATCTGAGCTACTTTACTTATAGGGTTTGTGCAGAATTCTCCTTAAGCACAGTACAACAGAGCACATCAGGACACAACACAGCTTGTTTATTTTGAGCCCCATGCATAATAAATGAGAAGGGGTTATTAATCATCCTGTCCCTCTTTCTCCAAAACACAGCAAAGTGATATAGTTACATAGGCTACATCTGTGATTGCGTTTTAATCTATGTTCCCCAGCTTCACAAACTTAACAGTAGCATTTGAGGAAAATTAGGAATGTCTGGGTATACTTTCTATGACAGAAGTTGTATTTAGAGGAAGTAAGAAACACAGCAAAGTAAGCCATAAACATTTACCAGTGCCCTGCAGTCTGGTGCAAATCTGAATGGATTCTTGGCTTACAAGTTTATTCCAGAACCTCAAAGGCACATGTGATACTAGTTTCTAGTTTAGAAGCCAATGAGCTCAATTTATAATTGAGCCTGACTCTGCCTCCTACAATGACCATCCAATAAGAGAAATGATGAAAGTGAGCACTACCACCATGAATCATAAATACAGATTTCTATAAGCAAACATTTTGTTTTCAATTATTTTTATGACCATTGAACCTTTTAAACCATTCAGACAAGTATTTTGCAAATTCATTAATTAAGGAGCATAAATTTAAACAATTCAATTAAATAGCAATAGAATAATAATAATAATAATAATAACTCTTACTCATGGTTTTTGTTTTTGCTTTTATAATCCAACTAACAATCAAGGCAAGAAGAATGTGATAAAGGATTCAGTATGTTCAAGAAACCCAAGCCTGGTAACTTCCTCAGTGTATACTATCTATACTAATAAAAGGGTAATATGCTAATTAGACTGGATGTCTTCTGGATGTCCTTCCAGACAGACCCACAGTGGTGGGGTCAAGGCAGAGGTTAGGGGCAATCAGTAGGGGAGAGCAGTTAGGCAGTTTGGAGGATCAGGTTGGCAGGGGAGAGCAGTTAGGGGGATTAGGCTGGCAGGCAGGTGAGTGGTTAGGAGCTAGTGGTCCTGGATTGTAAGAGGCATGTCAAGCTGCTAGTTTAGGAGTCCCAGATTGGGGAGAGTGCAGGCCAGGCTGAGAGACCGCCTCCCCCTCCCGTGCATAAGTTTCATGCAGCAGGCCTCTAGTCTATAACAATAAAGCATAATATGCAAATTGCTTTCAATCAAACAGCAGAATCAAACAATCAAACAGCAGAATGACTGTCTAGATGACCTTCTGGACAACCACACTGTGTGTAACATCCACTGGCACCAGGCCAGCCAAGGCAGGTGTGATGCGATTGGTCAGGGGCCCAGCCGTCACCCCCTGATCACCCTGCAGAGGGAAGCCCACGTGACCAGCCAGCAGGGCAATCAATCAATCAACAGGCTCCACAATTGCCCTAAAGAGGGAGAACCAGACCACTGAACGGCAGGCTGCAGTGGGTGGGGCCTACCTCTTTGGGGCAATTGATTGTGGGGTTCCTGGACTGTGAAAGAGCACAGGCTGGGCTGAGGAACCTCCCACTCCCACTGCACGAATTTTGTGCACCAGGTCTCTAGTTATTTACATAAATGTTGAAAAACTCAGGGGATTTAAGAGTTGAACTACTAATAGAAACAACCAGGATAAATAAGCTTATTATATTTAAAATAATTATAGCATTACTAGAGGCTCAGTGCATGAATTCAGGTAGATAAGAGCTGGGCCTGTTAGGAGGTGGAAATAGCGGGAGGTTTGCCAGTCAGCCTGCCTGGATCAGGGCCCTATCAGGTCCCCAATCAGGACAGGGCCTGCTGAGGGAAGGGGCCAAGGGCAATTGGCCAGGGGCCCCTGCCCCTGATTGGGGTTGGGGGCTGATTGGGGGCGGGGCCGGCCATGGAGAGGTGTTATGGTCAGTGGGGCTGGTGTCATTCAGGGGCCAGTAGCCTGGGGGTGAGGCCATGAGTGTTTGGCGTGTCAGCCCTACCCCTGATCAGGGTGGGGGATAGATCTAGGATGGGGCCAGCCAGGGGGATGGGCTGTGGGCCAATCAGGATGGTGCGGGCCCATTGGGGGCATGGCCAGCCAGGAGGAGGGGCTGCAGGAAGTTGTCCGGCCAGCCCTGACCCCTATTGAGGTGAGGTGGCAATCAGAGACAGGGCTGGCCAGTGGGAGGCGCTGCAGGCCTATCATGGTGGAGTGGCTAATGGGGGCATGGCCACTGACAGGAAGGGAGGGGGCATTTGGCCAGCAGGCCTGGCTCTTGATGGGAGAGTCTGATCATGGGCGGGCCGGCACAGGAGAGGGGCAGTGAGGTTGGCCTCTAGCCCCACACCCTGATCGGACTGGTTTTCTGGCCACAGTGGGAGTCATAGCTACCAGTTTTTAGGTCATTATGACCATTACAGTAGCTTCCTTTTTATATATATATAGATGGATGGTTTTTGGCCTTTAAAACATAGAAGTCATTCTACAACTTTCTAATACAGATACTATTATAAAGCTGAACTAAATATCAGACATAAGACTGCTGCTTTGGATTTTCACTGATAATGAAAGCTGGTTGCATTTACTTTAATATTTTCCAGGATTTTAAAAACCATCATCAGTAAGAAAGGAAAGGTGTATTTATAAAATATCAACACTTAATGTTTTATAATTCTTTAAGATATTTCCAGCAAAATATTTTTAAAATCATGTAATATCAGGCTGTAAATGCCTCCGCTATTTTTGTATATTTTTAAACCTATCTTTCATTATTTGATTAATAGATATGTTATTATTTTAAAAAAGCATGTGTGGATGTCCTGTCATTGTATTTACAACTTCAAAGGATGTTTATTAGTGAGGAAGTCATTCGGTTTTATAATTTCCAGGACATGATGTTTCCAGCTGGGTTGTCAAGTCCACCACTCTGTGTCTAAGCACTCAGAAGCTGAATAGCCAGTCCAGACCAGAGAGTGATGAATGGCAATATGCTTGGCTAAATGCCACATCAGGAAACGAGTGCAGTTTTGAAGTTATCCTTCAAACAACTTGCACAAACAACTTAATTGAGCATCTACTGTGTCCCTAAACACTGCTTGCAGCTGAAACTAAAGATATATCAAGGGAATGTAGATGTGCAGATAGTTGGACCTGGCTCTGCCACTTATAACTTTAGTGGCATGGGACAATTTTCTCAACCACCTTGGGTCCTGATTTATACTTCATAAAATACTGTTAGTATCTACAAGATAATGCGGTTGTAACAGTGAATGACTGAGAGAGGCATTAGCAAATTAAATATTTACAAAGTAGTTTCACTATATGTAAACTTTGCTCAGCTATGACCACAATAAGAATCAGACTTAGCATTATTTGAGAGTGCCCACCAAGAATTCTTCAGAACAACAAATTGAGTAAGACACTAAAATAGTCTTCAGAATTTAAGATGATAATGTGATCATAGAGAAATGAAGAGAAAAGTAGAAGGTGGGTGAGGGAGAGAGAGGCCAAAGAATTTATTTTGTTCTGTCCCATGCTATTTCAAAGCAGAATATACCTCTAGATAAAGGAGATCAGAAAAATCTGGCAGGATTGTTGTAACCATCCTTTGATATTTGGACACATAATGTGGTAAAATATTATCTATGTGAAAATTACTGTACTTTTAAAAAATGTGCTCAGATTTCTCGTTGGAATAAATGCTTATCTATAGTAATAAAAGCACAATATGCTAATTAGGTCAGACAGCCAAAGGACCTTCTGGATGTCATCCCGGATGTCCTTCAGGACAAATTTCTGGACAAAGCCGTGGCAGCGGGGCCCAGGCAGAGGTGGTTAGAGGCAATTGGGAAGGCAGGGGAGTGGTTAGGGGCAATCAGGCAGGCAGGCAGAGGGTCAGGGGTGATCAGGCAGGCAAAAAAGCACAGATTTCAACATTGGCACAAGGTAGAAGAAGCTAAAATAAGTGTTACAAGATCAAATAGAAATTATTTGAGCATTACCCACCAATTTTGTGTTATCTATGCCACTATGTTCTTCCCTTATTTGGATAACTTGAGTTGTCACTATCTACCCTAGTATTCCCTAATGCAGCAGTGAAATTTAGAGATGGCCTATTGGTCCTCAGAAAACCCTCCAAGGAAAGTAATTCTTTTGTCTTTGAGATTATATGAAAATGTATGTGTACATAAATGCCTATTAATGTGTGAGACTGTAAGAGGGCTTTCAAAGCTTTTCTCTCTAAGGTCTATGAGTCAAAAAAGGGTTAGAAAGTGTGACTTGTTGGTCCTGAACTTTTATCTCTTTCTTTTCTGGTCCTTGGTTACCATGGCCAAGTTAATAAAGCTTTTTGAAAAAAATATATTTTTATTTATTTCAGAGAAGAAGGCAGAGAGAGAGTTAGAAACATCAATAATGAGAGAGAATCATTGATTGGCTGCCTTCTGCATGCCTCCTACTGGAGATCAGGCCCCGTAACATGGTTATGTGCCCTGACCACAAATCAAACTATGACCTCTTGGTTCATAGGTCAACCCTCAACCACTGAGCCACCTAGCTGGACTAATGAAGCTTTTTAATATTCTTTTACTAGTTGTGCTTTAAGCCTATTGTATTTACAGAACTAATTTTTAGAAATCTATAACAAGAACAAAAAAATATCACTTAGTTCAGACTCACACAGAAAAGATTGATTACCTACAAAGAAATCAATGATTTTTTTTTTCTGGAAAACCTTGAGAATCATTTGAAATTGCTTTCTTATATTCCAAATTGCTGACTTAATTCGTTGCTTCATCTACTCTATTTTGATTTCTTGTAATTTAATCTTCATTTCAGTTAGTGTGTCCTTCATTTATGAATGGTTTTTTCATAGTTTCCAGGTTCTTTTTTATGCTGTTGAAGTTCTCATTTAGTTTCTTGAACATCCTTATATTAATTCATCCATCTTGTTCATAGCACCAGCAGCCTTCAAACTTTTGTTTTTTAAAACAAAAGTTTACTTATGTGTCTGTACAGATTTGTAATATGTGTCTGTATAGATTTGTAATAACTACAAAGCATCCAGAAATGTGGTACCAAATATGATTGGAAAGCAAAGTATAGACTTGTGTGCAATACTGAAAATATTTCCACTTTTCCTGGAGTGAATCTTTGAGCTGAAAAGTTAGAAAATATCTAATTAGACATTACAATTTTCACCTGTGGTAAATTGAAACCTATAAAATTTAAACAAATTTTTCCCAAATTACATTACTTGTCAGTGACCAAATCAGGACTATAATTCAATTTCCTTCCTTCTAGCCCTTGTAATTTAACATATTAAAATGAAATATAGTCAAATATAGCCGAGACTGGGTTGGCTCAATGGATAGAGCGTCGGCTTGGGGACTGAAAGGTCCCGGGTTCGATGCCAGTCAAGGGCATGTACCTTGGTTGCGGGTATATCCCCAGTAGGGGGTGTGCAAGAGGCAGCTGATTGATGACTCTCTCTCTCATCGATGTATCTAGCTCTCTATCTCTCTCCCTTCCTCTCTGCACAAAATCAATAAAATGTATTAAAAAAATGAAATATAGTCAAATATAGTGTGTCATTATTAATGACAAAGATTGATAATTGCTATATTTACTTCTAATCAAGTTCAACAAACTCTATTTTTAGAATTTATATTCATAAGTACATACCCTATTCCAAACCACTCAACTTCTCAGAAATTGCAATATCTGAATACCCATTTTAAGTTTTGCTAAACCAGGAAACTTAAGCTTACCAGCTACTGATTCTATTCTTGTGACCTACTACATAGATTTTCTTTGGCAGCCCTATGAAAACCTCACATGTTGAAATAATTTATTTCTGAACCTAATATTCCTCCCCAAATTCTTCCATTTGATTAACTTATTTTCTGTTTATCATCTCATACACATTCTAATGGAATAGGAAAATTCCTCATTTCTCCAATTATACGAATAAATTAAACGAAGGAACTTGAGAAGGGGAGAAATTGCAAGGAGAAATGAAGGATTAACTTTTATAAATTCCTTATACATTATATGTGGATCAAGTAGTTTAAAGATAGCTTCTTAGGAATTTTGCTTGTAATATAGTTATAAGCTATTTAAGAATAAATTGTGCAATCCAATTAAGAATAAGTTCCAAAAGCAATTTCTTAGTCTATGTGTTTGAACTTCTAAAATAACCCTCCATAAGAAGACCTGAAGCCATAGGATGGTGGGCGCTAACAGAGTCAAGGTACATTTTGCTGGCCTCTGTAGCATTTTTCATACCTATAAAGTTTGCAGGTTAAACATTTGTACAAGAGCTTTTTACCGAGTGCAAATAAGGGACAGAGTACATAAGCCTTGGTTTGGAACTAAGGGAAGTTTAACCAGGAGCAGATGTGGGCATCAGATCTCCTTCTGCCCCTGACTTTTGGAAGCTCTTTTCCGCCACAGGAGAAACTGGCAATACCTTGCACAGGAGTTGTTGCTTTATCTTTTATTCATTGGAGCCATTCTAGAAAAAGAAGGGAAAGAAAATCCCTTGCAAATTCCATCCCCCATTTCTCAATCTCCCAACACCACTGATACTCAGGTAGGAATTGATTAGCAAAAGAGGCATGGCTGAGTCCACAGTCAGAACATTTTATCTCTTTTACACCAGCGGAAGAACCAAATGACTAAGTGTGGAATGGAATCAATCGATAGTTCTCAATAAGGAGAAAGTGGGTTATAAACACAGGATAAAGTTAATGGGAAACTTACTAAGGAGAAGCAAACAGTGTCCCAGGATCACTGGTAGACACAATGTGCCTCCTGAGGCATTTTCCACTTAGCTTTGCTTTTTTGTACCTTGGGTGCTAGGCATCAATTAAGCCCCTTAAAAAAAAAAAAAATCTGATTACCTACGGTAGGAGGTCTGTTTCACTGTTTCCATTCTTATCACCCACAAGCTTGCCAGGGCCTTTTGTAAGAACTCAAGACCATAAATTTTCTATCTCTCCAACCCAGGATGTATCTATGGAAATTTAAAAACCTGTGTTTGCACAGGAAGGTACATACTCTACGTAGAGAACATCACCTTAGCAACTATCATGTAATCTGATCCTGGAAAAGGACAAATAAGGGCTATTTGCTCTCCCTCACAAATTTTTGAAAGTCAAAATAGAAAGCACTTACAAAACCAGCCAGGAGCCATCAAGTAGCTTGGTCATAGTGATGGTTTATCCTGGTGTTGCTCAAATGTAGAGTAAGGAAGACCTGAAAGTGTTTTAACACATTTCTTTTACATAAGAGAACTTTAACCTTTATAAAGCCCACAACAATGATTTTATCTGATTTATCTGTTCCGGTGTATGAATAAGAAATATTATCTTGCCGAAACCGGTTTGGCTCAGTGGTAGAGCGTTGGTCTGCAGACTGAAAGGTCCCAGGTTCGATTCCGGTCAAGGGCATGTACGATGGTTGTGGGCACATCCCCGGTAGGGGGTGTGCAAGAGGCAGCTGGTCGATGTTTCTCTCTCATCGACGTTTCTAGCTCTCTATCTCTCTCCCTTCCTCTCTGTGAAAAATCAATAAAATATATTTTAAAAAATTATCTTGATATGGATTTTAGTGGTCATGTCAAAACTAAAAATCCAGACCTATTTCACAGAGCATATTCAAAGAGCAAAGCCAGGAGAAGGCACGACATGGGAGGCCTGCTCAGACATCCAAGTTCTGGATAATATTGACAAGGCTCATCAATCTGGAGGGGAAATCCAGAATATTCCCTGAAAAGTAAGTAAAGTGTTTCCAAAGTTCTCTTTGGTGATAACTGGAAACAATATTAGTACGAACTACAATCTCATATCAAGAGTTCATCAACAAAAGGAATAAGAAATTCAGCCAGAGTAAGCAAACACATGATTTGAAATTCAGACTATCCCATTTGAGAAGGAAAATAAAGAAAACAGACTTTAATTCAGGTCCAATCTGCCTGTCCAATTTCCACTATTGATTTACACATTGAGAGGTCTTCAGTTGGAAAGGAATAAGGGCTCAGCGAAAAGATGAAATCGCCATGAGAATGTTGTGAGGAACGGTCAGCTGGGGTCTCCTGAACATGGACAGTTAGAGGCCTAGAGAACCTGGAAACAAGTTCTGACCAGAGCTCAGCCTGTGAATCCTTCCAGCACCATGCCGGCGCTGGCTGGGGAAGAAATCCAGTTGTGTCGCCTTGGGATTTACCACATGAACAACAGCTTCCACATCCAGGTCACATTTGCTGTGCAAAAGTTGCCGAGTTTGCTGCAGTTTTTATTTAGTGTTTCAAATAGTCCAGAAAGAACTTTCAGTTGCCACAATCTCTAGTAACACTGCTCTCATGCTAAGCTCCAAGAAGGTAAAGCTGAAGGATCTCTGGAGAAAATTCTAAAGGGTAGAAATAAAGGTAACCCAGCGAATTGTTGATGCTGCAGCTAAGGAGGGTCAAACTAAAAAATAAAAGGCTCTAGTGGAAAATACTGGTGATTCCAGTACTAAGGTTTTTTATGTTTGTTTGTTTTTTGTTGTTGTTGTTGTTGTTTTTTTTAGTGATTTTAGAACAAACAGTACATTGCTGAAATAATGACAAAGATTGTTATCTTCTTTTTCCCATGAAGAGATAGTAAAGTCATGAAAATATGGGCAAATGCCCTTTTCCTTAGGGGTCATTCATGTTTCACACATGAGGGTAAGTAGCTATCCTCCAAAAGCCCAGGCCTGCCCGCCCCGTCCAGAATATCATTAGCTTTGCTATGCTATGGGATTCCTAGAGAGATTAGGGGTGGGGGGGGGGGCATACTTTAGTGAAGAGTTTCATGTACTTGTGCACAGTTTTAAAAGAGATTTCTTCACCTTTCAATTCCAATAAATAAAAAAAAATGTAGTGTTATAAATGACAGGAAGAATGTTCAAATTTGTGAACATTTGCTATTAGAAAAGCTATCATATCTTCTGCCCCCTTGATCCATATCACTCTTTAGCCCCTTATTCTGCTTTATATTATTACTAGAGGCCTGGTGCATGAATTCGTGGACAGGTGGGGTTCCTTAGGGTAGCCTGCAGAGATCAGGCCCCAGCTTGTACCCCTACCCTTGTAGTCCCACAGCCCTGCCGGGCACCCCACCTTGGCTTGGTGCCACCCCTTCACCTGCTCCACCATCCCATCACGGTCCCACTCTTGTCAGGGCCCATCGGAGCTGGTAGCACCTCAACTGCCTCCCACTACCAGGGCTGCATCACTGATACCCACTATGTTCTGCGCCGCCCCCTGGTGGTCAACGCACATTATAGCAAATGGTCAAAATCCCAGTTAAATGACTGCCCGAGGGGACAATCTGCATATTAGGCTTTTATTATATAGGATAGCACTTTTTATCACTTAATGTCTGAGATGCTTTTACATCTGCTTATTGCTACAGCAAAGACCTTGCCTTATTCACATTGAAAAAATATCTCTGGAACCTAGATTATTCAAGATACATATTAGGTACTCAGTATACTGCCTTTGAATAAATGGATACATTAAATTTATATTTTCATACCTATTTCATAAAAAGTAGGAAAAATTAAACCCAAGGCTCAGAGAGGTTAAGTAGCCCACTCCAGGACATACAGTGATGCCGCAGAGCCACCTGCTTTTTCCCAGCTGTGAGAACTTTATCTACTGGTAGAAAAGTCCCGTTTGGCATAATTAATGCTATATTTGAGAGAAGGCATAGCTTGTATCTCTACTATTCACTACATATTTCATATCCATTGAGCATTTCCAAGTCCAACTATTCTGTGCTGTCAGAGAGATGCCTGGACAGGGATTTTTTGCATGAAAATTCTAGAACTTGATTTTTAAACCCTATTTTGTGCTCAGTGACATTTGTGTGTCAACACAGGTTATATATCAACAAGTTTTGATGGGATCACCCTGGGAAGGATAGTTCAATGGCAATGATGATGATGATAGTAACAAGGAACACTTGGGCATCATTGACTGTGGACTTAGTGCAATTCTAGGCATACACACTTAGGACTTACCCAGAAATCCTACAAGGTGTATACCATTATTATCCCAATTTTGCCGATAGGGAACTAAGACACAGAGTAGTTAAGTAATTTACTCAAGGACATACAGCCAATAGCATGTAGTTGAGCCAAGAGTCAAACCTTGGCCTACTGGCCTGAAAGTCTGTGCTTAAGCACCGTACGCTCCTGCCTCATTAAAACAGGCAAAGGGTATCTTTATTCAGCAAGACACTTGGCAAGTCTTGGTCCCATACACAACATAAGTATGAGTTGATTAAAGCAATTAGCAGGACTAATATTTTGTTTAACAACGACGTCAAGGAATTCTGATTAATGAAACAGGCGCCCTCTAGAGGAAGATTCCTAGATGATGCCAATAGGTTCCTTTCTGTTCAACATTTACTTCACTTGAATGAATACACTGGAGGCATGCTTATCCAGTTTGCCAATGACACCAAGTTGAGGGACTCAGCAAAGGCATGAGATGACACAACTTTAAAGAAATTTGAGTATCACACCCACTGGAAGGAGAGTGGCAGAGCATTCAGTGAACAACACTGCTGTTCTCAAATTCTCCACCAGCATCTCCGCTCTTCTTTGCCTCTTTCCTTGAGCCCTGCTTCCTTAAGTTTAGGCCACAGCCTGTGGCGGCCTATTGACAATTTGACACTTGCAGTGGGGTTGCTGTAATTCAGGATTACTGATGGTGGACTGTGTGTTCCCTGTTCCCGCTGAATACTGAACCACCCCCCTGTTACCCAGGAGGAAGAAAATGAAACCTCTGAGGCAGAATATCTAATTCCCCACCTTGTCCTGAGACTTTTAAAATCCCTCTACTATCGTTTTTTGTTTTTTTGGTTTTTTTGTTTTGTTTTGTTTTTTAGTATGCAGCATTTTGTTCCCTCTGAACACGTTAATAGTTAATGTTTGGTTAATTTAAATGCATAGAGTTGCAATGTGTGTACCTATGAATTCCTGGTAGTTCCCATTTAAAAATAAAAGGTGACTCACCAGGCTTTTCTTTTCCTGTAAACATCGCTGAGTGCAAAAAAACACCTGAGCCCGGCTGTGTTTTCAATGTCTCTCATTTCCAAATGTTCCCGCCTGGTAGGGGAGGTTTATCAGCTAAAGCCATAGAGCATCTGAGAATAAGCCTTGTCACTGAAAGCGGATTTGTACTTGGCCTGTGGACAGGGGGAAGCCACCTTGGGCTCCTGCTCAGGGATGCCCTCTGCTGGCGTGATGCCTGCTCCGCCCACCTTCAGGGCTTCAGCATCCACACACAGTTGGAGTTGGAGGCAGCCTAAGTGGAAAATGAATGAGAGGCTGCGGCTCATGGGGTCCCGGAAATACTGCTATTCCCCTCACAGAGGGAAGCCTATGTCATAGAGCTCTCTCTCCCGGCCACATCTGCCCTGTCCTCCTGACCCGAGGCCTGCGCCATCAGGAAAATCACACCCACCAAGTCCCCAATGTGGACAGCAGACAAATCTGCTGGAACTGGTTCTTTGCTGGGCTTTAACATGGGCTCGAGGGGGGCTGGCATCTGAGTTACCCTTAGCAAACAGCATCATTTAATAATCTTTGCAACCGCACCTGGGAACAGGGCAGCTGAGCTCATTTCCAGCGAAAAAGGAAGGAGGCAGGCCCCTGGGGAATGTTCCTTCTTGGACAGACCTGCTGATAAAAAGTTGCTTGGCGCGCATCCAGATTTCCCTTTCTTGCCGAATTTCTAATCTTGTTTCTCTTGGATGAGACGCCACTCCTCGGGGTCTGACCGCTGACACATGCGCATGAGGCATTCTATTCCGAAAACCATAGATGTGTGTGAGAGGGGCAGACACTGCACCTGGAAAAACTGGCTAGGGAAACAGCAGTGTTGTTTCACTAACTCCCCAAGCACACAGTCTCTGTTCCTTGCAGCATTCTTGGGAAATTGTGCTAATAATAAAACACGTTTTCACTGAGCGATTACAGTTCGCGGACTTTTTCTTGCTTTGCTGAAGAGGCATCGCCTTCCAACGGAGGCCAAAGCACAATAATAATGAGCATTCAAATAGGGAAGGGAGCTGTGAGTTTTAGAACTACCTAAATCACTCCTGCAACTTGCACTGTGGAAGAGAGAGTCAATGTCCTCATGTAAAATTCAAAGGAAAATACTGGGACAATGTCTCCCCTAGCAACAGCTGTTTTAGAAGTTCCAGCATGATTAACAAGTATCTGTTTCATCTTTTTCCTTTGTTGAAAATCAGACCATAGCCTGCTCAATCTGCAGGTCAAAATAGTACAAAGACTTTCACAACAGAAAAATGTGATTACGATGGATTTTGTTTTCTTTTTTCTGATGAGTTCAATTATTTGCCATATTGTCCATCTGCTTTTAATAGCTAGTTAACCATGATTAAGTGAAGGCACTGATTGTTTCAGAGAATCGAAAAATGTAAGTATATCAAGGTGCTGGATCTTCACTAATATTTACATCAATTAATTGAACAGAATATAGTTCAGTGTAGTACCAGCTGCTAGAATATGCTGCCAAGTTGCAATGCTATCAAGACATTTGACTTCGGAGTCGGTGGGCATATGTCAGACGTGGGTTCCCCAGGCGGCACACTCGGAGATGGAGTGTTTATTTGTGAGTGCTCTTGGAGTCACCTCCTGTGGGAGGGAAGGGTAGATAGCAGAGAAATGGAGCTGCTACCGTATCTAAATCCCACTGCCACCAACTGTCTCAGCTGACTCTCCTTAGGGTCTTGAGCTAGAAAGCCCTTCAGAGACCAGCTGGGCCTTCATATTCAAGAGTGCTCACCCATTGCATGTGAGCTTCTCTGGACAGGGGGTTTGACACAATCCCCTAATAGTTGATAACCTTCTTTAGGCAGCACTCCCAGCAGGTAAAAGAATAGTTTTTGTAAACCAGAAGGGGGACCTGAGTGATACATCCCATCTACCATAGTATACATGCATAAAATATATAGTACCTTATTTTTTTTTTCAGTATAAGACAGAAAGTAGAGACTATAGCATCCAAACTAAGCCCAGTTCAATCAATATTATACGAAAATGATTAAAGATTATTGGGCTGAGAATAAAGCATTAGCTACAGGTATCTACTAGTTCCTTAAAATATCTGGGAAAAGAACAAATTTAAATGTATTAAATTCTCAGAAAAAATACATGAATAACCATTTGTGAGAAGAAAATATATCTATATTAGATATATTGTTTATTAAATACAATATATTAAAATACAATTATTCAAAGTATGTGGGAATTAAAATATCTCCTTATGTCAATTTCTAAAGTAAACTCCCCATGCAGAGATATTTTAATTAAGCAATATCCACATGTACTATAAAGGTGCTTAATTTGATAAGTATACTTTCTATAAGTGTCTGTTAATTCAAATGCCAGCTATGTAAATTATCATTTTAGAGTCTGCCTTTGATTAAAGTGTATGTGCTTAAAATATAATTTGGATTAAAAAATGTTTGTCCTACTTATGCATATTTATAGACAGCATTACTTAACGATTATTTGTACCATTATTTAATAGCAATAAAATGTAAACATTGAAGAAAATGGGGAGTTAGTATACAGATGTTTTTCCTGTAAGGAAAAATTTCGTAAATGTTAAGAATAAAATAATTTGAATAAAAAGTAAGCAGAGGATCTGAAAAGGCAATTTTCCAGCCATGTATACCAATACCCAATAGGTACATGGAAAGTTGCTCAATATCACTAATCAACAGGGAAATGCAAACCCAAACCACAGTCAGATATTAACTCACACATGTTAGAATGGATATTATAAAAAAGACAAGAAATAACAAGGAAGCATTATTGATGGGATTGTAAATTGGTGCAGCCACCAGGGAAGACAATATGGAGATTCCTCAAAATTTTGAAAATAGAACTACCATAGGACTCAGCAATTCCACTTCTAGGTATATCTGAAGAAAAAAAGCTAATTAGAAAAGATATATGTACCCCTATCTTATGTTCCTTAAAGCATTATTTACAATAGCCAAGACATGGAAACAACCTGGGAATCTATTGATAGAGAAATGAATAAAGAAAATTTGTTATATTATGCAATGGAATATTATTCAAGCATACAAAGAAGAAACTCTAGACATTTTCAACAATATGGATGGACCTCGAGGGCATTATGCTAAGTGAAATAAGTCAGACAGATAAACACAAATACTGTATAATCTGACTTATATGTGGAATTTTTAAAAAAATAGCTCACATGACCTTGTCGGTGTGACTCAGTTGGTTGGGCACCATCATGTGCACCAAAAAGCTGCCAGTCAGATTGTCAGGGCATATGCCCAGGTTGTGAGCTGGTATGGGGTGTGCAGGAAGCAGCTAATCAATGTTTCTTTCTCTTTCTTCTTTCCTCTTTCTGAAAAAATTAATAAAAAAGCTTTTTTAAAAGTCTGTATTTCTTCCCTATTTAATTTTTTTTAATTTAAGCATAATATTTTAAGTCACTACATACTTGTCAGTCATCATTTATGTGATATAATTAAAAACATACATATACATATAGTATATTGAAAAGTCAATTATATGTAATTAATGTACAAATTGCATTGTAAGATTTTAAAAAGTCATAAAGAAAATGTGTGATTTTTTTTTGTGTGTGTGTGTGTAAGATCTAGGTGCCAAGACAGGGTCGCATCTATTCTGCTTACCACTGGGTCTAGAGAAAGACCTGGCATATAGCAGGCCCTCAGGAAAGATTTGTTGAACGTTGGAAAGATTATAAATCTCTGTGTATTTTTTTTTTTAAGTAAGTTGGTTTCCCTTTCCAAACATGAAAGAACCTGAATATTGGTCATTTTTGAGTTTAGATGAAAAGTTGAAAATAAACAATTTTAAATTGTAAATTTTAATTTACATATTCAGATTGATGTAGGATTTTTCTCCCCCATCTGTATTATTTCACAGACTGGGACAGATTCTCCTTTCCCTTAAAAATAAAAGATTTATTTCTATTGCAAGAATATCTAAATGAAGTCAAGTTCTAATTTTAACACCATGTTACCTAGTGAACACACTAGACAGCAAGTGCTAAGTGTGTTTGGAGAAATGGGTATTACATTTTTGTCAGCAAGTTTAATAAAAATAATATCTAAGAATCTTATCTATTTGCTCTATACCTGTTTGTACCCAAATTTTCCAGAATGTTCTTTGAACCCAAATGAATCTCTCCAAAAATAAATTTAACTTATTTTAAAAACATATAGAATGTATATACAAACAACATTACCAAAAGCCAACCATGTTATTACAAAGCACCAAGATAAACACACACAAAAATGAGACCCTAAAAAGCTGCAGATGAGTATGTTTTGCAGATTTAGAAGTACCAAATCCAGCCACCCCAGGTCTAGGGTACCATAGTTACTGAACTTTTCTCTAGAAATAGAAACTTAGCCACTCTGTATTTCTGTTCTATTAGTGGCTGAGTTTTGGAAGTCATGCCAAGAGGATTCCAGAAATGGAAAAAAAAAAAAAAAAGTATTTTGTATGAATCATCTGGTATGATCCTCCATAAATCTACATCATTACCAAAATATGACCAAAATTGCTATAAAAACACCTAAAACTTGGAACAGAGGAGAGGAATAGAGTATTATGTCAGAATTCAATTAGTTCTAATATGGTAGGAAAACCGTAATCATCTGGGAGTCTATGAAAACTTTTTTGTTGTTGTTTCCCAATATTTTTTGCTCATATTTTAAAAAGATATCTAACTTGAGCATAAGGCTGATTCAGGAAAAGATCCACTTCCCAAGGCTTGCCCTCCATACATGACCATATCAGTATGTGACGGCGAGCTCCTCCTTCCCCCAACCTCTATCTTTCAAAGCTTAATTTAAAATGATCAGTACATTTGTTTGTTTATTTATTTAATTATTTATTTGTTCATTGCTATTGATATCTTCTGCAAAAAGAGAGAAAGGGTGAGGGAGGGAGAGAGACAGAGACAGAGAGACATGGATTTGTTGTTTCTCTTATTTATGCATTCAATGGTTGATTTTTATATATACCTTGTAGGGATTGAACCTACAATCTTGGTGTATCAGGATGATGCTCTAGCCAACTAAATTGCCCAGCCAAGGATAGAATGGTCAATACTTTTGGAATATATATAGGCAAGAATACCATTCATTTCAATCATAATTCTCAAAATAATAATTTTCCATTAATTTTAATACATGTTGGCCTAATTCTCCTCTAGGAATTTCTTAGCCAAATTATATATTCATTACTAAAGTTTTGAATACAAATAAATATCTAATTTCTTTCAGTTAAAAAGTGGCTAAAAGTCACTTGGAAAAGGATGTAGTTTGACATTTTTCTAATATCTTATGAATAATTTTATTACTTTCAAACATTTTATTGTAAAAAAAAAAAGCAGCCTTTTAGAAAAAGAAGCTACCCTAAATATTTGAACAATCATATTTTTATATAATTCCCATTAACTAGTGACTGAGTTTTGGAAGTCATGCCAAGAGGATTCCAGAAATGAAAAAAATTATATATATTTTATATAATTCCCATTAACTATTACCCAATTACTACTAAAAACCTAATACTGCACATATGCACACCCGCCTATCTTAGTATTGGCACCTATCAGGAGCCTAGTAAATGCTACATCAGATGTAGTGGCAATTCCTCCTAGTGGCATGGATTACAACCCACAGATAGGGGCCTAAGTAGGAAAGAAAGTTATTTATTTAACTGTTCATCTAAAAGGTGTCACTCTGAAACAATTTTCTGAAGGACAAGCATTTAAATACAATTCATTAGCTCAGTTTTAAGACCAGAACAATATTAGTAAAAGTATCATAGAACCACACCTAAAGGGTGGTTTTGCAATAGACCATAATAGGATTGAAAATCCTACAATAGTTAAGATGAAGTGTGATGAGCATTTTACATGCATGTATAAATTCTGCCATGACATCCAGTTTAGAAGTGGTAAAATCAAAGCTCAAAGGAGTTAAATAAGTTGCCTTTGAGTCCATGCTTATAAATGGCAATCTTAATCCAAATTCAGGATGCAGACTCCAGAACCTACATTCTTATACTGTGATTATGTAACACAGAGAACAACACACACACACACACACACACACACACACACACACACACACACACATAGACACACAAGCTATTAACCATTTCTATTAATGGTATTTACATTATTCTGGAATTTCTAACAATAACAGACGAAACTCTTTTCGTTGGAACATGCAAACTTTTTTTAAAAAAAGAAAGTACTACAAATATGTGAATATTGCTATCCACTGCAAACATTTCCCCGAGTCAATTTGGTTCCTATTTCTCTATCTTGACATAAATATAACAATTTCAATGAAGGCAAATTCAAGCACCTTTTAGTGGCCTGTGCCAGATTCCATCCATCCCTTCAGATCCATGATCCGTCTGAGGCACCCTGCTCTGCATCTAAGGTGGATGATTTGAATGGACCTTATCAAAGAGTTTCCCTGCCCTCTGCCTTCCTGTTGTGCGGGCCAGTAGGGACACCAGTAAGAAATTGGAGAATGAAGTGTGGGTGTCTCTAGCTTCCCCTCATTCTTTAAGTACAGGTGTCCCCACCAGCTCTGTTTCTTAGATTACCCATATGGTTTCCTTGTACACCAACCCCATCTTTTTCAATGACATTTTCATTACGTTCTCTTAAAATTACCCCAGTCTGACTGCGTCACCTGTTTTGTGCAGGAACCTTGACTGCTAATTGAGTTCCACTGAACAAGTAATAGTCACTTTGGAAATCTGCTCCATCTTAGAAGCAATTTTGGTTTGCTCCCTTTCCCATCTCCCCAAACTCCAAGCCAGCAGAGTAGTAGTGTCTTAAGTGAGTACTATTATAGACTGTTGGATCAACCAGATTGTAAAGCCCAACACTATCCAAAATCTCTTGATGACAATCACCTCATACAAATTGGGGTGTTTTATTTGCACCCAATAGTGGCTGTTGCACCCAATATTGCACCCAATATTACAAGATTGTCTATAACTCTGTCTTTTGTCCCCCTCACACATTGTCCAGAAATTTATAGAACATTGGCTCAGGGAAATGGCAAAGTTCCTTTAATATTTTTGTGCCCAGAAATGTTCTCATGGCCTGCAAGCTAAGCGCCCTCTAAGTTGGACAGAGTGAAGTCTTCTGCTCAAAGGACAGCTAGATCAACAAATTAGGAGAACTGTGCAATGGTTTCTGTATAGATGGGTCCTAAAAAGTGAGAGAATAAGCAATGTCATTTACAGACTAATATGCATGCATTAAACGTTATCTATTACCTAAAGCTTATATTTGGTAGTCAAACCTAGCTTTTTCTACAGCATTCCTTCAAAACAAGGCAGGGACCAATTCTACAGAAGACACAAGTATCTGGAACGACTTAGAAACTGCCTTCCTCCCTAGCCAACATCAAATTAGTTACTTGTCAAATTGAGTCCTGGAAGAAATATTTCAGAAGCTTGGACAAATAAACACACAGAGGCAGGCGTAGAAGAGTGTTAGGAGGATTGTGACCACAACAGATGTTGATAATATACGTTAAAACAATACTGTCACTGAACCAGGTAACTTGTTCACAACAGAGGGCTATTCTATAATATATTGAGAGCTTGTTCTATGCCAGTCATTTCACCTGGTGTTTTACCCATATTTTCTTGTTTAATATTCAAAAGGATACTTTGAGTAAGTAAGTATATAATCTCATTTTTAAAAATAAGGCAACTGAGTGTAAGTAAGAATTCAAAGGTCACATAACTAAGGAGCCAAAAAATAATGGATTTCAGCCAGTGTTCTGTCTGGCACTACAACCCATGCCTTTAACCACCAAGCTACACTGCTCTCCCCACTTCTCTACCCCAGGGACCTCAATGCTGGGATGTTTGGAGATTGGTACAGAGCACAGGTCCAAACACCAGAGCACTCAAAATGGACCTTTGTTTTACTCTTGCACAGTCCAGGTAATAATTACAAAGCACCAGGAAAAATACATACAGAACTTCAAGTCTAGTTTTATTTTTTATATTGCTAGAGCAGGCATACCCCACCTCTGCATCTCTACCACAGTTCTGTGGTAAAACATTAAAACGCAGAATTTTTTTTTACATGAACATCATAACTTTAAATATATGATGAGTTGCCAAGTCAAAACATTAAAACTATGTGAGTGTATTTTAAAGTTAAATGAAAACAATGAAATTTCAACTACAAGCTTTAGTTGGTATGATAATGGGGTGGAGGGGAAACAGACTGAGGGCAGTGGGGATGGGAACTGGGAAGAGATTAATCAAAGAACTTACAAGCATCCTACCTAATAAAAGAGTAATATGCAGACTGACCATCACTCCAACACAATATGGCTGCCCCCATGTGGTCAAATATCCTGCCCTTATTCAGACACAAGATGGCCACCACAAGATGTCTAGCAGGGGAGGAAAGTTGGGAGGGACCAGGCCTGCAAGGAAGAGTAGTTGTGGGTGATCAGGCAAGTAGAGGAGGGCAGTTGGGAGGAACCAGGCTGCTAGGGAGGGCAGTTGAGGGGGACCAGGCCTGCAAGGGAGGGCAATTGAAGGTGATCAAGCCTTCAGGGGAGGGCAGTTAGGGGTCACCAGGCTGGCAGAGGAGGGAAGTTGGGGGCAAATGGACTGGCAGGGGAGCAGTTAGACATCAATCAGACTGGCAGGGGAGTGGTTAGGGGGGGTGATCAGGCTGTAAGACAGAAGTGGTTAGGGGCAATCAGGAAGGCAGGCAGGTGAGCAGTTGGGAGCCAGCAGTCCTGGATTGTGAGAGGCATGTCCAATGGCCCATTCTGGGATCAGGCCTAAACAGGCAGTTGGACATCCCTCAAGGGGTCTCGGATTGGAGAGGGTGCAGGCTGGGCTGAGGGACAACCCCCAACCGCCATCCCCATGCCCAAATCTCGTGTACCGGGCCTCTAGCATAAGCATAACCCATGGACACTGACAATAGTGTGATGAAGGCCTGAGAGTGGTGGAGGAGGGGGGTCAATGGGGAGAATAGGAGACATCTGTAATACTTTCAAAAATAAAGATAAAATTTTAAATGTTAATAATGTGAACTGTACACAAAGGAGGTGTTTAATAAAGGGTTCTCAGAATAATAAAAGGGAAAAATAGGCAAAGGCATTTAAAAAGTGATTATTTTTTTAAGCAATTAGTCACGAACTTTGGACAAACCAATGATGAGAGAAAAAGAGGCCAACACTCATGCCCTGCCGCCTTGCCAGACCAAACAGAGGGTAAATTATGCTATTTGGAGATTACTAGTAGAGTTCCAGCTTTAATGGTGAGCCTTATGCTTTCAGGGTCTATGTGCACACTATAAACCTTTGCAAGGCAAGCGGAGGCCTTGCACATAAAGAGCAATCATATATTTACACTTAAGAAAGATCCTTCTTGTGAAAAAGTGATCTATACCCTTTTTACTCTGGAGAAATTTTTGTTCCCATAAAATCTAAGGGTGCATGTTTACAGTCTAAAATCCAAGCCCTCGTGTGAAGAGAGGTCCTTTTTAAGGAACACATCAGCAATCTGCTGTTTGCCTCTTGCATGCTGACCCTTCAATGAGTTTAGGATGACCGTTTTCCGAGAATAGAAAATTGGATCTAAATGAGAAATTCTCCTCAAAATTGCTTTATTGCTATGTTGGTTTTTCTTTGTAATTATGGTTGAGTTATTCCATAAAATTTACTGTCATGATAGCCTCATAATGGCAACACAGTCAAACGAATTTGTTATTCACTGAGGAAGCTGGTAAATGGGCCATGGGATCTGGAGCTTCTTTTGCTGATGACACTGGTTGGGTTTTCCAAAAGCATTTGGTTGGGTTTTCCATAGGAACTGGCCTAGAGGCAAAGCTCAGTTTGAGGTGTTATGGAAATAACATGAGAAAATGCCTTTGTAACCTTATTTCTATCTTAAATAACAAGCAGAACTCTGTGTTGAAAGGGAACCGTTTGTGTTGGACTCGAGCAGTGAAGGAGGGGAAAAGAAAAAAAAATGGAAACACCAGAACAAAAGTAGGCTGAGTGCCTGGAAATATATATAAATTTTTTAAAACTTTAAAGCTATAGGCTTGAAAAATACAGTGCCCCAAACTTTGAAATCAGGAGTCAACTGGAATAATTTTGCCTTGCAGGTGGTACTGCAGAAAACTTGGATCCATCACTATTCAATATGAATCTAAATTATAAAATATTAACGTTTTAGGAATCCCCAAATTCTCATTTTATTATTAAGAGGTTCATTCTTCATAAAGGATACTTTAATTTTGCCTTCATATCTATATCCTACTATAGTGTCCCACCTTTCCTCTGTCCTCCTTATTGAAAGCAAGTGAAATAATGGGCTTAATAAAGTATCCAGCCTAAATTATTTAATTGACATCAAGTAAAAGTTAATTTACTTCCACCCTCAAATTTCTTCCCCTTCAACCTCTGAAATTCAAGTCCAAAGCTAGTAATAAAGGAAGTGCAATAATAATTGAATATGTAACACCAGGCTAAATACCCTTCTGACTAAAATAAGTAATAATAATGTCATCTACACTCTCTCTGAAACTAGGATTCTGCCTATTATTATATACTTAAGACTTTTATTCAATTCATAGACAGTGTCTCATTCATGATTGAAGAAGAAAAAAAAGTAAAATACCCAGGTCAAACATAAATATAGCACGTGCTCTAAGTAATGAAGGAAATAATATAGTCTTGATCAAATATAGTATTAGGATAATATCAGATATCAAAGAATACAAACAAACAAACAAAAAACTGGTACCAGAACAGAATTCACTTTTTTTTTCTCTCTCACATCATTAGGTTGATTTTGGGTAAACTATTTAATCTTCTGAGCCCCAGTGTCCACTATTATAAAATGAGAATAACAATGCCTATTGGTCAGGATTGTGATCAAGAGAGTAAATAGCATCATGGATGGGGAATCACTACATTTACAGAGCAGTGTTCTCAAAGTGAGTTCCTGCACAGCACTTGCAGCAATAGCTTATCAGAATGGCAGATTCAAAGGCCCACCTCAAGCTTATTCAATCAGTAACTCAGGGGGTCGAACTCAGCAATCTGTGTGTAAAAAAGCCTCCAGATGTAAGAATAACTGCTTTTGAATAAATACAATCCTTGCTATTTTCATTACCATCTGTGGAACATATGTATCTACATATGTATCCATACAATCCAGTTTTAAAAATATTCAATATGTGCAGATTTATATTACTTTATAAATGTGAGAACTGAAATGTTCAAGTGATTTACCCAAGTTTATATAACTTTTAAAAATAAATTATATTATAACATTATACCCACACTAGTACAAACACATGTATATAATTTTCTCATTGATTTGCTTTAAAAGATTGGAGATCGGGCCTATAAGAAACAAAAGTTCCTCACTGTACTGAGTTGAAAAAACTTTTGGCCAGTGTCATACCTGCTGGGCATGACAGTCCCTAAACTCGTAGGTATCATCTGGAAAATGGAGACCTACCTAGTGTACATTTTGTTTTACTGGAGTTTCCAAATTCTAGAATTCCTTCTCTTTTAACGGCCCCACTTTCCCTCAACTGATGTGATTTTTTTTTTCTTATTCTCAGTGATCTTTGTTTCACTTTTTAATCTCTATTTGAATGTCATATAGAGACTGGAGAGCCATACTAATGGTATCACCTTTTCATTCAATCTGAATATGACTGAAAAGAAAGCTTCAGGTAAAATAAAAAATTTCCACACTTCTTAGTGCTGTAAGCTTATCAAACTGAGTTCTCTCACAGCAAACATTTATTTATTGAATGTAGAATAGGTATTTCCATGTAATGAACTTTTTCATCCACTTTTTCCTCAGTCTCTTTCAACCAGTATAAAAGCAAATTAAAGGGTTCTTTTTAATGTAACTTAGCAGTTATAACACAGATTTGAAGAATAGCAATCTGAGTTCTAAATACAGGAATTGAAATTACATAGAGTTAAATGCTATCTTCAAAATCAGGCGAGAAGCAGGAAGGACATGAGCAAGCAAGGAAAAAAATATCAAAATCCAGACTCATTCCTCATGTTTATGCTTTATCCTTTAATATCATAACAAATCTCTACATATGCAAGTTAAGAAGATGGTGAGAAAATAGAAGGTGAATTCCCAGTCACTTTATGATAGCAGTGCTTCTCAGCTTCAGCACTACTGACTTTTTGAACCAGATAATTATTTGCTGCAGGGGTTATTCTGTATGGTGTAGGATGTTTAGAAGCACCCTGGGTCTCTATCCACTGGATGCCATTAGCATTCCCCTCAGTCTCCAGGCATAACCACAAGTCCCCCTGGAGAACCAAATTGCCCCAACTGAGAACACACTCTATTATATTAAGTGATTACTTCTTCTCCTAGAAAATAAAGGTCAAAAAGTTAAAGAAAATTTACCAAAAAAAGTAACAGAAAATGTATCACACATTTTTGCTTTTATCTAATACAAATTATATGAAATGCATAAGGAGCAACCAGTTGAATATACATTTCTGTCATTTATTTCAAAGGGCTGGTTGAAACCCAAGTAGCTGATAAAAGTGGTTTTAGTGATTTTTCTGTAATCAGTACTTCAGAGGCTCAGCTGAAGTACATACTAACCATATATTTTTACTTTTTGTATTCTGATGCTTTGATATATGCTTTATGACCCTAGAAGGACTGTTCTTCTCAAGATTGTCCCATCCTTACAAACAGTAAACAACTTGCTCAAGAGTGTGATTTTCACATACAAACCAATCTAGAGCTTACACCTAAACCACCTCCTTTATTAGGTTCTCACCTGCTGGAGACCGAGCCTGCAACCCAAGCCTGTGCCCTTACCGGGAATCAGCCATGACCTTCTGATTCATAGGTGGATGCTCAACCACTGAGCCAGGCCAGCCAGGCCATATCAGACAATTTAATTTTCAATCTTATTCTTAGGAAAGGAAGAAGAGTAATGTATTATGTCAATAATTATAGACATCTACACATAGGATGATAGGTGTTCTAGGAAAACCTTAGTTTTAAAAATAATAATATAGATGTTAATGGCATTGAACACATACAACTTACCAGGCACCAGGAACTCTTCTAAGTGCTTTACATTAATTCACCATGAAGTACATTCTATTATTATCGTCATTTTAAACTGAGAAAGTAAACACAGAGTAGTAAATAACTGGCCCGAGTTCACGCAGCTAGAAAATGGCAGAGAGAAGTTTGGTTCAAATCCAAACAATTTGGCTCCAGTGCTATTTTACCTCTTAAAAGAAAATTACCTCAATATCATTTTCAAGACACAGGGCTTCTACAACTAGTAATAATATTTAGATTCTGGGTCTCTGAAAAAATCCAAACACAAGTGGTATCAATTTATTACTTTCATGGATAATAAAGCAAGTACTTAAAAATAAGTGCTTCTAGTTCCTCAAAACAAAACAAAACCTGCATATGTTGCTTAAGTTTTGCTTTTCGTTTTTGTCTTGATATGGCACATGTGTAAACAAATTGCATCGCACCATCAATGAATTGCCTTGGGATTGTTTGAAGGTAGGCTTTGTTAAAGCATCAGGTGCTTATGTTAGTGTTTCTGTTAGCTGCTGGTTGTTGGGATCACTGGGTTTGGGAGGGAAGGAAAGAAGATGTGCGGTCCAGAGAAATACAACAGGCAAGAAATTTAACAATTTACCAGTGAAGTACAAAACCAGACATTTCCTTCAAGGTACATAAGAAGAAAAGCTATACATGGCAAAGACATCACGAGGAAAGAAATATAGAGAAGTTCAGAGAAATAATAGAAACTGAGCTATTATTTTAAAATATGTAGAAAGTAGTTTGCTTTTTATCCCAGAATTTGCAATATTTAATCATAATAGGCTTGAGGCACTATAAATCTACGTAAACGACCATGCAATATTTGTTTTTTTCTGCTCCTGACCTCCACCCAGTCATTATGTTTTATGGCCCTTTGGTATATAAAGTAGGATTGGAATGACAGTGCATCGTTTTAACAAATCCTTTTCAGCATTCTTGCGAAAAACAGATATGCTGGCATACTTTGTTAAAATGATAAATTTTTTGAAAAAGTATTTTCGGAACAGGAATAAAAACTGGTCCAGTTGAAAAATATTTCTGCATAAGACAGCAAATTTTTATGTTATGTAAATACAACTTAAAGGAGAGATTTTCTGTGGAAAGTGAAGCAATTCCAATCATTTTGGAGAAATTACCCTTTGAGAACGTTACTGGGAAGTTAACTATTGGGAATCTCACTGCTACTTGAGATGTGAGCATCTAAATGTTTTGGAAGAAATTGCAAAGTTGAAGGAAACTATAGTGAAAGTTCCAATTCAGTTAGAAGTAGAAGGAAAAAAATAAAGCATGAAAGAGGGGAAATAGCAAATATTTCAAAAGAAGAACATTTTCTTCCAAGCTTATGGCCAAAGCTAAGTTGGCTCCGAAGATCACTCAGGCATGTGACCTGTGGCCTGTGGCCTGTAGCTTACCTATGTTACTTATACTTTTCTAGGTGAACAAAGAATGATATGTCTACCCTGAACAAGCTACACATTCTGGTTTCTTAAAATTAACTCCAAACTGATTTTGAACTTATCAGTTCTTTCTTTTATTTTTTATTGTAATAAAAGTCTTATGTTTGTCACAAAATGTTTATAAAAAATTGATAAAATATGAAAAAGCAGTCAAACATTATCCATAATCCACCCTCTCTAAATATAACTCAAATGAACTATTCCCTTCCAATAATTGCCAGTGCATTGGTTCTTCCATAACTTAGATCACACAAAATGAGAACCATTAAATGGTTTTTTCTGCACCATTTAAATCTTTTTTGTTGATCATTTTAATGACTAAATGCCATTTCATGGTCTTCTAATGGAAACCTTTCATTGTTCAATTTTTCTTTATAACATACTAGAGGCCCGGTGCACAAATTCATGCACCAGTGGGATCCCTCTGCATAGCCTGTGAAATTGGGCCAAAACTGGCTCTGCAACATCCCCAGAGGGGTCCTGGATTATGAAAGGGCACCCCAACAGTACATGATCAGGACCAGGGAGGGACATAGGTGGTTGGCTAGCCAGGGAGGGACCGCAGGAGGGCTCCAGGGTATGTCCGGCCTTTCTCACTCAGTCCTGATCTGCCAGACCCCAGCAGGAAGCTAACCTACTGGTTAGAGCGTCTACTCCCTTGTGGTCAGTGCACATCATAGTGACTGGTCAACTAGTTGACTGACTGCCTCTTGCTGGTCAGTGCACATCATAATGAGCGGTTGAGCAGCCTAAGCATATCATCATTAGCATATTACGCTTTGATTGGTTGATTGGCCAACCAGACGTCCGGTCACTTAGCTTATTAGGCTTTTATTATATATCATAAATAATTCTAAGGAACATTATTTTATGCATTGTGATTTATTTTCTTTGAGTATATTTCTAGAAGGGAGAAAAAAAAGCCTATACATTTACTCCATGGTTTCATCATTCTTAAAATCTTACATTGATGAGACAATGGATGTTTTCAAGCAACTTTGCAAGACTGTTTTTACTATGTTTTTTGAGCCAATGAATATCTGACAATGTTTCTCTGTTTCCTACATGAATGATTCTGTAGAGATTGTTCCATGATTCTCTCTGATACTTATTGTTGCAGTGGTGAATTTTGATGTCAGCCTGAGTTGTTGGTTTTTTTTTTTTGTTGTTGTTGTTTGTTTGTTTATTTTAACTTTTTCAGCTGCATTTTATTTTATTTTTATTCTTTATTGATTAAAGTATTACATATGTCTCCTTCTCCCCCCGCCCCCTCCATTGACTTCTTCCTGGCCACTCCAACCCCCCAGCACATACCCTCACCCCCAGTGTCTGTGTCCATTGGTTATGCTTATACTAGTATGTATGCATACAAGTCCTTTGGTTGATCTCTTAACCCCACCCCACCACCACCACCCTTCCCTCTGAGGTTTGACGGTCTGTTCAGTGCTTCTCTGTCTCTGGCTCTATTTTTGTTCATCAGTTTATGTTGTTCATTATATTTTACAAATTGGTGAGATCATGTTTTAGTTATCTTTCTCTGACTGGCTTATTTCCCTTAGCATAAGGCTCTCTCTGTCCGTCCAAGCTGTTGCGAATGGTAAGATTTCCTTCTCTTTTACAGCAGCACAGCCTGAGTTTTATACCAAGATGCTTACAGGAGCCCTGACTGGTTTGGCATAGTTGGTTAGAGTGTGGTTGGTGCATGGAAGGGTTTTGTGTTCGATTCCCATCAGGGCACATATCAGGTTTTAGCATCATTATCATAATCTCATGGTGTCTTTACATTTCAGAAAGTTCTCTTTAAAGTTTCCCCCTCCTATTTCTGCTCAGAAGCACACTTCACAATGCAGAGATTCTATGATGTTTTCATTCTTGTTCTTATTCTTGTTTCAATCTATTTTAGTTGCAAAATATAAAAAAAAAATTGGTTAAACCTTAAATGTTTCCACCTCTCCATTTCAGTTCCCATGGTTTCAAGTAAAATGAGAATCCAGCCCTAGCCAGTTTTGCTCAGTGGATAGAGAGTCAACCAGAAAACAGAAGGGTTCTAGGTTCGATTCTGGTCAATCAAGGGCACATGCCTGGGTTGTGGGCTCTATCCCTAGTAGGGGGCATGCAGGAGGATTCTCTCTCATCATTGAAGTTTCTATCTCTCTCTCCCTCTCTCTTTCTCTCTGAAATCAATGAAAATATATATTTTTTAAAAAGATAGAGTCATCTGATTTGTTCCATATCTCAGTTTATTCTGAAGGAAACCTATTCCTGTGACTGTGAACACAAAGTTTTAGTAAATAATTATCACACCCTTCTACTAAAATATGTTCAATAGAGTCACAAGCAATATAAATATTTTTTAAAGTTTATCCTGACACTTTTTATAGGAGAATATGTGTGTGTGTGTGTGTGTGTGTGTGTGTGTGTGTGTGTTATTTATTTCACTCAATACTTACTGAGTACTCACTACCTGCCAACCTGTGCTCACTACACTGAGCTCCCCACTTTCACCTGCTTTCATTAATGTTTTAAGGGACATCTCTTTTTATTTTCAACCCTTCCTGGATTATCAATTTCCTAAGTGGCTTTAAAACATGTGGCTGGCAGCCTCAATACTAATTGAAACAGTTATGTTTTCCTAAACTTTGTTCCTCCTGATTTAATTAGTGGTGTATACTTCTTTTTAGAGAGAAAGGAATTTCACTATTCAATTGATTTAATAATGATAACAATTTTTAAAAAAGCAATAACCAGAAACTGATAAAACAAACTACACTTCTGAAACTAAGCAAGTATAGATATCCTTACTTTTGAATGACAGAGAAATAACCTGAAAACTGATGAGGGAGAAGAGAAATAGACAAAGCAGAAAGATTACAGTCTTCTAATGGGACTTAATGAGTTGGCAAAGTGATGACTGAGTCAACAATGATAAAAACTAAAATAAACCAGAATATAATACTTCTTTTCAAGACCTCAAAAGCCTAATTGGCAAAGTGATGACTAAATCAACAAAATAATGAGAAAAATAAAAATAAACTAGAAGATAATACATCTTTTCAATACCTCAAAAGACTACAATCTCTCTAAATTTAATGAATGTCTAGGATCCAAAAATTGGTTAGGTTTGCATTAATTCTGCTTTAAACTTCATGGGGAATAAGACAGAAAAATCTCATAAACACCTTATGAAATAAATATTCTAAGGTCATCTCATACAGGAGCCCCTTTTCAGAGTCAAATTTGTAAATAAGTTTTCTTAATGAGAGAAGAAGCCCGCGAGTGAAGCATAGGAAGAAAAATCATCACCAACAAGATCAAAAAAAAAAATTCTTTATGGAAAAATCTGCTGAACTAGATAATATGATCATTAAAATTCTCCACATAGGAATCAAAGCAAATATATAATCATGGAATGTGAGAACGAAAAGTGTCTTTTTAAAGCCATTTAGTCTAATCTTTTTATTTTGTGAATAGCGACTCTAAAGGAGCAGGTATAAGAAAGTTCCTTGCTTAAGGTTCCTGCCGTGTTGAGTGGACCAGAGCATGACCCAGTGTTTTGAAGCCAGTGAACTATAGACTACACCTCAAGCCACAACACAATCATACACTCGATAGCTGAGGGCACACTTACCCTAAAATATCTAAATGGCCTGTGATCAAAGCCTTTGGCTAAATTGCTGGAACTGGTTCTAGAACAAATAGATGCTGGCAGAGATAGCACTTCAGAATAAGCTAAACACCTTTTAATGTTGGTCTAGAGTTTTGGTATCTCCTGTAAATAAAAATGAAATTCTTAAAAACAGAGGATATCCTAAAAGGTTTTTCTAAACACATTTATGTAAGCTTTCTTCAGCTCAGATGGCTCCTTTGTCATTCAGATTTTCAAATGGCTAATTCAACAACTTCACTTTAATATGTCTTCCCTTCCTTCAGGTATTAGCTCTTTTAGCACCTTCTCTGGCCCTCCATGACCACCTTTTTAGAATTGCAACTGCCCAGGTGGCTCAGTGGTTGAGTGTTGACCCATGAACCAAGAGGTTGCTGGTTCAATTCCTAGTCTTGGGTTGTGGGCTCCATCCTCAATAGGGGGTGTGCAGGAGGCAGCCAAATAATGATGTTTCTGTCTCGTGGGTGTTTCTATCTCTCTTCTTCCCTCTCTCTCTAAAAATCAATAAAAACATATTTTAAAATTGCAATATATTCCTCCACTGTCCATCTTCCTCCTCAAATATATTTTCCTCATACTCATCACTATTAACATACTACATATGCTACCTATTGAATTTGTATATTATCTTCCCCTATATTCCTACACCTTGGTTTCATTTCAGCATGATATATTTTTGCATAAACATGTGAATGAACAAATGAATTAATTTCCAGGAGTCATATATTTATGAGTCATATATTTATGAATAGTGAGTCTTATTCCACTATCTTTTAAAAGATACATTTATTTTTAATTCTCACCTGAAGATATTTTTTCCATTGATTTTTAGAGAGAGTGGAAAGAAGGGAGGAAAGAGAAGGAAGGAGATACATTCTCTACCTGCCTCAACCAAGGCCAGGATCGAACCCACAGCCTTTCAGTGCATGGACCAACACTCTAACCACTGAGCGACATCAGCCAAGGCCAAAAAATTCTTTATGAATATTAGTTGATTTGATACTTTAAAGTTTGACTGAAACATATATATTGATTTTTTACAGAGAGGAAGAGAGAGGGATAGAGAGTTAGAAACATCGATGAGAGAGAAACATGGATCAGCCACCTCCTGCACACCCCCTACTGGGGATGTGCCCGCAACCAAGGTACATGCCCTTGACCAGAATTGAACCTGGGATCTTTCAGTCCGCAGGCCGATGCTCTATCCACTGAGCCAAACTGGTTTCGACTGAAACATTTTTCTTAATTACCTCATTTCATAAAGTAATATCGCTATGTAAATTGAATTATGGTATAACTAGGCTACATAATTGCATCATAAATTGAACCCTTAAAGGAAGAAAGAAAAGTCTTCTCTTGATATAAAATACATAATTAAAAAGACAGTTTTAGTTTTCCTAGTTGATGTCTAGTGTTAAACAATCTATCTTTGAATGATGACACTATTGTTCAACCCAGGACTTTATTCCTTATTCATATACTACACCTAGGATTATCCTCAGAATATCAAAGCATATTAAAAGAGATGGGTCATGTATACTTATATCCCATAACAACATAACAAAATTTTTGTCATTGCTCTCTTCCAAGGAGACAACTAGGAGGGAAAAGCCACTCTCTAACTTCCTAAAAATAACATCATGCCGTACAAATGTCCATTTATTCTGCTAATTCATGTTAGAATTTATTTCAAAGCACCCTTTAATTCTGATTCATAGGAACTGTAATATGTTAAGACTCAGAAGATTAAATGTAACGTTTCTCATAGCACTCCATCCCTTACTTCAAGGTTTTGGCTCAATTGGCTAGGCTAAATGACTGGTTCAACTCCTGACATAAAGTGAAATTGTCACTTTTCCTAAGTGAGCAGCACCACAATGCAAACCACTGGATCTGTCATTACTCTTTCTTTTTTTCTTTTATTCTGAAGAAAAAAAAATGTTTTGTGCAAGATTTTTCTAACTAATTAAAAGTAACCAAGAAGTCACTAACTATTGATGAAATTTTCCCTCTCTAACTCAGCTTATTATTTCTAGAAATTTAGTGTGCTCTTTCTCTTATTTAAAGGAAAAATATTAACATTCCATTATATGAAATCTGGTTTGAAATTGAGAAACTTTCAGATGCAGTGTTTATGCAGTTTTTAAAAATAAGAGCAATCCTTAAAGGGGTTCATAGCTGGGTCATATGGAAAGATGACGTGGATGAGATCTGAGTGAAGAGACTTGGAATCGGCTGTATGTGAATCTACACAATGTGTATATGCAGGTGTCATATGTATATGTGTGGCATGTATGTATTATCTGTGTGCACACTCAAAAAATGATCCAAGACTGTCACAGAGGTGAAGTGTTTGAAAATCAAATTCCAAAAGATGACATGCATTGAGCACTTATTCTGGACCAGACAAGGCAAAGTACTTGATACACCTGATCTCATTCAATTCCCACATTATATCTTCAGATGAGTCTGTATTATCCGTTTTACAGGTAAAGCGACCATTTGTTTTCTAGGGCTGCTCTAACAAAATACAACAAACTTGGTGGCTTAAAATAACAACAATTCAAATCTTTACAGTTTTGGAAGTGAGAGCTTGGATTAAAGATGGCAGCAGGGCCATGTCTTTCCGAAGGCTTTTGAGGAGGACTGTTCCATGGCTCGCTTTCAGGGGTTGCTAGCAATCCTTGGCTTTCCTTGACCTGCAGATGCATCACTCTAATCTCTGCCCCTGTCCTCACATGGCATTCTCCACACGTGTCTGTCTTCATCTTCTTTCTTTGCCTGTGTTTCTGTGTATCCTTTCTTCTTATAAAGACACTAATCACATTGTAGTTAGGGCCCTCCCCACTCCAGTTTGACCTCATCTTAACTAATTACATCTGCAAAGACCTTATTTCCAAATAAAATCACATTTTGAGGTTCTAGGAAGCGCATGAATTTTTTTGGAGGGAGGGAGACACAGTTTAACCTAATACAGGTTGCTGAGACCCATAAAGATCTCAGGTATTAGAATTATCAATTTTAAAATATAACATAAATATGTTTAATAAGTTTAAATAAATAAAATGTGGAATTTAATACCTGAAGAACAAAAGATTATTTAAAATGGAAAAGCCAATCTTGAAAAATAAAAATATAAAACCTGTTGGAAAATAAAAACTATTATAAACGCTTATACAACACATTAGACACAGCCATAAATGAAATTAATTAATCAGATTGTTTGTGTGAAATTTTCCATAAGGTGGCACATGTTAATAGACAAATGGAATATGTGATAAAGTGGCTAAGAGACAAGGAGAATAAGATAGGAAGGTCCAACTTCCACATAAATATCAATGGAAAAGGAGATAGAAAATGAGAAAGAACATTTGAAGGAAACATGTAAAGAAATTTACACAACCAATGATTAGTTAATAGCTACCAGAAGGCTAATGAATCTCAAGATAAATAAAATGAAGATTACATCTAGGCACAACATGGCAAAACTATGTACCAAAGACAAAAGTTTTAAAATCAGGTGGAGAAGAAATACAGATTACCTTCAAATAAATGACAATTACATTGACATCTAGTTTCTCAAAAGCAAAAGTGAAAGTTGAAAGAGAATAAAATAATATCTTCATTGGGCTGACCGAAAATAAATGTTATCTTAGAATCATCAGTGTTTACATGTTATATTATTTTAATTCTTTCACCTTGAAACTTTTTGTTTTCATATATAAGGTATAATTTTTAATGGAATACTACGCTACTGTAAAAAAGAAGGAATTCTTACCATTTGCAACAGCATGGTTAGAAATGGAGAGCATTATGCTAAGGGAAATAAGCCAGTCAGTAAAAGATAAATACCACATGATCTCACTCATTTATGGAACATAAAGAACATTATAAACAGTTGAACAAAAATAGAGGCAAAGAAGCATTGAACAGACTGTCAAGCTAGAGGGGGACGGTAGGGGAGGATTGGGGGGGGTAAGAGATCAACCGAAGGACTTGTATGCATGCATATAAGCACAACCAATAGACGCAAGATAATGGTGGAGGAGTGGGGAGAGCAAATACGGTGGGGGGAGGGCGGTTAGGAGTAGGGGATGCCAGCCGGAGGTCAATGAGGGGGAAAAAAGGAGACATATGTACTACTGTTTGTAATACCTTAAACAATAAATTTTTAAAAATAAAAATGTATTTCAAAAAAGCATACATCAGCTATCAAAGAAGTAAAGGAAATAAGTATCAAAATGTACTTAAATTCATTTTGATGTATAGTTAGTCTCTGGCTATCACTACGTAATCAGAACATGGTTTAATGATAGGTACTTTATAATAATGGGTTTAAGATAGAAAATGAAAGTTTGTACTATACATTTAATTCTGCATTAATAAAATATATTAGTCATTGTTATTATAACACTCTCACAAAACTAAATAGCATAATTACATTTTTGTTATTTTAGTTTTTTAATACCATTTGCAGGATTATAAGATTTGATATTAGTATTTTAAACTTTTTTTTTCTTTTTCTGATAGCCATTTTCAGGGATCTTAATGACTTCAACATCTTTAAGGCTCAGAACATGGCTTTATTATTGCCAGCTTTTTCTAAATTTCTGCAGAACACATTCAGGTAAGCAGACTTATTGGCTGGCTTTTAAACTTATTTTTAATCTCACAGTGAAAGCAGAAATGAAAATAATCCATATAGAATTATGCATATCATTGGTTATCTTATGTTTGTTGATCTTTGTAACATTGAGAACAATAAATACAAATAGAAAACTTGGCCTTCTTTTTGCTTTTGGGGGAAACGAACTACTTTTAATTAGCTGCTTTTTTAATAAAATCACAATAATGAATGTTTGTTTTTTTTAAAAAAAGGTATAACGTTTTAAAACAGCAAAGGGTTGAGTTTTGTTTTTACACTCTCCTCTACACCAGTGTTTCCCAACCTTCTCTCATGATGAGAATCACCTGGTGGAGTTGTTAAAACACAGATTCCTGAATCCCAACTAAGAAGTGCTAAACTAGAATTTTTGAGAACATATAGGTAAAATTGCATACCTAATTTAGTGCTCTGTATATAACATCTGTGTTAGAGCACTAGTTAAGTATACAATTTTACCTATAATATATGTTCCCAAAAATTCTAGTTTAGCACTTCTTAGTTGGGATTCAGGAATCTGTGTTTTAACAACTCCACCAGGTGATTCTCATCATGAGAGAAGGTTGGGAAACACTGCTCTACACTACTATTTATCCATTAATTGGGATATTTAATGTAAACATTGGTATGTTTTATTTAAAACCCAGCCTGCTATTTTGTCCATTTGTTCCATCTGTTTTGTGTTCCTCTTTTATTTATTTTTTGCCTCTTTAGATTAAAAAAATATGTTCCATTTCCTTTTCTCCATTAGATTCTTGGTAACTCATTTATTTACTGTTCTTTTAATAAATGTTTTAAGGTACGCAATTTCTGTATTCCCAGAGATAAACAAAATCTCTGATCAACCTCTCAGCCTGGCAACATTAAGAATCAGCAAAAGTACTTGGGAGAAAAGCAGTGAGTAATGTTAGGCTCCCCTTTTTTTCAATTCCATTCTCTTCAGGATCTTGACCACACTCATTATGGCTGCCTCAGACTTCGCCACGGCCCTCAAACAGGTGTTTCATATTTACCCTGATTCTTTAGTTATTCTCAGAGGAAAGATTGGTTTGTTATAATCTAATTCACAATTCTTAGAAACAAAAGCTTCAATCTTGTATACCTTAAAAACAATTTTTTTTTAATTATGAGCAAGCAAAATCTGAGAGCATTTATTCCAAGAGATCTTTCTTAAAGAAAATTCTAAAGGATAAATTATAGGCAGAAGAAAAGTAATATTCTTTATAAATTAAAATAAATTGACTGAGAAGAAATATTTAATATATTTCTAAAGATAGTAAAGAATTTATTAAAATCTCAGAAAAGGAAAAAAATCAAATAAAAACTCAGAAAAAGGGAAATACATTTTTAAAAATTAAGGTACTCTAAATAAATACAAATTTATCTAAAACCATAATAAAAATAAATGTGCTCATCAGGCTATGCTATGTTACAGTGCCCAAACAGGTACATCTTGAAGCCTCAGTGACTTAACACAATAGAAGTTTGTTTCTCCTTATACCACTGTCACCAAGGATTCAGCACTTGTGACTCATCCAGTTTTGTGGGATTGTAACCTCCTAGAACAGACTGGAATCCTATTGAGCCTACTGGATCCTTGGCATTTAATGGCTAAAAGAGAGGAGAGAGAAGGCAGGACTTTATTGACATTGTAAAGGCCAGGACAAAAGTGCTTTATATTATTTAACCCATTTTCATCATACTTAACCAGCCAAGCATTCACCTTAAGGTGTTAGAATAAAAACAGAATCCCCTTGCCCCCCCCCCAAAAAAAAATAATAAAAGGAAAAAATAAAAACAGGTGTAGAAATTAATGGATTATTAAATATACATACAATGCAAAAATTCAACCAAATCAGAAGACAATTCTTCAAAAAGATAAATACATCCAGTAAGTTTCTGGCAAGACTGATGAAGAAAGGAAAGACACAAAAAAAGTATGGCCTTTCCATGACACTCAGAGAGGGGTTCACACCACATTGTCCTGGGTGTCTGTCATAATTTAAGGGAAACATTTCACAACGTCCAGAACACTTGATGTCCTAGATGAAGAAGAGTGTGCTCACATTCCTGGCAGCAGGAATCCACTTAGGTGGCACCAACCTTGACTCTCAAATGGGACAGTGCAGCCGCCAAAGAAAAAGAGATGGCATCTACATCGGAATTCTGAAGAGGACCTGGGAAGGACCCGTGCCGGCTGTTCCTGTCTTCGCTGCGATTGAAAACTGTTGCTTGTGAAAGACCAGATACAAATCTAGAACATTTAGAGAGCATGTCTCCACCTCCACAGTGTTTGAAACTGTAAACAGCTTTAGCTGAGACCGGTTTGGCTCAGTGGATTGAGTGTTGGCCTGCGGACTGAAAGGTCCCAGGTTCGATTCTGGTCAAGGGCATGTATCTTGGTTGCGGGCACATCCCCAGTAGGGGGTGTGCAAGAGGCAGCTGATCGGTGATTCTCTCTCATCGATGTTTCTAACTCTCTATCCCTCTCTCTTCCCCTCTGTAAAAAATCAATAAAATGTATTAAAAAAAAAGAAAGAAAGAAACTATATACAGCTTTAAAATACACTTTCAGAGCTGTAAATGTATATTTTAAAATAACATATAAAAACTTGTAAATAAGTCAAAGGAAATTTCAAGCAGTTCTAACTTTTGGGAACTAGGATAGGTTCTGTTTCTGAAGCTGGCTAGCAAAGTCTGCAGATTTCACAGTATTTTAGAAATATATGTTTCCATATAATTAAATCTACTCAATATTCAATATTTATATTTTAAAAATAATAAACTTCATTATACATACAGATTCAACTGCATTAAAAAGTGCCAAACCATTGAATGCAAGACATGGTTGCTGATTAATTCTGGTAAGAACAATGAGAATTAGTGAGTGAAGCAATTGATATATATTCATTTGTATATTATGAGAATATTTTACAATTATAATGTATTCATATTGAGGGCTCAAAAGTATAATAATATAGTCATAATAGAATACACATAGTTCATAAAATTGTGCTGTGGGAGAATATTTAATAATATGGAAAAATGCTCAAGATATCTTTTAAGAGACTATGAAGGTTACCATTGTATCATAATGTGGTGTCACTTTAATTTTTTTATAAGAAACAATAAAACAATAAGCCTCCAAAATTCAACAAGATGGTGGTAATTTTGATGGAGGCCAAGAATAAGAAGGGAAAAGTTATCCATTCATTTCGGGATTAATGTATCCTTGACTTCAATAAAGTCTCAATTAAACAGATTCAGCCTGATCCTCAAAGAAGACATTGAGCAAGACTGAGCAGGGTCTGTAAATTCCCTTTGGCAAATTCCTGTAGGCCTGAAGGGAAAGAAGAAAGAAATTACAAACCATAGGGGAACATTTACTCACTGAGCCTACGCTGAAGTTTGAGTCTTTAGAGAAAAAAGGCCAGATTTGTGCTACCTCTGTTCAATTCAGCCAACATTTGTACTCTCCCTACCTACACAGAACTGTAGAATTCTATTTTTACAAAAATAGATACCATCATGTTGGTCTCAAAGAGGTGACAGTCTAGTAGAAAGGCAATGCTGATGCAAATTTAAATCTCCTTAAACTGATGTATCTCAATTGGGACAATTGCAGATCGCTTTGTATCCTTGTTGGTTCAAGTACCTAGACAGTAAATTAAGATGACTGAAATAAACAGAATTGAAGGCAGATTGAAAATATAAGCAAAAGTATTGTCAGCTGCTGAGCAAGGTGTCACATTTCAGACTCTCTGTAGAACTTTCTGGTAATGGAGACTAACTTGCTTCCTGAGCAATGTGTGCAGTATAATATACCTTTTATTTTATCCACTTATCTGTAAAAGTCTCTGACCCTAGAATCTAAGTCCAAAAATATTTAGCTGCTGAATCTGAGGAAACTGTTGAGAAAACCTCGCCTAATATGACACACACATAACAGTACCTCAGACTCTCCCTGGCGGTTTTCTGAGAAGCTGTTTTGGATCTTGTGATCTTGGAATCATGTAACTAGGGAACATTAGTTTTAGGGGTCCTCAGATATGTTATTCTCTCTATTGAGGATAATTTTCCTCAGTATCTCTACACTTTCAATCTTGCCTATCCTTTACGGACCAGAACTAATGCTGCCACCTTAGCAAAGTCTTAATTTCCAACCATATGCTTGTAGATACTATATCCTGTGAATGCCCACTATGCATTATTTGTTCCTCAGTCACAGCCTATTGCTTTATATCAGGCCTTGTAATCAGCACTCGAAAGGATGTGTGCCATGTACTATTGTATCCCCACAGCTTACCCCAGTAGATGAAACATGCTCAGAAAGTGTTTGTTGTATGGACAAAACATGGACGTGTTTTAGCATCCTTAAGAGCAAATGGCACAGTTATCTTTGTATCTGTAGAGTTCATATATTTGACCCAAGTGTTGAATAAATGAATTGAGTCCAATTACACTGATTTTGATTCTGAAGAAACACCTTAACTTCCCCTAAAATCTCAGCTTCAGATGCTGGGCATGGTTCTAATGCTGGTAATCCCCATACATTCCCCCTCTCCCCACCACCACCAAATTCACTAACAAGGCCTGTTAGGCATCTTGTTACAAAAGGAAAAAATTAAGGCATCAAGTCTGCGTGATGACAGGTTCACTGGAAACATACATTTGGATGAGGTAATACTCACGAGAAGAACAATTTCCATGAGAGACCAGAGACCTAACACCTTCTTGGTAGAGAAAATTGGATTTTAATGGGAAGTGAATATGTTACATAGAAAAATTATGGAGCAAACCTGACCCTAAAATGTCCTGATCTTTAACATCTGAGCAAGATATGTTTAAACACAGTAAAAAAAAATTCTTGGTTTATTAGTTGATAAGTCCATTTGAAGCACATTTCTGAAGCTGACCCAAAATAGGAATTGAGAATTTCCATAGCTACCATGAGTTCATCAGGCAGATGAAAAGGCCATTAGACATGTTTCTGGCAGAATATCACTTCTGGAATCTAATTTTCTTTTGCACTAAAGGCAGTTTTTCTATAGATGGAAGATTCCACAACAATGTGACAGGGTGGTGACTCCCTCAGACCCAGCCCCTGATTAGCAGGTTTGACTATTGAAATGTAGAGCCTTTCTGTTATGTTCAAGGTGAAAGCTTTCGGTCACCATTTTTGACAACATGTCTAAACCTCTGCCCGGACAGCATGGCTAAGTGTTTGAGCATCAGCCTATGAACCAGATGGTCATGGTTGTGTTTGATTCCTGCTCAGGGCACATGCTGGGTTGTGGGCTCAACCCCCAGTATGGGGCATACCTGAGGCAGCCGATCAATGATTCTCTCTCATCCTTGATGTTTCTCTCTCTCTCTTTCCTTCTCTGAAATCAACATATATTTTTAAAAAATAAATAAAACTTCTGAGCTTCCAAATCTGACATGAACTTTCTCATAACATTTCAATTTTATTCTAAAATTATTTCATTAATAATATATGTAAAGAGATGAAACAGCAAGTGAGCCTTACTTGACTTCCTCCTAGAACTTGTCTTCTGCTTTACAGAGAGGCATAAATTGCCTAGCAGAAACAAGACATTTTGCAGGAACTCGGCACTTGATTGAAGGTCCAGGAACTTAAGTACCTCTGAGATTCTTCCATTGAAAGCAGGCAATTATGACAAATTAATACATCTGCTTTTCTTTTCTTTTTTTTTTTTTTTGAACCCTCCTGTTCGTTCCCGTATATGCTGATAGTTCCAACCACCGTGGTTGGCAATGATGTGGTGGCTGCAGGAAGCAACAGAGACCCAATGCACCTCGGCTGCTCAAGCTCCCAGCAAAAGCTTCTGTGTTGATTGTGACTGGTTCATTGAAAAACTATTCCTGGTTTATTGGCTCCTCTATTTCCTCTTCTCCTTCCCCACCAGTTAACAGCATTTTCTGTACAAATACAAACTGAAAACCAAAGGCATCAATTCATTTTATCCATACACTCGCTGAATGTGTAATTTGTACCAGAGAGTGTCCTTGTCACTGTGGGGGAATTGCTGAGTTTGTATTATGGGCCCTTCCTAAAAGAAAAAGGACAGATGAAACCAGAGATTACTGAGGTTTCGAACTTTGTGACTATGAGTGTCAGTGAAGAGAAATGAGGAAATTCATGAAATGATGTGATAGAAAAGCATTACTGAATTCAGTTTTAGACATGTTGTGCTATGCTTGTGTTGCCAGTATATTGTCCAGGTAGAAGACATTTGGACTAGCTCCACCACAGTTTCAGGAGGCAATGGGGTTTATGACAGAAGACAGAATAAAGAGAGAAATGAATTGCATGTACAAGGTGGAGATGCACCTGTGTGAGACTCATGTGCCTTTTCTGGGTCTCTCAGCCTTACAGGTTCTGGGATCTTCAGCTCTTTACTCAACTTCCATTGCAAAGCATGCAAGCCACCACCAGTCTTTAGAAGTAAACACTGCCGTTCCTGGATCCTCTCATCTTTTCTAGATTTGGGGAAATTCTGCCAGAGTACATCTGTTCCTAAGGGGATGCCAAAGAAGCCAGATGACCCATCTTGGCAGACAAGGTACTTAACTCCTCATAGTGCCATCTTGGCCAAACAGAGGCAGAAAAAAAACTGGGCAGATCAATTTCCTCTCCTTTATTCCCTCCAAACAGAAGTGTCTTTTTATAGCTCATTGTGAAGAAGTACCCGAAATAGTGTGTTTTACCTTTCCTGACTTCCCATTCTTCCTTGCCTTGCTTCTCTGTCCTCACATTCTCACTGTCTTAGATTTAATTTCTAAAATAAATAAATAAATAAATAAATAAATAAATAAATAAAAAGTGCTAGCGCTACATCCTTATCTGAAGCTCTTTATTATCTGTTTTAGAATATGGAGCCCAGGCATATCCAGGGGCAGTGTGTAAACAGTGTAGCCTTTCTCCTGAAGTGAAATGTAGTGGTTATTTTGGAAGAATAGTCTGAAAGCAGTGTGGGGAACAAGGAGCAAGCAGTCTCCCTTCACTCCTGCAATGAATGGCCTCCACCGGGCGGGGCTGGGAGAGGAATTTTAGTAAGATATTGAGGGTTGGTGTTTTGTTTTTGTTGTTGTTGTGTTTTCTTTTTAAAGATGAGGCAATGGAATGATTATAGAAATCCTTAGGTAGGTTTGTTTGTGGCATGTATTTGTAGATACCACACTATAAGTTATTTTAGGGCTAAGTGAACCACCGAAGATATACAAATGGTATAGCTCCATCTGTGAACTGGAGTTGACATCCAGAGGATGAGACTGACTAAAGAGACTCTATACACTCGTAATGAATGCTTGGTGGAGGCAGGTTTACAAACTGGTAGAACCCAGAAGGGCACTTGTCTAAGGCTGGGATGGTGGGTAGTGAACTAGAAAAGGTTCATGAAAGAGCTGAGCTTTAAAAGACATAAAGTAGAGAAGCTGGGACATTTCTAGGGGAGGCAATTGGATCAGGGAGGACTGGGCGGAGTGGTCCAGGTACAGAAAACAACAGTTGGGAAGGAAGGGCCTGCGAGTGATTAATTGCATGTGTTTGAGCACACCACTTGACCTGTCTGAGTAAAATGGAGAAAATAGTACTGTTGTGTAGGGAATTTGTGAAAGTGAATGAGACACTGTGTGTCCAATGTTATGGTATATAACATATAGGTGGTTGTTTTTCTTTTAATCCTTGAAAATAGCTAAACCACTGTCTTTCTACTCTTTATCAAGAGGAATTTGAAACAAACAGCTAAAGCTGAGAAAATCCAGTCAATTTCAGAATTTTAAAAAAATATTAAAAATCAAAAAACAAGTTCAAAAGTTCAAACCTTTTGATTAAATTTTTTATTAAAATTCATCTCTCTCTTTTAAAATCCTCATTTGTTTGCTTCACTTAGAGGCAAACTTTGCTCACATCTATTGGTTTCCTCCACATCTGCATCGCAAGGACTACAGCTTGTGTGTGAGCCTGTTTGAGGTCTACCAAGTCATAAGAATCAAACATCCTTTTCATTGCCAATGAAAAATGTGTTTCCAAACCCAAACACAGCTTGAATTCAGATGGAGTATCCTTTAAATACAGAGAAATTTTTAAATTTGGCTAAAAATATTAGTATTCCCTCAAATTTCAATGCTTATCAAAGTGAAAAATCTAGCAAAACAAGTCTCTTTTTTACTTCACACATAAGGACAAAGCAAAATTGCTTTTTAATAACAAAACCATAATTCTTACAAGATCATTCAAAATATGTTTGCATATTTAAATCTTTTAGACAAATCTAATTTAGGAAAATATGTGGTTCTCAGTTCCTTATTTACTCATCCTTCGTTTCTGCTTTAATTGTGGGTGTGTGTGATTCCTAGCCCTCTGAACAGTCCTGTAGAATTCAGAAACTTTGGCTTTGCTACATGTTTGATAAGTTCCATTTCTCATGCAATGACAGGAAGATGGAGACCTGAGAACAATGTCCTTGGTGACTTACAACGAATCACAGTCTGGAGAGGCCTCTGGCAGAACTATAGACAAATAATCTCAAGATTCATTTGGAAGAAGAAAACTTTATGGGAACATCAAGGCCTCTTGGCAGTCTTTAGCCACTGACAATCTTGATTTGATTCCCACAGACTCTTAGAGCATCAGATCCAAAATTCTGGATTCCACATGAGTTCCCAAAAACATGAATATGGAGTTAAATATTTCCCTGGTTTCAAAAACTAGAGGGTACCTTCGAAAGGCATAGAGAAGACTCCTAGAGTTCTGGTTATGGACTTGGAGCACATTTGGGGGCTACTAAGCTTCAGCTCAGTTATTAATTTTCTCTTTAGTGTTCTCCTGTCTAGAGAATGGGGATACACCAGCTATGGAAAGCTGCCCAGCGAGCCTTATCTGAAGCTTGGTCACTGCAAAATAAGGCAAAGTCTTTGAATCACGTTCTTCTTCTTGAGTTGTAATTCAACAATTAAGTGGTTCTAAGACGTATCTACTTAGGTCTATAGTGCCTACTATAGATCAAGTACTGGCGAAGGCATTAGGGATACATTGCTGAAAATATATAACTCCTGATCTCAAATAGCTCTTAGAGGAAACAGATAAGTAAATAGGCATTGAAAATATTTTTTAATATATTTTATTGATTTTATACAGAGGTGAAGGGAGAGAGATAGAGAGTTAGAAACATCGATGAGAGAGTCATCGATCAGCTGTCTCTTGCACACCCCCTACTGGGGATGTGCCTGCAACCAAGGTACATGCCCTTGTCCGGAATTGAACCCGGGACCCTTCAGTCCGCAGGCCAATGCTCTATCCACTAGCCAAACCGGTTTTGGCATTGAAAACATTTTTTGTTAAGTGTTATGAAATATAAATACATCAGGTATTGCAGACCTAACAAGTGCCAGCATCTAACTCAGATCTGGAATTGCAAAGAAGATCAGGGAAGGTTTCCCAGATGAAATGCCCTCTCAGGTACAAAGATGGGTGGGTGTGAACCAAATAAGGAAAAATTGCTCCAGGCAGAGGGGAAAACATATGCAAAAACCCAGAGGAAAAATAAAAAATGACCCTTTCAGTAACTTCAAGAACCTCAATATGGCTGAGATTAAAGAGTGGTTGGAAGTCTGGGTGAAAGAGATTAAGAAGTACAAATTGGTAGTTACAAAACAGTCACAAGATGTTAAGTACAGCACAGGGAATATAGTCAATAATATTGCTAGATGGATACTAGACGTTTCATGAGAATCACCTCATAACTTATATAAATGTCTAACTACTATGATGTACACCCAAAACTAATATAGTATTGAATCTCAACTGTAATTGAAAATAATAAAAATGAAAAGAATGCTATAGTGTACAGTATAAGGAGAAATCTCAAGAGCTGAAACGAGAGAGATAAAAAAAAAAAAAAAAAAAGGAGGGGGCGGAGTCAGTGTATAAGTGATTATTTTTGCTGATGCTTGAAAGTTTGAAATTTATCATAAGGACCATGGTAAATTTTTGAAGAGTTTTAATCAGGGAAATAAATTATCAAATTCTATTTTGTGACACTTCAGAAACGTCTGAACCACAGAGGAATGAATCAGGGAAAATCAGATGGGAGTCAGAATCTGGAATCAATGACAGGAACCTGAACTGAAGTGTTAGCAGTGAATATGGATGGAAATCGATGCACATGAGAGATGAGTCACTGTAGACACAGCGGGTCTTAGAGATTGATTATTTGAGGGGAATTATGGGGGTAGAGGAGTCAAAAATGACACCTAGGTTTTTAAATTGGGCAATGAGTAATAATGTTCATTGAGATTGGGGAAAAAAAAGAGAAGCAGGACAGAAAAGAATAGATTACTTTTGGGGTATCAGAAGAATATTCAAGTGAAAAAAATCTAATAAGGAGGTATAAATACAGACTTCAATTTTAGAAAATATAGATTTTTGGTTCTTCACCTGATGTGTAATAAGGGATGTAATAAAAATTAACATCCTCAGGGATTGTGAATATGTTATGAAACAGGATTCCTAACAGATAACACAGGAAGCCCAGCTAACTATTAAGGGATCAACCGAGAAAGAAGAGCTATTGCCAGGCAGAATGGAGAATTGCCCTGAGAGTGAAGGATCTCAGAAGCCAAGGAGAGTGTTCCATGGAGGAGATTCCAGTGCATAATGTCAAAGGTTATAGAGCAGTCAACTAAGATAAGCCTGAAAAGTGTCCATCTGACTTGGTTTAATTTCAAGCCAAGAAGGCTGGGTTGGTCCAAAAGTAGTATCTCAGCAGAGTTTTGACTCACTCTGACTTAGAGCTCACCAGCTTTTTTACAATAGCAACCAATTCTTTGTAGTTCTTATTATTCACAGATGAAAGATACCACTGGGACACAGAGCTCCAAGTTCCTTCCGCTTTAATGTATTGAGGATAAACCTGAACACTCAACTTTTCCTAAACAAAACAGTTTGGAAGTATTTTTGCTTTTCTTCCTCTATCAAGTAGTGAGGCAGTAATTGGGTAGTATTCACTCAAGGATACACTAAATTTATCCTCTGTTTAGGGTGGGGAATTCCAGATCGCTTTCCTGCTGTGTGTCCTCGAAGTAAAAGTCAAATAGAGTTTATGGGAAATATAAAATTAAGCAAGTGCTTCTACATCAATGTATTTGTCCCAGAAACATTTATTTTTAATAAAAACAAACTTCTCTCCATGTTGAGAATATTGTGGGAAATTTTATTATTTGTTAAAATATGCGATCATCGATTTAGATTGTATAATACATACTATGATTTGTGATATTTCAATTAAAAAATAAAACATGTTTTTCCCCCAGAAATTTCAAAGCTTCTGCTATCAATATCTCCCCACCATTTAGCTAATTTTAAAGACTTAAAATATGTATGTGGTGAGTGTTTCTAATATGGAAGCCACTGGGGTAAAATCATTGTTCTCTGAGAGCTCAGTACAGTATCTCCCTCAAAAACTGTGGATGTGTATCACAACATACCTCCTGCCAATTATTTTTTTAAACTTAAATCCCAGTTCTATTGATAGAAGGTGACCTTTATCTGTTTGGGATAGCTTGGGAAACGGCTTATGAGTTCAGGTTGTCACTATGAATTTGAGTTGCTCAAATCACCGGGTAATTCCATGCAGTTACATAAACTTGAAATTCAATCTTTGAAAGATGAGGAACACTAGTTACATATTTGGAAATAAAAGTGATGGAACAATCCTGTCATCCACGTAGCCAGCTTTCCACGAGGCAAAGCATTGACAACAGGCCAATAAGAGTGCATCAAAAACTTCCATTGAATACAGTGTTGTTCTTTATGAGAGCTGATAATTTTCCCTTTTTCTCTCAGAGTGAGCTACTCAGGAACTGAGGTCAGCATTAGGAATAAACCAAAAGATAGGTATCAGCCTTAACTGTCCCATCCCTCAAAGCCTGCATTTAATCGAGCACCATTAATAACAGCCACAGCTTAATGATCATATCAGTTACTTGGTTAGGTACTTGGCCTTAATAATCTCATTGAATTCTAACCACAACTCTGTGGGAATTTCAATTGCACATGTTTGATAAATGAAGCACCTGAGGCTCAAAGAGGTTAAGTGAAGTCACACAGACTCAGCTAATATGTAGCTTAGTCAGGGTTCAATCACTGACTCCACTGTACGCACTCCCTGTATCTACAGAACCCCTGCTGTCTCTTCTAGCCACTGAACAGCAGCTGGAAAACTTAGACATTCGTTCACATGCACAAATTCATGTAAAATGCCCAGCCTTTGCTGTGTGCCCAGATGCCTACAAATACTTTTTCTTCAAAACCTCTTTCTGGCCATTTGCTTGACCCAGGAGGTAAAATTATGTTACTGCCGACTGATTTACTATGCATTTTTCCCCATCCAAGAATAAGAGGCTCCTTCCTTTGATGGTGCAGAAAGTGTGTGGAAAAAATTAACATTACTGGCAAAACAGTCGTTCCTTCAACAGACTTGGCTTTTCCAGGGGAGTGTGCCCCATTCACTCTTTCAGCGAGCCTAGTCTCTAAGGCTGCATTCAGCTCAACCCAAAACCAGGCTCTGGGCAGTTACAGAAGAGGCCAGAGACTGGATCCCTGCTCTTAAGGAAGATTACAGCCTACCTGAGAAGATAATTAACATATCAAGTATATATATTGACATACAAGCTCCAGATAATGCACTCCAAACTACACGCAAGTGCTGAGGATAGCAGAGAGCAGGGGAAAGGGCTCATATTTCCAGATATATAAGGCCTTCTTTTCTCATCTTAAGACTCAGGTGAAAGGGATACATTTGCCTTTGGTTTCCTGACCATGGGCACTTTCATGTCTTTGCAGTTTGCGAGTTTTCTATACCCTGGGGAGCCATGAGGGCCATAAATAGGACTAATTAAGTAGCAAAAGGTAGAAAGTGGTAAGGATCCATGTCTGATTCTCTGGTAGATATGACGGATCCCCAGCCTTCAGTCTCATGGTAAACAGGGGTTTCTGCAGGACTCTACACACAATTGCACATCAGTTCAAGCGACCGCATTAGTACAGGAGTGCTGAGTTGTTCCAAAGAGAGAATGAGGGCGCCAATAGCTACAGCTGGAAGCCAGGAAAGGGAAAATGTGCTGTGAACACTCAGTGAGTCACCCCAACAGACAGAGGGAATATGTGCCAATTCAGTCTGGATGCTGCGCCAAAGCTCACATGTTCAACAGGGTCAGGATTTGCATGAGAGGTGAGTTCTCCAGAATCAGGCAGTAGCTGGGGGTGACTGGTGGGTGGGATTTTCCCTAATGTTGCCAGCACTCATCTCCCACAGTTCGGAGGGTCCAGGGGCTTGCTTTCAAAGAAGGCATAAGGTCCGAGTCCAGCAGAGATGTCTGGTCACTGAAGGCCCCACTCCCATGTCCCAAATACACACAGGTGTACCACACTCATATACCTCTGGTGGTAAATCACATGCCAGCTGAGGTTACTTCTTCCCGGCTACATTTCCGCCTGTGGTTTAAAATGCCACGAAATGCATCCATATGCTTCATGTTTGCTCTCTAGCTACTTGTTTGAAAGAGGAGTGTGTTGGATAAGTTTACAGCTCAAGAGGTGTGTACAGCCATCTGTTTTTGATGAATAAACCTAATTAAATTATCCTCAAGGAAAATTAAAAAAGAGTTTATCATAGCTAACGTGGAAATAAAACAGGAAAGTGTATGGCTGTCAACACGGCATAATGAACCCATTATGCTCCCTGCGGGAAGGCAGGTGGATCCTGATGGAAGCAGCAGTTGGCCTAAGAAGGGAAGAATTCTTTTCTCTCCAAAACAAAGACAAGAGGATAATACATTGACACTACAGTTTTCACTCTTTTAAGGATCAGAATCCCCTTATTATGATGACGATAAGGGGGCTTATTATTAAGGCAATAAGAACCTTCATAGATTCTGATTCAATAAGATTCCATATTTTTAACAAGCACCCACAGTTGTTTTCATTAAGGTCTGAGAACCCACTTGGGAAAATGCTGTGTTACAGAATATGGGGCCACTAAGGAGGTGACATTTGAAGGACATTTGACCGGACCTTCTACCCAAATATTATCTTTGTACTTAAGCGCTTAGCTGCTTTACTTTGGCTCTTGGAAGACAATTCTGTTTTCTGGCTGGTAATGGAGAAGTGAAGGGAGTGGTCAATGTAGCTTGAGCCATTACAAATAAACTGTATAATATTTAAGAAATTAAATATTTTAATCTTTTAATTAGGAGATTAGAATGGCAATCAGATGTTAGGCTGCAGACAGGAATATGGAGGGTGGGAAGAAAGTAGGAATGATGAGGCAGGTGAGAGAGACCAGATACTTTGTCAGAGCCACAGCCTTTTACCAGAGCAGAGAGGTACCTCAGGTTTTCGTTGTTTTCATTACTATTTCATTCAACTTATAGACATCAAATATGCCATAAAAAGCACTATGGTTGGTGATCCAAAAGGATACCAAAACAAACCAAAAAAGTTGGATATGATTATATCAGAATGAAGAGAAAACTTGCTACTTAAATAACAGCTTGAGCTGCTCCTGCCCCTGAGGGAGTAAGGAGCATGCCTGTTTCCAGCGTGATGGTCTTCTTTTCAGCTTGACACCTTGACTGGCTACTTTGCTTTGGGTGTGATGGATGAGGGATTTAGCATGTGATTGGAAATGTGCAGGTGGCGGGGGATTTCTGTGCCATTGGAGACATGTGGAGAGGAAAGGTGTAGGGACCATCTCATTGCCCAGGAAAGGTCTTGTGGAGAAATGTTAGCTCATGAGAAATCCCTCAGTTGAAGGAATGATGCTGAAGAAAACCAATATCAAATACCCCATGTTTTTCTACATGGTACCAAACGGAGTCTGGGTACTATCGTGATTTCGATATAATCTGCTACTACTGCACATGCTTTATATGAGTGGTACATCACGGAAACCCGTTTCCAAGACTAGATTGTGCAGAGATGATAAGGAAGTTTTTAGGAGGTAAGAAATGTGGGAGATTCAGATAAATAGGAAAATGAGAATGATAGTAACTAATTATGAGAATGGGGTTATAAACCTCCCACAATGTGTACAAATCATAGGGAAGGCCCTGAGCTTCCCAGAGGATCTGAGTTAATTTTATATGTTTCAGTAAGTGTAGTAATCCCAGCTGACAATCAGGATACATAAAAGAATGTAATACATCTTTGCACTTTCCCTCCTGCTTCCTGATCTTTCAGGATGCTTAGGGGTGTAAGATATATTTACAATGTTAAGTGCAAAATGGCTCAATGTGCATAAGAGGAATAGGGGTGGGTGAAAGGTGGGGAGAGTTCTGGTCTACGTGTAATATAAGAAATAAGAGGCAAAATGCCTTCCAGCCTGAGGAGGAGTAATTGGGGCTGTTCATGGGTGAAGCGAGGTCTGAGCTCAATCTTAAAAATGATTAGGATCAGCATGGTCTATTGAAGTTGAGGGGATAATGAATATGCATAACAGGAATGCTCAAACCACAGTGGAGAGTCGTTTACATGGATAATTTGGGCACAAATGAGGAAAGACAAGCCAGGGCCAGATTGTAGAATGAACTTCAAATGCTTCTAAAAAGCACAGAAAGGTATGAGTCAACCTTGGCGGACCTGGCTGGACAAGGCTGGCGACGTGCAGAGTGGGACTGCTGATGCAGTGTGTGGTCTTGCAGACAAATCCAGATACTATACACACTCCAAGGGTCTTCTGGGCCTTAATCGCCTGAGGTCCCGTCTGGAAAGGTAGTTATGCACCCAGTGTCTTGCAAACAGTCCTCAGCTCCACCCAGGTCTCTACGGATGAGCAGAGGCTGAGAGGTCTACATTCCTGACTTCTATGCTCTGGTTTCTCTTCAGACTACATAAATCTTTCGCCTTTTACATTCCCGACTTCTATTAGTTAAGAGACTTACCAACACTCAGCCTATTATCCCACAAATGTTTCATGCCTGAGATTCTTACAGCTTCATTAAACCAAGTGTAGATTCTCAAGAGTGGAGTGGGTCCTGCATCTGAACAGCAGTAGCCTGGAGCTCTGTGAGATCATGAGCGTAGTAGTGTGTGGACAATAGTTTTCTCTGTCAGGCCTCCAGGGGGGAAATGTGACTAGTTGCAGCTGGAAAGAACAATGATCCAGAAACACCCTTTGTGGCAGACCATTGCTGACTGTGAGGTCAAGAGACAGAGGGTCCTCCCATTCTCCTCATTGTGCGAGGCTTCTGGGGAGCCAGGAGCTTGTCACCAGGGACTCTGCTTCTTGACTTCTCCTCTGTGCTTGTAGAACTGTTCTTTCCCGTTCCTATGTTCACACTGTTGGCCTCTAGGACACCCCTGATCCCAATTACGATCTCAAAGTCACCCTTCCTAAAGTTAAAAGGAAATTGGTCAGGGAGAGTATATGCAACAGATTCCTTTAGGAGTCCATGTCACATACATTCATGCTCGTCTAAGAAAAAACCCAAATCCTCCCATTACAGAGCTCTACAGAAAGAAAGGATGAAATGCTAAGCAGATCCTTTCTTAGACTTCTGCTTATGGTATATCAGAGTGAGGAGCCAACTAATCTATTGAAAGAGAATGGAAGTGATGGGAAAGGAGATCAGAGTAACTCTCAGGGTAAAGTAGGAAGAACAGGGAGAGATTGAGAAAAGGTTTGAATGCATGAAAATCTTTGATGCTTTGAGGACTTGCTCTCTTCCCAAGTCTGAGGTTGTCCTCCAGTTTCCTCACTGCACTACTTCTTGCTATTTTTTCTCCTCTGTCATGCTCCCTCAAACCCATCGGCCCATGGGTCCTCCTCCCTCAGGGTCTTACATCTTTCTTCAACTATGTTGTTGCATATTTACAGCAGGCCCAGACACATAGGACCTCATTGTGTTGGTTCCTAACACCATTCACTGAATACTATTTCTAATTCTTCCCTTTGGGCAAGAAAGCAAGAAAAAGAAATAAACCTGTTACTTTCATCCACCAAAATTTTGGGAGTTGTTACTGTAGCCTAACTTGGCCTGTCCAAACTAATACACATATGTAGTATAATAGTGATTTTCCTAAAAACAGGAGCAAAATGTACGTGATTTTTATGTAACAGGACTATAGGTTCATGTTTGTGTGTATGTCTGTGTTTTTTTTAGGAAGGAAATGTACTTTGAGATAAAATAAGAAGACAGAGCATGGACAGTAAGAGAGAGAGTTAGTTGTATGCTAAGGGGTATCACATTGTGCAAGATTGTTTTTCTCTAAGTTATCCCAAATAATTCTGGTTCTTGAAATTTCTTTTGTACTTGATTTATTCTTAGGACTTCCTTTGCTGCCCACTGTCCCTCCTTCCTTTTGTCATTGCTTGCCTTCAGAGTGCTCCGGGCCCACCACAAGCTACAACTTTCTACTTCTAATCTGTTTCTTAGAATTGAGAGTAAATTAAGAGCAATCAGATTTTTAATAAAGGACTAAAGGAGACCTCTGTGAATAAATAAAGTATCACATACAAACACTTCAAAATAATAAAATTAACATTTCATAATTGTTTTTGGTATATTAAACACTTACATTTGTAACCACTTTCAATTCTTACATCCTCTGTATGACCTTGGCTGTTTAGAAAATGTTTGCATAATGCCATATTCATGTTTCTAGCCCTATTATGAAGGTTACTGGGTAGTGACAATCTGTTATAACTGTAATATTTTTGTCAAGTATTTGCACCATCTGCTTCCCTGTAAAAAAGCTTTAATTCCTTGCCTTTGCTATGTGGTTTTCAGTGCCTCCTACTGGCAAAACACAAGTGTTCCCAAAAAATGTATACATATTTTGAGTAATCATTAATTCCAATGGATTAAATTTGAAAAGAAACATGAGTTGAGCGATCAGCTGTTAAGTGTGTATACATTTTTTTTTTTGGGGGGGGGGACACCTTATATTCATCCCTACCCCATTGATAAGGGGCTTGACCATATGACATGCTTCCACCTATGGAATGTGAGCAGATATGATGTAAACACAGCTGGAGGATTTAAGAGACTTTTTCATTTCCCTCCAACCTTTGCACTCTTTCACCTCTACCATCAGACTGTCCCACATTGTGACTATTCCTGTAGCCTGGGTTCCAGAAGGAAAGGACACGTGGAGTATGGCCCAGCAACCAAGGCCAATTTGTAGTCAAAGACCATCTTGTGAGCAAGGAATAAATGTTTGTTTGCTTTTAATCCACTGAGATTTGGGAATTGTTTGCTATAACAGCAAAAGCTGATACTTTAAGCGAGGCATTACTAAAGAGCAATATGGTTAACTTTTGAAATACTTTTACATTTCACTTTAGAAAGGGCTGGACGTAGTGCAAGGAGTAGGCCCTTTGGTATCAAGTGCACCTGCCACTTTAAGAACTTCTTCACCATGACCAACGTGAAACACTCTCTCAGCCATGTTTTCTCCTCTTCAGCTATTTCTGTCAAAGGTAATTTTCCCCTTGCATTGCACTCAGGCTCTTGTTAACCAACTTGAACATTATTATATTAAAATACATGAGTTCATTATAATACTCCAAAAAAAAGGAAAGCCAAAAATAAACTCATTAGTCACCATTGAAATAGTTTTGGCACTAACTTCTTACTGGAAATTAATGGGGGAAAATGAAATGCTTTCAATATGAACTGTATGAACTGTTTTTGCAGTAAGAAAAATAGCACTGGTTGGTGAGGGAATGTTCTTTTTTACAGAACTTTAGGTAATAAATAGTGAATAAATACTTATTTATTATTATTATACAATCACAATTTTAAAATGACTAATAAAATCACGATTTCAGGAAATGATTCTAAAACCATTTGGTGAAAGATTCATGGGGAGCTGGGTATTTATTTGCAGGGTGACAAATCATCACTGTATGGACTGATAGCTAGTGATAAAGAGAATCACAACTTTACCCTGGAAGGGTCAAGGCTGTTCATGTCATGATCGCTCAGTGTGGAACAGCTAGGTAAGATGGGCCCCTGATGTGATGTAAACGAAGTCCACAAGCCATTGATCAAGGATTTTTGTCAGAAAAATAAAACCAAGTCTAAGCAAGCCTTTGAATGGATAAGTAAACAAGTTCATAGAATATGGGAAATAGACAACACGCAGGTCCCATGTGATATAGGCTTATCTCAATTTTCTGTATTAATATTATTATGTTTTATTTGTTAATTTTACTATCAATCTTCCCCTATGGAATAGAGGCTCCGATAGCACAGGGACGTAGTAGAGCCAATTTGCCATTCTATTCCCAGGGTCTGTTATCGTGTTGGCACATCTTAGGTGTTCAGCACAAATGTGTGAAGCACACCAATGAATGAACAAGTAATGTCAACCTTGTCAAACTTGTTTCCACGTCTGTGAAATGAAGATGACAGCTTGCCTTAGAGGGTTCTTGTAAGGGACAAATGAGGTAATAAACAGGTCCCTGGTCCAGTTCCCAGGGCTGTGCAGATATTCAATGAGTGCCATCTATTTGTTTCACATGTTTCATGCATCTGATCCTCACAATAACAGTATGTTACACAGCAGGAATTTTTGCCCTCATTTGGCAGATGAGAAAAATCGAGGCAAGAAACACTGGTCAGAAAGATGGCTCTCACTTGGATTTCAATGGACAGCCAACCACACCCAGAAAAACGTGGCTTTTATTCTTCAAGGCCTGCAATGGTCCTCACCCAAGTTTGCAAGATTCATCACCCCTCCTCTTCTCTTCCACCCCACCCTGTTCATTCCTGGGCTGGGAGGTGCTGGGTCTGCTGATACCTGGCGGGCTGCCTCCCAGCACAGAGTTGGTGCTCCACATTCCAAGGGCCCTGCTGAGTGCTGCCTATGGAGCCACACAGTTTTTTTTTAAGTTGTCCTGGCGCCAATATGCTGTTTTACAAATACAGGAAACCATGTAAAAAGAAGCTGTACCTTCTTGGGAAGGGCTGTGATGGAGAGGCGAGTTATCCCACCACATCAGACAGCGCCCATTGTCCAGGCTGTGGAGCTGAGTGCAGGCGTACATGCGCTCACACACAGTTTCAAAGCCGAGCAACAGTGTCAACTGCTTATGCAGTGTGGACTTCATGATCCGTCTCAACAGCCCTAATCTACATAGATAGTGGTCCTTTCACATACATTAGATTTGGGAGGGAATGAATCCATGTTTAATTTCTTCCACAGTCACCTTTTTAAAAAACAACAACACATTTTTATTGATTTCAAAGAGGAAGGAGAGGGAAAGAGAGAAACATCAATAATGAGAGAGAATCACTGATTGGCTGCCTCCTGCATGCCCCGCATTGGGGATTGAGCCTGCAACCCAGGCATGTGCCTTTGACCCGAATCAAGGACCCTGCAGTCTGCAGGTCGATGCTATATGCACTGGGCCAAAGCGGCTAGGGTTCAACAGTCACCTTTTATGCCACAAATTCCAGAGATTATTTTTCACTCCTAGTGCCTCCTTGACTCTGGTGCAACCGCAGCCACTGAAATCCCACAGAATCCATTTTTCCTAACAAGCTTGTTCTCCGGCTCTCCATATGCCTCACGCTCACGTCTTGCTGCACCATCACCATGTCCTGGACATTCTCCCCAGCAGTCCCTTTTCAAACCGCTGTCTGTGATCTCTGTCTCCTCCCTCTCAAAGTGTTTGTCTGTGGTCAGAAAAGTTAAGATACTTTTCTCCTTCCTCCAGGCCTCACCTTCCCTCTTCCAAACTCCATTCTCATGGCTAACTTCAATAAAGGTCAGTGGTATCTCTTGTGCACAGAGAAAAACCTATGAAATCCCAAGGCTCAGTTTTTGATGTTGAATGAGAAGAGAATCCTAAAAAAATCCTTATTCTCTCAAACCTACTGCCAGCTGGCAAATTCCTTTTCTGAATGTCTAAAGCTGAATATTAACTTTATGGGATTCAAATAAAGATTGTTACAAAATGTCACAAAATGCCCTGTTATAAATGTCATGTTCTTCTCTATGGCTATGTATTTAGGACAGACTACTTGTACGTGCTTTGTCCTTCCCTCCCTGCCTCTTTCCATATTTGGAGACAATCCTAGGCGTCCCTAACGGCTCTTTTATATGTCACTTCCTCTGTGAAACCATTTACAACTTAGAGGAATTTTTCTGCCCTTACTTGGGACCCCAAAGCATTTTGATAGTATCAACTTACAGTGCTTTCATGTTATAAGTATTGGATTAATATTCTCTTTCCCTTTGAGGGAAATCTACGGCTTATTTAACTTTCTCTCTCTAAATACATGTTGGGATCCATGAGTAGGTGTTAAACGAATGCCTGAGAGCATGGCTGCTTTCTCTAAGCTATATTACTTTTAAGAACTGGGTTCATTGTCACTACCGGATGCTTTGGCAGAACTATCCGAACCACACGCGCCGAGCACTGGCATTTCCCAGAGGGGTCTGTGGAGTAACCTTTGGGAGGAAGCTCCATTTTAGGTCATTTAAATGATTTTGACATACTAATAATATTACTGGATGAGAAAAGGAAGATTTGGGTATTGTTTTATTTTACTTCATAGTTAAGAGCATTTGAAATAATCTTTGGTTTGATGTAACTGAGTTTGAACTTCTGACTCTTAACTGTCGCTGTTGAGACCTACCCAAGTGCTCACACACTGAAGAGCAATACAATATGGATACAATATGGAAAACCACCACAAAGTTCAATTAAAAAAAAAAAAAATTCCTGCCGAAACCGGTTTGGCTCAGTGGATAGAGCGTCAGCCTGCTGACTGAAGGGTCCCGGGTTCGATTCCGGTCAAGGGCATGTACCTTGGTTGTGGTCATATCCCCAGTAGGGGGTGTGCAAGAGGCAGCTGATTGATGACTCTCTCTCATCGATGTTTCTAACTCTCTATCCTTCTCCCTTCCTTTCTGTAAAAATTCAATAAAATATATATTTTTTTAAATTTCTTAAGCACTTAAAACAACAGTTCAAGGTGTTACACTTTAATGTTTGTTTCTGAAAAGGAAGCTTCTAAATGGTACTTGTTCCTTGTGAACCTGACAAGAGATGTGTTCCTACCTCCTGGTTTGCAAAGGGACTTATTACTTTTTAAGATGCCACGTAGAGGGCTTGCCTGCTCGCTGACTGGGGACCGAGCGTTGTATTCAGCTCCCCCTGGAACAGCCATCTCCCAGCTGCAGTCACACGCTCAGCCTGGAAGCTTGCGGCCCGGGAGGCTCTCCCCATTTTCCCCAAATTCACCAGCAAGGAAGCCACACTGCTCTCACAGGAAAGGCCAAAAGCTGCCTGAAGAGCTCCAATAGAAGTCATATTTTCCATCTTTAATTCAATTTCTTTCTGACCCAGACCCGTCCTCTTTGATCGACTACTTTCCTAGAAGCCCGTGGTTTGGAGACATTGAATCCCACTGCAGCATTAGCACCGGACACTTTAAAAAGCTCCTATGGTGCATACATTTTCACCAAACACTTTAAATATTTTGTGGTTTTTTTAATGTTATGCTATATTGGAGTCAAGGATCCATGGGACTTATTTAAAGAGTCAAAGAATAGAGAAGTATATAGAATGGAAAAACGATAGCTCTCCTGTGTGTTCCAGTCTACGCCACAAATCCCCTTTGCCTTGCGAGAGGCAACCTTGCTGCCTCGTCTTCCTGTGCTCTTCCTGTGCAACCACAGATGTAGTTACTCATGTGGACGCAGCTTTTTACACGCTGGATGATAGCAAGGGTGAAGTGTGTAATATAGAGGTCAACATCTGGCTTTCATTAGATGTTGGATGCTGCAGACAATGAAGGAGCACAAAGGCCAACTGCATTGTCTCTGCCTCTCGTTCTTCCTCTGATCACACACACTCAGAAAAACACACACACACACACACACACACACTCAGAAACACACACACACACACGCACTCAGAAACACACACACACAGACACACACACGCACTTTTACTTAAGTGGTGTCCAATATGCACACTGTTTGTGACACACTGATCTTCTCCCTTGTCATCTTCCCCTGTCAGAGCATGTGATCATCCCTCGTTATTTCTGGAAGGCAAGTTTCCAGCAGTGGAACCCAAAACGATGTGTGTTTTTGTTTCTGATTGATACCACCAAATAGCTTCCAAAAGACCATAACAATTACATTCCACTTTGTGTATGAAAGTCCAAGATTCCTTACACCCTCATCAACACTGGATAACAGGGAAATCCTTATATCATCTATGTATGGAAAAGTAAATTTATGAAAAATAGACACTGGTATTTGTATCTCCAATCAGAGAAGAAACATTTTCAAAGTCTATTTGTTTCTTAAGTTTTAAAACCACACATAAACTTTAACATAACAAGTACACATCATTTTCTGATGAAATGGAATTATAACTGTGTTAGTTATAGTAAATGATGTGCTCCTCTAATAAACAGGATCCAAAGTACAGTGGCTTAGAGAATATGGACATCTCCTTCTGGTGTAACAGAACTAAAATGTGTCGTTTAGCTGGGCACAGATCTGCCACATGCAGTCCCTCAGAGCCCAGGTTCCTGCCACCTTATTCTTTCCCACCATCTGGAACACAAAGAAACGATATCTCTATCACATCCACCAAGAGTCTGGAGGTATTCTGCCCAAATTTTAATTTCTAAACCCAGACACCTCATTGACTGCAAGGCGAGGGAGGGGTAGGGTGTCTAACTAAGAGACTTGGATTCAGGATTCAACTACAACTCTATGTGATGCTTCATAACATTAGGAAAGAACAGATTCGGGGAATTATCAGTCTTGCCACACTTACTAAATTCTTAAATATCATAGTAATGATTCACGTACCTGAACTCAGGGAAGGAGATAGCATTTCTAAGGTCAAAATCCAGATCGAATTGCAAGTATTCAAACGGCAATGTTTTTATATATGTGTGCTTTAAATTACACAGAAATTTTCTTCCAGTGATACCTTTTTAAAGTGTTTATTCCTTTTTGGTCTATAGGGCATCTAATGTAACTAAACCTTTCTCCTTATCTGTGGAAAGGTCCTATTAAACATGCCACGACTTAGAACAAAGTTCCCAGGACACACACTTGTTAGGGTTTCTATGTTGTTGTTTTTTCCCCTTCACCTTGTGGCAATTTCATCTCGGGACTATTCAATTGTGGGCCAGTTTCCAAAAGGCTAGACCAAAATAAACTTGTAATAACATTTTGAAAGTATACACAAATAAGCCTAAAGAGAATTTGGTGTCTAGAATAAAATTCACCAAATGCATGCTTCACAGCAAGAAGTCCGTTTGAACACTGGGCCTGGGACAGAGGATGGAGGAGCCGTAAAGCCCTCTGGTTGGACTTCAGCCCACACTGGAGGGCATGCCTAACTTCTGTCTCCCTGGCACAATGAACATATTTAGCTAAATGCATACAATAGGGCCTTTATTGTTTTCTGGAAGATGATAAGACCAGCTGAATAGTTTAATGTCTTTTTTGGCACTGAGAGAAGGAGTCGGGGAACTTTGGCAACTCAAGGGGAGCAATAAAATGGCCATGTGAAAAGGGCACTTTGGAAATATAGTAATGACATCAATATAAGATGCATTTGTGATCAAGGCTTACTGCTGGAGATGTCACCACAGCGTCCGATGCGCTGTCATTCTCTACTGCGCCAGGCAGTTCACTATTAGAAGAGAAAGGAGTCTATCATTAAATACCAATAAAGGTGACTTCAGGACTGCAGCTTGCAGCCTACTTCAGTGTGACCTCATACATAAGGTATTCTGTGGAATGTTCTGCCCGAGCCAAGGACTGTATAAAAGGTGATACAATGACTAAGGACTCGACATAAAAACAGAAGAGCAGGTAGTTTACCGTTCACTTTACCAGATGGCTACTTTAAGCACATCATAAATAATAAGTGAATGTTATATAAAAGAATCAAAGGAAGAGAAGGGGTGGACAAGTCTTGTTTTTTTTTTTTAGCATGTGCATTTTACATGATTTCTAATGTTTTAAAGAAACTTTGCTCGTTTTTCTGGAGAAGGTCACACCTCAATCCGGTGTCCCATTTAGATGGCACTGATTAGTCTCTTCTGTTTCCGTAAACGCTCCACATGCCCGGACTTGTGACCTTAACGTACATTTTACTTCAGTATTAAGCTTGGTACAGTTTCCTTTCCCAAAATGTGTCCCTTGGACTTTCCCTCTTTCAGGTGAATACCACTCACCTATGACCAAGGACTCATTAGCAACTTAACGGGAAACAATCCCTATAAAGAAAACGGTGCCCGGGCCAACTGCCTGCTCCAGGGCCTGGCTTTCATTTTCTTGCCACCTCAACCTCCATCACTCTGTAGGAGACAGATGACAGGGTTCCAAGTGGATTATTTGTTTGATGGCTTTCTAATAGGGAGACAGTTCCAAGAGAGGCAGGAGTGAGATGACCCATCTTATGCACACATGGGACCCAAGCCAAATGACAGACCAGATGGCTGGTGGTGAAAGACAACACATTAACCTGTGGTGACATTTGTTCAGCTGACACACCCTTTCCTGAACTGGAAAGGGCTGTTTCCTTTGAAATATTTATGGCCCTGAAACTAAAGGTCATTCAATTCTTGTCTTTACCTTTTACATGCTGATGAAAATTGACACAAAATAATGAAATCGCTTTCCAAAGCAGAGAGTAAACTCACAAAGACGGGCCCTTTCTGCCATGAGGGAAGTAGAGGAAATGTACATATAGGATCCCGAAAGATAAATCTTCACCCGATATTAGTGGGAGTTTTATTCTAATACCCAAGTGGTGGTTTCTATGAGACCTCTTGAATTAGTCCATAGAAGCCATCGGACATATTGGCTTTTTCTATTATGTATGTGTCCTTTTAACTGTCCGAACTCTGGAGCCCTGAAACAAGTGTGCAAGTAAAACTAAAAGAGGTTAATATCACAAGAACACTTGCCACGAATAAAGGTCCTCTGTGCGCTCCTCCTCAGAGGCATGGTGATGGCCAAATTATCTACTTATAAAAAGGTGAATTGTTTTACCTGACACTTTAGATTTTTTTTTTAATTTATAAGAAAAAATGTTCAAGCATTAAAAGCATTTTTCATTTTAAAATAAAGTTAGTAACTTAGATGTGGGATTCTTTTTTTATTTTCTCTGCCCTTTTTGTAGTATTCACTCACCGGGGGGGGGGGGGGGGGGTCTAATGTTTTTTCCCCATCAATCCATTGAAATTGCTGTCAACACATGTGTACATGACTCCTTTGCTATTCAATCTAAGTGACCTTTCTCTGTCCTAACCCATTTTACCTCTTATACATCCAAATATCTACTAAGTGCCAGCCATTGCATTAAATGCCAGGAAGAAATGTTGAGGTGCAATCTATTGTGGAATAGAGGATATGAATATTCAACAGTTACATAAACAATTATTTTATTATAATTGACTAATAAGGGAATGGATATTGTATGTCGGTAGAGTGTATAACTTGGGGAATATAATTTAATCAGAGTTGCCAATATCAGAAAAGTTTCCCTGAGAAAATGACTTTAAAGTTGAAATTTAAAGCTTTACTTATTCGGCCCAAAATAGCTGTGCACAACGATGTAGCTTACTTATCTTCCATTCAACCAGTCAAAAACATCAAGTCACCTACATATCACACAGTAAGTTAATACTTATAATGATAATCTTGGATGAGGAAAAAAACCTTCAGTACCCTCTAGATTATCAAAGTTTAATCACACTTGGCTAATATACATTTATTGTTCAGTGCATTTTAATGTTCAAAACTTTTGAAAAAATTTTATTCCCATGCAGACTATATGATATTTACATTATTATTAGTCTACCCTATTTCTTAACTAGCTTGTACAATAGTATACTAAATTATCATATCAAGGTTTTTTTTTAAGAGTTAATATATGTGTATAGATACGAGTGTATGTGTGTCTGTTGTGTGTGTATGTACACACACACACATTAACTGTACAGTTGAAGCTATGGATGTAAAGAGTTCAGAATAAGAAAACATTCAGAGGTCTCAAATAAATTCTGCTCACCAATCTGACATGCTAATATTGTTAAAATAATGACAATGGTGATTAAAAAAAAATAGCAATTCTAAACACTTGTTGCATCCCTACCACATATTAGGCACTGGGCTAGGAATTTTACGCATATTATTTTTAATCTCCACCATAATCTAATACAGTTTATCTGTTAGCTTTTTCTTATAACAAACTATCCTACAATAGGGGTGGTACAGAGACTTAAAACAATAGACATTAAATTTAACTCTCAATTCTGCAGGTTGACAATTTAGATTAAGCTCAAGTATGCATTTGGTCTGGTGTGAGCTAGGCTCAGTAGATCTTAGCTAAGTTCACCTAACTCAATAAACAGAATATAGTATAGTACCTGGTACATAACAGGCAGCTGGGTAGGCTGGTTTACAATGACCTTGACTAGCAGGTTGAGATAACAGATGCTTTTTTCCATTAAGTCTCTCAAGCGTCAGCAAGCCAGGTCAGGCCTTTTCACTTGGCAGGCACAAGGTTTCAAGAAAGAAAGGGGAGACCTGCAAAGACTCTTAAGATCCAGGCTCAGAATTCATGCATCACTTCCACCACAGTATATCCACCAAAGTCAGTCACAGGCCAGCCCAGATGTAATAGGTAAAGAAGAAGAGTCTACTTCTTGATAGGAGAAGCTGCAACTTCACTGCAAGATCATGCAAAGACATGAAGGGAACTTGTGGCCATTTTTTAAATCTATCACAATTAGGTAGGTATTATTTCTCTCTGTTTTATATTATAAAATAAAGCTGCAATGTAGCACAATGCCTGGCACAAACTAGACTTTTAATAAAATTTAAAAAATTAAAAAATTAAGTCATGAATAAATTGAAAAATTAAATTAATGAATTTTTTTAAACAGAGTTATGGTTCAGCTCTGGGTTGTCTGTTTCCATGGCCCGATTCTTTCTCATTACTCTATACTGGCTCCTATATATAAACAATAAAATGATATGTAATACGAGTTGAAAAATGACATGACAAATTTTAGTATTATAGAATCAGACTGTGCCCAGCTAGAGAATCCTGTTGCTATCCATGAGAGAACTACATATAAACCAGTGACTTATACTGAGTAACAACACAGGACCATGATCCCTGAGAGAAGAGGAATGCATGAGGAACCTTCTACAAGTGCTCCAAGTTGTTGCCCAGAAGTTTGCAGACTGCAGTGCAGAATGGGGAAACCCAAACAGAACCTCCCCAAGCTTGAGATTAGAGTTCAAAAAAAGCCAAAATAGTTAGAATTTGTAGAAAAGAGTACTGGAGAGGAAAGAGCTTCACAGCAGAAAGCTCCAAAGATCTATAGAAGAATGCCCTGGTGAGTACACAGCTGTGAATGCGAAAGAAGAAAATATCCAAAGCCAAGGAAAGAAACACTGAAAAGCTGTAGGCTGAACAAGCTATAAAGTTCAAATAGAGCTGAGAGTAGTTCAAATTCCCACCAGCCAGAGTAGAGAGATTTTCTAATACATGGGGAAATGATTAGAGTGCCCAGAAGGGTATTGCCTTAGTAGTGGAGCTAAATTAGCTTGAGAAAATAGGCTTCTCAGGATGTAAGAAAGTCTAAAAAAAATCAAACTGGTTTCAAAAAACATACCCGTATTTTCCGGCGTATAAGACGACTTTTGAAACAAAAAAAAGTTAACCGAAAATCGGGGGCAAAAGACCAAAATTACACAAAAATTACCTGCAGATCTTGACGGCAAAGTAAGTCTTTTTTTTTTGAAGTGGGGGGTAGTCTTATACAGTGAATATAGGCCTAAACCTATGTTTTAACTGTAAAATTAGGGGGTCGTCTTATATGCCGGAAAATACGGTAAATGTATATCAGAACAAACCAACACTCGTAAAACAAAAAACAAAAAACAAAACAAACAAAACAACAACAACAACAAAAAACAAACCCAATATCAAACATCCAATAAAAAGTCACCAGCACACAAGAATCAGAAAAATATTTACCTCATAATCAAATAAAAATCAAACAAAAACAGACACATATACAGAAGTAATGGAATTACAAAGACTTTAAAAGAGTTACTATGAATATGATAAGTATATTGTATGTATTCAAGAATTAGAGAAAAACATTAAAATTATAAGAGAAAAATAAAAGACATAAAAGAGAAACTCAAATGTAAGTTTGTGAGATGAATACAGCAATATTTACAATTGAAAATAGATATTGGCTATGATTAAAAACAGATTTTTTTTCATTCGTACACAAAACATTTACAAAATAGATATATTCCAGGCCATAAAAATCTCAAAATTTTTTTTAAACATCGAATTCTTACAAAGTATGATCTCTGGCCACAACATTGGTAAACTAGAAATTAAAATAAGAAAGATATTTGAAAACTCTCCCAAATTTTTGGAAATTAAAAACATGCTTCTAAATAACCCAAGGGTCAAAGAAGACATCCCATGAAAAATTTAAAAACATTTTGAACTTAATGAAAATTAAAATACAACATACTAAACGGTAGAAGACAGCTAAAGCAACGCTTAGAGGAAAATTTATAGCTTTATATGAATATATTGCAAAAGAAGTTCTCAAATCAATTTTCTGAGCTTGCCACTTAATAAGCTAAAAGAGCAAATTAAACACAAATTAAACAGAAGGAAGCAAGTAATAAAGGTAAGGTCAGAGGAAAACAGAAAAACAATAGAGAAAAGAATTGAAAGTAAACTAGCTTTTAGAAATGATCGTGTCCATCCCAGGAGGCAAAATGAATTCAACAGATTATAGGATGCATGTCAAATCATCGCTGTACACAAATATTATCGCTGGTGACAGAAAAACCCTCAGCTCCCAGAAGACAACATTTTTACTGTTTCTTCTTGTTACCAAAAAGCATTTTTTTTCCTTCCTGTTTCCAGAAAGTCTGGTACAGATATAAGTAGCCTCTTTACCTTGCCTGGTATCAAACTGAAGTGATTATACATGTAGGAGCTGCATTTAGAATGATACTCTGCTAAAGTATAACGTGGGAGAAAAATACCAGCCTGTACCAGACCCATGTCTGCCGCAAGTCTTTGCCAAGAAGACCTGAAGTGAAACAGAAAAGTAGGCTTTGGTTTTCGTAGATAAAAGTTGAATAAACCTTCCTCTCAGCCTCTAAGTGTGCAAATCCTCTTACTTTGGGAACAACGTGCCTGCTAACTTTTGCCACATTTGATTTCCAAACCAAGAGAAGGAAGTTTCATCTCACAACACTATCCCCCTTTGCACAGTACACAGTACTGCGGACATATTTAAGTTTTACTGGAATGTGGCCACCTAAGATGGGCGTAGTAAGATCCCTGCAGAAGATCGTGTTAAAATGATTAGCTTTCTTAGGTTTCATTGTTGTCACTGCTGTGGCATCTAAGTGTCCAAAGTTGTCGGTGCTTTCTTAGGAATAAATTAACCTATCTTCGTACATTCTATTTTAAGTTTTTCCATTTAATACTGCTTTTGAAATGACTTATATTTTCGCTCCAGATATAATTCCTTCCCTGACCGCGCAGTGGTTTATTTTGAAAAGGCTGAAAAGAGCAAATTCTTTGAATCCATATTTTCTCAGTTGACATGACCAAGCTGTTACAATCTCAGTGACATGTGACCGTTGCATCTGTTACAAGTCATAACTGGAGAAAACTCTGGCAGCTCAGTGGTTGCACAATTTATATTCCACCATTGGAGGAATTAAGTATGTGGGCCTTGAATCCCAGTGTGGCCTGAGGAATGCTAGCAGTCTCTTTTTCCAGAGCTGCGGTGTGCACACAACCCAGCTAAGTCCTTACACCGGGCTTAGTCATGATCCCCTGTACACTGGGAGAATGTTTTGTGTGTGGCAAATAAAATGTAAACTCATCCTTGTTTAGCTTCTTCCAAGCTGTGTTTCATTAAATTCTTGATCAGTGAGTTGTTCCACTTTTTTTAGTTTGGGAAAAGTCTTTTCCAGAGAGCAATGTTGGCCATTCTTCTCCGCGTAAGTGTGATTTAATTAGTCATAAAACACCACAGAGAGGCCCATCCAGAGGCTTCAAAGCCAGGAAGACACAAGCTTTCCTTGAGCTTCTTTTCACTCTCTGCTCCAGAGCCCATGGCCCCCATGTTAGGGACTTAAAAAAAAAAAATCAACTCCTGAGTCCTCCAGACAACCTGAGAAATGCCCCTAAACACACCCGTTACTAAAAATCCCAGTTGCTTCTATAGACCAAGATCTTTATCGGACTTACTGGAAATAATGTTAGCCATGAGGCTTCCAAGCAAAGATACCTCCTGTCTGCAGGAACCTGGTAGAAGTCGCAATGGAATCCCCAGAATTAACCTTCCATACCAACAATCAGTCACGTAGTACTTAAAACATGGTGTTCTGGTAAATACAACCGAGATTTATAGCTAATATTTCTCCGTTACTCACTTACTTGCTGGCTGTATATAAGTCTCTCTATCTTTAAGATCTTTCTGGCTCTCAAAGGCTATGGTTCTAATGATATAAATATGCAAGGGGTAGGTTAAGGAGAGAATTTAATTATTTTCCACTTATTTTATTCTTTAAATCAGTAAAATTTACATAAAATTTTCCACTGTAAGTGTACATTTCAAGTATTAAATACATCTGCATTATTGTGCAACCATCACCATCTTCACCTACAGAACATTTTTTGTCTTCCAAAACTGTTCTCATTATACAATAAGTCTTCATTTTTCTCTGCTGCAGTTCCTTGCAAACACTATTCTACTTTCTGTCTTTATGAATTTTACTACTCTGGGTATCTCATATAAGCAAAATAATACAGTATTTGTCCTTTTTAAATGTATTTTGCTTAGCACAATGTCTTCAAGGTTCATTCATGTTGTAGTATGCATCAGAAACTTCTTCTTTTAAAGCTGAATAATATCCTATGTATATATAAATACTACATTTTGTTTATCATCTGTTGATGGAAACTTATAATAGTTACCTATCTTCGTACATGCTATTTTAAGTTTTTCCACTTAATACTGCTTTTGAAATGACTTATTGTTAGTTACTTGCTACACTGTTAATTTCCTTTCAGATTAGGTTCTTAGCTACATGTCAAAATCACCTAGGAGTTTTTAAAACTACAGAGTCCTGGGTTTATCCCTAGAATTGCTAGATCAAAATTTCCAAAGTGGGGCCTAGGAATCTGTGTCTTAAGAATACCAAGAGACTGGGGTCTAATAAAAATAAAAAGTAACTGCAGAGCTGTCCCTCCTAAAAAGGAATTTATTGTGGGGTGATATGAATACGAATTTCTATAGCACACCCAATATATTCTCAGACAGTTGTAGTTACAACTTAAACATGAAACAAGTCAAGAAGAAATACATGTGTGGAGATGAAAGTGACTCATTCTTCTACCCAGAGGACAAATACTGAAGTTGCAGCAAAAACAGAAAAACCCTGGGAGCATGATGGAAGATTGGCTTTTACTTCACTTTTTTGGTACATGGTTTAAGGGACCAAATCATGGAAGTAGAATAGATTTGCACCTTGATGCATCAAAGCAGCTCTATATGGATGCTGACCAGATAATGAAAACCTTCCAATAACTGAGGACTCTAGAAAGAGATTCCTCCATAAAAATAAATATGGAGTTAGCATAGCCAAGGGGGGTGGGGGTGGGAATCACACAGCTTGTCTTTTGACAGTATACATTTTAATGAATGAGTAAGAGACAAAAATTAACAAGGAACTAATAAATATGACAACACAAGAGAATGAGAACATCATACAATAGAGAATTTTTAAAAGTTGACCATTCTCAAAAAGGACGTCAAAAATATGACTTACAAAAGAGAGGCAAAAAACAAGTGTAATGAACAAATAGGCTCTGAGTATTATTAGTTAAAGTAACACTTACTGCTCTGGCAAATAAAGAGCCCAGATTTCAGTAGATTAAAAAAAAGTAGTTTATTTCTCTAGAATGTGAAGTCCAAAACATATGTCCCTGAATAGCAGATGGCTCTTCTCCGATTGGCAGTTCAAGGAACCAGGATCTTTCTACCATGTGGCTCCATTATCTTCAACACATGGCTTTAAGGTTGCATGAAATGGGAAATAGCATGGAAGATTGCATGTGGAAGCTTTTATGGGCCAGATCTGGAAGTGGTTTGGATCAGTGTTTCATATATTCCCCTGGCAAAATTTGATGATAGAAACATACCTAACTTCAAGCAGGGCTGGGAATGTTATCTAATGAAGACCAGGAGAAAGGCAAAGCAGGTCAGGTGACAAGCTGGCCAGCCTCTCGCACTGTGACTACAAAAAGCCTATAGAAAGAAATGCAGGCAAAGAAGCAACCAACAGCCTGTCAAACTACAGTGGGAAGGTAGAAAAGGGTTGCCAGGGGTGCCGGTAAGAGATCAACCAAATATTGGCAAATAAATATGATTTTCTAAATTGTTCAAAATCTATATTCTTTTTCAAATAAATACAGAAAAATAATTTTCAAGTTAGGATGTATATAAAGAAAACATAATTCTCTCTACATTAAGCCCATATTAATCTACCAGTGTACCTTTTGAATTTTTAATCAAATGAGTGTACTACCCATCCAAAAATCATTAGGATTTTTTTAAAAAGAGACAATAGAGATGAATATTTTGGGGGGGGAAAGGATCTAACATCACAAAGACAAATTTTAAGCGAGTTAAATAATTAAATGTAAAATTTGAAACTATGAAACACTTGAAAGTTATTGGTAAATTAACTAATTTTATTATGCATAAGGGTATTTGAACAATATAATCATTTGAAGAATGAAGTATTTATATATAATCTATATAATTGGTTATATAAAAAGATAAGTTTTATATGCATTTAAAACCAAATTGCAATTGAAAGCAAACTAGGAAAATGCTTATAAAGATTATGAAATACATAATCTTATTATATGCCAGGGACTCATAATAAATCAGTAAGAGAAATATCCTACATTCTTTTAGAAGAGTTAGTGAAGAAAAAGAAACAATTCATTAAAGAAAAAAATGAACAGGAGCCTATGCTAAATAGTGGACCACATTTTAAATTTAAGATATGCCTAAGTAAAAAGATGTCATTTTCAGCCTGTCAGGCTAGTATAGATTATAAAATGGGCAATCTTATATACTGTTGGTGAGATCATACAGCAATTTTTCAGTATCTGTTAGCATATTTTAAAGGGCATGCTCAGGTTGTTGTCTTTAAGTATTAAGCAATATACATCACTAGTTTAAGCAACAGAAATTTTTTTCTTATATGGCCAGAATTCAAAGATGTGGTAGACTCTAAGTTGGGTACATTCAATATCTCAAACACAGTATTAAGAACCCAATTTCTTTTCATCTCTCCATTGTTTTGTTCCCAGTGCATCAAAGAGAGCTGAGCCTTTCCAAACATAAGGGCCAAAGGGAGAAAGGGGATTGCTCTTGAGTAGAAGCAAGAAAACAGTCTTCCCAATAAATGTCACTGAGACAAAGGGATAACCATATGTAAAAGAATGAAGTTGATCTCTTCACGCAAAAATTAACTCAATGGATCAGATTTAAATGTAAGAACTAAAACCGTAAAACTCTTGGAAGAAAACATAGGGGTAAATCTTTGTGACCTTGGATTTGTCAAATGATTATTAGATATGACACTAAAAGCATGAGTCACAAAAGAAAATATAAACTGGACTTCAGAATTAAAAACTTTTGTGCTACATAGTATATAATAAAAAACAAAGAAAATCCACAAAATGGGAGAAATCTAATTTGCAAATTATATATCTGATAAAGAAAATATATATATATATATATATATATATATATATATATATATATATAATGAAGAACTCCTACAACTCAATATTTTTTAAGAAACAACCCAATTAAAAATGGGCAAAGGAACTAAATAGACCTTTCTTATTTCCCTCTACCACTCCATTACCATTAAGAAATAATTTTTTACTCTACCAAGACAAGCTACTCTTTCAAGTTCTTAAATTCCTCCATAATCACACCTCAACTATTCAACATGCCACATTGCTCAGTCTTCAGAAATGCAGAGTCCTTTCACAACTAAAGAAATGCAAAATGCCAATGCTTAAAACCCATTAGCTATATTATTTTTCACAAGTTCTCTGAGGATGTCTTCTTTGGTCCTCACCAATCTCCAGAGTGACAATTTAAGCCTCACTTTCTTCTCCCCAGAAGGGTCTAGTTTCTGACCATTTCCTTTAAGAGAACTATATGCTATACTGAACTGGCCTCTAATTATCATATCTATGTCAGTAACCTTTAAAAAAATTCATTTTTTGAAAGTAGGAGTTATTCATCTTATAACAGTGCTTGATGCATTAAAAATTCAATCAATGTGTTTTGATGGATTGATATTTTGCTTTATCGGCTCTGATGTTGAAGAATGAAATGTCACAGAACTGTTAAGATTGCTTAAGGGGATAGTTTAAAATTATCCAGGTTACCTCCAAATTAGAGAATTATTATAATGTACTATAAATAAAATATAGCATAGAACAGCCTAGAAGTAAGTCTTACTTAAAATTTTATTTTCAAATTTCACAAATAACTAGCACTTTAACTTCCCCCAGAACACAGATTTTGAGGCTGATGTTAGACTCTAAGCTGGCTTCCTCTTCCTTGTGCCTCACAGCTCTGTGGCCACTTTTGGAAGCCACATGTTATTTTGGCATTTCTCAGGATTCATTATACAAGTAACACATTATTTCCAGTTCCTGGGCCATCTGAAATAAGTAAAAGTTCTACCTTGGTGTTGCAGGCAGTTAATGACTGGATGAGCCCCAGTCAGGCAGAAAGGCAGTCTGGTCTCTCCACAGGCCAAACCTAAAGCAAAGATGGCTAGAAACCGGCGCGAAGAGTCCCAAAAAAACAGGAACTGACTGGAACCTCACTTAAATATAAGCCAAATACTATATTGAGGTTTCAAATAATTCAAACCCCATCTTTCTTTATTAGTTCTGTTTGTCTTTTCCTGTTGATGGTAGTAGTGTTTTTAGTGCCCTTGAACCTTTCCTGGGTTCTAGTCTGAACTGAAAGTGCCAGAAAAACAACAAAAATACTGTGATTGTATTTATGGTCTAACCAGAGTGGGAAGCACTGGAAATATCAAAACACCATAATTAAAATCCATCCAATTGCAATTCTTTCAACAAAAAAGAATTCAAATAACAAGACCATAGCCAATGTGGCTTTGAAAGGGACTAAGTCTGAGGCCCACTGACAGAGTTTTAAAAAGTATATATATATATATATATATATATAAATCTGGAAACAGAAAAGAAGAAATAAAACTGCTTATTTGGGATCAACTGAAAGGCAAAGGTGTGAGCATATGTAAGTGAAATTTACTCAAATCCCAGTATCCATTTTGACTATAAATATCAATGCCTTGCTTAGTATTAAGTAAAAATGGGTGGTTATATTTATATTAATTTCTAGCTTCTATACAATGTCTTGAAGATATATTGTAAGAATAATTTTTAAAGGGAATATATGGGTTAAATACAACCAGAACAACCAACTTCTGAATGACTGAACCTTGCAAAATTGTAACTGGAGGTAGATTTTTCAATATGAGTAATAAATCCATATATATTGGGCGACTACCATGTTCTCAGCCTTGTACAGACTGCAGGCCGAGTGACTGAGAATTTTGGCTCCAGTAACTGAACCAGAGAAAAACAGCTTTAGGAGGAAAATGATGGATTCTAGCTTAGACATGTTACATGTTGAGGTGTATGCAGCAGGCACTGGGGTAGTCAGAGCCTGGGGAAAAGCTGGGAGTTAGAAACAGGTGTTGAGTGATCTGTAAGGTGAATGTAGTCTAGAAAGAGAAGATGGTGACAGAACTACATATGGCACTTAATGGGTGGACAAGATGAAACAGAGAAATCAAAGAATCCAAGGCCAAGCTTCATGGGTGTGTACCCTGACAGTCTTACTGCATGCTCAGAGGTCTCCAAGCTTAATGAAATGCTCTACTACTCTAGTCTAACATTCTTTATAATTTTATCTCTGAGCCTGTGTTTTGTAACTGAAGTCAGATAGGACACTGGACATGTGTGTGAGCAGAGAAATGTGTGCACCATGGGTGTCCAGCAGGCCTTGCCTCCCCATGCACAGGCAGCATTGGGATGTCTCCTGAGCACAGACTTCCAGAGCCCACGAGGTGTGGGGCTCAGCAAGTCTCAAAGGGACTGCAGGTGAGTGTGTTCCATCTTCAACTCAGTCAGGGGAGTGGGGAAGCCTGAAAGTCCCAAAGGTCATGATTTCTGTTCAAACCAGAATTTGCTGTTTTGAAAGAAATCAAGGCATCCTAAGAAACTTAAAAAAAAAAAAAAAAAAAAAAAAAAAAAAATCCATCCTCTTCTATCCTTTCTTCCCAGCAAGGAGAACACTTATACTAAAAATAATGACACAGAGGAAATAAAAAAATAAAAAAAAAGGCAACCCACATTTCCTTTCCTTTTCCTTTCAATTCTGTCTTACTCATCTGTGGCCCATAGTTGAGAGTGGCGGGAGGATGTGTGCATATTGAGACATGGAATTTTAAAAGTTTGTTTTATGTAGTGATTCCACTATTCTGGTAAGAATAAGATACATATGTGTATAAGCCACAAAATACTGATTATGCCATTTCAGTAAGTCTACATATAAACTAAATGCTCTTAAATGTGCACTTAAAATTAGTATTGAACAATATAAAGATAAATGGTAAAGTTCACACTAAGAATTTAAATTTTTTCAATTTTTCTTTACTTAGCATGACATTAAATAGCAAATAGATACACAGCGAAGAGAAACTGCAAGAGAAATGAAAAAACTTTATGTGAGCATCTAGGGGTACTTCTTCCTGCGTTTTGAACAAGGGAACCCACACTTTCATTTTGCACGGGGCTGTACCTGAGAGCAGAATTAGGTTGAAGTGGAACTAGGATAATCAGAGTCAGGAAGACAAAGAAGTGTTTAGGAGAGAGGATGTTTGGTATTTGCTCAAACATGGCCCTGGAGCAACACTCTTGCTGGCAGGCGGGGAGGAGACAGTCTGCCCTCCCCGATGGCACAGGCCAGGGCTCAGGGAAATGGCTCATCTCTGAAACCTGCCTCTCATCCCTCCTGTCCCCGGGCTGGGGATTGAGAATAGACATTGAACAGGGAGGTTAATCTGTGAGAGAGGAATACGTGGAGATTCCCTAAACCAAAAGTTAGATTTAAAAGGATTAAGGAGTCAACGAAGAGAACTTCATTGCAACAAAGATAAATTACACTTCAGACGCGTATAGGAAATCTAGATGGATAAATGGATGAGGAGTGGATGGATGGATACATGGAAGGAGAGATAAACTGGCTTATGTACCTTCCCTTTTACTACTAATAGATTAGGCAATATATTATGAGATGGGAAAATGGGAGATGTTGATAATAAGATATACGAAAACCAAGAATAGCACTAAAAACATTGTGTAAAACATGCTATGCAGAACAAAATATACTTTTAGTCAAAAGAACACTTGGGTTAGAAATCAAAATTGTGCTTTCATATATAGGTAACTTTATTTTTTTTTTTTCTTTAAAAAATGTTTTGTCTCACCACTAAAGGAGACGGTGCAATGTCTACTATATACAGGATGCTAGGGGTATTCTAGGCTTTAGGCTCTATTTGGCACCTTTCCCCCCATTGATAAGTAAGGGCTATAATATGCTAAACATTTATACCCTTTCCTCAGTGTTGAATTGTGTCACATAATAGGTATCTGCCTGGTGTTGCCTAGAGATGGGAATTCAATCTGTGCCTCTGAAACATGTTTCTCTCAATATGAAGCCAACTGCCCCACGTGGGACTTGGCTCTACAACTTCGGCCTCATTAACATCTAATGAGTAGAGGTGAATGCCAAGCGGAGAAATTCCTGCTTTGATTATTCCTGATCCAAGAGTACGGCATTGGTCTAGGGAGTGAAAATGACTTAGAGAAAATTAAAACACACCCTTCACTTATAAAAACACAAACTGCACATCACACAAGTCTGCTTTGCATGATTATACCTAAAAGACTAATACCACTTGTAGTGAGATCGTTTGCTTTTCAAATATTTCCAAAAGTGTCGTATTCTAGCCTCCTGCTCAGAACGAATTCCTGGCCCCAAGTGTGCTTTCAACAGGTCCAGGGATTGTACAGGGGAAGCCAAAGTAGGAGCAAATCTATCTTTCTATGAATTGCCAACACTTGCTGTTATCACAAGTCTGTTTTTACAGTGTGAACAAGTTTGGGTTTTAATCTCAGCTGAGAGATGCAGGGCTTGGGGTTCACTCCCTTGAGTATAAGTGGCTGTAACGAAGGATCTTGAAGAAAACATGAGGGAAAATAGGCTCTAATAATCTCTGAAACAAATTGGAAAATGCTGTTTACTTGTAGAATAGTACTCGTTTGAAAATTAATTTGAACAATCAGAGAGCAGGGCTTTCCTCTTATTTCATGGCTCAGGACCTCCCCACCCCACATCAAGACAGAAACAGATCCAGATCTCCAACCTACCACTATCCATCAAATTCCCACTTCAGACTCAATAGCAATGCCTAAGCCACTGTGCACACCTTCTAGTTGCCAGTAGTCCCTTTCAGAGCCCTGATCATTTGTGGTGTGTCTTGAGGATGCTAGCTAACTGTTCATTCTTTCCTGGGATAATTGATGTTTAAGTTCAGAGCAAAAATACAAATAGCTAAGTGACAAACATTCTCTAAGTCCGCATGATTCACATACACACGATATTTAAAAAGAAGAAGCTTCAGAATATCACTATTGGACAACTGTTAGTCATCCCAAATTTTATAAGGAAGAAAGGGTGTTGTGGTGTGGTTGGAAGTATCTGTGAATTATTTGTAACTTTAACTCACTGCCTCAAATATCTATGAGTCAGTGACATAAATAACGGGGATTCTGTTGTCTTTAGTGGTAGCCCAGAGCTCACTATGAAGTTGTAAGACTATAAATAAGCTTAAGGTTGTCCAGATGTTAGTCACCTACAAACTACTCCACAACAGCCATAGATTAACATACGCTCTGTACTCTCAATCTCTTCATATTTTTATGTAGACTTCCTTGGACTTTTAGAGAGTCAAGTTTATCTATTTTAAAGAAAAACTTCAAAAGATTGCTCTACCTCGGCTTAACTGGACTGTATGTTCTGAGGAGTCTGAACTTGATCCTATATTTCTTCTGGAATCTCCTTGGCCCAGAGCCCTGGGCTATGCTTATCATAACACAGTTCGTTCAACAATGCTCACAAATGAGGTCAGCTTTTCTAACTTCAAGGAATTCAGCACATGAATAATTTTCTACACACAAAGCATAGAAAATTCAAAATATTAATTTCCATGTGTGATGGAAAGGGAATGAGAAAATATTACATACAAGACTCATAGGACTTAGGGGTTGACATTCTGCACGATCTTTTATTCGAAGAGACAAGAAAATAAATGTCTCCTAAAGATAGGCTCTTGAGAAAACAGTTTCTTGTAATCAAAAACATATTAGCACTTGGAATTGCATGGTACTCTCAGCCATTTTAGAAAGGCTCATGTCAATATTCTCAATCAAATTCTCACTGTTGAAAAGGAGAGAGAAGTGGAAAAGATGGGTCAAAAGCAGAAATAAAAGTGGCTGTTTGCTTCACTGTTTGTGCCCAGATTTGAAGAGCATTCACTATTTTCTTTGCTAAAAATTTCCAAGTGTCATCAAACTGAGAACTTGGGGCATCTTGTCTGGTTTTGGGTAGAGAGTAATTACCATCTGCACCCTACAAATGTGGGCAAGCTTGCACTGAAATAAACCATCCAAATCTATCAAAATTGTAGACAGAAGGAGCAAAGCGGAAAATTGTAGTAAGACAAAATAGCTACATTTAATTATATAAAATTACATAGAATTTTCTTCTTCTTTAGAGGTGCTTTATTTAAACTTACAACAAAAGGCATGTCTCTGGTTAATGCAGCTTTTATTTCAAGTCAGGGAGCTGACAGACCATTTATTAAGTTTGAAATTCAAGCAGGTTGCAATTTTTAAGATTTTAGGGCCACTTTTTTTTTTTTTTTTTAAGCAAATCCTTTAAGTCTATAAAGTTTAAAAAATAAATAAATAAAGCAAAACTGTGAGCCCAACATGGTCTCTTTTTTCACATCAGCTCTTGCCTGTGCCCTTCCCTGTGCAGGTTTCTCTGCTCTCTTCCACAGTATAAATACCCACTTTAGGCTCCATACTCTAATACAAGCTCTCTCTTCTAGGCAGCATCCCACGACACTGTTCTACACCAAGCTTGGCAAGTCCTGCAACAGTCCTTGGTGGCCTTCTCCCTGGTCATCCCGAGAAGGGGCAATAGTGACCCAGAGCTATATAGCGCCAGGAGGGGCACACTCTGGTTAGCTTGCTGAATTGCTGAAGGAAAAAAAGAATATATATATATATATATATATATATATATATATATATATATATATATAAATCTTTGATTCCACTGGGAAGTCATTAGGTATCATCATGCCCATTAGGTTCCCTAACCTTTACAGCTCCTTTCCTAGGTGAGCATCCGTGCATCTTCTAAAAACGAAAACAGTTATATCCTGGCTATAAGAAATTGTTTGAACCAGGAACTGGGGGCTCCAGAGTTCACTCTGAGTTAAATAATAAGATCAGATTCTCTTGACCTAGGACATGGGTAGGGAACGTCTGGCATGCGGGCCACATAAGGCCCCCAAAATCATTTGCTCTGGCCCTGCCAACGCATTAGGGGTAAATTAATTGTTTGACCAAATATAACTGGTTAGCTTTTAAGTTGATAATTTTGTATGGCCCGAGAATTATGCTATAAAAATCCAAATGGTCCTTGGCAGTAAAAAGGTTCCCCACCCGTGGCTAAGGGATTGAAAGAAAGAGAAGAAATTACCAAGGAAGGCATGAATCAGGATTGGGCTGGCAGCCTTGAGGAAGAAATAGGAAGCCGATTTCCTTGTGTGGCTTCAGAGCCCAGCTCGGTTCCAGCTGCAGCCCATGCCCATCCTTGCAATGGGTCAGTATTTCCTGGAGACAGCCTGGCACACGCTTGGCATATAAAATGACACAATACGTAAATGCTCGCTTTAAGCGTGTAACTCTCAGGACCACTATTTCCAGACAAAACATAACCTTCGGTCCTTGAACTAGTTCTCTCATTCTCTGCCATGCCAGTGTCTCTCAGAATCTGCCCTCTTTCAGTGCCTTTTCAATCTACAACGCGTGTCCTCTGTGTGCAAAGACAACATTTAGAGGATAAAAGAAATAGAAAGTTACCAAGCCTCTGTCCGCGTGTGGCTTCTTAGCCTTCATGCCACAGAGGCTCCATGTCCCCAAACAACGCACCGATTCCTTTACAGCTGCCAGTGTCTGAACGAACCACTTGAGAAATGTGACTGAAGCAGAGGAAAGTGCTATTTCCCTAGTTGATCACAGGGAAAGCAGCACCAGGAAGAAAGTCCTGAGAGAATACCCCACCTCCAGGTGCTCCTCTGCCACACAAAATCCTCTAAAGGAGAACATGTCCATTCACTGTTCACCTGTGAAGCTCTGGATAAGATAGCTTAGTAATGAAGAAATAACAATAACCAACTCCTTCTGAGAGAGGGGCCTGCCAGGCACACGCTGGTAGAGATGCCATCTTTCCCCGCCCAGTCCCAGCTGTGGACAGAGGGGGCACCTGACTTCAGCTAGGCCAATCAGTCCCCCTTCTAGAAAGTGGAATTAGCATGAACAAATACTGAGTTTGTTAATTATGAAAAGCCAAGCTGGAGAGCCAGGTAGAGGCTGCCCTTTTAAGGCAGCCAAGCATGAGGCGCTGAGTGCCTTGACAAGGTCAGCAGGGAGAAGAGAATGAAGCTGGCACACAGCACAGAGGAAGTGCAAAAGGCCCCAGGGTGTGGACATTTAAAAACAAAACACAAAAAAGGTGTATGATAACTTTCTAATTATTGTAAGCCCTAGAATCCTCTCTGGGATCCATCTCACCGAGCATCAGCACAAATCAATGAGTAGACCTCTGGTCCTTGCAACAAATGGACATGCACCAGTGAGTTTCCTAACAACAGAAATAGAGTCATTAAAATAGCAAGCTGTGCAAGCAAGGCTCTTAGTTTTAGTCAGAGCTAATACTAAATTCTAAGATCACTTCACATTTATCAATGTATTTTCTTCCATTTAAATCATTATTCCTATAACAGGAACACTGTATATTGTACAACTATTCATTGAGCTGCTTTGTGCATGGCGATGAATAAGGCAGGATTCTCCCTGCTGGGGGTCAAAGGTGCAAACAATGCTAATGGCCTGAATGGAGCCTGGAGCAGAGGTGCAGACAGATGCTCCAGGGCTCCAGAGACAGTAACTTACTTAATTTCCACCTACTTCAAAGAGGGCTGTGAAAATTGATACTTTGCAAAGACAATCACACAAGACAGGTAAACATTTGTGTTAATTTCAGTAATTTGCACTTGGTGCCTGAGGAGGTGAAGTGCTGTTCTCTGGGTACAGAACTGGCATTTGATGAATGTGGGTCCCTGCATGTCCCATCACGCCGCACCCGCACCCATAGCCACTTTCACGGTGAAAAACCAGGCCCAAGAAAAGTCTGCGTACTTGGTGAACTCTCTGAGAACACAGCCTGCTTTAGAGCTGACAGCTGGGCAGCATTCTTTTCACCCTGAGGAGGTTTTCCCCTGATGGGTTTTCAGAGAAAGTATACAGGCCTCGGGTTAAACCCACATATTGAACAACAAACAGGTTTATAGCCTCTCCTTCCTGAGATGGCATTAGATAATTTTTAAAAAGTGTTTTTAAAGTACACACCCTAATGACAAAGACAACAGAAGAGGGGACATGAACACATTGTTGGAAGGATGAAGCAATGAGAGAGAGGAGCTGTGCAGAGCGGGGAGCCTGGACCATGACAGGTAGGTCAACGGAGGAAGAACCATACGGGAAGAAGCTGACTGGCTGTGCCAAGACCCTTGGAGGGTCTCGGTGTGGCCCACAGCACGACTGAGGCCAGGAGAAGAAAACGGGGGACTCCGCCACCATTCCCATGGGGAGAACCGGCGTCTATGTGTAGATAGAGGTTTAGTCCCTGGACAAGTGGAGGAGAAGCTCTGGGATGAGAAAAACTTGGTGCAGAGCAATAGAATGATGCACAAGGTGGGAAATGGAATTTAATGTTACATCCAGTTCCCAAAATCTAAGCAGAACTTAATCAGGCTGCCACCTTTAGGTGAGAGATTAGAATGTCTTTCTTGGCAGAAGCCCCGGAGGAAGTCCTTTTCTGTGCTAACAATGCTGGAGCCGCCCCACATGGCAGCTCTCTGGCTGATCACCCAGAAATGAAGGCCACTGCCTGTCATGCCAGACACACAGACATATCCTGGGTTCTCCTGGTCAGCTTTTAAAAGAAATGAGGTACTGAGGTGATAGTCATCTGTACTAATAACAGAGAAACATGCAAGTTGACTGTTCCTTCGCAACACCCACCAGCCAATCAGGAATGAGTATGCAAATTAGCCTGACAAATATGGCAACGGCCCTGTCCCCTGGGCAGCATGCATGTAGGCACGGAGCGGCCACGTGGGGTGGGATGCCTGCTATGAGGGGGAGGGCGGGGGCGGAGGGAGCTACAGGAGCCACGCTCCACCCAGAGCGAAGAATGAAGGTGGCGGCCAGAGCAAAGGCCTGGGTCTCGTGTGCTGGAGGAAAACTGGTGCAGGCAGCCAAGGGAAGGAAAGCCTGTTGCACGAATCTCTTCATGCAACGGGCCTCTAATATAATATAAAATTAACGATTTTAAAGTGAACAATTCAGTGGCACTTAGTACATTCACAGTGTTTTACAACTACCACCTCTGTCTAGCTCCAAAACACTTCTATCACTCAAAGTCAAACCCCTTACCCATTAAGCACTTCCTCCCTCTTTTTCCCTTCCCCAGGACCTGGCAGCCACCAATCTGCATCTGTCTCCATGGATTTATCTGTTCTGGACACATTACATAAACGGAACCATATGTGACCTTTTGTATCTCCCTTAATATGCTGTTTTGGAGGTTCATCACATTACTGCATACGTATATCAGGACTTCATTTATTTTTATGGTTGAATAATATTCCACTGTATTTAAATACCACAACCCAAATCAGCTGTTGATGTCTCAACCTTGAGGGTAAAATTGGCAATCATCTTATATAAGACAGAAAAAAACAACACTAAAATAAACAGAAAAATGGAAACAATATAACTCAGAAAGCACAATCAAACTTCTAAAAAGCCATAGCTCTTATATCCTGAGATATTAAGAAAAACACACATTATATTTATGTGTGTGCGCATATCTATATATATATATATATAAAAGGCTAATATGCAGTGTGTCCCTGTGGGAGTTTGACTAGGAGACTGGGAGCTCTATTGCTTCCTATGATGTGCACTGACCACCAGAAGGTGGTGTGGAACAAAGGAAGACGCCAGCCAGCAGCTGGCAACTGGGGGAAGAGAGGCCCCGGCCAGCAGCTGGAATGCCCTGATCAGCCCTGATCACCGGCCAGGCCTAGGGACCTTACCCGTGCATGAATTTTGTGCACCGGGCCTCTAAAACACACACACACACACACACACACACACACACACACACTAATGACAGCCTTAAATTAAGAAAAGGATGATGTAAGAAAAATGCAAAGATTTTTTAAAAATTGGCACAAAAAAAAATAAATAAATAACATAAAAGGTTAAAAGATTAGGTTAAGGAAATACCCCCAAAAATCTGACTAAGTGACAAATTCTGAAAGAAATAATAAGAAACAAGTGTGAAAAGTAAAGTATGCAATATCTTAACTATCCTGAAACAAAAATGTTTCTTAGCCTAAAGTTTTACACGCAGCCAAACCATTAGTCACGGGTGAGAGTACAGCCATTTTCTGACATGAAGGGCTCAGAAAACATGTGTCCCATGAAGGCCTTCCAAGTAATCTCCTGGAGGATGTTTCCTGAGAGACGAAAGGGAAAAGCGAGGGCCCAGGAAAGAGAGGGAGCTGGCAAACAGCACAAGGAGCAGCCGCCTGGCCCTGGGCACGGGCTGAGAGCACAGCCAGCCCAGAGTTCTGCAGGAAGACTGAGGACACACACAGCATCGCTGCGAATACAGGGCATAGATGCTCTGCCATAACTTTTTCTCAAAGGATCTACACTTTTCATTGGCTTAAAAAATAGTAAGCTTGCAGTTAAACCAGTATCTCTCTGGTGGCCTACTATGCCATGGGGTTCCTTGGCTGGTTCTTCTCCATTCGCCCTCTAAATCCAGTCTCCACCCTTCTTTGCCCTGCTCTGTCTCAGGAGAGGCTGCCTTCTAGGGGCTGCCTCACCAGGCTGCCTTGGCCTGTGGGCTTGAAATAGGGTTTCGTCAATGGGCCCACTCCTCTCCCTCCCCATGCTAGTCCAGCCACTCTTCCGTTTCTCTGTGGCCACACCTGTCCAGCAGTGCCGCCTCCATGGCTACGGCTGCCACCAGGCTCCAGACCACACCTCCCCACCCCTGCTCCTTCAGGTGAGGGGTGGCTACGAATTCCCACAGTTGCCAGTTCCTAGGTGCTCCACCCTTCCTTCCCAGTCCTCTACATCTGACATACCTTTGTAAATTGTCACTTTGTTAAACTCCATTCAATTAAAACCTTTAAATGTGACATCTTACTAGTACTTTCTGCTGTGACCCTAATAAATGTATAGGTCTTAATAGAAAGAGTCAAACTTTTACAAAGGCATTACTACAGTGCTGTAGAAGATGATTATTTCTTTTTAATCTTCCCTTCTGAGATTATCTAACAAATCATTCACAATGAGAGAGAGAGAGAGAGAGAGAGAGAGAGAGAGAGAGAGAGAGAGAGAGAGAGAAGGGAAGGAGGGAGGGGGAGAGAGAGAGAGAGAGAGAGAGAGAGAGAGAGAGAGAGAGAGAAAATGAAGAGAGAATGAGAACGAGAGAGAGAGAGAGAGAGAGAGAGAGAGAGAGAGAGAGAGAGAGAGAAAGGGAAGGAGGGAGGGGGAGAGAGAGAGAGAGAGAGAGAGAGAGAGAGAGAGAGAGAGAGAGAATGAAGAGAGAATGAGAACGAGAGAGAGAGAGAGAGAGAGAGAGAGAGAGAGAATGAAGAGAGAATGAGAACGAGAGAGAGAGAGAAAGAGAGAGAGAGAGAGAAAGGGAAGGAGGGAGGGGGAGAGAGAGAGAGAGAGAGAGAGAGAGAGAGAGAGAGAGAGAGAGAATGAAGAGAGAATGAGAACGAGAGAGAGAGAGAGAGAGAGAGAGAGAGAGAAAGGGAAGGAGGGAGGGGGAGAGAGAGAGAGAGAGAGAGAGAGAGAGAGAGAGAGAGAGAGAGAGAGAGAAAGGGAAGGAGGGAGGGGGAGAGAGAGAGAGAGAGAGAGAGAGAGAGAGAGAGAAAATGAAGAGAGAATGAGAACGAGAGAGAGAGAGAGAGAGAGAGAGAGAGAGAAAGGGAAGGAGGGAGGGGGAGAGAGAGAGAGAGAGAGAGAGAGAATGAAGAGAGAATGAGAACGAGAGAGAGAGAGAGAGAGAGAGAGAGAGAGAGAGAGAGAGAGAAAGGGAAGGAGGGAGGGGGAGAGAGAGAGAGAGAGAGAGAGAGAGAGAGAGAATGAAGAGAGAATGAGAATGAGAGAGAGAGAGAGAGAGAATGAAGAGAGAATGAGAACGAGAGAGAGAGAGAGAATGAGAACGAGAGATAGGAGGGGGAAGAACATATGGGGGGAAAGTTTAAGAGAGAGAAAGAAAAAACATTTTATTTCGGGTTCTTGCAGATATACAAAAACATTATTTAGTGCTGGTGCTCAGGGGCTCTTTGAAAGACTAGGCAGGCTGAAACGGGTATGGTTCAGTGGATAGAGCATCAACCTGAGGACTGAAGTGTCCAGGTTCGATTCCAGTCAAGGGAATGTACCTTGGTTGCGGGCACATCCTCAGTAGGAGGTGTGCAGGAGGCAGCTGATCGATGTTTCCCTCTCATCAATGTTTCTGACTCTCTGTCCCTCTCCCTTCCTCTCTGTAAAATATCAATAAAAAAATTTTTTAAATCAACAAAATATATTTAAAAAATAAAGACTAGGCAGGTTACACAATGCTTAACACTTGCTAACAGTTAAGTATATATTCCGTATTTTATTACTTTAAAAAAAAAAAACATGCTAAGGAAGACAATCTTTTTTTATGACATGTCCTCTCTCTCACAGTACTATCATGGTCTCTATTCCTATGCAAGAAAAATCATAAGTAATAATAGTTGTAATTATATACATATAATTTTGCATCCTGATTTTTCCACTTAAAAGTATATAATGAGCATGTTGCTAAATAATTTTCATAATCATTACTTGCAAATTCTACACTGTATCTGATCATACGGATGTACCATTAATCACAAACCACAGCTGTTCCATTTTCTCTAGGCAATTTTCCCATAATCTATATGAAAATGTTTACTGTGCACAAAGTAACATCAAAGAATCTGACAGCCATGAGGTCTTTCTTTAGAAGAGTAAACCAAGTTAGGACTAACGTGTACTTGCTAGGAGGTGCGCCTGGCCTGCAGGAGCGGCAGGGGTGGGCCAGTGGTCTGTGTGCGGAGAAAGAGGAGCCTGTGGGGAAACCATCTCCAAGAAGGTGAAGCGGGGCCCCTGGCTCAGCCCCAGGCAGGGACAGAGGTTCTGAGTACCACTGGTCGTCACCGTGGCCTGTCTCACCGGATATCCAGGAGACGCCGGGGGCACACAGCCGCACTATTCAGGGATCCACAGATGTCAATGGCAGATAAAGGCTTCCTGCTTCCAGGGAGGACACAGGGCACGTCACCAATTCAGGGGCCCAAACACAAACAGCTTCAATGGCATCCACACCTACCCTAGTCCCTGTGGGAGCTGAGGGCCTCAGGGCAGGTGCCTTCCAGAGCTGCAGGCAGCAGACACGTCTGCAGGGAGCTGGAGCTTCAGCCGAGCACCCTGGACTCCCCGTGGCTGTTCAAATGACTGTTCAAAAATAACCAATGGACACAAACAGTAGGGGGGTGAGGGCATGTGCTGAGAGGTGGGAGCAGCTGGGAAGAGATCAACAGGGGAAAAAGAAGATATATGTAATATTTTCAACAATAAAGAATTTAAATTAAAAAAAAAAAAAAAAAGCAACCCTCCAGCAATTCCCCCAAATAATTAGGGAAACCCTGTGAGGCTGTCTGGCAATTGGGACAGGATTTTTTTCCAAAAACACTACTTGTTACTATTAACGGAGCTTTCCATTTTTCCTCTAAGTGAGGGTAGTCTAGGCAAGATAAATTATATATTCCAATGTTCGTTAGGTACACAAACATTCATGTTGTTCTCTAACCTCTTTGAAACCTATACATATAAAAGCCTAAGTGATCATTCAACCAATCACTATAATGCACCCTGACCACCAGATGCTCAGTGCAGAAGCTGTCCCTGGTGGTCAGTGCAATTCCTACAGTGGGAGCACTGCTCAGACACTGGGCTCACAGCTGGCAAGCACAGCTGCTGCAGCACAAGCCTCTCCTGCAGACACTCCCCCTGCACGCCTCTTTCCCATCAGGACCGGGACCAGAATCGGGACTGGCATCAGGGCTGACTGGGCACAAGCCCGCAGCCTCTTCTCAGTCATGGGCACTCCAGTAATGCCCAGGATGGGAGCGCAGAGACCACAGCGGAGCAGCAGTGAGCCTGTCTAGTGGTGGCGGTGGCAGGCACAGCAGGCCAGGCACAGCAGCGCCCCAGCCTGGACTCGGGCTCCTCCCCGGCCACCTGCCGCTTCACACACTACCACGCCCCTCAGGGTATGCTGGACTGCCACTTTCAGCCTGAATCCCACAGGCCATGCCAAGGGACCCCACTGGTGCACGAATTCATGCACTGAACCTCTAGTTGTTCATATAAAAGATAAAATAAGGGTGAAAGTAAATCTATGCTTCAACAAAAGGACGGCAAATATGGGGAATTTACACAAAGTATTACACAAAGTATTCTCAAAGAAAAACTTGCTATTAGACTGAGAACAGGCATATTAAACTTCTTTGAAAAAGAAACTCCCAAGGGCTGCTTTTCAGCTACATGGGGAAGTTTAACAACAGTTGTAAGGTCTTAGGACTTCATTAAGAACTTTATAGGAACAAGCCCTCAAGAGGCACCTGGCTTCTAAAAAACAGATACTGTGGAACTGTTCATTCTCCTGCCCCAGGAGGAGGCTGCCAGCACTCAACGTTCAGGCAGAAAGTGTAAATTCATTCTTTGATGGGCTAAGACAGTTGACATTAACCCAATATCTGTAGCTAATTTGCATGTCATAGATAAGAAAAAAAAATATCAAGCATAATATATAGAACAATCTCAAAGGTGAAAGGTTTTCCTTGAGTATATTAAAAACAGGTGGACTTTCTTCTTTCAAATTGAATATATTCGTAAGCATTTAGAATAATTGAATTAGGATGCCTTGGGTTGTGACAGAAATCCAACTTGAACAAAAAAAATAGTTTATTGGAAGGATCCTGGGGTAGTTCCTCAGAGGATGAAAAGGAGAATGAACAGCTGAGGTTTCCTGTGGCAGACCTGGAGCTGATTGTGGTGACTCCAGAGATTAGAACCTGGACTGACTAAGTCCTGCACTTCAGTTTTGCTCTTTCCTTGGTGAACTGGTTCCATTCTTTTCCAGAAAAAGATGGCCTTCCTCAGTAGGAAAGATGGCCATAGCTCCCTCCACAATAGCATTTTAAAAAATCTATTTGTTTGAAAAATTCTGAAGATTCTGACTGACCCAATTTTGGTCACCTTCCATCCGTCAACCAGTCATTGTGGCCAAGGGGATGGAGTGCTACCTCTAGCCCAGTCTGAAGTCTGCAGATTCTACCAATTGGGGAAGTAGCACAGATAGGGCCACTGGGAGGTTACTTTGAGCCAAGCTGGCTCTCCATTGGTGACTGAGAACAGAGTCTAGGAGGATAATGAAAAATGACCACTAATTGCACCATCCTCAAATTAAGAGTTTTGAATGAGCATTTTTGCTGGGTTTGTCCGTTTGCATATATATGCATATTAACGTACAATATTGTCATATAGCCACTCTAAAAAATACATGGTTTTGATTTCTATTTGAAGAAAGAGGCCAAAAAAACACAAAAACAATGCTCATCTCTTGGGAACCCTAGCCCTACATAAAGGGCTGTTTCTGTTCCTGATATCAATTACTATCAAAGCACCACTTTAAATATCTACAAAGTGGGCTCTATCTACTTGCTTTTCTGGTACAAGGTCTGATTCAAGTACAGGCCTGCATTTCCTTTCACCTGCTTGTTCAGAAACACAGAGAATGTCTCTGTGGACCAGGCACTGTCCCAGGCACTGTCCCAGGCTCTGCAAAATTCATAGCAGACAAACAAACCAAAACCCCCTGCCTTTTTGGAATAAGTAAAACATTGTGGATAAAGAAAAAACAATTTCAGGATAGTAATAAGTAGGAAGATGAACCAAGAGATCAACATGGCATTTTAAACTTCATTATTCTAATTCTTTAAAGTCACCATATCTTTAAAAAAAAAATTTTTTTTTAATTGATTTCAGAGAGGAAGGAAAAGGGAGATAGAAACATCAATGATGAGAGAGTATCATTGTTTGGCTGCCTCCTGCATGCCCCCTACTGGGGATCGAGTCTTCAATCCAAGCATGTGCCCTTGATTGGAATAGAAACTGGGACCTTCCAGTCTGCAGTCCAATGCTCTATCCACTGAGCCAAACCAGCTAGGGCTAAAGTCACCATATCTTATGAAAACTCATAGTAAGTAAAATACTTAAGAGTAGCCAAGTAAGCCTCAGCAAGAAAACAGGATTTTTAGCAAAATGAGACCTTAATAATTATTTCTTAAAATGATGTAACAAAATATCTTAATAATAAAGACCTCTGCTTATCAATACTTCCAATAAATGTTTAGGTTTTGCTAAATAATTTCCTCCCCTCAAACAAAGGGACCTTAATAATATTAGCTGATGCCATCATTGAGGGGCCTTTATTTGGTGGTATCATGATCATATATAAGCATAGTTCCATCTTCACAGGACACAGGCATCCTATATGATAAAAGGCTAATATGCAAATCAACCAAACTGCAGAATGACCAATTGCTATGATGCACACTGACCACCAGTGGCAAGCACTTAATGCAGGAGCACTGCTCAGCCAGAGGCCAGGCTCACAGCTGGGAGCACAGAGATGGTGGCAGGAGCCTCTCCCACCTCCATGGCAGCACTAAGGATGTCCGACTGATGGTTTAGGGGAGCGGGCGTAAGCCATCAGTCAGACATCCCCAAGGACTCCCCAACTGTAAGAAAGCACAGGCTGGGCTGAGTGATACCATCCCCCCACCCCCCAGCCCTGAGTGCATGAATTTCATGCACCAGGCCTCTAGCTATAAATAAAAGGAAAGTTTTCATTTTTATAAAAATATTTATCTTACAGTTTATTCTCATTTGGAACTTTCTGCTTTTAACTTTTTTCTTTCTTCTGTGCTTCCTCGTCTTTATTCTTACATTCTTGTATTTTCAGTTTGTATTTTTGTAAGATTTAAAGTCTACGAATTTACCTCTGAGGAAAACCCTGGCAGAGGCACATCAGTGATCTTATGTTATAAATATTCTATAATTGTTTTACATTTCCTCCGCGGCTCCACAGTTATGAAGCTGGGTGCTTTTTTACTTCTAAGTAGTTGAATATATGTCATTAATTTGGGATGTGGTCAGAAAAACGTGCCTTTTAATACTCTTTGAGGAATTTACTGCGCGTTTGTGTTTTTGGTAACTTAGTGTATGATCCTTTTTCTTAACTGCTCATGCATACTTTAAAATGTAATTATTCTATGTTCATGGAGGCACAAAGTTTAAAATATATTTCTACAGACCCAACCTTATTACTTATGATTGTCCACTTCATCTAGCAAAGTGAAAGCAGGATGACAAAGCCTTGTACAACTTTTCTGTACATATCTTCTGTATTCATAAGTTTTGTTTACATTTTACTATTACACATTTACAATATAAAGAATTTAACTATGACATATTCCTTTGCCAAATGTGGAACATTTGTTACATAAAAGTGTATATATGGAATTTAAGAAACTGAACTACCAAGCATAATAGAGACAGACTCAGAGAGCAGGCTGACAGCTCTAGTGTGTGTGTGTGTGTGGGGGGGGATAGTTGGGGGAAGTGGAGGGAGAGGTTGAGCAAAAAAGAAGAAAAAGAGAACTCATGGACAGATAACAGTGGTGATTGTGGGGTAGAAGGGAGTGGGGGTAGGGGAGGTGGAGGAGGGCATATAGAGGATAAATGCTGAAGGAAAAAATTAAAAAGTGTATTTAATATAATTATTTAGATGTATCATTTTGTTTCCATTCTTACATCTGATCCTTTCTAGCTGTGATTTCCTCATCCTTGTTCTAATTATTTCTCATTTTCTAGGCAAATATCTTTAATTACCATATTGAGGGGGGTATCGGATATCAGGATTTCAAAATCTTTGCCCACATTTGAATATTTTCTATTTCTTTCCAAACTAGGTGGGCTAACAAAGCATATCAGAGACTCCAAACTTCACATCTCTCTGGAAATTCCAACATGTTCCTGACCCCAAAGAATTTCTGCTGTAGGTTAATGCTGTGTGACTAGCTGGTTCATACCTATCAGTTGTATTCTCAGGTGACCTTAGAACAGGTAAGGTTTGAGGCCCAGTCTTGTAGAATTCAGTGTTGTTGACAAGACTGAGCCTGCATCTTGGGTCTCCACCGGTCACCTGACTTTCTATTCTGAGGTCCCCGCTGGAGCCTGGGCCAGGGCCATCCCTGTGGCCAGTGCTGGTCGGCACTGGGGTTGGCAGCCCCTCCAGAGCCACATGCGGTGGGGAGAGGGGGTTCTCCAAACAAACAGCAGCGCTGTTACTAGAAGGTGGGGGCAGGGATGCCAGGCAGCCAGAGACCACACGTGTCCACCACAAGCAGGCTGATGGGAAAGGGATTTCACTAAACCGAATGGAATGTCTATGGGATTCCCAACAAGACTTTGTAGATTATGTGACTTAACCCTGAGGGACTGGACTGAGGTCATTTCTGGACCTTGTGCATTTCTTTTGCTAATGTACACAGGTCTGTTTACTCCGGGTGGATATCTATCAGTTGTACAGAATGTAAATGTTATATTTTTTTCCAAACAAAACTGCATAGCTTTGAGCTACAGAAGATTATATTCACTTATATATCCACGTTCTCACAGGAAGCAGACTTATTTCTCAGCACAGGCCAGTGTGGGGGATTCTGGCTTTGGCGTTCATTTAACATCTCTGATGTGTCTTCTTCTCATCAGAAATTGTTTAAAATACATTTATTTCTTGAAACAAATGTTCCTTATTGTGAGAATAAGAAAATCTCTCATCAGAAGAAGACACATCAGGCATTTTCTTATTTTCACAATAAGGAACATTTGTTTCAAGTAAATAAATGTATTTTAAATAATTTCTTAGATGCATATGCACATCTTGTGCAGACTGAGCTCAGAATTAACCAGAAGAGAAGGAGTATTTACTGCTAGGGACTGTGGGGCTAACTGGAGGGGAAAATGCTTTCAAGCTCAGGCAGTTACTGCAAAGATGATCCCCACAGTTGTCTCATGCTTGCTATTTCAAAAACAACACTAAAATAACATTGAAATACCTACAGGAAAATTGTACAATAACAAGTAAGTTTTTTTTTAAAAAAAGTATTAAACAATTATCAATGGCAACAAAACTTTAACTAAAATCATAAATAATAGCCACTAAAAAAAATAAGTTCAACTAAAACAAATACGTTCAAACAGAACCCACTGTAGGCCGAGATGTGGTTGACTGCTGCACATTTTCTGCTCTGTGGGCTGACCTTGTGAGTGCGAACCTCCCAGCGAGGGCACCTGAGCCATCCGAGGGAACAGAGACCAAAGCCAAAGTCCATACGGAGTTTTGGCGCCTTACACTCAGAAAGTCCTGGACAGCAAGCCAACTGGATTCCCTAAATCCTTCCCAACGTGTTGCTGACAAGTACATCTTTCCCACCCTACACTACACAGGTGTTCCTATTTTTAAATCAAGGGCAGGCCTGCATTTTTACCCCTAACAAATGCTTTGGTTCTTCATTTCAGCCCACTGCTCTCTGGAATCTGCATTTAAGTGCCTTTCCTTTATCTCCAAATTTGTGGCAATTGATAAATGTTACTTTCGTATTCTCCTCCAAATTTCTGATAAAAATAATTAGGACACTTTTAAAATTGCAGTTTTAATATGACATATACATCTGTAAGTCTAAGAAAATGTCCGCTTTTTTCAATGTTTATAGAGCAAGAAAACACTCTATCACCCTGTTTCCTGCTGTTTGGGAGGGTGGAACTTTCTGCTAAGCTGATGGTAGGGGGGCCAGATAACAGCACACCCCTGAGGACAGGGTCAAGGCTGAGGGTTTTACAAAGGGACTCCTTGGCAGGTCAGGCCTGTCTAAAACTATGAAGAAAGGCAGAAGAGGCAAAAGAAGATAAAGAGGTCCTGGCAAAGTCCCCAACAAGAAGGCTTCCTCCTCCAATTTGAGCCTTTTGTTGTTGCTAATGTTTTTCTTTTCAGCTATACTCTATATAATAAAAGCCTCATACACAAATTGACCAGATGGTGGAATGACAATAAGAATGACTGGTCGCTATGACAGGCACTGACCAGCAGGCAGCAGACACTCAACACAGGAGCTACCCCTGCGGTCAGTGCACCACAGGGGGAGTTCTGCTCAGCCAGAAGCCAGGCTCACGGCTGGCGAGCGGAGCAGAGGCAGCACTAAGGAGCAGGAGCAGGCAGGTGGACACCCCCTGGAGGGGTCCTGGACTGCCAGAGGGTGCAGGCCGGGCTGAGGGACCTCGTGCCTCAGCCTGGGCCTCTAGGAATAATATAAAAAACAGGGGGGAAATATTTACTTTGTAACATCATGGCAAAAAAATACAACTATAGCCAAAGCTTGGCTCCTTTAGAACTAAGACAGGCACAGGCTTTCCATGAAGAGAGGCAGCATGGCTGATCCTACCTCCATGCTGGGGGAGGAGTGAGCACGCCCATCAGGGCCTTGTGAGGCAAGAGGGAAGATCAGGAAGAACATCCCAGAAGTGTTATCAATATACAAACATCCATCTTAGCCGTAAAAAAAACCCCTAAAGTTGAAAAGTCGGCATTTCCAAACATTTCATTTTACTCAGATCTAATTAGCAGGTTAACAATTAGTCTGTATGAGGGCTAAAAAAAAAATATTAATACTTTCCCTCCCATCTTATAAGTTCATCTGGCTGGGCTAATAATCAAGTGAAGAGAAACAGATTAAAGGAGAAAAATCAAAGTTTTAATACACGTGCATTGAAAATTCACATAGGCATGAAGATTCCATAAAGATTTCAAAGACAGTGAGGCAACATTGGGTATATAAAATATTTTTGGACAAAGGAAAAAAGGGAAGAACTGGATCTTAGATTTCAGAGGAGACAAAGGGCAATCTGCAGGTAGCTGAGGAAGTGGGGAACAGACATGGCAGAAAAATCCTTGCTAGACCACACAGAAACAGCGGGACACAGGGCATCCAGCTAACAGGCACCTGCCTGAATCCTTCTTGTTTACCATATCAATTCAAGGTAGGCTATGGGAACAACCCAAGGTCTTCCTGAAGCAGGTTTCTCTGTTTGAATCTCTGAGGCAGGAGGAAGGAGGATGGGGAGGGCCAAAGGCTCCCTGAGTCTTATTTCTTAATAAGCAGCTTAAAATCAATTTCTTAAAAGAGCAATTTCAGGGTAGCAGCATTTTGGTTCCCTGCATCTGCAACCAAAATTCTTGAAAAAAATTACTAATGAAAAAAAAAAAAGACACACAATCTGAAGACCAATCTGATTTTGCTTTATTGAATATTTTCCCCCATACCCAATATTTACAGATGTAAATAAGTGGAATTTATGACTATCATATAAACATTTAAAAAAGTTAATCTAAAACACTCTTAACGGAAATAAATTCATGTGTGTTAATACAATAACTAATTCAAATTTTTAGCCAATATCCATCATGCTTCATTTCATAAAAATTCTATTTTCAAGGAGAGATAAATCTGAGAAAATATAAAAAAATTCAGAAAAATATTTCCGTATCTAGTCACAATCTTCCAGTTTTTCTGTAAAAGAAATCAATAACAATTATAGACATATGGGCTACTGTGAATTAAATAAAAAATTTTCTTAATTGCATAATTACTTTCTTTAATGCCATATTTAACTTTTAGATTAGAAAACTTTATGCATCTTTTATCATATTTTCATAATAGGCTAATATCTTTTGTTGTTTAAAAGGAAATACATACCCAAACTTAAAACCACCACCTAAGTATTACCTTCAAAATGGCTACAAGGCATATATGAGGCTACCTTGACTCTCCATTATGATGGTCCATAGGAGGGAACAAGATGGACAACAAAATGAGGGAGTCTCCTAACCAGTCTTCATGCTGCGTGCTCTAGAAGCCAGCTGCTTTCACAGACATGAAGAGGACATCAGAAATAAAGCATCCACCTCTGCATGTCTGAGAGATGCCAGGGATATGTGGACTAATGAACCTAACTTAATAGTATTCTCAGAATAGAACTCCAAACACTTTGGTGTGGAGATCAGTGAGAAAGGAGGAGGACATTATTTTCTCTATCCGCACAAATTTATGTTTCTCTCTCTGGTTCAGGAGAGCTAGCTTTACTACCCATTCATGGGAGGCAGGAATACAGTATTTCTTATCTTTAAAAAGTATGGCTGTGTTATTACAGCATTTAATTCCTTCCTACGCATTTTTGAATAATTTCAAAATTGCCAAAGACAAAATAAATCAGTATGTCACAGTGACAGCAACTTCTATAGCATTAAAAACCCTAAAAACTCACTTAGCAGTGTTTAATGGTATTCTTTGTTGCTACACTAACATGCTGAAGAAGCATATAAGCACAACTTAGAAAATCATAGTGAATAAATATTGTTTATTATCCACAATGTAAAAACATCCAGTTGCCAAAAAAATCCTTGTAATGGTGGTTGTGCTGAATATTTTATTGTGTGTTTTTTTAAGTAAAAATTTACCTTATAGACAATTCGTAGGTTTCCTGTTCAACAAAGTTATTTTTTCAAGTAATATAAAGGCAAATTTCAGAATGTTATGTATGGGTCACCAGAGTCCAAATCACTGGAGACCAAATTGATGACGCTTAAAGGGCCATTTTAAAATGACAGAAATTACCCCTATTGGTGAAAAGTCTAAATAGCTAATAAAAATATAATAGAAATGAGGGTAAAAATTAGAACACAGGGTGTTTTTGCAATTAAACCATGGCAGAGAACCCTCATGTAGTGACTACTCAATGTTAATAAATGTAAGCATCTGTTTTAGAGAAATCAGACAATACACATGCTTACTATGTCTCCATTAAATGCAAATATACTGTGGATTTAATTTTTTTTAAGTCCACATTTTGTTCTGGTATTTGCCATTCACCAAAACACAACACAATGATGGCCACTGATATTTAGGCAACAGAATATTATGGTCGGGGGCACATGCTAGCTTTCTCAAAATGCAGGGCTGACTTACCTTGTGATCAATAATTGATCATCTTTCGAAGGGCATCATAGCATTTCCATTTGTCTGGGATATAGAATGGCTCAAAAATGTGAGGAAAGGGTGTGTCATACCCACATACTCTGGATATAGGAGCCTCCAGGTTCAGAAAGCATTCTTCCTGCAGATATGAATACGGGTGGTTAACTTCAAAAAGATATCTTTTTTTCATTTACAGAAATGAAACATTCCAACTTAAAATACAATTGCATTCAAGGGCATTAAAATAAATCTATTGTAACGTGACAATAGATAGTTGTCACATTAGTTAAAAAAAGGTCACAAACAGCATGTTTGCCATGATCCCAGTTTTACTTAAAATGTTTTCATGTATGTATATGCATTTCATGCCTACATACATATCTATTGCTCAAGCCAAACGTGGACTATACCAAACATGCTGTTCTACAAATACAAATGTAAGGCATGACAATCAGAACAATATGTTCACAGTAAACTCTGTAGCTTGAAATTAGTGATCATATGCTTTCTCATTTCCTGACTTTTTTAAGTTTTATATATAATAAACATAATATTATCATAATAAATGTTTATAATTATTCTATGCAGCCACACTAAACTTCCACCGGTTACTTGACTTTGTCCCAGTCTCTCACTAGCGGGCTTCTGTAGATCCCTTGACACTTGGCCACTGATCTCCTAGGATCATTGCTCTTTGCCTGACTAATGAGCAAATATTCTCAGGTATCACTTAAGGAGCCGTCTCTGCTGGGAAGTCTTTCTGACACCACCCCAGCCCTGCACCACCACCAGCAAAGGAAGGACTTCTGCCCTGGACTACAGCACTGCACTCAGCACAGTCAACGGCAGCTGCCTGTCTGTCTCCTCGGAGAGACCATGGACTCTGTGAGGCTAGCAGCACTGGTGAAAAACTATAGAGTCTCAGCTATAGAAAAATCCTGTAGTAAATTATCTTCAGGGGGAAAAAAACATGTTATAACAGTGACAAATTCAAATTTAAAAACAGAATTTTTAGAGCATTAAAAAAAGTCTAAAAGAGATATATATGATTAAACTATTCTTAGGAATATATTAATTTTCTCATTCACAGCTATTACCTGAAATAAAACCTTTGGGTTTTGTTTTATATATATATATATATATATATATATATATATATATATATATACATACACACACACACACACACACACACACACACACACACACTTGATTTTTACATTGCTTTCCTTCACAACGGATTTGCGGAGATCCACATTTTCTTACATATTTTGCTAACTGTATTTTCACATTAAATTCGAGGGGAAATTTTACATGAAAGAATCCTGATGCTTGATGCATAATCCCTACCCTCTGTGCATATTTCTTCTGGTGACAAGTATTATATATCAGAGCAGAAAGGCCACAGAAACAGAGCAAATTCGATCCAAAGAGCACCAATTGGCCATTTGTATGCCTCCACTGCTTCCAGTAAGCACGGCGACTTACAGTATCCAGCACTAAATAAGTGTTAGCTTCTCCTAGCAACAGGAAATCTCAGTATCAACTTGAGAACCTTACATACGTATGATTTATAGAGTCACCTAAGAAATTCTACTACTAATAAGCTTAAAAAAAAATGACAGATTGAGTGGATTGCTTCTTGATTTCGACAAGTAATTTTAAAAGGATTTAAATTGTCAATTTGGGATTAACTCAGTTTTATTATACATTAGTTGACATGGGCTGATTTTCCATTTTCCCTGAATACTGCACTTTTCATACACAAACTATCCATAAATACTGCAAAATACAGAAAATCAAGGGACTAGTCCTGGGAAGCTGGCATATAACAAAATAATCTGTATTTGTGAAAATCACTCCTTTTAGCAAAAGGACTAAAATCATCAGACCAAAAGTTTTTCAAATAGCAATGCTTCTAATTCCCCAAGAATGAGAATCACTTTTTATAAGAATGCATCTATGGTTACGTGGGCGTAGAAAAAGGTCCGCAAGGTCATACTTCAACTATAAACAGTGTTTACCCTTTGACACTGGGAATGGCAGGAGGTGAGAAAGGACTTCACTTCATACTTTGAAAGTATTGTTGGAGATTTTATGACACAGTATTATTTTTGTAATTAAAAGGACTAAAATAAAGGGAAAGAGTAAAGTGATGAGTTAGCTTTTATGTGAATAATAGTTCCTATTTTATATAATTTACAAACACAAATTTGTTATTTTATATACAGCACTTCCTTAATTTGAAAACAATTACTGTAAATTATATGGAATTAAATGATTATAACATATTATATAGAAGCACGTAAAAATTATAGAAGATAATTCAAGGACATGGAAGACTGTGATTAATTTTATAAGGCTATTCCCCTGAACAAACCAAAAGTTTAAAATTTTAACACTTTGCTATAACTAAATTGTGTTAAAGAGATTTAAATGTTTTCTTCCACGGACTTCTATTAAACTTCCTTTAAAGCAATTGGAAATAAGATGTTTGGTCAGCAGCTGTACAGTTACTTCCCAGTGAACCGGTGCGTGTACAAATGATTTATGTGTGTGTAGTCTTTCTTTGTTCTGCATTGGTTTTGTCTTCATACAGAAGCTGTACACACAGGAAAACACCCACACTCACACACTCTTAGAAAAGTATTGAATCTCATTGGCGGATTTGTAGATCAATGTACCCGGTTAATCCTCCTCAAAGTAACTCTCTCTTTTATATACCACGGTATGACACCATAACTATAGAAACCATGTGCTCTATAGTTTCCAAACAACCCAGATTAATTGTTCTTCTTTTCCATTAATCATATTCTTCTTTGTATTCCATAACACACTCATATTTTAAAAACTACATTGATGAGTTTTGATTCAGAAATAGTAATCCATAGAAAACTGGGAAGAAATAATTACCTAGCTCACCAGTTCTTGTGAGGATTACAGGTGTATCCTGCACAGGAGTTAAGATGGGGATTATCAGTTGCTGGCTCTCTCCCAGGGGAGCTTGACATGGAAAACACTGACAGATGTGACGGTGAGGTTCCAAAGCAGATCACAGTGGAACATGTAACCAGGGGCAACAGGAGAGAACCCAGAGGAACTTCTCTCCAGCCACTTGTGGTTCAAAGTTTCACCTGATTCTGGTTAAAAGGACTGAAAGTGAACCCTAAGCCAGTTAGGTAGTAACACCTACATATATTTTGTTGTGCTGTGTGCTTTTGCATAAATAATTAGGTATTTAATGAAAAAGCAGATATTCCTTCCAAAAGCCCCTTGCATGGCATTTTATGTATGGTATTTGAATTATGAGAATTTTCTTATAAGAATAGTGACCAGTACACTTTATGACATAATAGGCATGGTGCTAAATGAGTTCTGTTTTAACCTATTTAATCATTTTGTAAATCCTTGAGGTCGGTTCTAAATTTCCTTTCACAGATAAGGAAACCAAGGTGATGGAACTTGCCCAAGGTCAAGTAGCTCCATACTTAGCCAAGTAAGATTCCAACCAAGCCCATGTTCTTAGTCACTCTTCTATAGTTCTGAAGCACTACTGTTGAGAATAGCAATAGTAAGAAAAATAAAACAGGAATAAATATAAGAACAGTGACATGTAAGGCAGAATGGGATTAAGGCTTTGCAAGAGAACCTCGAGAGGCATAATGGGTTAAGTAAAGACACTGAAAACATACTTCAGCATGAAGGAAAGACCTGAGAGCAACAAGCTGATGGGCCTGCTATCAGAAACCTCCTAGGCCAGTGATCGGCAAAACTCTTTGGTCAACAGAGCCATATATCAACAGTACAACGATTGAAATTTCTTTTGAGAGCCAAATTTTTTAAACTTAGACTTCTTCTAACGTCAGTTCTTCAAAATAGACTCGCCCAGGCCGTGGTATTTTGTGCAAGAGCCACACTCAAGGGGCCAAAGAGCTGCATGTGGCTCGCGAGCAGCAGTTTGCCGACCATAGGCCATCCTAAATGATTCCAAGAAGCACATCTCAAACTGTTTACACATCAGCCATCTGGCTTGCTGTGCATATTATAACCAGGAAAGGAAGAAGACAATGTGGAAGAACAATTTCAAGTCATAAAAATAATAGACTTAGGCAAAATCAATTCTTTATTGGCCCATTTTCTGTAACAAAACAAATGTATTAGTATCTCACTGAAATCGAAAAGGACAGGGATCCTATAAAGTAAAAATAAAATATGATCCATTATTGTTTTAAGATAAATATCACAGATAGGTTTTAAAAAATTAATTGTATTGCAATTATTTCTGTTTTGGTGAATATAATGTAGGTTATACGTATATGTATGTGCATGTAAAGGCACCCATATGAGGGCTTCTGTGGGATCACTCAGGATCACTCAGCACTGAACCCCATCTCCCATGGAAGTTTGAAGTACATCAACCCTAAATTCTCCTGTCACCACGTCACAGGAGTTACATCACTGAAATCAGTCTCAGGCATTCCACACTGTGGCTTCAGTCACTCTCAACAAATCTTTTTGTTTTTATGGCAGGGCTGATAATATAATTGATACAGCATGGGATTTGGAATTCTGTCTGAAGGGAATCTATGCTCTACTGTGATTTAACCTCTCCTAGCCTCAGATTACTCAACAGCAAAATAGAAGTATTAAGAATTCTGCTATAGTATCTTCCTACTGTTTTGTGACACTATTGTCCCCTTGCCTGTTTGCTCCCCTAGATTGTGAAGTAGCCTATGAGAAGTTCCTAGTTGCATGCTTGACACATCACAGTGACTCAATAACTGTGAGGTCTTGGTTTTTCTCTTAAGATTTTCCAAGTTATAGCAAACACAAGGTATCTGAGATGATAGAACAAGTCATCATTAAAGACAAGACTCTGGTACACAGAAGAATCAACGGTGAGAAGTAATGTCCCTTATAAGCACAGATCCTGAACAGCTACCATTTATTGGACACTTACTAAGCCTTTTAAAAATGTAAAGAAATACCAAAACTAAGTTTCAGTGCTGTATGAGTAAGGAGGGTGGTAACCACTGAGAGAGAGTCTGTGGGGCTGCTCTCAGGCCCCGTGCTGCCTCCTGGTGGGGAGCAGGGACCTAGACATTAATTGCCAGTTCCTGAGACTATAGTTAAGATCTATGGAAACGGTTTTAAAATTTCCTCTAAAAAGAACATAATTTCTAAGTAGTGCTACTATAGAAAAATAGCCTCTCGGTAAGCTACTGGAAGGTTACAAGTAAAAGTAGATAAAAGAATGTAATCAAGACATACATACTTCAAAAAATTGAATCAAAAATAAAGACCATACAATATTATTTATTTTAAAAGCAATCATTTCACTTTTGTTTGTTTGTTTTTAATTTGAGGCAATTCCAGATTCATATTTCTTTCTAAGAACAATTTTAGAATAATTTTTATTCAGGTCTTCAGTGACATAAAGTTGGAGATAGCCCACTTTGTAAGAATACATGCATATGATCTTAAATTGAAATTATGAAGTTTAAAGTGAGATAGAAAAATTTAGGTCTTTTATGTGTGTTTCTTCTTTCTTAAAGATGACATTGGCTGATGAAATCCCTTTCCCTGAAAAAATATTGAATGAATTTTTCTAAACATTTAATGGAAAGGCAGAAAAGCAGGACACTGTAATGAGAAACACATCACAAGTCAAAATAGACACTCACAGCCTATGAAATTACTGAGTAAATCAGGATTTTATGATCCTCCTTGGATCAACGAGAAATATCAGTCCACAACTTATTCTTAAAGTAATAACTCAAAAACTGATTTTTAAATTACTTTCAAACAAAAAGATCCAGGTTTTACCACATAATTGTTATTATGCCACCATAAACTCTGAGAATATATTTTTGTTTCCAAGAGGGGGATCTGGGAGGGTAAATTAAGTTGTAAATGTAATGAGCATTGAACAAGATATATAGATTATAAAGTGATTTCTTCTCTCGGAGAAAACATTAAGAGCTTTTAATTACTTGTGAAAGTACTGAGTTTAAAAATTAAATTCCAATACTGCTTGGTACTTGTCTATTATTAACAATAAAACAATAGAGACTTTGCTTCTAAATGTAATTAGATGTCCAGATGTCATAATGAGCACTCAAAGAGGTGAATTCTAAAACTATGAGAAAAACGAATATACCAAAAATATTTGATAGCTTTAAAGTTCATGAACTTAGAAACTTATTTTTTATTAAAAGTTGATTAGTCCTAATTATTTATGTAAGGTTAGACTTCCCCCAGCTTCCAAATATTATCAGAGAATATTTGTTTTAAATTGTTTTTAAATCTGTCATGAAAACTTCCCATAGCCTAAACATGAGTTGTAGCAGATACGAAAAAATGATTCTGGTGTCTTAAATCATACTTTCTCAGCGAAAGAGTCAAAGAAACCTGAAAGGCACTCTGTCAGCAATTCCAAACTACTTTCATTTACTGAATTAAGTAAATATAATTTTATTAATGTATTTTTCATTTAAGCTAATTATTTAAATATTATGTGTCATATTTTGAAAAAGCTTAAAACAAATTAGTTCATACCTTTCTCTGGAGCACAAACTTATGAAATTAATTCTTCAGACAGCAGAGTCCCAAATCTACCCCAAAACTAACAGAATGCTCCCAAACATTAGAACTATGTTTATTTTATTTTTCTAATATCACTCACATGAGCTTTCTTCAGCAAACACTTGCTGATATGAGATATCTCACTTTTAAAATACAAATGAACTTTTATAACCAAATAAAACAGTATATGACTAATATAATTCTATCCAGATTTGTAGAATACCTGTCAAGCCCAACTATTTCAGCAAAACTTCCATGTAAAATCATAATCTTGACTAAATTAAAAGCTGAGATCTCTATTACTCAGCTTCACTGGACTGTATTCAGTGCCTGCTGACTTTTTTTTAAAATCCATTTTTTTCCCTCTTCAATGCAAATTATTGACAAATTAGGTACAATTGTTGTTTTCTAAGGTTTTTTTCCAGTAATTAAAGAATGAAACTGAATTCTAAAATAGAATTTTCATTTAAATTCCAATTCCATTTTTAAAATGGAAGCTTATTTTCGAAGTTAGAAATACTACTTCTGATCTAAACAAGTTTCCCTGGATATAGTCTAGCTGTCTAAAACAAAGTTGGAATATGATATTAAAATATGTGTAGAAATGATTTGTGGTGCAAATTCAATCCTCATGTCAGAACACAAGCATCTTAATGTAGATTTATCTATGAATCTCAATATATCAACTGTTCAAATTGAAATAGAACAAATTTCAATATCAAAACTTAACATTAAAATTAGTAATTTACTATATAATATAGATTGCTTTCTTTTCAAAACTATAGCTTTATAAATTTCATCATTTTTAAAATCTGAAATAAATGAAAGCAAGTGACAAGTTTCTAGATATTATCTTACCTAAAGTCACAAAAATAACAGTGCTCATTATGGTCTAGGAATGATACTAAATGTTTTATAAATATTAATTCATTTTAATGTTCATAAAAACTAATTAGCAATCACAAAGGTAAAACCAGCACCCCATCCAAACCACTGTGGTTTTCCAGGTAAACCTATAAAAGCGTGGTTCTGCTTTCAAAGGTTCCCCTAGTTACAGCCTTGAGCTATGATCCAAAGCTGCCTCACAGTGAAAACAGTGTCTAAAATAACCATTTCTTCATTAAATCTTTCTACAACACATTTGTTTATTTGCTGCAATGAAGTCTCCAACAATGTTCTGAGGTTTTAAAAATCTGAAGTATAAAGTTGATTTTTTTTTTTTAGCTATACTATGTGCAAACTTGACATTTAAAATGTACCGTGGCTCCATTGCTTTTGTTAAAATAATTTATATTCAATATAGTAGGGAAAAAAACGGCAATGCTCTCAAATTTCCACAGACCCTGAAGCTTCTTAACTTTTACCGTTCCAAGTCTTCCTATAGAAACAGCATGAAAGGCAGCAAAGCTCAAAAGTGAAATTGCTTTCGAATGTGGATGCATAACGATAAACATAGCCACTTGCAGCCTTGAGTCATCGCATGAACAAATCGCTCTCTGTAAGGTAGGATTTTTTCTTGGCTTGGCACCAGGAAATTCAAAATACTCAGGCAGAGCAGCATTTGAGGATCCTACAAAGCATTCACTTTTTCTGCTTGTTTTTTTCCACGAAATTCTTCATTTAGCATTCCAACACCACTACATGGTGCTCGGAAGGCAGAAATGAATCCTGGCTAAAGCAACCTGACGGTTCCTTTGTCTCATGACATGGAAAGTATGTTCTCTTAGAATTTGGGAACTGAACCTGCACTAAACATTTCTGTTAGGAGTTGTCAGTCTCCCAATTTTGCAACCCGTTTTTAAGTTTCAAAACTAATTATAAAACGAAACTACTAGAATAATGATTTCCCCCTATTGGGCACCATCTTTCTAAAAAGTTTGAAAAGCTGAATTGAAAACATAATGCTAAAATATTTTCTATTTTAAAAATAATGTTTTTGTTGTAATATAGGTTTTTATTGCTTTTCCTTCTATTTAAAAATGTTTGATTTCTAGTTTGTCTTTTAATTTATGTTTAAAAGAATTCTTGTTAAATAAGTTAAGAAAAAGGGGGAAATCAACTTAATGCCAAAGAGATGTGTCAATTTTTTTTTCTGATATTAAGCATATTTTTTAAAGTTAATCTTGGGTATCATAGCAACACAGACTTCAAGCTTGCTTTTGCTGAGTGAATAAATCATATTATTTTCAGAAATTTAATTTGGTCACTGGATCACTGCAATTTTACTAGGAAAAGCACAGCAGAAATAAATGTACTAGGCTATCATCAATAATTACGGAGATGTGGTCAAAACCCGTTAATTGAATCCCAGTAGTAGTTGCACTTCCAAAGTTTAATAATGGAACAAATTAACAATGCAAACAAGTTTCTGGCAGCAACCTGATATGAGTAAGGAAAGGCTTATAAATGCTCTCATTATTTATATGAGGATGGCGTTCGCTAACATAATGAATTTGACCTATTAAGTCTTGCAATTGTAATTACTGTCTGTATCAAATTAAAATAAAATGCAGAATCCCAAGTAAAATTTCCTCTTTACTATATTTATATATCTATGTTTCTACTTGCAAAGGTGGTTAACATTTCTTACAAAGAATTTGTTCAGATTGAATGTCAATGCATTTGCATACATATATTTTCATATTAGAATTTCAAGAATGGAGAGATATTTCAGAATTAGTGGGTTAAATATAGATGCCTCTCTTTTTGCTCCCAATATTGGGTAAACTGTGTGCTAATTAGAACCCAAGTCTTCACTTATTGAATGTTATGTATGGTCAAATTTCTATTAAGTCTGATAAAACCACAGATATATTTGCAAAGGGTGATTAGGGAGTGGACCTAGCTCAGGGTACTTTTATAGTTAAGTGTACTATTTATTGCCTAAAGGTACTATTTATTAATAAATTTAGATAAACTAAACTTATAGCTCATCTAAAATGGTAATGTTTACATAATTTATTTAGACAGACCAGAGCACTGATGTGCTATTCTTTTATTTACTTATTTGAGTCTGAACTATATCAATTCAATCAGCTCCCACAATTAGGAATCAGAAGCTAACACACACAGCACTGACTCTCTGAAAGAGATTGCAGGAATTTCCCTATGTGTCATATAACACACACTATGATGTGCATCACACACATGGACATAAACAAGCAATTCTGTGTTCAATCTACATATTCTGGCGAATATCCACGTAGCCTACAGGAAAAGAAATGTTTGTCCATATGCCTATGGGTTCAGAAAAAGGAGTATGGACATGCATACAAGAGAACAGAAAAGCCAGACATTCACTAAACAGTAACCAAGAAGATGCTCTTATTTAGTGATAAACAAGTGTAATTATTTGTATAGTCTCAATCCTTTCAACAACTCTGTGGTGGCACAAGTGAGGCGCTGAGTCTGGCCAAGTTTAAGGTGCTCCCAGTTTTGTTGGTATTTAAACCAGCTATCCTAGTTAATCTCTAGTGTATTATATTTAAGATGAAATAGTGGACCAAAGAGTCTTTCTTGAATACACGATAATATTTGTATTTAGCATTATCATTATATCTGTGAAAGAAAAACTGTTTGAACTGTCTTTATATTTGTCAGGTCCAATCAAGACTTTAAAAAACTTTAACGAAAAGCTTTAAAAGCCTTTGCTACATCGCTGGTTAAGCTGTATGCCTTGTACGCTAGACTGGAAATAACTTATAGGCTATAAAAAATAAGGGGTGGGCTAAATTTGGGCCATGGCCAGAATTTGCTAGCCCTTGCCTTTCAGTAATCATATAAAAGTATGAGTTACTCCTTTTTTAGAAGGCATGGACTAGAATTAAGGTGAAAGTAACACAACTTTAAATATATTTCTAGAATTCTTTCTCTTGTTTCACGAGAGCCATGGAGCTCTCCCTTTCTCTGCTGTGTAGGTTTCCAGGAGGCACATGGGCAAAAACAAAAAACAAAAACAAACAAACAAACAAACAAAAAAGCTATAAACAGTTTAGTACCTCTTTCTTGGGGTGGGGCAGAGGAGAAATGGGTCTTTTAAATTAGGATTACAGTAGGTTAGACTCGGATTTACGTTTGCTCCTTTTAGGCACTGGCTGGGAAGAAAATGTGCAAATGAGGGGGAGGGTGGACATGAGTGGACTTGTTTTTGTTTTATTACTAGCAGCTTGCTGGAGTGCAGGGCGTGAGCTGTCACTTTGAGTCCTGAAGCAGTGAAGTCTCAGGAAAACTGGTGTTCAACCAATGGTGGGCTCTAAGTTTAAATAAAAGAATCAAAGTGTGCCGAAGCCGGTTTGGCTCAGTAGTAGAGCGTCGGTCTGAGGACTGAAAGGTCCCAGGTTTGATTTCGGTCAAGGGCATGTACATTGGTTGCGGGCACATCCCCAATAAGGGGTGTGTAAGAGGCAGCTGGTTGATGTTTCTCTCTCATTGACGTTTCTATCTCTCTCCCTTCCTCTCTGTAAAAAATCAATAAAATATATCTTAAAAAAAAAAAATCAAAATGCTCCACTAGAAAATTTAATTTGCTCCCTTTCAATTATTTCCGTATCTATGATAGAAATTTCATGATCGTAGGCAGCAATATAATCTGATATGAATGTGACACCATAAAAAATATGATAGATTTTTTAATCTATTAAAATCTATAATTTTGATAGATTAAAAAAATATATTTTAAATGAACATAGGTTACAAATTTTATCCTAGCCTTAACTTAAATGGGAATATGAAACTCAATCCTCTTCTCCCAATAAATACTTATAGCTATTCCCATAGTTAACTCACTTTGTAGAATTCTAAAACCACAGAAGAAAATTTATGAAGTATTTCAATAAATGTCTCTTAAGAATAAAATTCTTTTTATGCAGTTAAAACAACAGACAACAGATAAGATATTGCAATTAAATTAATCTTAAATTAAGATGTATGTTTAAGTGCGGTATGGATTTCCCTGTCTCAGCCTCTGCTTGCCAGCTTCGATTAGTGGTTATTGGCAGTCTCCACAGCTGTGCTGGGGTGTTTATTAATAGCTGTGGGCTCTCACATTATAAGTGCATAGCTAGTTACACACATATAAGTGCGGTCGTGGCTGTGCGCACATGGGCCCTCCCCGTGGACGTAAACAGATGGGTCCCAGTTGTCAGGACAAGCATTTCAGTCATCCCTGGGAAAGTATTGCTTTTAAAAGTGCAATTAAAAAAAACATGTAATATAACTGGGTTATGATGCGTTAGAATTTCACCATTTTCAATTCCCTGTTCCCTAAATGAGCATGTATATATTTGACATACAAATCACCAACCCACAAGGATTTTCCTTGGGTTTCCTCAAATACTGATTATGTAGCAAATCTAATTAAATACATATGATTCACTTCAGCAGTAGGTGCTTCGGTTACCTCAGAATTGCCAAAAGGGATCTAAAGTGTCTACTAGTATTCTCCCTCCAAAACAATCATGCTGTGCGCCAAACTGATACCGTTCAACACAGCTGCAGAGCAAATGTGCAGTCTCGGTCCTGTAAACACAGTGTTCACACATCAAGCTGCCTGCGAGCAATTTCAACTACCGATGGCAGGTTTATATTACTGTTGTACAATTATTATACATGAGCATTAAGTCACTTAGCACATGTCTTTAATGCCACGACTTCCCTCTACCTCAGAACACTTGCTGAACTCTGAAACCCCAAATATTGATAAAAACATTTGAAAGGCATCTTGTTGAATTGGTTTTCAAGTCTATAGATCACATGAAAATAGTAAAGGTTGTTTGAGTGTTTGCAAACGTATTTATGAAATAATTAATATGCAATATATTTAACCTCATTCTTGAAGAGAATAAAATATATTGTGTTTATTATAAATGCTTTTATTTTCATTAAAGAAGGCAATTGTGCAAAACAAACCTATGGACAAATATGAGCTACAGAAATGGAACTACTTTTATTTCAGTAAATCAATTTCCATGGAAGGAAATTCTTTTCAGAGGGGCGTTCCAAACAGGGTGGGTTGCCGGATGCTTAAGGCCATGACCGCATTCCCTCGGAGGCTGTTAGATTACTATGGCAACTCCCCTTTCCCTATCAATAAGCAACAGCTCTGAGCACTAATATTCGGGCAAAGGTGACTTTTCTGTGGCAACAACAATACAAACTAGTTTCAAGACTAAAACATACCACTTTTGTGTAAAACAAACAATATGTTTGCTAACTGAATTATTTCACTAGAATTCAGCTATATAACAAATGTAAAATTAGTGAAACCAGTCATTGTATTCCAGTTTCAAAACAAGATAAAATGTGTGATGAAAGGAATCTAAGAATGTTACAGCCAGAGAGGGCTTTGTGTGTAGGTCCAGGCAGAAGAAGAAAATCTGTCTCCAGGGAGCAAATGACACATAAGAAGCAAAACTGACAAGAAAACAACATATACTTCCACGCAGCTCTTGGAGTTTCTTAAAAAAAACAACATTTTCAAAGGTTATATTTATCTGTGGTTGTTTCCAGATATCTAAGTATTCCTGTGCAGAGTAATAAAGAAATTTATTACATTTATTAACTTAAATACACTTCCCTCTTCTCCCCCTCTATCCCCCCATTTAGAAAGACTTTTTTTTTTTGCCAGCTTTGTCTTCACTGGCTCAGTATCAACAGGCAAATCTTTGAGTTGTATCTTAAGGTGTACAAAACCAACATTGCAAAGTGTCATATACATTGGTTTCACAGCCCACTGCTTTAGGGGTATAATACCTGAAACAGAGTAGGCATCAATAAGCAATTGCTGACCAGATAACTCAAGTTTTGACTTCTGTTCTGATTCACTCTGGGGCATTAATGAGCTTAGTCGCTGATGAGGCAAAAATCAGCAAGACAGAAAGTGGGGTGTGGAGATTTTTACCACTTAGCAATTACTGCACACTGTCTTATTCATCTACCAGACTCCACACTGTTACCATTGTGATCATGTCCCTCCCCTAGTTAGAAGTTTTTCTTGGCTCCCCAAAGCTGCTTCTTTACTTATACCTACTTCCCTCACAACCCAGTACAGACATGCACAGGCCTCCCTCCATTGCAAAGCTTACTTATTTTATAACATACTAAAGGCCCAGTGCATGAAATTCATACATGGAGAGGGAGGTGTCCCTCAGCCCAGGGATCCCTTGAGGACAGTCAGACAGTCCCCCTCACAATCCAGGACTGCTAGCTCCCAACCGCTTGTCTGCTTGCCTGATTGCCCCTAACCGCTTCTGCTTGCCAGCTTGATCAACCCCTAACCATTCCCCTGCCAGCCTGATTGATGCTTAACTGCTCCCCCGATGACCAAATTGGTCCTAACCACCCTCCCCTACTGGCCTGGTCACCCCTAACTGCCCTCCCCTACTGACCTGGTCGCCTCAAAGTGTCCTCCACTGGAGGCCTGGGTCCCCCCCAACCACCCTCCCTTGCAGGTCTGGTCCCCCACAACTGTCCTCCCCTACAGGCCTGGTCACCCCAAACTTCCCTCCTCTGCCAGCCCGATCACCTCTAACTGCCTTCCCCTGCAGGTCTGGTCGCCCCCAACTGCCCTCCCCTGCTGGCCTGATCACCCCCAACTGCCCTCCCCTGTGGGCCTTGTCCCTCCCAACTGACCTCCCTTGCAGGCCTGGTCCCTCCCTTGCAGGCCTAGTCCCTCCCAATTGCCCTCCCTTGCAGGCCTGATTCCCCCTAACTTCCCTCCCCTCCTGGCCATCCTGTGGTGGTCATCTTGTGTCCACATGGGGGCAGCCATCTTGTGTGTTGGAGTGACAGTCAATTTGCATATTACCTACTTATTATTGTATATAGGAAAGCCTCTCTTCTCAAACTCTGATTTTCCTATCCCCTGCTATCTTCACAGGTCCATGTTTCAAATACAGCTCAAATGCCCTTTTTAGGAAGCCTTCAGGACCTTAATTTTGATTTTTCAAAATTCATTTATTCAATCATTTGCCAATTAAATATTTCAGAGCCCATAATGTCCCTACCTCCACAGAGTTCTATATTACAGTGGGTGAAAGTCCTAGAAAGGACATCCACAAATGTTTGCAGAAGACATAATAGCAAGCTCTTAGTAGTATAGAGTTCTCAGGGAAAGTGTTAAAATAAGTAGAAACACATGGAGGCAGAAAAGAGCCTGATGTGATCTAGAGGTGGAGAGAAAGCCCTTGGACTTCAGCATAGACAGGAGGGGAGAGTGGACCACAAGGAGCAACAGAGCAATGAAAGGGAGAAGGAACAGCCATGTAGCCAAATGGCCAACAGACCAGCCTGACAGGGACACATGGTGTTCATATTTTATATATCTACTAGGGGGCTAGTGCACAACTTCATGCACCTTGAAAGAAACCGTGGGCCTCAAGGTTGCAGTAGGCACAGGGGCGCGTCTCGTCCCACCCTCTGTGCCCCCACCTTGCCCCTCCCTCATGGCCCCTGGTCTCCTCTGCTGGCAGTCCCACCAATGTGGAGCAATTGGGGCCAGCACTGGAAGTGGGTATGAGCAGTGGCTCCGGTGCCAGCTGTTGGTGTGAGTGGGACCAGCGCTAGCAGTGGGTGCAAGTGACGGCTTCAGTGCTGGCAGCAGGTGGGAGCGCCTGGCAGGACAGCAGTGTGTGGGAGCAAAGAATTTTCAGTAACCACCAGATGCTCACCCTGATGATAGAAACCTGTGCCCCATCTTGGTCTGGCATATCTGCTCAACTGCTCTACCATCCTGCCATCCACCATGTTCTGCATACACCCCCTAGTGGTCAGCACATGTCATAGTGACCATTTGATTGTTCCTGTTGTTTTGCAGTTCAGTCTATTTGCATATTAGCCTTTTACTATATTGGATATGTAATAAAGCAGATGAAAGAGTGCCTACTACAAATTATAAGATTATCCAGGTGAATCAGGCTCATTTACAGGAAATCCAATATATCTTTAGAGATGAATACCAGGGTTGATGAGGATCTCAGTGAGATAAGAAACAACATGGGGTTGAGGGTACTAAGTCACCAAGATGAGTGGATCACTTTTTTGTTTAATTTGGGGGAAATTATCATTGCATTCAGTAAAAAAATGTTTTAAGGATCAACACCGAAATGCCCATCTCTGAGCACATGAGAAAAATAAAAATAGGGGCTTTAAAATTGAAGTACTTTACTATAGTTTGTAATTAACTGGAATCCTTTATTGGCTAGAGTTCAAATGTGTTTCTTCTTCTAATAATCTATTTATTACCATATCCAGTGTCTTAATGATAATAACAATTTCCCATATATTCATATTACTGATTTCCTCTTCTTATTTCTTATCTCTGCATCTCTCTCAGGTATTTTTTTTTTTTAATGATTATGTATTTTAAGAAAAGGCTCAAAATTGAGTAGCCTAGCAACATGCACGAACATCCTATTTTTATAAATGGTATCTATTATTCCTTTGGTAAGGAGTAGGAATTCACTGCAGACTGAAACAGATTTTGATTTGCTTTATCTAGGGGCAATAGAGAAAAACCTCTTTCTCCCCTACCCCCAATATAGCAAATTCTGAGCTAGTCCCACAATAATTTCGTCACCCAGCAACTCAGGGTGACTGTCAGGGTAATCTAAAAATGAAGGCAAAATATAACTAGAAAATGTTCTAGATACCCAATTATACAAAGTGCAAATACTTTGTATAATTTTTTACAAATAAATGCTCTATTTGCTGAGCATTTATTCTAATACTAATTTATAAAATTTTGGATTGTTTGACAATTCTATCATTTAGAATCATTAATTGAAATCTCTACATACAGACTAATTTCTTAGAAAGTTGAAGTAAATTCTAATTAGTTATCTATTCATGCTGTGAAAAAAAATGTTTCTTTTGTGAAATAAAATATGACAAAACATCTCGAATTTTTTGGTTTTCAGACTCATGCTATACAGGAAAGTAGAGGATGTGGGTCCTTGCCTGACTCTGTTATCAGCAGGGTAAGTGACAGGACAGCATGGCTCTAGCTTCCATTCAATCATCCACACTGCCAGTGTGCATTGAGCAGCATGATAACAAAGGAAATCAAACTCCAGTCACTGAAAAAGTAAATGCCTCCTGGCTCCTGAGAGCAGATGTCATCGGAGCATACAATGTCTGGCACAGCAGTAAGTCTGAGGTTAACCTGAAAACTTCCAGTTTTCACTTATCTTCATATTTCTCAAGCTGGGAGAAAGGCAAGGGTTTAATAATCGTAGCCCTTCAGTACTGATAACAGAAGCCAGCAGATTTTGAACAAAAATAATTTTACTTCTGAATTCCTGACAAAGCTTGAACTCAGGTGGTTGTCAGCTGATCAATTTGATACACAAATGGAAAAAAAATGATTAAATATAGATAGTCACAAAACCAAAACAAAATAAACTCACAATAACAACACAGAAACTAAAAGAGAGTGAAACAAAGAAACAAAAGAAAGCCAAGGACCTTAAAAAGTCACAAAATGCTTTTTGTTTAAGGTTAATTATGAATAAATACTGAAAGGGGTAACTTCATAGTAATGAGATTAAAAAGTATATTAGACTTCCGATTAAGATGGACACATAGGTAAATGTGGTACTTGCCTCTTCCCACAACTATATACATCAAATACTTGATCCTTCCACAATCACATCAACATTACAACTCAAGGGCAGAACAACCATCATTCAAACTGCATGAAACTGAACTGAATGGAAGTCCTACAACTATAGAATTAAAGAAGCCACATAGAGACTAGAAGAAGGGGCAGAGACTTGGAAAAGGCTGGTCCCACACACACGTGTCGAAGATTTATTTTATTTTATTAATTTTTACAGAAAGGAGGAATAGGGAGAGAGAGTTAGAAACATTGATGAGAGAGAAACATTAATCACTGCCTCCTGCACACCTCCTATTGGGGATGTGCCAGCAACCAAGGTACATGGCCTTGACCGGAATTGAACCGGGGACCCTTGAGTCCGCAGGCCGAAGCTCTATCCACTGAGCCAAACCATTTAGGACCATGTTGAGGACTAAAATCAGGAGATCCTGGCTGTGGAGGTCCCTCCTGAGGAGCCAAGGGTATAAGCCCCATACCAGACCTCCAATTTCAAATACACCAACATTCACATTAAGGTAGTGCTAGAAAGAGACGTCCCCATAACTTCTGGTTATAAAAACCAGTGGAGATTGTGGCTGAGAGAGATGGAGGACTGCTGGAGTCCCAAGCAGTTCTTCTTAGAGAGCCCTCAGATAAACTTACTCAGATACACTCCATCTGAGCTCCAGCACTGGGGCAGCAGCTCAAAAGGCACCAGGGACATATGAGAAGGAACTGAAGTGCCTGGTATCAAGAACAGAACTAGAGGGGCAACTTTCTGCTAGATATAAATGCTGGCAGATGCCATTATTCCTTTTGTGAGAGCTCTGCCCCACAGAGCCAGTGGGAGGGTGGGGATGGGTATCTGAGTCTCCATCAACCTGGCTCACACTGTTCACCCCTCCCTAGTGATTCCCGAGACTACACCCCACCAACTTGCAAGCCCACCCAAGTTGTTTCCAATGGCTTTTCTATGTGAATAACCTATCTTGACTCATTCTTCAGACTTTCCTATAATCCTATATAATAAAAGTCTAATATGAAAATAGTCCAAATGGCAGAACAACTGATGGAATGACCAGTTGCTATGATACACATTGATACCACGGGGCAGATGCTCGATGCAGGAGCTGCCCCCAGCACACAGGCCCCAACTGGCAACAGCGGCAAGGCCAGTGAACTGATGACACCAGCCAGCCAAAGTGGGTACCAGCAACGCCCCCTTCCTCCACCCCAATCATTCTGCCAGTCACCTCGTAAAGGGAGGCAACTGATGGCAGCGGTGGGGGCAGGGCCAGCAAGCAGGCGGCACTAGGCCAGCCATGGCAGGTGCAAGTAGGGGCCCTGATCACCCTGCTAGTCACCCTACAGATTGGCCCTGATCATTGGCCAGGCCTAGGGATCCTATCCATGCACAAATTTTGTGCACTGGGACTCTAGTCTCAAATAAGCAACATCTGAACTCAGCAAGCCCCATACCTCTTGCTAAGTGGTCCCAGGCCCTGCACTAGGAGCCACTGGCTTTGGCTGGCAGCTTGGTCTTGCCTGGGCACTTCCAAGTCCAGCACAAGTAGCATCATCTACAGATAGTTCTGTAGCTCATGCTGGGTGGTGCAGAGCAGAACACGGGCAGTGGATGAACTTGGTCTACACCTCCCAAGAGGCCCAGTGGAGCACAAATGACAGAATGACAGAATGTTGAAGCACCAACACAAGTGACACACTCAAGGGGTGGAATCAGCAGGCACCAGAGCCCCGCTGAAGTAAGTCCTGCTATTGGGATGGCTCCCTGCACAGTGGTCCATGGTTACAGCCACTCATTGTAGCTGATTGACCTGGGGGTAAATTCCTCCCATCAAGGTGCCATCAGCAATCAAGACTCAACTACAACATTAAGGTGTACACAGCCCACATGAGAATGATTATGGTGGTGGCACCTGGAGTGCTCAGTTTGGGTGATTGAAAAGGCTATACCACTGGACCATATAGAACACCTATACATAAGGCCACTCTACAAAGCCCCAGAGGCACAGTAGCTCTACCTAATTAGAGAAATAAACAGAGAGGCTTTCAAAATGAGGATACAAATGTCCAAAATGAAAGAACAGAACAACACTCCAGAAAAAGAGCTTAAGAAAATGGAGACAAAAAAACTACTAGATGCAGAGTTCAAAACATTGGTTATAAGGATGCTCAATGAACTTAATGAGAATTTTAACAGCATAAAAAAGAACATGGAAATCATAAAAAAAAGAACCAGCTGGTTTGGTTCAATGGATAGAGCATCAGCCTGCAGACTGAGAGGTCCCTGGTTTGATTCCAGCTAAGAGCACATGCCCAGGTTGCAGGCTCGATCATCAGTGGGGAGTGTGTAGGAGGCAGCCAATCAATGATTCTCTCTCACCAATGATGTTTCTTATCTCCCTCTCCCTTCCTTTCTGAAATCAATAAAAGAAATATATATATTTTTTAAAGTAAAAGATAAAACCTATGAACAATAAAATGGCAATAAGTGCAGACCTATTAGAATTGAATCTAAAAACAAAGTAAATGAACAAGCAGAACAGAAATAGACTCATAGATACAGAGAACATTTTAAAAGTTGAGGTGGAAAAAGTACATGAGAGCTGGCCATATTGGTGAAAATAATTGAATCATCATAAACAAAATGAACAGGAAAAGACATTCTCAAAAGTGTCAAACTCTCTATAATAGGGAGTGAAGGTGGGAAAACACTATTTCTTTTGTAATTATAATAGAATCCAGAAAGTTTGACCCCTGAGGTTAAAAGGTAAAGGGAAAATCAGAACCTCTAGGAAATGGTAAGATTTACAGATTTAGTAAGGCCAGCGAAGGACAGACTGTAAGAAAATATTTGTAAACTACATATCTGACATATCATGAATCATGACATATGTAAACAATTCTTAAAACTCAACAGTTAAAAAAAAAAGAAATGATCTCACTTGGAAAAGTAGGAAAAGACTGAAACATTTCACCAAAGAGGGGATAGATGACAAATAAGTACATGAAAAGATGTTCAACCTCATTAGCTATTAGGGAAATAAACATTAAAACCACAATGTGATATTACTACAGACCTACTGGAACAGAAAAATAATGATAGTGACAACACCAAGCTCAGGGAAAAGCATGGTGATCTCACATATCTATATCACCGGAGGGAATGTAATATAGTACTGCCACTCTGGAAAATAACTTGGCAGTTTCTTATAAAACTAAACATGCACATACGTACCATATGACCCAGCAATTTCACACTCTTGAGTATTTATTGCACAGAAATAAAAACATATCTACACAAATATGTGCAGAAAAACAGCAGTTTTTCATAATGGCAAAAATTGAAGATAACTCAAATGTTCTTCAATGGGAGAATGTTAAAAAAGAAAATTGTGGTTTATTCATACCTACCATGAAAACTTAATTAGCCATACAAAAAGAACAAACTTTTGACATAGACAAAATCTGGATGGAGTTGAAGGGCATTACGCTTGGTTAAAAAAAAGTCTCAAAAAAAACATATTGTATGATTCCATATATATAAATACTTTTGAAATGACAGAACTATGGCAATGGAGGAAAGATTAATGGTGTCCAGTGGATTGAAGGCGGGAGAGCATGAAACTATAAAAAGATGTTGTAAGGGAACAGTTCTATATCTTGATTGCGGTGGTGACTATTCAAATCTAAAACTGCATAAAATTACACACACATACACACAAATATATAAGTTAAACAAATGGTGAAAGGTATTGTAATCTAATTACTAGTACTGTACCAATGTTAATTTCCTGGTTTGATATTGTAATAGAGTTATGTAAGATGTCATTATGGAGGGAGACTGGGTGAAGGGTACACAGGACTGTAATTAATATTTCTGCAACTTCATGAGTGCTTATAATTATTTCAAAAAGTTTAAAACTTAAAAAGGAAAATAGGTTAAAAATATCCTGATGGCCGAAACCGGTTTGGCTCAGTGGATAAAGCGTCAGCCTATGGACTGAAGGGTCCCGGTTTTGATTCCAGTCAAGGGCATGTACCTTGGTTGCGGGCATATCCCCAGTAGGGGTGTGCAAGAGGCAGCTGATCGATGACTCTCTCTCATCAATGTTTCTAACTCTCTATCCCTCTCCCTTTCTCTCTGTAAAAAAATCAATAAAATATATATTTTAAAAAATATCTTGATGTACATCTTCTCATAACAAAGATGACAGAGACATAAGGATAAAAAGAGTCCTGGAGTTGATGTGCACAGTCTCAGTGCACAGGCTCCATTGCACAGTTTGTTAGGAGGCATCTTTGTGGTTCTGGGAAAGTTCATTTAGTCTTCTGAATCTCAGTTTTCCTCAGTTTATCTCACAGGCTTCTAAAAACTGGAAGTGTTAATTTTAGAGAATTCCAGTATATGCCTGGCACATTGTAAATATTAGTTTCTTTGTTTCTTAACCTACATTCACTATAGTGAAACTGACAGGCCAATAGACTGTCAAACAGGAGGTCAAAGACTCAAAATAAGGGTGTAAAAAGGCCAGATCTAAGGAGCATTACAGAGAAGACCTTAAACAACACAGGACTTCTGGCTTTAGTAGGTGGTAGCACTGAGGTTCTGCACCAGTTACTTTGAGGTAGAAATGCTTTCTTTTCTGCAAAATTTATTCCCAAATTTATAAAAATTACTTTAAAGATAGTATTAGATTAACAGAAAAATTGTGGAGACAGTAGAGAGTTCTCAAACATCCCATGGCCAGTTTCCACTGTTATTAACATCTCACATTAGTACGATAGACTTATCAAATTCACAAACCAATCCTATATAATAAAAGCCTAATATGCTAAGTGTCTGGTTGTCCAGTTGTCAGTTCAACCAATCAAAAGGTAATATGCTAATGATATGCTGAGGCTGCTCAACTGCTCACTATGACATGCACTGACCACTAGGGGGCAGAGAGTCAATCAGAAGGTTAGCTTGCTGTTGGGGTTTGGCTGATCATGACTGAGCAAGACAGGCCAAACATGCCCTAGAGCCTCCTGTGGTCCTTCACCAGCTGGCTAACCTCCTGCATCTGTTCTCCAGCCCTGATCATGCACCAGTGGGGTCCCTCGGCCTGGCCTGTGCCTTCTCACAATCCAGAACCCTTAAGAAGATGTTGGAGAGCTGGTTTTTGGCCCAATCCTACAGGACAGGCTGAGGGACACCACTGGTGCACAAATTTGTGCTCTGGGCCGCTAGTAATGATATAATATCACTAAATAAAGTCCATCTTTTATTCACATTTCTTCAGTTTTCCCCAATGTCCTTTTTCCATTCCAGAACCACCCTTCAGGATCCCACATTACATTTAGTCATCCTGTTTCCTTAGGATCTCCTTGACTGTGACAGTTGCTCAGACTTGCATGGTTTTGTATAACTCTGACAGTTAAGGAATACTAGTCAAGTATTCTGAAAAATATCCCTCTTTGGGGATTTGTCTAAAGATTCTCTCATAATTAGATTTGAGTTATAGGTTTTTTTCCGCTCAAGTATTTTTAATCCCAAACTTTAATTCTAAATTGAAGAGAAGATAGTGAAGTCTAACAATTTAAACTTCCAGAAATTAAGAAGTAGTTTTCTATTCACTCTCCTGTTAAAAAAAAAAACAACTGTTCTGTTTCTTCTGATGGACATAATTATCACCACTAAACAGTTCAAATCAAAAGTGTGTCAATTATGATTATATACAAAATAGTCCTAAGAGTGATAGCTTTCTCTTAGTCTTCAAACATCTTATGAACAACCTCCTTTAATTCTATTTTGCTGGTGTATTTGACAGTCTTTTAAATATCTGATTAGTATGTGTTCAATTTTCTAGACAAAGAGTTTGCAGACTTTTAAAATGATACACCCAGTAACCACATTTTTCCATAAAATAGTAACCAGAAAAAGGACAGCTATGCATTTGCCTGATGATTTCCAGAAATACAATGACAGAAGGCCAGATTCTGCCACAAGACCAATGTTGTCAAGTAATAGGGTTTTCACATCAGTAAGACATGATGCAGATTGCTGTATGTTCAGTGTTTAAGTGAATTAATGATTTTGTTATATCAAATTATTATTTTTTATATATCACATGTTCTAATCACCACAGAAAGATTATTTTTTTCTGAGATATTTGATATCAGCAAAATACTATCATTAGTTTCTGTATGCCATTCAAAATATCCCCATAAAACAGTATCAATAATTTGTGTATGTAAAATATTTCATTATACAGAGTCACTGTGGTATCTATCAATGTAGTTAGCAGAACTGGCTATCTATCCATAATGGTCAATTAATATTTGACAAAGGAGGGAAGAACATATAATGGAGTAAAGTCTCTTTAACAAATGATGCTGGGAAAACTAGACAGACACATACAAAAAGATGAAACTAGACCACCAACTGCCAAGACCGGTTTGGCTCAATGGATAGAGCATCGGCTTGGGGACTGAAAGGTCCCGGGTTCGATTCCGGTCAAGGGCATGTACCTTGGTTGCGGGCATATCCCCAGTAGGGGGTGTGCAAGAGGCAGCTGATTGATGACTCTCTCATCGATGTTTCTAACTCTCTATCTCTCTCCCTTCCTCTCTGTACAAAATCAATAAAATATATTTAAAAAAAAAAAAGAAAAGAAAAGAAACTAGACCACCAACTTACACCATACACAAGAATAAACTCAAGGTGGATATAAAAGACTTAAATGTAAGGCACAAAACCATAAAAATCTTAGAAGAAAACATAGGCAGTAAAATCTCAGACATCTCACATAGCAATATGTTATGAATACATTTCCTAGGGCAAATGAAAATAAACAAATGGGACTACATCAAAATAAAAGGCTTCCGCATAGCAAAAGAAACTGCCATCAAATTGAAAAGGAAACCCACTGACTGGAAGAACATACTTGCCAATGATACCCTGATAAAGGGTTAATATCCAAAATATATAAAGTACTCATACAACTCAACAAAAAGAGGAAAAACAATCTAATTTTAAAATGGGCAGAAGACCTGAATAGATATTTCTCCAAAGAGGACATACAAATAGCCAAGCAACACATGAAAAAATGCTCAAAGTCACTAATCATCAGAGAAATGCAAATTTAAACTACAATGAAATATCATCTCACACCTGTCATAATGGCTAACATCAAAAAAATCAACAAACAACAAATGTGGAGAAAAGGGAACATTCATTCACTTCTGATGGGAATGCAGACTGGTGTAGCCACTTTGGAAAATATTATGGAGTTTCCTCAAAAAAATTATCCTGACACCTTATACATTTAAATGATTAACTAATTAAATTTCTTGTCTGGTTTTAGGAGCCCCAAACTGAACTGTACAGAGAAAAGCTTCAATGGAAGGGGATAGAGGGTGACAGGGTAGTGGATTACTGCCCACACACCTACAACTGATGGGATTTGACTGTCATTTCTACAAAGTACAATGTATGCCCTGTCATGGGAATGAGGAAAGTTGCAGGCAGGATACTGGCCAGCTCACTGAGGACTCAGTGTGTCAAACATTCAAAACAAGTCCCAGAGTTGCTGGAGGAAAGTAGAGGGAGAGATAGCCAAAAACCCTGTCTATTAAATAGAAGGGAAACAATGAGGTTGAGAAGCCCTGGTCTGGAGCGAGAGGCACTGGGTTGTGTGCTTTTAAAATGACTATATACTGGGCCCATTGTAATGTGGAAGAGGGGTGAGTGGTCTCCCCCAAATCCTCAGAATAATAGAAGAAGAAAAAATCTCCACTCAAAAAAGAGGAAATTGTGGTAGGAAGAATACTTGCCCTGAAAAATGCATATGTCCTAAATCCCAGAAACTGTGAATATGTTACTTTTAAAGGCAAAGAGGCTTTGCAAAAATGATTAAGATTAAGAACCTTAAAATGGGAAAATTACCAGGGATTATCCAGGTGAGCCCAATCTAATTACATGAATCCTTCAAATTGGAAGCTCCCCAACTGTGGTCAGTAAAGGAGGAAGAGAGATGCAGGAGTTCCGGCTTTAAAGATGAAAAAGGCACCATAAACCAAGGAATGTATGCTGCCTCTTGAAGCTGGAAAAGACCAGGAAGATCCCCTGGAGAGTCCTCCAAAAAGGAACTCAGCCCTGTGACATCTTGGTTTTAGCAGTGAGACATGCATCAGACTCCAGCCCTACAGAACTGTCAAGTAATGAATCTGTGCTGTGTTAAAGCACCAAGTTTGTGGTACCTTATTACGGCAGCAATAGGAAATTAATACAGGGAAATTCAAATTCTAGGTCAATTCTGCCCCCTGGAGGGTGGAGGGAAGAAAACTAAAGATGCATAGTGTGTGTGTGTGTGTGTGTGTGTGTGTGTGTGTGTGTGTGTGTTAAAAGCCCAGGCAGAGAGGAAGGTCAGCTCAAGGAAAGCTGAATGGAATAAAAAGACAACTTTTTAAAGAATTAGAGCAAGTCAAGAGAGAATGCCTAACAAAAGGTTGATATGGTAAATCTTGTTTATCTTTGGAGAAATGTTCTAATTCTAAACCTCACCCCAAGATTCTCTTCTGAGAATCCTAATTTGAGCTAACTTAGAATGTCTAAAAGCAAACAGAATAAAAGCCACACTATTCTGTGCTCCTAAATAGTGTCTGCCCTAGATTGCAAGCCAAGGTCAAGAGTAGTCTGTGCTTGAGATAGGGAGGTAGTATACAAAGCATTCTGCAACAAAGCTCCCAACTGGGCTGCAGCCAGGGGTCTTCAAACTACGGCCCACGGGCCACATGCAGCCCCCAGGGGAGTCTGATCCTGCCCGCCAGGTTTTTTGGGCAGTGAGCGCAGCCAAGGTGTTACAGTAGGAATTAGTAGTTCATATAGTCCGGCCCTCCAGCTCGCTGAGGGACCGTGATCTGGCCCCCACTTTAAAAAGTTTGAGGACCCCTGAGCTAGCCACTGAGGGGTTAATAAGATCACTTTCCTCTCATTTCTGCCAGTACTTCTAGGCAAAGAAAGCAGAAATCACAAGACAACAGTCAGTGATATGAGGCACTGTATTTTAAGAACTCGTGGGAAGTATCTTGATTTCATAATTTTCTCCATTAATTGAAGAGTAAATTAAAGGAAGAATGGACATCATAAACACATTAGCTTATGCTGCTACCCAGCCTATGGTAATGAGGTATAAACCTAGTTGTTGTTTGGGAAGGAGAGTGCTGATGGAAAGGGTGTGCTTTCACCTGGAAAAGAATCAGACTAGTGACCAGGCAATGTGAAAACAGAATGATGCAGAATGGGAAAAAAAACAAAACAAAAAAACACAACAAAAACATTTTGTGTTAGAGTTTCACTGAATATTTTGTCACATAATGGTACAGAACTAAAATTACATTTTTATATATAAATTAAATCATTATGATTTGAGGAAAACCTAGGACAATTATAGCTTATGTTCTTAAAATGACTGAACTCAATTAAAATATAATTCATTAAGGTTTGTAAATGTTTTAACATCTGTTTTATAATTCAACTGTCAAACTAAATTATCCAAAACTTGAGACTGCTAACCAAGCAGACCAGTTATTTTTACTGTTTTAGAATTTTGGAATTGGAGAATGTGAATAAAAACTTAGAAGTCACCGTAGTCCAACAACTTGCCTGATGGGAACGATATCCCTAAAAGACACTTTCATTTCTCATTTCATTTTTCCCGATAGAATCTTCTACAGACCAGTTTATGCTCTAACTTTGGGGAGGGGAGGAGGTTTGGAGAGAGAAAGAGACTGAGAATGATGTGGTCATTTATTGTGTATCTACTTTATGTCAGATGTTCTGATAGGTGCTTTAGATATTTTTAAATAATTCACTCTATATCATTCCAGTAAAATACTATGAGCTACATTTTATAGATAAAAAAGGCCAAAATAGAGAATAGTACTACTTCCTCTCTAAATAAATAACTAAATGTCAATGTCATAGAACAAGTAAATAGTTTTTAAAATATTTTTAATAATGTTAATAAGGCTAACAAATGTATATGAGACAAAAATAGATTAAATGCATTCTTGATATTCAAATTTACTGTCAATAATCTATATTTAAATAGTAGACCAAAAGAAATATTTTTAAAATAATAAAATAATACTAAGATAAATAATAGCGGGTACACATTAAATTATCTTAATTTGGGTAAAATTATGAAAATCATGTTGTTATATACAGTATATGTATATATGTGAATGGAAAGCTAATTATAAAATCTACCTTTTAAAATTTAATTTAAATAGTACTCTTTAAGATTAATATGTTAATATAATGTTAAATAGTACAACATAAAAGTCTAACTTTGATAGTAACAAATATCTTTAAATATATTCCATATAAAAATCAATGTTAGTGAAGTTTGCTCTTTCATTTCTACTGAGGCTTGAAGTGGTGAATACATGAACTAAAAGGTGAACAATAGAAGACTATTTAAACTACTGGCATATGATGGCCATTAAACACTATTTCTTGAACATAATTAAGATATGAGATATGCTCATGATATAATCAATGCTAAGTGAAAAAAAAAACAAACAGGAAACAAAAACACACATACAAAGCACAATTGCAGAAGTGTAAAAATAAAATGACACACATACACTTAGGTACACAGGGACACATATGATAATAGCCAATGCTTTATGAACTTTATAGTTTTAGTGTAACCTTTTATTTTTTTAAATATGGTTCATCTTATTCAACTTCATATTTGATTTAATTTGTATATTTATTTTATTTCTATTAGATCATCCCTTACTTGCAATTATAGAGATCTTTGCTATATTTGGCATTCAAAAAATTTTGCTAGACTAAATTGAATGAAATGTAAGGTAAATATATCCTGTTGCCACAACCAACAGCTTCTTTTTATGAATAGAATTCCAGTCATATCAGCCCTGCTGGTGTATCTACTTACTGATATTTCTCTCATAAGTATTTTTGTAGTTATTTAATGAACATATCTGGAGACTTAAGTTTCATTTAACTGAAAATTCAAGAGGCATGCTCCTTTTGTGATGTGTGTGGGGAAAAAATGTAATGGAAAGTCATTAGCACAGAACACCACAGAAAGAGTATAGGGACATTTAATATTAATACGGTCCAATTTTAGAAAATGGACAAAAATAAACAATTTGCTGCATTCCTATTATGTATTTAGCAATGCATTGGGCACTTTGCATATACTATCTTATGCAATCCTTTGTTAGATTGCTGTCCTCGTTTTACAGATAAGGAAAACATTAATAAAAGAGGAATAATTTTCCTAAGTAAATACAGCCTTATCTAATAGAGTATAACCTCAGACTGTCTTAATAAATAAAGCCTTTTTCTCCAAGACCATAATGCCTCTTGGGAAAGAAAGCTGGTGGTGGAGACTAGTTGAAAGACTGAGAAGCCAGCCTCAGAACAAGCTGCGAGTTATGTAATTTAAGGTTCTGCTTCAAGAGCAGAGATGTTTTTCATGAAGAGACCTCAGATGGGTAGAGGTTGGCCTGATGAGAAATGCTTCTGGAAAATAACCTTCACCTCACTAGTCTCATGGTAAACACCATTCAAAAATGTGTTGTGTTCACCTGTACCAGCCACTCACTCTGATTAGTGGGTGGAGCTGGGGCCAGTCTCCAGAAGGAGAGTCTCCAATGGGCATGGAGCCAGCTCTCAGGAGGAAGTTGGGTCAGGACAAAGAGAAGGGTCAGGACAAAGTGAGCACTCATGCCTGCAATCAGCCCACTGCTGCATGACTCCATGGAAAACTGCAAAGTTCTACTTCCATATGAGAACATGCTGTCATCACCTGATTTATTTGTTTCCATAAATTCCTGTATCATTTCCATTACTTAAACTATATTCTTTATCTGTGTCAGACGGTGTCTTTCTATCATCACACATCCTGTTGCCACAACCAACAGCTTCTTTTTATGAATAGAATTCCAATCATATCAGCCCTGCTGGTGTATCTGCTTACATGCTGAAGACACTTACTCATCTTCAGACCTCAGAGAAAGCCCCACATTCTTCATGCGTCTTCCAGACTTGATTTTCGTAGAACCAGGTGCCTTTTCTCTATTCTTATATTGTAGTGTGCACAAATTCCCATTGTACTGGTGAGTTAGTAATCATGTTGTTCATTGATAAATGTCTCTTTCCACTAGAGTGATACCTTTGACCTGAAAGTTTTTTAAACTCCAGCCTATAGTACAGTGTTCAATCGTTAACTAAACCTGCTATTTGTTGATGTTATCATATAAGATGTATATTGGTACCAACAATTTGACATCGAATTAAGCCTAATACGAAGTATTTTCAAAAGATGACACAAGGATTAAAGCATTTTTAGGAAAAGAATAACAGAAATAGTAATAGCTAATACTTCCTAAGAACTGTGTGCCCTAGTTTTATATGTATTAATTCATTTGATCTTCACAATAACATTTTGCACAATGTACTACCATTTCCCGTATTTTCCAGATGAGAAAACTGAAGCAGAGGGAAATTAAATAACCAACTAGATCATACAACAACTAAGAGGTGAAGCTGGGATTCAAACCCAGGCAGTCTGCCTCGAGAGTAGTTCCTCTCTCTCTCTCTCTCTCTCTCTCTCTCTCTCTCTCTCTCTCTTTCTCTCTCAATATATTTTATTGATTTTTTTACAGAGAGAAAGGGAGAAGGATAGTTAGAAAAATCGATGAGAGGGAAACATCGATCAGCTGCCTCCTGCACGCCCCCTACTGGGGATATGCCTGCAACCAAGGTACATGCCCTTGACTTGAATCGAACCTTTCAGTCCGCAGGCTCTATCCACTGAGCCAAATCGGTTTTGGCAAGAGTAGTTTCTCTTAACCACTGCCAGCAATAGTTCTTTCTGTGCTAGTGATTTCTTTTCATTCCAGGGGTGAACATCCGAGCCCGTGGGCCATATTATTTGGTCTGGCTTTGCCAAGGCAATTGCAGGCAGGACTTGAAGTTCAATAAATAAGGGAGTTTTTTTCATAGCAACATCATTTTTAAGTTGATAATTCTGTATGGCCCGATAATGATGTTATAAATGTATAAATGGCCCTTGGCACATAAAAGGTTCTCCACCCCTGACAGCAGTTCTATAAGACAGAAGGAATATACTAGGAGGCCAAGTTGAACTGACTTGGTCTGGCCCCTGGGCTGTGCAGGTGAGTGAGCAGCAGGGCAGGTACAATCAGTGCTGTGTGTCTGAGTGCTTTGTGATAAGTACAAAGACAGAGACATGGATGCAAGCATTATCTACACTGGGATGATCCTACTATGCCAACATGTAACACATTATCCCTCATATAATCCTTCCTAATTAGAGTATTTTGAGCTCTTACTCTCCCACAACATTTTAGAATCAGCTTGTCAAATTTCAAGAAAAAAAAAAAAAAAAAAAGCCTGCTTGGACTTTGTTTAAAATTGGACTGAATCTACAGATCAGTTAGACAACTTGCTATTGTGGTAAATTTCCCTATCAACAAACACAGTATTTTTAAAACAATCATTTGTTATTTCATGATTTTAAGTTTTGTAATTTTTCCATAAAGGTCTTAAATTGGCCTACAGTTTTCTGTTCTTGAATTGTCTTTGTCTGGTTTTGAAGTTATAATAACTTCATAAAATGAGATGGGCCAGGTTCTCAATTCTATTTTACATAAGCATTTGTATATAAAATATTTAACTCCAGAAAAAGTTGCCTATAAAATAAATTGGGTCCAATGCTTTTTTAAAAGAAAATAAAGTTACTAGTTTAATTTCTTTCATATGAAACCATATTTAGTTTGGTTCTATTTTTTACTCATTCCCCTTTAAATTATTATTCCAACTTAAGGAAGATGTTAACCAAATTGCATGAAACAATACACTAAGTAAAGTTTGATTGTGCCTATCTTAACTAAAATTGAGCATTAGGTTTTCATAAATGTCAATCATAAATAAAATTATAAATCTATAATGTATGTGTCTGATATGTTTTAGTGACAGCATCTCCTTAAAATTCTTGAAGAGAAGTGGGATAGAGTAAATAGACCTTCACCTAAGAAACTTGTGCTTTAAAAATTTTACACAACTCTAAAAAAGCAATCCCATTTACCAGTGCACAAAAAAAAAAAAAAAAAAAAAAAAAAAATTATACCTAGGAATAAACTAAACTAAGGAGGTAAAAGACCTATACGCGGAAAATTGCAGGACACTGAAAAAAAGAGATAGAGAAAGATGTAAACAGATGGAAGAATGTACTACCGTGTTTCCCTGAAAATAAGACATCCTCCGAAAATAAGACCTACTTACAGGTTTCCTTCTGAGTTAAATATAAGGCATCCCCCTGAAAATAAGGCCCCCCCCTAGGCTAAACATGAGAGATTTGGTCCACTGATTCTGAAAGAAATGGAGTCACAAGAAATTCACCAGGAAATTCAGGAATTGGATTGTTATGATGATGTTCCAAAAGATGATGACATGATTGTCATTGAATAAATGAGTAAATTCTTGATACTGTAGGATTCACAGTTTGTCTGGTTTGTATTGACAACTATTATACTACCATACCGTATACAGGTAATAAATTTCCTTTATTTTCATTTAACAATAAATGTGTACCATATTCTTCTTCATGGAAAAATAAGACATCCCCTGAAAATAAGACTTAGTGCATCTTTGGGAGCAAAAATTAATATAAGACACTGTCTTATTTTCGGAGAAACAGGGTATGTTCATGGGTTGGTAGAATCAACATCATCAAAATGTTCATACTACCCAAAGCAATATATAGATTCAATGCACTCCTCATTAAAATACCAACAGCATATTTCACAGACCTAGAGAGAACTTGCCAAAAATTCATCTGGAATAAAAAAAAGACCCCGAATAGCTGCAATAATCCTGAGAAAGAAGAACAAAGTAGGTGGGAATCTCAATACCAGATATCTAGCTGTATTACAAAGCCACTGTTCTAAAAAATGCCAGGTACTGGCACAAGAACAGACATATAGATTAATGGAATAGTAAGTGGTGGTCTAGTTTCATTTTCTTTGCATCTATCTGTCCAATTTTTCCAACATCATTTATTGAAGATACTGTCTTGACTCCATTGTATGTTCATGCCTCCTTTGTCAAATATTAGTGGAGTCAAGACAGTATCTTCAATAAATGGACAGATACATGCAAAGAAAATGAAACTAGACCACCGACTTACACCATACACAAAAATAAACTCAAAATGGATAAAGGACTTAAACATAAGATGGGAAACCATAAAAATAAGAGAAGAATCCACAGGCAGCAAAATCTCAGACATATGCCAAAGCAATTTCTTCACCAATACCGCTCCTAGGGTAATGGAAAATAAAGAGAAAATAAATGGGACTATATCAAAATAAAAAGCTTTGCACAGCAAAAACAAAAAAACAACAACAAACAAACAAACCCAACAACAGGAAAGCCCACTGCATGGGAGAACATATTTTCCAATGTTATCACCCATAAGAGTTTAATCTCCAATATTTACATGGAACTCATACAATTTAACAAAAGGAAGATAAATAGCCCAATCAAAAAATAAGCAATGGACCTTAATGGATACTTTTCAAAAGAAGACAGAAGTAAGGCCAAGAGATATATGAAAACATGCTCAAAGTCACTAATTATCTGAGAAATCCAAATCAAAACGACAATACGGTACCATCTCACACTTGTCAGAATGGCTATCATCAACAAATTAATAAACGAAAAATGCTGATGAGAATGTAGAGAAAAAGGAACCCTTGTGCACTGCTGCTGCAAATGTAGACTGGTGTAGCCACTATAGAGAACAGTATGGAGTTTCCTCAAAAAAATAAAAATGGAACTCTCATTTGACCCAGCAATCCCACTTCTAGGAATATATCCCAAGAAATTAGAAACACCAATCAGAAAGGATACATGCACCCCTATGTTCATAGCAGCACAATTTACAATAGCCAAGATTTGGAAACAAACTAAATGCCCATCAGCATTTGAGTGGATTAAAAAACTGTGACACATCTACACAATGGAATACAATGCTGCGGTAAAAAAAGAGGGAATTCTTACCATTTGCAACAGCATGGATGGAACTGGAGAGCATTATGCTAAGTGAAATAAGCTTGTCAGGGAAAGATAAATATCGCATGACCTCACTCATTTATGGAATATAATGAACAACATAAACTTATGAACAAAAACAGATCCAGAGACAGAGAAGCATCAATCAGACCATCAAACCTCAGAGGGAAGGTAGGGGAGATTGGGGGAAGGGGGAGAGATCAACCAAAGGACTTGTATGCATACATATTGTATAAGCCTAACCAATGGACACAGACATCAGGGGGGTGAGCGCATGGATAGGGTAAAGGGAGATCAGGGGGGTAAAGGGAGATAAGGACACATATGTAACACCTTAATCAATAAAGAAATTTTTTTAAAAAATTACACCGAATCACTCATGACACCTCCAATTAACCCTCCGGGCTCCAAGTCTCACACTAGAGAACTGATCTGTTACCTTAAATATTTGTATGCCATAAGCGTCTATAGACACAAGCAGCAGACTTTTTTAAATTAAATTCAAAATATCGTGGCAGTTAACTGGCTAAAGACTCATTTAGAATCTTGGAAGACAACATTACTGCTTGCTATGTTTTCACAATGGCTTTCTTTAAGTGACATCTGCTCATCTTTAAAAACAAGATCAATTAAGTCAGTGGTCACATTATGCTCCCAAACTTCTAAAGCAACTAAGAAGCCTCCAGAATGATACTTAACAATGGCCTATAAAATAATTACATTTTTAAAGGCATATGGGAGAAAAGTCAATGTCTAGGAGGCTGTCGGTAAGGAGAGCATTGTTAAGAGAGAGGTCATGAATAGGGAGGAAAGAGGAAATAATATATGACTGAATCTCAAAAGCATTCACAGATTGTGTTAAATTTCATGCAATTTTCCTTTAGCTAAAGGTCATGTCCAATTTTCTCACTCTGACATCTTAGGTGTTCCTGTAACCTCTATCATCATGGTGTAGGTTGAAAAGATTAGCTGATAACCCTAAAACATCAGCCGAGGCAAACAGCCTAATCTAAGAATCACTATTTCCACACTTTCTTCTCTCCACTTGCACAATTAATAGAAAATATAAATATGGCACAATAACAAGAGAATTGGGGCAATGGGAAGCTAAAAATAAAGCTGAGAATAAAAAAGACCTGAAGCAAGCAGCCAAATAGCTTCTTCCATGCCTAGAGGGGAATTTATCACTTCAGGCTGTAACAAGATCCTTTTCTTGGGAATAAAGTTATAAGCTCTCCCTGGGGCCATAAATCACCAACCCCAATGAATACAATGCCCCAAATAAAGTGAGATGCAATTTTACTAAAGGTTTTATGAATACTTCAAGTCAGTTCAACAACTAATTCAAATAAAATGATCACTACTAAAACTAAAACCGGACACATGATAGAAATCAGTTAGTGACTAGAAACTACTTGGCACAGAATGGGCAGTTTGCTTTTTAAATGTTCTTGTTAACGGGGTACTTTTAACTGAGTTAACAAAAGTAAAAAACAAAAAATAAAAAATTATATATTCCTTTCCAAAGTATTTATATCATCACAATGAATCTTATCTGCCTGATAGTTTTTGTTCATGGTTGTTGATAATGTAAAAACAACTTTTTAAAAAGTAGCAGTCAATTAACTTGTATTTCATTTTTATAATTAATTTGAGGCCTGGTGCATGAATTTCAGGGTAGGGGGTGTCCCTCAGCCCAACCTGCATCCTCTCCAATCTGTGACACCTTGAGGGATGTCCACTGGGATTGGGCCTAAACCAGCAGTCAGACATCCCTCTCACAATCCAGGACTGCTGGCTCCAAACTACTCACCTGCCTGCCTGCCTGATTGTCCCTAATTGCTTCAGCCTACCAGCCTGATCACCCCCTAACCACTCCCTTGCCAGTCTGATCAATACCTAACTGTTCCCCTGCAGGCCTGATTGCCCCCAACTGCCCTCCCCTGCTGGCCATCTTGTGGTGGCCATCTTGTGTCCACATGGAGGCATCCATCTTTGACCACATTGGGGGGCCATCTTGTGTGTTGGAGTGATGGTCAATTTTCATGTCACTTCTTTATTATATAGGATGTTGATTTTTAAATTCCTGCTTTATCATTCTTCCAGAGCAAAGTAAAATAAAAATTTTAAAGGGTATTAAAATATAGAAAAGATTCCTTCAGTTATGTTTCTATTTTTTAAATGAAGATCTGGTTATCTTATAAAATAAGGTTATTATCTAATGTTGGGAAATGGCATTACAAGTTGAACATCAAACTAAAGATCAAAAATTTCACTTCTAAAGCTCACAACATATAGACATGTCATGTAACAATTAGTTATCTACATTTTTTGAAAAACTGTAAACTAAGAACTTACTTGCCAAATATTTTTTATGAGTAATATAGAAGTTTACTAGTATTTGAAAACTTACATTACAGATCTTTTTAAATTATTCTAGTTCTTAGAGAACAAAACAACAATATCACAAATATGATGTTATAAATAATGCATACTTATGTTTTAAAAACTGGCCCAAACTTATGATAAATAAAATATGGCACAATTTGATAATTGTATAAAGCTTGCAAAATTATCTTGCTAATTAAAAACAAAAAGAAAAACAAAAAGAAATCGTTATTCAAGTAGGGTTATTTAAGTATTTGTTTTTCTATCAGTAAAACTGGTATTAGTCATGCATTAAAACAAACTAAAAATAAATTGTAAGACTAATTCTAATGGTCCCTAAACATTCTCACAAATATTTTTTAATGTTTTATTGACTTTTTTTAGGAGAGGGAAAGAGAAAAACATCAATTAGAGAAAAACGTCTATTGGCTGCCTCCTACATGCCCCCTCCTAGGGATTGAATCTGAAACCCAGACATGTATCCTGATTGGGAATCGAATCACTGACCGCTTACTAACTTGGGACAATGCTCAACCAACTGAGCTACAGACCAGAACTCTCACAAATATTTAATAGAAGTGTCTTAAACTTACTAGAGATACTTTTTCTGTTTTTCTATCACAGACAAATGTTAGGAGAACTTAGTCTGGAAACGGATGGCCAATGTTCAAATCTGCTACCTACTAACTGTGATATTAATCAAGTTGCTAAACTTTTCTGTGCCTGTTTCTCCATCTGTAAAATGAAGACGACAGTGGTTCCTATTTTATAGTATCCAACTACCCATTTAGGCCCCATCTCATTGGACATCCCTCTCATAATTCAGGACTGCTGGCTGCAAATCACTCACCTGCCTGCCTGCCTGCCTAATTGCCCCTAACTGCTTCTGCCTGCCAGCCTGATCACTCCCCTAATTACTCCCCTGCCAGCCTGATCTAAACCTAACTGCTGCCCTGCTGGCCCGATTGCCCCTAACTGCCCTCCCCTGATGGCCTAGTCACTCCTAACTGGCCTCCCCTGCTAGCCTGGTCACCCCTAACTATCCTCTCCTGAAGACCTGATTGCCCCCAACTGCCATCCTCTACAGGACTGGTCCCCCCTATTTCCTTCCTCTGTAGGCCTGGTCCCCCCCGCCCCCAACTGCCTCCCCCTGCAGGCCTGATCATCCCCAACTGCCCTCCTTTGAAGGCCTGTTCCTGCCCAACTGCCCTCCTTTGCTGGCCTGATTTCACACAACTGGTGTCCTCTGCCAGCCATCTTGCGGTGGTCATCTTTTGTCCACATGGAGGCAGCCATCTTTGACCACATGGGGAGGCCATCTTGTGTGTTGGAGTGATGGTCAATTTGTATATTACTCTTTTATTAGATAGGTTTCTGTTAATAGTTTTGTGTTAATAGTAAATATTTATGTTAATATGTCAATATGCAAATGAAATAACCCAGGTTAAGACATTAGAATGCTGTCTGGCATAACAAATGTTGGCTCTATGCCCTTTACCATATTTTTACTTTTTATATTCCCTATTTTCCCTAAACAAAACCAGTATCACAGTTTAAAAAATGAGCAAAAAAGAAAAATAAAACACTTTAGGAAAAAAAAATGTATCTCTTTCAAATTAATTACCTAACTTAGACTTCAATGGCCCAATATTATCTGTAATTTAATTCCTTATTACTTAGCTACAACATTTTAAAAACCTTGAAATGTGTGTCATTTTTTAAAAATTACTGAAAAACTTGAACATTCTTAGAACACGCCTTTTAGGATAGGCTGTTCCTATTAGTAATATCTTGGAGACCCACTTAAATGGACCTGTTATTTGTGTAATAAAAAGGAGAGAAAAAATAGAGACACAGCCCTAAGAAACTAAAGCATCTCTGTGACAATGAAAAAAGTGGCCCATGGCATCATCTTACGAATTGGTGCAATTTTCTAAATAAAGGCAAAGGAAGGGGTGATGGACATCAGGTTGATTTATTAACAAAAACATTAAAACAAATTAACATAATTTGTAAGAATAAAAGAAGATGAACAAAATTACAGAATGAAAGATGTGGATGTTTGAAGAGTTTCTATTTTCATTAAATAAAGGGAGGGAAAGAAGAAAGTAGCAGAAGGGGGAGGGGAGAGAGACAGCACTCTTGCTGTTCTCATTTTATTGTGGACTAGTTCTTTGAAAAAAGAGATCTTGGTACAGGCAGCCTTGACTCTCTGTAGAGTCTTTTTAACTTGCTCTAGGCCTTGCTGATACTTATGAAGAAGCCGCCGGTGTCTGCTCCGTGTCAGGTTTGTGTGGCACACTCATTGGCATGCAAGACATCAGAACAGAGAAAGTAGAAAGTTGGGTTGGACAGTCTAAGATTTTTTTTTTTTCATATGTTTTGCCCTAATTCTTAGTTTCTTTTGTCTCTCTATCATCTATTTTTACCAGACTTATTCAGTTATAACTCATAAGTGGACTTAGTTAGTTTTGAAAATGCTTTGTTTTCTCCATCTGTCTGCTAGATTTATTACAGTAGCATTACCTCAACAGTACAGGATCTTGACATAGGATTATGTAAATCCTACTAACTGAAGCCATAAGATACAGCAGAACTCCCCTCTGAGTAGGTAATATCATGTGGAGACTTTTTCCCTAAATGACTTGTACTTCCTAGTTTTAATAAAATAAAGAGCATTTCCTGCCATGCACAATAGAAATTCTGCCCTTTTAAGAGTGTCATCATCCCATTTACACTAACACTATGAATCTCAAACATAAATAGTGCTGCCACCCAACAGATGTTTTTTCTAAAAAAGACTGTTTTGTTCCATATGTTCCCATTATAATGTTTGTTTCACAGCATTGCTCATATTTCACTTTATTCCAGAATTTTGTTCCAGCACAACTTCATGTTATTTTCCTTTACACTGTAACTGAAAACTGTAAATCTACACTATAGTTTAAAGCTAAACAAATGTAAAAGCACAATTAAGGATAGAACTAGTTATTTTATCAAGGTCTGACTAGCTAGAAAATCCAAATAGGTTTACACTAACATATAACAGACAGGCCTAGTGCTAGTTAGTTATGCACACTGTAGGAGAAAATGCTTCTATTACCTGCTTGACAACATATGGCTTTGCCAGAAAAGTCAACATGTCAAACATTTACTCCTCAATATGCTTCATGATGATTACATCATGATTACAGAACTAAACATTATACAAAATAAAAAGGTGTGTCGTATGTTTTTGGCATTTACAAGAGATCATTTACATAATTCCTTAGAAAAATTTTAAGATTTGTTCTCAAAAATAAGTTGCTCTGTCTTTATGACAAGCTTCCTATTTAGGCACTACGTAATGGGAATTTTTCAAAATGGAAGTAACTTTGCTTAATAGTTGGACAAACTAAGTGGTCTAACTTCCTACTTTCTATAGATCATTTCTCCTTAGCCTAACGTGGAAGCTGAAACTCTACAGTCACTTACTTTACATATCTGAACATTTCTTCTCTAGATAAATGTATTCTAAGATATCAGCTTTATTTGCATACAGATGACCAAAAGCTTCATGAAAACCAATGCAAATAAGAAATCACACTTAAAATATGATCATACTCTACCTCTATGACAGCAAAAGGCAAAAGGAACATTCACTAATAAATAAGGACTTTAGATTTCATCAATGAAATTGTTATCAGTTATAAAATATTATAGACAGTAGAGAGACTTGGTTTCATAGTTGTAAAGAAAAAGGCTTGCAACAAACAAACTAGCATTCACCCGATAGGCCCTCCACCTACCCTTCCCAATTATCTCTAGAGAAGCGCCTCTATTGCTACAACATGAAATTCTATCCTCTTGGAAAACATTACTTTAGAGGTTGTGTCCCCAAAGAAAACAAATTATTAGCTGGTAGCAAGTGAGCCAAGCTTTGATACTTAAATAACCTATTTTAATAGAGGTAACACAATGCTGATATTAGAAACAACTTTGTTTCAGACCATTAATTAAATGCTTCTTCACTGATGAACAAATAATATTATGTTCCAACTTTAAGTAACAAAGAAAGCAGTAAGAAAAGTCATACAAAATAAACTTTTCAAGTACCTAGCAACTTTCTTCAAATAGCATAACATTTCAAAATGGGATTTCTTTTTTTCTTTTTTTAGGACATTTGTTCTGAAGGGGAAAAAATGAAAATTGGACTTATTCTTAGGGAAAATTATTTAAAGCTGTTTTATGGACCCCACTTGCTTTGCGTCTTCATTTCAGATTTGGAGAATGTCTTTTAATTATGTGTCATAATAATCTCCCTCTTTTCAATTTTAGCAAATTATGCTCTAACAGCACCATTAAAACCATGGTTAGCAATGCTATTCCTGAAAGCAATTAACAACATAGCAGAAGTTCCATGTGTAAGACCTTATACCATCACACCATTTCAAAAGAAATCAGTAAAGAAGTTAATTATTTGGAGGGAAACACAAACATACACACTTCATATTGACAAATAATTCACCTTAAAAATGCTTTTCAAATGGTATTAATTAATTCTATAACATTTTTGATCAACCATGTGAAAAAGAAAATATTTAACTACATCCAACCTCATTCCTTTACTTTCTTCCAGTATTACAGGGTACTTCTAATTCTTGCCTACTAGAATGGAGAAGGCTTTCATAAACACAAACTACCTAGAATAATGCTAAGTTTGTCCAAGGTGAGAAGAGTTATAGTTTTGTTGTCAAGATTCACATGTTTGCTGATACTAGCATAGAGAAAACTGTTAAGAAAGGTAAAGGAAAAGAGATGGAAGAAAGTGAGGAAGGAAAAGAGGAAAAAGATACCGCGGTTATCTGAAGCTAAAAAGGTATATAAGCTGCATGCTCACTAATAGGAGGACTTAGCTTCATCTATTGCAGTGGTTCTCAACCTTTCTAATACCGCGACCCCTTAATACAGTTCCTCATGTTATGGTGATCCCCAACCATAAAATTATTTTCATTGCTACTTCATAACTGTAATTTTGCTACTGTTATGAATCATAATGTAAATGTCTGCGTTTTCTGATGGTCTTAGGCGACTCTGCTAACGGTTCTCAACCTGTGGGTTGCAAGCCATCAGAAAACACAGATATTTACATTATGATTCATTAACAGTAGCAAAATTACAGTTATGAAGTAGCATCGAAAATAATTTTATGGTTGGGGGTCACCACAACATGAGGAACTGTATTAAAGGGTCTAAGCATTAGAAAGGTTGAGAACCACTGATCTATTGTTACTGTGGCTCCCATGACTCTGTAAAAACACAGGTTAGTTAAGGTCCAATTTTGTCAAATATATGGGTTTTATTAAAATAAATACTGAATTTAATTTAGCTGCATACATAATAAAACATTCCATCATATCAAAAGACTATTTTATCAACAATTGTATGGAGTACTTCATTATTTTATTGTACCTGAACTATTGTTTTTGGAACTTCCACAGGAAAGCTGGTTTTAATAAACTATAGGATTGTGTCATGTTGGAATATTATTCACAAAATACATTCAATTTGGTCTGCTATGCATACTTAGATAGAACTCAATGCCCAGAAACGTTCCTAGTTAAAAAAATAAAAAATTTAAAAAAAAATTTTAAAAAAAGCATAAATTTATTGTCAGGGTGCAGAGGCAGGATATTCTTCAGTGAGGAGTTATAAAGGTAAGAATATTTTGATTTACCTGCTAATATAGAGCTAAATAAAAGACTTTTACTCCAAAAGTCTTTTAAATATTTTAAAAGACTTTTGGAGTAAAGGGAAAAAATGGTGCTAGAAATTATAAAAATACAAGCCATCTCAGGGAAAACTGAGATTCTGTCTGAGTGGTTCAGAAAGCACCAAAGGATACAAGCATGATGAGTATTTTATACTATTCATATTTTAAGATGCAAACATAAAATCAATCCAGGAAAGAAATGCAGAAATGTACCAATGAAAAGGCAAACTAATCCTTTCAATAGATAAGAAATAATTACATTATCAGCAGTGCCTGGACCAGAATGGTCCTCAGTTGAAAACAGGCACTGACAAAAAAAATTATTTATTTCTGCAGATTCATTTAAATTTTGAAAATGAATTGTATGGTAATAAACACTAATTTTATAATCACTAAAAGTGTATATACATTTTTTGGGACACCCTGTAGTTAGATGCTCTTAAAAGAATAGTCATGAATTACACTTTTCACCTAAATAGTTTTGATAAAGACAAATAGATTCTTGGTGCTATCAGCAATAGAACTATCTTAATAATAAATATTATATGATACTCTTAAGAACTGAAACAGAAAAGTCTCTTCAAATGGATAAAAAATTAAAAATAAAGTGCCTTCTTCAACATTAACTTGAAACAAAATCAAATATTCAACACTTCTCCAATCAAATGCTAATTTTCAGACATTTCTGCAAACTAAAACATCTTGAACACTTTCGTTAATATTGATAGATCTTAAAAACCAAAACAATTATAAACTAGATGGTTCCTGCTTACAGCTTTCATTTTCAATTGCTCATTTTGGCATTAAGTGCTGATTGTAACTTGTCTTAATTTTTACAAGTGTTTTGATTCAAATAGAGCAGAAAATTCATTAGCAGTAGTTAATCTCTTTTAATCTGTTTTCAACTCAACAATGTTTTGGTAATCTGTGAACTCATTCATGAAAACAGATGATGACCCTTTAACAAAACCTAAACTAAGTTGGGATATAAATCTAATTATACTAAATTATCTAAATAAAATGTGCTTTCAACAGCAGCAACTTTAATGCCCACAAAGATGCATGACAAACTAGCTGATAAAATTTAACTCTTGTCCCCAGGAGGCCAACCCAGTCCCTCACTGACTGTGAATACAACACTGACAATGCATGCCTACCATTTCTTTAAGAATTTAATGTGCTTCTCCATATTTGCCTAAAATGTTGTACTAAGATGGTGTCTAAGGTGTTGTACTTTGCCTCAGGTGGCCAAGAGGATTTGAAGGAGAATATAGGGGGCAACCTGGGGGGTAGGGGAAGGATAGCAATCTGAATCTATGCCAGGAACCAGTATCCTAATGCACATTCTCATTAGCTTATAATTAATTAAGTCATTGCCCCTTTCCTGGGCAATAATCTGTTTTCCTAAATACTCCCAGTTTACAAGGACCACAAACCAAGAATTTAACAGCTTAGCCAGAGGGGAGATCATTGGCATCACGGAGGCCAGGCCTTTAGCTGTAATCTCACTTCCCCATTCTAACTAATTTAGGTAGGGATGCAAATGCCTACCACAAAAGCCCGGAAGTTAGGAAACAAAGAATTTTAGGAATGTATATAAGGAGTAATCTCATTGCATAAGGGGTTCAGGCTTTGGAGCTTTAAATACCCTGAGCCAGCAGCACTGCTTTAAATAAAGGTTTCATTTTTGTTTTTCTTTTTTGTTTTCTTTCCTGAATCTTCTTTTGTTTTCTTTCCTGAATATTCCTTGTGTGTTTTCCAATCACCTGGTAAGTTCTGCCACAGACTGGCCACTCATTGGACACAGGCTCTCTCATTTATAATATTTTAAATAAACTTATTATAGTTTAAAAAACTTTAAAACAAGGTTATACATTTTTAAAAAAATATTTTGAAATATTTCACACCAAATAAGAGAGCGAAACATTTTAAACCAATTATACTTAATTTTCTTTGAGGATACAGCCAGATGTTCAAGAACTCTGAGAGGAAACTATAACTCTTAAGGTACTAGAATACAATTTAAAGGTATCAAATTATAGAAACCACTAACTTTTTATTATTATTTTTTATTTATTTATTTATTTTTATTTTATTTTATTAGAAACCACTGACTTTTTAAAGAAAGTTATATTTTCCATCATTTTACTCATTCATTCTATGAAACTTCATTGGCAACTATATAAGTGTCTATGTCTGATTTAGCCTCACTAGAGAAATATGAGGGAAAAAGCAATAATCACTTTGAAAGAAATAACACTTTGTCAAAATGTAAAGGATAAGAGCATATAATATCAGTAACTTTACACACAAAAAAATGTATTTTTATTTTTGGTAAGCATATTGAAGTGGTGGTGTATAAAGGGCCGCAATGCAACCTATCTGTCTTTATGACTAGAAATATCTATATACAACATAAACTAGCAATAATATCACGCCCCAGACGAAACTGGTTTGGCTCAGTGGATAGAGCATCGGTCTGTGGACTGAAGGGTCCCAGGTTCGATTCTGGTCAAGGGCATGTACATTGGCTGCGGCACATCCCGGGTGGGGCGTGTGCAGGAGGCAGCTGGTCGATGTTTCTCTCTCATCGATGTTTCTAGCTCTCTATCCCTCTCCCTTCCTCTCTGTAAAAAATCAATAAAATATATTTTTTTTAAAAAAGAATATCATACTCCAAGAAATGGCTAATAACAGTGATGTTTGGGGGGCAAACAATTCATTTAAATTGCTCAGTGCCTGCTTAGTGCAAGACATGATTCAGGACCCCAGGATTATAGGGGTGAACAAGTCAGACATGGTGTTCAAACTCAGGAAGCTTGCCTTCTAAGGAGGGAAGAAGAACATTTCAAGGGCTTGAGGGCAGTTGGACAAAGTCATATTAGGGAGGAAGACTCTGGGCAGAGAAGCTACTATAAACGGGGCATCAAGGATACCTTTTCTGAGGAAGTGCTATTTCAAAACATGTTACTGGAGAATTCACATTCTCCTGTCTCCCTTGTGATGAAGGACCACATTTTTTTAACATAAGATTTTAGTTGATCACATTTCCTTTCAAACATTCCAGCAGAGTTCACCTTTTCCATCTAACTGAAAGATAAATAAGATGGACAGGAGTGGTCTTGGAACATCACCAAAGGGACATATCAAAATGCTAACCAGAGGTTAGAAAGAAAGGGAGAAAAAAGAGTGTGTGGTGAGTTAGTATGAATGCACCCCTGAATTCAAAGGGGACTATATCTGATTAGAAAAAATACCAAGGATTGCGTGAGAGAAACTGGTACACTTAATCACCACCCAGACACTTGAAATGTGGATGATTTTCTTTCTAATTGGCTTATGTCCAGGAGATTTCAGAAAAAAAATGATGACCATCCATCATAAAGCTAATACCAAGAGGGAGGGAAAATAAGAAAGGATCCAATGTTCATATCATTACATGTTAGTATTATTAGTCTCAGTATCACTGACCAATTAACAGAGGAAAATTAAATAATCTGACTATCCCAATATAATGCTGCTTTCACTTTTACAATGAGGGCAATAAATCAAATATTCCATGGGTGTAGGGGGCAGACTAACCTTCAGAATAACAAGATCTATGCATGGGGTTAGACTGGTTTTAAAACTATACCACATCACAAATCTGAGTAACTTAATAACAATATGAATGACAATTCACAAAGCTCAAATGATTATGATTTAAAAAACAATTCAAAACAAAACATAAAATTTTTAAAATAAACTTTATGAACAAAATGGGCTTTCATTTTTAAAATAATTTAGGAAAAATTGTAAAATTTATCATGCCATGTGGAAATACATCTAATTATAATAAAACTTTTAATTATTATGCTGTATGTTCATAGAAAATACAGAAATAATTAGAAAGAAAATATAAATCAACAAAAGTCTTATTTTCCTAGACATAAGAAAAAAAAAGTCATATGTATAGGTTTTTCTCTTTTCAAAAAATTGGGCAAGTAAAATACCTGTAGATTTGCATAGTGAATTTTTCATTTAATAGCATGTGTATACAAATGTGTCGACTATTCTTTTAATGTTTTTAGTGAATCTACAACATTCATGATTTTTCAACTATATTCCTATTGCCAAACATTTTCTTATCAAGTGAACAACACTGAGAAAATGTCCTTATGTGTTCTTGCGTGAGATGCCAAAGTGACAATTGCTACATTCCTGAATCAGAGGAAGTCTTGATACACATTTCTAACCTGGTTTCCTGAAAAAAGGGAATCAATTTCTACATTCACTCTGCACCACCTCAACACGACACATAATTAAGTTTTTAGGTAGTACCACCCTTATGAGTAACAAATGACATTGATACCTCAATTTTGAAATGTGTATTTTTAGTCTTAAAAAATTGCATTTGATTTCATGTTTACTTGCCATTAATAGTTCTAAAATTAATCTGACTCTGACCTTTTAAATAAAGAAGTTATTAATTTCCTTATCAATATTAAAGGATGTTTAATATAGTACACATATTAATCTTTTATTGTGTGTTTCAACAGTTTCCTGGTTGCCATTTTCCTATTAATTGTGCTTGTTTTAATAACTAAATTTTTCATTTTGTGAAAATATATTAATCTTTGACACTATGACTGATCCTGTTGCTTTATTTTTTTGCTAAAAAATTTCTTACCTATCTCAACATCAGTTATTTCCTACATTTTCTTTTAGATTGGGGAGTTGGGTTTTCTTTTCTTTCTCCTCAAACCCCCCTTACCCCAGTGCATTTAGAGTTTATTAGGGGAATGGAAGCCAAAGGACAGACTTGAGAGATATTTAAAACAAAAATTCTAGATGGGCTGGAAGTAGAAGGGAAAGGGCTAGGAGAGGGAGAAATTAAGGAGGTTACCAGGAAGGGGTTCATACTAAGAGAATGACATTCCATGCTGAGTAAATAGTATTAAGAGATTGAACCCATTTCTAACTACTTTATTTCTCTCCTTTCCTTAAAACTTGTGTTTCCTGAAACAGTAGTCTATATGCTTTACAAATTTTCACCATTCATTCACTTACCAGCCCAAATAAAATATGGCTCCCAACTTGGCTACTCCTCTGCTTTCATCAAAGCCACCAATGTCTTCTAGTTGCCATGTACAAGGTACAACCATCAGTATTTAGTCAACAAACTCCAGAAGCACATAATAATGTTGCCTGTATACTCCAGGGTAAAACTCTCCGTACATGTCTTCCTGCCTACTCTCTGCCACTCCATCCCACTCACTTCACAGTTCTCCTTTCTCTCTTTCTCTTAAATGTCGGTATACCTAGGAACTTCTTCAGAAACAAACTTCTAAAGATTATCCTTTTCTGTGTGACCATCCCCATATTCTTGGCCTCAGCGACCACCACAAGATGATGATTCATTCCGTAATCTTTCCCTGTACCTTGGTTTCTCTCCTGAGCTGCAGACATATTTTCATTCTCATTTCAAATCCTATAAGTCTAAAATGAATTAATCATCTTCCATAAAATATGTTCTTAAGCCTGTTTTCCAATGATATGCCTCAGCTCAGTGAAACTGCACCTCTATTCGAAAATCATCCAGCCTGAAACCAGGCTAAGTCTTATCTTGCATTCCTGCCTGCCTCACTGTCACCCATTTCAGTCCCTGCCCTACTCTACCTAATCAGTCAGCAAGCCTTCCAGATTCTCCCTCCTAGTTTAAAACTCACCTTTCTCTCCAGCCCCTCTCCCATGCCCTCCGTTTAGGAGACATTTAAGTCTCTCACCTAAACTACTCAAATCATTTCTCAACTAATTTCTAGAACTTCCTGCCACCCAATACATCCTCAACTTAGTGCCAGAGTTTTTTTAAATTGTAAATCTTTCAGTGTTATTATCCAGCTTAAAATATTTTAATTACATCCTCTGGCCTTAAATGATAATATTGTGACCATTATTTTTTGAGTTTCTACTACTTCCTATTTGCCAAGAACTTTATAAAATGTATTTTAAATGCATTATATGGAAATAAACCGAATTTATTTCTTTGTGAGCTGATTCTACTTCTTCCATACAAAAACAAATTCCTCAGTATTACATATAAGATTCTTAGGATTTAATTCTTACCTACTTGTTGATCCTTACTATATACTGTAAGCTTCACATGTTACTCTTCAATTGTACCAAAACCTCTTTAAAGCCTAGAATAGCAAATATTTTTCTTGCCTTTTTATTCATATTGTTCCTTCTGCCTGGAATCCCCACCCACCTTAACTCACAGTATCATATTTATCCTCCAAGTGTTAACTCAGCTGTCACACCTGGGTTAGATGAATAAGTAATTTATAATTACACAGATTTCTGAATATTTCTCCATCCTGGCATAGGATTACTATCTGTTCACTGTAGCATCTATTTCTTCTACTAAATTCTTAGTATGTCTAAATAAGGTCTCTACTTCTTGAGTGAAATGCCCAAATTTAAGCCTGTATCCAGAATACTCAATAAAAGTTGATTGAAAGAGCAAGTGTGGGCAGCACACTGGAGTCATAAAAGGATGTAAGAAATAACACTGAAAACCTTGGTTTGGACAAAGGAGGATCTTAAAGGTTACCAAAAACCATCTATTTCTACAGCCAAAGAAGATCTATTGAAGGTTGTCAAACAGGGAATGGACAAGATTTGATGTGTTGTCTTTTTATTCTATTTTTTCCCTTTTACTTTATTTTATTATTTTTATATGCAATAAACATTGATATTTCAAGATAACCATTCTAAGTATAATAATATTACATGCAATAAACATTAATGTTTCAAGGAAAATTATTTTAAATATAAGATTAGATGCTATAAAAGTTAATATTCCAAGAAAAAAATGTAAATATAATATTACCAAAACTGTACTAACATAGTATAATAATACAAAAGTTTTAGAAAATACTAAAAATTTGCAAATAATAGGATTACTTCTATTATAGTCTAAAATATTTTCTTCTTCTGGCTCTATTTTGGTCCATCAGATTATGTTGCTCCTTATATTCCATAAATGAGATCATGTGATATTTATCTTTCTGTGACTGGCTTATTTCACTTAGCATAATGCTCTCCAGGTCCATCCATGCTGTTGTAAATGATAAGAGTTCCTTCTTTTTTACAGCAGTGTAGTATTCCATTGTGTAGATGTACCACAATTTTTTAATCCACTTATCTGCTGATGGGCACTTAAGCTGTTTCCAAATCTTAGTTATTGTAAATTGTGCTGCTATAAATATAGGGGTGCATATATCCTTTCTGATTGATATTTCTGATTTCTTGGTATTTATTCCTAGAAATGGGATTACTGGATCAAACGGGAAATCCATTTTTAACTTTTTTGAGGAACCTCCATAGTGCTTGCTCGGTGGCTGCACCAGTCTGTATTCCCACCAGCAGTGCATGAGGGTTCCTTTTTCTCCACATCCTCGCCAGCAATTGTCATTTGTTGATGAAAGCTATTCTGACAGGAGTGAGATAGAATCTCATTGTCATTTTGATTTGCATCAAATTAGTGACTTTGAGCGTGTTTTCATATGTCTCTTGGCCTTCTTTAAGTCAACTTTCAAAAAGTGTCTATTTAGGTCCTTTGCCCATTTTTTAATTGGATTGTTTATCTCCTTTTTTGTTAAGTTGTATGAGTTCCCTGTAAATGTTGGAGATTAAACACTTACCGGATATAACATTGGCAAACAGGTTCTCCCATGCAGTGGGCTTCCTTGTTTCATTGATGGTTTCTTTTACTGTGCAGAGCTTTTTATTTTAATGTAGTCCCATTTGTTTATTTTCTTCTTAGTTTTCATTGTCTTGGGAGCTGTATCAGTAAAGATATTGCTATGACATATTTCTGATATTTTGCTGCCTAAGGATTCTTCTAAGATCTTTATTGTTTCCATCTTACGTTTAAGTCTTTTATCCATTTTGAGTTTGATTGTGTATGGTAGGGGTGTCGAACTCAATCAGAGAAGGGGCCAAAATCTAAAATCCAGCCTAAATCGCGGGCCGAATGGTTTACTGAACAGTCATAAACTGACAATGTCATAAACTAGGGGTGTCGAACTCAATCAGAGAAGGGGCCAAAATCTAAAATCCAGCCTAAATTGCGGGCCGAATGGTTTACTGAACAGTCATAAACTGACAATGTCATAAACTGACAGCAGAGTGCAGTGATGACAGCGCGGTGCGGGCCACATTGCAAGGCCTGGCGGGCTGGATTTGGCCCGCGGGCCTTGTGTTTGACATATGTGTCATAAACTGACAGCGGAGTGCAGTGATGACAGCGTGGTGCGGGCCACATTGCAAGGCCTGGAGGGCTGGATTTGGCCCGCGGGCCTTGTGTTTGACACATGTGGTAAGTTAGTGGTCTAGTTTCATTTTTTTCCATGTTTCTGTCAAATTTTCCCAACACCATTTATTAAGATATTATCTTGACTCCATTGTACGCCCTTGCCTCTTCTGTCAAATATTAATTGAGCATAATGGCTTGGGTTAACATTTGGGTTCTCTGTTCTGTTCCATTGGTTAATATGTCTGTTCTTGTGCCAGGACCAGGCAGTTTTGAAAACAGTGGCTTTGTAATATAGCTTGATATGTTATTGTGATCCCTCCAACTTTGTTCTTCGTTTTCAAGATTGTTGCAGCTTTTTTGGGTCTTTTTTTATTCCATCTGAATTGTTGGAGAGTTTGTTCCAGGTCTGTGAAATATCCCATTGGTATTTTAATGGAGATTGCATTAAATCTATAAATTGCTTTGGGTAGTATGGACATTTTAATTAAGTTGATTCTACCAATCCATGAGCATGGTGTATCCTTCCATTTCTTTGTCTTCCTCTATCTCTTTTTTAAATGTCCTGTAGTTTTCTGAGTACAGGTCTTTTACTTCCTTAGTTAAGTTTATTCCTAGGAACATTAATTTTTTTGTTGCAATGATAAATGGGATTGTATATGTAGTTTCACTTTCAGTGAGTTCATTATTGATATATAAAAAAAGCCATATATTTCTGGGTGTTAATTTTGTATCTTGCTACAATGCCAAATTCATTTATTAAGTCTAGTACTTTTATAATGGAGTCTTTAAAAAAGACTTGGGGTTTTCTATTTACAATATCTTGTCTTCTGGGTATAATGACAATGTTACTTCTATTCCAATTTGGATGCCTTTTATTTCTTCTTCTTGTCTAATCACAATGGCTAGCACTTCCAGTACCATATCAAACAGGAGTGGTGAAAGTATATATCACTGTCTTGCTCCGGTTCTTTGGGGAAATGGTTTCAGTATTTGTCCACTGAATATAATATTGGCTGTAGGTTTGTCATATGTGGCCTTTATCTTGTTGAGATATCCCCGCTCTATTCCCACTGAGAGTTTTTATGAAAAATGGGTCCTGGATATTGTCAAATGCTTTTCCTGCATCTATCGATATGATCATGTGATTTTTGTCTTTCAATTTGTTTATGTGAGGTATCACGTTTATTGACTTGTGGATACTGTACCAACCTTGCATCCCTGGAATAAATTCCACTTGATCATGGCGTATGATCTCTTTTACATATTGCTGGATGGATTTGTTAATATTTTGTTAAGGATTTTAGCATCTATGTTCATCAAGGATATTGGCCTGTAGTTCTCTTACTTTGTATTGTCTTTATCTGGTTTTGGAATTAGGATAATGCTGGCCTCATAAAAAGAATTTGGAATTGTTTCTTCCTCTTGGAATTTCTGAAATAATTTGAGAAGTATATGTGTTAGTTCTTCTTTGAATGTTTGGTAAAACTTCCCTGTGAAACCATATCGACCTGAGCTTTTGTTTGGTGGGAGTTGTGTCTTTTTTTAATTACTGCTTCTATTTCATCTGTGGTTTCTGGCCTATTCAAGTTTTTTTTTTTTTTTCTCCCTGACTCAGTTTGGGGAGTTTGTATTTTTCTAGGAATTTGTCTATTTCTTCCACATTGTCCAGCTTGTTGGCAAATAGTTGTTGATAGTATTTTCTTAGTATTCTTTGTATTTTTTGTGGTGTCAGTGGTTACTCCTCCATTTTCACTTCTGATTTTATTTATTTGGGTCCTCTCTGTTTCTTGATGAGTCTGGCTAATGATTTATCAATTTTCTTTATCATTTCAAAGAATCAGCTCTTGGTTTCACTGGGTGTGTTTTGTGTATGTATTTTTCTTTGGTCTCTATATTATTTATTTCTGCTCTGGTCTTCATTATTTCCTTACTTCTAATTACTCTGGGCTTTCCTTGTTGTTCTCTTTCTAGTTATTTAAGTTGTAGGATTAAATAATTTATTGCTGATTTTTCTTGTTTTTTGAGGTATACCTGTAGTGCTACAAACTTCCCTCTCAGGACTGCTTTTGCTGTGTCCCAGAGATTTGGGGTTGTTGTGTGTTCATTTTCATTTGTTTCCAGAAAATTTTTTATTTATTTCTTGTTCTTATTGGTAACCCATTCATAGTTTAATAACATGCTATTTAGTATCCATGCATTTGAGTATTTTTGGGTGTTTTTATTATAGTTGATTTCTAATTTCATTCCACTGTGATCTGAGAGAAGATGCTTGATATGATTTCAATCTTCTTGAACTCGTAGACTTGTTTTGTGTCCTAACATATGTTCTTTCTGAATGATCCATGTGTACTTGAGAAGAATGTATATGCTGTTGTTTTGAGGTGAAATTTTCTAAAATGCCCATTAAGTACATCTGATCCAGTGTGCCCTTTAGAGTCTCTTTTTCTCTGTTAAGTTTTTGTCTGGAAGACCTATCCAGGGAAATCAGAGGGGTATTAAAGTCCCCTACTACGACAGCCGTGTTGTTGATAATCTCCATTCAAGTCCTCTAGAAAAATTTTTAAATATATTTAGGCACTCCTACATTGGGTGCATATATATTTACTAGGGTTATATCTTCTTGTTGGATCAATCCCTTTAATACTATGTAGTGATCTTTGTTGTTTCTTGTGATGGCCTTCGTTTTAAGTCTATTTTGTCAGATATGAGTATTGCTACTCCAGCTATTTTTTTCTTTTCTATTTGCATGGAAATTTTTTTTCCATTCCTTCACTCTCATCCTGTGTGTGTCTTTTGTTTTGAAGTGGGTCTCTTGTAGACAGCATATAGTTCAGACATGTTTTTCTATCCATTCTTGAATTGCCCCCCAGGCAATTGTCCTCAAGTGTGGTGAGAGTGCTTTTCAACAGACTGGGGCAGTTACTACTGCCTGAAGGCTTTTGACTGAAGCATTTAGTTCACTTACATTTAGGGTTATTATTGAGATACTTATTTATTGTCATTATATTTCTTCATGGCTAGGTTTCTCTCTCTGTTTCTTCTTCTCATTACGGCAATTCCTTTAGCATTTCTTGTAATGCTGCCTTGATGGTGGTGCACTCATTCAGCCTTGTTTGTTTGTTTGTTTGGGAAGCTCTTTATTTGACCATCTGTTTCTGTTTTGAATAATAACTTGGCCTGATATGATTATAGTTATCTTGCTGGATATAATAATCTTGTCCTCAGATCCTTGCTTTTTATTACCTTGAGTAATTCATGCTATTCCCTTCAGTACTGTAGAGTTTCTGATGAAAAATCAGGTGTCAGCTTTATGGGAATTCTTTTTCAGGTAACAGTTTTCTTTTCTCTTGCTGCCTTTAAGATTCTCTCTTTGTCTTTAATTTTTGGTATTTTAATTATCATGTGTCTGGGCATGAGCCTGTTTGGGTTCCTCTGTTTGGGATTCTCTGTACCTCCTGAACTTGTGTGACTTTTTCCTTTACCAGGTTAGGGAAGTTTTCTGCCATTATTTCTTCAAATACCTTCTCTATGCCTTTCTCTCTTTCTGCCTCTTTTGGCACACCTGCCATTCCAATATTGTTACAATTCACATTGTCCCACAGCTCCATTAAGCTGCCCTCCTGTTTTTTAATTCTTTTTATTTTCTGGTTTCCTGAGTAAGTGATATTTTCAACACTGTCTTCTAATTCATTGATTTGATCCTCAGCTTCCCCTAATCTGCTGTGTATTCCTTCCAATGTGTTCTTTATTTGTGTTATGTTATTCTTTATCTCAGACTATTCTTTTCTCATAGTTATTATATCTTTCTTCATGCTGCTGAGCATCTTTACCTGAAACTGTTTCAGATAAATTTCTTATCTCTGCTTCATTTATCTTTTCTTCTGAATAATTCTCTAATTCTTTAATTTGGGAGTTGTTTGTCTCCTCATTTTGGCTTTCTATTTGGGTTTGTGACTATGTATTAGGTATATCCTCTATACCTCTTAATCTCTAGTGCAGGACAGTGTTAAGGGCTATTTCTGACTAATTAGATCAGGCATAGACTCAAAGCCTCCAGAGACTGCCTCTACCTACAGATTGATAGGATTCTGACTTGAATTGCCTCCCAGGCAATTGTCCTCAAGTGTGGTGAGAGTGTTTTTCAACAGACTGGGGCAGTTACTACTGCCTGAAGGCTAATTGTTAATTTTAATCTCTTAAGTGGCTTCAGGGCAAAATGTTTTCTAATAGTGTGTGTCAATTGTCTTCCCCCCAGACAAGGAAGGCAGATGCCTAAGTGGGAAAGATGTCCTCAGCTGTGTAAGGGAATGACTCAGTCCAGGAAACTTAAGAGTATCTGCCTTCTCAGCTCTATCTCCCAAGTCCCCAGCCCTGTCTTCTGCCCTCACAGCTCCAGTCCACTTCATCCACACCCTGGCAGAGGACTAGGTGGGTGGCTCCACAGGGAATTTTGTCTATTGGAACTTTAAGATGGTACCTGAATTTCCAGCTATTATTCCCTGGCAGACAGCATCCCATTGCTTTTCACAGCTCGATGTTATGTGGGTACCCTCCTCAGTTTAGTGCTCTCTGCTGAAGAGCCCAGCTTGAGGATTAGATCTCAGAGTTCTCAGTAGCAACCCCCATAGCTGAGATATCTCTCCGGGACTTCAGTTGCTGTTGTGGGCACCTGGCCAGCCTTTTCCTGCCTCTGCTCCTCCTACCAGTTTTTATGTGGTCTCCAGTCCTCAGGTGTCAGGGTTCTCTCCTGTGAGTTTTCTGTTGACTATCAGCAAGTTTTTCTATATATTGAGTTGTTCCTGGGAGCATGTCTGTGCAGTATCCACTTATTCTGCCACCATTTTTAATCCTCTCTTGATGTGTGTTTTAAGAAAACAATACTTAGTAATGTGATAAAATGTGAGAGACTAAAGAAGACAATTTAAAGGATCCAGAAAAATATTGAGAAATAGAGCTGGTCTTGATATAAGCTGATTTCTACAAACTGGCAGAGAGCCAAACTATGTGCTGATATTTTTTTTACTCTTTCACATTAAAATCCTTCCTTCCATATAAATTATTTTATCATACCAAATTTATTTTTTAAATTAATTTCTTTATTGATTAAGGTATCACATATATGTCCTCAAACCCCCATTCCAAACCCCCCCTCCCTCACTCATGCCCCCACCTCCCTATTGTCCTTGACCACTGATTAGGCTCATATGTGAGCACATAAGTCCTTTGGTTGATCTCTCCCTTTTATTCCCACCCTCCTTTTGAGGTCCAACAGTCTGACGCATAGCTCCTTATCTCTGCCTCTGTTCTCACTACAGACTGATGTATATGCCTTTCAGCATAACGATTATTGCTTGTCTCATTTTTGATTCTTATAAATATATTTCCAGTAGGACATGCCAAATTTCTTATCACTGCCAAACTTAACATGAATTTGGCTTTTGAGTCTAACACTCAAGAGCAAATTTTGAAAGTTTTGCATTTAAAAGTTTCAAAATAGCCATGCATATGGTTGATCCTTCCCAAGGAAAAATGGGGAGAATTAAAGGACTGGTGGTAGAACCTTGGCATTTATACTAATGAACAAAGGAGAAAGAGACATGGTGTGGTCAGGGTAAGTAGGAAGACCAAAATAGTACAATATGGGTTGAACACAGTGATATCAGCAGCCCCATCCATGATGCAGCCCTGAAAGATTTTAGTCTATAGTTCAGCTCTATGACTACAAACCCCATTTGTTTAATGAACATTCAACAGGCTTTAGGGCAAAATGCCAATCTATATCTGAACATTCTGTGTTTAACTGCTTTTCTAATGCTCTGGCTCCATCTAAATAGATTTTAGTACAAAAGCACACTTTTCCTGATTATCATAGCTGTTGTCCACAAATGCTTTGCCATCACTAGTTAAAAAAAAATTCAGATTACAAAATTGCAGTAAATTATTCATCAAATTACTACTCTGACAGTTTTCTCTGATGACTTACTTTACCAACAAAGTAATTTTAACTAACATATTTCCACAATGGTAAAAACTCAAGATTACGTAGGACCTTTTCCCTCTTCTTCAAATTGATGCTTCTAAGAGTGCTTGTAAATTTGGTAGTAATATTAAATCCACTAGATAAAATCTTTCTGTATAATCCTATCTAACATGAAAGAGTAAGAAAAGAAAATTCCTTTACTTGAAATTATGAAAATTTTCCTTTCATGATGATTTGTATAGACCCTAAAAAATCTTTTCAAACTAGTAGAATATTATTTTCTTTAAAAATATATGTTGGTATGTATAATTTCCTCATTCTTATTCTATGAAAAGAGACCGCACAGAAAGGATGAAACAATGGTATGGAAACTTACCATCCTCTCCAAATGGACTCTTTATTACAGGCTTATTGCTTCCATGTGTTTAAAAAAAAAAAAAAAAAAAAAAAAAAAAGGAAACCTTTAAGCCAATCCCAATCCCTAAAATTTTTGGCATTCATATTAAGCATTGAATCCAGAAAAAACATTTTTTATTATCATAGCCTATCAGAGTCAAAATTTATTTCATTATGAGAATGTGTTAGAAATTAAAAATAAAGGTTGGTTTCTATATGGCTTAAATAAAGTATTATTATTTAAAACTTAAAGCTGTTAAAATATCACAAATTACTTGGTATCAACATTTAAACAAATAATGCCTATTTTTAATAGTGTGTTCTAGAATATATAAATTCATTTGGAGAAATATTAAAATAGATGATATTAACACTTCTTTAGCACAATAAAGGTTTTTTTATTTACAGCTGTGGTTACATAAAGCTGAGAAATATAAGCACCACATAAAATTAATTTATATACTTTTCTAAACAACGAAATATTTGCTCAAACTAAATATCGCAGTCAGTGAATTGTCTAAACTCTTGTCTTTGCACTTTTCCACAGATCAGGGTGCACAATGGGAATGCTTAACTCCCTAAAAGAAGCACATCTCCAAGTTTTGTGTGTCAAATGAAAAAGGAAAAAGTTCCCTCACCCCAAAATGAGAACAGATGGGAATGTAAAATTAGGTGGGAAGAGACAGTGAAGCTTTGGATGACCGACCAAAAAATCTCCCCTTGAGGGGAGCCAAATATACCAGACCTCAGCTTATTCTGCTCCCAGTTGACTTTCAAATTAAATCTAGTAGGAATGTAAAGAAGTTCGAAGATTCAATGTATTAGCTTTGATTTTTGTAAGCATATATTTTATAAAGAAACTATTGATAAATATAAGTAAAATTTTTTATATTCAATATAAAGAAATCTAATCACTTGTGAGTTTAATATACCTTCAAACTTAGAATGTTAATAATACTTTTTTTAATAATAAAACAAATGGCTTTATGAAAAACAGGCAACAAGCTTGAAAAAACTTAAGATGTTGATACTGAGTTCCTTGTATTATGGAAATGACATCTGCCGTAAGTTGAAAAACTATGTAAATAAAATATAAATATATTTTCATTCTTTTCATATTTTATCTGTATAACTAAAAATAATCTTAATGGTAATGCCAGCAATATTTCCTATACCTACCAAAAAAGCCCCTTTACTTGATATCCAATTTTATATAGCATGACAATTTTTCTATCTAAAAATACCAACTACAACATTAAAAGAATACCCCCATATTGCTGCATTCTCCTCCAACTTTTAAATTTTTAATATGAGTAATAATTTAGAATACTAGAAAAACAAAAAACCATGCTATCAGATTTTAATGCACTTAAAATAGTTTTATTATTAATAATCATTGTATTATTAAACTATGATAAAATATTTGTATAAATAATACTTTGATAAAAAACTAATAACCATTAAAGTATAATTTTAAGAGCACCTTTCTAAGATTTGTCTTGAGCTTTTAAAGAGGTACCAAGTATCTTCCACAAAATATTATTTATTGATATTATTTTGTATTTGCTCATTTTCATGTGGAATTTACAAGTGCTGATACAAGGAGAATAATTTAGTCTTTTAATCAATAGTGCTCAAATTTATAGATCATTCTCATCCATAATTTCAAAGTTCTTTTTCAAGACAACAGTTAAAAGTTCTCTGTTACTGGCTTTCAATTTCTTAACCCTGTTTTACCCTTTTTAACCTAGCTAAGTATACACAGCAAAAAGAAATATAGAAATGACTCGTTCCAAGACATCAAAGCAACTGCACCTCACACTTAAGTGATTTCCATTTAAATACTAGACACTAGTAATTTGACACAGGCTTCACTTTTCATAAGATGAAGAAGATGCTCAATATAGTATATTGTATTTAATTGAATATGTTTCATAAAATAATTACTGAAAATTAGATTTTTCTTATTCAGAATACTCTAAATTAGTATATAAAATCATTATTACCAAAAAAGAATAAAATCTCTCAAGGTATCTAGCTTTACTTCTTTTGTTTTCTCCTTTATCACTACATTAAAGCCAACAGGCAAACTTTTGAGGATACTATGTTGATTATATTATTAAAATTCATTCTCCATACTTCCCATTTGTGCAAGTAAAATCTGAATTAAACACTTAGGTAAAATCATTTTTGAAATCATTTGCATATTAATAAATCAAATTCTAATTCCCCAAAATATCAAATGCAGATCCCCCTATCAATTTTACAATATTGTCTTAATTCATTTTCTTGTTATTTGGTTGAATGATTTTAAAAGAGAAAACAGAATATTTTATAATGAATCTAAAACTGCTATCTTCCCCTAGGAGGTGGGGACTTTGAATAAAGAATGCGCATGCATACACACAATATTTACTTAATATTCCTATCCAAGTCCCAGAGTTTTCACTGTCCTTTTAAACCAGATAAATCACAAGCATTCTAGATGACAAACACTTAACTATAAAAGAAACATGGTTGACGTAGGTTGTCAGGATTTCTCTAACAACAGACACCTGAAGACCTCAGGGCATATTCTCAGAAGTATGAGAGTATTACAAAGTGTCTTGTTTTGTTTTGTCTTTATATTATGATATAAATATAATTATATTCTGGTAATTTCTTTCATAACTTTTAGCACCTATCAATAACACTGAATCAATCTGATTTTGATTCAGTGTTATTATCTAGTTGGTGCCAGCTTCTTAAACTGACTGTGTCTAATTCACAGTACAGTGTTCCTCAAACTGGAATTCATTCACGTGTTCTTGGGGCCTCAGAAACATTTTTCTGCCAACACAAGTCCAAATATTATTCAAAACAAAGAAACACTAGATGAGATACTCTTCCTAATTCTAATTCCTTCCCAGTTTAAAAAATACATTTCATCCTACTGCAGCTTATTAATAATTTATGGAGATCAAATTTAAGAAGTGCACAGAGAAAGGTAACTTCACAAGAGGAGTTTGTACAGGTTCTACTTGTTTTCCTTTTATACTCAAATGCAAATAAAATGTTTGAGCTAGAAGAAGATGGCATTCAGATAACAAAACAAAAGGAGGCTGTCAGATAAAGATTCTATGAGCAACAATCACTATCATTTCAAATGGATTAGTGGACTACGCATTAACTAGAAATCAGAAAATCCCGGTTTCTTTTTTTCAGTCTTGTCTCTAACTTGAAATAACATCTTGGTGTTGAAATAATTCATCCCTGCAACCTTCATTTTTTACAAAGTTAGAACAGTATGCTACTATATTAGTAATATGTACAATAAATACCGGGTACTTGTTTTATATGAAAAGCAGTATGTTTCAAATTTTAATTTATATAATAAATGGGAAAACAACAAATCTATAAAAAACACTCAATTTTCTTTTCTTAAGTTTGTGACTATATATAACATGTAAAATAACAGTATATTTTGTTTCTGAATGTACTTATGAATTATTTTGATCTAGCTTTAAACTTTATGTTTATATTGGCTTCATCTAATTTAAAAATATTTAGAGTGCTGTCAATTAGAATTTAAAGATATTTCATTGGTAGAAATCATTATTTATTAGTTAAATGATTAAAAATAAAAACTTATCATTTCTTATATATCACAATCTTAATTAGCAACCAAGTTATTAAACCATATATTCTTAAAGAAATTCTCAATTTGTATGTATTAACAACAAATTATCTTAACACCCATAAAGTAAAATGTTTGCAAACTGCAAAAAATATTCTGAATTTAAAATGCATATATTTTACATTTAAAATATAGTTATATAATTTTTAATTTTAAAAATGAGGAAAAATGAAACCCATTTAAATCATCTTATTCATATCTGTGATACAAATGGAAATAAAACTTTTAAATAAAAATTTTCCATATGGAGATAGCTAGGAAGTTTCCCTGATATGCAGCATTTTAACTGAATATTTTAAAAACAGACATACATTTTTAAACCATTTCTAAAGGATTACCAATAACAACAAAAATTACTAATTTAATAAATTAAATTATTGGTTTTGAAATTATTTATTGAATTTACATTATTACATTTTGACAGGTGCATTTTTTGTTAGGTGAAGGCAGGAGAATCTAAAATCAATTTTATAACAACACATTTCATAATAAGCTTATGTTTTATCAAGAAAGAAATGTCACATACAAATATAAAGTTTTGTTATCCCAGAAACATAAGTGACATTAGTTTATTAAACTCATTTGAAACATTCTTCTTCCTATAAAGAAATTTTCAGCTTTTATTATTTTAAGATTTCTTTTTTAGATGATGTAATTAGACCATTACTAAAAGAGTGAGGTGGAGTCAAATGAAAAATGTGCACTTCCAAAAAGTGCATATTTTTATATATTGTGACAAGTGATTTTTTCTTGGAATAGACATGTGCAATTGCACAAATGTTAAAATCAATGCCAAGAAGTTACTGTACCTGAACTGTGGAGCTGATCTCCGATGCAAAGCCGCCCGTCAAGGGAGCTTCGTGACTGATTAGCAGTCGCCCTGTTTTGATCACAGACTGAAAAAGAAAAGGAAAACCTAATGTTGAACAGAATACATATTGTCAAGTATATGACTGCAGTTTTGATTAAGTAATAAAATGAATTATTTAATTTCAATAAATGATAAAAAATTAGTAATTCAATCCTATGTCTAATAAGTTACAGCACAACTATTTCAAGTAGACAGTCATTTGATTTTTACCGGGCTAAAAATTTTATAATGCTACTATAAAATAGAGATTTTTAATTCTATGTATGTCATAAAAAATGCACTTCATTATATAAAATATTCTTGTTATAAAATGAATTACTGTATTTCACATATTCATATATCAATCTTTTTTATTTTTCAAATTACATTAATAAAAGTATTTTTAACACTTTTTGAGGTATATTTACATATAAACAAATAGCCTTAGGAAATACTGTTTTGGAGAGAAGAAAAACACAAAAATGGCATGTAAACTCTGTAGCAAAGTAAATGTTCATTGAGAGTTAGAAGGGAGAAATCACTGCAAAAGTAAAAGGTTTACAACTCTCTTCAACCATGTGCATTAATATCTGGTTAAGAACCTCAATTCTATTTTAACGTAGAAAATGTCACAAATAATAAAGAGTATTCTCAATACTGGCTCAGCATGGTTGTTCACAGAGTATGCATGACATAATCTATGCAGTAATAAATCAAAGCATATAGCTATGACATCATAGCAGAATACCAGCTTTGTTGAAAGGTAAAAAATATTAAAGTCAACAGCTGGTTATTACTTAAAATATGTTAAACAATTACCATATTACCAAAGAGAATTGGTAATTCTTCCTCTACATGTCTAATAATGTATTACCTTCCTTAAATTCTACATTATTATTTTATAAATATGAAAAAAAATCTCCAAAGCAAAAATATGCATATAAATCAATTCTTTTCCTTCATTCTAGGCAATTGGGAGTAGAGAATTTTAAAAATATGCAGTAGTTTAAATGAGCAGATGTTAAACTCTAAGATATAGCCTGTAGCCACAACAAAAATAAATTACTATTATATCTACTAAGTAAATAGTGACTAAAGAACATAAAATTTTATGAATGTCATACCCAACCCCAATGAAATGCTGACTGTGAAATATTGATGTTTGAATTTTTAGAACTATGATTAATTTTGCTGTTTATGATGGTCACAATTAAATTTTTTCCATGAGTTTTTTTTTTCTTTTTTGCTCAATCCCTCCACCCCCCAACAACAGCCTCCCCACCAGAAATATCACAAATTAAACTTTAATACACCAGTTAGACATATAAAGAAACAAAAATATTACACAATTGAAAGAAAACAAATGTATTCTCAAAAAATTCTCCAAAAGATGTTCTGATCTAAAGAATTCTTAATTTTTAAAAAAGGATTTGTCATACTTTATAGATCAAAAGCCCAGACCACTGCCAATATAATAGTATCCTATCTAATAGAGGACTAATGTGCAAATTGACCATCACTCCAACACAGAAGATGGCCACCCCATGTGGACACAAGATGGCCACCACAAGATGGCTGATAGGGGAGGGCAGTTGTGGATGATTAGGCCAGGAAGGGAGGGCAGTTAGGAGTGACCAGGCTGGCAGAGGAGGGAAGTTGGGGGTGACCAGGCCTGCAGGGGAGGACAGTTTGGTGAAACCCAGGTCTGCAGGGGAAGGCAGTTGGGGGGGGGGGGGGGAGGGGAAGGGGGAGACCCAGGCCTGCAGGGGAGGACAGTTAGGGACAACCAGGCTGACAAGGGAGCAGTTAGGCATCAATCAGGCTAGCAGGGGAGTGGTTAGGGGATGATCAGGCAGACAGGGCAGGCAAACAGTTGAGAGCCAGCAGTCCTGGGTTGTGAATGGGATGTCCGACTGCCCATTTAGGCCCGATCCGTTGGGGGGGGTCCCAAATTGGATAGGGCGCAGGCTGGTCTGAAAGATACCCCCCCCCGCCCCGCCTCCATGCACGAATTTCATGCACCGGGCCTCTAGTCTAAAGGAACAGCTAAAAAAAAAATCCTCTTGAGTTAGGCAATGCATTTTAAATTTCTAAGAGGTAAGAATGAGAAACTTCCATAATACTGCTACTGTTACCTGAAAACTCCATAACAGAACTGGTACTCTGAAATGAAGTCTATCCAAGATCAAATGAATGCCAGTAAGCAACCTAGTCTTCCTATAGCCTGCACAGTGTAGTTGGGAAACTAAGCTTTCAACCATGGAGTTCATACAACATGATGTGCAAGCAGAGACCTTGAATATTTTTTCACAGGAGAGGGCTAAATAAACCAAGATATATCAATATAGTCAAGTATTACACAGACATGAAAAAGACTGAGGATATAAAATGATGCCCATACGTTTGACAAAATGAGCAAATTCCAGAACAATACAATTTCATTTTTGTGAAAAACAACCAGTGAAAAACAACAGTGGGGAAACAAAAACAAACAAACAAACAAAAACAGCCATGTATACACTGAGCCACAGGTGTCAATAGTCTGGAAGGATTCATTCCAAACTATCAAAACTTATTTCTCCTGAAAAAATGACAGTAAAGGAATTAGAGGGAAGGGACTTTTGTTTTTTTACTTTATATAAAAGATATTTTTAATTACTAAAAGTATTTTTAGTAAGTCTAAAATAAATAGTCTAAAATAAAAGTAATGTACTTGAATTAATGCTGAAAGTAAAAAATATATTTTATAGTGCAGCCATAATTTCCTCAGAAAAACATATAATGTTTTTCTTGTTATTATAGGACTAGTTTAAGATACAGAGAACCCAAACTCCCACAGCAAATAAATACACTAAAAACACAGGGAATCAGCCTTGCCATGCCAGTATCTGTATAATCTGCTGCAGGTCAGGATCATATCCAGCTTATCTCTTGACCCACAAGCTCTTGGAAATAAGCTACTGGTATTAGAGAAAGTGAAGTTCTTTAACACATATGTGTGTGTGTGTTATGTAAACATGTGTGTTCTGGAGCAACAGTTATGTACTGACAGTTAAAGAAGTAATACCAGAAATTTCTTAAACATCAAGAGCTAGAAGGTAGACACAATGAAAATTAATAATACTGTGAGTTTATGGAAATTGTCAGGTATACAAACCAGTGAGAGACTGTGGCAAGGAGACAGGAGTTAGAAATAACCATCATAATCATAAACTGATTATCATAGGAGTTGCTATATGCTAGGTTTTGAGTTCAGCACTTTACATTGGTCACTTCATTTAATTTGGAAAGTACCTAAGTTTTATTTTTGCTTCTTAAAATCAACTCTGATATCTGAAAAGTATTAAAATAGATAAAACAAATTACATCAAAATTCTGAAAAATGCCAAAATTTAGAAGTAACACTGATATTTCAAAGTCACACCCTAAAAATATAATTAACATATATCATTAAAAGGTTGAGTCTGTGAATACAGTTCAATGATTTTGTAAGGTATAATATAAATTCAACTTAGTATATGCTTTTTATCCTTCACAACCTTAATTTACTAAAATTTCTGAAGATGGCTCTTTTACTATTTTGGAAATCATGAAAGCTTTGGTGATATTATGATGAGATTTTACAAATCTACAAGTTTGAAGAGTGTGATAGTCTTCCTATTTTCTATGATTAAATAAGATATTTTTATTAAACTATGTATTTCTGTCAACTGTAATAAGCAATTAATTTTTATACCCTGAGGCACAAATGATATATAACTGCTAGGAAATTTTTATAGTCCAATTTAGCATTTTGGTGTACTTAGTTAAAAATTAATATTGTGCCTTTCAATGGAGGTGGCTGTTAAGTTTTTTAAAATGATAACTATAGATATAAATATAAATAATACTTTAAAATTGATTTTACTAATTTTAAAGTTTCAAGTTTTCTTTTGAGATAAATATATATCACAACTTGAAAAAATTATAAAGGTTTAAACAACTTTTCAATGTGAAAGCTGAACTTATCAAAGACACGAAAGATCACATAAGCCTGGATTTTCCAGTATCTGCTTCTTCAACTTCATGCCACTAAAACCTGCTCCAAGGACCCTGGCCTTAGGCAAACGGAGCACCAATAAGTTAGAAGGGACAGATGTACCAGGGAAACCTGTGCCAATAAAAGATTGGGCAAATAATTGTTCTTCACGTCCTCTGCCACAAAATAAAAGGTCTTTGTTCCTTACAGGACCTCAAGAAAAAGTGCCAAGAAAACTTTAAAAAGCAATTCTAAACGGCAAGCAGTGAAACAGACTGTGGGCTGCTAAGTCAGTCAGTACTGGTCTGTCCTGCATTTGTCCCAAGGAATCTCATTCTTTCTCACTATTTCAGTTAATCACTCCCTTCTCCAGGGCAACACAGAATATTATAACAAGAGGAGCTATCAAAATCTCGATTTCGCCAATAATAGACAGATCACAATACCTGTTCTGATAAAACCCTAAAAGATACCGTGGTTCCCGGTTGGGCCACGTCACGACTGTTTCCCAGTGTTCATCTTCTACCTAGATGCTATCACTCATAGCCAGAACCTCAAGTTATCCAGGCAGGATATCTAGCACAATGCTCAAAATATGGTAGACAGGAAAAAAAACTTAATTAGTTAAAAAATATCTTAAAATAATTAAACTATATTAAGCAAGTTCTTGTTTAACTTACGAAACTATTGCTTTCTTGGCAAAATCCATTTTAAAATAGTGCAAAAGTATTGTTCAGCACATCCCAGAACAATTTAAATAAGGACTCCAAATTGAGGATATTTTAATAGAGCTCTAACAATAAGATATCTGTGATAATAGCAGAGTTGCTAAGTTATACTCCATTAAAAAGATTGCACAGATTTTGGCTGTCCAAACATTGGACATGTGTTTCAGTTAATGTAGCCTTTAAAGATTTTAATATAATCCAACCAGGAATACTGTGAAACTGTCATTCCAGAGGAAAGTAAACAGACAGACAGACCATTAAGCCTGCATATGCCTGCAAGTGCAACAGTGACATTCAAAAAGCAAATATATAAGTATATATTACTTATTGTTTACTCAAAATCTACAGCAAGATTTTTCTCCCACAGAGCCATTCAGCCTGTAGGGGAAAACACCAAGTCTGGCCACCTTTTCTGACTGCTATAAGTAGGAAACTAACACTTTGGATAGGCAACTCATAGCTCTTTTAACATTTTCCTGCTAAATGTAAAGCTAATGAAAAGCAAAATTTTTTAAAAATCACAACTGACCTTTTCCACTTCCTTTTGGAATCAAATCTGTTTATAAATACATATGAGCAGAAGTAATAGTAAAATCATATACTTGTGTTTCATTAATCAAATATACTAATTAATACTTATTTATATAATTTACAATCATTAAAGACCTGATTTAAATAAGCTTCAGATATCATTGCAAATGAATTAAGTTTTTTAAATGGCCTCTTGTTTAGAAACCAAATTCATTAGAAAAATTAACCAGAAAAAACTCACAATCAATCCCAGGCTAACAAATGTATTAATATATGCCTTGTAATCATTATAACCAGCATGGTCTTCACACATAATCAGATTAGAAGCTAATATTCTACTGGAGAAATGCCAATGCAAAAAGAGAAAGAACAGTCACGAACTCCAGAGAAAGTTCGGAAAAGTCCATTTTGGCAAGGATATTAGTGATGGTGTCATGAATATTTGGTATTATAGGAAAGTGGTGTAAGCTGAGAAAACCTAAATCCTGATAGCTTTATACCCGTTGGAAAAAGTAGGTAAGGGAGCAAACAGAGCATAAAGAGAAGTGAATAAAGTCAACAGGAGAAAAATGAACAAATAATACTGAAAAGGCTTGAAATATTTGGGGAAATTTCACACATTCTCACTGATTCATTATTGCCTGATCAGAGCTGAAACACTTTTGCAAAAATTGGAAGTGGAAAGATTTTGAATGCTACATCCAGACATGTCAAATAAACATGTTCTGACAATCAACCATACCCTTCCAGCTTGTTTCCTCACAGTCCCTCTGCGCTCCAGACATGTTAGGCTGCTCTCCCTCCTCTGACTTCCTTTCCCGAATTGGTAGGCCTTCATTCCCTTCCTCAATCACAATACCTCAAGACCCACTGCAGACAACACCTTCTCAGAGGTCCCTCCAACTAGCTAGGCTTAAATCCCATAGTAATTTTTTCCATTTCTTTTCATGATTCTAGCAGCCATTTCCTGATAGAATTTGAGGTAGGTGACAATGCGGGTACAAGGGCAAGGGTCAAGTACTAGGATCAAGGCAGCACTCACTGCTATACCTCTGGTTAAGAACACTATTAATTTACCTCATGGGACAGCCCTGTGGACATCTGTCTTATTAACCCTTTCAACCACACTCAAAATTATATGTCTTGCCGAAGCCAGTTTGGTTCAGTGGTAGAGCGTCGATCTGCGGACTGAAAGGTCCTAGGTTCCGGTAGATTCCGGTCAAGGGCATGTACCTTGGTTGCAGGCACATCCCCGGTAGGGCGTGTGCAGGAGGCAGCTAGTCGATGTTTCTCTCTCATTGACGTTTCTAGCTCTCTATCCCTCTCCCTTCCTCTCTGTAAAAAATCAATAAAATATATTTTTTAAAAATTATAAGTCTTAAGACAGGAATTCTTAAGATTTATAATTTATATCTATATCTTCTGCAGAATATAGCATATGACAAATGTACATTAAGTTGAGCAAATTATGCTCATTTCATTATTGTGGAACAAATTTACATGTTATCTACACTAATAAAAGAGAAAGATGCCCACCAATGAGTATGCAAATTAAACCAACAATGATGGTGGGTTAATTTGCATACACAGGCACTGAGCAGCCAGGGGCAGGACGCTTGCATCGTCACCATGGTGACTATGCAGGCATTCCATACTGCTTCAGCTGCTCCAGGCCTCTGGGCAGCATGGGAAGGCGAAAAGGCAGCTCTGGGTTGGAGCGAAGGCAGAAATTGGCTCTAGGCTGGAACAAAGGCCGAAAGGTGGCTCCAGCCAGAATGAAGGCGATGCCGGCAGCCAGGGGAAGGAAGGCCCATTCTTGCATGAATCTTTGTGCATCAGGCCTCTAGTATATAATAATAAAATTGTAATATGCTAATTAGATCAGAGAGCTGGACGACCTTCCAGACGAAGCTGGGGCTGCGAGGATCAAGGCCAGCCATTGCCGCTGCGAGGGCCGAGTCCCTTGCACAAATTTCATGCATTGGGCCGCTAGTCAAATTATAAACAGTTTGAAAAAGTTCTTATGTATCACCTATTTCTTTGTTTTGGAGGGTATTCTTTTTCGTAGGGTATGTGTGCATAAGTCTGTACTGTCTCCTCCAGCAAATTCTAAATCATTCATAAGCACAAATTCAGAAGGTATCAAATATTCAGTAGCTAATCACAATACCTAATGAATGGTTGTGATTGTTCAACAAATGTTCCTAACATTTTTTATAAAGCACATAGTGATTAAAATGAATCACTGACAAGCCTCCAATTTTCTGATGTCTTGAAGCTCTTAAGAAAGACTAATAATGCTGTGAAAGGCATTAAAAGGGAAGTCCTAAAAACTAAGCTCTAATCATTATTCTAATTCTAACAGAGAACTACCCTGGGCCAACTTTTTTCACCTATATTTCCTGCTCTATTATAGATTGTTTTTAGAATAGGGAGTTAGCAGTACATTTTAATGGACATTTTTAAGTGCATGGTTGCAAGGCACAAACACACAGAAAACATTCTTCCCTTTCTACTGAGCATGAAGTTTCCTTTCCATTGACAAACGGTCACGTCTCTGTGATGATGAGCGTATTGTACTGGACTGGTGGACATTTATGATATGTAGTGAAACATGACATGGGTAAGTATATAAATAAATCTGTCTTAAAAATTTTTTTCCACATCCCCATTAGGTTAAGAATCATGAAAAGCATAACCATTTCTAGGAGTCAATATAATTTTTTGATTGCCAAAAAATTTTTCAAAGATTAAAATAGCCACTTTAAGTTGTTTCTGTGTTTTCATTCTTATTATTGCTCTATGATTTCTGAGCAGCACTTAAAATATTTTTATAATACCTGTATTCAATCTCTGCTTCAACTTTATCAATTTATCTTTTTTGTGATTGACTTATTTCACTTACAACAATGTCTTCAAGGGTCATCTTTGTTGTAGGATGTGTCAAAATGTCTCTCCTTAAGATAATGGCTATTTCTAACTTTGAAAAATTGTTTTTGGCACATAAAAATTATACTAACTCCTAGAAGTGGTTATGCTTTGCATAATATTCCATTGTATGTATATACAACATTTTTTTTATCCATTCATCTCTTGAATAAGTGGATTACTTCTACCTTTTGCCTATTGTGAATAATGCTGTTATGAACTTATTCAAACCTCTACTTTCACTTCTTTTGGGTATATATTCAGAAGTGGAGTTGCTAAACACTATGTTTAATTTTTTTCAGAACTAGCCATACCATTTCTAGAGTAGTTGCACCATTTTATATTCCCACCACCAATGCCACAGGGGTTCCGATTTCCCTATGGTCTCACTAACACTTGTTATTTCTTCTTCTCTCTCTCTCTCTCCCTCTCTCTCTCTCTCTCTCTCTCTCTCTCTCTCTCTTTCTTTCTCTCTTTCTCTCTCTCTCATTCATTCATATTAGAAACATACTAATGGATGTGGGTAGTATCTTGTGGTTTTGATTGGCATTTCTCTAATGATTACCGATGGATAATCACTAACCATTTTTCAATCTGTTTCTGCTCAATTTTAAATCAGGTTCTTTGAATTTTGTTGTTATACAAAGAGTGTTTTAAGAGTGCTAATACATCTAATTTCTTAAATTGATCTCCTTACGGACTGGAAATAACATCTTTTCAGAATATGATATTCCATATGGAAAAAGATATAATCAAACTCAGTGGTTCACCATGTCCTTCTTCCTGCAAAAAAATTCACATCTGGCTTCCTCACCATCCTCTATTCCAAAACAGACACAAGGACATTTCTCCTCTCCTGAGAAATCTTCAATGGAGATTGAAGCCAGAATCACAAAGATAACTTATAAACCGCAATAGTAGCTGCAATCCACTGCCCAAGGAAACAATGGAGTCTAGGTACATACTATAGAACCTTCTGAGCCCTGTATCTTTGTCCCACACATACTCTATCAACAGTTAGGACAGAATAATGCCAACAAAAAAAGTTTGTAACACTGGCACAAACCAGAAAATCACCTTCACCATCTTGAGTATTATATGCTATTTCCCAATTAAATTTTAATGTTATTGGGGACTCTTTCCCCCTCCCCATGTGGGAGTCTGTACTTGTTCTTCAATAAATTTTCATTTTGGCTGAAACCGGTTTGGCTCAATGGATAGAGTGTCGGCTTGGAGACTGAAGGGACCCGGGTTCGATTCCAGTCAAGGGCATGTACCTTGGTTGCGGGCATATCCCCAGTAGGGGGTATGCAAGAGGCAGCTGATCGATGACTCTCTCTCATCGATGTTTCTAACTCTCTATCTCTCTCCCTTCTTCTCTGTACAAAATCAATAAAATATATATTTTTAACAATAAATATTCATTTTGCTATAATGATATATAAATTCCAAAGGTCACTGGTTCATATCAAAACGAGTATCGTGAGCCACTCACATGTGCCAATATTGGGGAAACAAAGATGAGTTAACCAAGGTCCTTAAAGGTTTCTAATATGGGCTCCCACATGTCCTAGGGCAAAGCATATCCAAACAGAAGAAAAGTAGCTTAAAGATTGCTAAGGCAGAATTCTCTCTCTCTCTCTTCTCTCTCTCTTCTCTCTCTCTTCTCTCTTCTCTCTTCTCTCTCTCACTCCCAACCCCTCATTTCTCTAAAATTGATTTTTAGGAAAAGAATTAAAAAAAACAAAAACAGCACTGTCCAGTGTAGCTCAGAGTATTATACTATACATCAAAAGTTGGTGGGTTCAATTCCTGGTCAGGGCACATACTCAGGTTATGGATCCAAACCCAAGTATGTGCAGGAAGCAACCTGCAGGAAGCAACCAATCAATGTTTCTCTCTCATATTGGTGTTTCTCTTTTTCTCTCTTTCTCTCCTTTCTTCCCTACCTCCTTCTCTCCCTCTCTCTAAAATCAATTTTTTAAAGTATTTTAGAAATCAAGTTATAATTATTAAAAACAATGTTTTTTAGAATTTAAAGTTTCAACTCCTGAGGTCTTTTGCAAATAACATTAAAAATGAATTTTTCTTTTCATAAATAATTACTAATATTTTCTCCTTTACCAATCACAAGTCTCCATTTGGCAAATTTTTCTCAAGTGTTGACAAGAGAGGGAAATGCTATGTCTGGCCATCATAAGAGTTCTAAAGGGTAGAAACTGACATCATCCCTTGTGCTTCCAACATACTGTGTAATAAGAAAGTGACTTTAACCAAAAACCAGGATTGTCAGCAGTTACATTTTACACTGCTGTTTTAAGCACATATCAAGGGTATAATTTTGCCTAAAGCCAGCTGGTTGTCTACCAAGGTAATTCCTCTCTAAGGAAAGATCAAAAGTATAAACACTGCTATACTGCGGAATCACCATGGATAAATGCTTTAATTTTCTAAAGCCTGGTCCAATTCTATTGGAGTAAATGGATTTTTAGTGCATTATGAAACAAAAAATCCTGTGTAGTTCATATTACATGGGCAAAGCTTAAGATCTTTTAGGTCCTTTGGGGGTATGACTCAAAAGATGTTTCTGTAAAAGTTACTCATGTTTTTGAGTATATATAACTAAGGTAGTTTGAAGTGAAAGTACATAATTTTCTTGATCTTATTAAAACCAAGATGATAATGAGAAATTAGTATATGATAGATGGTTTCAAGAGAAGAATTCCTTTAGCAGAAAGGAATTTGTCTATAAACATTCATTGATTATTTGATAGAGGCAGTAAGGGGCAGAGATTAGATCTCAGGGTCAAGAATTACTGTATCAAATTCATTGCCAATGGACTAATAGTGATGAGTTAAGATGCAATAGTATTGGTTGAACAGAAATATAATTCAATATTTAAAAATCAGTTTATATTTATAGTTAACACCCTGTTTGTTTTCAGGGGAAAACTCTGAAATGTTCTTTCCTTATAAACAATGTCTCAGCGCCCAAAGTAATGTGAATAGTAGAGGCAGTAGCAAGTGGCGCTCAATGTGGTCAGCCAGGGAACACAGTCTCAGATGTGGGTGGTCAAACTCCTTTTTTTTTTTTTTTTTTTTTTTTTAGTATTGTGAAAGCTGAGATATGTCTCCAGGCTGGATTCTACCCAAGACTTTGCAACATATACTTTAAGGAAACATCTTTCTGGCAAAACAATGCATTTTTTTTCAAATGTCAAGATGTACTTTCTGCCATGCTATCTTTACCCACAAAATTATACACTGAATACACATCTTTCCATTCTGGCCTCCCCAAACATTTTGCGGATATTTACCAATATAAACATCCATTTCATTGAACAGTACATTTAGCAGAGCAGACCCAGTTTCAAAAGAAAGATATTTGAGCCATTTCTTCACCACGTGTTTCAAAAACCCAGAAAAACAAAAAGCTATCCAAGATCGCTTCAAGTTCTCAGTAGTCCTGTTGTACTAGTATGTTCCAAAATGACATCATAAGTGGAAATTACAGCATTTGAAATTTTAAAAGTACAAGAAGAAAAGTAGCCTACTACTCTTAAATTCTGGCTCAAAGGAACTGGGCAACACTGCACTCCTGAGGCCTTCACAGCGCCCATCAATCCTACCAGGAGGCCTCCAATGTGTTTATACGCCAGTGGAAGTGAAAATCAGCTTGCCAATTATTTTCAGTCCTTCATAGGAGAAATATGGTAACAAATTTTTCTGTTTTGTTTCATTTCAGTCAAATAAGGAAAAGAAAAAAGTCTGTAGCCCTGCTGGCTTGGCTCAGTGGGTGAGCATTGACCTATAAACCAGGAGGTCATGGTTCCATTTCTAGTCAGGGTTGTGGGCTCCATCCCCAGAGGTGGGCGGATAGGAGGCATCCAATCAACGATTCTCTCTCATCATTGATATTTCTATATCTCTCTCCCCTTCCTTTCCTCTCAGAAATCTATCATATCCTATAATAATAAAAGCCTAATATTCTAAGTGTCTGGCCGACTAGTTAGCCCAGTGGTCAGCAAACTGCAGCTCACAAGCCACATGCAGCTCTTTGGCCTCTTGAGTGTGACTCTTCCACAAAATATTATGTGTGGATGTGCACATACAGTGCGATTGAAACTTCATGGCCCATCAGCAGGTCAGTTTTCGGCTCTCAAAAGAAATTTCAGTCATTGTACTGTTGATATTTGGCTCTGTTGACTAATGAGTTTGCTGAACACTGAGTTAGCCATTCAACCAATAAAAGCGTAATATGGCAATGATGTGCTAAGGCTGCTCAACTGCTTGCTATGACGTGCACTGATCACCAGGGAGAAGAGAGTCGACCAGTCAACCAGTCGCTATAATGTTGCTGTGGGGTCCCTCCCCAGCTGGCCAAACTCCCACGTCTCTCCCTGGCCCCAATCATGCACTGGTGGGGTCCCTCTTCCTGGCCTCACCTTCTCACAATCTGGGACCCCTTGGAGGATGTCAGTTTTGACCTGATCCTGAAGGCCAGGCCAAGGGACCCCACTGATGCATTAATTCGTGTACCGGGCCTCTAGTATATACATACATATATATCTGTGTGTGTATGTATATGTATGTGTATATATGTGTATGTATATGTATATGTGTGTATGTGTATATGTGTGTATGTATATATACATGTATATGTATGTATATGTGTGTGTGTGTGTGTGTGTGTATACTCAAATGAATGCACCAGTGGGGTCCCTTGCACCAGTAAATATACATATATATGTATGTATATATATTTACATATATATATTCACACACACACACACACACACACACACATATATATATAAAATGTCTGTCAACAAATTAATGTGGAAAATAGACATATTATAGAGCCAGAACATTAAGTGGGACATTTGGTGGGACATTCGGAATACGTAATAAGAAATATTTAAAGGCAGAATTCAAATTTTTAAAATGTACATTATTCTCATATATAATTAATTCCCTGATTTGTAGGTTTTACCATAAAAACAGAGAAATGTATGTTAAGTTACACCACACAAGATATTTATACTGTTACATTATATATATTATCTGCATATACATACATATAACTATATGATATCATACTTATAATGTGTATGCAAATGTATATATATATATTTCGGGGGTTGGTATACAGGTGTGTGTGGACAGAGGGAAAGGGATATTAAAGATAAGAGAAACTAGAATTTTAAACCAAAATCAGTCATTCATCCTATCATAAATTTAAGCTCTAAGACAGGAGGCACTTTGTTTTTTCACTGCTGTACCTTGGTGCCTCAGGACAGAATAGATGCTCAATAAACTCATTTTCTGAAGGGCTAAACATTAATATTTTTTTCCTTTTTTAAGAGTCTCATAAATAACTTTAAATGGACTATAACAATAATGGGCAAATTTATTTCTTCCCCCAGCTTCATTCAGATACTAGAGGCCCGGTACACGGATTCATGCACGTGGAAAGAAAATTAATTAGAAGGTGGCCAGCCAAGCGGGGCTGGGCGAGATGGGTCAGACAGGCCTTGGAGTCAATCTCCCATGGTCCCTCCCTGTCTGGCTGCAACTGGGGTGGCACCAGGGCTCATAGGGCATCTGTGGAGTGAGCGGGATCCCTCTGGCAGGTGGGGTTTCTTGGCCTGGCCTGTGGAAATCAGACCAAAACTGGCAGCCCGAAATCCCCCGAGGGGTCCCGGAGTACGAGAGGGCACTCTGCAAAGTTGTTGCCGCTCAGCAGCTCCTGCATTGAGCGTCTGCTGCCTGGTGGTCAGTGTGTGTCATAACTACCAGCTAGTCTACCAGTCAGCTGGTCAGCAAGTCGCTTAGGCTTTTGTATATATAGATAACTGATATATAACATTGGGTAAGTTTAAGGTATGCAAAGTAATGATTTAATGAATGTATATGTGGTGAAGTGACTACCACAATAAGGTTAGTTAACACTTCTATCACCTCACATAGCTACAAATGTGTGTGTGTGTGTGTGTGTGTGTGTGTGTGTTAAGAACTTTTAAGATCTATTATCTTAGCAACTTTTAGTACTGTTAACTAAAGGCATACTGCACATTAAATCCCTAGAACTTACCTTATACTAGTAAGTAGCAGTGTGTACCATTTGACCACCTTCACTCTTCCCCCCACCTCCTACACATGCTGCCTACCCCTGGCAACCACAAATCTGTTCTCTATTTCTATGAGTTAGGGTGTTTTTAGATTCCATATATGAGTGAGATCATACAGTATTTAATTTCTCTGTGTGAAAATTTAACCATGATAAATGTAGTTGTCTCATTCGGATTGCTTTAAATATTAATTTATTCTTAATAATGTGGGTATCCATATTTGTTAAAAACTATAAGACTGAATCAGAAAACATCTAGATTTTAGAATAAAACCATCCACCATAAGCATACAAGTTTGAAAATATCTTCTGCATATTACTCTTTTATTAGATAGGATAGAGACCTGGTGCATGGTTGGGGCCTAGCTGGTTTGCCCTGAAGGGTGTTCCAGGTCAGGGTGTGGTTCCCTTGGGGTGTGGGGCGGCCTGAGCAAGGGGCCTGTGGTGGTTTACAGGCCAACCAGGACCCAAGCAGAGGCCCTGATATCTGGGATATATTTACTTTCTACAATTGAAACTTTGTAGCCTGGAGCGGAGCCAAGCCTCCTGCTTGCTCAGTGGGGCAGCCATTTCTGTTTGGATTTGTTTACCTTCTATAATTGAAACTTTGTAGCCTTGAGTGGAGGCTTAGGCCAGCAAGGGCAGGCGGAAAGCTTGTTTTCCTCCATTGCCTGGGAAACCCAAGCCTCCCTCCTGCTCTCTGTGGCTGTAGCCATCTTGGTTGGGTTTATTTGCATACTCACTCTGATTGGCTTGTGGGTGTGGCTTGTGGGCATGGCTTGTGGAGCGGAGTAATGGTTAATTTGCATATTACTCTTTTATTAGGTAGGATATAATTATTCCTTGTTAAAATTTCAGTGTTAATAAATTAGGTTAGGATTGTTTTAAATATTAAACATTATATTTTCATAAATAACTTATGACCAATAACCTTGTCAAAATACAATTGAGATTGATAGTAAGTGGAAAATTAAGGTACTCAATTTGCCACTTCATTTGACTTAAACAGAAATAAGTCCCAGTGTTGAACTGAAGAAAATTTAGGAAATTTTATTTTAAAATGCCACTTCAGCATGGCCTTTGGACTTGGGCTGCCTGATCAACCCCTACTTCTGTTGCTCACTAGTTTGAACATAGGCAAGTTTCTTTATCTGAGTCTCATTTCTTTGTCTATAAAATAGATGGAATCACAACTGCCTAGGAGTAATGTTGGAGTGTTTAAACGAAATAGTGCATATCAAGTTTTTTAACATAATGCCTAGCACACAGTGAGCATTCTACTGTAACTATCCTATCTCATAAAGAGGGGAACATGCGAATTGACCCTCACGCCACTGTAAAGATGGCAGTCCCCATAGCCAATAAGGAGGGAATATGCTAATTGACTGCCCCACCCTCCAAGATGGCAACACCCACAGCCAATAAGGAGGGAATATGCTAATGGACTGTCACGCCCTCAAAGATGGTTCACAAAATGATGACTGTCACCTCAAAGATGTCACACCCACAGCCACAAAAATGGACTCCCGCCTCCAAAGTCCCCCAGTCTTCTCGGCCCCTGCAGCCACCCAGTGGCAGCAGCCGAGGTGTGATGGGGCATTGCCTTCCCCTGACCGTGGGGTCACTTCCCTCCCCTGAGAGCTCCTGGACTGTGAGAGGGGGCAGGCTGGGTTGAGGGATCCCCCCTTCCAGTGCATGAATTTTCATGCACCGGGCCTCTAATCATAGTATAAATTGAGATTTTGTTCTGTGTCAATTCATATTCTCTTTGCATATTAGTTTTGAAATATTTATATTATGTTTCCACTCACTTTTATTTAGCAGCAGAGTCCAATAAGTTAATAACTCAATAAAAATTCTGTGCACAGCTTGTTGAAAATATTTTGTAGGTTAGATTTGAGGGTTAATAGCTCCCTATCATTACCTTAAAAATTATACATGAAAGCACAAACCATCTGTTGATGTTGGTTGCTGCAAACACTATAAACAAACAGAAATACATAACAGAAAAATATGGTCTTTAAGACACTAAGCGTAGTTTTCCATGAGAATAGAGAATGTGAGTGATGCCTGGAGTTAGAGTTGTTCCCTCTTAATTGTACATAATCTCCTTGGTTTATACAATAAACATATGGCGGGAGGAAAAAAAATCTAAACACAGAAAGGACACATGATTCACCTCCCTACAGCAACAGATTGCTTGGAAATTATGAGCATTTGGTTACAAATATTACCTTAATAGAATTTTGCATTAGTCATGTATCTCAGTGACAGGCTGGGTGTTCTGGATACATTTTAAATAAGTTTATACTATCCCTTAATCTTGACTAGGACTCATTAATACTTATTAACTTGCAAGACATCAATTAAGCTATTCTATTTGCACACACATACCTGAAAAATGGCAGGATTATTTATAAAAGACTCACAGTTACCATGGCTATTTAAATCTAGCAGATGAATCTAAATCAAATTAGTTGATAGATATATTTTTAACAAAATGAGAGCTAGGTTTTTAAATAGAAAAATAAAATAGAATTTCAGAGCTTAGAAAATGAAAGACAGTCAATTTCACTAGTTTTGAATACATGGACTCCAGGGTCCACAAAGTTAAATGACTTAACCAATGATACTACTTAGTTTGTGGTAATGCCAAAACAATTCTTGTAATTTCCTACAACAACCAGGAAATAATTCTGAAATAGTTATCACATAATTCCTGAGCAAACAAACAATCTATACATTCACCATTTAAAAATAAAAAATGCTGCTTCAACTACTGCTTTACACAATGATCACATGAAATCCTCACAGATCTAAGTGGGTTTCATCGATGAGGAGTCAGGAACAGAGAGGTTAAGTCACCCAAGTACACCCAAGCCAGCACTTACTCTTGGAGAAGTGCACTCTACCCACTGCACCACAGACTCTTGAGGGATGAGACTCAGAGTTGTCATACTGTATTCACTCCATTTTCCCTGTACTGTACATGACTAGATGAACACAAATCCAATTCTGCTTCAGATGATAAAACATAGTTCCAAAGTGGTCTTGTCATTCCAATCAAATAGCAGTAGTAAATAAACAGTAAAGGTATCACCTTTCTTGCTATCCGGATACCACTATCCCTGTCTTCAGAATGAAAAGCAGTATAATGACTTCCAAACTCTATTATTCTCTTCCTTTCCCCCCTTTCCTCCCACTTCCATCCATCAAGTACTATGATCAGATTTTGAGGAGGTAGAAACGGGCCTCTGAATAAAGGCTGAACACATGTTGTAAAGGCTAGAATCTTTTTTTTTCCCTCTTCCCTTTCCTGGTAGAACAAGATTAAAATAGGGGCTGGAAGTCAATAGACACAATTTTATGAGAGCTTATAAAGAAATGCTATAAGATCTTTGAGGAAAGTTGATGCCACCATGGTCTAAACTTCTAACCTCAGCTCTCTTCCAAATGGAGTGTTAAGGATAATAGGCTGTGAGGAAGGGAACCAGTGGTCAGAAACAGAGCCAAACAAACAAGACAATAAAATACCCTCAGAGGTTGCTTCCTCTCTGCACTACTGTGAACTGTAACATGGATATAAAAGGGAAGTGGGGGGAGTGTTTAAGAAAGAAAAGTCTAAAAAGGAAAAAAAGATGAAATCCCGGCCCTCACGGAATTTATACTCAAATAGAATAATTAACAGCATCAGTTCAGAGCAAGTGCTTGCAATTAACATACCTTATAAATGTTTCTGTAAATTTGAGTAACTAATTCTAATAGGAATGTTTCAAGCTATAGATTAATTCAGCTACACGGCAGGTAATTTATTAAGTTACTTTCTTATGTTGTTTTTTTCTTTATGAGCTATAAAAAGTGTAAGTTTAAAAATATTAAGTACTAGTTCTTGTGTGTTTGCTTTTTAAATTACTATAACGAAGATCATGATTTCTTAACTTGAACCCCACTCTCTTACCTGCATCCGTAAGAGTTTTCTCAGGTAACTCTTTTGGATGTTCTGCCTTAAATGTTTGACACGTAAGGAACTGAAAGCAATTCTTGTGAAATAGCTGCCACAGGTCATTTCCTTATTTGGAGTAAAGCACCCCCTTCATTCACATATGATACGCAACACAGGAAACAAGATTTGATTTGAAATTAGTAGTTATCTGTGTTTTTATGTGCAGATTTCTTTAACTAAAATTTCTTAATCCTCCTAAATGAATGAGCTGCAGAAGTGAATTTTTGGGGGGGGTTTGTTTTTTGTTCTTTTTGTTTTTGGCTATTTTGGAACAAAAAAGCTAACACAGCTCCTCCCAAAATGCTTTTCATAAACAGAGAAAAACTTGCTCTGGTGGCATTATCTAGCCCATGGGACACTTAGCAATGTCTGCAGACAGTTTTGGCTGTCACAACTAGAGTGGGAGAGGGAGGGAATGGAATGCTATCACTATCTGGTAGAAAGCAGAGATGTTGCTAAACAATCTATAATGCATAGGACAGCTTCCACAACAAATAATTATCTACATTAATAAAAGAGAAACATGTAAATTGACCATACCTCTGCTACACCCACAGCCAATCAGGAGAGAGTGTGCAAATTAACCCAACAAAGCTGGTGGTTAATTTGCGTACGCAGGCACTGGAGTGAAGACTGAAGACAATGTAGAAGGAAGCCAAGCACTGCAGAAGGGAGCAATGCTGTGGAGAAGGGAGCGAGGCAGTGGAGACAGGAGGGGAGCGAGGCAGTGGGGACGGGAGGGGAGCGAGGCAGCGGGGACGGGAGGGGAGCGAGGCAGTGCGGACGGGAGGGGAGCGAGGCAGTGCGGACGGGAGGGGAGCGAGGCAGCGGGGACAGGAGGGGAGCGGGGCGGGAGGGGAGCGAGGCAGCGGGGACAGGAGGGGAGCGGGGCAGGAGGGGAGCGAGGCAGTGGGGACGGGAGGGGAGCGGGGCGGGAGGGGAGCGAGGCAGTGGGGGCGGGAGGGGAGCGAGGCAGTGGGGACGGGAGGGGAGCGAGGCAGTGGAGGCGGGAGGGGAGCGAGGCAGTGCGGACGGGAGGGGAGCGGGGCGGGAGGGGAGCGAGGCAGCGGGGACAGGAGGGGAGCGGGGCGGGAGGGGAGCGAGGCAGTGGAGGCGGGAGGGGAGCGAGGCAGTGCGGACGGGAGGGGAGCGAGGCAGCGGGGACAGGAGGGGAGCGGGGCGGGAGGGGAGCGAGGCAGTGGAGGCGGGAGGGGAGCGAGGCAGTGGGGACGGGAGGGGAGCGAGGCAGTGGAGGCGGGAGGGGAGCGAGGCAGTGCGGACGGGAGGGGAGCGGGGCGGGAGGGGAGCGAGGCAGCGGGGACAGGAGGGGAGCGGGGCGGGAGGGGAGCGAGGCAGTGGAGGCGGGAGGGGAGCGAGGCAGTGCGGACGGGAGGGGAGCGAGGCAGCGGGGACGGGAGGGGAGCGGGGCGGGAGGGGAGCGAGGCAGCGGGGACGGTAGGGGAGCGGGGCGGGAGGGGAGCGAGGCAGCGGAGGCGGGAGGGGAGCGAGGCAGCGGAGGCGGGAGGGGAGCGAGGCAGCGGGGATGGGAGGGGAGCGGGGCGGGAGGGGAGCGAGGCAGTGGAGGCGGGAGGGGAGCGAGGCAGTGGGGACGGGAGGGGAGCGAGGCAGTGGAGGCGGGAGGGGAGCGAGGCAGTGGGGACGGGAGGGGAGCGAGGCAGTGGAGGCGGGAGGGGAGCGGGGCGGGAGGGGAGCGAGGCAGCGGGGACGGGAGGGGAGCGGGGCGGGAGGGGAGCGAGGCAGCGGGGACGGTAGGGGAGCGGGGCGGGAGGGGAGCGAGGCAGCGGAGGCGGGAGGGGAGCGAGGCAGCGGAGGCGGGAGGGGAGCGAGGCAGCGGGGATGGGAGGGGAGCGAGGCAGCGGGGACGGGAGGGGACCGGGGCGGGAGGGGAGCGAGGCAGCGGGGATGGGAGGGGAGCGGGGCGGGAGGGGAGCCAGGCAGCGGAGGCGGGAGGGGAGCGAGGCAGCGGGGACAGGAGGGGAGCGGGGCGGGAGGGGAGCGAGGCAGTGGAGGCGGGAGGGGAGCGAGGCAGTGCGGACGGGAGGGGAGCGAGGCAGTGCGGACGGGAGGGGAGCGAGGCAGCGGGGACGGGAGGGGAGCGGGGCGGGAGGGGAGCGAGGCAGCGGGGACAGGAGGGGAGCGGGGCGGGAGGGGAGCGAGGCAGCGGAGGCGGGAGGGGACCGGGGCGGGAGGGGAGCGAGGCAGCGGGGATGGGAGGGGAGCGAGGCAGTGGAGGCGGGAGGGGAGCGAGGCAGTGGGGACGGGAGGGGAGCGGGGCGGGAGGGGAGCGAGGCAGCGGAGGCGGGAGGGGAGCGAGGCAGCGGGGACGGGAGGGGAGCGGGGCGGGAGGGGAGCGAGGCAGCGGGGACGGGAGGGGAGCGAGGCAGTGCAGACACGCCCTTCTCTGCTTCGCTCCGGCCGCAGGAAGCCCTGTTCTTACAGGAATAGGCCCGAGGAAGCCGTTTTCTTGCAGGAATCTTCCTGCAATGGGCCTCTAGTCTATATATAAAAGGATAATGTGCTAACTGTCTGACCATTCAACTGGTAGCTATGACATGCACTGACCACCAAGGGATGGGCACTCAGGGCACAGCATAAAAACATGGAACAGAATGATGAATCTCAGAAGAAAAGAGGAAGAGGAGATGGCAGGAAGAGATTAAGCAAGATCTTATATGTATACTAGAGGCCCGGTGCATAGAGTCATGCACCAATGGGGTCCCTCAGCCTGGCCTGCGGGGATCAGGCCAAGTCCATGTACCGGACCTCCGACATCCCTCCAGGGATCCCGGATTGTGAGAGGGCGCAGGCTGGGCTAAGGGACCCCATGGGTACACCTGGCCTCTAGTTTGAAATAAAATTCAAACAGTGCTCAGGCTGAGACAATCTACTCTAAGAGTGTCACTGATTGTTAAACTGTAGATTCCAGAAAGCCTATCAAGGAAACCCAACACATAAATACCTTGACATCACCATAACTATTTGAGGGGTCCTCCCCCACCAGGATTCTATTTACAGAAGAATAACCAAACTCCCAAAAGGGAATTTATCTATCTTTTCTTTCATCCATTCCCTTCTTTCAATCACAGTCTTTATGTTAATGACTCCCAGATCTGATACTGGGAGTCAGGGCCTCTCCCAGGTATCACATCTTGGACACTTCCTGTTACCCCCAAAATCCAAAGCTAGCAGCAATCTCTGATCACCCCAACTCTACCCCAACCTCCTCTCCTTCTCCACTCCACCTCTTGTATTCCCAGCTTTGGTGAATGCACCACCATTGACTGGTACTCAAACAGGAAGCCTGGGTACCGTGGGCTCATTCCCCTCCCCAGTACTATCACTGTATTGTAATTGGCACTTGATCCAAATGTTAAATATGAGTCAAATTTTTTCAAACCAATTTACAATTGATAAGCCCAAGGAGACTAGAGTTAAAAAAAACAGAACAACAAAAACACTGCAAAGAATGAAGTGCAGTATAAAATAGCAGCATATTTGGAAGTGTATCCATGTTAAAAAAAATACATTTAAAAAAAAAAAATCACAGGCCCCAAAAGAGCCAAAACCCCAGGACATGACTTACACAGTGAAAAAGATGCTGAGATGACAGATGATACTGACCAGGTGGGTGCTGACTCTGAGAAAAGATCACTTTCTTTAAAAATCAACCTTTACAGGCAAGGCTATCCCAAAGTATTAAAAATAAAAAAACAATATATATAAAAGAAAAACAGAGTACAATGAGGATGGGTAGTAAAAATTAGCAATAACAGCCTAACACTTTCATTGAGTTGAAGTTTGCAATGTTCACATATTTTATCTAATTTTATTCTTTAAAAAACTTTGAGGCAAGTAGGTCTTATAATTACTGGACAATGATACTAGTACTTGAAACTGATAAAACACTGGAATTTTTAATAGCAATTTAAGAAGAGCTGTGGATCATTCGGAATGTTAAGTAGTAGAAAGCATCAAAACCCTGACAGGACCAGTGTTCACGCTTCCTCATCACCCCAGACTTCCACTAACACAGCTGTGAGCAGCAATCCACAACGGTGATTATCCAAGGAGCTGCTATTTCAGGAACTGAACAGGGGTCACTTCAAGAGCCATTTCTAGTCATTTTGCATGTTTAACAACAGAATTTGGTCATCTGCTGACATCTTTCCATAGAGATTTCAAAAGTACAGACAGTCTGCTTTATTATTGTAAGTGAGTCACTGTCTCTTTGAGATAAGGTTCCGGAAGGTTTAATAAACGTAAAGATATCCAAGTGAATCAGAGAGGAGTCAGTATGTAAATGCTGACCAACAGCTTCCCCTCTACATCTAACTAACATCAGCTTACCTATCACACATCTGTGACAAACTAACAATTCTGTTTATAAAATATGCATGGATATCAGCCTGACTTGTTACCATAGTTAGGGCTGTGAATGACTGAGTGCTCTCCTGTGGTGTAGCAACTCAGGTCTAGGCAATACGATTTAAAAAAAACACAGTGTTTCTGAAATATTATCTGATTTCATTCCTACTGAGATAGCTTCTGCTTTGGCAGACAGGCAGATACAACCAAGAACAAAGACTTTGTTGTTCAGTTCTAACTTTCCAAATAAAAGTTATCAATAGAATTTTTAAAATTAGATCAGTGGAAGCAATTGTTTTAAAACCTACTTTCTCTATTGAAAGAGTTCGAGAGATGGTATGTTTTGATATTCCAAAAGCATTTGGCTTGTAACATTTAGAATTGAGAGTTTATATGCAAGTTATTCAGATTATGGCAATAGCACAATATGGTATTAGAGCAGTTTTCCTGGCTCTGGGAAAAGAGACGAATATCCAATTGGCTGGTAGAGTTTAGACATTAGAGTTTAGACATTGTCTGGTCTTTGAAGGTATGTGTGTGTGTGCATACACACGCAAGTGTGTGTCTGGAGTGGGATGAACAGGAGACAGGGTAACAAATTTAGATGAATTGAGGGTAGCTACAAATATTAGGGGCTTGTGCCTGTTCCCTAACTAAACCCTCTGGGAGAACCACGTTGATGGGTCCTCTGAGTCGGAGCAGCAATGATGGGGAAATTTGCCAGGAAGAATAGGATTGAGAGCTCTGAGCCTCCCTGTCTTCCTGGCTACAGTGGGGTGTCAGAGAGATTCGAAATACTCCCACGGCCCCTCCCAGGGATGTCTGATAAAGCTTTTCTTGCAGCAGTGCGGTTAGGGGGTGGACTGAGCAGGGAGAACTATGGGGCCAGTTGATGGATCAACAAGCAGTCAACACTCTATCTTACACCCCAAAATCACAATAAGATACAGCAATAGCAGACTGACTACATGAAGGCAAAGGCCAAAGCCCAAGCAGGATGAGATACACAGGAAAGACCAGGAGGCCCAGGAACAATGGATTACATGGATGCCTCCCTTCTCACAACGTTCCCTACACTGAGACCCCATCTGGTGTATATTGTGGTGGCCGTGAGGGTGGGGATGAAGAATGAGCACGACAGCCCTAAGAAGGACTATGAATTTTGAAGACTGTTACATCTTGCATAGGAGTGAATATTTACCCAAAATGTTAACTTAAAGTAGCAATATATAACATGTTTCCTCAGTAGGAGCAGAAAAGGAGGTTCCAGGTTCAGTTACAAAGAAATAAAGTCAAATTTCTGCACATATTGCTTAACAGTGTACAGTTTTTACAGTTTAGAGAATCACAAATTAATGTCAAGATTATCTTACAGCATGATTCCCACATGCTTTATTCTTGACAAGATATACTCATGTCTTTTCCTCTTAATTCATTACAACTGACAAAGAAGGCCATGACAGGCAAGTGCTGTTCCTTCTTCATGGCATTCTTCTAACCCAACCAAGAAGCCAATACTTTGTCCAGAGTATGGAGAGCTCTACACTAAGGAAAAGTCACCTGCCATTCCAATTATTCCAATTCTATTTGGATTCTATTAGACTCTGTAATTGATAGTACAAATAAAAAGGGAATCAGAATTCAGAATGATCACCATGATACTGTTACCAAGTGTCTAAGTGGTGATCACATGCTGTGGTAGACCCAGCAAGAAAGGAAGCTTAAAATGCAACAAATTGATGTGTCCCAGCCTTCAGCTTCATCTACATTTTCTTTATTGGACTTTTTGGAGGAATCTTTTCTCCTTTCCTACAGAAAATTATTCTTGATTTTACTCCAGAAAACTCTCTTACTAAAATTGTTATTTATTCCACCTCTATGTCCCCACAGCAACCTTTTTAAAAATATATCTTTATTGATTTCAGAGAGGAAGGAAGAGGGAGAGATAGAAACATCAATGATAAGAGAGAATCATTGACTGACTGCCTTCTGCATGCCTCACACTGGGGATCGAGCTGGTAACCTGGGCATGTGCCCTGATTGGGAATTGAACCATGACCTCCTGGTTCATAGGTCAACACTCAACCACTGACCCACACCGGTTGGGCCCCACACAACCTTTTGATAAACATTTTCTTGGCATCATCAGTAAAATACTGAAACTGTTGGATCACTTGACTATCTCTCCCACCAAGAGAATGTTAGCATCTTTAAATTGCCAGACTCTAATTCGATGACCTTCTATGTTAATATGGCAGGCAAACATGGTTAAATACTTTACATGCATTATAATTCAGTTCATCCTCAAAATAACCAGAGGATAAGGGCTATTATCACTTTTATTTCAGAAATGAGGATATAAATACACAGAGAGATAGAATAATAGAACTGAGAATCAAACTTGGGCTGTTTGAGTCAGAGTAGATGCTCAATAAAGTTTGTTAAATTGAACCCAAGCTGTAAAAATTATGATTCAGAAATTCAAAGTTCCTTTCTTCCAGATACTGTCTTTGGTCAGCACATTTAGTAGTCCATGAGAATCCAATTAAAGGAACACTGTATCTTTTGTTTAAATAATTTGTCTGTTGTAGTACAGATGTCTTTCTTCCATTGCCATATTCCTTCACTTTTTCCAAGATATCATTATTTTCTTGAGCCAAAAATCATAATGTAATGACTTTTGTCAGCTTCCACAAGGCTAGCTTTTTGGTAGAGAAAAAAACTAATTCTTTCCATGAGCTGTTAAAAGACATTATCTGTTACTATTATAGTCGATACACACACATAAAGCACAAACCACACAAACAAAAGGCCTGTTATCCATTTATCCCTCAGAACAAAGACAAATCTGTTCTCTATTTAGATAGTAACAAAACAAAAAGATTTATGCCTAATTCTTTTAATGGTAATTTTAACAGAGCTATTTTATATATATATAATTATGTTGGAGCCCTTCAGGATTTGATTTATGAGCAACCCCTTTTAGAATCACTATGGGGTACTACCTCTAAAGGAAGCTTAATTTTTAAACATGGTTTTGAAACCACTCATTGCCTAGCTATTTCTTATCATAACATATAGCATTAGTTATGCTATTTCATGGTTCAAGATATATAATTACACACATGGCAAAATAACCTCAAAACTCTGTCCTTCCCTCTCTACATCTCTCCAGTCTCCACTTTCATCTGTCATCCAACACCTCAGTCTTCCCCAAATATACATTCGTCACATGTGTTTCCCAATTACAGTTTCTCCAACATAAAAACCCAGTAGCTTCTATCATTTGATAGACTCAGGTTGGCAGAAGTAGTAATTAGAAAATAGTGTTTTTTTTTCATAGACACTTTGCTTATTATATTTAGAGCTTATAACTTCTCTAAGTCACAATATACTGAAAAAAGATGAGTTGTTCATTCATTCTTACACAAATTTATTAAAATAGGCAAATATAAACACATGCTTCGTAATTCTAATTTCCTATACTTACACTGAGATCCATATAGAGTAAGATTTTTTTTTAAATACAGATACTTGAGAACTTGTCTCACTAATTGATAGCTATTGACAGGCAATGCTTAATTTAGCCTGGTGTTATCCAGACATGAGGTTAAACTATTCTTTCTATGCACTCTGAATCTTCCCATATCAGATATATACAGATATACAGATTCCACACCTATCACCTCATCAATGAGCAAAATATGTCATGAACCATGGGCTCCATTAACCCCTCCCAAGTGGGACACTCCTGCCTTTGGGATTGCATCCACTGACATTGCAGCCTTCATGTTCATGCTGAAGAACAAAGCATAATAACTTTTGCCTGGAAATCAGCAGGGTCAGTATCACTCTAATATCCCTGTACTTCTAGTTGGGAGTCAGTACTCGGTCGTGCTTCCTTTTGCTTTGTCTCTTTGTAGCTATATTTTATCCTGTCATCCAGTCCTTTAGTGACTAGAACCTGTCTAGTTAGTCTGGTATATGATACATGGAGTATATGGTATTAGAGCCCTGATGTTCCATGACTGAATCATTTTCCCTTAACCCCTGATCAAGAGATAGAACATTTTGCCTGTTAAAGAGATGCCAGTCTCAACCCTGCCTGGATATCTCAGTTGATCTGAGCATCATTGCACTATATACCAACATTGTGGATTCGATCCCTGGTGAGAACACCTACAAGAATCAACCAATGACCAAAACCGGTTTGGCTCAGTGGATAGAGCATCAGCCTGCGGACTGAAAGATCCCGGGTTCGATTCTGGTCAAGGGCATGTACATTGGTTGCGGGCACATCCCCAGTGGGAGGTGTGCAGGAGGCAGCTAGTTGATGATTCTCTCGCATCGATGTTTCTAACTCTCTATCCCTCTCCTTTCCTCTCTGTAAAAAATCAATAAAATATATTAAAAAAAAAAAAAAGAATCAACCAATGAATGCATAAATAAGTGGAACAACAAATCAATGTACTCTCTCTCTTTCCTCCCTCCCTCTCTCTCTCCTCTCTCCCTCTCTCCCTCCCTCCCTCTCTCTCTCTCTCTCTCTCTCTCTCTCTCTCTCTCTCTCTCTCTCTCTCTCTCTCATCAATACAATTTTTAAAAGGTGCCAGTCTCTATCACCTGCCAAACCATTCTCTATTGATCCTTAGCTGAATACTCAAGACCCCATATCTACCTTTATCCCTGTTTGACTTGGGTCTCTGGACACCTACCCAAATGGCATACTTTAAGTGTTCTCTTCCTTTTAGTAGGAGACCTCATTACCAGTGGACTATGTCGGGACATCTCACAGATTCTTCAAGTCCACAATTACTATACCTTAGGTATACTAGAAGTGCTACTTACCCCCTAGCCTAATTGATCATCACCACACACATCACTCATAGTATCTGCTTTCAGAATAAGTCACATTCTGTAGGCCTGGGTGACTAATGAGCAGTGAAACCAAGTACTGTACTGTTCAAATTCAGTTTTGAGAAGGGGTTATTATTATTTATTCTGGAACAACAATTATGCTGGGAGCCGAAACCAGTTTGGCTCAGTGGTAGAGCGTCGGTCTGTGGACTGAAAGGTCCCAGGTTCGATTCTGGTCAAGGGCATGTACATTGTTTGCGGGCACATCCCCGGTAGGGGGTGTGCAAGAGGCAGCTGGTCGATGTTTCTCTCTCATCGACGTTTCTAGCTCTCTATCTCTCTCCCTTCCTCTCTGTAAAAAAATCAATAAAATATATATATATTTAAAAACAATTATGCTGGGAAAACTGGGATGTGTAGTCATTTTACAGAGGATTGAACAAAGGGTAAGCAAATGACAAAAAAAAAAAAAAAAGCCAATTTGTAGACTGGACATCAACTTTAACCTGTGCTGTTTATTGGGAAGATGATTTCTTTAAAATAAAGAAAACAACATTCTTTTGAACCTATTTCCACAATCCTACATAGTATATACTATTTATCTCCACCTCTCCTTTTTCAAAAAAACTCCTTGACAATTTTCTACATTAGCAATTTTCAATTCTTCTCTTTTTATTTATCTTCAACACACCTGTCAGGTTTTCTCCCTAATATTTCATTAAATTTTTTTTTCAAATTCACCAATGGTCTCAGTACTCATCTACAGATCCTATCAGCATTGTTTGGCACAGCTGACCACATGCTCTTCTTCATTTGGCGACCAGGATTTCATACTCCCTGGTGTATCCTACCTCACTGATCACTCCTCAGTCTCCTCTGCTGGTGTCTTCTCTTGCCCCTTAAAGGATGGAGGGTTCCAAGGCTGCCTTTCTCTCTGTCTGATCTCTATATATTACATTCAATCCTTGGTAATTGTATCCAGTCTCATGGATTATACCACCTATATGCCGATGACTCATCTCAAATGTATATCCTCAGTTCAGAACTTTTTCCCAAACTTCAGACTCATAAAGAACATATGAAACACAACACAGTCAAAACTCAATTCCTTATCTTCCCTCCAAAAGCATATCCTTGCAGTCATCTCATTTCAGTTGGCAGTAACTCCACCCTCCAATAGCTCTGGTCAAAAAGTTTGAGTCATCCTTGACTCCTCTTTCCCAATCCCTACATCCAATCTGTCAGTAAATGTTATTGTTTCTGTCTTTAAAACCACCCAGAATCTGACCACTTCTCTCACCACCTCTACTCCTACCCACTATGGTCCAAGCCACCATCATGTCTCTTCCAAGTTGCCACAATAATCTCCAAATTGATCTCAGTGACTCAGTCCAGTGTATTCCAATACAGCAATGTGATCAAGCCTTTTGCAATATATTACATCATTTTACTCCACAATAGCCCGCCTTTCATTCAAAGTAAAAGCCAAAGGACTAACACTCCACTCTCCAACCTCACCACTGACTACACCTGCTGTCACTATCAATGCTCCAGCCACATGAACTTTTTGGCATTTCCTAAGTACACTAGGCACACTTCCGCCTTTAGTGCTTGAACTGACTTTTACTCTGTGTGGAATATTCTTCATCCAGGAGTGACACTGAGATGCACACTGCCTCTACACCCAGGCATCAACATCCAAGACTGCAGATTCACCACAGAGGAACCAATTTCCTTTCTTAAAGATGGTCCATAATTACCTGTTGTTTAATGAGTAATTTAGAGATAATCTCAACACCTATTTCTTATTTTTTTAAAGAGTTAGTTTATAAAAACAGAACTTTAAAAATTAATTTAAGTTTTATAATATACTTCACCTCAACATAAAATGTTTCTAGAAAATGCTTTCCTTTCCATCCATTTTTCTTTTTCATTAATTCCTTCCTTCCCTTAGAACAGTCTCCTCCAACTGATGGAATTATCCAAACTTTTTTCTCCTGATATAAACAATTATAAACAACATATTCCAAGAACTTTAGCTTAATAATTACCTTGATTTTCAATTTCTGACCTGTGCTAAGAAGTTGAAAGGTTGCACTGTGGTAAAGCATATGGTTTTAGACTATGAAAGCCTTAAGTTTAAGTCCTAGGGAAATCAATTTACTGGCTGATGGGAACATGGACAAATTATTTACCCTCTCACCTACACCTGGGGGACAGACAGTATAGGTTTCCCACATATCCAAAAGCAGAGTGTTCCTATGAAAACCTTTTATAAGCTGAAATGGAAGCATTTAGCATTAATTTATATGAAAAAGTTTTCATGTCCCCAAACCCAAAATATAACCTACCAAATCATACCAAATACCCTTAATAACATTCAGTTTTATGCTAAGTATAATACCTTTATGAGCTCTCTTAAGCTTTTCTGATACCTCAGTACACATTTTGCTAACTGCTGCACAAAATAAATCGACATAAAGCACAGATGCACACAAAGTTCAAAACTATGGTGACTGGATGCTGAGTGTGGTCCGGGGAAGGAGCTTGGTGGAACATCCTGGCAGCTCAGGGTGCACGCTGCCCCTATAACGGTTCACTGGAAAACGCTCTGAACACTATTTTGGTTTTTCACTTCTTGTCAAAATTAAAAAAGCCTCTTTGGATTTCTTTCGGTTAGCAAAAACAGGTACTAATTTTGTAAAAGCAAAGTGGTATAATGCAAATTTTTGAAAAGCAGGGATTACCTATAATATTACTTACCTAGAGGGTGACAATGAAGAGTAAATAAGGTGTTTAACAAAATTCCTGACATATAATAAACACTAAGGAAATATAAGCAACAATTATCACTAAATTTCATGAGTGATTTTTCATGAGCTTGATACTATGAATAACTTTGTGACAGGCACCATTTTCTACAACCAGTAGGATTAATGAGCAAGGGTTCACTAGAAATCATCTACATGGATCTTTTCCAGGTGATGTGGTGTGTGGTAAGAGTAAATTTAACAGATTATCTTCTGTCCCAAATTGTTAGAATCACTAAATTGCAGGACAGGTTTAGAAGGAACTTTATACCTGGTCACCTAGTTCAATTATTCAATCAGCCAAATACTTGCTTATCCTCAGTAACAATCCCATTTCCAGCCGATCTCTGACCATTCTGGTATGAAGAAACTCATTATTTTCTTAGACAGCCCATCTGTGCAGAAGATTCCTCCTTACCCTGAGGAAAACCTATTGCTCTAAATCCTTTATTAAGCACTCCTAGGTTTATCTGCCCAAACTATAAAGAAAAAAAAAAAAAATGAACTTTCCACCAACTTAAATCTTCAAATATTTGTAAAAGCATTTCAATTCCCTTATAAAACCTTGTCAAAATAAAATATCTACAATGCTTTCTACAATAGCATGGCTTGAATTTTCTCACTTTTCTGTTGGTTTTCTCCAAAACCCATTCCAATGCATCATAATTCCTCTTAGAGTTAACGTATATGAAAAAAATATACTTTATTTCATGTTAAATATTGACCTTAGAGAAACATAGATTTGGCTGCAAAATATTATATATTTTCCAAGAAGTGTTAATGACATCCATTACAGAATGCCAAATAGAGAATATGTCTTTTAATCTTCTCTTTCTAGATACAGACTCACATACATGCACACAATACATACAGATAAATGAAAAAGCACAGATTCTGAAGCTGGACTAACTGGGTTCAAAGCCTGGCTCATTTTTTATGTGAGTTGAGCCAATTATTTAATCTTTCTATACTTCAGTATTTTCACTATAGCTCCCTCATGCTGATGTGGTAAGGAATAAATGTAAAATGCTTAAAACAGCCATATAGTGAGAGCTTTAGCTTTTCCCCCATATAAATAACAGAGAGCCTTGGGCTATATATGGAACTATGAAAGACCAGGAGACCTAAAATTATATTTACATTCATAGATTAAATTATTTTTCCAGCTAAACTGAGACCTAAAGTTTGAATTAAATTTAAGTAAATGTATACAGTATTCTGAAGAGTGGACTTTGATTTTACACTTCAGATCAGTTCAACACTAATTGGTCACCTAAAAGTCTGTAACTTGTTCAAACACAAGTATCAAAAAGCCCTTCTTCCAAATACTTCTTGGTTAAGCAGGGAATATGCATGTAAACAAATCACTGTAATATAAATAATGCATTAGTTGCATGTATAAAGTGCAGTAGGAACACAGCAACACAACATTAAAGATATAAGGCAATAATTCACAGCCTAATTTTTTATTTAAAAACAACAGAACATCTATGCCGAAGCCGGTTTGGCTCAGTGGTAGAGCGTCAGTCTCCGGACTGAAAAGTCCCAGGTTCAATTCCAGTCAAGGGCATGTACATTGGTTGCGGGCACATTCCCGGTAGGGGGTGTGCAAGAGGCAGCTGGCCGATGTTTCTCTCTCATCGACGTTTCTAGCTCTCTATCTCTCTCTCTTCCTCTCTGTTAAAAATCAATAAAATATATATTAAAACAAACAAACAAAAAAAAACATATAACATCTAAATGGCTGAATAACAATTGTTTTGAACATTTTTAATAAACTAGTATTAATAAATTAGTTTTACATTTGACATCCGAACTTGAATAGCTGCAAAACCAGCTATTCCACATGAAGCACAGGTTAGTTGTCTGGCTAACCAGCACAGCCTGATCTTACTCTCAACTGGACACTGATACCAGGTTCCATGGCCAAACAAAGCCATTTCTATCTGCAAGGCATGGCTGACCAGGGGTTCCCAATGCCAGTGCTCATGGAAGCATCAACTCCCAACACAGAATCACATTAGTTTTTTAGTGTAAGCAATGCCTACTTTCCTCTGGCTGTTTACAAATCAATGTAACTAGTCACCACAGAACACAAATGACTGTAGAAGAAAAATTGAATATATTAAAGCCAAAAGATACTGTAATTTTCATATTCTAAAGCTCACTCATGATGATCTTACAAAAGGCCTATGGGATCTCAATGTGTATACAATACCAACTCCAGGTCTCTCTTTCCTATTTAAGAAGCAGAGATACAAAGAGAAATAAAGAAATATAATGAGAAAGAGATATTGCTTGACAGCAAAGGAGAAAAAAGACCAGTATAAAAAACATTTTATCCACACATCACTGAATTCCTGCACTTTGACATTCAGAGTACTAGACAGAAATCACAGTGTCAACACACAACCCATCCAGGATGCTTTGTTTAAATTAAGCTGACAGATTCCTCTAATCTGGACCAGTTCCAAACCAGCTGGTAGGCACCGTGGGGGTGTGGGGAAGAGAAATTGGTGACATTGTAGATATAACACCAAAAACACAATCCATGAAAGAAGTAATTGATAAGCTGAACTTAATTAATATTCAAAACTTCTGCTCTGCAGCATAGAGTATCAAGAGAATGAAAAGACAAGCCATAAATGGAGAAATATTTACAAAAGGTACATCTGATAAAAAGAGTTACCCAATATATATATATATAAACAACTCTTAAAACTCAATAATAAGAAATAAATAATCCAATTAAAAATGGGTCAAAGATCTTAACAGACATCAAAAAAGATATGCAAATGCAAAATAAGCATCTAAAAGATGTTCCACATATGTCATCAGAGAAATACAAATTAAAACAACAATAAGATACTACTACATACCTATTAGAATGATGAAATCTAGAAACCAGCAATTAATGTTAGTGAAAACTTGGAGCAACAAGAACTCTCTTTCATTCGTTGCTGGTAGGAATGCAAAATGGTACAGCCACTTTGGAAGTGGCTTACAAAACTAAACCTACTCATACAAACCAACACTCATGCTCCTTGGAATTTACCTAAAGGAGCTGAAAACGTATGCCCACAAGAAAACCTGCATACAGAGGTTTATAGCAGCTTTATTCTTAATGCCAAATGTTTTTGATTATGCATAAACTGTGGCACATCCAAACAATGGAAACTGCTCTAAAAAAATAAAGTCTTTTTCAAAAAAAAAAAAAAAAAAGCAGGAATATCACAAAAACTAGGGAGTCAATGGCAAATACTTTTACTCTTTAATTCTCTGAAAACATTCTGGTATTTTAACCTAGAACAAGAATTTATGGTTTAATGACCTTGAGTTTAAAAAAAAGAGAGTGAGAGATCAATATTGAAAGGGGTAGAAAAAGGCAGTGACATATATAGTGTGATTTTAGAATGTTGTACATCAAAATGGTGATTTTTTAAAAGTATATTTTTATTGATTTTAGACAGAGGAAAGGAGAGAAACATTGATCTGCTGCTTCCTACACACCATCTACTGGGGATCAAGCCCACAACCTGGGTATATGCCCTGACCCAGAATCTAAGTGGCAACCTCTCAGCACTGGGAACAAAACAGCCTGCGAGGCACACTGGCCAGAGCAAAATGGTAGCTTTTAAGTGTAGAAATGTAATAGTTCAGCACCATATAAAAACATTTCAAAGGATATTTGCCGTATCATTCTATAAAACTGAAACCATCATAAACCAGTTTCTAACCTATGGATAGTTCCTCGCACTGACTAGTATGGGTCAGTTGGATGAGCATCGTCCTGTGCACCAAAAGGTCATTGGTTTGATTCCTGCTCAGGGTACATGCCTGGGTTGCTAGTTCAATCCCGGGTCAGGAAATGGACAGGAGGCAACTGATCTGTCCCTCTTCCTTCCTCTCACTCAAAAAAAAAAAAAAAAAAAAAAAAAAAAAAAAAAAAAAAAGTCTTTTTTACTTAAACCTAAGGATATAATTTAAACTATTTTTAACAATGGCATAAAATTCCATAGTAATGATATACAAATTATCCGATTATTTCCTATTTATGGGCTATTCCGTTTTCTTTCCAAATATTCTCAACTACAACCACTACTACAATAGCTATCCTTTCACAACAATCCTTACCTATTCATGTTTTATTTCTACAGGGCAATAAACTAGCATTTAATGAGCACATACTGTGTGCCAAGCACTGTAATATCTTATTTGCGTTATCTGATTTATCCCTGCCAGCTACAGCATGAAGTGGGTACTATAATTATCCATTTTTACAGAAGAAGAACATAGATTCTGTGATGCCGAGCATCTTATCCATAGCCACTGGCTATTTGATTTCTCTTTGCAAGAATTATCATTTTTGCCTTTTTTTTCTGCTGGGACAACTGTAAAGGTACTTTGCCCCTTTTCTTCACATGTCACAAACTGCCATTTTTATTTCTTTGTCAAATTTTGTCTGTAAGTTATCAATTCTGTAACTTTGCCATAAATAAAATTTCTCATATATTTAGTCAAATATCTTTTTTCTTTATAACTTCTATATTTTCTCTCTTGTTTAAAACTATATCCTCCAGTCCTAGATTTTACAATATTCTCTTAAATTTTCTTGTATTTTATTGTTTCATTTTTATATTTAAATCTTTATATGCCAAGAAATAATGTTTATGTATTAGGTAGGAATATAATGTTATTTTTTTTTTAGATTAACTATACTTTGTCAGCACCTGTTATTAAATAAGTTGAATTTTGCAAGTTATGTGAAATATCACCTTTGTTGCAATCATGGAACCCCCAATTGATTGACCCGCTGGCCAGTGACCTGGGCCTCCCTCTGTGGGGCGATCACGGGGTGATAATGGCCGGGCCCCCGACCAATCGCATCGCACCAACCTTGGCTGGCCTGGCACGAGTGGGTGTCATAGCGTGGTCCTGGATCATCATCAGGATACTCATTCAGCTGTTTGGTCGTTTGGTCAATTTGCATATTATGCTTTTATTATATAGGATTCTTTTATTAATTCTCAACTGTTTACTTAAAGTCTCCTGAGTTTCACTCTTCAAAGATGTCATCTAAAATACTAGTAACTATTTTTCTTTTTTACATTTACAACAATTTTTAAATTTTTCTAGTCTTATATCATTATTTAACACTCCAGAAAAAGTGTTGATAAATAATGGTGAGAGCAGACATCCCTATTTTGTTCCTGACCTGGCTGCTGGTTCCTGTTATTCCATCAGGCCATGCATATCCCTGCCTCAGGCCTTCTGCACATACTATTATTATCTTCATCCCCAGATACAGGCATACCTTGTTTTATTGCTCTTCTTTTACTGTGCCTAACTTATGTTGCATTTTTTTTAACAAAATGAAGACAAGTCCCTCCACCAGTAGGAAGATTGAGACTTGCTTTCTTGTTGTGGTATGGAACCAAACTTGCAATATCTCCAATATATACCTGTGTTTACATAGATTTCTTCTTTAAGTCAAATATCTTCTCAAAAAAAAAAAAAAGCCACCTGAGTGGTCATCCCTGTGTAACACAGCACCTCCCTTTACCTTGCTATCCCTTTAAACTTCATCATTCTTCATAAATTTATTGTGATCTGACATAGATATAGTGATGTACATACAGATTTGCTGATTGTCTCCCCAGTAGAGGATAAAATACTGTCTGTTCTGTTTGCTGGTATGCCCTCCATTTCTAGCACACCTATACAGTGCTGGAAGATGCTCAATGAATACTTGTACAAAAAATAAACTGAATGAATAGATAATCTTAATGAGCCTTTAGCACATCCTAGTTTTGTTCCTTACTATTTTAGTGAAGAGTCATTGACATAGGACTACTGGGCAGGTGCCAAGCTCCCCTGAGGAGTTCTCAGGCTCCTGGGCAGCTCTGAGGTCCAGGAACTCATACTAGGTCTCTCCACTGCTATTATTTTGCCCTCCCATCCTGCAGAGGGGAGAATAAAGTTCTGAGGTCTTAAAAGTTAGAATCTCTGCACACATGCCTGTTCTGGCTTGGGTCTGGTCTGAAGAGACGTGAGGCACCAAAGGCTGGCTATGACAGATGTACAGCGCCCACCCCAATGGTACATAAAGAAAACACCATTTCAGGGCAAGTCTGTAAGGTGTTCCCTACTTAACCCCCAAGTTCCTTCTTCTAGAAATTCTGAAGCTGCTGTTTTAGGTGGTTGAATGGGATTTCTGAAGCATAAGTTTAGATGTCTCCTTCCCAGAATTCTCTTAGGAACTAGATTTCATTCCACTGTATGTAAAATATAATTTAATTTACAAAATTCTATCAGTTACTAAACATTTGGGGAAAATAAGCCACACCAAAGTGCACGACATGCTTAGATATTTGTGAATATCTGGAAACAAAGACTCTATAATAGCTCAAATAGACTAGTAGTTCACTAAAGTTTTTCGGTTTTATCAATCAATGTATTTTCTAAGTAATTCCAAAAATCATGAAAACAACATTTAAATGTATTAAGTCATATATTCTTACCTGAAAAGGAGTTTGCTTATTTCTAACAGCAGGAGTGCTTTATCTATCTAGGCATTTCCCAAATTTTGCTGTAGGTCATTTTATATTATTCCTCTACTATTAAACCTTACATCTGGCGAGGGAAAATGTCTTAACATTCATTATTTATTGTACATTCCTTGGAATGCTGTTGCTGTTTGCTCAGAGAGTGCCCCATGTCATTCCAGAGAGCAGAATCACCACATGTGGTGGTTGGAAAAAGCAATCACTGTGTCATCCCACAATCAGAAGAAAGACTATTTCCAACCCCCTACAGTGGGTTTCTTCAATTGCTCACGAGAATAAAAAGCAAGGAAAGCTACAATGAGTCACAGACTTATTCTTATTAGATCTCAGTTCTACCATTAGTAGAGTGATTTATAATTTTCAAAACCCTTCTCACATTACACTTTAGCTTGTTACCCCAAGTACAATACTTTTAGGTCCATAAACAGAAGATTTACTTCAAAGAGTTTTATGGTCATACACCTAAAACAAGGTTGCATTAATAACTGCAGATTAGAGTTCAGGTTACTGAAGTTTATATGTTTCAAGGGCACCCAAATATGAAAAGTGAAGTATTAATGAGCTAATAGGATTTTAAAGACATAATAGAAATAGACTTTTAGGACACAAAAACTTAAGTTAAATTTATGTAAACTGGAACACAAATACTTTTTCAAAAATTAGCTTATTTCATTCACTGGTTTGTTTATTTAATTAAATTAAAAAGTGAGGACACTAAAGAGATTAAATAATCCTGATGCAATTTAAAATTTTGGTTAACTAGATGATTTTGAAGGATCCACATGAATGTCTACAAGCAGACCTCCTGAAGAGACTATAAGGATTTAAATGACTAAACCCTGTATCTTGTTAAATTCTTTAATGTTATAATACAATTTACATGGACAACATAAATAACTACATTGCCTTTCCTCAAGAAATTGAAATTATTTAAACAAACTAAACCAAACTTACATCTTTTATTTCACATAGACAATCTGGGATACATATTAAACACATTTGGAGCATTTTGTTTAATTTGTTCTAGAAATCTGAAAAGTCACCCTATTTATAGTAACTAATATATCCAGATAAGTGTTAATTCACTCACTCTTATTACCTTTTCTGTAATTATTGTGACCTTTTTTTTTTTTTTAAAGACTAAGGACTAAGAGAAAGTCTCAATTTTATAAAGTTAGGAAAGAAAACAGAGAACAGGTTGACTCATTTGCCCAAGGTTATCCAGCAACTAGTGGAAAACCCAGGCTTGAGAACCCTCCCTCCTCTCCATGCCACCAAGCTCTGTGCACTAACCAGACCAGGCAGTTGGCCTTATAGCCGGAGGGCTACAAAACCAGGACAGAGCACTTCCTGGTAGCAAAATAAGGAAGCAGTATATCAGGTTATCCTTACAAAAGGCTAAAAGCAGGCATCTGCATAGGAAAAAACCAACAGCTCCAGCTGGAAGTCTTTCTCAACCATTCTCTAAAACAAGTTTAGTGAGCCAAGCAAATTCAATTTCTTACTATATATTTCTGGTGAGTGACTTTAGGGAGACAATTGGTAAAATGAAGAAAAAAGGACTAGTCATGACTCACGCCTACACATACTTGTCAAAAGACCCAACACCATCCATGCACACCAACAACCATCTTCATTTTGATTACCAGGCCGAAACGAGATTTAAATTGACCCTACTTGTGTAGCCCTGGCTTGATAAGATGGCTCCCGGCCTTGGTCCAACAAGACGATACATGTTCTTTCTCAAGATTAATAGTCATGGAAGTTTCAACAAGCCTCCCTTCCCCAAGGGTGAAACTGTTACAGACCACAATTTACTTGAGAGATTTTGGTTTTTAACAACCTTTCCTTGTAACACAAGAACCCTCTCATTGAATGTCTTTATATGCAACATATTATTGGACTAAATAGCTCAGAACAGCCACACATTTTAAAAATTACTTCATGGAAAAAAATAAATCAGACTATACGGTGGAATGTTGTTATCATGGTCACTAAAGAACTACTTGTCCTAAAACAGACTCCATAAAAACTGTCACTACCATAGGGTCTGGCAAAATCTAGCAGCTAAGCCTGAATTTATAGTAAGGTCAATACATATTTCAATAACTTAATATTTGGGTTAAGAGTAAACAATACTCCATTTACAAAAGTGTCATTGATAAATGACTGAGATAATCTAATAAAGCATAGTTAACATTATCCTAGCAAAGGAAATGGCTAAGTAGGTGGTAATGGATAAAATAATGCTAGTAACAAAGGTTTTTTAAAAAAGGTTGTAACAACCTTTTTTGCCCCAAATCTTTTCTCTATAAAGAATTAAATATGGGCAAATATGGAGAAAACTAAAGTGCTGTATGTTGATATGAAGGGAAAATGTTGATGAAATTTTTGTGAACTAAAAGTTTTGACAAAGATACAGTGTTTCACAGATGCAAATTATCCTCACAAGTTCATTTGGTGGTTGATCGAAAGACAAAACTATCTAAATGCTCTTCTAAGAGAAGAATATTCACTCAAGTATTATTCCCAATATTATGCATTCTACTACACCCTATATTGTATAGCTGGTTGTTCCATGAAGGTGGTTTCTTTTTTTAATATGGAATGCTTCATGAATTTGTGTGTCATCCTTGTGCAGGGGCCATGCTAATCTTCTCTGTATCATTCAAATTTTAGTATATGTACTGCCAAAGCAAGTACTAACGGTGATGTGTTGGTTTTGTTTGTTGTTGTTGTTTTTTTAAACACAACAATTTTAATTTATTTTGTAAGGACACCACACACTCAACACCCTTTCTATTAGTTTTTATCTAAAAGATCCATGACATATATAATATAGCATCTGATTAACATATCCAATGACATGAAACTCGCTACTTTCTCAGGTATTCCAGAACTGAAACATAAATAGATCTCCTTCTTCTAGGTCATGACAGAGCTGACCTTTGAGGAGAAAACAAGTCCTACTGAGCATTTGACTAACTGGCAATATCTCAAGTATCATTTCAAGTTATTTGAAGTTAAAAAGGTCATTGATCAATGAGAGTATGTCCAGAGAATATCGGGATAGGAGGAATTTGGAAAGCAAAATATTTAGTAACAGTTGAAAAGACTGAATGGAATATTTAACCTAAAGATGAGAAGATTACAATGAAGCTTGGAAGGTATCCAAATATTTTAAGACAAGTCTCATAGAAGTAGATACAAACATGGTCTTTTAAAAGGAAAAATCAGAATCAAAAGGTGGAAGTTACAGAAAAGCAAATTTTAGCTACAACCTTTCTAACAACTAGAACTGCACAACATGAGAACTGGCTACCTTACTTCAGAGGAAGGCTCTACTGGGAGCTAGATGACCGTCAGGGTGTTACAACACAGTGCCCAGGGAACCAAACTTGAGGACTTCCAAAGTCCGTTCACTTTTGGTTACTTCTCTTTTTCCCTATAGGATCTTGAGCAAAACAACCAATCCCTTTGCTTCTTAAGTTGTAAAGCTGTGGTAATACAGCAGCATTGTAATTTTACTAGAGGCCCGATGCACAAAATTTATGAATGGAGAGGAGGGGGGTCCCTCAGCCCAGCCTGCACCCTCTTGCAATCAGGGACCGGACCACTGGGCTCCTAACCACTCACCTGCCTGCCTGTCTAATCACCTCTAACCCCTCTGCCTGCTTGCCTGATCACCTCTAACCCTTCTGCCTGTCTGCCTGATCATCCCTAACCACTCACCTGCCTGCCTCATCACCCCTAACCACTAACCTGCTTGCTTGATCACCTGAACCCCTTTGCCTGCCTGCCTGCCTGCCTGATCAACCCTAACTACTCACCTGCCTGCCTCATCACCCCTAACCACACACCTGCCTGCCTCATCGCCCCTAACCACCACTGCATCGACCCCCACTGCCGCAGTATCAACCGGAAAGATGTCTGGAATTATGTCCAAAAGATCGTTCAGCTGTCCAGTCTAATTAGCATATTATGCTTTTATTATTATAGACTAGAGGCCTGGTGCATGAAATTCATGCATGGGAGTAGGGGTGTCCCTCAGCCAGGCCTGCACACTCTCCAATCTGGGATCCCTCAGGGGATGTCCAACTGCCTGGTTCAGACCCGATCCTGCAGTTGGACCAGCATTCAGACATCCCTCTCACAATCAGGAACTGCTGGCTCCTAACTGCTTGCCTGCCTGGTTGCTTGATTGCCCCTAACTGCTTCTGTCTGACAGCCTGATTACCCACAACTGCCCTCCCCTGCAGGCCTGGTCGCCCCTAACTGCCCTCCTTTGCAGGCCTAGTCACCCCAAATGCCCTCCCCTGCAAGCCTGGTCCCCCCCAACTACCCTCCCCTACAAGCCTGGTCACACCCAACTGCCCTCCCCAGCTGGCCTGATTGCCCACAACTGCCATTCCCTGCCAGCCTGGTCACACCCTACTGCCCTCTCCTGCCAGACTGGTTGCCCCCAACTGCCGTCCCCTAACGCCTGATCCCCCCCCCCCAACTGCCCTCTCCTGCTGGCCTGATCACCCCCAACTACCCTACCCTGCTGGCCTGTTTGCCCCCCACGGCACCCCACCCCCCCTGCTGGCCTGATTGCCCATAACTGCACTCCCCTGCCAGCCATCTTGTTGTGGCCATTCTGTGGCAGCCATCTTGTGATGATGGGAGGGTGTTGTGCAATGGCACGAGGACAATCTAGGCTTTTATTAGCAGATGGTGGTATAAGAGAAGAGGACAAATATCTTAGAGAGATAATGAAGCATTGAGCAGCCTGATGCCTGTGGCAGATAGCAAATGATCTGATTTAAATGCATACAAAACAGAATGGTATTGAAGATCTTTGTAATGTACAGGATGGAAGGACAAAGCCCCATGAAAGCCTTTGGAGCCATTAGAGAAGAAAAAGCATAAAAGTCCCATGAGCAAAGTAGGGATAAAGATTACCCATAAGTCTAACTCCCAAAGAGCAGCTTAGCTACGGGAAAATCTGGCTCTAATTCCTATTTGTGAAATCTTTTCAACTGCCAATGTTTTCAGTCACATGGGAAATGAGCTTGTCAGGCTTTCTTAAAATTCCATTCTTCAAAAATAATCCTCTCATCCCTAGAGAGACTAATTAAAAACAAAAATCCCTATTTCCAACCATTTCCTTTTGGTCAGAAACACCAATGAGAAACTAGGCGTTCAGATAAAAGGCTACTTAGCAGATTAGTCAAAACGCACCCCACTCTTTGGCACCACCAGTCCAACCTGCTCTAGAAGAGTGTAACCACACTGGAAGACAACAAACATGTCTCAAGTGATTCACACCAAGAAGATCAATAGTCCCAAGCCCCAGCACAGGGACTTTTAGTATTGTTACTATAAAATATGCCACACCTCAACCTCAACGTCTCAAACTATAAAAATGTAGGATTAATCTCTCCCCAATTTTTCCTCTGCCAATCCACTTACAGTTTGGAAAATGTCAGACGGAGTTCATGCAAAATAGTATCAGTTCCATGATTAAAAGAACTAAAGAATAATAAGAGCCAAGAGAAAAGGGTCATTTTATTAGTTTCCAAATGTGACATGTGAATCAGAAATTAATAGAAAAAAAATGCTCTAACAAAAATAGTACATAATATTATTAGTAATGTTAATGTAACCAAAGGAAAATTAATTATTAGAAGCAAATAATTAACTGGTACCCTGCAGCTTTTAGAGAGAATGTCAGCAAGAACTCATTTATTTAGCACTATAGGGGTTGAGTTATTCAACATATTTGAGAGTTCACCCCACTCGTACCTTTAAGCAATAATACTGTATTTCAAGCTCAGTATACAGTACAGAAATTAATCTATTCATGGTGATAGGTAGAATTTGAAATTAAATACCAATTATAATACCATTGGATCAAAGAAGATGTCAACCTTGTTTCTACATTAAATCGCTAAAAAACAGCTGTAATTTTTTGAAAATATTCATATGCATTTTTTATTGTTTGTTTTTTATTTTATTTTCTTATACAGTGCCTTTTTCTCAAGCTATCAATATATCAGCTTTAGTCTTGCCAATATCCCTATCTCTGTTAAAATAACTTTCCCCCATCTTCTAATGTGCTGTTTCTAAATCTAATAATGTGAGATATAGCACTATGTAAAGAAGTTTTTTAGAATTCTATGCAAAGCAAAAGTTGAAGAGATATGATTAAGGGCCTCATATACTCTCCTACAGAATTCTTGTTTGTGTTCTTTTATGGCAACCACCTCAGCTACTAAGAATCCTATTCTACCTGCTTCAATACTCAGCCACAACCTGAAAAAAATAAGATTCTAAGAAACTTAATCTCTGATAAATTCATATGTTACAACACAAGAAACAATTTTTTTTTTAAATCTACTATATGCCGCTACACATTCTAGTAGTTGTGAAGATACAGATACAAAAGGCAGGGTCTACTGAAAGAACTAACCTAGGACATTAAGACAACATGAAGGGAAACCTGCTCTGAGTGAGTTAGGTGCAAAGTGCCTGCCCTGCAAACACTGAGAAAACAATGCCAGTGCAGACTTTGAAGGCAGGTCAGAGAAAGCTTCCTGGAGGGAAATACTGTAAACTGAGTGTTAAAAGACTACACAGATCTCAGGTCCATCCGAAAAGAAGGAGCAGATAAGCCAGCATGTGCCAAGGCACTATAGTAACAAAGAACCACAAACAGTATTGTATAACTAGACTACCACAAATGTGTGGAGAAAATGGCAAAAAATGAAATGCGATAGTAGACGTGCATCAGATAATGGAGGACCAAATATTCTATCTAATAAAAGAGTAACATGCAAATTAAAAATCACTCCACTATACCAATAAGGAGCTAATATGCAAATAAACCCAACCAAGATGGCTACAGCCACAGAGACCAGGAGGAAAGCTTGGGTTTCCCAGGCAATGGAGGAAAACAAGCTTTCCGCCTGCCCTTGCTGGCTTAGGCCTCCACTCAAGGCTATAAAGTTTCAATGATAGAAGATACATAAATCTAAACAGAAATGGCGTCAGCCATGGTGCTGGAAAGAGGGGCAGGCTAGGGTTGCCCCCTGGCAATGAAGAAGCCAAGCTTTCTGCACACCCTGACCAGCCCAGGCCTCCGCTTAAGGCTACAGAGTTTCAATTGTAGAAGATAAATAAACCCCAGATACCAGGGCTTCCACTTGGGTAACCAAGAGGTGTGGCCAGCCTGCAAACCACCACAGGCCCTTCGCCCAGGCAACCCCATGTCCCAAGGGAACCCCCACCCTGATCCAGGACATCCTTCAGGGCAAACCAGCCGGCCCCCACCCATGCACCAGGCCTCTATCCTATCTAATAAAAGAGTAATATGCAGATTGACCATCACTCCAACACACAAGATGGCCACCCCAATGTGGTCAAAGATCCTGCCCCCATGTGGACACAAGATGGCCACCACAAAGATGGGCAGCAAAAGAGAGAACTTGGGGGCAAACAGGCTGGCAGGGGAGCATTTAGGCATCAATCAGGCTGGCAATTAGGTATAAATCAGGCTGGGGGTGAGGGAACAGCGTAGATAATAGCAACTATGGAAAGTTAAAAAGGCATATGCCAGACGTGTTATTTTTTTTTTTTAAAGCCATAAAACTTGGCTAATAGATGTCTGTTCTACTTACAAAATTGGCTCAATAATTTACCATTTGAAAAAGAAGATTAAGCTAGCAGAAAGAGCCCTCGGTATGATCAGGCTGGCTGGCAGAAGTGGTTAGGGGCAATCAAGAAGGCAGGCAGGCGAGCGGTTTGGAGCCAGCAGTCCCAAATTGGAGAGGGTGCAGGCTGGGCTGAGGGACACCCTCCCATCCCGTGCACAAATTTCATGCACCGGGCCTCTAGTATAATAATAAGATTTTACATTTTGTCTTGAGAGCAATCCAAAACCATCGGCAGAACTGAACTATAAGTATAGGAATCCAGTTCTTCAGTTTATAAAACATTACTTTGGCAAGAAAGAAAGTCTTAAAAGGAGCAAGAGGACACTATGTCCTAAGTAATCACTATGGCTTGACTAAAGCAACAAATGGTTCAAGAGGTTCTGCAGGTGGTTCAGTATAAATCAAAATGGGTTTAAACCTGGGGGTGAGGGGACAGCGTAGATAATAGCAACTATGGAAAGTTAAAAAGGCATATGCCAGGGGTGTTATTAAAAAAAAAAAAGCCATAAAACTTGGCTAATAGATGTCTGTTCTACTTACAAAATTGATCAATAATTTTCCATTTGAAAAAGAAGATTATGCTAGCAAAATGAGCCCTAACTGGTTTGGCTCAGTGTATAGAGCATGGGCCTGAGGACTGAAGGGTCCCATTATCGATTCCTGTCAAAAGCACATGCGCAGGTTGCAAGCTCGATCCCCAGTGTGGGGCGTACAGGAGGCAGCCAATCAATTATTCTCTCTGATCATTGATGTTTCTCTCTCTCTCTTCCTCTTCCTTCCTCTCTGAAATCAATAAAAAATATTTTTTTTTAAAAGCTAGCAAAAGAAAAGTTTAAAGACACAGGCATTTTACCAGAAATGTGAAAGATAAATCCTATATAAAATATATGGTAAATTAATAATTTCTTATAATATCTGTATTATTTTATTATAGTATTTAACTTAATACTTATTATATTTCAAAATACTAAAGGATTGTTTTCCTTTATTTCATACAACCTTTGATGTAGAAGGCATTATGTAGGCTATCCTCCGCAATCCTTCTCTTAACCACTCTGATAGATGATCATCAAGCTTCTCCCGTTAATGAGGGTCTCATGACCACAAGAGGCCACTTATTTAGTTTTGTGACAATCCCATCAGATATAAAGTCCCTTTATGGATACATCTGATATACAATCTTTTCTCTGACATAAAATCTCTTCTCTACAACTACACCAAGCATTTCCAAATACTATACTGAGAACTTTCACATCATGAATCTATTTTGATATCTACAAGGCGATTCTTAAAGCACCTCTAAAAAATAAAAATAAAGCAAGAAGTAAATTTCTTCTACATGAAACCAATAACCATATATTTTTGTCCTTGCAATGACCCATAGGCAAGCAGGTGGGCTTTATTTATCACATGCAGGTATCTCTCCAGTGATGGCTGTTTCACTAGGTGCTCATTCACTCCAGGTTAGAAGATCCATTTTTACTACCCCTAAATGACTTGTTTTTCTTGATTTACTGTCAAGAATTAAGATTAATTTCACTGCCCAAAAATGATTTACCAACTGAGTCATCTAAAATTTGATTAACTCTACTGAGAGAATTTATTATTTGACAAAGCTGACTTTCCCTTCTTTTCCATCTCCAATTCTAAATTGTGGTTATTGGCATAAGAAGTATAACAGGTATTCAGGCCATAAGTGCCAAATCCACTCACTCAAAAACACTACCTGAGCAGGAAATTCTGATACTTTTCTCAATAAGCCAGAAACTCATGTAATGTACTTTCCATTTTCTACTTAATAATTCAATAAGTTCAAGATGGTGCTTAAGAAATATCCCATTCAATGTCTATTATCATCCCTGTCATTTAACAATGTTCGGTGGTTCTCACCAAATAAGAATATAGACTAATAGATAAAATTGGTCTTACTTGACGAATAAGATTACCAATTTGGAAATCTGAGAAAATCAACTAAGAAACTATTGAAATAGATAAGCTTTTGGTAAAATAACAATACATAGATGGAAGTATACAAATCATCAAGCTTTCTATTAAAAAATAAAAATATGTAATAGAGAAGTTTTCCAACTCAAAATGATAGACTGAACATAGTACATGCTTTGTTTCCTTTGCTTTCCCAAGACAGGAAATGATTACAAAAAGGGAAAAAACCCAGAACAGCCAAAACATCTTAAGCTGGAGAGAGGCAGTGACTATTAGACATAAGAGACTAAGATAGGTCTCCTGTGGATGTATGACAAAAATGTAAGCCAAGCAAAGGAAGCTAAAGCCCAGACACATGAGGGGTGGGGAAGGAGGGTGCACAAGGGAAGAGGAAGCCAACTAATCTCCCCATAGATCCGAGATGGGCTCAGCAGCAAGTATGAAAAATGGATATAAGAATGGGGAATGAAAACATGAAAATTAAATCAAGCAGCTGAACCAACTGTCCCACTTTCTCCAATGAAATATCTATCTAACCCTGATCTCAGAGACAATCCAGGCAAAGAAGCTAGTTGCTGATAAAACTAATCAAATGGCCTACAAAAATAGGCCTATACCATGAGGGCTGATATCAAAGAGGCAAGCCTAGCTTATCTGCACATCTAGAGGCCTAAAGACAGACCTCTCTCTCATTCCCTCACCCTAAAGCACAGTCTCACCCATGTGCACAGATCTACTCATTTTTTTCCATATAATGGAGATGCCTACTACAGTCAGCTACCCAGAATAATCATCAAAAAGAAAAAGTATTACAAAAGAAACAAACTATTGAATAAACAGTGGTAATTTATAGAACAGAACTTTTTAAAATTATTGTTCTTTTACTTTATAATATATAAGCATAATTTATATTATATACCCAGAATAATTGAAGATACAACATAAAACAAACAGCATGCTACAAAAAAAACTAAGCATAAGAAAACAACATTTGTTTGCTGGAATTAAAAAATATTCAGAGTAAGAATTAAAAGATAAAATAGAGAAAATGTCCCAAATGTTGCAAGAACACAATTGGATAACTAGCACAGAAAATATGTGAAACAAGGAATCAATCTAGAAAGTCTATTATTCAACTAATATGAGTGTGTTTTTCTATGTACTAGTATACAAAGAGAAAGGGTATAATTATTTTTAAATCAGTAATAAATTCCTAGAGGAAAATCACACCTGTGGCATTTCACCATAAAAGGACCAAAATAATCATAAAAGTTTCCAGAAAAACAAAACAAAAATCACCTATACAAGAATGAGAACCACACTAATAGAAATTTTTTTTTTACCGAGCATTATCTTCAAAATCCTAAGTGAAAGTAACTGTGAAACTAGAATTCTATATCCAGCCAAATATCAAGTCTGACTGCAAAATAAATAAATATTTTCCAAATACAAGTGCTGAAAGCCTCCCTCGTCTATATACCTTTTACTTGAAGAAGTTAAGTACATTCCTCATCAAAATAAGGGCAAAAACCATGAAAGAGAAAGTCATAGAACCCAGAAAATGTCTTTAAGAGTCAAATGGAGAAACATCCTTGAAGACTGTTGTAAGGGAGATTTAGAGAATGATAGTCAAGACTGGAACAGGGACTATCATTCCTAAGAAGACAAGATTCCAGGACATAGCATTAATTTTCAAGATATATTAAAGACTGGTTATGTTTTTTTTCAAGGAGAAAAGGAAAGGTTATTAAAAACTCTAGAGGATCCAAAAGAACCTAAAAGAATGCCATGCCCAAGTATGAAACATCTGAAATGTGGCAAGATTTTATGGAATTGATGCACTATAAGGAAAAGCAAACCATTAGATCTAGATGCCAAGAGCATCTCCTTTAAGGAGCCTATGGGCTGACACACTTGACCTGCAATTAAAAATATTGATAAATGAAATTTTACTTCCTCCCAGGCCATCACAGTGGGAAAAATACCTATTTTATCATAATAATATCAAGAGTGTCACTGATTTTTAACTTTTAGAATCAACCTATAGAAGAAGAAAAAAAGCTGAAGAATTTAAATGTGGTTACAGAATACAATTTATTGTTATCAGTCTTGGCATTGTAAAAAATAAATAACAGAAAATATGAGTGGGCAGGGAAAAAAGGCAGTGAAGATAGGGGTAGAGGGCATTAATGTCACTTTCACACAGTGAAAGGTTGAGACATACTGAGAAAAGTTAACAGAACAAGATAATAGAGATTTAAATTATTAAAAATCAAAAGGCAATCCATTTTAGAAAGTAAAATACTACAATATAACTCAAAATTGGGGAAATGATGAAATGAAAATAACAGGTTAATAGGTAATGTAAGCACATTTTGACACTTCATTATCAAAGTGTAAAATAAATGATGCTCAAGTCTGATAAATAAAGACATATGTACAATGATACACAAACAGGTATCACACATGTGAACTAAGCCTCATATTCCTGAGTAACCCGAAACTTTTAAAACATATTCTCCACATTTTCATAGTTGCCCTAATTATTAATCCCACTTTTTCAAGGTAGAATGTAAAAAACTATATTTTCCAGTCTTAATCATAGCTAAAATAATGATGTGACCTACACTTTGTCAATCAAACCTAATTCAGCACTGAGTCACAGGAGTGAGTGGACTGGGCAAGGGGAGTCCATTTTTTGGCACAGGTATAAAATGTGTTTTAGGGTCAAAGGAAGCAGCAACTGACTTAATCATATTGGCATATATGCAATTTGTTCCAGCACATTAGAGATTCGTGTAACTAAGAAACAATAAAAGACATGGCATAATCACAGCGCTGAGTCTCAGAAATTCAGTTCCATGCACTATGCCTTTTGGCTCAGGCTGGCCCATCTGCTCCATTTCAAAAGTGTTTATTACATGGTTCTCCCCAACTTTTATGCATTTTGCTCTTAACTCTATAACTCAGCAGATTCAATCCTTCCTGACTCTAATTGCAAACGCTTACAAAGTTGTATAAGTTTTAAGTGGTCCATAGACCCTGTTTGTTTTAGTGAGTATTTCTGTAGAATGAAGGACTTTGCAGATATGAATAAATTGTGCTATAGCCAAAATAGTGGTACAATGTTTTACTTAGAGATACGGAAATAGCCATCAGAAGAACAAAATAGAGAAATGGTTAAAAGGGACCGTGTTTAGGAAGTGAACCTAGGGATAGGGATGAAAGTGTTGCTTTGCATTATAAGCTCTGCTCAACTATATGTGTTGTTGACATGTTTACGTATTACTCTAATTTTTTAAATCTTTTACTGCCATACATAGAAAAGGGAAAAAATGGGAGGTGAAGAACTATAACAACAATGATAATATTCACAATATCAACAAAAATACAAAAATATTAAAAAAATAAACTTCTCAAGATGTGGAACAGCGATGCAAGAAACTATATAACATAGTCAAAGTTGTAAAAGAAAAAAGATAAATAGAAAAAAACAAAACAAAACCAAGTTCGTGGAAGAAACAGCAACAGAAGTGGCAGGGAGTGTATATGTTTGCAAAGGCTGATTATCCATGACTGATAAAAGTGCTAAAATTTTGCAGTAGATAAATTATAGAGGTAAAATGGTATACTTCCTAATTTCATTTTTCAAAACCTCTGTAGACCACGGTTTCAATAAATTTTTAAATTAAATTAAAACAGCTAGATACCACAAAATCACAGTATTATAGAAAAGACAAGAAAATATTACCAGTTATAGCACAAAAGTTATAATTTTTTAAAAGTGTAATTACCATTTTAATGGGAAAGTAAGTTACATGACCATCAAAAGTGAAGAACAGAAAGTCAACAAATGTAAATTTCTTACTTAACACTTAAAATGTTAAAACTTTTTCAACATGAAATGAGGTAATGATTTCTTTCTTTTCACTGCTGTTGCTAATAGCAAAAGCACAAGTTTAAACAAAAGGAAAATCTTGAGTGAAACTCAAATAATTTAAGTGTATAAGGGGGCACATCAAAAATAATTAGAAACAGAAACACATAATTATATAATCTAATCTTGCTTTCTCCAGTTCCACGTAGAAGGAAAAAAGAGCCAAATGAAATGAAATGTGAGAGTATAATTTACAAGGTGTGTACAGTATTCAGGAATATTATATATTTTTAAAATTGTTATACAGGTGGGCAAATGTGAAAATAAATTCCTAAAATGTTATAAAAGATGTTGCAAGTTCAAATTTAGAAGCATATCATCAGCAAAATTCACAATAATTATTAAGGCATGAAGTTAGTTAACTGCAAAATAACTATCTAACATGAGGCCCTGTTGTACTATGAAAATATCAGGACTCAAGAATTTAAGATGTGAGATTGAACTGCAGTTCTACCACTTATTAGCTGAGGGACTTAGAGAAGTTCCTAATCTTTATGAGACTCGGCTTTCTCATCACTAAAACAGGAGCAATAATTCGTAGCACACAAGGCAACTGAAAGGATTAAACCAGAACACATAGAGTTGTGACAGCCCTACCCAAAATAAACATGAACATAAAAAGTAGTACCCCTCCCCATAAATACATTTCTATTGCCAATATCTCTTTTACTTTCAATTTATATTCAAATCACATCTGAAAATTATTTACAAATTGTGTGCAAACTCTGCTTGAGAAGCTGCATGCTTCTTAATAAAAGCAATAAAATAAAAAAGTAAAGGTTCTAGAGTCTAGCGATCTGGTAGAGCCAGCTCTGTGAGCTGTGAGGCCTGGAACAATTACTCTACTTTCTCTAAACCTAAGCTTTCTCACCTATAATAAATGACATGGATGTCTAATTCAAAGAACAGTTGTGAACACTAAGAGAGATAGGCATAAAACATGTCATTTAACTTTTTTTATTTACCGTACACTATGCTAAACTTTGTTATATAAAATATACTATACAAAATTAAATCAGATTCCATTATTTTAATCTTCTTCAAAGCATATCTAAAACATAAGTCATAGCAAAAATAGGCCAGATGGCAGGAGTGACACACTCAGCTCAGTGTATATTTTTTTTCTACAGGAATTATCAGCTTCTCCTTTAATTTCTTTCACTGAAAAACCAAATTATTATGTTATTTTTGAAATTCCATAAAAGCATTCAATAAATATTTATAAGTATCTTGTACATATTGGACATCTTCATGCTATTTCAGGATACAGAAATAAAAATATACAAATGTCTTGCCCTTACAGAATTCAGAAGAACTGACCAAGGGTCACTACACAGAGCAATAGTGTTGTAGTCACATCTCAAACATAGCGTCCAAGGATTTAAAACTTGTTCCAATTAGTAAAACTAAATAGTTGTGGTCATGACAAAAATCCTATGGGAACAATGACTTGGCAAAAGTGGAACCAGGTTCCTAGCTGTCAGCTTTCCTCATTTGGGGCAGGATAGGACAACATTGCTCTGTCTGCCTGTTGTCTCAGCAAAGTTAACCTGCATCCAAAACAATCTCAAACTAAAAGAAGCTTATTTTCATTACTCTTAAAAAAAAAAAAAAAAAAAAGTTTCATTTACCCCAGATAATATTAAGTCTAAAAAGAATTTTGACTCATTTCTTAAATAGGTTTTTGCTATAAAAAGTTTATTATAATCATAAGTGAAGTACACAATTTTTAACGTAGAATTTAAAATAACTTTACTTTTAGATTACCATCAGAAAACAATAAACTATTCTCAACAATTAAACACATCCTAAATCAGTAATAATTTTAAAACCAAATATACTTGTATTGTCAAAGAAACATAATTTTCACCTAGCCATTCTTTGACTACATATTTTTAATAAAAGCTCAGTTAGAGAAAAACAGAGAGCACAAATTTCCAATTGGTTTTTAGTCCAATAGGTAATCAATTATTCTGATATAACATACATATTAAAGAAAACATCTGGGTTACATTATAATATATGCTCTAGAACAAAAATACTTTCATGTTACTTCAGAACAATACATAAAAGATGCTAAATTTACAATGACACAGCCAGACCCCACTATGTAAACCTGGTGATATTAGCCATGAAACTTGGCTTAAGAGAGGCCTCTAGTGGTTGTCTGTAGACGTTAGCTCCCCTTCCCACCACCAACTTCTTCCAAGCTCTTATTCTTATTCTTCAGTCATTCTCCCTCCTCTCCCTCCCCAATTAAAAACCTCAAGTAAAATAGCTACTATTTTATCATTGAATTATTCAATTAAGTGCCAGAAATCAATGAAAATATGTATACAAATTGGTGGCATTAAATTATTATGGATTTTCTAAAGGTAAATACTTCAACTTCCCCATAAAACAAATATAGAGAATTCAGTATAATAGAGACCCTAAACATTACCTTCCTAGTGTTAACAATCTTAATAAAAATTAAATCTACAATAGTCTTAAAAAAACAAAAACAAACTACAAAAATAAAAAAACAGTCTACAAATTAGAATTCAAGGCATAAAATATAACATGTTTTTATGTTTACCTTCAGTAGCTCTATGGGAATTCTAAACATGTTTTGCACTATTCACAAATACTTAATATTAACATTAGATGCAAATACAAGTCTAAACTTGGTTCTCTCTATATAAATGATTAACCACATTCAGATGACTATGGTGTAACTCCTTTGCAGTTCCACTTCTAAAATGTTCCTTTCCTTTATTTTTGAAGGCCACTCAGCTTCCAGAACCACCACAAACCCACCCCACCATGCCAGGCTTAGGAACTGCCTTATCTTTATCCAAGGCCCCAATGAAGACTTTTGAAGCAAAAATGGAAATAGCTTGAATGCAGGAGTAGAAGTATGCTGAATCTAGGAATGCTGAACCCTCACTCCCAACTATCTTCACTCCCTCATGCCACAGTGATTCACTCCCAGCCTTGTCCCACACTGAGCTATTGCTGAGGACTTGTCCTGCCATAGTGATAGCCTACTCCGAAAATACTCTGAGGCAATGGATACCTCAATATATAGCCAAAGAAGAACCATTTGCATCCATGAGCACAGCATCTTTTGCAACATAACTTAGCTTTAAAAAATAAAGAAGGGAAGCAAGGGGCAGGGTGGAGAAAAGAGTAGAGGCAATAGAGAGAAGATTCTTTCCATGACATTTCCTAACTTTGTTAAAAAGTTGAAAAGAAAAAAAACACCACCCAAGTACCTCAAAAGAAGTAGATTATTCCTGGGTAGGGAGCTCTGAGATAATATCTTGTACCACAGATATTGAAACAGATAAAAATCCTGATAAGAAGCACTACATTTTAGTGATGGATGAAAAATTCACAGGTTACTCCTGGGACCAGCAAGAAGGCCAAAAGGAACAGGCCCAGGCTGACCTCTTCCAACTCTAAATTCCATGACAATGGCCCACCTGCAGACAAGGAAATGCAAGGAGAAAGATTGTGGAAAGCCCAAATTGTTTTCATAAGGTTTGAAGGGTAAAACATTTGTTCTTGATTCATAAGAAAACATTACAGAGAGAAACCAAGATGGTGGCATAGGTAAACATCTGAACTGCTGCCTTGCACAACAATTTCAAAACTACAACTAAAAGGCAAAACAGACATCATCCAAAACCACAGGAAGGCTGGCTGAGAGGAAATTCTATAAGGAAAGGGAAAAGTACACTGATACTCACAGGAGCTGTGGAAGGCAGAGGTATAGAGGAGCACATGCAGAAAGGGCTGGCAACTGAGTATGCAGCTGGCTTTCTCAATCAGGAGGGAGACAAAAGCTCCCAACTGCTCTGAACTCCAGTTCCAGGCGAGACTCTGGGGACCCAGACTCATCAAGGAGAAACTGGACTATCTGGCAGAAGATGAAACTCAGGGGTGGCTTTCTTTCAGAGGTGCTTGCAGCAATTACTGCAGGACACTGAGACCCAGGGGCCTCTTAGGGCAGGGCTGACAGGAAACCATTGTTGTATGCTCACTCCAAGACTCTGCCCCATTCAAGCTTAGCGAAGAGGCTTTTGCATATGAATTTCCTGGTCCTTTGAATTCTAAACTTACCTAACAAACTGCTGCTGAGTCACTGAGACCCATAACATCCAAAATAAGGCCCAAGGCCCCACAGCAGCTTGCACTGCTTCACAGCTGGACCTCATCTGGGCATCTCCAAAAACAAAACAAAACAAAGAAAAGGAATCTGCAGATCTCTCCATAGCTCCTGCTGGGTGGCCTCAGGCAGAGGTTAAATTAGCACATCCTTGGACATCGAAGAGCCAGTGTATCCAGGGGTCAGAATAGGACCATCCAGATTACAACTTTTTTCAGATCCATAAGGGACACATTCAGGGGGCAGACTCAGTGAGTACGAAAGCCCCACTGAAGTAAGTCTTGTCTCATAAGGGTGTCTCCAGCACAGAAGTTCTCCCAGAGTAGACACAGCTGATCTCACAGCCAATTGGCCTGGAGGTCAATTCCTCCCAGTGATACCAACAACAATCAAGGCTTAACTATAAAACTATGCACACAGCCCACGAAGGGGTGCACCAAGAGTGTTCACCTCAGGTAACTGGGGAGTCTGAGCCACTGGGCCCTGTAGGAATCCTAGCACAAAAAGCCACTCTATCAACTCAGGGAAGCAGGCAAAATGCGGAGACAAATGAACAGGTCACAAATGAAAGAAATGGAGGAAAGCAAATGACTGGATATAAGTTGAAAACAACGATTATAAGGTTACTCAAGAATCTTTTAGGAACCGCCGATAAATTTAATGAGACCCTCAAGGATATGAAAAAGGACCAATTAGAAATTAAGCATACACTGACTGAAATAAAAAATAATATACAGAGATCCAACAGCAGACTAGAGGAATGCAAGAATCAAGTCAAAGATTTGAATCACAAAGAAGCAAAAAACACCCAAGTGGAAAAGAAAAAAGAAAAAAGAATCCAAAAATATGAAGATAGTATAAGGAGCCTCTGGGACAACTTCAGGTGTACTAACATCCAAATTATGGAGATGCCAGAAGAAAAGAGAGAACAAGATACTGAAAACCTATTTGAAAAAATAATGACAGAAACTTCCCCCACCTGGTGAAAGAAATAGACTTACAAGTTTAGGAAGTGCAGAGAACCCCAAACAAAAGGAATCCAGCCGAAACTGGTTTGGCTCAGTGGATAGAGCATTGCCCTCTGACTGAAAGGTCCCAGGTTCAATTCCACTCAAGGGCTTGTACGTACTTTGGTTGTGGGCACATCCCCAGTAGGAGGTGTGCAAAAGGCAGCTGATCAATGATTCTCTCTCATCAATGTTTCTAACTCTCTATCCCACTCTCTTCCTCTCTGTAAAAAATCAATAAAATATATCTTAAAAAAAAAAAAAAAAGAATCCAAAGAGGACCATAAGAAGACACATCATAATTAAAATGCCAAGAGCAAAAGACAAAGAGAGAATATTAAAAGCAGCAAGAGAAAAAGTTAGTTACTTACAAGGGAGCACCCATTTGATTGTCAGCTGATTTCTCAACAGAAACTATGCAGGCCAGATGGGAGTGGCAAGAAATATTCAAAGTGTTGAATAGGCAAGAACCTACAACCAAGATTACTCTACCCAGCAAAGCTATCATTCAGAATTGAAGGCCAGATAAAGAGCTTCACAAATAAGAAAAAGCTAAAGGAGTTTATCACCACCAAACTTTAGTATTATATGAAATGCTAAAAGGTATTCTTTAAGAAGAGGAAAAAGAAGAAAAAGGTAAAGATAAAAATTATGAACAACAAATACATATCTATTGACAAGTTAATCTAAAAATCAAGTGAATAAAAAATCTGATTAACAGAATAAACTGGTGAATATAATGGAATCAGGAGCATTGAAAGGGAGTGGACTGACAATTCTTGGGGGGAAAGGGATGTAGGGGGTGTGGGAAGAGCCTAGACAAAAAATTGTACAACTATGGATGAGGACAGTGTCGGGGAGGGGGTTAAGGGCAGAGGATGGGTGGGAACCGGGTGGAGGGGAGCTATGAAGGGGGGGGGAAAGAACACGACCCACAATTGTAATAATCTTTCTCCCTCTCCCTTCCTCACTGAAATCAATGAAAATATATATTAAAAATAATAAATCTTTGACTACACAAGACTATAGAGATAGTCACCTATGCTTTTTTCCCCAAGAACTTTATCATTTTTTCTTTTCCACTCTGAATGCAATTTCACCTTTTTCTTGATTCAGATGACACAACAAACTGTTTCTGGACTCTTATTCTTTTTTTTTCTCCTTTTTTTAAATATATTTTATTGATTTTTTACAGAGAGGAAGAGAGAGGGATAGAGAGCCAGAAACATCGATGAGAGACATCGATCAGCTGCCTCCTGCACACCCCCAACTGGGGATGTGCCTGCAACCAAGTACATGTCCTTGACCGGAATCGAACCCGGGACCTTTGAGTCTGCAAGCCGATGCTCTATCCACTGAGCCAAACCGGTCTCGGCTGGACTCTTATTCTGTTTCATTGGTCTATGTGTCTATCTTTACATCAATACAACATTATGATTACTATAGCCTTATAACACATTTTGAAACCTGGTAATTACATCCTCCAGCTTTATTCTTCAATTGCCTTGGCTATTCTTGGCTTTAAAAAATTGTTAACATGGTATGTGGTTCAGTTATTTGGATCTTCTCTATTCTCATTGAGTGATACTTTGTGATTTTTCTATATAAAGTTCTTACACATGCATCACCATCTTCACCTAAAAACACTCTATATGACCTAGCCAGTTTGACTCAGTGGATAGAGCAGCTGCCCATGGACTGAAGGGTCCTGGGTTCGATTCTAGGCAGGGCATGAATCTTGGTTGCAGGCTTGATCTCTGGCCCATGCAGGAGGGTAACCAATCAATGTGTCTCTTTCATATCAATGTTTCCCTCTCTCTGTCTCTCTCTCTTCCCTCCACTCTCTCTAAACATCAATGAAAAAATATCATCATATGATGATTAACAATAAATAAATAAATAAATAAATAAATCTATTCTACACTATACTTTTATAGTAGGAGTAACTGCAGATGATTTTCATGTAACTAACCTTTGAAACAGCCTGTAAAGCTATGATAATGCCAAAGTTCCTAAAAATAGTAAGTGTAAAATACCCTAAGGTCATAAGACTTATTTGCTATAGCAATAAATCAAGAAAAAAAGAACACATGCAATGTTACCCAAGATTTAGTAGATAAAACCATCACAAAAAAGAGCTTAACCTTACTTACGTACCAATAAAGGAGTAGATGATATTGGCCATAGCCCAGTAAATTAGGACTAAATTGTACCCTTGAGAATGGGTTATGTGAATCATCTGAATAGTAAGCAACAAGATCAATCTAATTAGGCCAGAGTTTAAGAGAAAGCTTAGATAGAAAACTATAGGTTTAGAGCAGCCAGAATCCCACAACACAACATTAAAACTATGATCCACAGATTAAGACTATATAAAGAGTTAGTTTTTTAAAATAATCCATCTCTATTTCTTTTAGAGAAGAGACAAAAGGAAATTTAACCAAACTATTTCTAACTATATTAAACCTAGCTTATTAAATTATAACTAATCAGAAGTTAAAAACTCAGATGACCTCCCTGTGTTTCTTTACATTACTCCATTACTCACACAAGTCAACCCAAGCTGAGGATATAAAGAACACAGTTATACAGTATTTTCAAATCAACACAGAGAACTATGGGAAGAAAAACACCTAAGTGATTTGTTTTATTAAGTGTTTGGCTTATTATATAACATACATATCTTTTATGGTATAAATTTTTAAAATTTAAAATCAGTCCAAAATGCTCACAATGCTCAAAATTTCAAAATAATTATTTGCAAATATTTAACAAATTTTTCCCAAGATTTTTAAAAAATGATGCTCTATATTCTCACCTTACAAACTGTATCCACATCCCAAGGTAGTATAGTCCTCAGATCAATGATTTCACAAGACACGCCAAGCTTTTCTTGAGCCATGGAAGCCACCTCTCGGATTACATGAACCTGAAATAAGAAGAAAAATATGTAGAGAATAAATACAGAAATTCAGGCCAAAAACATTAGTTGAGTTCTGACATCATTAATAGAAGTACTATTTAAAGTCGGAGGAATTGAATTTCATAGAGAATTAATAAATTTGTTTTAGACATGTTGAACTCAATATCCCACCAAAATAATAAAGTATAAATGTCTATAAAACAGGTGTAAAGAGGTTCCTAGAGAAAGTGAGAGGAGTCATTACTAGAAATACTGGTTTCAAATACTGAGGTCAAGTCACAGGAGTAAGTGGGTTTCTAGGGAAAGCTTTCAGAGGGAAGAGTTAAAAGCAGAATCATGGAACCCTGCAGATAACCAATAAGTAAGGGGGAAATAGATGAAAATGAGCTTCAAAAACAACAAAACAAAAAACAAAACACAAAAAAAAAGAAACAGGAAGAAAATAAGGAGACTATGTATTCCAGAAGCTAAATAGAGTATCAAGTGCCATATGCCATAGAAATATGGGATAGAGTTAGATTTAACAATTAGAAGGTGAGTGATATTAACAGAATAGTTGTAGTGACTTAATGGGAATAGAATTCATAAGGTGAAAAATCATAAGGAAGTTAACAAATTAAATACTGTGGAAGAAATTGTTCAAGATTAGTAATCAAAGAAAGGAGGAAACTATACTAATACTAAAAAGAAAAATAGGATGGAAAAAATGTACTTTTTAGATAATGAAGAGATACACATTTTTAATAAAATGGACATGGAAAGAAGAAACTAAAGATGAGGAGAGAGAGGAACCGTTTGATACATCACAGTACTAAAAAAAAATGTAATATAATATGAAACAGATTGGAGAGGTAGCTATGACAGACGCCTCCCTTTAGAAGACAAAAAACAAAACAAAACAGGAAATGACTGAAAGAGGTGATAGGTCTAAAGGGAAAACAAGTAATGGAAGTTACTTTCTAATGCACACTAATTTCCCTATTTAAAAGAGAGGCAAAGCCTGGCAGGTGTGGCTTAGTGGTTGAGCATTAACCCCTGAACCAAGAAATCATGGTTTTATTCCAGGTCAGGGCACATGCAGGGCACATCGAGGTTGCAGGCTCGATCCCCAGAAGAGGGCATGCAGGAGGCAGCCAATCAATGATTCTCTGTCATCATTGATGTTTCTATCCCTCTCTCTCTTTCCCTTCTTTCTCTGAAATAAATAAGAAACAATTCTTTTTTTTTTTAAATAGAGAGATAAAGAGAGAAGGACACATGTTGAGAGTGTCAGGGATGTGGATAAAAAGGTTTCCCACCAGAGGCAAGAAACAATGAGGACTGGAGAAGAAAGGAGGAGGTTGTGATACTGCAAATAATTTGCATTATCTTCTTTATACTACCATATTAAAGTTTAAAATAAACAAATATTTCCTTTACACAGAAAAAAAAGAAAAACTGAGCACTCCTGTAAAAGGTGAAAAGGTAAGAGAGAGATATCTATGGCCAGAGAAAAAGCTTTGAGCTTAAATGCTTGGAGATAGAGCAATGAGACAACAAGCACTGGGAAAAGTAGGTACAGATTATGGTGAGGTTTACTAGAAAAGAGAACGGTATGGAATTCTAAGGTTGGACCAGTGAATGGTCCACATGGTCAGTAAAGTAACCATGATAGATAGCAACAGATGAGATGAAAAAGAAAATATTAAAGTGTAGTAACAAGTAGTGAATAGGTAAAATGCACTACAAAAGAAACAAGTGTTTTAATTAATTCATCTTTGTAAACTCAACCTATTTTTAATGGCTTCGCAAGCCTATATAATAAAAGCCTAAGTGTCCGGTCATCTGGTCAGCCATTCAACCAATCAAAGCAAAATATGTTAATGATATGCTAAGGCCACTCAACTTTCCACTATGACATGCACTGACCACCAGGGGGCAAACAATCGACTGGTCAACCAGTTGCTATGACGTGAACTGACCAACAGGAGGCAGATGCTCTGCCTGGTAGGTTAGCTTGCTGTTGGGGTCTGGCTGATCAGGACTGATCGAGATGGGCCGGACACACTCTGGAGCCCTCCCATGGTCCCTCCCCATCTGATCAACCTCCTGCATCTTTCCCCAGCCCTGATCATGCACTAGTGGAGTCTCTCAGCCTGGCCTATACCCTCTCACAATCTGGGACCCCTCAGGAGATGTCAGAGAGCCGGTTTGGGCCCGATCCCGCAGGCCAGGTCAAGGGACCCCACTGGTGCATGAATTTGTGCACTGGGCCTCTAGTATGCATGTATATTTTAATGACTGAATAAGCACCTGACCTTCCATCAAAAACCAGTACCAGCAACAAGACAAATCTGACACAAGGAAAGCATTGTTTTTAATTCTTCATAGTATCAGGATTAAAAGTAAGAGCTTCTAAGCACAAGAACCTTACCAGTTGGTATAAATGTTACTCACCTGAGTGCCCCAGGCAACTAGAGTAACATCACTCCCTTCCTGTATGACCTCGGCCTGAGACAAGGGGATGTTGTATGGTTCCACAGGAACTTGTTCCACTGAATATGAAACGGGGGGGGGGGGGGGGGGGGGAATGAAAGGTTAATTAGTTTCTCTTGTGTGACATTTGTACATAAAAGAATATAAGAAACTCATTGTGGCAAAGCTTTATTTGTTCTTCCATAAATGTCAGGTCATTTATAACAGAAATGGCATTTACCATACAGCTTCGTGATATGACTACAAAGATGAAAAATACAATATAAATGTATGAAATATAGCAGCTATCCTGGAACAGAAAAAGCATGTTAGGTAAAAACTAAGGCTTTACATAATAATAGTTAGGCTTTACACAATAATAATGTATCAAACTGTAACATACTAATGGAAGATGTTCGTAACAGGGAAAACTGAGTGTGGGATATATGGAAACTCTGTACTACCTTCATACTTTTTTCTATAAATCTAAAACTGATCTGAATAATAAAGCTAAAAAACGTAATATATCTGCTAAAACTTTACTGGAATAAATTAAGTTCCCAGACAAGTTTTCTATTATATTAAGGAGCAAATTTACAGAAGTCTGGGGGTAGAGATAAAACCAGATAGCAGGGCCCAAAAGTGATCAATGCCAGCAATTTCCTGGGTGTCTGCAGGGGACAGCTTTTTCTCTGTGGCATTCAGGTTTCTTAATCCTATCGCTGCAATTTGGGAAATGCCCCATCTTACGAGGGAGGACCCTTTCTCCACTACAAAAGTGAAGTCCGTGTATTCAGTTTCTCATCTTCTCTTGTGGCTAGGGCACAAAACATGGGCTCTGCCAATCAAATGCATCCATGCCAAACTCTGAATTGGAAACTGTTCAGAATCTATTCCAGAGTACTAGTAACAGTGGAGGCAGATCTGTTATCCAGGCTCAGGGGTATTCATGATTCAGACTGTAGTTCCATGTCCACTGACAACTGCTAGGGAATATTTGCAGAGCCAATTATGCAGTGGAATTGGGGGCATTGTTTCTAGATAGATATAAAGCCTCTAAGCCAGGTTCTCAGGCACATACAAAGACATATGTAATTTTTTTCTTTTCACAGAATCACATCATACATGCTGTTAAGAACAAGTTAAGAACCCTTCTATAATATCCCTTTTTCCCCACTTAGCAATATAGCTTGGCCATATTTTCAGGTCAAAAATAAGGTTTTTTTAAATCATATTTATAAGTAAAAACTATAAATTTATTATCAGTGATGTAGTAGAAAATTTTGTTCCTTGTATTTTTTTTTGTATATTTTCAACCCCATGACATTTCTATAACCAATACTAGAGAGAGAGAATTTTTTCAATCACCAATATCCTATATAATAAAAGGCTAATATGCAAATAGACCAAAAGGGGGAACAAACGAACATCCGAACAACTGATCACTATGACATGCACTGACCACCAGGGGGTGGGGGGGAGGCTCACGCAGAACATGGCAAGCATTGGCAGTAGGTGGCAGAGTGCGGAACATGGCAGGCTTTGGCTGCGGAGGGATGGTGAAGCAGGTGAGCAGGGGCACCAGACCAGCAGGGCACTGGTTACTGAAAATTCCTTGCTCCCGTGCATCATAGACCCGCTTGGCGCTTGCACCTACTGCTGGTGCAGGCCCCACTTGCACCCACAGCGGACACGGAGCTATCATTTGCACCCACTGCCAGTGCCTGGTGCTGGCCCCAATCACTCGATGCTGTCAGTGGGTGCGAGTGTTGGCTGCCAGCCCTGGTTGCCCCTCAGGAGCAGGGGGAGGTGGAAAAGCCCTGAAGGGCAATCAGGGCTGGCAGCTGCCTCTCGCACTAGCTGATGGGAATGGCCCCCCTCACACCTACAGCCATTGCCAGAGCCACCCCTCACATCTGCTTCTGGCACCCAGCACCAGCTCCAATCGCTTGGCGCCGTCAATGGGTGCAAGCGGCAGGTACTGACACTGATTACCCCTGAGGGCTTCTCCACCTGCTCCTGAAGGGTGATCGAGGCAGCAATCCTAAAATATTATTGTCTATCCCAGTGGTCGGCAAACTCATTAGTCAACTGAGCCAAAATATCAACAGTACAATGATTGAAATTTCTTTTGAGAGCCAAATTTTTTAAACTTAAACTTCTTCTAACACCACTTCTTAAAAATAGACTCGCCCAGGCCATGGTATTTTGTGGAAGAGCCACATTCAAGGAGCCAAAGAGTGTGTGGCTCATGAACCGCAGCTTTCCAACCATGGGTCTATCTCTTTACAATAAGGTGACCAGACGTCTGTCCCTCTTTTGGCGGGACAGCTCCGATTTTTAACAATTTGTCCCGCGTCCCACGACGTTTTAAAAAAGTCCCAATTTTTGGAAAGATTCTTTTAAATCTTTTGGACTTTTTAAAAATGCCGCAGGACGTGGAACAAATTGTTAAAAATCGGGACTGTCCCGCCAAAAGCGGGACGTCTGGTCACCTTACTTTACAGGAAAGGTTTGCCAACCTCAGTTCTAAGCAATGGTTTCAGAGGTGAATTCCAGCCCATACTTCTATCCCATACATTGACAGCTTAAATACAATATTAGATGGATTGATGGACCGATGGCTATATGGTTGGCTGGATGATGAATGCGTGGATGAGAGGATGAATAGAGAAACAAAGGAAGAGACAAACAGGAAGACAGATATATTCAAATGTATATCCTACATGGCAGTTCTCTGTGGCTAAACAAAAGTGAGGGTCAAGAACAACACGATGACATCTGGCAAAGATTCCAAAGGTGGCACATAGACTATCTGACATCAAATCTTTGTCAGCAGCAAGATCTGCAAGCCCATAGACAAGGCTTGAAGCCAGTACACACTCTGTCTTACTGGTCAGTGGCCATCATTCAGAAGTCCTGTCTTTCCTGCTTTTTAAATCAGTTACCAGCTAGTGATTAGTAAATCCCTAAAACACACAACTCTAAAGGCTGGCACACCAAAAAGGTTGTGCGTGCACCTCCTTTGGAAAGTTCAAATGAGAGACTGTTTCAAAGTATCAAATTGCCCAAAATAGTAAAACCTCATTATTTTATCAATTAATTAAGGAACAAAATGGCAAAATTTAATCCCCCATCAAGAAAATATGCAGAGAATTAAATTCAAGAAGAATCTTCGATAAAAAAAAAAATCTCACAGAAACTGGTTTGGCTCAGTGGATAGAGAGTCAGCCTGTGGACTGAAAGGTCCCAGGTTCGATTCCGGTCAAGAGCATGTACCTTGGTTGTAGGCACATCCCCAGCAGGGGGTGTGCAGGAGACAGCTGATCAATGATTCTCTCTCATTGTTGTTTCTAACTCTCTATCCCTCTTTCTTCCTCTGTAAAAAATCAATAAAATATATATATATATATATATATATTTTTAATCTCTTAAATTTTGCATAAATTTAACCCTGAAAGGAGAGAATTTTAATGTGTTCAATTTCTCAAAACTTTGCAAATAGGCAACCCAGAGTGCAAGCTATAATTCACAGATACTTTTTAGTTACATTAATTTAAAAAATGTTTATAATAAAAGAAAGTTATTATTTCAAATCAACCTTCTTGCATTCCTATCCTATGGCAATGTGCTTTTTGAAAGAGGGCAGGTAAGAGGAGTTAGAGCATGAAACTTCAGGAAGTGAGGCGCACCCTATACAATAATATTACAGATTCCTGTCTTCACAGCAGTGGTACAGAGACCACTCCTTTATACCACATGCTGATTACATTTTGATCCATGAACTAATGAGTGGTCCACAGAGAAATCCTTCAGCATCAAGTATATGTTGACAAAAATGTAACTTAGAAAATAAGAAATCCAACACTGGACAGGTAGCTTGGCTGATTAGAGCACCATCCTAATACACCAGTTGTAGGTTCTATCCTCAGTCAGGCTACACACAAAGAATCAACCAATGAATGCATAACTAAGTGGCACAACAAAATGATGTCCCTCTCTCTAAAATCAATAACTTAAAAAAAAAAAAAGTTATTTCCAAGGCCAAAATAAGAGATGCAATTTTTTGTTCAACTATCAGATAAGATAGCTTTTCATGTATTTTGTAAGTTCCATATATATGCTCCCTCTGTAATTGCAAATGTACTTATATTCATATTAGTTATATACTTATAGATTCATGGCATTACTTAGTTCATGCCTAGTCCCATTTTACTTACCATTCTCCTCCTTTTTCCTTCTAGTTTTCTTCTAAATTACTGTATTGCTTTTGATATCTTACTAGTAAACACATTTTTAAAATAAGGGAGAATATACAAATATAAATACTTTTATATACATGTATTCATTTAATAGTTTTTGCATAACCAATATTTGCAGACATAATGCAAGACGCTAGACTGAAATTGTAAGAGGCAGTCCCTGTACTTGACAAACACACATTCAACTGGGAGTAAAATAATGGAAAGAGATCAGGAAACAAACAAGAACATGATACAGCAGTAAAGACACATGGCTCTAGGAATACAAAGGGAAGCAACAACCTGATTAAAAGGATTGAGAAGACTTTGCCACCAAGGAGGGCACAAGCGATAGGAGTCTTAAAGATAAAGAGAAAATAAAAAAGGTATTCCGTGTAGAAACAAAAGGTGTATACAAAGACATGGAGGTGTGAAATTGTGTGTGTGTGTGTGTGTGTGTGTGTATACACACATCTACAAACACGTGTAAACACAGATTTACATGATGTTTCAAGTAAAGCTCAATACTCCCAAGTTCCTAAAAAAAACTTTTCCAATTCCTTCTGATTTCATGTATTAACAACTCAAGTAGAAAGCATCTGCAAGAGAATAATTCCTTCTTAAGGCTGTAAGTTCCCTTATGGGGTACAATCTTACCATTACAGAGATAATAGGGTCATTTTTCTGCCCTAGCACTAATCTACCATTAATGTTCATAATTGTGAAACTCGGTAGGGCTTTATTCATGTTGCATTATACATGATGCAGTGATCAAACATAAATGTTCTTTTTAAAGAGAGTATATTTTTAAAATATACATTACTTCATGCTGCATGACTATGAACAACACAGTCAAAGTCTCCAGACCTGAGAAAGCCTATCTTACTCATCAGAATTTATGGTGCAATGGGAAATGGGTGGGCAAATCCACCCAACCAGAGCCCAGGACTGGCTCTACTTCTGTATTATATTGCGTTATAAAGCATATTGCAATATAAAGCATTATATTGCGTTTCTGCCCCAGTATCTCACCTGTAAACAGTGAAAGCAGCATGTGGCTATCTGCCACACCATAGGGTCAAAATGAGGCCATATTACAGTTAATTGATGTAGACATCTTTCAGTTTTTAGAAGATCAGCTTCATAAGTTAAAATAATTCAATGGTATAGTCATTAAGACTATAAGAGGAAGTTTTCATTCTAGAAACAGTAATTGTGAGTCTTATTATCATTTGCTGTATAAAACTGATATTTAACTTATATTAGCTGTTATCTTTCTGAATAATCTCCTTTCAGATTTGCAATTATTAATCATGGTCATGATTTTTTGATAATTCTCACTTCTATACCAAAACTTACTTTTAACACTGATGTTAAAAAGTATACAAACAGCCGAAACCGGTTTGGCTCAGTGGTAGAGTGTTGGTCTGCAGACTGAAAGGTCCCAGGTTCGATTCCAGTCAGGGGCATGTACGTTGGTTGCGGGCACATCCCCGGTAGGGGGTGTGCAGGAGGCAGCTGGTCGATGTTTCTCTCTCATCGGCGTTTCTAGCTCTCTATCTCTCTCCCTTCCTCTCTGTAAAAAATCAATAAAATATATTAAAAAAAAAAAAAGTATACAAACAGCCTTAGCTGGTTCGGCTTAGTGGATAAAGCGTCAGCCTGTGTTTGTTTCCGAAGGTATTCTTATTACTAAAATATCACTGAAAAATTTAAAAACTCACCAATTATTTTCAACTGAATAGCAATGCTAAATTGAAACAGCGAAGTCCTGGATCTATTTCAAATCAAATGCATTTGAATTTCTTTTCCTTTGATAATTAATTACTTTGAAAACCCCACATTTGTCATTCTTTTGCATAATGAGACAAACTAGATTTCTTTTCAAAACAGTTTGCAAACATATATCATAAAAGCAAATCTGATAAAACAGCCAGTTTTCCTTACAAAACTTCAAAATTAACCTATTTTCTATAATTTAATGTAATAAGATTTTATGAGATGACTAGATGCCTGGTGCATGAAACTTGTGCACGGGGCCTGGGGCGGGGCAGGGGGGGGGGGGTAATTCCTCAGCCCAGCCTGCACCCTCTCCAATCTGGGATCCCTCTCACAATCTAGGACTGTTGGCTCCCAACTGCTTGCCTGCCTGCCTTCCTGATTGCCCCTAACAGCTTCTGCCTGCCAGCCTGATCTCCCCCTAACCACTCCCATTCCAGCCTGATTGATGTCTAACTGCTCCCTTGCCAGCCTGTTTGCCCCCAATTTCCCTCCTCTGCCGGCCTGGTCACCCCTAACTACCCTCCCCTGCAGGGTTGATCGCCTCCAACTGCACTTCCTTGCAGGCCTGGTGGCTCCCAACTGCCTTCCCCTGCTGCTCATCTTATGGTGGCCATCTTATGTCCACATAGGGGCAGGATCTTTGACCACATGGGGGCAGCCTTACTGTGTGTTGGAAGATGGTCAATCTGCATATTACTCTTTTATTAGATAGGATAGAGGCCTGGTGCACAGGTGGGGGCCAGCTGGTTTGCCCTGAAGGGTGTCCCAGATCAGGGTGGGGGTTCCCTTGGGGCGAGGGGTGGTCTGGGTGAGGGGCCTGTGGTGGTTTGCAGGCCAGCCACACCCCCTGGTGACCCAAGCGGAGGCCTTGGTATCTGGAATTTATTTACTATCTACAATTGAAACTTTGCAGCCTTGAGTGAAGGCTTAGGCTGGCTAGGGCAGGCAGAAAGCTTGGCTTCTTCCATTGCCTGGAAAACCCAAGCCTCTCTCCCACTTTTTGTGGCTGTAGCTATCTTGGTTGGGTTTATTTGCATATTTGCTCTAATTGGCTGGTGGGCATGGCTGGTGGGCATGGCTTGTGTGTGTAGAGGAGTGATGGTTAATTTGCATATTACTCTTTTATTAGGTAGGATATTATTGTATAATATGCATCAGCATATTTAATATATACTAAAATTTAACTATATTTATAATATATCTTGTTTACTCTTGGAATATCTGAACTACCAGACTCACTACTATTTCATTTGGGGATCATTATTAATTTAAATAAAGGCTTAAAATAAAATAATAATTTTGCAATTACTCCTAGCATTTTTTTCATGTGCTCTCCTGCCAGAATTTCATAATTTGACAAAAGTTCTCTCTTCAACAATTTTATCAGCAATTATCTATCTTTTGAGTTTAATATATTAGAATTTCTTTAGTAAATATTTTTCAATGCATTTTCTATAGTAAGTAGCTATATATGGGTTAACTTGATTCACGTAGACAGATTCTAACAAGGTAAACTGGCATCTACCTGAAAAAGTAAATAATTCACTGCTGAATTAAAGGGCACTAGTTTAAAGACATACTCCATCAGCGCATGGAAAGTTTAAAAAGGAAATAACCACCTAATAAAAATAATATGTGGAAATGAAAAAGAAATATATTAATTTTCACTGTCAATTATAAGATATACCATTATTTTATGAACCACTAAGAATGAAAATACTGCCAATTAAACTGACACAAGTACCATTTAGAATTATTTTATTCTTTCTGAAAGAAAAAGTTTTAGGCTAATCAGACATGGGCTTTATTATAACACCCTTATCTATAATAATAAAAGTGTAATATGCAAATCGACCAAATGGCTGAAGAGCAGAATGATTGTCTCAATGACCTTCCAGATGAACCTCCAGATGAAGCCAAGGCTACGAGCACTGAGGCAGCCAGGACTGCAAGGGCCGAGGCAGCTGGGGAAAAAAGGCCTATTCTTGCACAAATTTCATGCACTGGAATTCCAGTATATACAAAAGATGAAAATATAATCAAATTAGAGGCCCAACGCACAAAATACATGCAAGAATATGCTTTCCTTCCCCCGCTTCCCTCTGGCACCAAGGGGAAGGCTTCCCTCAGGCTTCCCTGGCAGTCCTGACTTTGTCTGGAAGGACATCCAGAAGGACATCTGGTCTAATTAGCATATTATGCTTTGATTATTATAGATAAGTCAGTGTTAAGTTATTACTAAAACTGACATTCAGAATCAAATTCTTCTCCCTCTCCTTTTGACTTTCAATTGTCAGTGCCCTTGTCTCTCCACAGAATATCATTTTATTTGTCACCAAGGATATCGGTGATGCAGCACTTTTTAAATGGAACCATAAAGGAATTAAAATATTGGTGCTCCGCTCTCAAGCTAGCACAGTACTTAGAAATAGCCGACTTTTGACTCCTACTTCCACAGACTGTTAAATTACTGTGATTCTCCACTTTCCCCCAGCCTTTCATCCATCACAACCATTTGGAACTTCATTGTTAAAGTGTAGTTCTCTGATGTTGCTGAAATTTTATTTTAAGCCTTTGTTTAAATTAATAATGGCCCCAAAGTGCAATAGTAGTGAATATGATCATTCAGATATGCCAAAGAGAAAGAGCTTCAAGTGAAAAGTTTTCTATGTACCTGAACGGGGGGTGAAGAGGCTAGTACTATATATAGGGTTCCTTCCATACTATCCTTGATTTCAGGCATCCACTGGAGATCTTAGAACATATGTTGCATGGATAGGAAGGGACTGGTGTGTGTGTGTGTGTGTGTGTGTGTGTACACACACAGACACACACACACACACACACACACACACACACACACACATATATATATAATTTATAAGCAAAAAACTTATCAACAGATAATTCTAGTTACCCAAACAGATCTAGAGCACTGAAAAAAGAAATTAGCCCAATTCATTCTGTAAGACTGGCATAGCTTGGCTGGTGTGGCTGAGATTGAACATTAACCTATGAACCAGGAGGTCATCATTTGATTCCTGGGTTTTGAGCTCGATCCCCAGTGGAAGGGAGCCAATCAATGATTCTCTCATCACTGATGTTTCTATCTGTCTCTCTCTTCTTCTCTGAAATCAATAAAAATATATTTAAAACACACACACACACACACACACAAAAAGACAGCATAATGCTGAGTCTCAAACCTAACCAGGCCTAGGGAGAGGATCAATGGGGGAAAAGGGTAATATATGTAATACTTTCAACAATAAAGATTTTAAAAAATAAATTTAAAGCTTTTCTGAAACCAGTGATAACCATTTAGAAAACAGTAAGAAATAATATCCTATCTATATAGAAAAAAAAAAAAAAACGTGAAACATCTAGTAATAATCTTAACAACAAATGTGTCAAACCTAATGAAAATACCTACACAAGTTATTCATGGAAATAAAAGAAGTCTAAATAAATGGAGATAGCAATGATCTTGGAAATTAAGAATCATTACAGTGAAGATGAAAAATAGGGGGGGGAAACTTTAAAAACTCTATGTTTGTATTTGTGTTTATATTTATATTTATACTTAAATTTAAATTTATACAAATAGGTTAAACGCTGCTCTCAATGACAACCAGTACATGGGCATAAATATAATCGTGACATTTCCAGAAGGCAGCATTAAATTGTTGGGAATCCAGCTGTTTCAAGGTGGACTTCTATTAAACATACTAGCAAAGAACTTTATGACAAAATTCAGAAAAAAAGTTTAGAATTCAAAAATTCAATAACAGGCAAAATTCTGATACATAAGAGAATAAAAATGCAAAAAGCATAAAAATTTTTATGCTTAGTATTCCCAAGTGACATGTCTCACAAACATTTCCAGCTTTCATTTTTAGCTTGGAGACTATAAATACTTACATATTGGGTCTTGTCTTTGCCTAGTAACTGCGTCAAAAATACCCTATCCTTCCAGTTTTTCACTAACTGACATTTAGAGACTTGCAGAATTTGGCTTCATCAATCATTTATTGTGCAGGGCTTAATCAAAGAACAGGAAACAAGGATGGAATTAAAAAATATAGGTTTATAGTTTTACTGTAAGAAACAGTGGTCTATAATTTTCTCCTTCCACATGCCCAAATATATATAAACATGGATGTTTACTCCAACATAGTTTGGAATAGGCAGAATTTAGAAGCAACTCAAAATTCCATAATAGGGGAAAGGACAAATTATGGTACATCCCTCAAAATTATATGAACTAAAAATTAGCTAAATCTTTGTGCACTGAATTGAAATATGTCCAAAATGAATTGGTAAGAAAAGCCAAGTTACAAAACAGTGTTTAAAGTATGACTTTATATAACTCAGTTTATATGTAAATATGTTATAAACATTCACATACGTATATCAATGCAAATGCAGGAAAAAGGTCTAAGGACAGGAGTAGAACAAAGAAAAGGAACTTTCACTTTTCATTTTATAGTGCTATGCTACTTGAAGTTTTTGCAAAGAGTGCATATGATTCATGACATTAAATTTTATTTAAAAAATAAATAAAATAAATAAATCACTCTTTTCCATGTAGTATAACCTTAGTCATTGAGAATGTATCCAGTTAAATTAAGACAATGATCAAAAATAGACATCAGTATAATGCCCCAAATTAGTCTGAAAGTGCATGTGAATAATATAAAGAATATGCCAGAAGCACACAAAAATTCTACTGTCGCATTCCACAAATATTTCATTTTATCATGTCAACCACAGAAGATACATAAACAAATTCAAAGGCAATTTTGCACTTCAAATTGATTGAAAACCTTTTGATTCTTCTTGCTACTAGATCAGGCCTTTTGGTCACAAAATAGAGCAATAATCTGCATCCCCTGCCTGTTTCAGGTTTACAATAAATGCCACTCAGCAAGGTTAAGACAGAAATTTACATGTACAATGTAAACTTAGAAGTGAAAGAATATGAAAAAAAAAAACTGTAAAAAGTCTGTAATCAAATAAATGAAAACAAATAAATTACAGTAATAGCATATGTTTAAAAATATAGATAAAAATCTGGTAGTATATACAAGAAAATGGCAACAGTAGCTAGGGGATAGATTTATGAGCTCTTTTTATCTTCTCTTTTGTGTTTTTCAAGAGTTCACAAGCATACATAAAAGACTGAAAAATAGCCATACTCTTTTAAACCTTCCTGTATCCACAGTCTTTCACAATGCGACTTGCCCATCTTTTAAAGATGGGCTGACCTGTGACTTACTTTGGCCAACACTCTATTAACAGAAGTGATGTGTGCTAGTTTCTAGCCTGTACTTCAAGAACCTTGGATGCTGCTACTTGTCCCCGTGAAACCTCTGCTTCCACCATGTGAACAAGGCCAAGCTAGCCTGCTGGAGGATTAGGGAGAAGTAGACCACAGTTTTACCAGTCCCAGCCCCAGATATTTGAGACAGCCCAGCTAAGACCAACAAATCCAAGCCACATGGCCTGCAATTGACAACTGATCTATGAGGAGCGTAGATGAAATCTGAACTGGCCAGCTGAGCTCAGCCTAAACTGCAGGTCTGCACATGAACTATATAAAAAATTTGATTTAATCCAGTAAATTTTATGGGTGGCTTGCTTAGCATCAGTAGCTTGCTGACAGAACATGACTTTTATAAATAAAAATAAAAAAATACTAGGAGCCCAACGTGCAAAATCACTCAGCCTCACCCACCCACCCGCCACCCTGTCTGGACACCCAAATCTCTCCACACAGAGCTCCAGAGTGCCTGGCCCAGCCCCTGAGCCCTCTGGCCTTCTCTGGCCGCTTCAAGCCCTAGCCCCAGTCCCTTGAGTCTTCTTGGGCTGGTCCTGCCTTCTCTGGGCACCTCCCTGCATCTGCCCCATCTCCAGAGCAATGTGGTGGCTCTGCCCCGTCATGGCACCAGAGTAGAGCATGGAAGCCTCCCGCCTGCTGTGCTGTGCTCCTTCCCTTGGCAGATGGGCGATGGGGCACTCTGAGTGCCAGTGGTAGGTGGCGAAGGATTGGTGAGGGTCCCACCTCCTCCGGGCGCCTTCCCGCTTCTGCCCCATCTCCAGAACAACACCCCACCACGCATGCGCAGGCAGCCTCCTGCAACCGGTCATTATGTGTTACAGAGTCCTGACCATTAGCATATTGGCTCTTTATCATTATAAATAAGCTTAAAAAAATAAAAGGCATTGTTCATTTTTAATTATAACATTGTTTACCATACAATATTAAAATATCATATTTTCAGGTGTGTATCTTTTTCTTTATTTAAAATAACATTTTTATTTTATTTTATTTAATTAAATATATTGGGGTGACATTGGTTAATAAGATTATGTAGGTTTAAAATGTATACATTTCTATAATATATGTCCTGTATATTGCATTGTGTGCCCACCACCCAAAGTCAAATCACCATATATTTGGCCCCATTAACCCTTTACTAACTTTCAACCCCCTTCCCTCTGATAACAACCATACTACTGTCTGTATCTATGAGTTTCGGGGGGGGGGGGGGGTTGTTTTTAATCATCATGTTGTCTTGCTACCAAGTTTTTGTGTTTGTGTGTGTGTGTGTGTGTGTGTGTGTGTGTGTGTGTGTGTTCTTTATTGATTAAGGCAGTGTTTTTCAACCTTTTTTGGGCAAAGGCACACTTGTTTCATGAAAAAAATCACGAGGCACACCACCATTAGAAAATGTTAAAAAATTTAACTCTGTGCCTATATTGACTATATATAAAGTAATTCTCTTGAATAGGAATCAAATAAACACAAAGAAAGTATTTTATAATTACTTTATTATGAAATATTAAGTAAACAAAATAGTGAAAAATTATAAAATTCTTGTCTTGTTTGCACCTACGGCACACCAGGCAACATCTCGCGGCACACTAGTGTGCCGCGGAACAGCGGTTGAAAAACGCTGGATTAAGGTATTACATGTGTCTTTATCCCCCCATTGCTCCTCTCCCCACACTTGTGCCCTCACCCCACTAGTGTCTGTGTCCATTGATTATGCTTATATGCATGCATACAAGTCCTTTGGTTGATCTCCTCCTTTTCCCCCTACTCTCCCCTACTTTCCTTCTGAGGTTTGACAGTCTGATTGATTATTCTCTGTCTCTGGATCTGTTTTTGTTCATAAATTTATGTTGTTCATTATATTCCATAAATTAGTGAGATCATGTGGTATTTATCTTTCTCTGACTGCTTTATTTCACTTAGCATAATGTTCTCCATGTCTATCCATGCTGTTTCAAATGGTAGAAGTTCCTTTCTTTGTACATCAGGGTAATATTCCATTGTGTAGATGTACCACAGAAAAATTAAATTAGCTCAATAGTGCAATGGAACTATTGATACTTTATAGTGAAGAATCCAAGTTCACATTTAGCAAACCTTTTTACACCCTTGTATCTCTATATATAAGAGGCTAAGCGACCGTCCGACTGGTAGCTATGATGCGCAATGACCACTAGGGGCAAATGCTCAACACAGGAGCTGTTGAGCTGCGGTGACTTGGCAGCGGCAGTTCTTGGGTGACACAAACCAGAACCAGAGAGGAGGGAACCTGATCCTGGGGTGCGTCACCCAAGAACCACTCTCTCGCCATCCAAGACTCCTCGGGATGTCAGAGATCTGATTTTGTCACATCTGGTTTTGTCATAGCCAGGTCGAGGGACCCTTCCTACCAGAGGGACCCTGCTCACTCCACAGACACCCTTCGGGGTGCAGCACTGCCACAGATGTGGCTGGCCAGGGCGGGATGATGGGAGGTTGGCTCCAGGGTGTGTCCAGCCCATCTCTCGCAGTCCCGCCCTGCCAGCCACCTTCTAGTTAATTTCCTTTCAATGTGCACGAAACCATGCACCAGGGCACTAGTGTATAGACTAAAAAAAAAACTAGTGTGTGACAAAATTTGTTTCAATTACATATCAAAGACTAATGATAGAACTAACTTATCCCTGGAAAGAACAGTCACATCAATCACAATAGGCATTAAGAAATTTCTCTGTGCCAGGTTGGATACTCAGAGCCTTTAAATTTCCTCAGTCATCCATTTTATCTTTAAATAAATTAGATGAGCTAAGTATTGTCACTGTCCTGGTGGCACAGGTGAGAAAACTAAAGCATAGAAAGGTTAAGTTGCTTGCCAAAGTCACCCAGTTAGTAACTAGTAGAGCAGTACTTCAAACTCAGGCAGTCAGGATCCAGAACCCACGTTCTTAACCATGTTATTAGACTGAGGGGATAGGGATGAAGATGGAGAAAAGAGCTGATTGGCCACCTAATATGTCCAAGCATAATGAAAATAGATCATATTAAGGAAATTAGGAACCATGTGAAATTAAGCAAATAAAAACAGAGAAAAAAGCATTGTATTCAGAGAAAACAATTGTATACTGAAGAGGAGATGAAAGAATGCTTTATTTATTTATTTTGGGGGACTCCGTTGTGAATCATACTATTATTGTAACAGCAATGTAAACACTAAATAATGATCTGAAAAAATTTACACTGTAACTCTAGAAAGATATTAAAGAAAATTTGCATATGTTGAGGGAAGGATAGCAGCTGCTGGGGAAAAGGTGAGACAAAATAACTATTGATAATAGGAAGATAAACCAACAGTTTAAGTATATTATTTATAAACTAGAGGCCTGCTGCACAAAATGTGTAAATGGGGTGGGGGGGTGGGGGTTTCCCTCAGCCCAGCCTGCACCCTCTCCAATCTGGGGTCCCTCTCACAATCCAGGACTGCTGGCTCCCAACTGCTCACCTGTTTGCCTGCCTGCCTGCCTGCCTGCCTGCCTGATTGTCCCGAACTGCTTCTACCTGCTGCCTGATCACTCCTAAACACTCCCATGACAGTGTGATCGACACCTAACAGCTCCCCTGCTGGCCTGAATGCCCCCAACTGCCCTCCCCTTCTGGCCCAGTCACCCCTAACTGCTTTCCTCTGAAGGCCTGGTTGCCCCTAATTGTCCTCCCCTGCAGGCCTGATTCATCCAAACTTCCCTCTCCTTCAGGCCTGCCCCCTCCCCCCAACTTCCCTCCCCTGCAGACCTGGTCCTCCTCCAACTGTCCTCCCCGATAGGCCTGGTCACCCCTAACTGCCCTTCCCTGCTGGCCTGATCTCCCCCAACTGCCTTCCCTTGCAGGCCTGGTCCCTCCCAACTGCCTCCCCTGCCAGCCATCTTATAGTAGCCATCTTGTGTCCACATGGTGGCACCCATCTTTGACCACATGGGGGCAGCCATCTTGTGTGTTTGAGTGATGGTCAATTTGCATATTACTCTTTTATTACATAGGATATGATAATAATTTACTAAAAGAGTTGAAAAGGCTTGTCTATGAGGAAGAAGCACGCATTTGTTACAAGATATATTATTTGGCTATCTAAAATCTGTAGAAGTATTATTTCAATTTAAAAACAAATTTAAAAATATAAATTAAATTCCCTTTCATTACTGGATCAAACCATTCTTATCAGTGAGTGTACTATTAATGTACCAGCCTGCATAAAAATAATCAGCTTAATGATGCCAACCAAAACAAATTTAAATGTGAAATACTAATTCCTTGCTTTTGTGTATACTGCTATTGGGCAAAAATAACTTCAAAGTCATCTACAATTTATACATAATTAGTGTATCTGCTAATAAGAAAAAAGGAATCAGTATCATTATGACCTATTTTTGCCTGAAAAGATAATTTAAATTCTGGAAATAAAGCAGCATAAGGCTTTTACCCTTACTTTTTTTCTCACTAGACTAACTAAGGATAAAAACCATGGTTACTTCGATATCACCGGTGTCATCAATCATTCAATTAAATAACCAAAGAGTTCAAGACATGCAAGAACAGCTTCTCCACAGATGCCTATATCTTATAATGTCTCACTGACTCATTCTTCTTGAATTATAACTATTTTATACATTTTGACACTGTCTTCCTTATCTATCTTTACTAAGTATCCCTCTGCCATTTTTAAGTTTATTTGTATTTAAATGCCATATTTATTAATAATCCAGAAATATTCATTATTTCTGTCTAAATTTAGAAAATACATTTTATATCTATAATATATTCATAATAATAGAAGAAAATTGCTGCATTACCTATTTTCACTTTTATCTTTGTAGTTTATAAAGTTAATGGCTGAACTTGAAGAAGTTATTTCAATGTGTTGTAGACCAGACCTGTGAAAGTCACTACAGCACAGATGTTTGAATATAGAACAGTATATGGAGACCAGGTCCAAAAATGCGGGTGTCAGAGAGGTCCGGAAGAGCTGCAATGGCCAGTACTGTGCATTCACCAGTTTTATCCCTCTCCCAAAAATGTAGGAAGGCTACATTTCTCAGCTACCTTAGCCTCTAGAAGGGGACATGTGACTAGGCCCCTAAAAGCAGCATGGAGCAGACATTCCCAAACCCCATCTGTGACTAACTAGACTTGTGACATGTATAGTTTTTATAACTCTCAAAGAATCGAATTAATCCCATGCCTATACTCTGTAATATGAGGGATATACTACCTTAATAAAGAGCTACTGATAATATATATTTTCATTCAATTAGAAAGTGAATCATTTTAATTGTGGAAGAATAAATAGAACAGATTTTGGCATGAAACTAGACCTCTGGAAGAATTTGTTTCACGTATGCCCTACATTCATTAAATGTTTAAATATGTTGCAACATATTCTAATGTTAGAAAGACAGCAGCTTTGGGTCAGAACAAATTCATTTAAAACTAACTCTATCACTTAGTTCTCTATGAGCAAGTTTCTTATGCTCTCTAAAACTTCAGTTTCAGGGTCCCACCACCTCATGGGGCTTTTGTGAAGATTAAATGGAACCATCTTCACCATAAGTGCCCAATACCTGGGTTTGAAAATGAGCTTTGAGCAAGTTGCTTAACTTCCCTAATGCTCAGGTTCTTATGGCAGTGGCAGAACTTTTTTGATGAGGTTGTTGTGAGAATTAAATGAAATAGTCCAATTGTCTACACATCATAGCACAGTGTCTAGTACTGTGTCTAAACAGTGCTTAAAGATGACACAGATACACACATGATTTATCTAAAGCCCTTCAGCAACACTGTGAGTACCATTAAGTACTATCCTCTATAATAAAAGGCTAATATTTTATTATATTAGACCGAATGGCAGAACAACTGAACTGGTCGCTATGACATGTACTGACCACCAGGGAGCACGCAGAACATGGCAGGTGTCAGCAACAGGTGGCAGAGCATGGTACATGGCAGGCGGCAGCCGCGGCAGGATGATGGAATGAGTGGGGGCACCAGACCAAGGCGAGAAGCCTGTTGCTGTCATCAGAGCCAGCCTCTGATGGTTAGTGAAAATTCTTTGCTCCCACTCACTGCAGTCCCGCCTGGTGCTTGCACCTGCTGCAGGCCCCGCTCATACCTTTTGCTGGCACAAGAGCTGCTACTCATACCCACTGCCAGTGCCCGTTGCCAGCCCCAGCTGCCCCTGAGGGCTTCTCCACCTCCCTCTGCTCCTGAGGGGCGATCTGGGCAGCAGCCACCACTTGGCACCTGCTGATGATGCTGGCCCCAATCACACCCGCTGCTGGTACTGGCCCCAATAGCTCTGCACTGTCAGCAGGTGCAAGCAGGGCCGACACCATTAGCATGTGGGAGCAGCAGCAGCAGGAGTGGAGCTGCTGGCAGATAAGGGACCGGGGATCACAGCGGGAGGGGCTGGGCAGGGGTGCAGAGGATGGGCTGAGAACTGTCCCTGTACCTACCACAGCCTTGCGGCTCACAGTTCCTTTCAAGATGCACGATTTGTGCACTGGACCCCTAGTTAAGTATAAATAGATGGGGTTCCAGCTGCAGCTATTAGGACAAACGTAGATTTTATATTATGTTTATAAAAGGCTGCCGTTTATTGTGCTAGTCAAACTGGGAATGTTTTCATCTTATGAGAGAAGCATCTTTGCTCTAAACAAGATTATGTATTATATTAGCCAAGATTATTAAATTTATTAAAGTCTACAGGGGACTGAAACTCAAAGGAAGTTGAACCTAAAATGTGATTAATAAGTTTCCCAAAAAATCTTCCATTTATCAAAGGAAGATTAAAGAAGTAAGAATAACTCAACAAACTTTAAAAATTAACCTAATGAAATAGTGAAAATCTTCACTTTGGATTTCTATTTCCCTCCTTTCCTCCCATTTTCAATGAACATATCTGCTTGGCCTCACAATCTTCTACTAGCAACTCTCATTCATTCAGTGACAGGGGCCTTGGCCTTATTCTCATGTCATCCCAGGCAAACCACATATAGAAAGGACAGCTCTATGTCCACATATAAAATCCCAAGGAAGTAACAAAGCTGGGAAGAGTCGCATGTCCATCACATAACATCATACAGGATGACTTACACATGGAGAGGAGTAAGAGTAGTGGCCATGGGAAGAATATGTCCTACAAGGAAAATAATGGACCAATAGATGCCAAAAGATGAACTAATGAGGGAAAGATGTGCACTACAACTATAAGCTAAAGCCTTGAATAACTATAACGGAATCAATCCTGAACAGGATTTACTGACATAGATAAAAATTAGAGGGAAATTCTTTGAGTTAGCAAGTTAACTCTTTACCTAGTATCCTATTTACTTCAGGAATTATGTATAGAATTGACTCTAGACTTGGGAAAATCACATCTTATTTTAATGATGCCGGAGGAAAAAGCAGGTAATAGTTGATACTTTCCTAAAATATTTCCTACTGTATCACTCTAGTCCTGATGGAGCAGAATGGCAAACATACGACAGAATTACTTTTCTGCCCACAAAATTGTGTTAATGAACATTATTAGAAAATATACTCATCTCTGTTCCTTAAGTATATTTACTCGCTCCCCCTTCATACTCAACATCTTTCATGTTTTCCTTCTCTTTATTTCTCTAGATTATATTCTGGTCATTTCTTTGGCTTTAATCTTCCAGTGTACTAATCCTCCCTTTATCTGTTTAAAATGTCTGGTTAAACTTCCAGAGATTATCTTTTCCTTTCACTTATATTTTTCTTTTATAGACAGAAGAGTCCTGGAACTCTGACAACTGAGGAGCCACCACCTCAGCCATGAACTGGCAATCTGGATATTTATGTGAGAGAAATAAAATGTCCATTTAATTTACAGTCTTATTATGGGGTAATCCTAACTAATATATCTAATTGTTTTGGGATTGCCTAATTCATGAATATTTCTATATCATCCAACAAATAAAATGTAAGGGCTTAAGTGCATCAATTTTATAAACATTGCCTTAAACTACTCAAAGGTTATATTTACTTATACTCAACTACTTTCCATTTAGTTAACACTGCTGAATAATTAACCTAACTGAGCTATTATGGAATGAACACCACTCCCAATTATTTTCACAAAGATTACTCTATGAACCTTCACAAAATGAAACCTTTTTTCAAAAATCTAAACATAAACAGCAATATCTTTAGTCCCCAAGATTTTAACTATTCCCTAGTGTATGTTGGAAATTCAAAAAGAAAGACTGTAAGAAAAAGTCCATTAAATGATTATTTACAAACTAGAGGCCCGGTGCATGAGATTAATGCATGGGGGGCGGGGGGGGGGGGGGGGAGACAATGGAAGATTGCAGGGAGGTCCCCTCAGCCCAGCCTGTACCCTCTCACAGTCCAGGAGCCCTTGGGGGATGTCAGTCAGGCATCCGTAGCACTGCAGTGAAGGCGGAAGAAGCTCCCTCCAGCTGTGAGCTGTGAGCTGTGAGCTGTGAGCCTGGCTTCTGGCTGAACAGCACTCCCCCTGTGGGAGCACACTGAATACCAGGGGGCAGCTCCTACATTGAGCGTCTGCCCCCTGGTGGTCAGTGCATGTCATAGTGACCGGTCATTCTGCCATTCAGTCAATTTGCATATCACCTTTTTATTATATAGGATACGGAAAGTTTTCCTATTACTGCCACTTAGAAATCATCAAGCTACTCTGGTCTTTGAAATTAAAGCACCTTCTTTTATAGATCCATTTGATTGTCAACACAGACATGAGGTACCTCAGATACCTAAATCACAATGCTCCGTTTCTTTTCATATCATTCCAAACAAGTGGAAGTTTGGCATTTACTTCACTGTGAAGAAGATCTGAGAGATTAGCAGACAGAGCTGGAGAAGAGCTGGCTGCATGTAGACAGCAATTGAAGAATCAATGTCAGACCAGTCAACTCCCCTCCACCACACCCTACCCAAAAAAAAGCAAAAGCCAGGATATAGTCAGCTGCAAGATACTGATTCAAACCAGAGGCCAACTCAAAGAAAACCATGGGTTAAAAGCATCCCAAATTCTACCCCAAAAAAATCCTAAATAATAAAAGCCTAATATGCAAATCAACTGAACAGCGGAACAACAGGCAGAATGGCTGGTCGCTATGACATGCACTGACCACCGGGGGGGGGGGGGGGGGGGGGGGAGGAGGGGAGGAAGAGAGGCAGACTCTCAACACAGGCACTGCCTCCAGCCTGCAGGCCCCAGGTCATCCAAGGCGGGTGCCAGCAGGGTTCCCCCAATGACTCTGCCAGTTGCCCCACAGAGGGAGGTGACTGGTGGCAGCGGCAGGGGGTAGGCCAGCAAGCAGGTGGTGCCAGGCCAGCCATGGCGGTGCAAGCGGGTGGCCCCACAGATCAGCCCTGATCGCCGGCCAGGTCTAGGGACCCTACCCAGCCACGGATTTCATGCTCTGGGCCTCTAGTTTATATATATAAAAGGCTAAGCGACCATTTGATCATTTGACCATTTGACCAGTAATTATTATGCGCACTGACCACCAGGGGACAGATGCTCTAACCAGTAGTTACCTTGCTGACTGGGTCCAGCCGATCAGGAGTGGGCAAGACAGGCTGAGCCCTCCCGAGTTCCCTCCCCTCCAGCCCTGATCATGCACCAGGAAGGTTCCTCAGCCTGGTCTGCACCCTCTTGCAATCTGGGACCCCAGGTTTCTAGTAATTAAAATAAAGTAAGTGTAGATAAGCAACTGACCTTAAGCAGTGGTTCTCAAAATTTAGTATGAGTCAGAATTACCAGGAGTACTACTAAGATAGAGACAGCTGGGCCTCGCTGTCTCTAATTCAGTAGGTCATGAATGAAGACTGACAATTTGCATTTCTAATAAGCTCTCATGAATCTTATGCTGCTGGCCCTAGGTTCAACTTTGATCACCACCTAGAGAACATTCATATGAAGACTTGGGTGGGTAACATTTTTTTCTCTTTCTTCTGCAGAGAAGCTCTCTAGTTGTGAAAAAATGAAAAAATTAGAGACTTTGTGGTCTCTACTGAGCCATTGGGGGGTCAAGAAAACATTCAGAGTGAGTGTTCTTGCAACAGCACATAATCAATCATGGGGAAACTTCTGAAAAACTTCTGATCCATGATCCTCATCAGAGACTTTCATAATCTCCCACAGGACTAAATCTACAACAAATTTCTCAAGCTCATTCACTTAACTGGAATCTTATAGGATTAAACATTCCCCTAACCAGTCCTGATTTCAAAATTTCTGCAAAGTGAATTACTTTTTCAAATGTTTCTTATGAATTTTCCATTTATGAAATACTGAAAAAAAATCTGCACTAATTGATTAGCTATATAACAACTGGTTGGCCTTACAAATATAATTCTCATAAGGGTATCCAAATTATTACAAATCAAATAGCTACTCAGTATATACCATCGATGTTTTCCTATTCACCTAAATATTTTAAATTCTTACATTAATTATTTTTTATCCCATGATAGGATATTGGTGACAATACATTTTCTAAAAAGTAGAGAGATTCCATTTATAATATGTTTAACTTAAGACCAAGTTGTTTTTAACTTAGAACTCTCATAAATTTCTAATGGAAGTGTAAAATGGCACAATTACTTTGAAAAACTCTCTTAAATGGGTTCTTTAAAGTTAAATTGACATCTACCATGTGACACAATGACTCTATTCCTGGATGTTTATTACCCAAAAGAAATTTTACAATGTTCACAAAAACATATATACAGCCCCAGTCAGTTAGACTCAGTTGATAGAGTATTGGCCCTTGGACTGAAGGGTCCCAGATTTGATTCCAGTCAAGGTCACATCACCTTGGTTGCAGGATAGATCCCTGGCCCAGTAGGGGCAAATGTGAGAGGAAACCAATCCGTGTGTCTATCTCACTTCAATGTTTCTGTCTCTCCCCCTCCTTTTTACTCTCTCTAAAAATCAATGGGAAAATATCCCCAGGTGAGGATTAATAAAAACAAAACAAAACTTATGTACAATAATATCCCTAGCTTAACTCAAGCTCTGAGACAGGCTACATACACACACACACACACACACACACACACACACACACACACAAAGTCCTTGTACAAAATAGTCAAAAACTAACAAATTATGATCTATTCATGCAATGGAATGGTACTTAGCAATGAAAAAGGAATATATTACTTATATAAGCACCAATATGAATGAATCTCAAAAGCATTAGGTTGAAAAAGCCAAACACAAAAGAACATATACAGCACTGTGTGATTTCATTAATACAAAGCCCCAAAATATGCAACAACCTATGGTAATAGCAAGCAGAAAGTGGCTAAGTTTGGGACATGGATAATGAACTGGCAGGGAAGATGGATTAATTCATCATTCCTGAAATGATGAAAATGCTCTATGTCATATTTTGCACAGTGGTTACATTGATGTGTAAGATTGTCAAAAAAGCTATCAAAGTGAACACTTAATATCTATGCATTTTATTATATGCAAATGACACTGCACTAAAACAAGATATTCTTAAGCTTAACCATTCAAAGAAAAGAATGATTTGCCAAAGTAGTGTTTCCTGAATTCAAAATATACATTAAACAGAACAAATCATTTGATGTCACAGATGAGTGTTTACAGAATCATGATTTTAAGCTAAAAGGAGCATGACTGTACACCAGTTTTCCTTAGTCAGTCATCCCAATGTAGTCCTGACGTCACAGCATTAATAGTGCCTCCTTCATCATCAAAGTATTCTAATTTAGATTAACACTTATATGGACACTTCAACTATAAGAGCATTTAATGTTATTTATTATAATAAGCTCATTCACTTTTTCATTCAACCCACATTTACAACGCATCTACTATGTAGATGACCATAGTCCCATGTTCTCAAATAATTCACATTGCTTCTTTTTCCACAATCAAAATATAAAATAGCTAGATTTCCTCTAAACTTAACATAAAATATACAACTGAGAACAAACTAAATATGGAACAAATCAGAATTTTTTCTACAAGGTAAGTAAGTATAAACCAAACTTACAAGGAAAAAATATTTTTGAACAGTAAATAACAAAAAATATGAAGATATTCACAAATATAAAATAAAGAAAACCTTTACCTGCTGCCCTGTAAAGTATTTTAGGTTCAAAAAATATACAAGGATTTTTATCCTCTATGCATGACAAAAGAAGTCCCTTGGCCTGGAAAGGGCTTCTGGGTATAACCACCTGCAAAAACAGATTTTTTTTTTAAGACAATTTCAGTAAAAAATGTATCCCAGCAAACTCATTATAAGAAGAGTTGACATTTAAATAACCAATTGTTACTAATTAAAAATAGAAATCTGGCATTTTTGGCCTAATTACAATTCTTAATAAAAATTTACATTCTGTCCCAAAATAAAATCAACATTTTTTAGATGCCTATCACATTCTGGTGACTAAAAATGCTCTTCTCCTAAGGAGCTAAACCTGCATATACATAAAAATAAAAGTATTCTACAAAGAGCATTCATCAAAACAAAAAAGTAAAGTTGTCAGTATCTTTCTGTATTTATCTATAAATAAATATTTTCTACTAATACTCTACAGCTAATTTCGAAGGGTATGCAACTCTCTTCTCCAATTTTAAATATCAAAATCTCCTTTTCCATAAAAAACATGGTCTGCATTTCCTACAGGAAAGGGTAATACTCTGAACTTTATAATCGAGCACTTTAAAGTAGTTAATGCAAAGGTAAAGAAAAGTGTGGATACTGCACACTTCCCGCTGACCAGGAAAGACTCCAGGACCTTCCTGGGAATGAGGTTGATAATGAAGAAAATGGTAATGACAGGAGGTACCACATGTGTTAAGTGGGTCAAGAACACTTTGTGGACTAATTCATCTACTGTGCACAGCAACTCCACAAGGTAGCTATTGTTATTTTCCCCAATTTAGAAATGCAGACTACAGCTTAAAGAGAGATCAAATAGTTCACCCAAGGTTACATCGCTTGCTACACCAGGGATTCTCACCCAGTTCTGACTGATACACAGCTCAAGTTTCTACACCATTTTCTCTCAAATCATAAACTTCACCTAATTTTCAATGATTACTAAATAATTGCATAAAATAAAGAGTTATATAGAAAAAGTTACCATTAAAATAAACCTGAATTTATCACAAAGGCTTAAATAAGGTTCCTTGAAGCAAGCTATATTCAGCTTTCAAAACTCATTTTCATATAATTTTTATTGGAGGACACTATTCCACTTTCTATAAACTGACTCCTGGACATAGTGCTTACCACATCACAATGTCTTTATCTTAAGTTCCCACTTTATTATTTTTCTTCTGCTTTCTTCATGTATTTATTTTTAGCATTTTGTACTATATGTACAATTTTCATTTGGGATTAAAGAAAGAGAAAGGGAGGGTAGAAAAAGTAGAGGATTGAGAGAAAAGATTTATTCTTAAAAATACTGGGTAACATCATAAACATTAAATGTGAATCAATGTTCAGCTCAAGCACAAAAATAACTATTTCCTCAAATGTGGCTTCTGTTCCAACTTACCACTTCCAGCTTACACTGAAAAATTATGCAACCTGTACCCTACTGGGAAAACTTTATGACTTTGCTCTAGTAGGGAAAAAATTTTTTTTAAATATAAACACATGTTCACAACCAGTTCATGTTATCAAAAAACAGACACACAGCTGTGGGTGAACATATCTATGATTTTTTATAATGATTCCCTAAAAGGCTCTTTAGTAAATAGAACTAGAAAAGAAGATAATGTAAAAAATTAAGATAAAATACGCAAAATGTTTTTATTAAAAGACCCAAGTTATTATATTATAGAAATTGAAGATTGTTGTGGAAGGCAAAGAAAGATATTTCAACTTTCACTGTTTGAGCAAATATTACCTTGCCTGAAGTGAAAAGCACGGCTGGGTAACAGAGGCCTCTGTTGGTCTATTTAAAAAGACACAGACTAAAAATAAAAGTCTATCCCTCTGACTAGGAATTAAACAGGTTTATAAATGTATCCCAGAAAAAGATTTATTAATTTACATGAAAAACACCTATTAGAAGGAAACAGAGCTTTGAAACAGATGAAGATAAAGCAATTATGTTCTCAGTCCTACTCTTTGAAGCCTAAAATTAATATCAGGTACTATTAATATCAAGCCAGGTACTATTTCAAAAAGAATACTCTATAAACCTGAGCAATGGGTTAATGAATATACATATAAAAAAAAACAAAAAACTGTGCTCTTTTTTTTTTTTTAAAGGTTTACATATATTCCCAAAATCCTGTTTTGTTTTCCTCTAGTTAAGCATTTTAGTTAATATTAATAGAATGAACCAAAATGAAAACCTCAAATGAAGATCAAATAAAATACATAAATGAGTATACCTTGATTCCTGGGCAGTGGGCAAAAAAAGCTTCAGGACTCTGAGAATGGTAGAGAGCCCCATGGCCAACACAGCCCCAAGGGGAACGGATGGTAAGGCTTCCACAATTAAAAAGATCCCCAGAGCGATATCGATACTTGGCAGCTTCATTAACAATCTGAGAAGGGAAAAGAGAAGGGACATGTCACAGGGAGTCCTTCATTCCCATCCATTTCTTTCGACCCTTTATTAGATCTTTACATATATGCCATAACAGCATAACTTGCAATGCACTAGCTCAAGAGTAGCACAAAGTTCTTAAGATAGGGGGAGTAGAGGAAAAACCAATACTTCATGGACTTAACCTTAGAAATGACCAATTATAGTAAAATGCAATCTTCCTACCTGATCAAAAGCTGGGAAAATATAATCTGCAAACTGAATTTCTGCAATGGCAGTAGCACCAGTGACTGCAATTCCAATCCCAAATCCAACAATTCCTTGTTCACACAAAGGGGTGTTAAAAACTCTATCTTTTCCTAAAATAAGAAAATAAAATCATTTTACTATCACAAATGAGTGTAATGTAATGCACAATACAACTGAAAAGCCAATGGTTTGGTATTGGTAAGATGGATAAAAAAAGCAAGGGACCGGTGAAAAAAATAGAAAGTAACTAGTATGATAGCTGCTTTAAATGCAAACATAAGTAATCTAAATGTTACAATTAAAAGACAGGGTGTCACACTGAGATTTTTTTAAAAAGCAAAATCCAACTACTTAAAATGAAATAAAGAGTAAAGATATCAGAAAGTTATAAATAAAACACACACTCACACACACACACACACACACATACACACACACACTAAAAATAAAAATTAAAAAAACAAAGAAAGTTGCTACATTAAATAGTAGACAAAGTAGACTTTAAAGGAAAAGGCATTACCAGAGATAAAGAGGGAAAATTCATTCTCTAAAAGAGTTCAATTCACAAAGAGGATATAATTCTAAATTTAAACTCTTATGACAACATGGACTTCAAATAAATAAATAAATAAACATAACTGAAAAAGAAATAGATAAATTCCCAAGATAGTGGGCAATTTTGACATATCAATCTCAGTAAATGATAAAACATACCAAAATAAAAGTAAAGACTATGTAAGATTTGAACACCATCAACAAATATGATTTAACTGATAAAGACAACAGAGAACACTGGTGTTAATTAACCACATACTGAGTTATAAATCTAATCTCAACAAATTTCAAAGAATTGAAATAATATAGAGTATATTCTCTGACCATTATGGAATTAAGCTAAAAATTATTAACAAAAAGGTAATTAGAAAATCCTTACATTAGAAAAAGTTTTAAACATGTGTCAAAGTATCTCATGACTCAAAGACTACGTTATAATGAAAATTAGAAGGCATTTTGACCGGAATGATAACAACAACTCTATGTATTCCAAGCTATGGAGGTTCCAATTTCAATAATCGCAGAGTAACCCTTACACATCTAATGATTACAAACTCTTAACAAAATATGACAAAACAACTACTTAAAGGCACTGGAGAGGAAAAAAAAAAAAAAAAAAAAAAAGCCTAAACTGAAAGAGATTGGATCCTTAGAAGAATAGCAGTGTATGAGCATGGCATATATAAGGCATATTCCTTGAGGTGACTCCCCAGTTTCTGTAACATGAGACAGCTAGAATTCAAACAGACAGACACAGTCTTATTGGCATGAGGTGTCGGAGAATGGAGTATGGAGCTGCTAGTAGCTGGAAATTGAGGCACTGGTCCCTAAAAAAAAAGGGCACTACATGTGAGGGCAACCCAAAAAGTGTGCATTAAATCTTCTTAAATCCTTGGTTGATCCCTGTGCCTAAGAGAGACTCCAAAAGCACTGGAAGTAGCAGCTGAAAGCTCAAAGAGCTGAGCATAGATTTCAGCTCTGCTCACTAAAAAGCAGGCAGAATTTGGAATTTGAGATTCTGTCAAATAAAGGAGCTTGATAAACAAACACCTTAGGCTTTCCACTGAAACAACAAGGTATAATGTTACTAACATACACAATTCAATTCTCATCTGAAATTTTATCACCCCTCAAACCATATTAGCATTTCATGAAAAATTCTAATTTCAGGGACATGGATGGATAGACACAAGCAATAGCCACAGTCCGAAAGTTTGGGCATAGATCTATGACATATTTCAGTTCCATAATATAGGGATTCTAGTTCTTTTTGGCACATAGAATTTACTTTCAGCTCAATCAGTCCTTTTGAATATGAACCATAAATAGAGCAGGTGCTAGAAAATGCCAACTAGCAACATCCTACAGTTTGCACTCTAAAAGCAGCTGCAAAAACTTAAAGCATGATTCATACTCATCCCAATCTGTGGCTACCTTCTGACTGACCTCTATCCCTCATCAGTTCCCTATTTGACCATGAGTTGCTTGATAATTTCTGAAAATGTATGATTTCATTGAATTAAGAACAATTCACTGGTAGAAAATGAACACAGATTCCAGCTGCCACCTGTGGAATCCACACCTGTGGAATACCTGAACCATCTGAACCAGAAGAAGAGTATTGTTTACTAGAGGCCCGGTGCACAAAATTCATGCACTCAGGGGGGCCTGCATCCACTTGCAGTTGGGGAGCCCTCAGGGGATGTCTGACTGATGGCTTAGGCATGCTCTCCATAAAAAGTGAGCCTTAAGCCATCAGTTGGACATTCTTATCACTGCCACGGAGATGGGAGAGGCTTCTACTACCACCTCCCACTACCACCGCTGCGCTTGCCAGCTGTGAGCCCAGCTTCCGGCTGAGCAGCACTCCCCCCCGTGGGAGTGCACTGACCACCAGGGGACAGCTCCTGCATTGAGCATCTGATGCCTGGTGGTCAGTGCACGTCATAGCAACTGGTCATTCCACTCTTCAGTTGATTTGCATATTAGCCTTTTATAGTATAGGATTCCTTACTACTTCTAGTTCCCTGAATTCAGATATTTTTCATCTCAGTAAGTATAGTCCGTTTTGCTCCTAGAAGGCAGAAAAGTTGAGTTTATCAGAATTCTTACTCCAAAAGATGCTTTATTTGAGGAAACAGCTTTACTCTTTTCATGTTTCTATGATCTAGGGGGAAAAACAAAACAAACAAACAAAAAACAAAAAAACAAAACCCTGCTTCAACATGAATTAAATGTTAAAAATCTATTTCTATTTTCTCCCAAACAGGTAATGATTGAGAGAAGAACACACATAAAATGTAAAATACTGATGACTTTCTATATTATAATGCAATTAACCTGGTATAAAATTCATACCGAATGGGTAAATTAATAATACATTCAATGATTATACCATTAGCCAAGACAGATGTGAGTTTAAGTATAATCTCCACAAATTACTAACTCCTAAGGCTCAATTTCTATTTGTAACCAAAAAATCATGATACTGAAGACTGAAAATTCACACCTTTTTCAAACATTTACAAAATACTTAATACTATGTAGACACTATTCTAGATGCAGAAGATACAGCAGAAAAATAGTTCTATTCTTATATAATTTATATTCCAATCAGGAAAAGGACAAGAACAAAATAAATGAGTAAAATATGTAGTGTGTTAAATGACAAGTGGTATGGAGAATAGTAAAGCAGGAAGTAGGTGACTGGGACAGCAGGTGGAACTACTATGATTTTAAACAGGATGATGGGAAAAGACCCACTGAGATGTGACAGCTAAAGGAAGAAATGAAGCGTGAGGAAGCGTACATGCATACATGCAAGGGAATATATGTTCCAGGCAGAGGGACCAGCTAGTACAAAGGTGCTGAGGTATAAAAATGTTTTAGCACATCAGGGGAAAGACAAAAAGTTCAGAATGGTCTGGAGTAAGAAATAATGAGAGAAGATAAAACTGCAGAGTTAATGGAAAGGTATGGGAAGATGGCACAGAGAGAGGGCCTTGTAGGTCACTGTAAACTTTAACTGTGAGAATGAGTCAAGTAGGTAAGCTGGACAGGAAGCCGGTGAGCAAAATCATAGCATTCTCTGACGTGGCATTTCAATAGGATCCCTATGGCTGGTATTTGGTGAATAGCCTATAAATAGACAAGGATGGACACAGCAAAATTGATTACAGGATATCACAATAATTCAGTAAGAATGATGAATTATAAAAGCAGAAAAGGTGTGAGACTTTGGATATAGTCTAAAGATAGAGTCTAAAAGATTTGCTGATGAGTTGGATGTGGAGTATGAGTCAGAGAAATGCTAAAGATGATTCAAAGGTTTTTGCCCTGAGCAACTTGAAGAAGAGAGTTGCCATTAACTAAAAAAAGGAAAACCACAAAGAAAGATGTTAAGATATCAGAAGTTAAGTTTTGGAAATGCTAAGTTAGGAATACCTTCAGATATTAAGATAAGCTATTAATTTGACTGTTGGATATATGAAACTCTTAAGCATAAAAATAGCATTAAAGAAAACAAGGGACTAGATGAGATTACCAAGTAAATTTAGATGAGCATGTAGAGAATTCGTGCACTGGGCCTCTAGTTACTATATATAAGTATATACATGTTTCTATTTCCAAAACGTAGTATAAAATTGCCAAACTTGTGCATAAAACTAAAATATCACTGATACTGAAGTGACATAGTTCTCACACTGTCCACTCTTATGGAAAAAGGTGGTGAAAGAAAAGAGAAGCAATTAACTATATGTGAGGGAAAATCCTCATATTAATTTGGATTCAAGTAAGTATCTCCAACTGACTATATCAATATCACAGTTCAGATTATCTTAATTTTACCAAGTTATTCAAAAAAATTTTAATTATATTCAACATTTCTTTCTCACTATGCTCTTAAAGTTAGGTAAAAACTTTAAATAGATTTTTACTTTGTAATGAATTACAAAGAGATCTTGAAGAGTAAAATAAAAATTATTTTGGCACTAAAAGTCGGATCTTCTTTTGTTTGCCAAGAAATTCAATTACTACCAGCAAATACCACATTAGAGACTGCTAAAAATATGAAATATTGGAATAAAATTATTTTCAAATGAACAAAGTACTCAATTTGCCACAATTTAGATGAGATCTTTAATGAATATGTTATATCCTAAGAGGTAGAGCAAACTGAGGACATAATGAGAAAGATACTTCAAATATACCTTCCTAAGCTCGTTGGATAGATGTGGCAAAGGATAATATTGAACCTTCCCATTCCCTTTTGACACCATCAGAGGTTTTAATTCTGTTCTACCAAAAATATAACTTGATATTATTTGTTTTCAACCAATGGAATAGCTATGTACTTGACCATCTACAAGGCACTGTTGGATGCTACAAATGATATAAAGAAGAGATACCATTTAAACAACTTTAAACATTCAAACAATTTATGCAATAAGGAGATAAGTCAAATACAAATAACTATAACACAAAGAAGTGTCATTAAAGTAAAAGGCTGTTAGAGAAGAGGGGATTATTTCAGGCTTGCAGAAATCTGCTAAGTTTCATGGAAGAGAAGGCACTGGAATTGAGCACTAAAGGATCAGCAGAATTTTGACACTTCAGTTGTCTTGGCCACCCTGAGTAATGCTGCAATGACAGAGGGGTGCATATATCTTTGCAAATAAATGTTTTCAAATTCTTCAGGTAGATACCCAAAAGGGGTCTGCAACAATATGAATGAATCTTGATAATATCAAGTCAGTGAAATGTCAGACAAAAAAAGTTAAAAACCATATGTCTTCACTTATTGAGGGATATAAACCTGAGGGGAACAAATGAACAAACAAAAACAAACAAACAAAAACTCATAGACACAGACAATAGTATGGTGGTTACTAGAGAGAAGAGGGTCGGTGGGGTTGTAAAGAGTAATGGTGGTCAAATATATGGTGATAGAAGAAGTCTGGACTTTGGGTGGTGGACACACAACGCAATATGCAAATCATGTATCATAGAATTATACACTTGAAATCTATATAATCTTACAAACCAACTAGAGATCTGGTGCATGGACTGGTTCCCTCTGGGTGGCCTGCAGGGATCAGGAGGCAGCCATCAATGATTCGCTGTCATCATTGATGTTTCTATCCCTCTCCCTTCCTCTCTGAAATCAAATCAGGCCAAAACCTGCAGGCCAACGCCACCTGCAGCTCCTACCACTCATCCCAGCCCCACTGTGTCTGCCGTGGGCTAGCGCCCAATCAGTTCCAATTGGGAGAGGCTGGTGCTGCCGCAGCAGCACTTGCCAGCCATGAGCCCTGGGCCTGGCGCCCTCCCAAGTGGAGTGGCCTTCTGGACCAGGCTGAAACCAGATCTCCAACATCCCCCCAGGGATCCCAGATTGTGAGAGGGTACTGGCCAGGCTGAGGGACCCCACAGATGCACAATCAGGCCAGGGAAGGACCTCCAGTGGGCTCCAGGGCATGTCCGGCCTATCTTGATCGCTCAGTCCTGATAGGCCAAACCCCAGCAGCATGCTATCCTATTGGTCGGAGCATCTGCCCCATGATCAATGCGATTTAAGAAGATAAAATTCCCACTTATGAAATCACCTTATGAAATGGAATATAACAAGTGTAATTTTAATGTTTGGGGTCCAGGGAATATGTACCATACAATTACTTAAGACTCTTCTTTAAGTGGCACTCGTAAATAAAAAGAAAAAAAACAGAAACCCTTTCAATCAAATTGATATTTACTATGTCTTTTAAATAGAGAACCACAGTTTTCTCATGGAAGATGAACTCTTTGGCTCTTCTTTTATTAAAATAAAATTGACAAGGTCATTGACATGATTGTAAAACTTTCTTAAGTGAAGATATCTATAAAACTAAGAGATTAAAGTTGGAGTTTAGAGAAATGTACACTGAAAATGTAATTTTTTAAATAAATGTACAGATAGCTGATACTAAAAAATGATTCATAAAATGAACACAAAGGTATTTCTGAATAAACTTCTAATGACTTCACTTTGCTTGAACACAACCAAAGCTGTTTTTCCAGAAAGTCAAAAGAAATATTTTCATCATCCTTGTGATACCAGCTGGAATTTAAGAGCAAGCCTTCCAAATTATTTTTTTAATCTTCCTTCATTTATATGGAAATGAGATGTTTCCTAAAACATATCTGTATACCAAGTACCTACGTCAACACCAAAGCCCAAAGCACACAAATTCCTCCAGCTAATTCCTAGCTATAAGTGAAAACAGCACGCTAACATCATCTAAAACCCATGTGCGTCATTCACCAAGGAGGACATTACCACGCTGTCAACTTAAATTAACCTGCCTCGCTTTATAAATAGCCTAAATTTCCCTATCTAAATAGGTTGTTGCCCTTTTCTCAGAAGCAAAGGGAACAACATGACAAAGTATGAAAAATAAATGAGCTTTCCCCTTTGCAAACAGGAGAAAGTTGACATTAAACCAATTCTAAGTCCAATTGAAGAGCTATTAATAAAATAAAGCTCAAAAGAATAAAAAATCAATTTAACTGAAAATAAACAACATTCATTAAATATCTGCTCTTTTTAAAATACCTGTAAGTTTTTCTGATTTTCTAAGAAATTCAAGGCCCACGTGTAAGCAGAGCTAAACACAAATACCATAATTCTGATCCTTAATATGATCCCAAAAGCAAGAGTCTAAAAAATCCCAAATTATTGATGTTTGGTCAAAAAGAAAACAAGTTTAAAAAAATTAGTTTTGAAAATTCAATTGAATCATTCTACTCTAAATCTGAAATGTTTTATAATTTTTATAACTTATAGCACTATAAATTCTTATGCTAGAGTTAGATGTTTCTTTCTCTACGCATTACTTTTACAGTTTGACTACTGGCACTTTTCCAGTGCACATTCTCATTAGTAACCAAAAGCAAAATCAGAAAATACGTCAACGGAATTTGTCAAAAGGCAGAAAATAACTGGTACAGATCATTGCTCTAACTAGTGAAACCATTCATAACATCTACCTAATAACCACTGTGTGGGAAAACACAGTTGTCCCCCATATTAATCTCAGGTAAAATATGTGTGAATCCATGTCTGTGTCTATATGTGTACTTAAACACATAACATCTAAGTGGTGCTTAGCAAGTTTGCCATAAACATCATAATATAATACCTTACAATAAGGGAAGTATTCAGATCACAATCAAATACAAAAAAGTTAAAATAAAAAGATTTCTGATTCAGCTGGTGTGGTTCAGTGATTGAGCATCAACCTATGAACCAGGAGGTCAGGTTTCAATTCCCAGTCAGGATACATGCCCAGATTCTGGGCTCATTCTCCAGTAGGGGGTATGCAAAAATCACTGATGTTTCTATCTCTCCCTCTCCCTTCCTCTCTGAAATCAATATAAATATAAAAGATTTCTGAACAATCAACCAATATATGACAAAGCTAATAGACTATACTTAGAAGAGGTCCCTTAAACACTCACTCACAGCAGCATTAGAAAATTCCAATGGAAGTCATTCACTGATACACAATACTCTAAAAACTGTCAGTTAAATGAATCAACACTTTATTTGCACTAAATCATGACCACTAGCTTCCCATTGTTTCATTCATTCAACCAATTTCTATGTTTGGGATTATTATGAGCATCATCGGAGATATGAAGATGAATTTTATATTTTAGTAAAATATGGGGACAAAATAATTATAATGAGTTATAGATGTAGTGCCAGATGAAAACTGCCAAGAACAATTGGGAGAAAAGAAAGGAAATTCTGAGGGGTAGAAGCTGTAAGGAAAGCAGAAGGGCAGGGAAGCTTTGGTGCATTTGCTGAGTAGTACGGACTCAGTGCAGAACATGAGGTTAAAAACTAAAGTCAGAAAGAAAAGTGAAAGCCAGTTCACTTAAGATCTTAAATGCTAAGCTGAGAAAACTGGACTTTACTATTAAGCATGGGGAATGTTTTAAACAAGAAATTATTATAATAGGAGCTGTATTCCGGGAAAATTTTATATTAATGTGAACTAGAATAGGAAAGAGTGAGAACACTCTTATCATGAATACATAATCATTTAAGTCAAAAATACTGAGGGCATGAACTATGATAGTAACAATAAAACAGCAGTGAGAGAAACCCCAAGGTAAGTCCAACAAAACTGACAACTCTGAAGTTTTTAATGACTTCTCTGGAGCATCCATAAGCAAGATCAACAGGCAGACAGAGCTTGAAAGCCACTGTGCACAACAAAATACAAGGAAAACAGCTTCTACTTGGATGTAAAACTAATGCATATATGCAGAAGGATGAATTTCACTTGAAATAAACTGGATATAGAAACTTTTTAAAATGTCAGATCCATTTTAAACAAATGGTTGAGGAAAGCCAGAAAGTATCATGATGCGTAACATGATAGAACCCTTTAGTCTGGTCCAATGCAAATAGCCAGCTAAAATGAGCAGTGGTATAGAATATAATCTAGTGTTTCAAAATAAAGAAATCCATATTTTCAAGCTACTAGAGAATAATCAGAATCCCTCAAAGATTTGGCCTATCAAGTAGTCTCTGCCTCACTTTCTACATCTGAAAAATGGGATAACAGAACCAATGTCACAGGATTGTGAGTGTTAAGTGAATTAATACACTTAAAGTTTCTAGAACAGTGCTGGACATGTAGAAAGCACTACAGGAGTTCACTACTACTACTATTACCATTATTATTGTTATTATTATACTAATGTAGCCAATGCCTGTATATTTAAGCACAGTACTGATTGCTAATTATCCCCCATTATTCATTCTTTCTTGTACAATAACAGAACCCCAGAGGTTTAGCTGAGCACATATCCACACAAAATAAAGACTATATTTCCAAGGCCCGCCCCCCGCCCTCCCTTTACCTCTAGATGGGTTAACATCTGCCCTCTCATGAAGAATTAACCTCAGGAATTTCCCAGGCAATAGAAAAAAGTTGGAGATCTGAGGGCTTCTTAAAAAGACTCAATTAGTTCTCCTTATTCTGAAGCGAACACTCTTCACCCCTATTCCCAGAAGTACTTGGTGTTGCCAACTCCTGAGCCTTTGGGTTATTCTGTGACATAAACCAGGCAGGTTCTTGGCTGCCCCACTGCCCATTCCAGGTTCTGATTTTCCAAGCCTAAGCCCTTTGCCTTCTAGCTTCCAGCACTTTGTTCATATTGTCTCCAGTCCCAGTCTCCCATCCTTGTGGATTTAGGCCTTTACAAAAGAAGATCCCTGGACATTTCAGTGGAGAGTTTTTGGAGAAAAGTAGATACCTATGTTCAACTGTTTCTTTTTCCACAACTCTCAGCTTCGTTTCTATTAAAACTGTCAGTGCACAATTTAGCTTACTCTCTGTCATTTAAATTCTGACCTAAATAAAAATAAAAAAAAGCAAAGTTTTGGGCACTTCTATCGTTTTTATGTTATTTCACTTTTACACTTTTATTTTACCTACCATGTAATTATGCTTTGGCCTATCAAGTGTATTGGGATTTCCTTAAAGGCAGGGTTCACATCTTAAAATGTATAGTAACTTATAGAGTAGTTCTCTAACTTGGCTGCGTATTTGAATCACCTGGGGACCTTTAAAAAATCCAACACCTAGCCATGCTCCAAACCAGTAACTTAGAAACTCTGAGGGGAGACCTACGCATCAGTACTGCAACATGCAGGCTAGGGTGAAAGCAGTATTATGAAGTGAATCCTATTTCAAACTCATCCTGTACGTACACACTCATAAGTACGCACACAACTGAAAGGCACCTATCTTCCTCAGATAGCATCTCCACAAGCACCCCGCCTAGTAAATTGGTCTCTGTAACCTGAAAAATAACCTGAGTAATCCCAGGACATACCAAAGAAGTGCCTTAGCCCAAGACCAAATTCAGGGACATTTTTTCTGCTTATCAGATAACACTTTAATACTAATCACCTACTTCCTTGTGCCCACTGGTCAATGTGGCAGTGGTTACAGTCCACGCCAGCCTTTCTCTATTGAGAGCACTTCAACCTATCACAGCCTTCATATCTTGCAGCAGTTGGCCTACAAGTCATATCACATGCTTGAATGGAGCCAGGACTATTTTGAGTGGCAACCTTCCAGTTCTGCAGAAACTATAAAAATGACCCAAACAGAAACTGACAGAGTTGCCAGGCAGCAGAAACTCCAGAATATCTATCTATGTAGGAGGAGCTCAGGAGAAGCATTCTAGTTGGAGACAAAAGTCAGATGTTTGTCTTAATCTTATATTTGCATAGCAAGCCCATTGTTTTTATTTAGATACTAGAGGCCCAGTGCACAAAATTTGTGCACTGGGGCAGGGGGTTTTCCCTCAGCTGGAAGGGGTCTCGCAGTCCTGACCCCTTTCACAGTCCAGGATCCCTCCCTCCTTACCGCCCACCTGATCATTCCTTATCACTCAGCTCACTGCTCCTTAGCAGCAGGCTCCTTACCACTCAGCTCACTGCTCCTTAGCACTGCCAGGGAGGTGGGAGAGGCTCCTGCCACTGTCACTGCACTTGCCAGCTTCTGACTGAGCAGCACTCCCGCTATATGAGTGCACTTGATCACCATGGGCAGCTCCTGTGTTGAGCATTTGCCCTCTGGTGGTCAGTATGTGTCATAGTGTTGATTGTTCTGGACATTCCACCACAATGGTCACTGGGCTTTTATATAATAGACTAGAGGCCTGGTGCACAAGATTCATGCACTGGGGCGGGGAGGCCCAGCCTGCGCCCTCAGCCCAGCCTGTGCCCTCTCATAATCTGGGAACCCTCACAGGATGTCCGCCTAGGCAGTCTGAAATCCTTCTCAAAATTTGGGGCTCTCGCAGTCTGAGACCCTAGCTCCTTACCACCCTCCTGCAGTGGAGGCGGGAGAGGCTCCTGCCACTGCCACTATGATTGCCAGCCCTGAGCCCAGCTTCTGGCTGAGGGGCGCTCTCCCTATGGGAGCTCACTGACCACAAGGGGGTAGCTCCTGCGTTGAGCATCATAGCGACCAGTCATTCTGCCATTTCGTCAATTTGCATATTAGGCTTTTGTTATATAGGATTATATGTGCATGAGGTGATCTGGGGGAATTGATAAAAATTAAAGTCACCTGAGGCACCCAATACCACAACGTTAGCAAAGGCAGGGTTCATAGATCCTTATGTTGTTGCACCATCCAAAAGACCTCTTGATCCATATCTCTTTCTCTTTGTCTCTCTCTTTTTTTCTCTTTCTCTCTACCTATTCTTTAGAGGATAGACACTATATCACTTAAGGATGCATACAAAGTGAGGGGAAGAAGAGGACAAGCAAGGAGAAATAGGAAAAAATTGTTAAAGACGCCACAAAAGGGACTCACGATGTAAAAATAGTATCATGTGGCCCGGAAGGGGAAAAATATACATCAAATGCTAACTATTGGACTTAATCTTTCAGCAGTCCACCAGAAATTAGGGAGAAAAGGCTCATGATGTTAAACAAAGACCCCACTAGGGATCAAACAGAAAATACTATCAGAATGTACCTGTGAAAATAAAACTAAGCAGGAAATCCTGATATGTTAGGCTCTTGAAAGTCATAGACCTATCGATAACTCTTACAAAGAACAATGTCTTTCCTCTAATCTTGTAATTCCTGGCAACACAGAGATTATTCTGAGAGAAATGGGACATAGAGTGGAAATAAGTGCAGTAGCACTATACAGATACAAGAAAATTTAAATAGTGAAAGATAGTGCAATAACTTGCCTATTGCTCCCTGAGTAAAATATTGACAGCCAAGAATCACCTAGCCTAGAAAACACATTTTTCTGAAATTGTACTTTACTAAAATTTTTAAGTGAAATGGCTGCTAAAGCTGAGTGGTCAGCTTCCCCAGGCCTGAATAAAGAAATAGCATGCTATCGCCGAAACCGGTTTGGCTCAGTGGATAGAGCGTCGGCCTGCGGACTGAAAGGTCCCGGGTTCGATTCTGGTCTTGGTTGCAGGCACATCCCCAGTAGGGGGTGGGCAGGAGGCAGCTGATCAATGTCTCTCTCTCATCGATGTTTCTAACTCTCTATCCCTTTCCTTTCTTCTCTGTAAAAAAATCAATAAAATACATTAAAAAAAAAAAAGAAGAAAGAAAGAAAGAAAAAGAAATAGCATGCTATCAACAATAAAAATAAATTTTTTAAAAAATAAAAAAATAGATAATAGCATGAAGTAGATATGAGAGCAAATAAAAGTAATTTGGCAAGAACTGAATGAGGGAGACACTTCCTGGAGACTATCTGGCTCAAATTCCACTTACAAGTTATCTGAGAGAAACTAGGAGAGGCTGGGAAGGTCAGAGGCACACAATGGATGCTGGTTCCCTTCCTGATTCACTTTCAATAGATTCTTGGGTAATTGAAGCCATTTAAGAGAACACAATTCATGCAATAATTGTAATCCATGATATCTTACTTTTCTCTTTTTGTATAGAGTTAAACATTGTGAGTAGCATTATAAACATAAAACCATATAACCATATACACACAGAATAACTAAAAGCTAAATAAATGGCTAAATGGTCTGTGGGCATAAACTCCATAGACTCTTTACTTAACAAAAGAAAAGGTGACTTCGGCCACCTGGTATAGGGTCATGGGTTCGATTCAGCCAGGATACATGGCCATGTTCTGGGCTCAATCCCCTGTAGGGAGCATGCAGGAGCCAATAGATGCTTCTCTCTCATTAATGTTTCTATTGTATCTCTCTCTCCCTCTCCCTTTCTCTCTCTCTAAAACCAATAAAAACAATTTTAAAAAATAAAAAGGTGCCTTCTTCAGGCAAATGATCCAGGTGACCTACTGGACTTAGGAATTTGTGAAAATGTTGTGGAACTTTTTAATGTCTATGCTATCGCTGTTTAATTTAGATTTTAATAGATACAATGGGTTTATGCCATTTAATATGTTCCTTTCTTCCTTTAAGAATTAACATGTTCCACCAAAACTGGTTTGGCTCAATGGATAGAGCGTCGGCTTGGGGACTGAAGGGTCCCGGGTTCGATTCCGGTCAAGGGCATGTACCTTGGTTGCGGGCATAACCCCAGTAGGGGGTGTGCAAGAGGCAGCTGATCGATGACTCTCTCTCATCGATGTTTCTGACTCTCTATCTCTCTCCCTTCCTCTCTGTATAAAATCAATAAAATATATTAAAAAAAAAAAAAAAAAGAATTAACATGTTCCTAAAGTGATGTAAAAGTTTCCTTTTTGAGTTTTGAGGAACCTCCACTTTCCAAGAATGAAATGCTCAAATTCACCCACTACAGGATCTTGATTAAGAATGTAATGCAGTGTTTGTGTGTTTCCTTTCGGCTTAGAAAATAAGTATCTTTGTTTGTGCTGGACACCAATCTGGCAGACATGAGAAGAAGAAAAGAAGAGGGTTAAATGAACAGCCTGCCCAGAGATTGTGATGAGGAGAAATCCTTTATTACCAATAATGCTTAAGTGTCTGGGAGCCAAAACTACAGAAAAAGAATCTTTTGGGTAATTTAAGGTTGGCCAGATGCCACCACTTCTGGCTGATAGCCAGAGGACCGCGGGAGGGAGAGGGATGGCAGAATGCCACTGGAGAAGGTCATGTATTTCATTGCTAAAGCTGCCTTTGGGTGTAGCTGCTCACTAGGAAACTGAAAACTTTTTGTCCAACAAACTTCCCAAGTGATTCCTTAGTACATGACATTTGCCAACCTTGACCTAACACATCCCTCATCCCCTCTGCCAATCAAAGCAACTGAGAACCTCATCCAAGCTAAACAGGGACAGAAAACAAAAGCACTATGCTCCAATGCTCTAAGAGTTTGCATAGGTCTTGCTCAACAAATATCTGGCAAATGGCATGAATGCTGTAGTCCATGCAGGATTGTTTTTACTGGCTACTCCCAATTTGGCTGAAAAAGTCATTTTTCATGGTAAATTTAATTAGTATGTGACTTTATAACTGTATCAAAGGTGCTACCCAGTGGAATTCCAAGTTAGAATTAAAACACAGAATGTCTAGCTTGTAATAATCTATGCATTTAGATTTAAATCTCTTACAACAGATACATGATTTCAGGTAAGTGACAACATCAACTAAATACCTGAGCACAATGTCAACATAAAGCTACTAGTAGGCTGCCACAGACATCAGGCATGTAACTTCTAGAAGGAACAGCATCCTTAGTTGTAATTTAACAAACTGTGTGATGTTTCCACAAGATAAACAAAATAGGATGGGTGAATCCAGGGATTCAGGTACTGAGCAATTTCAACTATCTATACAAAAACTAGTAGCCCGGTGCACAAAATTCACGTACATTAAAAGGGAATTAATTAGAGGAAATATTTTAATATTGCTCTTTGCCCTTTCTCTATAATGGAATGTCAGAGATGAAAGAAAATTAGTAAAATGTCTATGAAAATCTCCCTCCTGTCAGAGTCTAAGGCACACCACACCATGGGACCTAGAGTCATGTCCCTGCCCACCACCCACATGTGCTTTAAAAATGCAGGAGACCAGACCTGGCCGGCCCCACCCCCATCAAGCCCCTCCAGGTGGGGGGCACAGCCTCAGATCACCCAGCTCAGCACCAGGCCCCACCCAGCACCAGGTGGAGGTCACAGTCTCAGGTCCCCTGTCAAGCCCTACCAGGTAAAGGGAGGAGCCTCAGGTCCCCCTCCATGGTGCTGGGGTGGGAGGCACGGTTGAGGTCCCCCAACCCAGCACTGGGGCAGGAGGGGCATGGCCTGAGGTCCCCCGTCAAACCTTGCCAGGCAAGGGGTGCAGCCTGAGGGCCCCATTAAGCCCCACTGGGCAGGGGGCATGGCCAGAAGTCCTCCCCACCCCCCATCAAGCCCCACTGGATGAGGGGCGTGGCCTGAGGTCCTCGTCAAACTCCATGGGGTGGGGGTTGCAGCCTGAGGTCCCTCGCCCCAGCCAGGTGCCATGCAATATGAGGTCCCTGCTATTGCATTGTGAATTTACGGCATCCTGGCTAATTTGCATATTTCTCTATTATATAGATAGATTGTTATACTGATCTCCTTTCAGCCTGATAATTTCTGGGATCTAAAAAGAAAAGTCTCTTAATTCAAAATTATATTTGAGTCAAATTGTAAATATAGAAAAAAGTATTTTTTAATAAAGAAATAAATCACTGGCTCCAATGTATAAAAATTATAAAATGAGCTGTCCAAAATACAACAACTAAATACGTCTAATGCATTCTAAGTCAAGAAATACTAAATACTAAAGAAAAAAATGCATGTTCTTCCCTCTGTTAAAAGTGCCGTTCTGGCCCTGGCCAGTGTGGTCCAGTTGGTTGGGTGTTCTTCTGTACTCCAAAGGTGGTTGGTTCAATTCCTCTGGTTCATTCAGGCACATGCCAAGGTTGTAGGCTCAACAAGGAGTGTACAGATGGCAGCCAACTGATGTTTTGTTCTCACAACTATATTTCTCTCTCTCTCCCTTCCTCTCTTTCTAAATATCAATTAAAAAAATAAATGAAGTGCAGTCTGAAAGAGAGTTTTCATATGATTCAGCACTGGATTTGGGAAGCTAACATAGCATTAACATACCTAAAAATAAATGGACATAAAATATGTGTCACAATTGACAGTGAAAATATAAAACAAAAAGATCTTTTACACTCTCTTTATATTTTTCTTAATAAAATATAATTTCATTTTTCTAATTCTTAATAGTGATGTTTAAAAAGTAAATCAATTTTATACTTTGTGACAATAATGATCTATAGTCCCATTTTTCCTAGTCTACTAGTCCTAGCCTATCTCTTAAGCTCTTATTGTACACATTTAATAATTCTAAAAACCTGCTGTTGATGAATAAAGTTGAGAAAAACTGGCGTGAAGACATTACATTGATGCTTAAAATGTCAGGGAGATCACCTGTGGACAGCTCTAACATTTATTGTTTAATCAACTAAGGAAAAAAATATTGTCAAAGCAGCAGCTGCAACCCCAAAACAACTTAATACACTAATCAAAACACTTGTTCACAAAAAAAAAAAAAAAAAAAAAAAAAAAATCAAAGAAAACCAAAAAGAGAATTTTTTACAACTTTTTTTTTTTAATATATTTTATTGATTTTTTACAGAGAGGAAGGGAGAGAGATAGAGAGCTGGAAACGTCGATGAGAGAGAAACATTGACCAGCTGCCTCTTGCACACCCCCTACCGGGGATGTGCCCACAACCAATGTACTTGCCCTTTCAGTCGAACCTAGGACCTTTCAGTCCACAGACCAACGCTCTACCGCTGAGCCAAACCGGTTTCGGCAAATTTTTTACAACTTTAATGTGGATTACTAGCTTCTTTTCATTCCATGAATAATCAAAATCACTGAGCTTTGTTTATTAAAATTCTTTATATATTTCTTACATATCTCATGTTTTTATATAAATGAGTTGCTCACTTATATATAAGAAGGGAAAACAATGTAGTTCAAAAAACTCAGAACTGTGCAGTAGGAAGCCTGAACTTGGGATCTGGCTCATCCACCTGCCAATGGGTAAACTGGTAACATTTGACCTCTCAGAACTCCAGCTTCCACATCCCATGGAGAGGGATTGGATCAGGGTTTCTGATCCCTGACACTGTTGGCATTTTGCTTCATATAATTCTTTGTTTGATGGGAGAGGGCTGCCCTGTGCATCATGGGTCAGTAATCCTGACCTGCACCCACTAGATATCAACTGGCAAGCTCCAATCATGACAACCAAAAATGTCTCTAGACATGGCCAGATGCTCCCAAGAGGGCAAAGTCACACTCAGCTGAGATCCACAGAACTAGATATATCCTCCATTTCTCTCCAATTCTGATATTCTACAAAATATATTAAATATCTTATTTTCTTAAATGTTATTTGTTAAGCTACAATGTTTAGAGAAATTGAAATACAGTGACCGCTTATACCAATTTTTATTTTAGTAGATTCTAAAATCTTTTTTTGGAATGAAAGTTCACAAAAGGACATCAAAGCAATATATAAGGGAAACTAACATAGCTCATGCAGTTCATGTCAATGTTTTTATCCCATTTTCTAGGATAACTTTCAAGTGGTTAAAAAAGAAGAGACAAAAAGAAGGGTACATTAAACATGTTCTTTAACTAATTCTACATGTATATTTTTAGAAAATAAAGGTGCCTTGTATTATTAGAAGCAATTTAAAGTGTCCAACTTTTGGGAAGTATAAAAATGCCTAAAGCTACTAGCAATTCTTTAAAAATATTTTAATAGGCATATTATAAAAAAAAGTTTACACCATCTTAGTGATAGCTGTTTCCACTCCCAGTTTATGGAACAGTTAGACATCTTAGAATCCATAACTGGCATTCAATCTTCTCTGAAGTCATAAATGCACCCACTTCAATAGGGGAAATAAACTATGTACTTTCATTCCCTGAAGAATTATCATTAATTTATATGTTTTTTTCTTCAGTAAAATTAATTTCAACTCTTCAAAGGGCAAACCCATTTCACAGATTGCCATTCTTCAATGGAACCCTGAAACTTAACCCAAGAATATGATTATCACCCAAGTAACCATTTCTTTGCAATAGGAATCTATATATATAAAAACCTAACTACTGATAGATCAGTTGCTGTGATGCGCACTGACCACCAGAGGGCAGACGCTTAATGCAGGAGCTGCCCCCTGGTGGTCAGTGAGCTCCCACAGGGGAGCACCACTCAGCCAGAAACCAGGCTCATGGCTGGCAAGTGCAGCAGTGGTGGTTGGAGCCTCTCCCACCTCCACAGCAGCTCTAAGGATGTCTATCAGTCAGACATCCCCTGAGGGCTCGTGGACTGCAAGAGGGCACAGGCCAAGCTGAGGGACCCAGTGAGTGCATGAATTTCGTACACCAGGCCTCTAATGTATAATAAAAGGTCATTTTCTGTTGAGGTTATTTCATAATTCATATAAAAGTATAAGAGACTTGTTAAAGGATTTTGCTTATAAATTACACTGGAAAGGGGACATATTAAGAGAACAATAATGCCTAAGGTTGCCTAGGGTTCTAAGATGATATAGCAACTGTTATAATAAGTAGACCTCTAAATGTAAAGTAAATCAAAGCATAAAGCAAAAGTGTTTCACTTTAAGAAGAAAATAAAAGCACAAAGATGACCCAGATGTGTCCATGAGGATCACCTGGTCCTTTCATTTTACTGATGAGGACACCGAGGCTGAGTCGACTCCCAAATATTGGCATATTATAGATGAAGTCTTACCCTCTCCACACGCCTGTCCTACTTCCCCTTCCTGAATTCAGTGTATTAAAGTATCTGGTTATACAATTTCTATAATGTTTACATGAGAAATGGTTATATTCATTTTCCCAAGTTACTACGACAGCCCGCAGCTGGTATAGAGGAATGAATACAGTAATGGAAACACCTCAGATCCCATGAAAAGGCAGATGTTTAGTCCTGGAGACTAATTCAGTAAGTCCTCTGCTGTTCCTTTTCTCACCTAAGTCTCCTCTCCTCCAATGAGTGGACCAAAATACAGCCTTAGAAATCACAGCCCAGTTGTGTTCCTATCAGTACAGAATCTTATGTAATAAAAGCATAATATGCAAATGGACCAAAAGGTGAAACTACCAGTCAGCAGGGGGGAGGAGGAGGGCGTGCTAGCAGGCAGCACCAGCCAAGGTGCATGCCAGCAGACAGAGGGATGGGCAGGCAATGGGGGGAGGGAGGGGAGGAGCAGGCAGCAACCAGGGTCAGCAGAGGGGCGATGGGGGCGGGCAGGGCGATGGGGGGTGGGGGGCAGGGAGGGCAGGGCCACACCAGTAGGTGCTATCCCCTGATTGGCCACCTGGTTGCCTCCCAAGGAGGGAGGCCAGCAGCAGCAGCAGGGTGATGGGGGCAGCGCTGTCCCCTGACCGCCCGCCTGCCTGGTCACCTCCCACAAAGAGAAGTGGCAGGGTGATGGGGGCAGCACCATACCGATCACCCACCCAATCCCCTCCCACAGAGGGAGCCAGACTGTGGCTAAGCCGTCAGTAGGACATCCCCTCAGGGCTCCCAAACTGTGAGAGGGCGCAGACTGGGCTGCGGGACCCTCACCCCCACTCCAGTGCACAAATTTTCGTGCACCAGGCCTCTAATATGTTAAATAAAAACACACCCTGAGCCTGACCTACCAAAGTCTTATCTGACTAAACTACACGCACGCTCTATTGAGGACACATTTTGCATATGGCTTGTGGAATCTGTCTCAAAGAGAAATGAAAGAATGTGTGTTATTCAGCATAAAAATCACACACACCCTAAAATCAACGACCTTTAATTGCCCTCTTCTACTCAATGCTTCCCTAGAATTCTCTAAGTTCCAACGTTTGCTCCTGATCAAGGGATCTCCTTGCTGAGTTTAAAATTGCCATTTGGTGTGCAATGTGTTGATAAGGTTATACTACTCAATTTTAGGTCTTCAAAGGACTATTATTTTGTTCTATCAAAGTACAAGGAAGGAGAAAAGCAGTTTAGTGGTTCTAAACCCACACTCACCTGGATTATCTGGAATACAACAGAATTCTATCTACTTCTTTTACAGCATTGTCCTTACTCATACAATTCCTTCTTTTTTATATTAAGTAGTATACAGCTTTACAGTATTATATCAGTAACCCCAATACTTCAAATTCTCCCTCTCGATGGGATTTAAACCGTTTCTCCACAGTTCCAGAACATTGGTAAAATGCCAACACGGACAGTCTCATTTCAAAGTGCAGGCTGCCACCTACTGACTGACTGTGATTCCCACTCCACACTCCGCCTTCCCCAGAGAGCTCATCAATCCCTCATAAAACATTGCCTTTGCTGTCATTTAATGCTATCTTCGTTATGTCATTTCATGCAATGCATTCAATATATCAAAATAATATTTTAATTAATTAACTTAGGGGGGAAAAACACTAAACAGACATGTTTCCATATAACTGAAAATTCCCACTCAAAAGGGCAGATGAGTATTTTTAAAAGGCAAGTGATACTTTTTAATATGCAGAAAGCTTTTTAATAACATATTTCTCTTCTTAATTTTCTTTATTCTTCACTTCCCACACTGAAGCTCACCTCCTCTCATTAGAGAAAGTAGTGGTGACTAAATTGTTCCTATTGATCAACCTGGAGTCATAGTCCTAAAGCTGTTATGAAAATTCACAGCAGTTGCTGACAATAAAGCCAAGAGAGCCGTTCATTAGCTCAGCCCTTTGTCATATAAACATAAATCTGCAGTGCCCTCTAAAAGCAATGGGCTTAGTTTCTCCCTTTTCTTAACCGTTTTTTAAGAAAGAGGAATCAGACCAACAAAAAATCATTAAAGAGAGATAAGCAAATCCCCTTTCTGAGGCCATAGGTCACTTCTTGATATTCACCGACACTATGTTAAGAGCTAGGAATACACAAACATTTTAAATACCTGTTGCCTTTAAGAAGTTGCCTGGTACACAGATTTGGTGGAAAGACAATTACAACATTACTTGCAAGATGCAAAATCTGAGCAGTGATTAAGTAGCATCTGGGTCTTCTTGAGGGTCAAGAAGCTTTACAGAGGACCCATCATGGTTGTCTCTAGAAGTACAGACAATTATTTCCATCTTCTATAAAGACTATTTCCAAATAGTCTACAATGCACATGCATTACTTTTTTAAATTAAATGTAGGAAGGCTTTTACATTTTTTTAAGATCTAAAGTTTTAGGTGTCTAAATTAGCTGGAAAATAGTCTGAGTCAGTTGAGGCTGGCCCAACTATGTCAAACTCTAAACAGCTGTTGGAAACAGACAGCTAGGCAAAAGCAGAGGGATAGGATCCAGGAAATCAACCTGCTATTAAAGAGAAGAGAGAAGAACTGGTAAGTGATGTGGAATGTGCTATGGTTTCCTGAATTCACAGAAGAATGGAATAAGAAGAAACAATTAGAAAAAATTTCTTAGAGACCTTCACCCTGTACTCTGCTAGCACACAGAAGCCTTGCAGGGCATTGCCAATTGTAAGAAGAAAGATAAATGTCAACTCCCCCAGCCCATCTTAACTGTTTTGCCAGATTAGATAAAACCGAGAGAAGAAATAAATGGTCAAAAGTACAGCAAGGCATCCCTCACAATAGGTGGCAGTAAAACATTCCCGACATAAAAAATCAGGAGTGGGAAGGCTGGGATGGGCCACAATGCATTCTGAGAGTCTGAGTCAAATGAAACGAAAGAAAGCAAGAGGCAGAAATGAATCACATGCTTACAAAAGACACCCATCAGCTGGGATGAAAGGTAATGTAATAGTTCATTTTATGTATTCGCTTGGTTAAGCAATGATGCCCAGTTGTTTGATCGAATGCCAGTCTATATATTGCTGTGAAGGTATATTTTCGATGTGATTAACATTAAAGTCAGAATTTAAGTAAAGAGGATTGCCCTTCATAATGTAGCTGGACCTCAACCAGTCACACGAAGGCCTTAGGCGAAAAGACTGTGGTTTCCCACAGAAGAAGAAATTTGTCCTAGAGACTGCAATATAGAAACCAGGCCTGGGTTTCCAGCTGCTCGCTTGCCCTAGAGATTTCAGACTTGCCAGTCCCCACAATTGTGTGTAAATCTCTGTATTTTTCTCTCCCTCTCTTTCTCTCTCTGTCGATACATAGATACATATATCTATATAGAGAGAGTTACAAATACATATATAGATTATAGATACATATATACATATACATACAGAAATATAGATATATCCTAATACTTCTATATTCTGAAGAACCCTAATTCTATATAATAAAAAGGTAATATGCAAATTGACCATCACTTCAACACATAAGATGGCCACCCCCATATGGTCAAAGATGGCTCCCATGTGGACACAAGATGGCCACCGCAAGATGGCCTGCAGGGGAGGGCAATTGTGAGCAATCAGACCAGCATGGGAGGGCAATTGGGAGGGACCAGGCCTGCAAGGGAGGGCAGTTGGGAGTGACCAAGTCTGCAGGGGAGGGCAGTTGGGATAACCAGGCCAGCAGGGGAGAGCAGTTAGGGGCAACCAGGCCGGCAGTGGAGGGCATTTAGGAGGTACCAGGACTGCAGGGGAAGGTATTTGGGAGGGACCAGGCCTGCAGGGGAGGGCAGTTAGGGGTGGCCAGGCTGGCAGGGAAGGGTACTTAGGGGCAATCAGGCCAGCAGGGATGTGGTTAGGCATCAATCAGGCTGGCAGGGGAGTAGTTAGGGGGTGATCAGGCTGGCAGGCAGAAGCGGTTAGGGGCAATTAGGCAGGCAAACAGGTGGGAGCCAGCAGTCCTGGATTGTGAAAGGGATATCTACCAGGATTTGGCTTAAATGGGCAGCAGACATCCCTTGAGGGGTCCCAGATTGGAGAGGGTGCAGGCTGGGCTGAGGGACACACACACACATCCCTGCCCCGTGCACTGTGTGCACCGGGCCTCTAGTGCAGGTAATAAAAGATGAAAGATGAACTGTATTAACAGAGACCAACAGGGTAGAATCTTAAATTAGAGGCAATGGAAGTGAAATGGGCTAAGTCAAGCAGCAACAATATCAAAGATTTCTGGATATATGAATGAGGTGATAAGCAATACATTTAATGAAGATTATTTTGAAATCTATAATGTGTAACATGAACCAGATCAAAGGGATGCTACATTTGGAGAAATCTAGGCCAAAGGATTCTATGGGTGGCTATGGGAATGACAAAGAAACCCCTTCATACAATAAGAACATAGCAATAATATAACAGGTATATTTTATATTCTCAAGATCTTTAAGTCAAAGTTCTACAAGAATATTGTTCATATGTCAAGATATTAACTTACCATACTTGTCTCGCAAGCCAACAGTACATCTAAAGACTCCACCAAAGGCAACATCTTCACCAAATATTACTGAAAAACAATGTTTAAAGAACATGTTTTATTTAATAACTAGGGGCCCGTTGCAGAAAGATTCTTGCAACAACAAGGCTTCCAGTGGGCTTCCCTCCCCCACAGCCACCTTCCCTCCCCCACAGCCACCTCTCCTGCCCCCCACCTCTCCCACTGCAGCAGGCAGGGCGGGGTGAGCAGTAGCAGTGGTGGCAGCACGCCCCGCCCACCTGCCCACCCCACCGCACCCGCAGCCACCTGAGGGACCCCACCAGTGCACGATCGGGGCCAGGGAGGGACACAGGAGGTTGGCCAGCCAGGAGGGACTGCAGGAGGGCTCAAGAGCATGTCTGGCCCGTCTTGTTCAGTTCTGATTGGCTGTACCCCCAGTAACAAGCTAACCTACCAGTCAGAGCATCTGCCTCCTGATGGTCAGTGCATGTCATATCAAGCAGTTGAGCAGCCTTAGCATATCATTAGCATATTACACTTCAATTGATTGAATGGACGACACTTAGCATATTAGGCTTTTACTATATAGGAAGGATGGCTGAACAAAGTGGTACTTTCTAGTTTTTCCTATATGCTAGAGCAGTGGTCGGCAAACTATGGCTCTCGAGCCACATGTGGCTCTTTGGCCTCTTGAGTGTGGCTCTTCCACAAAATACCACATGTGGGTGCTCACGTACAGTGCAATTGAAACTTCGTGGCCCATGCACAGAAGTCAGTTTCGGCCTGGACAAGTCTATTTTGAAGAAGTAGCATTAGAACACTCAAGGGGCCAAAGAGCCACCTGTGGCTTGTGAGCTGCGGTTTGCCAACCACTGTGCTAGAGAAACATAGTACACAGTAGGTATTAATCAGAACGTGTTAATATAGTATCATACATACCATGAGAGAAAGTTAATTTGATGATGTTAAAGATAAATGAGAACTAGTTCATAATGAGTGGATTAAAACATGTTAACATTATGATTAGACTATGGAACCTTAACCATTTGGTCAGGTGTTTTATAAATTTCAGGTACATACTAGTGTAAAGTTAACCACTGACCTCCAGACAAATATTTCCAGTAAATCTTCAATTCTGAAGTAACGCAGCAACCACAAGAAGCACAAAGGAAGTTTACCTGCAGTAGGATCTTTGGCCAGTGAGTTATCCAAAGCACTTGTTATTGCCTGGAAAAGGTTCATTTTCTGAGTTTGTCCTGTAAAAATAAAAATTTTAAGTCACATTTCATACATAATAAAATATATAAAAATAACTCCTTTTAAGGATTAAAACTTGATTAAAATCAAGGTAAAAAAGAAGGTAGGGAACACATTACATTAATTTATTGTAGTATTTGAAATTATGATGGCTCTATAGAAGATACAAAAGCAACACAGACTTCTAGAAGGCTGGTGAAGAGGCAAAATTTACACATATTAAACAATCAAAAAAACAAGTATAAAAAAAGGAAGAAGGCATATAGTCAAGTGGCCAAATGTATGTTGAAAATAAAGGCTAAGCAAAGTCAGGACAGTTACCACCAGAGTGAGAGTAGCCTGGGAATATGCCCTAAGGGATGTTAGGAACATAGCCATAAGAATGCACATGACCACAGAGGCATGTGTTAATTATGCCAATGAAAGCAAATGGTCATCGGCCATAAAACAATGAAGAACATTAAGAATAAACTTCAGCCGAAACCGGTTTGGCTCAGTGGTAGAGCATCGGTCTGCGGACTGAAAGGTCCCGGGTTCGATTCCGGTCAAGGGCATGTACATTGGCTGTGGGCACATCCCCGGTAGGGGTTGTGCAGGAGGCGGCTGGTCGATGTTCCTCTCTCATCGACGTTTCTGGCTCTCTATCTCTCTCCCTTCCTCTCTGTAAAAAATCAATAAAATATATTTAAAAACAAACAAACAAACAAACAAACAAAAAAGAACAATAAACTTCAGTATCCAGAACAGCTGGTGTTTGGAGAATACAGAACTCCAGGACTACACAAACCACACTTGGTTCTTCCTATTATCTATTGCTCCAAACAGAATCTCTGCAAGCCAACCTCTATCTCCCTAAATGGATTAAATGGATAATACATGTAAAGCACAAAGAATGATGCCTGACACAGTGAGTGCTGAGTAAATATTAGTTATTTATTCTTAGATTTTGGACTTTGTCCATGACCTTCATCTTGGTCTGGGCACTATTCTGAAAGGTACAAAGCTTTATTTGATAAAGTTCCAAATGTAAAATTTCAAAAACATTATGACTTCAGAGCTATGATTTAAGCTTTGATGCTGCCCAGTGACCACAGTCATCCTATAACTTTGGGTCAACTCCTTTCCAAAACCACTATTCAGAGCAGAGAATGGCTTCTGCCTAAATCTTCTCTGATCCACAGGCCCAGTCTTCATTTTAGTGTGCATCTATGCACTGGTGCTCACTTTAGCCCATAGCTATGCTGGTATCAAATCCCTTCAACACCTGCTGCCTACCTTGACTACTGCCCCCTCTAATCTCTGTGCTCCTCAGTAGCCTAGTCTGTTCCAAAATCCAGGTTCTAATTCCCACTTTGGGTCACAGCAGCTATTGCTATTGCCTTCAGCCCTCTAGCCATCAGACACTGGTCACTCACTTTTTTTCCTAGAAAAAATGTTTTCCATGGCAGGCTCTGATCTATGACATCTTGAATCTTCTATTATCTACTGACATACCGCCTACTGTTTCTCTATCTACTCTAAACCCATCAATACTGCTAAATGCAGACTGCAGGTCTTGTCGATCCCCAATCAGATCATCCCTGCTGCCCTCCTGCCCAAAATAAAGGCCTGTTTCTACTCTTATTTTTGATAGAGATAACAGGAATTTATTAAAGAAAATATTGTTTTATCAACTATGTCAAAGAAAAAATAATCATACCACATCCATAATTTATTTTTCTTCAGGCTAAGGCTATATAATTTAACAGTTTCCTTAAATCCTTCTCCAGGCTATAAAAATTATTTAAAGTACTTATTAGTGCCCAGCATCAGATGATAATTGTTTAGGTTAAATTTTTTTCTCCAAACACCATGGCATTCCCATTCTTTCTCCTATTTCATACATTTCCTAAAGCAAGATTTTTATTTGTCAATTAGGATTTTCATAGGTAATACCTAGGAAGATGAAAAATGCCTAAACATCCAAGCTTCTATTTCAAGTCTGCTGACCATTAGAATTAATATTGAATGCTTCATTGCTGCTCAGCAAATTTCCAGTGGGAATAAAGCAAATATTTTAACAATAAAAATCATATCAAGGAAACTTGGAAAGTACTGCTTGATAACCACAAAGAATTTACTCATATGAAAATAATTTACAAGGTTATTTAAAGGTTATATTTCCATGTAAGCACATAAACTTTCACTCCTGAATACTTTTTTTCAAATAAATTCAAAAATTTAGGGTTTGGGATTAACTGCTATTCTACCAAATGCTTTTAAAAGTTTTAAATGTCAATATTTTACTGATTTTTTGAGGGAGAGAGAAATATTTATTGTTCCACTTATTATGCATTCATTCATTGATCCTTGTATGTGTCCTGACTGAAGATTGAACCCACAACCTTGGAGTATTGGAACATTCTAAACACAGGGCTACCTGGCCAGGGCAGACAACTTTTAAAATTTTTTAAATAGCTTATTTTTACAGTTGTACAATATTATATTAGTTTCAGGTATTCAACCCAGTGATTTAACATCTATATAACTGAAGAAATGATCACCCCAATACATTTTTATTAAAATATTACTGACTATATTTTGCATTCCCATGACTATTTCATAGCAACCAATTTGAACTTCTTAAATCCTTTATCTTTTCCACCCATCTGCTCCAACATCCTTCCAACATATTATTAAATGACAATTTTTAATACAGCAACATCTACTTTCAATTCTTTTTAAAGTTGTACAATAGTATGCTTTGTAAATGGGTCAGGATCATAGGTAAGATCATTTTAAGTATTTAATTTCCCTATAACTATTTATTCTCCTACTAGAGGCCCAGTGCACAAGTTCATGCACATTGAAAGGAAAATATTTGGAAGAAATATTTTAATATTGCTATTTGTTTGCCCTTTCTCTGTAATGGATGCTGGTCGCCACCTGCGGGGTGATCTTCAGGGCGATCGGGCCACGCTCATACCCCCACCTTGGCCTGGTGCCACCCACTTACCTGCTCCACCATCCCTCTGCTGCCCCACTCCCATCAGGGCCCAACAGGGCTGGCAGCGTCTCCATTGCACCTGCTGCCAGCGCTGCGTCGCTGACACCCGCCATGTTCTGCACCACCCCCTGGTGGTCAGCACACCTCATAGTAAGCAGTCGAACTCCCAGTAGAGGGAATAATTTGCATCTTAGGCTTTTGTTATATAGGATAGGTTATGTCAAAGACCATTCATAAAATATGCCTGTGTTCCCTCATAATAAGATAAGTGCACCTCCAGCACATCTAACGAAAGTTGTGCCACTGGCAAGACTTTTTAAAAGAAAAAAGGCCTGGCTGGCGTAGCTCAATGAGTGAGTGTCATCCTATGAACCAGGAGGTCAGGGCACATGCCCAGGTTGCGGGCTCATTCCCCAGTGTGGAGAATGCAGGCGGCAACAGATCAATGATTCTCTCTTGTCATTGATGTTTTTATCTCTGCCTCCCTCTTCCTTCCTCTCTGAAATCAATAGAAAGTTTAAAAAAAAAAAAAAAAAAAAGGAAAAGGAAAAAGAAGAAAGGTAGTCTGTGAACACATTAAAATTGTTATTCAGCGCATCATGAATCATCATCACTGCTAAAAAGATAAGTGGCATGCGGGTGGAATGGAAGGGACACAATAGAACATGAGCTCAAAGAGGTCAGGGATTTTTATCTGCCTTTGACCAGAGCTATAGGCTGTGTTTATAATAGTGTCTGGCATATGGTCAATGACTGAACAAATAAATAAAAGCAGCTGTTTCCATAAAGACAAAATATACACAAATCAAATTGTTAAACAACCACTTAAAGAAGTGGGAATGGAGAAGGGGGTAAAAAATCTACCAAAGTCACAATTCAAAGAGACTGCGGAAAAGGCAGGGAGAAGGGATATTGCTATAACAGGATGATGGAGTATTCAATTATTTTGAATACCTCCAGTAGGCAGTAGTGCTGAAGGGAGAGAGAAGCCTTCCACAGAGTCAGACCACTTAAGACAAAAGAGGCAAATGGGTCCCTAGGAGCAGTCTTCAGAAATAAATAAGTAAGTATATTTGTAATTAGACCCTAAACAAAAATACACAGCTATGATATGGAAAATTAGGGTCTAGTTTCAGAAAAATGAGGGTTCTGCCAGCACTCTGAGCTGCTTAGTCCTTGCTGGAGACCTGGGTATTATAACACTGTCTCACTCTATTCCTTAGAAATCTCAGCATTTCGCCGAAACCGGTTTGGCTCAGTGGTAGAGCGTCGGTCTGCGGACTGAAAGGTCCTAGGTTCGATTCCGGCCAAGGGCATGTACCTGGGTTGTGGGCACATCCCCAGTAGGGGGTGTGCAAGAGGCAGCTGGTCGATGTTTCTCTCTCATCGACGTTTCTAGCTCTCTCTCTCTCTCCCTTTCTCTCTGTGAAAAATCAATAAAATATATTTAAAAAAAAAAAAAAAGAAATCTCAGCATTTCACACAGTGCCTACCACATACATGACCATCAGTATGTGCTTATGAAGCATGATGAATGACTATTTCAGTGGCTTACAGGGACACTAACCCCACTGTGAAATGAGAAGATGCCTAAGAAACTACCTATTTTCCCCCAACAAAACCTCTTCCACCTCTCTAGATACCCTGCTGTCCAGGAATCCCTTTCTATGTGCTAGGTGCTCTGCCCCATTCTAAGCTCTATTAAACATACTACTATATATCCCATATAGGACGTTTCAGAGAGAGTCCAATATTAGGGACAAAAACATTTGATATTAAAATGTAAATGAAGGATCTGTAAACACAAATGTCTTTTAAGGTGCCAGTGTATATTGCATATCCAGTCAAAGGAAGAAAGTAAACACAGGCTGGCAAGGAGAGTGATTGGGTAACCAAATAGGGAGGCCCTATGTTTCTTAAAGTTGAAGAGACTGTGACTAGAGCCCCGAGGCTGCCCCTCCAGGACTCCTGGTAACTTCAATAATGATATGATAAGCGATGTCACTGCCCTTTGTTTTGCTGGCTCCTTCTCTACTCAATTTCTAACTGGTTTTTAAGCGCATCTACATACTGGTGACTCCCAAATGGATATCTATAACCCAAATCTCTCCTCTGAGCTCCTGATTTTATACCTGTAAATGAATAAAAAAGGTTCTTTGCAAAGGTGATCTGATCATAGTTCCTAAAGGGGAAGGTGATGGTGGGCAGTCACAGCCCAGACATATAACTTTTGGCCTTAAGCAAGCCCTGGCTGTTGTTTTGGTGCACCTAGGTTCATATGTCTTGGAAATGCTCTTCAGACCTCACCTTCTAATACTATCCTTTTCAAACCCCTCCTTCCAAAGCATCGATTTTCAACTAATGTGACTCAAGACCTTTTAAAACATGCAATACCTGACTATGCAAAACATGCACTGACTTCTTTTTCCCTTAGATTGTCAAAAAAAAAAAAAGAGAGAAGCCAGCACAATAGTCATCCAGTGTGAATCAATCAAAATTATACCTATTTTGTCAGATTGACAAAAAATATAACACTTTTTTAGTGTGCCATAGAATTTTAGTATTAGTTTATGTGTGCCATGAGATGAAAAAGGTTGAAAAGCACTGCTCTAAAGCATGCAAGAGAGCACATAATCTTAACTCTCCTGTAATTCCCATCATGTTGCTTTCTCCCACCTTTATGTAATATTCCTTAGTTCCCTCTTTAATCTCAAATGCAGAAAAGCAACTGCAAACTATTATTCTCCAAAGCACTCATCTGTCTGTCGGTATCTTGCTTCCCGGTATATCCTTTTTGGATAAAATAAATTTTTATAAAAATTAACTACAGGTTTGGATGTTCTTACATCAACATATCCAACAGCAGTTCTCCACTTGGGTATCTTGGGCTTTTGTTTGCATTTTTTGTTGTCGTAAATCCTCACCCCAGGATATTTTCCATTGATTTTTAGATAGAGTGAGAGGAAGAGGGAGGGAGGGAGGAAGGGAGGCAGGGAGGGAGGAAGAAACATCAATGGGGGGGGGGGGGGAGTTATAAGTAATATTTTCAACAATAAAGAATTTAAATTTAAAAAACAACAACAAAAAAAGAAACATCATTGTGAGAGAGACACATCTATCAGTTGCCTGAATGCCCCCGACCAGGGCCAGGGATTGAACCTGAGACTCTTCTGTGTGCAGGTCAATGCTCTAATCCTCAGTGTTTCCCAAACTTTTGACATATGGGTACCCCTTCTATAATTTCCGTAACGCTGAGTACCCCTCGTACTCATGAGAACGTAGAATTAGGCGCAGCTAAGCACGGTGCAGCGCATATCCCCACCAAACTCCGGTGCAACTCGTACCCCCACCAAACTCTTCCCGTACCTCTGGGGGTACGCGTACCACACTTTGGGAAACACTGCTCTAGAGACCAGCTCCCATCCTTAAGAGACTTAGGGACTTTGCAAAAGTCAACATTAACATAACAAGACACCTTTATTGCTCCCATCACAAGAAATTTCAGTGTTTCAGTAGCTCAGTGCCAGGAGTGGAACAAAGACTGAATAGGTATTCTTTATTATAAATCACAGTATCACAGTACACCTGTGATTTTAGCATGATACCCAACACTCACCCTCATACATACCAATGGGAGTGTAAAACGGAAATCTGAGCTATGCAATAAAATCCATTAACATGTTCTTTCTTCAAGTCAGAAATATCCTCCCCGGGATTTTATCCTTAAGAAATAATGTTACATGAATGGCACATGAAATGTTTCTATATGCATTATGTATAACACTGCAAAAGTGTACTATCTAAAGCATAATGGTAATTATTTAAAGTTTCCACTTATTGCTGAGTGTAGTCAGAGACTGTGTTAAGTATACCATACTTAATTTAGTCCTCATAACAAAACCCTCTGAAGTAGGTATTATTATTAACTCTTTACTTATAAAGAAATAGAGGCTTACGGAGGGTTAAGTGATGAGTTCAAAGTTACAGGTACCAGGGCCTAGGACAATCTGATTCACAGACCAGGATTTTTAGCCATGCAATCAGTGTTCCTACTCCAGAGCACATGTCTTCTAAAGGACGGTTACAAAAACTATATAACAACATGGGAGATGCTTTCGATTAAATAGTGCAGATTATATTTGCATTGAAACTACAATCATGGAGAACTTTAATTCCACTAATTTATCTTCGTAACCTTGGGCAAACTATCAAGACCTCAAATAGCCTAACTGAAAATGGGGATTTCAACATTACCAGCCTCTTTAAGGTTGTCCTAAGCATCAAAGGCGTGCCTGCCCCTCGTAAGCCCTCAAAGTCCTTTCTGACTTATTCACAAGTAAAGACACACTTCAGCTGTAGCACCAGAGACGTTTTTAGACACGGAAAAGGTAACCGTTTTGTTTCTGATATTCTGATGACACACTCTGGACGTCTGAAGATTACACGGAACTTGCAGAATAAATCGTACAAGTCCTGTCCGTACGTGTGGGGTGTGCTTTAGGTCCTTTCTACCTCGGGCAGCTCTGGGTGCCTCCCTCCTCCCTCCACCTGCAGCCCAGCGCAGCCCAGGGCTCGGGACTAGACTTAGCCAGGAAGCCTGGATCCTTTCCCATCTCCAGAAAGCACCTACTCTGTGACCTTGGAAGAATCAATCCAATGACTTCCTCTGTTTGCTCTAAATCTGCCAAAGGAAGAAATAAACATCAATCTTCCTTTGGAAACACGGCAGCCTGTGGTGAGTGGCCCAGGCCTGGGCAAGCGGGACCATAATACCTGAGGCCAGGGTAGGGAGAAGAAGCAAGGATGGGGAGCGAAGAAAGGGGGTGAACCCTGGGCGACACCCCCTTCACCCTCAGGCCCTCCCAGGCTCCCACCCCTGTCGAGGGTGCAGAAGATCTCCTCCCAAGAGTTCAGCTGTCAGAAAATCAGAGCCAGGAGGAGACCGCCTTCATCGGACCCAAAGGCAGGGCGAGGCTCCAGGGGGCAGGGCTGCGGTTCCAAGCCCAGGGCAGCCCCTCCTCGCTCACCGTGCTCCTGGGACTCCGGGTCAGGCTGGAAAGTGAAGTGAGCCACCTGCCGCCGCGGGGCCGCCTCCCCGCCGGCCGAGGCGGGCTGCAGGAAGCCCCGCAGCAGCCCCGCGCCGCACAGCCCGCGCCAGGGCCCCTCGGCCCTGGCCGCACGCAGCCTCCACAGGCGGCCCGCAATCGCCGTTACGGCAGCCATCCCCGCACGCCGCCGCCGCCGCCGCCGCCGCCGGGTTTGCGAGTTGCGCCGCCGCACACCGGCCGCAGGGGGGCGGAGCCCCGGGGCAGCTCCCCCATTGGTGCGGCCGAAGGGGCGGTTCCGTGAAGCGAGCCAATCGGAGCTCGGCATTCGGAGGTGGGAAAGGCGAGGAGCAAAGCCAAGCGGCGTGGGCCCGCGGCACGCACGCACGCGGAAGCGGGCCCGGGCGTGAGAGCCCATGACACGGTCCCTCCCAGCGGAGTCTCCCCGAAGTCCGCTGGGCCGGCCGGGCTGCTCTGGGACGCGGTCCTGCAATGGGCCACCCCGTCCCCGGGTTTGTTCTTTTCCAATGTCACTTGTCAGGGTCGGTGGCTTTTTCCCTTTTAACATTTATGCTTTCTTTCTGAAGTGTAACCCCCTGTTGGTTCTCTCCTATTCTTTATCTCTAGATCCTCCTAGAAGGAAGGGGTTGAAAGGTTGCTGATGGGCATTCGTTATTGGTCTTGAGTTCCAAACCTTCCTTGAAGGTTTAATCATCCTCTATAGAATATTGTTTTTGTTTAGATGGCAGTTTAAAGAGATATACTTGGATATCATTCCGAAAAATCCAATTAATAGAGATATTCGGTACATTTTTTTGCCCAGGTGCAGGGGAAAAAAATGACTGGTGTATTCTAATTAGCCTAAAAACCTGAAGGATTCCAGTCATTAATTTACATTTAAAATAATCGGTTTGGTAAACTTCCTTTTTCAAAATCCAGATGTTTCAAAGGATACTTTCCCTGTCCGTGAATTTACAAGTAGTAGTAAAATATGACAGAAACTAGAGTGAAAGTGTTTCCATCAGATAAAGATAGGAGGGTGGGAAAGGACAGATCAAAAATGTTGAAGGTCTTCATATGCTAGTTAAGAAGTTTCACGTCCAACTATATGCAGTCAAGAACAGCAAGGAGAGTACCAACAGATTTGTCTGCCTGACAAATCACTTTTTAACTTTTATTTTTTCGCAATCTCCACCACACCATCTGCCTAGTACCTTGGAAATGTACGTATGTAATTAAAGTGGGACCCACCCTGGCCACATTTCATTGATATTAGGTTGGGAAACTGTCATTTTCAGGAAATTTTGGAAGTGTAATTTAGAAAGATAGGCAAAATTGCTGTTCACTCTTCAGAATAACTCTTAGCTCACTATCTGTCACTGAGTTTCACTACCTGTGCAACATGTACCTGTTTAGACTCAGCTTTTGGATACCCTTTCATATCCTATATAATAAAGAAATAATATGCAAATTGACCCTCATGCCCTTGTGTCACAAGATGGCTAGCAGGAGAGGGCTGTGGGGAGAGGGGGGGTGCCAGGCCTGCAGGGGAGGGCAGTTGGAGGTTATTGGGCCAACAGGGGAGTAGTTAGGTGTCAATCAGGCCAGCAGGGGAGTGGTTAGGGGGCTATCAGGCAACCAGCAGGTGAGTTAGGAGTCAGCAGTTCTGGATTGTGAGAGGATGCAGGCTGGGCTGAGGGACACCCCCTATAACCCCTGTCTCCACCCTGTGCACAAATTTCATGCACTGGGCCTCTAGTAGCAACATAATATCCCTGTTATAATATCTTATCCTTATATCTTATCCTTATATCTTGTAATATCTTATAATATCTTATCCTTGTAATATCTTATCCTTATATCTTGTTACCTGTTCCGATTCAAACTCAAGCAGAGACATCAGGAGGCAAATAACATAGGAGTCAAATTCTTGCCCTTGAATTACAAAATAGATCTTTAAGCCAATGGCAGAGACAATTTTTAGAGAAAATAGCTTGGCCTTTAAAGACTGGTTTCTGAGTACTAAACCTCAAGAACCTGAATGACTTAGGGTACAAAATGTATGAGTTAAACAAAAGTTTATAAAGAGCATGCTAATTTAAGGGCCAGTTTTTCCCACCTTCCATAAAAGTAGAGCCATAAAACAGAACTGTAGGTATCTTTATTTGTAGATGGACCTGAAAGAGTATCACAGGTCCTCCAACTTATGATCATGACATGGCATTTGGAACAGAAAAATGCTTCTCTCATATGCTGAGAGATGCAGATATGGTATCAAGGTTTAGGAAAAATGCTTTAAAAGTAAAGTCCATTATTTTAAATGGGCAAGGTTTTGAATAGACATTTCTCTAAAGAAAATATACAAGTGGCCAATAAACACATGAAAATGTGTTCAACATCATTAGAGAAATGCAAATCAAAACCACGATGAGATGCCACTTCACATTCACTAAGATAGCCAAAATGAGACATCTATACCAAGTGTTGGTTAGGATACGGAGGAATTGAAACCCTTGTAAATTGCTAATGGGAATATAAAATGATGCAGCTGCTGTGGAAAATAGCTTATAACTTCTATAGATGTTAAATAGATTTATCATATGACCCAGAAATTCCACTCTTAAGCACACACCCAGGAGAAATGAAAACTATGTACACACAAAAATCTGTACACAAATGTTCATAGCAGCATTGTTTATAAAGTAACCGAAAGGTGGAAACAATTCAAATCTCCATCTACAGATGTGGATGAGCAAAGTATAACATATCAATATGATGAAATATTACTTAGTAATAAAATTAATGGGGTAGTGTTACATCAATGAACCTTGAAAACATTATGCTAAGTGAAAGAAGCCAGTCACTGGAGACTGCTTATTTTACAACTCCATTTATGCAAAATGCCCAGAAAAGTTAAATCAATGGAAACAGAAAATCAATTAGTGGTTGCCAGGGTCTGGGGTAAAGATGCAATGGGGAGTGACTGTTACTTGGTATGGAATTCTTTGGGGAAGTGAGGGAAATGTACTAAAATTAAACCATGGTAATGGTTACACAACTTTGTGAAAATTATATAAAAATAAAAACACGAAAATGTGAATTTAATGCCATAAAAATTATATCAATATATCAGCAAAGCTTCTGTTTAAAAATCCAGTTATGGAAAAATAAAGAAGTTACATTTGTACACCTAAATATGTGGGTTAGAAGAATTATGCTCTACAGCATGTGTTTGACAGCATGTATGTTAGTTCAAAGATTCTGTTTGAAATTGGTTTCAATTCAGGACTGGGAATATTTAGATGGAAGAACTCATGATTCTCCTTTCTTTGCTGATTACTACATGGAATGATCCTGTTGGGATCCTTCTGAAAAGAAAGTCCAAATTATAGTCAAAGCCAGCATATTAGTTTCATTGGGCTGCTATAACTAGGTACATCTGTGTACAGAAGTATATTGTCCCATAATTCTGGAGGCTTAGATGTCCAAAATGAAAGTGATGGCAAAGTCATGCTCCCTCTGAAACCTGTGGAGGAACCCTTCTCTGCCTCTTCCTATTTTCTGATGGTTAGTGGGCAATCTTTGGTATTCTTCAGCTTGCAGCTGCCTCAATTCAGTCTCTCCCTTTGTCATCACATGATGTTCTTACTCTTCTTTCTTTCTTGTCTCAGGTATCGTCTTATAAGGACATCAGCCTTGTTGAATTAGAAGCCCAGCCTGCTCCTATATGATCTCATCCTAACTTAGTAACTAATTACATACACAACTCTATTTCCCAATAAGGTCACATTCTGAGGCTCTAAGTGTCAGTGGCTGGGTTAGAGTTAACATACCTTCTGAGGGATGGATACAACTCAACCCACAACAGCCAAAAACTCAGTGGTAGAACACAACTGGAGGCTTTTATGAACTTTCTGGAGATGCTTGCATTATTCAAGAGTTTTTATATATTGTCTAATAGATTCTTTCAATGTGATATTCTAATATTTTTGGAGGAGTTACTAGTAAACAAACAAGATACTTGGTCTACAAATCTAATATGTTTGATTTTTAAAGTGATATATTAGTTCTCTTTAAATGCTTGATGGGCTCTCTTGTGGAAAAGGGATTAAGTTCGTTGTTTGGTTCCAGAGGGAAGAACAAGAAACAGAAGAAGGAAATCCAACTCAGTATAAAAAAACTTCTTACTAAATAGACTGTCTTGGTAAATAATGAATTCTCTGTCAGTGGAGACGGTCAAGTACACGGTGGATAAACACTATTGGAGGAGCTTCTTGAGAGGATGCATGCGTCATTTAGGAGTTGTTTACGATCTTTCTAATTTTAAGGCTCTGATTCTACTATTCACTAGTGTGTCTTGAGAGCTTGCATGAGCAAGGCACTATGTTTTAATGAACATTGTTTTAAGCCAATCCATGGGTCTGTTGCCTGTACCATTCAGCATGTGAATGATCCCTCTTTCTCTGCTTCCCAAGCATCCAGGCAACTTCTCTCTGGCCTCTAGTCTCCTGCAAGGGCTTGAGGTACCCTGTGGTCAGCCTTTTAAGAACCTGAACCATCCTACATGGACAGAAAACCTAGAAGCAGTCACTGCAGACAGGGCATCCTTCAAAGTGACGTTATCTGGCATTTGTATTCAGCCTGGTGGAAGGATTATATACAAATGATGGCTCAGAACTCTGCTCCGAATATTTATATCTTCCCGATTGTATAATGTTTCAGAAAGAGCCTCTTATCTGTAAACAAAAATACATGCCAGTCGGGAAGTAGTGATTTTTTTTCTTTATTCCTAAGATAATTTGTATTTCCAGGTTTCTAAAAGCCTAATTAACATTGTGGCTTACATATAATTGGGATGAAAAGAAATTTTTGAGAATTATATGTTAACTCACCTCCATTTCTTTTCTGTTGTGACTTTTATTCATTTATCTCATTTCAAAACTTTGAACAGCTAGCACTCCTGAAGGTATCAGAGACTTTGCAAGGATATTGGGAATGCTTGATGATGGCCAGTGTGGAAAAGCAGGTAAGAGAACAGCCCAGCCGGTGTTGCTCAATGGCTGAGCATGGACCTATGAACCAGGAGGAGACAGCTGAATTCTCAGTCAGGGCACATGCCTGGTTTCCCCAGTAGGGGGCATGCAGGTGGCAGTAGATAAAAAATTCTCTCTCATCATTGATGTTTCTATCCCTTCCACTCCCTTCCTCTCTGAAAACAATATATATATATATATATATATATATATATATATATATATATATATATATATATATTAAGGAGGTAAGAGAACAGGGGCAAGTGGTCATCAACAATGACTCATGACCATTTGTTCTCTGCACCATGTAAAGCCACCCAAGGCACAGGCAAAGTAGAAGTTGGCCTATGTCATATCATGCACACACAAATTAACATGAGACTTGCAGGAGAGCAGGTAATTCTTCCCCCTCCTCCACTGAAAAATACAAACCCTCGACCAGTGATGTGCAATCCTGACTTCACATTGGAATCACCTATTGACAACCAGGCCCCATATAGTAAATATTAGTGACACTCACAAGTATTTCCATTCCTTCTGCTTCTGAGATCTCGGGCAGATTGCAAGTCCCAGTCACGTGAAATTAGGCAGGCCAATGTGATTTGATTTGTCAATGAATTTAAGCACAAATTTAGACAGCTACTACTGAGTGGTAGAATTTAAGAATTGCTGGCCAGTTCTTTAGGCTAGCGGCATTCCAGACATTACAGCAGTCATCAGCCTGTTCCTGGAGTGATACTATCCCCCACTTACTCTTCTTGGACGTAGAGCATGAGAATGTAGTGTTTTTGTTTTTTTAATAGAACATGACTTCTAAGCACAAGCTAGTTACATTACATGGTGTTCAGCTGTTCTAACTCATCAGGGAAATCTGTTCTAACTCATCAGGGAAATTCTTAGTTGTATAATTACTGAAAGACAGTATATTTATCCACAACATGATGCATAAATGTGGCCAAATGTTATTATTGTCTATTAAATTATTTTTAATCACAGTTTTGGCTGCTCCTAAATTTTAACTTAGACATTAGATTTTTGGAATCTAAACACTTACAAATGATGCAACTGTTTTCTATTGAGTCAACATGAAAATTTTTTACATACATATTCAATATTTCATAAGTTTCATGAGCAAGTTCTTACTATCCTCATTTTGTGGATGAGAAGATAGGATCAGAGAAAGTAAATGACTAACCTCAGTTTAAATATCATAAATCATTCTAATACACATTTTTAAAATTTAAGAACCAATGCCATTATACCATGTTTCTCAAATGTATTTTGTAAAATAGTCCCTGAGAAATTTGTTCAAATATCAGATTTCCTAGACTCTACACTGAAAAATTCTTATTCTTTAGGCCTAGGGTAGAGCATCTGCTCTTTTTTTTTTTTTTTTTAATAAGTCTTTATTGTTCAGATTATTACAGTTGTTCCTCTTTTTTTCTCCCCATAGCCTCCCTCCACCCAGTTCCCACCTTACCCCATGCCCTTACCCCCCTCCCGCATTATCTTCATCCATAGATGTTCAGTTTTTGTCCAGGTTCTTCCCACACCCCACACACATCTTTCCCCCGAGAATTGTCAGTCCACTCCCTTTCTATGCCTCTGATCCTATTATATTCATCAGACTTTTTATTCACTTGATTTTTAGATTCATTTGTTGATAGATATATATTTATTGTCACTTTGTTGTTCATAATTTTTTTTTTTATCTTTACCTTTTTCTTCTTCTTTCTCTTCTTAGACAATACCCTTCAGCATTTCATATAATACTAGTTTGGTGGTGATGAACTTCTTTAGCTTGTTCTTATCCGTGAAGCTCTTTATCTCACCTGCAATTCTAAATGATAGCTTTGCTGAGTAGAATAATCTTGGTTGTAGGTTCTTGCTATTCATCACTTTGAATATTTCTTAACACTCCCTCTGGCCTGCATAGTTTCTGTTGAGAAATCAGCTGATCGTCGTATGGGTGCTCCCTTGTAGGTAACTAACTGTTTTTCTCTTTCTGCTTTTAATATTCTCTCTTTGTCTTTTTCTCTTGGCATTTTAATTAAGTTGTGTCTTGGTGTGGTCCTTTTTGGATTCCTCTTGTTTGGGGTTCTCTGTGCTTCCTGGAGTTGTAAGTCTATTTCTTTCACCAGGTTTGGGGAGTTTTCTGTCATTATTTCTTCAAATAGGTTTTCAATATCTTGCTCTCTCTCTTCTTCTGGCACCCCAAAAAATTGGTTGTTCAATTGTTCAGTCTCTTAGGCTTTTATAGATAGATAGATAGATAGATAGATAGATAGATAGATAGATAGATTTTTTTTATTGATTTCAGAGAGGAAGGGAGAGGGAGGGAGAGATAGAAGCATTAATGATGAAAGAGAATCATTGATTGGCTGCCTCTTGCATACCCCCCACTGGGGATCAAGCCAGTAACCCAGGCATGTGCCCTTGACTGGAATCTAACCTGCGATGCTTCAGTCCACAGGGCAACACTTTATCCACTGAGCCAAACCAGCTAGGGCTCATTGCTGTCTCAACTAAGAAAGAAGTGGATATCTTATAAACCACAACTATATACAAAGTAAAAGAGATTACTCAAACGTACATCAAGGAGCTGCTACCAGCCAATGGGGGAATTAGTGCGTGAAAGCCAAAAGAAAACCTAATGACCATACAGTCATCCTGCCTGGGAGGTGCATGTCTGGTCCCTCCAGTCACAAAAATGTCACCATGAAAGACCTTCCTCAGGCTTCTAACAGACATCTATGGTCTCTCCCCCTGACAACACAGCAGACTATGCATTCTTCTCAAGTGCACATGGAACATTCTCCAGGATACACCATGTATTAGTGCCGGAACCAAAACCTAACATTGTCACTGGTAATAAAATGTAAAAAGAGCTAGGCAGGCTTGATGGCTCTGAATGGTCAGAGCTATTAACTCATTGACTCTAAGTTGAGTCACTGGTAGTAAATTATAGAAAGAGCTAGCCAACCTTGATGGCTCTGAATGGTCAAAGCTATTAACTAATTGTCTATTTGAGATAGTGGTGGTTGAGGCAACTTTAATTTGTTAATCATATGTAAATGCAAGTTGATTTTCTGTTGTTGGAACTTCCCGCCTAAGAGATGTCTTTGTTTCAGAATCTCAATAAAAGGAATGGTAAAAGGCCAGAGAGGGGTTAGTCTTCCCACTAGAGGTGGACTTCCCGCCTGGCCCCCATTTCCCCAAATTAACTCTTTTCCAGTCTCTCTCTTTATTTTATTGTGCGGCCTTCCCCAGAAACCGGACCCTGAGTGGGCCCTGAACCATGCGGGTCCTGTTAAGGGATCCCACATATTAGACCACAAAATATATCTCCACACATTCAAAAGAATAGAAATAGTACAAAGTATGAAATAAAAATAGAAATCAATAACAAGGAAATTTTGGAAACCCTTAAGTATATGAAAATAAATAACATAATCCCAAATAACCAATGGGTAAAAAAAAATAAAAAGGAAAATTATAAAATACTGAATGAAAGTGAAAATACAATATATCAAATTTATGGGATAAAACTAGAGCAGTACTTTTAGAAAAATTTATATCTGTAAATGCCTATTTAAAAAAAACAAGAACAGTCTGATCAACTACCAGTCTCCCACTTTAAAACAATGGAAATTAGAGAGCAAACTAAACCTAAAGCAAGCAGGAAGAAGGAAATAATAAAGATATATTAGAAATTAATGAAAAAGAGGTTTAAAATAGAAAAAATCAATAAAACCAAAAGTTGTGTGTTTTTTTTTAAAGATCAAGAAAATTAACAAACATTTAACTACAATGGCCAAGAAAAAAAAATGAGATAAGAATCAAATTACTAGAACAGAAATTAAAGAAAGAAAATTCAGATAGAAAGAATAAAGAGGATAAAAGAAACCATCAATGGTAAATAGGTGAATAAATACAAATGCTATCATACTTTTTCATTTCTTAATTTCATCAAAAGACAAATAATTACTTAAAGTAAAAATTATAACATTGTATTGTGGAGTGTATGATATGTTTAGATGTAAAATGTATGGCAAAGAATAGGGGTGAAATGGGATTACAGTGCTCAAGGATCTTGCATAAATAGTGTGATAGTAACCTAAGTATTTGGTGTTAAAAATTGATTGATAAAGTTGTTATTTTGGAAGCACCTTCATCATCATCCTGTAAAACAAAAATGGCTACAGAAAGAAGTTGGCGTAAATTAACTATTATATACTATACAGGCCGTGATAGAAATTGACTTAAATATCAGTTCCTCTATCTCTGGCTGTATGTCTGACATTGGGTGTATCACAACGTCTCTGAGTCTCATAGGGAGAACATTAAAACTCACCAAGAGGGATGTCACGATGGTAAAACCACATAATACATAAAAATTACTGGTACATGGAAGTTGCTCAATGAATATTTGTTTAATTAATTAATCAGATAATTGGCACATATAAAAGGTTTAATACAGTGCCTGGTTCAGAAAAAAAAATCTAATAAATATAAACTCTGGTTTAAAAAGACACCAAGAAACAATTTACAATTATGGTTTGTAGTAACCTGGTCAAGACACCAGGTGGCATGAGACAATAAAAATTATTGCCACTTGGTTATTCTCTTCATAATGCAATTGTACAATGATTTGCATACTGCATGTGTCCTTGAAAGGTTGCGATTCAGATTTCTAAAGCAACCAACTAATTTCAAAATGAATTTATTATTTCATCTTTTGGCAGCAATTTCAGCTTATCTGCCTTTACTTCTTAAAGTAATAACAGGCCAAGCCCAAAATATTGCAAACATTATTTTATTTTATCCTCAACTTTTCTAGGAAGGAGGTATTAACTCTGGTTTTTAGATAAGAAAACAAGATTAGGGTGAAAATGGGATTCAAGTCAAGGCTTGACACAAATAGCTTTAAATTCCTCTGAAGAAGTATGAATTAAATAATAGCTAAAGTAACTTTTCAAAAAAAATATAAAAAGCAATCTCCAAACTTATTGTTTATAAGTTTGCATATAAATATACATTATTTAAATTAGAAGCCATCTGTAAAGAAATATAAGCGAAAATATTAATGCAAAATGTTTATATAATGTCCATATCCAGAAGTCTTAAAATACTCCGCTGTTTAAAAATTAATACACACTAGACAGGCACCACAATATTCTATTTACAAATAAAAGAACACAGCACATACGGGAATAAGTCATTTAATCAAATTCATTCCCTTCAAACTCATTTTGGAATTGGTTTCAGAGTTTTTATATGCCTGGTTTCCCAGACCAAAGTAACATTTATTTATTTTCTCTTTCATTTAACAAACATTTATTGAATACAGTGTCTGTCAGCTTGAGGGAGAAGCATTCCTGGACCTTAATAAGGTCCTTCCTGAGTCCATGGAATGAGAGGGTAGGGAGATGGATAGTAACTGCTACTACCTTTTCTGTATGTGGTTCACCAACCAACATAGACCTCCTTTCCAATTTAAAAAAACACACACACACACACACACACACACAAAAAAAAAACCTTGGTGCACAGAAATGTCCATTCATTGGAAATGTGTAAGCTAGGACAGCTATAGATAAGCCATTCCAAAGACCATTATGCAACCCACATACTATGTAATACAAACTAGAAAGAAAGCACACCCTTAAAAATATGGCAGTGTTTCTCAGTGTGGTCCCTGACTAGTTCATTATTATCAACAAGATATGGAATCCACCCTGGCCAGTCTGGCTCCGTGAATGGACCATCGGACTGCAGACTAAAGGGTCCCGGGTTCGATTCCGGTAGGGGCACATGTCCAGGTTTTAAGCTCAATTCCCAGTGGGGGGCATGTAGAGGCAGCTGATCAATGATCCTCTCTCATCATAGATGTTTCAATCTCTCTCTCTCCCTCTTTCTTTCTCTCTGAAATCAATAAAAATATATATTTTTTAAAAGATATGGAATCCCAGCATCTACTGGAGACCTACCAAATCAGTAGTTCCTCCTGGGATAGAGCCTGGGAATTCACATTGCATTTTTAACAGGCTCATTAGGTGACTGTGGTGTAAAGGTTTAAAATTGAATATTGATTATTTATTTTAGCTCATGGTCAAGGAGAAGTAAATGAAGGTAGTGGCATGGAAACAAGGCCTTGAATAGAGAGAGAGAACTTTCCATTGGTTTATTTTCCATTCTGACTATCCTCTCAAGTTTTAATAAACTCAAAGCAGGGAATGCTTTTGTTGAAAAGAATCAGAAAATACTAGAGGGAAAAAAAGATATTACTAAGTATGGTAATCTTCAAAGTTCTGCTAACTCTAGTGGCATGTAGAAGGCCAGTCAAGTGGGGATCTGGGTCTCCCACCCTGTTTAACCAGTGTAGCCTTTAGTTTTAAGACACTGCTTTAAATATTCTAGATTCCAAGGGAGAGAAGGGCACACACGTTCTGAATAAAAGAGATGGACTCTTTAATGGTTTCTTTAGTAGGTGACACTATAAATATCTTTTTCATGGATAAATTCTACATAAGATCCCAATGACACTTTTGTAGACTGTGTCTCAGGTTACACATCTCAATAGATTTTTAGCTTTGCCTAAGATTTCATTCTACAAAGGAAACTCAGCCTCAGCAAAGGATTCTCCAGCTCATTGACCCCCTCAGTGCAGTTAACTCGCAAGTAAAACTGCACATGCAATGGTCAGAATGTGCATGAGGGACGGTCAGTTACCACCCAGAGACACTGCAGTGTCAGCCCACCTTTAGGCTGGTTGATGGAATTGATCTAGAGAAGATCTCTTTCTCTTCAGAGTGATAAACATAGTGTTCAACAGAGATAAGTACGCAAAAAAACAAAACAAAAAAAAAACCCTCATTCTGGCAAAAGCGGTGACATGGTAGAAGTGACCTCACATGCAGATCTAGGTTGGAGTCGTACTTGTTATACACCCATCTGGTTCTGAGAAACGTACTGCTTACTGGCTGGGCAAGCCTCACTCTCACTCTCTTTACAGCAAGGTGGAGCCTTATAACTAGTTCTAGACAACGGACAATGTGTAGAAGGGATACATCCTATTCCTGAGCCTAATGACCCTTCAGTTTCCTCTTCTCTTTGGGTGACAAGTTGACAACTATGTGTTTAGATATCCATTTCACAAGACCTTGTGACAGCTTGATTAAGCAAGTGGGATTAATTACCAGAGCATAGCCCAGCCTGCTCTAATACAACAACTGATAGGAGGCTGAGGGTCACATAACCAACTGCTGCTCCTTTAACTGTACACAGAGATATCAATAGTATCATGGGAGTAGGGTATCAATATTTATTATACCTGTCAATAATTAATAATAATCTATGAGACTACTTATCTGATATAATAAAAATCTAATATGCAAATTGACTGAATGGCAGAAAGACCAGTGGTACGACTGGTTGCTATGATGTGCACTGACCACCAGGGGGAAGATGCTTAATTCAGGCGCTTCCCCCAGCCCGCAGGCCCCAGGCCAGCCAAGGTAGGTGCCAGCAGGCCCCCCTCTCCCCCAAGAACCACCCTGCTTATCACCCCACAGAGGGAGGCAACCACTAGCAGCAGTGGGACCAGCAGGCAGATATCCCCTAGTAGGGGTGTCGAACTCAATCAGAGAAGGGGCCAAAATCTAAAATCCAGCCTAAATCGTGGGCTGAATGGTTTACTGAACAGTCATAAACTGACAATGTCATAAACTGACAGCGGAGTGCAGTGATGACAGCGCAGTGCGGGCCACATTGCAAGGCCTGGCGGGCTGGATTTGGCCCGCGGGCCTTGTGTTTGACACATGTGCCTAAGGGGTCCCACCCCCTATCACCCCACCAGTTTCCCCGATCACCCTGCTGGTTGCCCCACAGATCAGCCATGATCACCAGCCAGGCCTAGGGACCCTACCCATGCACAAAATTCGTGTACTGTTGGGGGTTCCCTCAGCCCGGCCTGTGCCCTCTCACAGTCTGGGACCCCTCAGGGGATATCCGTCTGTCAGCTTAGGCCCAATCCCAAGAGAGTTTGGGCCTAAGCTAGCAGTTAGACATCCCTCTTGCAGCCCAGACTGCGATAGACCTGGGTCTCTCCCAGTCTGGGTCCCTTGCTCCTTACCATCCACCTGCAGCAGAGCGTCTGCCCCCTGGTGGTCAGTGAGCATTATAGTGACCGGTCGCTAGGCTTTTATACATATACTAGAGGCCTGTTGCATGAAGATTCATGCAATAGGCCTTCCTTCCCCAGGCTACCGGCACCAGTTTTCCTCCAGCACCTGGGACCCAGGCCATCACTCCCACCACAGCGGTAAAGCCACGCCTCGAGGCTAGGCTTCTGTGTTCTGGCTGCAGCTGAGAAGCCAGGCCTCAAGGTTAGGTTTCTCTATTCCAGCTGCAGCAAGGCTTGGCTTCTTCAGTGTTCACTCCATGCCTGCGTATGCAAATTAACCCACCATCATTGTTGGGTTAATTTGCATACTCACTCCTGATTGTCTGGTGGTCAATTTGCATCTTTCTCTTTTATTAATGTAGACTAGAGGCCTAATGCATGAAAATTCATGCAAGAATAGGCCTTCCTTCCCTCAGCTGTTTGCACCAGCTTGCCTCCAGCACCCAGGACCTGGGCTGGCTTCCCTCCAGTCCCAGCTTTGTCAGGAAGGATGTCCGGAAGACATCCGGTCTAATTAGCATATTATCCTTTTATTATTATAGATATAGATTATATATTATGCCATTGTTTATTATATTGCTTAAAATAAATATCAACGCATTTCTTATACATCTAAAAATCAGCTCTTTATCAAATGTTTAAGGTATAATTGAAGATCTGTGTGTTTTTTTGGGTGTGTTTTTTTTTAATATATATTTTATTGATTTTTTACAGAGAGTAAGGGAGATAGAGAGCTAGAAACGTCGATGAGAGAGAAACATCGACCAGTTGCCTCTTGCACACCCCCTACCGAGGATGTGCCTGCAACCAACGTACATGCCCCTGACCGGAATCGAACCCGGGACCTTTCAGTCCGCAGACCAACGCTCTACCACTGAGCCATACAGGTTTCGGCTTGAAGATCTGTTTTAAGCAATAGGGCAGAAACGTAAATGAGAGATCCAATCTTTTAGGAATTGTACTCCTTCTCATTGTTTGTTGGATTTCATGAGATTTCGGCCACTTCCTGAAAATTGAAGTGACTTAATAACAAGTGATGAATTAAAACTGAGGCTCAGAGAGTTTGGGTAACCTACCTCAGTTCACACAGGCACAACAAGGTGCTCGAGTGCCTTTAGTATAAAACAGCCTTGCTCAGGAAAGTAACTGAGGAGTGGGGAGAGCACATTTTGGCCTCCTCTACACATCTTCCAGAATCACCCCTTCTCACTGTGCTCCTCTGAGGCAGTAGAAGTGTGTGGCTGGGGTAATACACTGATAATCTGCTTGGGGCCTAGAGTGAGACTCCAAGGGGCATGTATGAGTAGCAAAAGATGAGTAATTCCTCAGCTACCTTTTGGGGTGGTTGTCCAATTTGCTGCTGGCCGCTGCCTTTGCCATGTGCCTCTGGAGTGTACAGTTGGGGCCGGAGCTAAACTGCTTAGGACCTAGAGGAGAGAGGCCAGGCAGGCCATGCCTCCAAAAGGCTTCTCTCAGCTCTTCCCCCACTCACCCCTAGACCTCTCTTTGAAGTGCATGTGGAATAAATGTGAGTTTGAATGAGGGACAAATTGTGACCCTATCTAGGGCACCCTAGATTTACGATTTCTGTAAATCTCAGAGGATTCCAGTTCCAGTTCCTTTTGCTGTGTAATCTCAAGCACTTCTCCTTTATTCCCTCTGCTCAATTCAGGGACCAGCCTTCAGGAGAAAACTCCCCTTTGCCAACCCAGATATGCCCTTGCCAATCCTTGCACCCCAGACAACTGCACCAATTGCCTACACCCCTGTCCTGACATCTTTGGAATTGATGTATATGTTCTCCAAAAGAAATCATCATCATTCAGAGAGGTTGGTAAACCGTGAATTCAGAAAAAAAGAGGTCATGTCTTTTTCATCTTTGTGACTTAATCCTGACATTCCTGAAGGCAAAATTAATTACCAGCCAAGTCTGCAGGGAGTAAGTGGGGTATGAGCTTCAGGTCCACAGTGATGCAAGATGCCTTTCCACTGCTTTGGATTGCTCCAGAAAGCTCAGCCCAAATCTGTTTCAGATCTACTTCTGTTATGATAGTATTATGGGTTACAGGTTAGAAATGCAACATAGGTAGGCAGGACTACACAACCACATCCTTGATCAATAAAGCAATTGGATTGGAATTTTGGGCAATAGCTGTTTGACTTAGTTATGTGTTTACTGAGCACCTACTGTGTTTAAAGCCAGAGCTAAGCCCCAGTGGGACACCAGGTTGTACAAGACACTTTAAAAGGATCATTTTTGAGGCTTAAATATTTTTTAAAGAAAATAAAATGCAATAAAAGGCTAAATAATGGAACACACAAAAATACACACACATATACTTACATAAATAAATTGCTAAGGCAATTAAGAGATGCTTCTCTATTGGATGATACTCTTATGGTAATTCAGTGAACAAATAATTTATTTTGAAGATTTTCCTTTTTTAAAATATTTTTTTTTTATTGATTTCAGAGAAGAAGGGAGAGGGAGAGAAAAAGAAACATCAATGATGAGAGAGAATCGTTGATTGGCTGCCTCCTGCATGCCCCCTACTGGGGATCAAGCCCACAACCCGGGCATGTACCTTTGATCAAAATTAAACCTGGAACCCTTCAGTCCACAGGCCAACTCTCTATCCACTGATCCAAACCAACTAAGGCTATTTAGAAGATTTTCAAGGAAAAGCTCAAACTATTTAAAATAAAATTACATTTTAAAATCAATTATTAATGACACACAACATGATTCCATTTATATAAAATTCTAGAAATGGCAAAATTAATAGTTGAGCATAGACACTGGAGACAAACTGCCTGGGTTCAAATCCTATTTCTGCCACCATTTATTTATTTATTGTTTCACTTTGTTTATGTTATTCGCCTCCCTATGTCTCATTTTCTTATATGTAAAATGGGTTTCATAATAGCATATCAAAGGATTATCATCAGGCTTAAATAAATTTCTACTTGTAAAATGTTCAGCACAATGCCCAGCATTACAGATATATTATATTTAAAATAAATGCTAAGGAATTTCTGCTCTGCTGCTTCATGTGGTAATTAAAGGGCCATTATACCTAAATAAAATTTCACAGAGAGCACACACAAATAGAATTTACTATTCTAATCACAAAGAGCAACCAAGTCAACTTGATATGTAGAGAGATTGTTATGCTGCATAATCATATACCATTTATCCTTAAAACTATAAGCATCTCACACAAGCGATTATACTTAGAATTCCTTCATATACTGAGCCTACTTTACAATTTTGCTCAGCTCATTTCAATTATATTCTGATGTCCCATGTTTGTCAGCATCTTCATTACAAACACACATTTTAAACACCACCTTGCCTAACAGCTAGAATTCCCAAGCTTTTGACACTTTCTCCACCTTCCTCTTAATTTAAATTCCCCTGGACATGTCTATCTCTTTAGATGCATGCTCTTCAGGATTCTGGGACATTTGACCTCTACTCTGCCTCCTCTTGACAGAGAAGGTTCTGAGAATAGAAGGGCAAAAAGGCACCCAGACAGCACTAGAAACAAGAAAAGCCCTTGATCATGTAAGAGATTCCTTGATTCTAGATCTTCAGGAATAAATCTACCTGTGCCCATTCAATTTTGCCCTGAAATTTGAAGCAAATTTCAGTAAGGAAAAATAGGGTATTGGTGTCTTGTGTTTTCAGTCCTTTAAGACTCTCACTGAATTTGTCTTAAGGTCCAGAGAGCTTATCTAGGCCTGTAGTTACAAAACATAAAGGAGGGCCAAGGTCATGGAAAGATGGTGTGGGAAGCGTGGGTAAAGAAGTGGAATACTGTAGAGAGGCAACTAAGTGTGTCCAATCTATTCGGAACCTCTCCCCTTAAGAGTCTTAAAGATTCGAGTGCTATTTCATGCATAAGGGCATGCCTACCCTTACAAAATTGCCTAACACACCTGCCCAAATTCCCCGAAATGTCTTTCAGAATTGAGAATAAAGGGCTTAAAACCCACACTGGGAGAATTCACCTGTTACTATACATGAGTTTTGAAATGCAAATGATGATCACAGATCTTTGATTGGATTGAGGGAGAGACTCAGAAACTAGAAAGACCAAGAAAGCTGGGGGCTTAATCCTGTATTCAGGCTGTGTGTGGGGGGGAGAGGGAGTGATAAACACTGAAGAATAGTAAATACAAAGCAAAGGCTCCAAAGAAACACTTCCTGGCATTTCACAAGGACTTGGTTCACCTTTATCTGTGGAGTCAAATCAAGCTATGGTGCAAGGGACACCAACTGGCCAGGTGCCCAGGTCCCATCCATTGCTCCGTATGAAGAAGTTTCCCAGGATGTGGCACTTTCAGTACTAAAACCACCTCTTTGGTGAATCAGGACCATTATATATATTTCATGCCCAGCGTGGTTCCAGGGAGGGCAGGTTAGCCTTACATTATTTCAGAGTAAGGGCCTGAGAACCTGCTGCAGCAGCAAAGGCATGATTTATGGGCTATTTTTAGTTTATTGGAGCTCCTGCCTGAACTGCCTTCTGGTTCTCACCATGCATCGGTAACAGGCAATAGATCCACAATCTTTATAAGTAACACTTTAACCTTCAGTGAAAGACAAGCTAATCCCCAAATGGACAAATATTAAGCAAACTGATTATATTTAAAGCTTGGTTTTGATTAATGATTCTGGAATAATAAAACAGATCTTGGAGTTTTGTAAATAATGTAGTTCTGTCACCAGCTATACTTACAACTTACTCGCTGCCTCTTGCCCAACGTACACTGAGTTTTCCTTGTCTTGAAATTTTTTGGCTTTTTCATTTTTATTTTATTATTATTTTTTAATATATTTTATTGATTTTTTTTTACAGAGAGGAAGGGAGAGGGATACAGAGTTAGAAACATTGATGAGAGAGAAACATCAATCAGCTGCCTCTTGCACAATCCTTACTGGGGATGTGCCTGCAACCAAGGCACATGCCCTTGACCAGAATCAAACCTGGGACCCCCCAGTCCGCAGGCCGACTCTCTATCCACTGAGCCAAACTGGTTAGGGCATGGCTTTTTCATTTTTAGAAGGGTGTCATATTTATTACATTGAGTATAATAGTTAAGGATCTGGTCTCAGTCTGTATAGTTGGAACCATTTACTAGCAAATGACATCAGGGAAATTTGTGATTCAGTTTCCTTATCTGCAAAATGGTCATAGTGTACAGTAGTTTTCATCTCCATGAGATGTTATGATGATTAATGTGCTCAACACATTTTAGCTATTACTATTGACAAGAGAAAAATTCTGAGATATTCTTACATTGAAGCAGCTAGAGAGTGAGAAAGACAAGAATAATTAGCTAGTTAATAGCTGTGTACCAATTAACAAAAGGCTGCCACATTATTAAATATATGTTGCAGCTTTTAATCAATTCCAGGCTTCTATTAGCCAACCATGAGACTTAACATTGCCTGTATATGCATGACCTTGCAGGGCTGTTGACCTTCACCAATCAAAAGTAGTAAATATTTTTTTTGTTGCAGACTGTGCTCCTATCATAGAACTGCCCCCGCTTCACCTTCTCCCACCCTCCTTACCTGTAGCCAATGTAAATTCTTTCAAAACAACTTATATCTTTCTTCTCCAAAACATAATGTATATTAATAAAAGCACTTGCCAGCTTCAGGATGGTGGATATGCTGCCTGCTCCATGTAGCCTTGCTGCTGCTGGTTTAGACCTCATGCCCAAGGATCTAGCCCTTGTCTGGCTAGCATAAGGTTTAATAAAGTCTTTCTTTAAAGAGGTTTTCAGCCTGGCTTGTGTGGCTCAGTGGCTGAGTGTTGACCCAGGCACCAAGAGGCTGCTGGTTCAATTCCCTGTCAGGGCATATGCTCCAGGTTTCCAGCCCCAGTGGGAGGCATGCAGCCAATCAATATTGACGTTTCTCTCTCATTGATGTTTCTGTCACTCTCTCCCTCTCTTTTCCTCTCTCTCTCTAAACCAATAAAAACTTTTTTTTAAAAAGAAAAGCTCACTTATAAAAAGGTTTTCAGCCATAGAAGTTATGTTTTTTGTTTGTTTGTTTGTTTGTTTTACATTATCTTTTGTATTGGTCATTCATACACTCTGACTTTTTGTGTGACCTATGTTTGCAAAATGGTTGATCAGGAATAGGAGCTAGGAATTTAAAACATGGAACTTGTAGAAATAAATCAACTATCCAGTGATGTTTTCAGCAGTTTGGGGTGTTACCAGTCCCAGGTGGTCACTCTCTTAATGGTAACCAGCACAGATACCAAAGCAGCACAGCACACTGCCATTCAGAATGGCTGGATCCAAGCACGGGAGCCCCAGCCTCTGATTCAAGCACTGAAGCTGTGTCCCGTGGCCTAAGTGTGAAAAGCATAGCCTGACCATAGAAACATGATCCATTTTCCTGCTGTCTGATTAGAAGGGCAGTTTAAAGTAGTGTTTTCAGGATCTTGACTTTAAATAATCGTAAAGCTGACTTGAACTTTCAAACAGAGCGTGGGAACCATGTCAGAGTCGCCAGACAGTCAAGGCAACTCAGAGCATGACAGGCCTGTTCTTAATGTGCCAGATGGCCGAGGCCGCTCCCAACATGGGGATCTTAATCAGAATGTTCAAGGCTCAGAGAGCATAAGCAGGTGCAAGGACTACAATCTCACAGTACACTGTGCACAAGTACCTTTCTGTAGCCAAATGATGGATGCCACTGTTGGCAACTGGCCTCTTTTGTCTACGTCAGTGGTTGGCAAACTCATTAGTCGCCAACAGAGCCAAATATTAACAGTACAACGATTGAAATTTCTTTTGAGAGCCAAATTCTTTAAACTTAAATTTCTTCTAATGCCACTTCTTTAAAATAGACTCATCCAGGACTTGGTATTTTGTGGAAGAGCCACACTCAAGGGGCCAAAGAGCCGCATGTGGCTCATGAGCTGCAGTTTGCCGACCATGGGTCTACTAAGTCATCTAATGCATGGTACTGACAAGCCAGTGTACTGGTGCTGCTGCTATGTGAAGCAAGGAGTGCAGGAGAGGCTGAGGAGAAAAGACAGGCCCAGAGGATGGAGCTACTGTGTGTGCAGGAGAGGCTGGAAAGACTGGAGAAGCTACTAAGGCAGAGAACTCAGGTGCTCCTGCTATGTGAGGCTGTGAGCACAGAGACAGCATGCAACTGCTCAGATAATAGCTATGGGTACAGAGACCACTACTGCTTTATTGGAAAGATGTATGGTCTGTCAGCCGGTGTGTGGCTACTTGTATGGGACTTTGCTATGACGGATTGCTTGGTCTGATGGCTATATGGCCACTGGTTTCTACAATAAAGGCTTTTTTATATACACCCGCAACTTCTCATGGCTTCTCTGTCCACCACCTTCGCCCAAGAAGGTCCAGTCCCTGGCAGAGGGACTTGGATCCGACAGTTAGCGCAATTGGTAGGGTTTGAGAAGGAACCTGCCCTGACAGTTGGCGTAGTCGAGCAGAATTCAGAAGAATATATGGACTCAGAGCAGCTGTGCTCTGGCTGTTTCTGACACATAGCTATTCCCAAGAGGTAGCTGCTTGTACATCTGGCTTCTTATTTCATGTTGCTCTGTGTTCCTTATTCCCTTAAACCCTGTCCAAGGCAGAAACCTACAATTTCCCTTTCCCTTTTCCACCTTCCCCAATGAAAGGAACCATTTTATTGATTTACCTTTTAGCGATTGAATCCATTTTTTGCATTCCTAGTCCACTGTCATAGCTTAAACCCTCACTGTCCCAACCTAACCTTTAACAATAATCTATTTGCTTGTGTCCTCACTATTCCATTTCTCTCAAAGAATGAGACATTTTAAAGATGAGAGAGAGAGAGAGAGAGAGAGAGAGAGAGAGAGAGAGAGAGAGAGAGAGAGAGAATGGTGCCTCTATTCTCTTTAAAGCCTTCATGATTCCCAGCTGATGGCAGAAAAAGAACCAGCCCCTTAGGATGATGTACACAATTCTACCCATCCAGCCCTCCCTATACCCACTCCTGCTTCAGCTCCTGCTGTGCCCTGACCAGCTTGTGGGGGGAAGGCACTGCCTCATTTATTTTTGCATTCCGGCACTTACCCCACTCCTGGATTTGATAAATGTTTGCACAATGAAGGCATAATAACAGGCATGAACTTCATTTTTAAAAACTTTTAAGCTTTAGGTTTTTTATGAATGATTCAAATTTATTTCAGATTGTGAGAGTGAAACTTCAACGTCTATTCAAAGCTCAATTTGGACCCTTAGGAACTGAACATAGAAACCATATTTTATACATGTGTACTAGTATACTTATATCTGTATACATATACCTGAATATACATGTGAGCATGTATACACACAGACATATTCCATAAAATATAAACATGTTTGTTTTAGAAATCCAAATATGTTAGTATGATAAATGTGTTGACATTTGCATCTTTTTGCCAGATTAAAAAGTGGTATATTTTTTATTAAATGGTGGCAATTAAATGAACTTTTAAAGCAGGCATCTAGGATTTGAGATCAGATAAGTTTCATCGTTAGAGAAAATTGAGAATAAAGAGATCCAAAGTCAGATAAAAAAGAAAGGCAAGGAGCTGTTGCAACTGGCAGCCCAAAGAATAGGGATCAGGCCAAAAAATGTCACACCTGAACAAGTTGTGGCTGTGACCTGGTGTAATGTCTTGTTGACCTATGTGTGTGGCAACATATTGGACATCATTTCAAACAGCTGCACTGACTTTCATAGCCGAACTGAGTACCTGCCTTGTGCCAAGCTCTGTTCTAGGCCACAGGAAGGCCTAGATAGTATGAACTAAGGTTATGGAATTAAGGAATTAACAATCCAGCATCCTGCACTCTATCCACTGAACCAAACCGGTCTCAGCTGAATTTTTTAACTAAAGTATAAACCCTGTCTTAGATAGTAAAGGTCATAGCTCATCTATTTATTTTATCATATATTTGGCTAACCTACATCATTGTGTATCACAATTCACTCATTAGTGATAGTCTTTCCTTTTCTTTTGCAACTAGGTGTGTCAACAGCCAAGACTCCTACTTCTGCTCTGAGACAAATAAGCCATTAATTATTATCATATGGTGGCATACTCAAAAAGCTATGAAATATTGAGAAGAAGCTACTGACTGAGTGATGGGACCAACAAAGAGCCCAAATCAAGGAAAGTTTTTTTAAGAGAGGCGACATAAACTGGACCTTTAAGGAGAAATAGTTTGTGGGGGGAGATAGGAGCATCCATCAGAGGAACCAGTGTGAGAATCAGCAAGAGAGTTTGTGACTCGTAGCATATAAGGTGCTAGGTGGGAAGTGGGGGTAATGAGGAAACAAAGCTAGAGAAGTCAATTGAGGACAGATGATGCAATGTGAAGGGTAATCTAAATAATGGAGGACAGAAGTCACAAACATAAATGCTATTATGCTCCAGAGTTTATTCTGTTTCTTCACTGTTTTGGAGAGCTCTGCATGGTGGGCCATGGACATTCCTTAGCAATAGTAATTATAATTACCAAGGGAAAATTTAAGTGAGAAATTCTCCTTATAACAAAATAGATGAGCTATGACCTTTACTATCTAAGACAGGAAGAAAGAGCAAAGAAAAAGTTAAAATTGTACACCTGAAACCTATATAATTCTAGTAACCAATGTCAACCAAATAAATTCAATGAAAACGTTTTTTAAAAGTTAGATCTATAGAAGAATTTAAATGGTTGGTTTTTTTTTAAGTTTTAAAAAAGGAAGATAATAGAAGAATTATCAATATAGATGTGAGTCTGGAGTGTATAAGACAGGAAAGGGTATGGGGAAAAGTGCCTGAATTATAGGAATATCCATTTTTCTTTTGATATTTCTGACGTATAGATAGTGGAAAGTAAGGAAAATGAAAGATTGGCAAGACCCATGGTTGACTTTTGAAATTGATTTTTAAAAAATATATATTTCATTGTTTTTTTACAGAGAGGAAGGGAGAGGGACAGAGAGCTAGAAACATCGATGAGAGACATCGACCAGCTGCCTCTTGCACACCCCCTACCGGGGATGTGCCCACAACCAAGGTACATGCCCTTGACTGAAATTGAACCTGGGACCCTCCAGTCTGCAGGCCAACACTCTATCCACTGAACCAAACCGGTCTCAGCTGAATTTTTTAACTAAAGTATAAACCCTGTTTTATTTTATCATATATTTGGCTAACCTACATCATTGTGTATCACAATTCACTCATTAGTGATAGTCTTTCCTTTTCTTTTGCAACTAGGTGTGTCAACAGCCAAGACTCCTACTTCTGCTCTGGGAACCCAGGACCTACTGGGCTTCCTTCCCAACTCTAGCAATGATTGGCCTCATGACATAATTTTCATGTCATGATTTCAGAGTTTAGGAACATATTCAGTCTCCTCATTCAGGGACATCTACTGTGCTAAATATAAGGCAAATTAACGCAACTAAAGTATAATCATTACTTCCTCTGCATATTTACACTTTGATTAAAAAAGAGCAGTGACTTCTCTTCTGAGCAAATTTCAATAGTTTGATGAATTTGAGCAAGTTGAGAGTCCTATGGGATGCTGGTGTTTGATTTAAGGTTTAGTAGTGACCAAGGCATTTCACACTTATTTTTCTTGCTTCCACAATTCCCCTTCCATTTATTGTGATTTTTCAAATAACAAGGAGAAAGTATGATTTAGAGAGCAAAGCCATTTATAGATGAGGAAAATAAGGTTAATCAAATTGTTGACGTTAGAACATCTACCCTACTGTCAAAATTAGAATAGAGTTGCTCCTTATTTCCCTTAGTCTTCGCTTTGGTTAATAGTTTACATTCCCAATGTTCATGTTGTGACTCTAAAGTATGATGATGTAAAACTAGTTTGTAGATCCCCCTGGCAAGTACGTTCTTACCTGATTTCACTTGGGTTGGTCATGAAAGTATTTCATATTGACATCTCCCTCTTTGTCACCTGATCCAAATCTCAAGGCAAGCAGAAGGGAAAAACTAGGGGAATAGATATATCCTAGTCATTGAAATCACACATTCTGAGGTGAGAAGCTCACTTGTGTACATAAAAGTGCATCAAAGAGCAGTAAAACTTTGGGTGAATCTTAGGACATTTCTAGGCTTCTGTTTACTCATTTGTATAATGAGAATATCAGTGAGATGTGTTTTCCAGATGGTGTGCAATAAAATGGGAATGTCTTATAGTGAGTGAGAGAGAGAGAGTCCAAAACTAAGTGAATAAAGTAGTTCCTCTAAGTTGGGACTCTTTGGCCAGCCTCACAGAAGTAGTAGAACTTGGAGGTATGAGGTCTAGAGAGATGTCTTTCTCTAAGCAGAATGAGAGCTTGTATATTATTTAGGATGCTTCCAACTACATATAAGACATGAGATGACATACAACTCAGCTTGGCTTAAATACAGGAGTGGGCAAAAGTCGGTTTTCAGTTTTGAGCACGTGAAACACAGAGTTTATTCTTGTATTATTATTTACTAACTAGAGGCCCAGTGCATGAAATTTATGCACTGGGGCGGGGGAGTCATCCCCTCTGCCTAGCCTGCACCCTTTCCAATCCAGAACCCCTCAAGGGATGTCCAACTGCTGGTTTAGGCCCGATCCCCAATCCTCAAGGTTGCAGGAAAGCTGCTGGAGTTCATGACATTAAATTCAGACCATACCCAGAAGAATAGGCACTGCTTTTTACCATGAATTTATTTTTAAGAACAACAATACATTTCCTAGAGGTCCCCAGCAGAGTTCCCTTCATGTTTCATTTGCCAGAATTAAGATATATGCCCGGGGCCTAACCCAATCATTGGCAGATAATGAGAAGACCAAGTTGGCCTTTGGCCAGTCAGGATTGACGCCCAGAGCTGGGAATGCAGCCCCTCTTTTCTGGGTTCCTTGGAGGAGGTATGAACATCTTTGTAAAACCAGAACCCCGCCATCAGGCAGAACTGGGGAAGGACTGTGAGCAGAGCAGCAGTTAAAGCGGCTACAGTGCACACAAAGACAGGGAGGTGGAAACGCTCCAGAAACTTGACACAGAGAGAGTACTAACATGAACAGGATGGGATCAGTAGATAAATACACCAAATTTTGAGAATTTTTAGAAATGATTATTGAATATACAGAAGGTAGAAAGGAACAAATAAAAGAACGTATCTTTGGCAAACAGAAAGATATATTATTGGCTATATTATTATTTCTTTTTCATACCTGGAAAATTGGGCTAATTTCAAGGAATTTTAGCATAGTTTCTATTTTGTCTAGATCATTAACTCATTTTTTAATATCTCCTAACATTTCCTCTAGTTTTTTTTTTTTCCAGACTTGCTCTAAACGTCTGACATATTGCCAGCATTGTTGTTCCTCTACTATTGATCATTTCTTTCATGCATAATTGGTTAATTTCTGATTATTGGGCGAAGGATTCTTTCAACCTTAAGAAGAAAAAAGGAAAAGAAGAAATGACAGACTTGGAAGTATAGGCCAATAAAAATACACAGAAATAGACAAAAAGGAAAGTTCACCCTTAGCCAGAGAAAAGGACCTTCTCTTCAAAATCAGAAAAATCTCAAGGCCAATAGGTACAGAAATATTTATATTAATATGTTAAGCTAATATTTATTGAGTATTTATGCAGTGTCATGCACTATACCAAACACTTTTTATATATAAACAACTCATTCCTTTACCACAATGACCCTGCAAATCAGGTAGAGTGTCTTCATTTATAATATGGGGGCAAGAACTGAAGCATGGAATAGTTAAATAACATTTCTAAGACCACACAAGTAGTTCAGAGCTGGATCCAAGATTCAAATTCCAGTAGTTGGCTCAAATACCACTCTTTTTCCATTACTGCCTCTTTTGGAAGAGGGGGCAGATCAGACTAAAGTTTTTTTGCAAATCAATAACAAAAATAACATATTCACTAAGGACTTACTAAATGTCTGGCATTGTGCTAAACACTTTCAAACTCCAGCATGTTAACTCTTCAGAACAACCATGCAAGGCATTATTATTCCCACTTTGTAGGTAGAGAAACCAAGGCTTAGAAAGATTAAACAATATGAACAAAATCACACAGTGCATGGCAGAGCCAAGATTCAAATTCAGATTTGAATAACTCCAAAGTCAATGCACTTAATTATGCAACAATAGAAATTGATGAACTTTCAGGTGAGGATCTGAATTATAATTCAAAGGCTATCAGAATAGACGGGCATGAAAGGCCAGTCACTTTTACATAATTATTCCAGTTATATCAGTTATTAACATTTTTTAAGGATTAGATCTCACTTCTGAAAATTTTGGATCAAGTTAGATATTATTCTTGTCTAGGAAAAAGGAGACTTAGTGACTCTTAAAAATCAATACAATTATTTTTTAAAATATATTTTATTGATTTTTTACAGACAGGAAGAGAGAGGGATAGAGAGCTAGAAACCACGATAAGAGAGAAACATCGATCAGCTGCCTCCTACACACCTCTTCCTGGGGATGTGCCCACAACCAAAGTACATGCCCTTGACTAGAATCAAACCTGGGTCTCTTCAGTCCACAATGCTCTACCCACTGAGCCAAACTGATCAGGACAATACAATTATTTTTAAAAAGAGGCCTAGAATGATTGAGTTAGAAGGCCTACATCCTCGTTTCCACTCTGAAAATAAAATGCAACACATTATTGGTCAAGTTGTTTACTTTCTGGGATCAGTTTTTTCATCTAGAAAGTGATACAGATTGGCCTGAATGTTAGTCTAAAAAAATATATCATCTTCTTGGGGATTCTTGGCATGTATGGTTCAGGGGGAAAGCAATTCTTGGCTTCTGATGGTTCACAAATGTCAAAATCAGCTCACAGAGCGAGACACCATAAAAGGAATTTTTGTGTGTGTTTTATCATTATCTCCCCTTTATTTTTACTCACATTCCCACTTTCCCACTTGGAGTCTACTCACCAGCTGGCACTGGGGTGGCACACCTCTTCTGAAGAGAAGCAAGGTGTTATTTAAATCAGGCTGTTCAGTCCTGATCAGTGTGGCTCAGTTGGTTGAGCATCGTCCAATGCCTGAAAGGTTGACGGTTCAATTCCCGGTCAGGGCATGTGCCCAGGTTGGACTCCATCCCTGGTCAGGGTGTGTGCAGGAGGCAATCGATCAATGTTTCTCTCTCTCTTTCCTTCTCCCTCCCTCTTTGTAAAAGAAAAAAAAAATCAATAAAATCGTATTTTTATAAATCAACAAACATCCTATATAATAAAAGCCTAATATGCTAAGTGTCCGATCAACCAGTCTTTCAACCAATCAAGATGTAATATGCTAATGATATGCTAAGGCCGCTCAACCAGATGCTATGACGTGCACTGACCACCAGAGGGCAGATGCTCCAACCAATAGGTTAGCTTGCTTCTGTGGTCCAGCTGATCAGGACTGAGCTAGATGAGACAGACATGCACTGGAGCCCTCCCGAGGTCTCTAACAGGCTGTCCAACTTCCCGTGTTCTTCCCCAGTCCCAATCACGCAATGGTGGGGTTCCTCAGCCTAGCCTGCGCCCTCTCGCAATCCGGGATCCTTGGGGGATGCCGGAGAGCAAGTTTTGGCTCAATCCTGCCTGGCCTAGATGGCTCTACCCTGGTCTGGCCCCAATTTGCCTTCCTTGATTGTTCCTTCCCAATTTCCTCTATAGACTCGGGAATTCAGCAAGTACTTAGGTGCTCACAGGGTGTGTCTAACAAAGGCTCTTCCTTTCCTGTTTGTTTCTTTCAATCAATGAACCAAATAAACAAACAAATTGAAAGGGACTGAGACTCAGAGAGTGAACTGATGGTTGCCAGAGGGGAGGGGGTTTGAGGAACTGAGTGAAAGAGGTGAAGGGATTAAGAATTACAAATTGATAGTTGCAGAATAGTTTTGGGATGTAAAGTACAGCATAGGGAATATAGTCAATAATACTGTGATAACTATGAATGGTGCCAGGTGGGTACTAGAAATATTAGAACACTTTGTAAAGTATATGATTGTCTAACCATTATGCTGTACACCTGAAACCAATACAAAAGAATATTAAAAATTAAAATTGAAAAAGAAAAAAAAAAAACACTAAAAGTCATGTTTGAACATTTATTCAATTTATGGGTCCTCAGGACCCTCCCCTGATTTCCAATCCAGAAGGTCTATGGTGAGGCAAGAAGGAAAAAAAAAAAAAAAAAAAAAAAAAGAATGTTGCCCGTAGAGCCATCTTAATTATAGGAAGGTGAAAATCTGTCTTCATCCTTATGAGTTGTAGCCTGAGTTAAATCATTCTTGCTTTGTTCCACATTGCCCCTAGTCCTAGAAAGTTAAGCAGTAAGGACAAGCTGGTGAGGACAAATGAATGCAGAGATCTGCAACAGTTACAGGAATGTGCTCTAAGCACTCACCAGGTGGATTGGGTAAGTAGTGATGCACAATGTCTTCCAACCTGGCCTGACCCATTTAGCAAGCCTGTCTGTCCCTGGCTGAGCCCTTTGGCTTTTTCAGATCAGTCATTTGTACAGACAGACACCCAGACCAGAAATTCCTGCTTAAAACACTGGAACCAGTTTTGTCCCTGGCACTCTACACAGAACTGGAGGCAGTGAACCTTGACTCACTAGGCCTCCAGCTGCCCAGCTTCCAGGATAGGCAGCACCCTCAGTTCTCCCCCTTACCACCAGAGGGCCCCTTCCAGCCCTCTGGAGAATTGGGCCAGCAGGAGAGTGTGGAAGGGGGAGCCTGGGGTGGGGAGAATATCTGGTTATCACAGAGTCAGCCCTTGGGACATCCCTGCCAGAGAAGGAAGCCAGCAGAGACTGCAACAGAGAGGGAAAAGACGGCACTCCTTGCATCCCACCCTCCCTGGCCTCCCAAAGCTGTGGGCATACACAGGTGCAATGCTTGTCCCTCCTGTCTTGTCAATACTCCCATGCATTTGCTCTACCACGCATGGTATCAGCAAGAACTAGAAAGTCAATGCCAGGACATTTGGGCTAGGGCCAAGAATATAAAACTTCCCCTTCCTAACATAGAAAGAGAGGAAACAGAAATAAGCACCTGGAGGGCAGGGACTTCCACTTACTTCCCTTTACTTGAACACAGAAACACTTCTAGGACCATGTACCATGTTATGCCTCTGTACAAAGGCAAATCCCTCATTCTCTATGTAACCCTCCCTGTCAGTCAAGAGCATGTCTGGAAAAGGTCTGCCTGTGAACAGCCTTCCTTCCGAAAATCCCAGTGCTGCAAGCTAGGTCACTTAAAACGGCGATATCCATAACAGACATCTCATTTGGTCTAGCACTCTATGGGTTACATCAGTCTGCAGGGCTAGCAGTTTAATATGGCTAATGTTGTTTCTCTGTAAGAAACACTTTATAATGCTTTCTTTCCAGCAAAAAAAAAAAAAAAAAAAAAAAAGCCCTTTTTATTCATGTATTCAAGTGCTAACTATAAACTAGACATTAGGCACTGAGAATAGTGAACAAAATCCATAAAAAGGTTTCCATTCTGGCAACTGGTAGTATAGAGACTGTTATAAGGGTAAATCCTATCAAAATAAACCAAAGAATATGGAGGACAGGGAGCAGTGGGGATAAGATTTTAAATATGCTAATGAAGGCCTCATTAAGAAAATGCCATTTGAACAAACACAAGATGAGGAAACAAGCCTAATGACTGCAGAATTTGGAAAACGGATTTAGAAGCAGGAATGGTAAGCCCAAGGCCATAAGGCAGAAGTGTGACTAACATGTTCAAGGGACAGCAGCATTCAGCAGGAAAGGCCCATCCGGCAGGGGCTTGAGCATTTACTCTCCATCAGATGGGACTCAGCTGGAAGGCATTGAGCAGAGGAGCAAAGTGCTTCTGAGATTCTTCTCCAGGGTGGAGCCATCTAGTCCACCATTGCTCCTTGAACAATTATTATCCATATACTTTTTTTTTTTTTTTAAAGGATATTATATCCTTAGACTAAGTGGAGACTCTAACAGAGTTTGAACTGGATCCTTTGTTCCACATAATTGAATGCCAACTGTGTTCCTGTCTCACTTCATTCTTGCAGTGAGAATGTAAATAACCATCTACCATCTCCTCCTCCTCACCTCACCTGTGCCTACTGGGACCTTTCTGACCTAATTCTGTCAAATGTGCTAATTTAACATATTTCTAATAACATAGCATGCAAAATAATTCCATACACTGGTATATATATATATATATGTGTGTATTAATGTATATTTGCCTCTACAAACATTGTAACACAAAAAACATTATGTATTACTTTATTAAGCAACTAATTAATGTAATCACTAATACAGTTTCCTCTTCAATACAATACAGGTTCTTTGTAGAGGTAAAAGTAGAAAAGTTGACCAAAAGGAAGAAAAGAAACAGGAAGGGAGAATAACGAGCATCCCAAGGTTTTAACTATTTTAGGAAAGTAGCATCAAAAACCACTAAAATGGCACAGCGAGAAAAAAAAATGTATATGTACTTATATTCTCTCTCCTCAGTAGTCCTAGTGGACCTGAACTATAGGATTAGAACCCTTGATTGAAGCAATGTTAAGAAAGCTGTATCTTCTTACAAATTTTAATTAGTGCTGTTCACCTTATATTTTGAGCTCTTCTAGACACAAGAATATTATATTAAAAACCATGTACCTTATCTAACCAATGAATTGTGAGAAGTAAAGAGTGTTCCGCACAAACAGTAATTTTAAGTGACAGTATAATTTATCATTCTTCCCCTTTCTGTCTGCCAGGACAACCAGATAGTGGGGTACCAGGTAGCCTGGATTCAAGAGTGAGGGCAGCCAATGTACTTCTCTCTCCTCACAGACATTAGTGAGAAATAGAATTTGGTTGTTTATAGTTTTAGATATCTTTTAGGCTTGCTTGTTACTATGGCTGGAGTCTGGGAAAAAAGAAATAAAACTCTTGTATGCAGATGACATAACTATTTATGTACAAAATCCAACAGAATTTACTAAATTCTACTCCCGTAATCCAATTTTTATTAAGAATTTTGTGCCAGACCAATATATTTGTTTGAAGAAAATAATTTGACAATTTTAACATTTTAGTGTCATTTTATACTACAAAGCTTTATTTACATAGTTCTTCAGAATATATTTCAGTTGTCCAACCATTGTTCCAAGTGTGAAATGATATCAAATAGGTTAGATTTATAGAAAAGCATAACAGAGAAAACAATTCTATAATTAAATATATAGTGCCTTTAGTGGTTATTATCTTCAGTTTTCTTTTGAAAATCCACTGAATTTTTCTACCAATAACTGAGTGAAGTTGTCTTCAAGAGCAAATTTATACAGAATCAAAAATATGACAGTCCAGTGTATTGTACGGGTGATATTTGACAGTTTCTGAGTAGCTGCAGGTCACTTCTTTTCCCCCTTTTTTCCAAAAGTCTTGGATGATGAAGAGGAATCATGACTTTGGTCACTACTATAGTGCTCATACCAAGTCTGAAATTAAAAACACAAATCTGTTTTATAACTTAAAAGTCAACATATTATCAGATTAATAGATAACTAAATATTTTTAATATAATAAATTTCTTACTTTTTCTCAAATAAAGATAGTTTTAGATAAATTCATATACTGTAAAATATACCCAACAGGAAATATACTTTCCAATGATAGTTAAACTAATGAACAGAAGACATAAAAAGATCATATAAATTATCTTATTATAATTAGCTATATTAAAATCTATTATTTTTAAAAAGGGTTTAAGGCTAAGCCAACATCTAATATATGAAGATGGTATCTTTACCATCAAGGAACACATAACCTTTTTGATAAAGGTAACTAATCCACTTCAATTTCATTTCTGGAAGACTTTAAACAACACATTGGTAGAGGAGGATTCAAGATGGCTGGGAGAGGGCAGGGCGGGGCGAGGATAAAACTCCTGACTCCACTGTGGGGCAGGGCGGAGTTATCCTCCATTAACTGGACACTAGCCCAATCAGGTTCAGCCAAAGCAGTGACATCACCACCGGAGTAAAACCCCAGGACTTGGCGAAATTCGCCCTCTTCCGCCATGCTGTCGGCGTGAGTGGGACAGAGCCCATGCTAGCATGGAAGAGGCTCTTTTGTTTTTGCATCGGACTTGGCTCCCTGGTGGTCCTTGGGGATCACGAAGTCTGGGCATAACAGCTGCACAGGTAAACACCTAACCACAGGTAAACACCTAAACACAACGATTTCAATAAAATACAACTAAAATATAAAATGGACATTGCCCAGAGCTACAGGAAAGTCGACTGACTGGAAATTCTACAACAAGAAGGAAAGAGAAAACCAGAAGGAAAATCAGAGGAGCTGTAAAAGCCTAAGGTACGGAGACATGCTGTGCGCGCCAACATCTAATATATGAAGAGGAGAGGAGGGGGAGGCTGAGTGCCTGACTGGCGTTCCCTAGAGGGAAGGAGATAAAAGCTTCGGACTGTGCTGAACCCCAGACCCAACAGCACTGAACCCCAGTTCTAGGCCAGACCTTGGGGACCCAGGCTCATACAGAGGGAGCCTGGGCTGTGAGGTGGAATCCCAGGGGAGCGGCGAAAGGCAGAGCCCCTGGAGGCGCGCACATTGCGTGCACAGAAGGGGCGGTTGGCTGTACCGCGGGATTGCCCTGGCGGGAAGGAGACAAAAGCTCCGGACTGCTCTGAACCCCACTTCCAATCCCACTTCCGGCTGAACTGAACCCCAGTTCCGGGCTCATTGGGGGAGAGCCTAGACTGTTTGGTAGCAGGCGAAACTCGAGGGCACCTCACTCTCAGAGGTGCTTGCAGCGAGTACCGAAGGACCCTGAGAAACACTGAGACTCAGGAGCCGCATAGGGCGTGGCTGACTGAAGCCAAGGCTGTATGCTCCACCCTGAAACTCGGCCCCCATCCAAGCAGAACACAGAGACTTTTAAGGCTACCAACTCAGGGAAGCTGCGAAAATGCCAAGACAAGGAAATAGATCACAAACAAAAGAAATGGAGGACAAAAAGTGACTGGATTTTAGAGTTTGAAACCACGCTTATAAGGTTTTTCAAGAATTTCCTAGAAAAGATCGATAAGTCCTATGAGGATATGAAAAGGGATCAACTAGAAATAATAAGAAATCAATAAGAAATAAAGAATACATTGTCTGAAATAAAACAATATTATACAGAGCCCTAAAAACAGAATGGAAGATTGCAAGAATCAAGTCAAAGATTTGGAACATAAAGAGCCAGAAGACACTCCTCCGCAGAAGCAAGAAGGCAAGAGAATCCAGAAAGTTGAAGATAATGTAAGAAACCTCTGGGACAACTTCAAGCGAACCAACATCAGAATTAGGGGGGTCCCAGAAGATGAGAGAGAGAGCAAGATATCAAAAATATACTGAAAGAAATAGTGACAGAAAACTTCCCCCACCTGGTGAAAGAATTAGACTTACAAGTCCAGGAAGCACACAGAACTCCAAACAAAAGGAATCCAAAGAAGACCACACCAAGACAAATCATAATTAAAATTCCAAGAGCAAAAGACAAAGAGAGAATATTAAAAGCAGCCAGACAAAGCAGGTAGTTACCTATAAAGGAGCACCTATACGACTGTCAGCTGATTTCTCAACAGAAACCATGCAGGCCAGACGGGAATGGCAAGAAATATTCAAGGTGATGAATAGTAAGAACCTACAGCCAAAGATAATCTACCCAGCAAAGCTATCACTCAAAATCGAAAGCCAGATAAAGAGCTTCACCAATAAAAAAAAGCTAAAGGAGTTCATCACTACCAAACCAGAATTATATGAATTGCTGAAGGGGGTTCTTTTGGAAGAGAAAGTAAATAAAGATAAAAACTATGAACAACAAATACTATCAACAAGTGAATCTAAAAACCAAGGAAATTTAAAAAAAAAAATCTGATGAACAATATTAACTGTTGAATATAATAGAATCAGAGGTATGGAAGGGGAATGAACTGACGATTCTCGGGGAAAAGGGGAGACGGGGGTGTGGAAAGAGACTGAACATAAACTGTGCACCTATGGATGAGGACAATGAGGGATGGGGAAAGGGCAGCGGGTGGGGTGGGAACCTGGTGGAGGGGCGCAATGGAGGGGGGGGAAAAGAGGAACATTTGTAATAATATGAACAATAAAGATTTATTATAAAAAATAAATAAAATAAACAACACATTGGTAGAAATTTAATATGGAGATATGAAATATAGAGCAAAATTACAAAACAAACTTTGTCTAATTTTAATTCCTAAAGCCACTGATTAAGTCATCAGCACTTGAGAAAATTTAAGAAAAAACTTACCTTATATCTTACAAATGCAAGGTAGTGAGTAAATAATTAATTCCTCCAGTAATGTGTCCAACTTCTGAACATCTTTGATTGGCTTTACCATAGCCAAGAGCAAAAAGCTCCCATAATTGAATAATGATGTCATAATTGAAATATGTAATTAGTAATTGCTTGGTAACTAAACAAGTTGGTCAGTAAGCACACATAAGGTTCTAGAAATGATCAGGTGTTTGATGGCAGTGAGATAAAAAAAAAAATGATGGTATACAGGCCTTGGGAAATTGAAAGGGTTGAGACATTTTTTTTGAGAAATGTACTGACTGCTACATACATCTTCATATAAGTCATTATGTGACAGATAATGTGATTATTCTGAGATTATTTAAGAAAAATATTGGGTAGAAGAAATGAATTAAAAAGCTGTTAAGAATTGTGTTGGTTTAAGACAAATCCCTCATTAAATTTATTCTAGTTAAGATTGGACAGCAATCATTTGAATGTTCTTTATGACAATTCACTTTCAGTTATGCTATCTACACAATAAGAATGTAAACCAAATAAATCTATACATGTCAAAAGCACATATTAAGTGTCTAAATATATATAACTAGAGTCCCAGTGCGTGAAAATACATGCACTGAAGGGGGGTCCCTCAGCCCAGCCCACCTCATTCTCACAGTCCAGGAAACCTCAGGGGTGGGAGGTGACCCAGAGATCAGGGGAAGGCAATGCCCCCATCACACCTCTGCTGCTGCCACTGCCAGCAGTGTGAGCCTTGGCTGGCCCTGGTTACCTGAGTCTCTGGTGTCACTGGGATGCTGGGCAGCCGCCATCAGAGGATTGCCTGTGCCTTGGGCTGGCACTGGGTGGCTATGGTATGGTGGAGGCAGGCGTGCAGAGCAGCTGGACCTGCTCGGGGGCGGGCCCAGCTGTGCCATGCACCTGCTGCCTGGGTGGGGCTGCAGGGATTCGGCACCGCCATCTTTGAGGGCATGGCAGTCAATTAGCATATTCCCTCCTTATTAGATAGGATACTATAATATTTCACAGTTGATCTGATGATTAGACTAATTTTTATTTGAATTGTCCACTTAAGTATTTAACACACTAAACTATATACAACAATTAATGTAGATAGAAAATAGAAATATTTACTTTAGCAGCTTTCAAAATGGAATTAGGAGAATTCAGACCAACAAGTTGGCCCAGAACATGTTTCATTTCTTCAGAGGTTTTCTTATGGCTACCTGTAAAAACATATAATTGATAATACATTGGTACCAATAAGAAAAATATAACTTCATATATAAACACACATTTTGTTAAATAGTATAATAACTGGCATTCTTATAATTTATCACTGATCATAGCCCCTTTACCTAGGATAAGTAAAAATATATGCCAGCAAGTAAAGAAAGGAGATTTCATTTATTTTAGTATTTAGCTTAAAAAAAGAAGCTTTCTTGCCCTGGGCAGTCTGGCTCAGTTGGTTGGAATATCATTCAGTACACAGAAAGGTTGGGGGTTTGATTTCTGGTCAGGGCACATACCCAGCCTATGGGTTCAAACCCCATTTGGGGCATGAGGAGGTAACTGATTGATGTTTCTCTATCATATTGATGTTTTTTTCTCTCCCTCTCCTTCTCCCTTCCTCCGTCTAAAATCAACAAAAACATATCCTTGAGTAAGGATTAGAAAGAGAATTAAAAAAAAGAATCAGGTAATATATTGATTTTTAAAGAAGTACCTGGGTGAGTTTGAATATGAACATATGGATGCGCCAGAAGCTCAGCAATGGATATCCTCTTCTTAGGGTCCCTTATTAAACAGCACTATAAAAATAGATTATTATTACTTTTTTAAACAAAGCAAGTTCTCTTACATAATATTGATAAAGTATGTTTTTCAGGTTGAATCATATCGCAGAGGTTGCTTTCTAGATAGCCTACTCAGAAGTGAGATTATTTCACATCATATTTTGCAAAATCCTCAAGTATTCATTTTAAAACTAACATCCTCAAAGTGAATATAACATGACTTAAAAAGCAAAATCAGTCAGCAATTTCTTTCAATGGACCAGTTATAGCTAAGTCACTTAATAATTCCAATAATTTTAGCTAACAATTAAGTCCAGTTGACCATTGAACAGCATGGGTTTCAACTGTATGGTCCACTTTTTCAATAAAAACTATAAATGCATTTTATTCCTTGATTTTCTTAATAACATTTTCTTTTCTCTAGCTAACATTATTGTAAGAATACAGCAGATAATACATATAACATACAAAACATGTTAACCAACTCTTTATGTTATCATTAAGGCTACTGGTCAACAGTAAGCTATTACTTGTTATGTTTTTGGAAAGTCAAAACTTATATGCAATTTTAGACTAGGGGGGATGGGCACTCCTAATCTCCAGGTTGTTTAAGATTAACTATATATAATATATTGTTCTTCTATATCCATATACTATTAATGTTACCTTTAACACATCTTGAAGATCTTTCTCTGGAATATCAGGAAATTCGATTTCATAATTAGGGTCAATTATGGCATGCAATTTAGAAATCTGGTTAATTATATGCTGAAATGGTGTTTTCCCATAAGTCATATAATACAAAATGCATCCCAAAGACCAAACATCACTTTTGGGGCTTATCTAAATAAAGAAACAAACAAAATAAAACAACAGAAATAAGTTGCCATTATTTTAATATAAAATCAAATGTAATGTTGCTGACAGGATAATAAATAATTAAATGTTAGATGACAGTACAAATTGAGTATAATATACTCATACATATATATTCTAATACTCAAAATCATAACTAAACCTAAATTAAAGTTTAAGTACTATATTTTGTTTTTATGACAAAACAGGTTTTTCTAGTTTTAATTATAATTGGTAATTTTACCAGATGAACCTCACTTTAAATCTTTCAACAAACTTATAATTAAAATATTTCAACTAAAACAAAATACTATAATCTTGTCAATTAATGAAAATATAAAACTAAAAAATGTAATTGTAAAATTTAAATTTACTTAGTTATTGAGTTGTAATAAATTATTTCTAATACATTTTTATATAAACTTATAATATGTATAGGTTTTTAAAAGGTTATTTAAGTTGAGCTATCTTAAACTCAAGACAAACTATAGGGCCACACTAAGCTGGGCTTGAATCACTAGCTGGTAATTCTATGCATCTCTGTTTCCTCTCACTTCTAATATAGAAGTAATAAAAGTACCCTGTTGGGCATAACTATGAGATATGAATAAGTATAAGTATTACTTATTAAATATTCTTTGTATTAAATATCTCATTAGAAATAATGTGACATTATAATATTTAATAAAAATATAAATAACATAGCAATGGGTCTAATAAATGTGAATGAATAAATTCCTCTCTTAAAGATATATACTCAAATATACAGTAAAACAAAATATAACCAAATACTGTCCACAAAAGGTTAATCTAAACCAAATGATACAGAAAGATGAAAGGAAAAAATGGCAAAAAATTGACATATATAACCAAATGCAAAACAGGTGAAAAACAAAAATAGAAGAAAGCAACAGCAATATTAATATTAGAAGAACAAGAGAACATGGCAAAGTGTCTAACACATGAAACACTTCCTATAGTCATAAAAGGCAAAATAAACTAAGAAGATAGGATAGTTATGAACTTCTGTGCAGTGAAACCACATTTTAAGCAGAAACTATAAAATTATTCTGGGGAGAGGTAGAGATTTTAATATACCTTTCAGAAGATGACAGATAAAACAGACCACATTATTTGAATAAACATTCAGAAAACTGAGTATTAATTAAAAAATAACCTCCTTTTCCTCTAACTACCTGGAAATTAAGTCAATTTCTAATTTAATCATAGATTTAAAAGGATATCAGATAATGGGGGAAATGGCAGTGTCAGCATAGTTTTTCAGTCTCTCCAAATCACCAGATTAGGTGGACAGAGTAACAGCAAAACCATATAAATAGAAACTATAACAAAGCCAGGTGAAAAACTATACCTAAGAATGCCAGAATTTAAGTGAATGGAGACAAACCACCAACAGCCACAAGTCCTGCATAGCTGAAGCAAATAATCAATATACTTGAGATCTCAAAACAGAAGCCTCCATATAGCCAACAGATATTCACTGGAAAGCAATGTGAGGCAGAGTTAGATGGGAGGAGTTTTGAGCTCTTCAATAGCAGGAATACACTCATATGTTCGGATAAAAATTTATCTTCTTTACAGAATCACTAAGGCCATTAGAAAATAGCAAGTGATTCACCTGAACTGAGATTTGATAACATACACTGATAGGCCAGATTATTTTGATCTCTGAACACATAATAATACATACACACACACACACACACCACAGAGTGGCCAGATTATTATGTGTTCAGAGATCATAATAATCTGGCCTATCAGTGTATATTAAAGCCCTGGGTTGACAACTGAAAAATTCTGAATTTTGAATTTAATTCAAAATAAATTTTATTCTAAAGTAAAAAAAGAATAAAATAATTTTGAAACTAAAATTACAAATTTTAGGAATTAAGAAATATAAGAAACACCAGAGTAAAACCTATAAATAGAAGAAAAGTAAAACACATTGAAATTCAGTTTTAATATTTTAATTATAAGCAAGAATATTAAGATTAAATTGCCGAAACTGGTTTGGCTCAATGGATAGAGCGTCGGCTTGGGGACTGAAAGGTCCCGGGTTCGATTCCGGTCAAGGGCATGTACCTTGGTTGCGGGCATATCCCCAGTAGGGGGTGTGCAAGAGGCAGCTGATTGATGACTCTCTCTCATCAATGTTTCTAACTATATCTCTCTCCCTTCCTCTCTGTACAAAATCAATAAAATATATTTATTTAAAAAAAAAAAAAGATTAAATAAGCAATTATTTAAATCCAGAAGCTAGAAAAAAAATAATTTTGAAGTGGATAATGTACTAAGTGTTTTATATTCTTTCTCATTTAATTCTCAATTATTTTTAAAACAGGTACTGTTTGTAAGCCTAAGTTACAGATGAAGAAACTAGGCAAATTGAGTTGCAAAGACAGTTGCAGAGGCAGATCTATGACTTGAACACAGTCCCTGGACAACAATTTGTGCTTCCATCCAGTTGGTTACACTGTCACAGAGAACAGATTAGTTTGGCAGCAGAGGCATTGTGGCAGGCCAAATGGGCCCAACAAAGGGCGCTAATGAGCTAGCACAAAGCTCACTGAGGTGGTCAAATAAGGTAAGTGGGAAAGTAGCCAGTGGCAGGCCAGGAAAAATTATATACTAGAGTAGTATTTGAAAATGTAGAATTCACAAATGAATAATTGGTTAAGAAATAAAATATAAGCATCAAAGAGGAAACAAAAAGATTTCAAAGGTTAAGGTGTCCAAACCAGTGCTAATTTAGTCTTTATTTTTTTCTTTAATTTTAAAACTTAAAAATACCCAAGGTGCATTTCTTGTAGGCATATGGAAAAGTAAATGTGGCATCACCATATTAAAAGCACAATATTAAAGAACAATCACGCCGGGACCGGTTTGGCTCAGTGGATAGAGCGTCGGCCTGCGGACTGAGGGGTCCCAGGTTCGATTCCGGGCAAGGGCATGTACCTTGGTTGCGGGCACATCCCCGGTAGGGGGTGTGCAGGAGGCAGCTGATGGATGATTCTCTCTCATCGATGTTTCTAACTCTCTATCCCTCTCTCTTCCTCTCTGTGAAAAATCAATAAAATATATATTTTTTTTAAAAAAAAACAATCTCAAATCAAAAAGGAAGGGTGAAATTAAATTCCATAACAATCTACTTAAGAAGTCAAGATCTCTGCAATGGCCTAAAACGTTTTAGAACTTAAAGAAATAATTTTTAGTTATCTGTTACGTTTATTCAGAGAACAGACCATTACCTATTAATGTCAGACAATTGACAGACGTTTATAGTACCTTTGATTTGGATTTCCCATTCTCTCTTGAGGAAGACATATCTTTGATGGCTTCTGGGGGCATATAATTAACTGTACCAACCTATTTGCCAAATCATAGAAAACACAAATCAATGATAATACTACATTCTGTTTTCAATTTTTAAAAACATAAATGCCAAATTCTTGGAAACTTAGGTAATTTGATATCAGTAATATATGAAAAGCTTAAACAACCAACAATAATAAGACATAAATTTCTTCACAACGCCAGCAAAATAAATGGGGTTCATAATCATCAAACTGACTCCTTTCAGAATGCTGAGCTTTTTCTATGATTAAGTTGGGCAACTACCATAATACTGTCCAGGCTAAAATTATATTAATGGCCAAACACTTAGAGAGAATTGATCAATCACACATTTCTGTGCTGAAATAGACTGAGAATGTTTGTTTTATGGTGTGTTTTTTGTGTAGTTTTTAAAATGAACCAACCACTAACAATGTAGCTCTTCTCCAAGTACTCCCTGGGCCCATGTCCAAACCCAGCTTGGATGGGTATCTAAATCATGCAAGATTTTTCACAGTTGGATTATGCCAACCTTACACAGCATTTATTTTATTCTAAAATAAACGATTCTGCTTTCAAACATGGAATACTGTATTTTTAGGGCATTGGCATAAAAGATATCTTCAAAACAATTTACAACTAAGTGTTCAGTCATATTTTTAATTTAAAGAGAAGTGAATTGTTCCATAAAATGTTTGAAGGGAATGCTGCTCATCTACTCTTCCTACTGGACTACAAAAGTCTAGTTTTACTTCTAGAATTAAAGCAGATCCACATCAGAAATCTGTACAGTACATAGAGCACAGCATCTTGGCTCCAAGCAGGATTGTTTTTAGTTATTCTTCGGTATCATCGCTTTAGTTTTTATGACAATCTTTTAAAGTTTACTACTGCATACCCTATTATAAAAGTGCATTTGAGAACATTTATTGTGGTATTTCCAAAATAAAGGCCCCCTTAAGAATTCTCTTCTTTTTCAAATGTAAGTGATAAGAAAAACTTTACTGGAATAAAATTATCTTATTCATGGACAATATAAAACATGTAACTGCTTTTTTGATTGCTACCAGGAAATTCTGAGAGCAAGTTCCAGGTGAATTTTAGATGATGACCAAGATGATTTCCAAGACAGGTATTACTGCCTCTCTATTTTGACTGTAGAAAAATCACCCAAAATTGATGGATATACTTCTATCAGATTTTGACTTTCTATATAAAATTGTATTAGTCATGGCTTTGATTTGTTTTTATAGTAATAGTATCTATTCTTATAAAAAGGCTTCAAATCCCTTGAAGAATGAGGTAGGTAAAAATAAAATCCCCGTTAGCAAATACTTCACAAGTGAAAAGGAATTGGACTCTACTGGGTGATAACCAACCATTTATTAAGTCTTACCTGAGAGTCTTTAACAATACTTGTTGTATCTGGTTGCATTTGGTTTGCAATCCCAAAATCAATTAGCTTTAGCATTCCATCAACTATCAGAAAGTTAGCAGGTTTCAGATCACTGTGAACAATGCCTTCAAAATAAAAATCCTTTGTAATATTAGACAATGTAAAACATAATAAGTATAAAAAAAATTCAAATTTACTGGATCTGTTGATTCCTTTACTTATTAAATCAAAATAAATATTCATTTTTTAATGTATTTTACCAACACAAAGCTATGTGCCAGGCTTTATTATTAGTTTATTGCTTGTATGGAAACATTTAATACATCCATGCTGAGGTAAGTATTATTATTAACCCTATTTTTAGGTGAGGAAACTAAGGCAAAAGAGTTTAAATGATTTGTTTGATGTCACAGGGTCTAAGTGACAGTGCCATGAGTTGAACCCATGTAGTCTGGCTTCAGAGTTTATGCGTAACCACTGTAATTCACCACCCACTGGGAAGCATTGTAAATTATGCTGTGAGACTCTAATGCTACTGATGCCCCCATCCCTACAGTTTCACCTTGATCACTGGTGCGCAATCTTTAAATTACAGAAAGCAAGACATGAAGAGACAAATTATAATTATCTGGGTTAACAGCTGTTATAGTTCTTTAAAGGATTCAGTAAAAGCAGAGAAGCCCTAACAAGAACCAAGTCCAAGTGAAAACTAACCAGAAGGAAAGGCTAAGGGTTAAAAATCAAAACAACAACAAACTAACTTCCACACAAGACACACAACACAAAATGACTAGAATAAGTGAAAGAAACATCTCAGATTTTTAGGATGCCTGAACCCAAAAATCTCAGATCTGCTATAATCCAAGTATTTGGAGACCTAGGGTTATGACTATGTTGATACTGATAAAGATACATTTAGTATTTATTAATGCATTATGGATGTGGGACTTGAGTTCATGCCATATATTATTTGGTTGACAGTGTTTTAGAGAAATGGTTTTGTTTCTTCATTGTTAAATAAACTTCCAAAATCTTTAGTTTATCTAGTCTAAAGCTGCCAATAACAATAATTTAAAATTAAAGGAGTATGTCTCTAAGAAGACATTATTATTGGATATTTTAACTTTACATAATAAGAGAATTTACAATACCATGTTGATGAATTGTGTTAACTGCTTCCAACATATTTTTCCAGTAACTCTTGCGTTCCCATGGATCAATGCATTTTTTCTTTTTAAGCCAACTATTAAGATCAATATTTCCACACTCCATTACCATGTAGATGTACTGATCCGTGATTTCACTGTCATTAAAAACAAGCAAATAAAAACAACAAAACAATAAATGCTTAGGTTATACTATTAAGATTTACTAGATACTGATCTCAAGAAGTATAGCAAAAAAAAAAAGTTTTCTTTTTAAATAAAAAATATTCTTACTAATCATAAAGTCGAATGATCTTATCACTGTGTTGTTGTAATTTATTCAAATAAGCGATTTCATTCCGGTAACTTTCAACTGTTTGATGATCTGCTTCTTCTAAGTTAACATACTTTATAGCATGTATCTGTTTCTTTTCACTCAACACCTGAAATACCTAAATAATAGAACAAAGGAGAAAGTTTAGAATCTACTAGCACAATCCTAAACTTATTATACAGGTTAAGGAATACTGATATGAATAATTAAGTATTTGGCCTTATTCTGAATATAGAAGGGGGAAAAAAACATGTTAGGAGAGTAATAGTCCATTCTCAACTACTTATAACAACAGGCATTCAGTAACTCAAAGGCATAAACCCTAAAAAGTTTCTAGAACAACATATAAGAAAAGTAATTTAAATTTCATTTGTCCTAACACTCTGTTGAATGCCTTAAACTAGAGAAACAACCTAAGAAAGAAGATATTCAGAAATGTTTAGGAAGACTAAGGATTATAACAAAGAGTCAAGTCATTTCACATATGTTGTTTTTTCCATTATGCCTGGAGTTGACAATTTCATTCATGAGGTAGAGAATATCTAAAAATATGAGAACAAAGGAAATACATAGAGAAAAAGAAACTAATATTATTGAGCAACTGCTACTTATGGAACTAATTGTTAGCTATCAGTATATTCAGTTGTTAAAAGTAGATTAGGTCTAATTTTCAAAGTCAAGTTTACAGAAACAAACATGTTGTGAGGATTTCTGAGGTCTAGATGCTCCAGCTATGACAGTAAATTTCTAGGCAATATTGATAAGGCAGGTAATACATTTCAAAAAGTACAAACACTACCCATGGGTCTAATCTACAGCAGACATGCAACAGGAATGTCTCAATAACTCAAAAAAACTCAATAACTCAAACACAAAGTGCCAGTGTAAGCAAGGAAAAATATATTCATTTGCCCCCTTTGACACAATGAAATAAACATCACTTAACCTTGTCATTTAACCTTGATTTTCCAGTAGACACTGGCAAGGAAGTGGCTATCCGGTACAAGTTAGTTATTTGCAAGGTATTACTGGTTTACTTGCACACACAGCAAATTAGAGGGAGAGGGGCATAAATAGTGATAGGGCCAGAGGCAACAGAAAATAGCAAGAAAAAAGATAAAAGGAATTTTAAAATAGGATAAAGCCATTTTGTATAAAGTAAACAGCCTTACAAATCTCAGAAAATCGAGTTATCTACTATTCTGGGTTTTCTTTGAGGTTTTTAAAAATATTTTTATTGATTTTGAGAATCATTGATGGACTACCTCTTGCATGCCCCACTGTTGAGGATTGAGCCCACAACCCGGGTATGTGCCCTGACTGGGAATCGAATCATGATCTCCTGGTTCAAGGGTCAATGCTCATCCACTGAGCCACGCCAGCTGGGCATCTACTATTCTGTTGTAACACAATGAATATGTTTTTAGTAGTTCCTACTACACAGGGTTCGAAGGATGACTGAGATGATGTGTTTGGAATTTAGCAAATGTTAGCTACCACCATTAAAGATAATTGGGACAGAATAAAATGGACATTTTAAAACATTAAAGTTATCAGGTAATCAGAAAAAATTTTTTGCAGGATATTAAAAATGTATAGTAAGATCTCAAAAATTTTGAGCAAATGAAAACTTCTAAAACATTTTTGCACATACTATGTGCCATTACTCCCTCTATTGGCCCTGCACTGGCAAAACACTTGCCATAACAGATGAGCTGGATTAGATAGCCCTTATTTCCATTTCATAGTGTCTGAGTATAACTTGTCAGTTTTAAGGAAAGTTAATGAAAGAACTAGAAAGGTCAGTGTCTTGACCATTCTTATTAGTTCCATAATTTTTCTAAATGCTCTTAATAAGTTGGTCACTCTCTAAACTCTAGAATAAAAATAGCAAAAACAGTATTAGCTGCATAAAGCGTGTCTTTTTTTCCTGAGGCATGTTGATTTTGCCAGCTTTATGTAAGTAAATATTTAAGTGCAATATTTAATTGCACAAAGAAAATATTGGCTAGTCATGGCTTATCACCTGGTCCTTGACTTACCAAAACTTACATCTTCATTAAATTCCAAGGAAAAACTTTAAAACACTGTTAAGATTCTTCTACATCTTCTAAAAACATACCACTAAATATATACTTCACTTTGACACTCTTAAAATATAGCTTAATAAGTAATAAATATTAACCAAAAAATTGCTATTAAAGCAACTAAATCAGGTCATTCAAATATTAGTATATTGATAAAAATCCATTATTCCTTAACTCCCATGCCTGAAATTTGAGGCAAGGAAAAGAACAAAGACAATGCATATTGAAGAGAAACAAATGTTTCTGAACAATTGCTATTTATGGTAATGTACACAGACAGTCTTAAGCATATCTAATTATTATTAATCATTTTATTTTTATTTTTTTTAAAAATATATTTTATTGATTTTGTACAGAGAGAAAGGGAGAAAGATAGAGAGCTAGAAACATCGATGAGAGAGAGTCATCGATCAGCTGCCTCTTGCACACCCCCTACCGGGGATATGCCCGCAACCAAGGTACATGCCCTTGACCGGAATCGAACCCGGGTCCCTTCAGTCCCCAAGCCGACGCTCTATCCATTGAGCCAAACCGGTCTCGGCTATTATTAATCATTTTAGAAAATTACAGAAATTTTTAAAAATATATTTTATTGATTTTTTACAGAGAGGAAGGGAGAGAGATAGAGAGCTAGAAACGTCGATGAGAGAGAAACATTGGCCAGCTGCCTCTTGCACACCCCCTACTGGGGATGTGCCCGCAACTATTGTACATGCCCTTGACCAGAATAGAACCTGGGACCTTTCAGTCTGCAGACCGACGCTCTACCACTGAGCCAAACCGGCTTCGGCGAAAATTACAGAAAAATTTAAGTTAAACCCAGGCTTTGCTTCATATATCATCTTTAACAACCTACAATAGCAAAACGGCTGAGAAGGGACGGTTCATTCACTCAACAAATACTTCCGTCCTGTTATGTTCTAGGCACTGCATAAATCAAACATCCCTATGTTGATGGAAGCCACATTCAAGTGAGGACACACAAATAAAAAAACAAGTAAATCACAGAACATGCTAGAAGATGAGCTACAGAGGAAAACAAAGCAGGAAAGAGGATTGGAGCTCACCAGCGACTGAAAGTGGGAATTGCTATTTTAACGGATGTGGACAAGGAAGGCCTGAGGAGACACTTGAGCAAAGACGTGAGATATCTGGAGGAAAATTTACTTTTGTTAAAATATACCAGAAGAGCATGGGCTGAATCAGTGAGACTAGTTAGAGGCCACTATAATAATCCAGGTGAAAAGAAGAAAGTTGCTTAGACCAAAGGGATAATAGTGCAGGTCGTGAGAAACAGATTATGGAAATGCTTTGAGATAGAACCAACAAGATCTGCTGATTGGCTGGATGAGCTTGAGAGTAAGTAGAGCCAATGATGACTCCGCATTTTTGGTCTAGCACTTGGAAGAGTGGAGTTGCCATTTACTGAAATAGAAAGACTGAAGCAAGAGTTATCTTTGCGACATTAAGGTTCAAATATCCCACGAAGAGGTGCTGAGCAATCACTGAATATATATAAGTCTAGAATTTAAGGGAGAAATCTGAGTTGGAAATATAAATTTTGGAATTGTCAGCATATACCCAGTATTTAAAACCATGAGACTGAATGAGAACCCTGGGGCATTGCATCACTGAGATCAGGGGTATGAGGAAGACAGAAAAAGGAACAGCCAGTTGGAGAGGAAGAACCAGCCAGTTGGAGTGGATGAAAACTAAGATGCCACGTGAAAGAATAAAAAAGTTTCAATGAGAAAAGAAAAAAGAAAAAAAAAAACTATTCCAAATAACCCCAAATCAGAGGTAAGATTTAGATTTGGCATAAATATGGAGCTCATTGGTAATTTTTGTTTTGTTTTGTTTTTCTTTTTTCTTTCATTTTTTTTAGCTCATTGGTAATTTTGCTAATTATTTTGGTGGATTACTAACAGTAAAAATCTGACTTATGTGAATTTAAGAGAACAGAATGAGAGAAATTAAGTTAAAGACAACTCTTTTGAGATACCCTCCATCCAGATAATTAAGATCATATAAATTCATAACTAAGATAAATTTAGGAAATGATCAATTCCAGAAATTAATTAGTTAACTAAACTCTGTTTCTAAAATGAAAAACTCAAAACAAAGCAAGATCTATTGGTCAAAAACCTTGCTGGACCATCCTACGCATATTAGTCATTTATATCTGGGTATTGACTGACTTCTAAAAACATTCTTTCAAGATAAATCGTAGCTGTTGTTTGCCACCCCTAAGTCAATGTTACTGTTATTTAGAGAAGAAAACTGGAGGGAAGAGCAGGCTATTGAAATTAAGCGATGGGTCTAAAGAGACACACCATTTGTTGGGAGGAGGAAATAGAAGCCAGGGATGAGAAGAATTTTTTGGCTCAGGGTAATATGGGCCCCCAGAAATGAAGAAACAGAGACATTAAAAACATAAAGTCAGCCAAAACTGGTTTGGCTCAGTGGTAGAGCGTCGGTCTGCGGACTGAAAGGTCCCAGGTTCTATTCCGGTCCAGGGCATGTACATTGGTTGGGGGCACATCCCCAGTAGGGGGTGCGCAAGAGGCGGCTGGTCGATGTTTCTCTCTCATAGACGTTTCTAACTCTCTATCTCTCTCCCTCTCTGTAAAAAATCAATAAAATATATTTTTAAAAAAACAAAACATAAAAAGTCAAAGAAAGGAAAATTTAAAATATCTTTATTCATTTCTTAAATATTTTAAGATACATATATCTTTGCAATTAAATGTTTTCAAATTCGGGGGGTAGATACTTACCTTACTTGAACCTCCACATCCTATCTGCTTCAAAATGGAATAAATTTTTCCTTTAACTGAAATATAATCGCTTGTTGAAGATGCTGAAATCTAAATTAAAATATATAAAGATGTGAAGATTCAAGAATATGCCTGAGAAACTAGCTTACATTTAATTTGTGAAATGCTTCCAATTTTGAAATGATCTTAACTCTTAGATATTAGTATCGATTATTTTAAAGAGAAAATTTATATACTTTAGTCAAAGAAATAAATTTACTAAATTAATATGTAAACTTCCAAGGTCTACCACTTTACTTTCCTTTACTTCTTAAGTAGAAGATTTAAAGGGGGTAATAGGGAGTGGAGAACCACTTAATGTTCAACACATAAACTCATAAGCTAACACTTTTCATCTTTCTTACCTATTCTATTCTTTTTTTCTTACACAAACCTCTTTACTTATGTACATAGTATATATATAGATGCACAAATTTTCCCATTTTTGCATTACATTGTAAAGAAGCAGTGTGCTAAGGTGAGCTTTTGAGTCAATCTGACAAATGCAAATGTCAGCAATGGCCCGTTTTTGCTGAAAAATGTTCAAGTTATTTAATTTTAACTTCAGCACCTTCCTCAGCAAACTTTCAACTGATCTACTCTGCAATTGGCCTTTCTTCCCTTCCCTTACGCCAGAATTCTCAGGGGCCTATAAATGCTTTGAACAGATGGAGTGGTATGAGAGGAGTTATTCTAAGCTGACTAGGAAGCTGAAGACAAAGAGCACCTGATTAGCTGATTAACCAAGTTGAATCATGGTCTAAATAAATCTCAACTTGATAAATCCTGCTTTAGATCACAAATGGCAGCATCTCTTTCGTATAATCTCCTTCTACATTAATATAAAATACTAGAGGCCCGGTGCATGAAATTCATGCACGGGGGGTGGATATGGATGGACGTGTCCTTCATCCTGGCCTGCACCCTCTCGCAGTCTGGGATCCCTGGGGGATATCCAACTGACAGCTTAGGCCCATTCCCCACTGTGCTTGCTAGCCATAAGCCCAGTTCAGGGCTTCTGGCTGAGCAGCATTCCCCCTGTGGGAACACAATGACCACTAGGGTACAGCTCCTGCATTGAGCACCTTCCCCCTGGTGGTCAGTGCACGTCATAGCAACCAGCTGTTCCATTGTTTGGTCAATTTGCATATTAGACTTTTATTATATAGGATAAGGATTCTAATTTCTTTATCCTCTAGTATAGAAAGACACTGGTGAGTTATTTATGTTTTCGGTAAGAAAGTATTAAGGCTTTGAAATATATATCTATCATCTTTCATTAAGTTGTGATTTTATAAAGATACTTCACTATGCCCCAAACCCCTTTTCTCCTGGAGCTTCCTCTCATATGTAAACAGAACATTTCTGAGAGGGAAGAAAGCAGTTCAATTCATTTTCCTCTAACAGCTGACATTTTAATTTTGTTATCATTGTTTTGTAGAATAAAGTAATTCTGACTTATTTCTAATTCAATACTAATGGGAAGTTCAGTTTCTTACACAGGACATTCCACATTCCCCTTAGCTTTTCCTCCTCACTGTCACCAAAGTAGTTGTTTCAAAATGCAAATAAGTTCACTTTCCTGCTCCAACCAGTTCCAATAGCTTCCTGTCCCTCATGGGGTAAAACTTCAAGGGCCCAACAAGACCCTAAGGTTCACCTACCACCCCTGTTCCTTCCTGAACTCCAGCCATATTCTGGCCTCTTTTCAGTTTCCTCCTGAAACTGACCTCTTTTGGAAGCCTCCAGCCCCTTCACTTGGTCATGTTTGACAAGCCCTTAAGACTTTCCCTAACTACTCGATGCTGTAAAAAAAAAAAAATCTTTGAATTGGATCCTACCTTAACATATACCATCATAGATAAAGCTTATCAAACCTGTAAATTCTGAAGAGGAGTAACGGGTATTTGTTGCTGGTGCTGTTGGAAATAGGCAGGTGGGCCATAGGGTGTTGACCACTGACCAGCAGGTGGAAAGTCGTTCTTTACAACTGGAGTCCTAAAACTAAGAAAGGTAGTTTTTACATGTAAAACATTAAAATTTTAAAAACAAGATTTAGACTCAGTTTTTGTGTGTGATTTTAAAGGTGAATGTAAACGTAAATGTATTACATCAAAGAGATTCAAAGTCAGTTTTCATAATAAATCTGAATTATTTATCCTAGACCCATTAGAAGAAATTTTATTTTGGAGGAATTCTTTCTGAATTGCAAAATAAGTAAGATGGCATTTAAAATATGGAGTTGGGTTTATTCTATAAGAATTTAGCCAAGGTATAGGTCAGCCTATGGCTGATCACAGAGTTTATGAGTGCTTTTTAACATTAATGTTCTATAATAGCCTGCCATAAACAACTGAAAGCCAATTACATCAGAGAAGTTTGACCTTTGAGCTGAAAGCCATTCAGTTGGCATTTGCGCTTTGCTTGTCTTATTCACTATTGCATCCTCAGTACCTAGAATGGTGTTTGGCGCAAAGAGGTCTACAAATATTTGTTGACAACTAAATAATCTAATTTCACAAGAAATAACTACATCACTATCATAGTTAGCAATCATTCTTTAAAATATACTTAGTATAATAAAATGAGGTAATATATAGCAGAATTGTATTAAATAGGTAGGAGACTAGGTTGTAAGTACTCTAAAGGCCAGTTCTAATTAACATCAAAGATGATATGCACATGAAATGCAAAAGATATCATCAAGTTATCCTGTAATAAGACATTAAAAATACTAGTATAGCCACTAATTTCAGAATATTATGTGTCACATCCCTTTACTTCCTTTCTTTGAATGCCATTAACTTGCTTTTGTAATATCCCCAAGTTTCCTATTAGCACTGACCATCCAATTTCTTTATTCATCTTTCATTCCTATCCACTCAAGTCTTGTACCTTTGGACACTCCCAGAACCATGTGACCTGTAAAAGCAACCCCTCTCAGAAACTATTACATTCCAACTAACACCTCCTTTGCTATAAAGTATATCCACCCTTTATCCACTCTAAGAATGTGGCCTTTAAATATCTCTCTCAATTAAAGAGGTATCCATGTGGCAATGCATGATTATCAAGTTTTGCATACTTAGAGTAGTTATAGGTTGCAGGTACAGATTACAATATGACAGAGACCTTCACAACAATCCTTAAAAATATATTATAGCTACCTTCACCTCCCCTTCTACAGGTGGGGGGAAAAATGATGCTGAGAAAAATAATATGAATTTTAAAAGTCTTGAAGTAAGAAAGCAACTCCAGATCTATCTGACCCCAAAGCCCATGTTATTTCTACTATACCAAGTTAAGAGTCAAAAGTAATTACCAGTTCATATAATCCTCCAGGGCCCTGCTACTGGGTGTCTTACAAACAGATTTTCGGTCAGTCCATTTTGGTACTGCTATTGGTGGTGACTGCTTTGAAACTAAAGAGGCAGGTTGCTCAAAAGTGGTTTGTTTCTGTTAAACAAAAAGAAAGAAAGAAAAAAAAACTTCTAAAATAAAATAAAATCATATAAAAAGCATGTTAAAATAGGTAGACATATGTATTACAGATTTTCAATAACTTCTGAATACCGTGTTTTCCACTTTAAATTCTAAAGTCTGTTATATTTTGCTCAAAGATATTACAAGTCAACGGAAGATACACAGTATTGTTTAACAAAACAGTATCTAATATTCTCTACCATCAGGTGTATTGTAACCAGTATTGAAATTTTATAATCTAAATAAGTACCCTGCCATTCTCCTAAAAACTACTCTTTCTCTAATCAATAAAATCACACTCCCCACTTTATGTCTCGGGGCAAAATGGCCAAATAATTATTATTTATCAAAATCTGAAATAGCAAACACTTACCTTCTCCCTCATAAGAGACATGTATTTATTTCCTATAAATCCCAAAGCAATGGTAAATGACCATCCTCTACAGCAGTGTTTCCCAAACTTTTGACATATGTGTACCCCTTCTACAATTTTCGTAACGCTGAGTACCCCTCATACTCATGAGAACGTAGAATTAGGCGCAGCTAAGCATGGTGCAGTGCATATCCCCACCAAACTCCGGTGCAACGCGTACCCCCACCAAACTCTTCCCGTACCCTTGGGGGTACGCGTACCACACTTTGGGAAACACTGCTCTACAGCAGAAATGGGCAAATTACAACCTGTAGGCGGAATCTGGCCTGCTGCCTGTTTTTGCAAATAAAGTTTTATTGGAACACAGGTATGCCCATTTGTTTACATATTGTCTAAGGTTGTTTTCATGCTGTAGAGGAAGACTTGAGTAATTATAACAGTGACCATTCTGGTCTACAAAGCCTACTAACCTTTTAGAGAAGTTTGCCAACCCCTGTTCAACAGCATCTTAACCAAAGAGAGAATCACATTTTGTTTGAACACTATTAACTGTGTACTCACTACTGCATAAAGAGGTTCACTTCAATTTGGGGACAGAGTTATATATATTAGGAAGACTTCACAGATGTTTAGATTAAGTCACATTATTGGTTCACATTATTGTCTTGAGAGCCACAATGCATAAATCTCTTCTACTTTCTGTCCTTTAAGTTTGAAAATAGCTAGCATGGCCACTGTATCTCTTTTCCTGGATAAATTTTCCATTTCATTTAAGATTTTCTAAAATATATATTTGAATTAGTGGTCAGGGTGGTAGTGAGAAACTAATGGTACTGGACAGGAGAATATAAATATTATAGTCATAGAGTGGGATGTTTGCATATGAGATTTTGGAGATCAGAACTAAGGATATAGTATAAGTATAGTTAATTAAAATTAAGACTGTGGTCATGAAGGAGGAAGAAGTTATGAATTTGAAAGCTAGTTGTGGACTAGTGATATATAAACTATAGAAAGAAACAAACAAACAAAAAGAGGACAGTTGTTGGTTTAAAGTAAATAAAAGTGATCCACAGCCCAATATGTTTAAGAAATGATGGGGAATCCCCAGGATGTTGTAATTATTAATTAGCAATTAGCCAGGAACAGGATGGTATTCCAGAAGGCAGAGCCTCAAAACGGCAAGACAAGAGAAGGAATGACGTGGACATAACAACAAGAACTTTGTAGCTCTCAGGTAAATTGCCTATTTTCTTTTTTTCCTATGTGGTTCAGTGGGGGGTTTTTTGTGTGTTTTTCTAAATCTTCACAGAAGACATATTTATTGATTTTAGAGAGAGAGGAAGGGAGAAAGAGAGAAACATCAATTGGTTGCCTCCTACATGCATCCTGACCAGGGATTGAACCTGTAACCTAGGTATGTGCCCTAGGTTTGTAAACAAACCTGCAACCATTTTGGTATAGGGATGATGCTTAATCAACTGAGCCACCTGGCTGGGGCAGTTCAGTAGTTTTTAATATATTCACAAGAGTGTGCAATCACTACCACTATTATTTACATACCATTTTTAGTGTCCTAAGATGAAACTCTGTATCCATTAGCATTCGCACCATTCTCCACACCTCCCAGTCTTAATGTCCAATCTACTAACCTATTTTCTATCTCTATAGATTTGCAGATTCTGAACATTTCTTATAAGTGGGATCACATAATATAAGGCTTCTTTCACGTAGCCTATTTTCAAGGTTCATCCATGTTATAGCGTTTTTCAGAACTTCATTATTTATTATTGAACTAGTGGCCCAGTGCACGAAATTTGTGCACATTAAAAAAGAATTAGAGGAAATATTTTAATATTGCTATTTGCCCTTTCTCTATAATAGAAGTGTCAGAGATAAAAGAAAATTAGTAAAATGTCTATGAAAATCTCCCTCCTGTCAGAGTCTGGGGTGTGCCGAGGGGCCTAGAGTCAAGTCCTGCCCACCACCTGCACACCCTTCGAAAATGCAGGAGGCCCAGACCTGGCTGGCCCCACCCCCATTAGGTGAGACCCAAACCTGGGAGACCCCACCTCCATCAAGCCCCTCCATGCGAGGGGTGCAGCCTCAGATCCCCAACCTGGTGCAGGGGAGGGGTCTGTAACCTGAGGTCACCTGTCAAGCCACGCCAGGTGAGGGGCAGGGTCTGAGGTCCCCCTGTCAAGCCCTGTGGGGTGGAGGACGCAGCCTGGCCAGGCGTCATGCAGCCTCAGGTTCCTGCTGTTCGGTCATGATGTTACAGTGTCCTGGCTAATTTGCATATTCCTCTATTATATAGATAGATATTGAATGTTATATTGTACACCTAAGACTAATATAATGTTATATGTCATTTATACTGCAATAAAGCAAAACAAAACTTCTTTTTCATAAATGAGTATTTATATTCACATGTAATGGGTATATTGTTATTTTTAATATATTAATATTTTTAAAATTCTTGGTTTACATTCTAATATAGTAAATACAGCTAAATATAACCAATGTAAACAAAAGCTCTCTCGGTATCTCAATATTTATGAGAGTAAATGGGGGGTTGGGGGGGTTGTGAGGAGTCCTAAGACTGAAATATTTGAGAACCACTGAGTTAGACTGTAACTAAGAAATGTGAGTGTGACCATGGACTAAAATAGGTATGGCTCTCAAGCAGTCTACCACATCATTCCTTCTGAAATGGCCCCTAGCTACTGTTATAAATTCATATACATTGTCTAGTCTCTATTTTCTATTCCATCCATGAGGATGACAACAGTAAACTGTCAGGTGCTTTTGCATTGCACAAGTGCAAAGAGCAACATATTGTTTTCTGTAAAGGACAAGACCATAAACATTTTAGGCTTTATTGACCAGATGGTCTTTGTGGTAAACTATTCAACTCTGCTGTTATAGTTTCAAAGTAGCCATAAATAGGAAGTAAATGAGTAGGTGTGGCAATATGCCAATAAAACATTATTTATACACACAGGCTGAGAAACAGCTTTGACTCATAGACTAGTTTGCTAATCCTACACCAGCCTCCTAGCAATCTAGAAACACTACCGAAATAGAAGAGTTCATCTTGACATATACTTTTACTGAACCTAAGACTTACTAATTACTTTGTGAATAATAAAAACATCCTTTAAGTAAACTATTCTACTAAATGTGGTACACAAGAGTTAATAAAATAAGAAAACATTTAACATGGTCATCACATTTTCAACAACGGCCATGCTACACAAGGGGAAAGAAAGTTACCTCTGTATCAACTTTTGGGGTTATTTCTGGAATCTGCCATTGATTTAAAGATGCATCAGGATTCTGGTTTACATATTGTGACTTTTTCTTAGATTGCCACTGTTTTTGGTTATTTTCTGGAACCTTTGGTTCTTGATCTTCTTTAGGTTCTGAAATGGTTTTTGTTATTATCATTAAAATGCAATAATATTTTACAATGACAAAATTAAGTATAAACACTAGAACATGCTACAAACTAATATTAGCATTTTGCTCTTAAAAACAAAGAGAGAAACTAATAACTTTAGGCTAGTTGTTGACAACTTGCTTTTTAACAAGTCAATTTTATAAACTTGCAACATGGCTATCCTATTAACTAGTTAATTAGGGTTTTACCATCAGGCACCATTTTAAATTTAAATTCTTCTGGTCGTTTTACCAGAAAGCAAGTAAATAAATAAGTAAAAAAATTATAAAAACATATTTATGCCATAAAGTCTTACAAATAAAAAGAAGCTAACTCACCACTTTTCACAGATCTTTACTTTTTAACAAAAATTTTACTTAAAACTAGCCTACAATTTACTTATAGGGTTTCTAAACAAGAGGCTTAACAAGATATTTTCTATTCTATGAATATCAATATTTCATTCCTATCATAATAGATGCAAAAATTCTAAACAAAATATTTGCAATTGATATACAAAAGGATAGCAAATTATGACCAAGTTGTATATGTTCCAAAATCCAAAGTTTGCTTAACATTTGTAAATTAATTTGTCATAACAGAAAAGAGAAGAAAAAATATGACCAACTCAATAAACACAGAAGAGTTTAATAAAAAAATCAGCACCCACGCCAAAACCAGTTTGGCTCAGCTGATGGAGCATCGGTCTGCGGACTGAAAGGTCCCGGGTTCGATTCCGGTCACGGGCATGTACCGTGGTTGCAGGCACATCCCTGGTAGGGGGTGTGCAGGAGGCAGCTGGTCAATGTTTCTCTCTCATCGACATTTCTAGCTCTCTGACCCTCTCCCTTACTTTCTGTAAAAAATCAATAAAATATATATTTTTTAAAAAAAAATCAGCACTCATGCCCGGCCAGCATGGCTCATGGCTGTGTTTGAGTATCGATGTATGAACCAGAAGAAGGTGACTGGTTCAATTCCCGGTGAGGGCACATGCCCAGGTTATGGGCTCAATCTGCAGTAGGGGTCATATAGGATGCAGCCAATCAATGACTTTCTCTCATCATTGATGTTTCTATCTCACTCTCTTTCCCTTTCTCTCTGAAATCAATAAAAATATATTTAAAAAAATAAATAAAATATGGAATAAGACAATGCCACCTGTCATGCCTTCTATTCATTATACTGAAGGTGTTAAGTGCACTACAGCAAAAAATTCAATACTTTTTATACACTCTTTATAATTCAACTGAAATACAAGGTCTTATATGACTAGTAGCCCTGCACATGAATCTGTGTGCCGGTAGCTTGCTGCCACCTTCCAGTAGCTCTCCACCTGCTGTCCCACCCTCCTATAGCTCCCCCGTCTCCCTTACCCTCAACCCCACCTCAAGCTTGCTGCCCTGCCCCTCCTGTAGCTTTCTGCTGCCCACTTGTAGCTCACTGCCCCATCCTCCTGCTGATCCGTGATCCGATCATTATGCGGTTGGTGGTTATGACCATTTGCATATTACATCTTTATTATATAGGATTAGGTGGCTGGTTAGCATCCACAAACAACTAAGTAGTTTTGCTTTCTTTTTAAATTTTATTTTACTTTTTAGTGTGTGTGTGTGTGTTTGTGTTTTCCTTTTAATTGATCTTTAGAGGGAGAGGGAAAGAAACATTAATGGGAAATGAAAATATCAATCGGCTGCATCCTGCATGCTTCCCTCCAAGGATCAAGCCCGCAATTCTGGCATGTGCCTAGACTGGGAATCAAACCAGCAACCCTTCACTGCACAGGATGATGCCCAAACAACTGAGCTATACTGGCCAGGGCCAAAGTATAGCTTTACTTAATTAAGGAAATCTATTTTATCACTCTTACCTTCTAATTTCCCTAGAGAACTTGATTCAGTTTTATTCTTCATGGTTACAGAATCAGTAATAAGTTCAGAACTCTTCTCATTTGACACCAGAGGTTCCTTGGAATGGATATTTTGAATAGACTATATGGAAATAAGATATAAATAATAAAAGTGTTATAAGCAGTAGTAGTACTAATTTGTCTTAGTGTTCAATATACTAAAGTCTTATCTATATGGAAATATTGCTAGGGAAATAATCTATTATAATCACATGTCGACTCACATATTCCTAGCAAAGATTAACTTCCTGAATTACTGGCTATAGCAATAGGAATGACCATAATAAAAAATTTGGCCAATTTGTTTTCCTTTTTTTAAAATTTTTTATTTTATTATTTAAAGTACTACAAATAGTAGTACATATGTCTCCTTTTTCCCCATTGACCTTCTCTCAGCCTCCCCTAATCCCCGGCACATGCCATATGCTCTTACCCCCGCCCGCCACCCCCTCGTGTCTTGCACCCATTGGTTATGCTTATGTGCATGCATACAAGTCCTTCAATTGATCTCTTACCTTCCCCCAACCCTCCCCAGCATTCGCACTGTAATTTGACAGTCTGTTTGATGCTTCTTTGCCTCTCTAATTTTGTTCATCAGTTTAAATGCTCTTTATTTTCCACAAATGAGTGAGATTATGTAGTATTTTTCTTTCATTGACTGGCTTATTTCACTTAGCATAATGCTCTCTAGTTTCATCCATGCTGTTGCACATGATAAGAATTCTTTTTTTTTTTTTTTTACAGCAGCGTAGTATTCCATTGTGTAAATTTACAACAGTTTTCTTTTTTAATATATTTTATTGATTTTTTACAGAGAGGAAGGGAGAGGGATAGAGAGTTAGAAATATCGATGAGAAAGAAACATCTATCAGTTGCCTCCTGCACACCTCCCACTGGGGATGTGCCTGCAACCAAGGTATATGCCTTTGACCAGAATCAAACCTGGGACCTTTCAGTCAGCAGGCCGACACTCTATCCACTGAGCCAAACCGATCAGGACAATATACCACAGTTTTCTAATTTACTCATCTGCTGATGGACATTTAGGATTTCCAAATCTTACCTATTGTAAATTGTGGTGCTGTGAACATAGGGGTGCATATATCCTTTATGATTGGTGTTTCTGTTTTCTTGGGATATATTCCTAGAAGTGGGATTACTGGGTCAAATGGAAGTTCCATTTTTAAGTTTTGAGGAAACACCAAACTGTTTTCCACAGTGGCTGCACTAGTCTGCAATCCCACCAGCAGTGCATGGAGTTTCCTTTTTCTCCACATCCTCTCCAGCACTTGTAGTTTGTTGATGGTAGACATTCTGACAGGTGTGAGATGGTACCTCATTGTTGTTTTGATTTGCATCTCTCGGATGATTAGTGACTTTGAGCATGTTTTTATTCATCTCTTGCCATTCTGTATGTCTTCTTTCTAGAAGTGTCTATTTAGGTCTTTTGCCCATTTTTTCATTGGATGGCGTATCTTTCTTTTGTTAAGTTGGATAAGTTCCCTATAAATTTTAAAGATTAAACCCTTATTGGAGATAACATTGGCAAATATGTTCTTCCATGCAGTGGGTTTTTGGCCAATTTGCTTTTAATAAGCATCGTAATCAATTGCTAAAATATGTTTACTTAAAGAGTGAGGTTAGAAAGTTTGAAGCTAACATAAAATGTAACTCACTATTTTTTTTTACTATGGTCATATTTTATCACCAAAAATAACAGCATTCGTCAAAATTAAGGAGTGTGTAAGTATGAGACAGTTATTCTAAATCCAGAAAGTAAAATTTTAACTAAACTGCATTCTTCTCTAAGATAGTTGTGATTAGTTAAAATTATTATTTTAAAGCAAACACCATGAAAGAGAAGAATTATAAAGAGTATACAATTGAAAAGGCCTGTTTTGTGGTGCCAGGGGCCTAACTCAAGTACAATAAGGATAGTATAACCCCTAAAATCAGTGCACTAGAGACTAAAACTTCGGTTACTAAAGTCCACAACGTTGCTCTGCCATATCAGCACATCAGACCTTTCCCATCACAATTTATTCTCTCCTTTTTGTTTAAGATGTCCTGAGAGATCATATGATTAAACACACAGAAACTAAAAGCTGGGGGTAATGCTTTCCCAAGCCTAGGCCACTGAGTCTGCTAAAGCACATGCATAAGAAGTGTTACTTCATTTATCCCAGAAAATAGTTGATCTCCACCTCAGTCTGGGAGAAAGACTGGGTATAGGACTTCTATACCACTTCCCCTTAGCATCCTACATCTCCAGCAGCTTCAGGAACACTGTTAAAGGTATCGTATAAACTGTCAGTTGCCTTCCACAGAAAAAGCTCCGTGAACCCTGGCTCCATATAAAAATTCAAAAATGGAATTACCTTTAAACTTCTTAATTCACAGGAATCATTCTCACTCGATTTAGATCCAGGCATTATCACCTCTCGGCATTCTGTTTTAGTGGTCTGTCTATTGCCCACAAAACAAAATAATTTTAACATTTAATTTGAAGTCAATGTTTTCAATATATTATTATTTTTCCCATTTTAAAGTTGGCTTTTTAACTATACATTTTTTTAAAGGGATAAAATATCTTGGAAAGATATTTTTAAAAATAGCAAGATTCTAGCACAAATGTGACTAAGTTAAGTGCTGAACAATGACAAAATTGCTAAGAGATTGGCCCTGGCCTGTGTTGCTCAGTGGTTGAGCATCGTCCCATACACCAAAGGTTGCCTGTTCTGCCTGTTTGATTCCCGGTCAGGGCATATCCCTGAGTTGTGGGCTGGATTCCCTGGTGGAGAATGGGCAGGAGGTAGCTGATCAATGTTCTGCTCTCACATTGATGGTTTATTCCTCTCTCCCTTCCTCTCTCTCTAAACACCAATCAAAATATATATTTTAAAAGTGATAAATGGCCTGGCCAGTGTGGCTCAGTGGTTGAATGCTGACATATGAACCAGGAGGTCACAGTTCGATTCCTTTGGGGCACATGCCCAGGTTGCAGGCTTGATCACCAGAAGGGGGCATGAAGCAAGCAGCTGATCAGTGTTCTCTCTCATCATTGCTATTTCTCAGTCTCTCTCCCTCTCTGAAATAAATAAAAAATATATTTTTAAAAATGTGATAGAGATTGGCAGGTAATTACACACTTCATTATGTAATAAGTAACAACTGAAATTATCATGTGACTGTGGGAAAGGTGAAAGGAACAGCAATAGGTAGAACTTCACTTCAGATGGCAAATAGCTTAAGGATAGAAACTAGACTATAAACACTCTATGGGTTTCCATAGGGCCTATCATACAGTCTATCATAACAATCAGGAAGATAACTGGTTTGTTTTTGTTTTCCTGGGAGTGTGAGAAACTATTCTTCAGCTAGATATTTAAAATGAAGATAACAAGTTAATACATTCTGGAACTTAAGCTGACATTTTGGAGCCTAACAATCTGACAACCAAAATGTTCTTTTAATATCAATATGTGTTGAACCCTAAGTATAATAGAAGTTTTAGAAGACACAAATTGAAAACCATCAGTTGTGTTTCTAAAGTTTACTTGCCAAGTGATTCTCTGGAATCGAAAGAGACTTTTCAAATAGAAATGATGTTATATAGCGATTAGAGTTAGGAATAGGCCAGAAGCCCCTTAGCTAAGCTAGAAACCAGATTCCCATTTCTTTCAAGGGAATAAACACCCTAGCTGAAAGAAGAAGGATAATGCATTGGATGTAATAAACAACATTTTATCTCTACCTACTCTGCTCCAATTCTTGATCCCCCAGCTTCTGAAGAAATGAATGAATTCATCTTCCTTCCCAATGACGGCTGGAAAAGAAATTATTTCCAGACTTCCTTCACCCCTTCTAAATACACACTAGGAAGAAACCTTTACCAGAAAGGCTACTGATTTAAGTGAAAAATGTTCAAACAACAGGAGTTTGGGAATGTTTGCATAGTCTTTTAAGCTTCAGGTGTCTTAATGTTTTTTCCTTTATTTTTGCTATATTTTAATAGTCCCTTTAATGAATATTTTTATTTTTTTAAATTATCCCTTTGTTGCTGTTAAAATATTCTGACCTGAGAATATTTTCTCCATTGATTTTTATAGAGAGTAAGGGAAGCAAGGAGAGAGAGAAACATCAATGTGAAAGACACATTGATTGGTTGCCTCCCGCATGCATCCTGACTGAGGCCTTGGATCGAACCTGTAACCCAGTTATGTGCCCTTGACTGGGAATTAAATCCACGACCCTTTGGTGTGTGGGCCCATGCTCTAACCACTGAGCATATCTACCAGGGCTAATGAGTAATTTCAATAAATGAAAAGGCAAAATAGTCATATTCACTCATTTCTTTGTCCCTGACATTTAGATTTGGTAACCTTTAATACTAATACAATTTTAATCATAATAGCTATTATGCAGTAAAAGACTTTAAGATCATTTTGCCATCAATTTTGAAAACAAAGCAAAAAATTAAAACCCAAACATACCTTTTTGTAAATCTTGGTCCAACTGAGTCATCAGTCTCCTCATGACAATCTGGGCTATTTAGGAGGTTAACTGGGATTCTTCCAAAAGGACATGACTAAAAATGTTTCGAAACATTAAGTAACCAACTAGGAAATAAACAAAGACCTTACCACTACCAGCTTAATCACAGTAAATTAAAACTAACTTACCCGTTTAGCTTTGTTTGTTTGTTTTAAGGGATTTCGATGACCTATGTCTGCATCTTGAGGGGGTACGTTCTCTCTAAACAGAAAGAAAATACCCCCATTTTGTAAAAACAATAACATTAAATATGTATCTTCAATAACTACTAACACGGTTATCACGTTTACATGAAAATATGTATGTAAACATATAAATAATATAAATGTATGATGAGCATTTAAAATATTGGTTCAGTTTCCTCACCCGTACAAAAACCTGGCCTTTGTAGTCTGTCCTCTGGAATCACAACTGATGTCTCTATTCTGTAAAGGTCCAAGTGAACTGAGAAATGATTCTTGTGCACTTAATACTGGTAATGCTGTAAAATGTTTGAAATTGTGATTAAATTTGTAAAGACATATAGAATACACAAAAATGTAATCTCACAAGAATATTTAAAATCAATTCATAGATCTGTCCCTAAGATATGCAGATATGAAGATGTTCTCAAAGATAATTGTCTAACTATATTTAATAACTGTTTCATAATCACATAATTGTTTCCCCAGGGTAAAGACACAAGCTCTATTTCCAAACACAAAAAGTGATTCTCCTGCTTAGATTGAGTAGTTTTTAATGTGTTACCAGTGAAAGTGTGATCAACAACAAAATATCTACATAATAGTAAAGACTTCATTACTTCTAAATGCCTTATCTCCTTTAAGTCTGAAATTCAAACTTATATTGTGACCATTCTACATCAATATCTATACTAATAAAAGGGTAATATGCTAATTAGACGGGGAGACCTTCCGGACAAAGCCATGGTGTCAGGGCTGAGGCAGAGGCAGTTAGGGTAGATCAGGCCATAAGGGGAGGGCAGTTGGGGGCGATCAGGCTGGCGGGGGGGGGGGGGGGTAGTTCAGGGTGAGCAGGATGGCAGGCAGAGTGGTTAGGGGCAATCAGGCAAACAGGCAGGTGAGCAGTTAGGAGTCAGTGGTCCTGGATTGCGAGAGGGATGTCCCAGATTGGAGAGGATGCAGGCTGAGCTGAGAAACACCCTACTACTCGTGCAGGCCACTAGTTTTTCTATAAAATACTAACCTTTTTTTAAATTATTTTTTTAAAATATGGAATGCTTCATGAATTTGGGTGTCATCCTTGCGCAGGGGCCATGCTAATCTTCTGTGTATCATTCTAATTTTAGTACATGTACTGCCGAATCAAGCGCTATAAAATACTAACCTTAATCCTTTTTCACAGGTAATCAACCGCAGAAAAGTTTCAGCACATATTAATACATTTACCTGATAAACTCTTCTTTTCCTCCTCTGGAAGCAGCTGCTTTTTTCCAAGGTTTAAATTCTGAATGGCAATTTCCAGCATTTGTAGTGGTACTGCCCCACATTCTACAGCTTTATGAAGAAGTTGTTTACTTTTTTTTATATTTCCTAAGAAAGTAAAAAATGACTGTTATTTTAGTGCAGCCATCTTCACTCTCCAGATTCTTATTTGTCAGGACCTTGAAAACAATTAAAAAGCTTTAGCCAAAAACACTCATTTCAAGTCTCTTGAGCTTTATTTCATAAGCAAATAAGCAACCCCACTCCTGATCAACACTTTACTTCAAATGGTTAACTTGTATAATATGTGACTGGTGCAATTATGTTTTAGTGTATCACCACAGTTTATTTTTAAAAGTAAAAGAAATATAACAAAACAGTTATAAAGTGAAGAACCTCAGGACCCTCAGGGAACTTAGGCAAAGGGAAAACTAAGCCCTGGAGATTATAATAGTCTCTTTGTGGGAGGCGACAGGGCTGATCAGGGGAAGGCACCAGCCCCATCACTCCGCTGCTGCAGCCACTGCCAGTCACTGCAGCCGCCAAGGTATTTTTATCAACACGGACTCCAGTCCCTTCACCATGAAAAAATGGCAACTTTCCTTAGGCATTTTCAAGATGTGTCTTTCATAGGATATGACACATCTTTCTTTATTTTTCTTTTTATTCTCACCTGAGGATATGTTTCCATTGATATTTCCCCCCCACCTTCCCTCTGATCACAGGCTCAGCTCCTGCCCAAACCTAAAGCCTCTGCTTGGGCAGGGGGTGTCCCACCCTTCTGACCGCCTGCTAGGCCCCTGCCCCTCCGATGGCCGGCTCAGAGTGTCCTGGGTGCCGAGGATGTTCCTGGGATCCAGGTACGCATGCAAATTAACCGCCATCTTTGTTGGGTTAATTTGCATACTCACTGATCCGCTGTGAGGTATGGCAGTTTACATGTTTGTCTATTATTAGTAAGATTTCATAGTGGTTCAGTCTACATTTATTGATAGTGGCGTCAGAATTTCATGTATTAAACATTTTAGGATAGGAAACAAAAAAGGCTTAGATAACTGGTAAACAGAGAGCTTACAGACCCCTATGATAATCTGATAAAAACTATAAAATCTCCTCCACTCCTATGAACACACACATACACACCAAACTACACATAAGACTTCAGAGATGTTGCATATTTCTTAATTCATCAAGCCTGTTCAAAATAATCACAATTTTGACCTTGAGGTTATTACTATATTGCAGTGGTAGAGGTAAAGTGTATTTCTTTTTTACAGATCAGAATCTGAGATTTTCAATATTTACTAGAGGCCCGGAGCAGGCCTAAGCCAGCAGTTGAACGTTGCTCCGAGGGGTCCTTAGTGCTGCTGCGAAGGCGGGAGAGGCTCCCACCACCGCCATTATGCTCACCAGCCTTGAGCCCAACTTCTGGCTGAGCCCAGCTTCTCGCTGAGTGGTGCTCCCCATGCGGGAGCACACTGACCTCCATGGGGCAGCTCCTGCATCGAGTGTCTGCTTCCTGGTGGTCAGTGCATGTCATAGCCACCAGTCGTGCTACCGTTCGGTCAATGTGCATATTAGCCTTTTATTATATAGGATGTGTTCTGAAGATGTAAAATTTATACTTGCTATTGACAGGCCATAATATCTCAAAAATTGTTTAGGTAGCATGAAGGAAAGATACAGGTTTTAAAGGCCTGACCAAACTTTCTTTAAAAAGCATGGAGTTTGCACAATGCTTTTCTCCAACCTCAACCCTAGAGAATACTCTCCAGTTACTGAGCTCTGCTTTGGGCACTATTATGGGGATTCTGGCTGAACCAAACCAATAGTGATAATGTGTGTATCTGGCGATAAATGGAATCAGGGATGGAGCAGAAACAAAGCTGAGGGAAAATAGGAACATGTGGCCAAAAGGATAGACTGAGGGTAGATCCCGAGGCCCCAGAAAATGAGAAAGAGAGAAGAGTGAATGGCTAGGCTAAAAATGTCTGAGGAAGAGACTGGCCTGGTCCTATTTATTTCAAGAAGCAGGTGAGCAAAAAAAAATAAAAGCTTCTACAGCTGTTTACAATTTCTTTTTCCTAAAGGGGAACTACCAGTTAACGCCACATTTATAGTTGAGGTATATGTCAGCGCTATGAAACCATAACATAAGAAAAGCTTATCCAAGCTCTAGCTTCAGTATCTTCTATCCTTCTTCCCACAAGTACTCAGTGAAGAAGCCACTTTCCTTCAGACGTTTCCTGAATCTAAATAAACACAAAGATGATGCTCCTTACAAGCAGAAGAGCTAGTATAACAAATATTCTCCGCATTTCCATTTTGGTGAGATTCTTCCCCCATAATCTCATCTGATCAACTTTCATACCTTTCAAATTCCTTCTTCATATATATGATGTAATATTAGGATGAGTTACAAAGGAAGTTATCTTTTACTTAAAATTTGGACTGGATATTTCAAATTACCTTGTGAGAGTTCATACTGTGCAAAAGATACGTGCACAAACGCAAATCTCTTGCAGTTTGCTCTGGCCATCTGAAAGTAGTCACGTGCGTCATCTGGCTCTTGAATACTGCAATAGAGATTTCAGAGTGAGATTCTAAGAAAAAGGACACAGCTACCTAAGTTTGATGATTCTTCATTCTATTTTCCAAAAGCCCTCGAGTATTATTTTTCCTGTGTGTAAAATTAAATACAAGTAGGTTAGCCGAAACCAGTTTGGCTCAGTGGATAGAGTGTCGGTCTGCGGACTGAGGGGTCCCAGGTTTGATTCCAGTCAAGGGCATGTACATTGGTTGTGGGCACATCCCCGGTGGGGGGTGTGCAGGAAGCAGCTGGTCGATATTTCTCTCATCCATCATTTCTAGCTCTCTATACCTCTCCCTTCCTCTCTGTAAAAAAAAATCAATAAAATATATTTTAAATAAATAAATAAATAAATAAATACGAGTAGGTTATTTTTAAAAATCTTTTCAGGCAGTTAAGAATAGGAAGCTTGTTGCCGAAACTGGTTTGGCTCAGCGGTAGAGCGTCGGCCTGTGGACTGAAAGGTCCCAGGTTCGATTCCGGTCAAGGGCATGTACGTTGGTTGCAAGCACATCTCCAGTGGGGGGTGTGCAAGAGGCGGCTGGTCGATGTTTCTCTCTCATCGACGTTTCTAGCTCTCTATCTCTCTCCCTTCCTCTCTGTAAAAAATCAATAAAATATATTAAAAAAAAAAAAAAGAATAGGAAGCTTGTTGAGATAGGTACATAGTAGAGAGAGTTTACATTATTCACTTGCTAATTATAAGCAAAAAAAAAATCTAGTCAAAAATATTAATTTTCTTACAAGTAATCCTGACTATGCTTTCATTTTACTTTTTTTGTAATATAGCTGTGTGACGTAGTTAGTTAAATGTAGTTAAAATATTAATACTTACGCTTTCAATTCAGCAAATCTCACTTGAATTCGAGCAAAACTCTCATTTTGGCCATATTTGTCTGGAGGCAGTGCTTCAATCGCTTGACTGTAACGGCCAATCAGTTTGTTTAAAAGGACATCATTTAGGGGGCAACTGTTTTTCTCTAGTTTGAGCAACAAATTCAACCAGTCCTCTGGGTTATTCGCCATCATCATAATTTGGTTAACAGTTCCTGAATTATCTGAATAACAGAAACAAAATATGCCATAACAAAAGTAAGAAAGACATAAAAACAAATGCCAAATTGCACTTTTCCTTCAAATTATATTTATACTCTCAATATCAATGTACATAAACTCCTTAAAATTCTTTTTAAAACTTTAACAATTTGTGTCAATATCAGCAACTAATTTACTGCATGGATATCTTTAATAAGGTTATACTGTACTCTAAAAAGTTGTGAATTTTGAAGGGAAAAAATGGAAATAAATATTATTTATAAGTAGCCTTTAAAAAAAACACATGTAATCTAAGAAAATTTTATGCTATAATAGCATAATCCTACTTTAAAATCCTAACTACTCAAAGATAACCTAAGGCTGTCCCACTACCACCTGTACCAAATTGCTTAGAAAGTTCATTAAAAACTTAGAAACATAGTAACCCTGAGGTCAGCAAACTGTGGCTTGCGAGCCACATGCGGCTCTTTGGCCCCTTGAGTGTGTCTCTTCCACAAAATACCATGGCCTGGGCGAGTCTATTTTGAAGTAGTGGCATTAGAAGAAGTTTAAGTTTAAAAAATTTGGCTCTCAAAATAAATTTCAATCGTTGTACTGTTGATATTTGGCTCTGTTGACTAATGAGTTTGCCGACCACTGTTAATTAACCCATTTCTATTGTAACCTTTTTTAATCCAACATTTTCTCCAGAGACACAAAAGCATGAACAGAGTACGTAATCTCAGAGGAAAGGTGAGAAGTGGGAGGTCTCAACCAAAGGCCTTATATGCACATATGCATAACCCATGGACACAGACAATAGGGTGTTGAAGGCCTGAAGGGGGAAAAGGGGGCTGGCTGGAGGGGGACAATGGGGAAAAATAGGGGGGCATATGTAATACTTTCAACAATAAATTATAAAAATATAAAAAGACAATTTGGATTAAATGTCAGTCTCCCGTTTACGATACTTCAATCACCAGTGAATATGATTAAATTCTAGGAAACTATCTTTCCTTCCATCGGTTTCAGTTACCTTTGACAAGGGTTAAATCTTTACTTTTGCTAACAAAATTACTTTCTGCTTTCTATAGCACATTCATAATTTTGCTTTATTTTTAATTTAATCTAGTCTGCTCTTAACTTCATTTTCCAGTTTTGATTCCCATTGCTTTCCTACAAATCAGTTTGCAAAAATATCTAAAAAAGTGTCTTTGCAGATGTAGTCCTCATGCCTCTGAGTATCCTATTCTACCTCCATTCAACTCTTGAAGCATTGTATTTATTGTGCTAGCATTTATTTGCTGCCAAAAAACATTACATACAGCATAGTGCTTTAATAAGTTCTTCTCATCTAGAAACCATGATTTTAAGCATCTTTGAGTCATCCTCAATCTTTAATCTAATGTTGTACATCCCAATTACCAATATAGGTTAAGTAGTTACAAGTTTGAGTAAGCTGAGGGTTTTAAATAAGGACTCATCTAACTTGGTGTACAAGCTTTGATAGCTCTTTTTAAATACACATAATAAAATATGGTGGTATTCTACTAAGAATTTGCTTACCATCAAAACAATTGGTTTTGAGGTTGTTTCAAGTAAATATGATCTGCTATCATGAAGAGATTACAGATTCTTCCATTTATTTTCAATCCTTCATCCATATAACATTTGGAATAGATACCACAAACTTATCTAAAGGTCAGTTTTTAAACGACCTCAACAATCTGAATGTAGTAAATTAGGCTTCTGAGCTAATACTTTTCATACAAGTTGGTTACTAAAATCTGGGCACTTTCACTCATTCATCATTCAGTAAATATTTAAGTGCCTACTATGTGTCAGGCACCATTCTAAGCTGTGTAAATATAACAAAACAGATAAAAACCATGTCCTCAGGGAACTCACACTCTAGTGGAGATACACAGTAAACACACTAGTAAGTCATATATAAGGAGATTAGTGCTAGGAAACAAGACAACAACAGGAATGAGAGAAAGAGGACAGATTCCCACCCCTGCAGGTTACTATTTTAATGGGTGAGTTGACATTTGAACAAAGATCTAAAGAAATTAAGAATAAGCAGATATCTGGGGAGTTGTGTTCATTTATGGCAGAGGATAAGAGAAAAGGTACTGGAGTAAGAGCTGACCTAGCACATGGGAGAGATAGCAGGGAAGCCAGGAAAAAGGGGGGGGGGAAAGGTCAAGGGAGTAATAGAAAGACTCTCCACATCAAAAACTGGGTGTTTGATTTTAAATTATACATAATTTTCATAAGATCGGTGAGATGTTTTGTTTTCAGCAAAAAAAGAGTGAAAACAAGAATAGTACATCAATTAATAGCAAGTATATCAACTAATAGCAGAAATAACAGCTGACAATAATTGGAGAGTTAAGAAAACTACCTCTAAGTACACTGTAATAAAGGATAAGTTTTGTTTTCTTTTTAATATTCTGGGACTATTTCCAGACAAAAGAATTAAAATATACAGTGTGTGTACAGTACTCTATTTGGTAAGTATCAATTACTGAGAAAAGTACATTTTGTGAACACACAGTAGTTAACTTTTTATTCCTTTACCTTAAAGGGTACTCACCTGTGGTATCGGAAGAGGAAGAGATTTTATTCAAGCTTAGCTCATCAGTAAGGTCTTCATTTTTAAATTTATTTTTAAAATCTCTCACTTTGTTGATTATTGAATCAATTGTCAATTCTTTGCCACTTAAATCCTCGGCCTCCATTTCTAAGGAAAAATATTGAACTGGTCATAATTCCTATGTTAACTAGAATCAAAGAGAAGAAAACACTGCAACCAGCCTTTTAGAACCTAAAAGACTAAAGTATTACTATGTGAACACAATGTTAACACCAAGGGAGGTAGTATTTGTGAAGCTATGTGCATAAAAACGCATATATTTGACATTTGTCAGCAAGGTTACCAATAGGCTAGTTACTGTTTTCTTCCTAACAGAACCTCCACTGCACAAACAGAAATTGCTGCCCCTCCTTACAAAAGTTACATTTTTTTCCTTCTATATACTAAATGCCTTCCTTTCAGTTTTTCCCCCCAGAATTATTTTATCTGGGCCATTTGCAGGTTCTGTCATTTAAGAAAATGTGATGGATGGACTGTTTGGATTCTGGTAGCGACATATAGACGACATGCGAAGAATCCTTTTGGAAACGTGAATAAGCATTCTGTACGTCACTTGCTTTCTGTGAGCAAACCCTGTACACTGCAAGGGCTCTAACATCACAGCCCTCTATTGACAAATGGGATATGGGCAGGCTTGTTCTTGTGCACTGCTGGCAGAACCCTGATTTGCTCATTTAACTACTCTAATACCAAGCACCTACTGCATTCATACAATACTGAGCACTTGCTCATCTGCATTGGTGGTGATGTTTGGTCAACAAAGTACCTGCTGCCTTCCCGTCGATCTCATACTTTGTCATTCTCACACATCCACCCACTAGCCCAGGGTCATGGATATCAATGCCGCCCGTGACCTCGCGTTTCACAGGGAAAAGGGGCGATTTCACTGAGCACCTAGTAGATATCACCTCCAGAAGTCAGGTTCGAAAGGTAACTGTTAGAACGCAGCCCGCATCGCCTCTCCCTGTTCTCACACACAACACGACGAGAGAGGAAGTGTCTTTGGGGGAGACGATCTCGGGTGTCCACACTCTCCCCCAGCGCCCCGCCAGGCCCTCATCCCAGCGTGGTCCACACCCACCTCCGGCTTCCGGGATCCTCCGGACCCGCAGGGGCAGCAAGGCCTCCGGTCCCTCTCCAGCTCCTCTAGCCGCGCCCTACGAGGCCTCCCCCGCGGGGCCGCCTCCGCCTCCGCCTCGCCCCCGGCACTTACCGGCCCGCCCTATTCCCTGGCCGCCGCCGCCGTCCCCCGATGCATTCGCGAGGCCGAACTCGCCGCCCGAAAGCCGTGGCCCACGGGAGAAGAGAAGGAATCCGAAGCCCTCTCCGAAAAAAACACTTTTGAATTTCCCCGCTGCCCAGGCCACGGCCGCCTATTGGTCGGCGGTGGTCACGTGGCCACGTTTAAGCGTCTGTCGTGATTGGTTTGTGTGCGGAGGCACCGCCCCTTCCTCTACTTGCGTCCGGGGCGGGGAGGGTCCTGGCGGGGACGCCTCCGGTGCTGCTAGTCCGCAGGCTCCAGGTGGGACCGGCTTTCCTGCGCCTCCCAGTTTAGCCAGCCACACGTTCTTGTCCCAGCGGGAGCCACTCCTGGGCGGAGTGACCCGGGAAAAGGAAAACAGGGGCGGGGACCCTGCTCCCAGCCTGTGGACCTAAAAGGTGCCCGGAGAGTAAGTCCTCCTCCCTGGCCGCCGCCCCATTCCTTCGTCCTCCACGCCCCTCACTGCGGGCTTCTTCGGGAGGATGCGGCTAGGAAGGATGGCTCACCGCGCTTCCTTCAGTCCTGCTGCAGCTCAGGAATCTCAGTGCCTCGTGCCAGAGCCCCCGCTTGTGACCTTCCACTGCCCATAAGTGGCTCCGTGCTTGCCTCCAAGCCAAGGCCTGTCCTTGGTCAGAACTGTGCGCAGAACTCGCCCTTCACGATTGCTCATTAGTCCCTCATCCTCCGAGCCTGTCTCACTTAAGGGCTCAGGAATCATCAGAGAAAGGTCACTTTTCGAGTATAAAGTATCCCTGAGCGGGGCTCTGTGCTAAGTGACTTTGCGATCTAAGGCAACCAGAAGTCTGTGGTACCAGCATCATGGCATGCGCTCTGGTAGGACAGGTGTGTCTGTTTTGCAAACTACCTGCATCTGTCCCTCGATAACTCCGAAGCTGTGCTTAGAACCCTCGCCTTCCCCAGCTCTGGTTAAGCCACCAAGAAAGCCCTTCTTTACTTAATGAATGTTTACATACCTGCTGGCTATGTATTTTTACCTGAGCAGAGCAAAATGGTTGGTTAATCACCACCTTTGCACCATTGCATAAAACACTGTCTTTAGTAGGAATGCATTTACTGTTCCACCAATTCTTTTTTTCTACAAATATATTCTTTAGGTCTTTTTTTTTTTTCCTTTGAAAATTCCAATTACATACATTAATCAACTTTAAATTTTCCTGTAACTCTTAGATGTGGGGTATATGAGAAGATCCAAAATTAACAAGTAGAGATAAAAAGGGCAATGCCTGCGATGAAAAAACTGGATAAGATTAACAGCAGATTAGACAATGGAGAATAAAAGATCAAAAACTTGAAAACAGCAATAAAAACTGTGCAAAAAGAAACACAAAGTAAAAAGACACACAAAAGGTAAACAAGCCTGGCCAGTGTTTCTCAGTGGTTGAGTTTCGACCTATGAACCAGGAGGTCAGGATTAGATTCCTGGACAGGGCACATGCTTCCTTGCTGGCTTGATCCCCGGGGAACATGCAGGACACAGTAAATCAATGATTCTCTTTCATTATTGATGTTTCTATTTCTCCCTCTCCCTTCCTCTCTAAAATCAATAAAAATACACTGAATGGCCAGATTATTATGACCTCTGAACACATGATAATCTCGCCACTCAGTGTGTTTGTGTGTGTGGGTGTGCATTTTTTTATTATTATTATTATTATTATTATTATTATTATTATTACTTTTAGAGGTCCTGTGCATGAATTCGTGCATGGATGGGGTCCCTCCAGCCTGGCGAGGAAGAGGGGACATGGGTAGTTGTCCAGCCTGCCTGCCTGCTGGACGAACTCCTGGTCAAGGGGACAATTTGCATATTAGCCTTTTATTATATAGGATATACGCTGAGTTGCCAGATTATTATGCATTTAGATATCATAATAATCTGGCCACTCAAGTGTATATACATTTTTTTTCCTTTTTAAAAAAAATATATTTTATTGATTTTTTACAGAGAGGAAGGGAGAGGGATAGAGAATAAGAAACATCAAGGGGAGAGAAACATCGATCAGCTCCCTCCTGCACACCTCCTACTGGGGATGTGCCCGCAACCAAGATATATGCCCTTGACCAACACTCTATCCACTGAGCCAAACCAGTCAGGGCCATATTTTTTAAATAAACAAAACATCTATGAGCAATAGGAAAACTTAAAGTTGATTAATGTATGTAATTAGAGTTTTTAAAGGAAAGAAAGGAGACCTGAAAAATATATTTGTAGAAAAAAGAAAAAAAAAAGAGGCCTATTTTGGTGAAAACTATAGGCAACAGATTGAAGAAATACAAATAATCCCAAACACAAGAAACTTTATAAAAGTTATACCTAGGTGCATAATTAAATTACTCAAAACTGGTAATAAAAAGAAAAATCTTAAAAAAAAAAAAAAAAAACTCAGAGAAAAAAGACAAATTACATAAAAAGGAACCATGATAAGAATAACAATAATAATGTAAGTCCAGAGACTTTGCAGAAATAGCTTTATATACTGAAAGAAAAAAATTTATCAACCTAGACTTAAAGGCCCTATGAAAATATCTTTCATTTTGAAGGAAAAATAAGAATGTTTTCAGACATACAAAAAAAAACAAAAACTGAAAAAATTACTAATAGACTTGCACTACAAGAAACATTAAGGCAAGTTCTTCAGGCAGAAAAATGCTAAACCTACGTAAAGAGTACAGGACACTGAAAATGGAACATAGACAAGACATTTTTTTTATTTAAAAAAATGTCATTAAAATAGTAACTATGTAAAGTAAAAACAGTAGTAACAGTGTATTGTCAGATTTATAACATATACAGGAGTAAAGCATCTATATATATAAAAAAGCCAGTGTCTGTGATGACCAAACGATTGGTCGCCATGAGGTGCATTGAGCACCTCTCGGTCCCTCCCCACCACCCCTGGCCTAGGAGTGGGGCGGGATAGGGTGGGACTGGGGACTGGTGAGTGAACAGCTGACCTCTTGGTCCCTGCCCCTGGCCCAAAGGCTCCGATGGATCAGTGATGGTGAACGGGGGAATCAGGGTGGGTGGCAGGAGGACCAGGCTGGCTATGAGGCTGTTGGGATCACCAGCTCATCCCTGGCTGCTCGAGCTCAGGCCTGTGGAAAAGCAGGTGCCGGCAACTTCACCTCCATGCATGTGCATGAGGCTGACTGCTGATAGAATGCACTGCCTGCTTGGGGCCTCTCACGTCAGGGCAGTTAGGTCATGGGCATGCCCCACAGCTTCCATCAGCGCCTCAAGCCCCAGCGGCAGCAGTGGCAGCACTCACGTGAGTGACCTGGAGCAGGCAGCAGGTTCCATCAGTGGCCAGCCCAGTACATGTGCATGGAGGTGAAGTCGGCAGCGCCCGCTTTCCCACAGGCCTGAGCCCCGGAGCAGCCAGGGATGAGCTGGTGATCCCGATGACCTGACAGCCCGGTGGCGGAGGTGGCATTCAACCTGGGGACTGGCAAGTGGGCAGAAGATGGCCCTGATCGCAGAAGGCTAGGCCTTAGGGACCCCACCCACACGATTTCATGCACTGGACCTCTAGTCTATAATAATAAATGTGTAATATGCAAAATGACTGAATGCCCAACAGCAGAATGACTGTCAGGACGTCCTTCTGGACAACCTTCTGGACGAAGCCAGGGCTGCAGCCGCATGGAGGCAGCCACCGCAGCTGTGAGGGAGGGGTTGAAGCAGCCACCATGGCTGCGAAGGCTCACTCTTAAACAAATTTTGTGCATTGGGCCTCTAGTATAACAATAATGGCACTGAAGCCTGGAGGAGAGAATTGCACGTTTATTGTTTAAGGTTTTTCAACTGTATGGAAAGTGGTATATTACTTGTGTTAAGTTGAAAATACATTATTTTAACACGCCCCCCACACACACACACACCCTGTCTGTTATTATAGCTCCTAGCTGTAAGTAGATCTTGAGCATTGTAAATATTACTAGTATAAAAGGAAATGTGCTGTAGGTGTCAAATACATATCAGATTTCAAAGACAGTGTGAAAAATAACAGAATTTTTAATATTTTAATATTGTTACAGGTTAAAGTAATAATTCATGTATATTGGATTAAATAAAAATTATACCAAAATTAATTTCACCTGATCCTTTTAACTTCTTTTTTTAATGTGACTATAAGAAAAGTTATGCCCTAGCTGGTTTGGCTCAATGGACTGAACCGGTCCCAGTTCAATTCCAGTCAAGGGCACATGTGCGAGTTGCAGCTGATCAATGATTCTCTTTCATCATTGATTTTTCTATCTGTCTCCTTCCTCCCTCTCTGAAATCAATACTCTTTCATCATTGATTTTTCTATCTGTCTCCTTCCTCCCTCTCTGAAATCAATAAATATATATATATGTGTGTGTGTATGTGTGTGTGTGTGTGTGTGTGTGTGTGTGTGTGTATATACATATGTATGTATATATATGAAAAGATACAAATTATATATGTGGCTCAATTTTATATCTTGGATGATGTAGCTAGAAACTGTAAAGCAGCCACTAAAGTCCAAAAACAAAAAAGCAAACATAAACAAAAGTTATAGCTATTCATTGAAAATAGGAAAAATTAAAATGTTCAATAACTCCAAAATGAAGCAGAAAATCACAAACAAGGAAAAAAGAACAGATGAGAAAAGCAGAAAAAATAGAAAATGTTATATTTGAATCCAACTATATAAATAATCACACAAATTGTACAAGATCAAAAAACACCTACTAAAAGGATAGAGATTTTTAGATTTAGTAGTCCTGTGCATGAATCCATGCACCAGTAGCTCTCTGCGGGGCCTGACTGCTTCGCACCAGCTGCCCAGAGGCTCTCCGTGGCCCAGAGACCCATCCACGGCCGGGTGTGGAACACTTGCCTCGTCGTCGTCATCCACTCACACTGCCCGCTCTCAGTGGCCACCCCCCAGGGACTGGGGAACTCCAGTGGGGCTGAGAGGACTGGGTGCTGCTATCTTGTGGCAATGGGCACCACCATCTTTGTGACAGAGTGATGGTTAATTTGCATATTACCCTTTTATTAGCTAGGACAAAATATCCCAAGTATCAACTATCTGCTGCCTGCAATAAACCCACTTTCAGTTTGAAGACAAATAAGATAAAAGTAAAAGAATGTAAAAAGATATGCCATACTAACACTAATAAATACAGAACAAGGAAGACCTAACTTGGAAGAAGTCAATGAAAACAGACTTAAAGAGTTTTTGATCATCTAGGTAAGTGATCTTCCATCTCTGATTTAGTATATTTTTTTAATGTATCCTCAGACATGGATCCAGATTGAAAACTTGTCAGAAGTTAAGTGCATCTGCTGGAAATCTAGATCTAAAGTCCAGTCCCAGATTCTAAATCATAGGTTCTGAGAGAGTTGTGAAAATGGGCACTGTTTCTTTCTGATGATCAAGCGAAGTTTTGACACATAACATAGCAATGAATAGAACACAAAATCTATGAAAACAGGCTAGATAGTTCCCATTGGTTGTCTGAATCCATGGATAATATTGTATTCTATATATACATAACATTTTTGTCTATACATACACACCTATGATAAAGTTTAATTTACAAATTAGGCACATTAAGAGATTAACAATAACAAAATATAACAGTTAACGGTGATTAGGCTGGAAGCAGGGGGCAATTGGGGTTGATAAGGTCAGCAGGCAGAATGGTCAGGGCAGATCAGGCAGGCAGGCAATTGAGCAGTTAGGAGCCAGTGGTCCCAGATTGTGAGAGGGATGTCCAACTGAGGGGTCCCAGTTTGGTGAGAGTGCAGGCCCAGCTGAGAAACATCCCCCACCACCCATGCAAGAATTTCGTGCATCACACCACTAATATTGTAATAAAAAGTTATGTGAATGTGGTCTCTCTGAACATTTCTTATTGTAATGTACTCATCTTTCTTCTTGTTGTGATGATTTAAGATGTTAAAATGCCTATGAAATGAGAGGTGAGGAGATGACATAGGCACTGTGACTTAGATTTAGGCTACTATTGCCCTGATGGTATATTATAAAGAGGATCATTTCCTTGGGGTGACCCTGGATTGTTAAATCATGATGATGTCAATGGTTGAATGTCAGGACCAGATGGTGTCCATGGTTGAGCTTGTCAATGGTTGATGATTGGAAAAATTTAATATTTTGGGGCCTTGGTTGACTGCAGGTAACTGAAACTGCAGAAAATGAACCATGGGGAGCAGCACCCCCCCCCCCAATCTGTGGGTACATAAACTTATACCTAGTTCTGGGGCCCAGGAAAATGCTAGCTGTATGCAAGCTTTCCCAAGACCTCATCAGCCTATAGGTACATTCAGTCACCTAAAGACTACTAAGGTTTCTCTATCTGCATAATGCTGATCTTAGCCTGAGTTTCCCCTTTCGAATTTTCTGAGAATTACTGGGGGTTTCTTGTGATCAAAAACAAGTCTAGCCTCAATGGATACCACATTTCTCCTCCAAGGATCCCCACTGCTTTCCCAGACACTGTTTCTGCGAGCATCTCATTCTCCCACAAACCCTTTGCTAAGCACAATCAACTTTACCACACTCTGCATGGTTCTTAAAAGTTCACAGTTGTAAACTTTGGTGGTCTGTGGCAAATTGGGTTTACCTCTCTCTGCTTTATAGCTTCCAATCTGAGAAGTCAAAAGCAATGCAGTATGTGCCTTAATGTTCTATGGAGTGTGCAGTGAATGCTCTTTCGGTTTTTGTTCATAGCCTCACGTGGCCTGGGACGTAGATAATGATGTATGGACTGGGCTGGGAACAATGCTATACCCAGAACCTCTTTCCTTCTCTAATGACTAAGGGTTTGTTACTGGGGAGCTCATTGCATCTTCCTCCTTCCACCCTTAAAATGAATTCTCTCTCAGGGGATTTTATAGCCCTCTTTCAGCTTGACTTCTGTCAGAGTATCTCATAATTTACCTCAATTGCCCGGTAACCCAAGCAGGAAACAAAGCTAGTGTACCTTCCCAAGGTTCTTCAGGCCCTAGGAAATTAGGCTGGCTTCACAAATTCCCAGTCATACTTAGACAGGTCTGAACCTGCAGGAATTGCAACCCAGATTCAAGCTGAAACTTTGCTATCCTGATGTACAACAAAAAATCTTCAAATGAACTCAGCTGTGACAAACCTCTAAATCACACAGAGGCACTCCACACCCCTAGCAAGAAAGGCAGCCAGTAGTAACAGAGGATGTAAGGTGGAAGCACAGACAATGGGAAGGCCACCCAGGGAACACAGGAGCCAGTCACCATGAGGGACATTCTGCCAAGGGCAGGAAGGAATTTGGGCTTTCAATATTTCTGCTGAAATTCTTCCATAATACTCCTCAAACTGGGGACACAGGTTACATGTTTTTAAAAATAGGTTTTTATTGATTTTAGGGAGAGAAGGAGGGAGAGGGAGGAGAGGAAGAGTGAATCATTGATTGGCTGCCTCCTGCACAATCCCTACAGGAAATTAAGCCTGTGACCCAGGTTTGAGCCCTGACCAGGAATCCAGCAACATGGGATCATGCTCAGCCAAATGAGCAACACTGGCCAAGGCATTACTTGTTAATATATAGCTACACAGACTGGAACTTTAAAAATAGCATTAAAATAGTTACTATTTTGGATAATGGAATTGTAGTGCCTTTTCTAAATAAAGTTTAGTTTTTATAGTTTCTTACTCTATTTTCCCAATGAAAAGACAAGGAAAAAAGCGAAGGTTTCTATTATATACATCTGTGAGCCTAACTATTCTAAGATCATCAGCACAGCAACAACTCTTGCTAAAAACAAGAATCAATCATTAATTCTATCTAATTTCTTGTTTAGTTTGTAAGGAATAGTAGAAGCTTAGTTCACAAATTAAAGGAACCATCATATTTGCTTATAATCTACTAGGGGCCTGGTACATGCAATTTGCACATGGGTGGGGTCCCTAGGCCTGGCCAGGGATCAGGGTTAATCTGTCGGGAGACTGGTGAGGTAACTGGAGGGCCACCGCGGGCACCCCTCTTGGCTGGCCTGGCACTGCCCTTTCGCTGGCTCCTGCTGAGGGTCAGGGCCTGCAGGCTGGGGGCAGCTCGTGCGTTGAGGGCCTGCCCTCCTCCCTGGTGGTCAGTGCACATCATAGCGACAAATCGGTCTGCCATTTGGTCGACTTGCATATTAGACTTTTATTATATAATATAAATCACTTGAAACCCAACTCATGCTCCATTCTTAGTGTGGGAAATTCAGTAATAATTGGGATTCTACCTACTCAAGGCTATACCTTGTGTCTTGTGTATCACTAAGACTTTGGAGGGCTCAGTCATCAATCATTTACTCACACTAGTTACCGCCGAATTGCCAGGGTATTTCCAGGGAATCTCCTGCTTTGGTCCACAGACAGGCTCCTGGAACCATCAGAAAGGCTGGTAGCATTGGTGCTGAAACTGCAATCTTCTGAGTGCCCCCAGAAAGAAGCTAGCTCCTTTAGGGGTCTTGCTGTTTTTTGTTTCTGAGGCAAGGAAATACTAAACTGAGGATCTAGCCACCTCCTTAAAGTACATAATTTTTTTTAAAAGCCTTCAACATTTATTTGTGGTAAACATTTATAACAATTAAAACACAAACCAGTTAACTTGGTGACAGAGCTGTGATAATAAACATAATAAGCAGTTTTCTAAAATTCTGAAGTAATTTTTGCAGATTAAACATAAAATATGGAATGGTTCAAATCTCTATCTATCTATCATCTATCTACTCACCTACCTATCTTATCTGAAATTATCTTTTAATGATGTCTCCCATGAGGGGTCTGAATTAACTTGTTATGTGAATATATAGAGTCGTCAAGACCTTTCTTCAGTTTAAGAAAAAAATTTAAAACAATATTTTAGTATAACATTTTAGGTTCTGAAATTTCCTTCATATAATATTAAATGCACATCTTTTAGTGATAGGAACAAAGTCCTAACATTTTCATATCATTCTTTATGTTAAAGCTTCTTAAAGTTTCACTCACTCAGGGCACATAGATGTGGGTGAGGTGTTCATCTGGGCATAAAGTCACTCTCCCACAGCCTCTTGCACAACCACCTGTGCACACAGGTCTGGTTAGAGTTCCACTTGCACCATGGACATCCAGGGTAGTGACTGAGACACTTGTCAGAGATTCACTCCCTGCTTCATCTGATAGAGCATGTTGCACAGGGAGTGTCCAGCAGCCAGACTAGTCCTGTCAGAATGGAACCCATAGATGCCTTAGGGATGAACAAGAGCTGCAAGATCTCTTTCCTCTAAAAACAGTCAACAAGAAAAAACTAAGACGCTCCATCCTTATAAACTCTGTAGATAAGTGCAGGAAGGAGAGACAGATGGAAGAAAAGCAGACATTGGTAAAATGGCAATATTAATTTGACAACAATAGGTGTCCTATAAGAAATAAGTCACCAGATTATTTTTTCAATGAAAGGAGAGTGAAAGAGAAATGGGAATTCAAGGGGTAAATATAGCATTCATATTAGTGAGTGAAATTAATTAGTGAAGTTTCTCTGATATAGTACTTTAATATTATTAGTTGATGACTTCAAATTCTGAATTATAGTCATTGGAAAAGAAATATGGGGATGGGCAAACATAGGTTTATAGTTGTGAGTGCCCAAAACAGAATTATTGCTGAATTATTATTATTGTGTTTATTCTATTACAACTATAACCCTACTTTTGTCCATACCTGTATATCTTATTATATAATCACATCAAATATCAACATATTAATAGTAATAATAGCAATCAGCTCTAATTTCCTGAGAGAATAGCAAGAGTAAAAAAATGAGAACATTTTATATCTGTCAGTAACTTTACAATTTTTAAAGTGCTTTCACTTAAATGATCTCATTTGATCCTCATATCAATTTATGAAATAAGTGACAACCTTCTTTTCCTCATCATTTTGTAGGCAAAGATTAGACTAGTTTAGTGACTTGCATTGGGTCATATGTCTGAGAAACAGCAACACTAAGACCAGAACTCTGGACTTTTGTTTCCCCGTTGATTTTTATTTTTGACAGGATGATCATTCATAATTTTATAGATTCTGTCACCAAAAATAGCCATTGATTTCTGTGGTTGAGTAAAGCTTGTTCATGAATAGGTATAATTTGCAGTATTTATCCATATTGGATTGATAGCTTTTGTGTCTATTCCTTTTTATGTGCTGTTAAAATAATATATGAACCAATCTTAATAAACAACTTTCCTTTGGGTTCTTCAAGATCCTTAGTCCTCCACCAGAGTTTAGTTGGTAGATGGCTGAGTGCACCATTTGAAATCATCACTTCCACCTACTCCACCCTTTGACCCAATTTCAACCACAAGTTAGCACCACAGCTATTACATTGCATATATTGCAAAAGCTTTGAGTTTGCTTAAACCTGTCTTAGCAATTGTCAGCCGGGCTATTTAACTCTGAAGAGGGCAGAAATAGAAAGACATGTATGTAAGAACATTATCAGATTCATTCTCTTCCCTACCCAATTCCTAGATCCATCCCTTTCCATGAAGGCTCAGGAGTAAATGTGCAGATGGTTTAGGCTGGAGACTCCAGTGGGTCACATAGACCTTGAGAAAGACATAGAAATATTATCAGCTTGGAGGGATCCCCAGGAGCCATGAAAGTTCCACCAATAACGCTGTTCTACGGAAAAAATTCTGCTTCATTGGAACTTTTTGATTACTCTGGGTGCCCTTCATAGTCAGAAAATATCCACCTCTTACATTTGTTAGCTCCAGAGCAAGAGTATAAATAGAGGCCCACATACCACAGGTCTAAATATTCAAAGGTCAGGCTAACAAGGTGTAAAATAGAATGTCTTCTTTTTCCATCATAACAAAGTTAAGGGTGTTTGCTACTGAGAGTTGGCAAATATAAAGGCATGTGAATTTAATTATTACTCTATATTTTAGGCATTTTTGTTGATATGTCAACAATGTTTGGACGAGTAATAAAATAAAGTATATAATTTATGTTCTTATAAATTGATTCATTCCATGAATTTATTTTTCTTACTTTTATTAGAAAAAGATCATTTATTATATTGCTTTAATTAAGATTTCTACACAGTTTGTGCTCTACTGTAAAGAGCTAAAGAACTAAAAATTAATTATAACTGTATTCAAAGAGTACAAAATCTGAATATATTTTCATAAAAATTAAGATAAATATAAAAGTTTAAATTATTTTACATATAATTTAACAAAAAGTATTTTCTTCTAAAATATTCAAAATTACACATTAAAATCCTATATAATAAAAGCCCAATATGCTAAGTTTTAGTCATCCAGTCATCCATTCAACCAATCAAAGCATAATATGTTAATGATATGCTAAGGTCACTCAACCACTTGCTATGACGGGCACTGACCACCAGGGGAAAGATGTTCCAACTGGTAGGTTAGCTTGCTGCTAGGGTCTGAGTGAGACAGGCCAGACACGCCCTGGAGCACTCCCACAATCCCTCCCAGGCTGACCAACTTCCTGTATCCCTCCTTGACCCCGATTGTGTACCAGTGAAGTACCTCAGCCTAGCCTGAACCCTCTTACAATCTGGGACCCCTCAGGGGACATCAGAGAGCTGGTTTGGGCCCAATCCTGCAGGCTAACCTGAGGGACCCCACTGGTGTAGGAATTTGTGCACTGGGCCTCTAGTTAAGCTATAAAACAAATTCTAATTAATGCATATAAAATTAAAAATATATTTTTATTGATTTCAGAGAGGAAGGAAGAGGGAGAGAGAGAGAAACATTGATTGGCTGCCTCCTGCATGGCCCTCGTGGGGATCAAGCTTGCAACCTGGGCATGTGCCCTGAACAGGAATTTTACTGAGACCTCCTGGTTATTAGGTCAATGCTCATCCACTGAGCCATGCCCATTTTGGCTTTGAATTCATGTTTAAAACCAAATCATATTAGGCATTTTCATGAAAATAAACCTATTCACAATTTTAGCATTGAATTGTGCTAAGATAAAGAATAAGTATCACTCTTTATATATAGTATGTCTAGATTAGCACTGCCTAATAGAAATAGTGCAAGCCACATACATAACTTTTAACTTTTTTGCCTGAAAAGTTTTGCTACATTAAAAAAATAAAAGTAAATACTTGAAAAATTGTTAAAATATTTTTTAATCCTCACCCAAAGATGTTTTTATTGATTTTAGAGAGAGAGGGAGGGAGAAGGAGAAACATTAATGTCAGAGGAAAACATTAATTGGTTGCATTTTATATATACCCTGACTGGGGATGGAACCAACAACCTGGGTATCATCCCCAGTAGTGTGGAGCACCCACTCTCTTGCTTCTCTTTGTGTTTCAACTTGTGTTTCTGAGGGCCCTCATCAATTAATGTGATATTTATAACAGTCTATATGGCAACCAAGGAATACTCACTGTCTAATATGGTAGCCTTAGCTACATGTAGTTATTGGGCACATGAATTGTAGCTACTCCAGTTGAGAAGGGCTATAAGTATAGGTACCTACTGAATTGTAAAGACTTAGTATGAAAAAAAAAAAAAGAATTTAAAAGATTTTATGAATTATTGTTTTTCAATTACAAGTTAGAATAATGTTTTAATCTATTAGATTAAATAAAATATGTTATTAAAATTATTTTTAGCCCTAGCTGGTGTGGCTGTTGGTTGGAGCATAATCCTTTGCATGGAAGGGAGGTAGGTTCTATTTCCAATTAGCGGTATTCCTTTCCCAGACTGAATGCTGGGGGTGGGGTCCTTATGATATCAATATCTCGAGATAAAGAATTTTCTGATACTCCCATGGGAGAGTGAGTGACTCGTGTTTGCACATAATTATGTACATCTCTGTTTCCGATGTCCCATTTCCCTTTATCTTGTCCTGGAAGATGTATAGCTGGGGATTCAATAGAGCTAGAAACAAACCCAGCATCCAAAGTTTCCCTTCCATGGTGGAGTAGCATCTGGCACAGCATCAGGCTAGCTGCAGTCCATTTGTCTATTGTGTGGTTTTCCATATGACCATATGCCATGTGGGTGAATGCAGGGGAGCCAAGAGCACAAGAGAGTAAGAGCACAAGACTTTCAGGTTTAGGAAGTGCAGAGAGTCCTCAAGAGTGAGGGGGAGATTAATATTTTTAAACAAGTTTTATGGGTGAAGTCCTAACTTTAAAATACTATGTTCTAAAACAAAACAAAACTCCAACTGTATATACCACACAAAATACATCAATAGGCTTAATTGTGCTCAAGAGCTATCAACTTGCAAACTCTGGCTCATAATTAATATTTTAGCATAACAAGCCTAATTTTTGCTTCATGCTAAGTGGTCCAGACAGTTTTTAAGAGAGTTAATATGTTAATGTTTTCCACCATCTGCCATTTTTTAAATGAAATTCTCAATTTAATTCAGAAAAAAAGATCAGCCATACCGCAGACTGTTATAGAATTATATACATATTCATTAGTGATAAGCACAAAATCTGTTCAATTTAATGTTACAATTAAAATACTATTTAAAAAACCTAAATAGAGTCTTTTAGCCAGAATGATTTATTTTTATTTTTTAATAAATCAATTAATTAATTTATTTATTGAATTTATTTGGGTGACATTGGTTAATAAAATTAGACAGTTTTCATGTGTACAATTCTATAATACATCATCTGTATACTATGTTGTGTGTTCACCATCCCAAGTCTAGTTTCCTTCCATCACCATTTATTTTCTCTTTATCTTCTTCTACCTCTCCTCAGACTTCTGGGAATATAGCCAAAGAAATCCAAAATGCTAATTTGAAAGAATATATGCACCCCTATGTTCATTGCAACACTATTTACAATAGTCAAGATTTGAAAGCAACCCAAGTGCCCATCAGTAGATGACTGGATAACAAAGCTTCCATTAACACAATGGAATACTACTCAACTGTAAAAAAGAAGGAAATCTTACCTTTTGTTACAGTATATATAGACTTGGAGAATATTAGGGTAAGTTAAAGAAGCCAGACAGAGAAAGACAAGTACTATATGATTTCACTTACATGTGGGATCCAATGAACAAAATAAATTAGTTAGAATGATTTTAATTTAGTGCCAATTGGTAGGTTGGGTAAATCAGGCCTGTGTTGTGATTACTGGCAATCACTTTGTGGAGGCAGAAATGGGATGTGTAGGACCCTACTACTCATAGTGTGGTCTGCACACCAATAACATCATTACCAGAAGCTTGTTAGAAATACAAAATCTTAGGTATCATGCCAGATGGAATTGGAATCTGCAATTTAACAAAATCCCCAGGAACTTCTGTACACTTAAAGCTGAAGAAGTTCTGGCCTCATCAAAACTGGTTTGGCTCTGTAGATAGAGCATAGGCCTGCAGACTGAAAGGTCCCAGGTTCAATTCCAGTCAAGGGCATGTACCTTGGTTGCGGGCACATCCCCAATGGGGGATGTGCAGGAGGCAGCTGATCGATGATTCTCTCTCATCAAAGTTTCTAACTCTCTATCCCTTTCTCTTCCTCTTTGTAAAAAAATCAATAATATACATATATATTATATATTATATATTATATATTATATATTATATATTATATATTATATATTATATATTATATATTATATATATATATATTATATATGAAGAAGAAGTTCTGGCCTAGGATATACTTCTTGGTTGAAAAGTGTCTTTTTCAAAGGCACTGGCAAGGACATCATCAGCGAGCTCTTAATGGTAGATGTGAAGGATGAGCACTTGAAGCAGGGCACTGACTCTCTGCCTTCATGAGAACAGAGATGTTTGAATTGGCCATAGAGCCCCATGGAAACTTTTGCCCACTTGTTACATGAACTGTATATTTCTCTTACTGCTATAAAACGACTAACTGGAAAATATGATACAGGGAGAAGTATTTGTCATGAGGGGACAGATAAAAATTTTAAAGAAAATTTATAGCTTTCTGAGGCCAGCCACATGGCTGGAAGACACGGCGCCTTCTGTCCAGGCCCAGTTTGGCTAGCAGCCTCAGGCCTTTGGCAATTGCCTGTCCTTAGCATCTGCAGAAATAAAAGAAGATCTGCAGGTTGAAGCTTAAAAGTAATTAACAGAGCCCTGAAATGAATTAAAGGTCTTAGCTGTGGACTTCGAAAAAAGTCACATGAAAACCATCATCTTCAGCCAAAACCAGTTTGGCTCAGTGGATAGAGCATCGGCCTGTTGACTGAAAGGTCCTGGGTTCGATTCCGGTCAAGGGTATGTACCTTAGTTGCAGGCACATCCCCAGTAGGGGGTGTGCAGGAGGCAGCTGATCGATGCTTCTCTCTCATCGATGTTTCTAACTCTCTGTCCCTCTCTCTTCCTCTCTGTAAAAAACCAATAAAATGTACATTTAAAACAAACAACAACAACAAAAAACATCATCTTCAGATGTTGGGATCTTAGAGATGAAATTTCTGTAAATGGGACAGTCACAGCCTTGGCTTCTGAGGTTGACATGACCCTCCAGAAGAAGACGCTAAGCAGCAATGTCTGCAGTGTGAGACACAGAACTGAACTGTTGTGCCCGAAGCAAGTGAAGCAATTCCTCTCCTGTTGTGATCTCCCATTGGAGCCAGCCCGGGTCAGCACAGTCTCTGTGGCTAATTGATAATGCCGATCAAGTATTCCCCCAAAAGGAAAACCATTTCAGAGTTTATAGACTTCATCTTCCAAAATAGCCAAATAATTCGAGTGAAAATGAGTTTATCCTAGAAAATCTTAGGCACTTAGTGAAATTAGAGCATGACTAAGAGCATTCAGAATACCACAGCTTAGGTATCTGGTATCACGTGTGTACTGGTGGGACTGTAGTGATGGTAAATGGAAAGTAATTAACATGTACTGCTTATGCTCTTTTGTGGGAAACAGGTGCTCAGCCTAGAAAAACATTTCTTAGAGTGGAATTCTTAAGTCAGAGTCTTGGGCTTAAAATCTGAAGCACAAATAAAAATATATTTTTAAAAATGTATATTCTCTTTTCCTAGTATAATGTTAAGGCAATATCTAAAAGACCAGAGAATATAGCTCATTATTCTTTTTAAGAATAATAAAAACAATTAAAAATTCTAAGTTATCTAAATTACATTTGTAGTGGCTAAATCTGTACAATCCTTTTAACTTATTTTGGTGTTAGAGGAGGCTTTTTTCAACATGAGAATAAACAATAGACTACCTAAAGTGCTATAATTTTTCCCCATGGAAAGAATTAGTTAGCAATGGTTATTTCCTTTTTGTACATACTAAGTAAAATTTAGAATATTACATATGGTTACTTAATTCAATTATTAATGATGAGAGATATATCAGAATAACTTTAAAAATTATTTTAATTTCCAATGAAAAACTTACTCTCTTTGAATAAATGTATTGGTATTGAACAATTTCAGTGGTAAAAATGCCATTCTTTAAATATACTTTAATATCTATTGACTCATTTGATCCACACAACAATTATGTTTAGTAGATAGAGAATGAATTATCTTCATTTATCAGATAAAGAGAGCCATAAAGACACTAATGACTTACCCATGCCCACACAGTTTAGGGCCAGAGATAAAAACAGAACTGAGGCTTCCTGATTCCTGGTCTGGAATGCTTTTCATTATAACATACTGTCTTCCTAGTTGTTCTTAAAATCTATGATCTGTTGCAGAAAAAATGCCAAAGGAAAATCCGATCAGTAAAATAAGTATTCTGCTAGTTAATATCTAATAAAAATATGTCGCTTTTCTTCAATCTTATCCTTATTTATCCTAGAATATTCACACATACATACCAACAGAAATTTACAGTCAAATTATCTCACAATTTTGTGCCCAACACTAATTCATGTCATCTTTTATTTGGAAATCTTTTGTATTATTCTGGGTCTAAATCTTACTAGTAATATAAGAAATGTTGCTAAATCAAATTCATCTCTGGCAATTAAACATTGCTGATCAGTTAAGTTAGCCCTATCAGATAGACCTTATTACTTACAGACTTGATTTACTTTCTCAGTAAAACTATCTCAGCAGGTCAGAAGGACATAATTTTTCTTTCACTTTCTACTTTGACTTTAAAACCAGGGAGAATTTATGATCACAAAAATCCAATTTGCTGCCAACCCCCTGAAATTTACTTCTGTATACACTCTGGCCAGGACAATCCTTTCCAATTTACAAAAAAAAAAAAATTTTCTCCAAAGAATGCCTGTTGGCCCCAGATATAAAATTGACTGATGTCAATTATTTTAAAGAAAAAAATAGAAGTTATAGATGGTAGCTATGTGATGGGAAAATCATTCTTGATTTGATTTTCAAACAATAATGGGGGTAATGTCTACTGTTCAAAAATCAGCCCAGCTGGTGTGGCTCAGTAGCTGAACATTCAATAAATATCAAATACTTTGTGTTCATTCAATAAACATTCATTGGGTTTCTACTAGTAGAAACCCAATGAATGTTTATTGAATGAACACAAAGTATTTGATATTTATTCATGACATATATCTTATCTCTATTATCTTTTCCACTGACATTCCCAGCCCAAATTAGGAGATCCTCTTATTTCCATTGCACTCTATTATACTTCTGTTTTAATTTGTAGCAATATTTTTGTTAAGGTTTATATTATCGTCACTACTATATTTATTGGGAACCAGATGCTGACTCTAATCCCAACCCTAACCCTAATTCATTTTCCAACGTTACATAGTAGGAAAGTCATTTATTACCAATCACCAAATTTTATGATGTTAGCTATAGTTTGTTTGTAGGAATTCTTTATCAAGTTAAGGAAATTCCCTCTATTCCTTGTCTTCTGAGAGTTTTCATTGTACAGATGTTGGGTTTGTCAAATTATATTAGTTGATATAATCAATATGATTTTTTCCTTTAGCTTGTTGATGTGATGGAGTACAATGATTTTTTTTTTTAAATATGTTTTTATTTCAGGAAGGAGGGAGAGAAAGAGAGAGATAGAAACATCAATGATGAGAAAGAATCATTGATTGGCTGCCTTCTGCACATCTGCTTCTGGGGATTGAGGCCACAACCTGGGCATGCGCCCTGACTGGAATCACACCATGACCTCCTGGTTCATAGGTCTATGTTCAGCTACTGAGCCACACCAGCTGGGCTGATTTTTGAACAGTGAACCAGCCTTGTATAATAAATCTCACTTGATCTTGGTTCCTGATTATTTTTATACACTGTCAGATTCAATTTGGTAATATTTTGTTGAAAATTTTTATATCTATGTTTATGAGAGATTTTGATCTGTAGTTTTCCTTTGTTGTAATGTCTTTATCTGGTTTGGGTACTGTGGTAATGGTGGTCTTATAAAATCAGTTAGAAAGTTTTCTTTTGATTCTATTTTCTGGAAGAGATTGTAGAGAATTGATATAATTTCCTCCTTAAATGTTTCATGGAATTTACCAATGAAACCATCTGAGACTGGTTGCTTTCTCTTTTGGAAGGTTATAAATTAGTGATTTAATTTCTTTAATAGATACAGTTCTATTCAGATTTCTATTTCTCCTTGTAGGAATTTTGGAGGTTTGTGTCTTGCAAGAAATTGGTCCATTTCATCTAAGTGATCAAATTTATAGAAATAGGCTTGTTCAGAGTTTTCATATTATCTTTTTATTATGCATGGAACCAATATGATGATCATTTCTTTCAGTTTTGATGCTAATACTTTCTGTCTTCTTTCTTTTTTTCCTTAGTTGGCTAGGTTAGAAATTTATCAATTTTAGTAATGTTTTCAAAGCTGTAGCTTTTGGTTTTGATTTGATGTTGTTTTCTTATTTTCAATTTCACTGATTTCTGCTCTAATTTTTATTTTTTTCTGCTTGCTTTAGACTCACACTGCTCTTCTTTTTCTAGTTTCCTTTGTTTCTCTTCAAAGATCAGTTGACTCTCTCTCTCTCTCTCTCTCTCTCTCTCTCTCTCTCTATATATATATATATATATATATATATATATATATATGTTTCCCATTGTTCTATGTGTCTATTCATTACATATGAGCTCTATGTTTCCCATTGTTTTCTCTCTCTCTCTCTCTCTCTCTCTCTCTCTCTCTATATATATATATATATATATATATATATATATATATATATATCAAAGGTATATAAATAATTGGAGAGAAATTATATATATATATATATATATATATATATAGAGAGAGAGAGAGAGAGAGAGAGAGAGAGAGAGAGAGCTCTATGTTTCCCATTGTTCTATGTGTCTATTCATTACTCAATACTACACTATCTTTTAAATTCCATAAAAACTTTAAATTTGGTTTGTTAATATTTACAAAACAGCTTGCTGGGATTTTGATTGGTATTGCATTGAATGTGTAGATCAGGTTGTGAATAATCAACATCTTAACAATATTTAATATTCTAATCAATGAACATGGAATCAATGAACATGATATTTCAATTATTTATATACCTTTGATGTATTCTTTAGAGTTTTGTAGTTCCCATATACAGATCTTGTTTATAATTAATTTAGATTTATACTAAGTATTTAATTTCTTTAGATGCCATTGTAAATGGTATTGTTTTAAATTCCAAATTCCAATTGATCATTACTGGCAAAGCAATTAAGTCTTAAATATTACCTTTTTATCCTATAAACTTCCCATATTCACATATTAAACCATTAAGCAATAGTTAAATAGACTGGTAATCATTTACAAAGCATAGTTAAATTCAGAAAGGTGAATGAGGTGTGGGGAAATAAGCACACATTTATAAGCTTTGGTGGAATTGTGAATTAGCACATTTCTGGAGGGTAACCAGGAATAATGTATCAAATTTTTCAACTAAGACTTCATAATCCAAAAATTTCCCTTGTAGAAATTTATGCCAAGAAAATAATTAGACAAGTTCACAAAATTGTGTGTATATAAATATTACTAGTCAAATCAATATAATAGCTCAAATTAGAAATAATATAAATGCCTGTATTCTGTAGTATAGTGACCAAATAAGTAATGGTATATCCATGTAATGGAATATTAAGTAGTTGGTATTCTTATATTAAAAAGTGCTCTTGATTATTACTAAGTTTTTAAAAAGCAGACTATAGAATAGCATTATAAAAAGAACCATTTTTGTAAAGAAAAATGAGTTTATATAATCATCTGGAAAAATATTCTATTAAGAATGAAAGATGAGATTATGGGGAAATTTTCATTTCATTGTATTGTTTGTTACTTTTTAAAGTACTTATGAATTATTAGAAGAATCCATATCCCTTTTATATAATAAGGTAACAAAAAAGTAAACATCTTAAAAATTTAATGAAATATAACTTACCTAAAGTTTTCTTTTTCCATTCCCAAACAGTTATAGATCTTCTCCAAGCATTGGATGTGGCCAACATGCTAGAAATTATTCCTCAAATTGAGAAAGATAATAAAGAATATGGTCACACTTTTCACAGTGACCTGAAAGAAGAGATTATGATGCTCATGGCAAGGTACCAGCATCCATCAGAGCTTCAGGTGGAGCTCAATGATTATGCTGCAGATATCAAGTCTACTTATGAAAGTCAAAGATGCCAAATTGCTCCTGATTGGCCAGCCAACCCTCTGAACTGGATAGCTGTCCTCTTCTTGGGGGAGGGGAGAACCCAGGAAGCCTGGAAAATGTTGGGGCTTTTCAGGAAACACAAGAAGACCCCTAGTAAGGAGGTGCTGGATGAGTTTGTGGATAGTGCAAAAGCATCCAACAGCCCTGCCCAGGCTATTGAGACAGTGAAGCCGCAGAATGCCTTCAGCTTACCTATTTGTGAGGGTCTCACCCAGAGAACAATGGCTGACTTTACAATCAGTCTGGGACAAAAGGAAGCTCTGGGACACCTAACTATATTATAGGCCTGACAGTGGCAGTGACATTAGCGAAGGCAAATAAAAGTGGGCCAGTCAAGAGCAGCTATGGCTAGCATGAGGTGTTAATAATTAAAACCATGGTATGAATAAAATGAGAATATAGATTTGGTGAACTGTGAAACACAACCGATATAATACTGACTTACTTAAAAGTTAATTTCCTTATTTGATATCAACTAAAACTTCCATTCAGAGTTAATTGTTTAAACCAAAGCAGTAATAGCATTGTCAGTTCTTTGGATACGTACTGTGACATGCATAGCTCCTGATTTCAGCATAAGCTCTGCACACCTGCTGTCATCAGTGGAGTTTACCCTCCCCTGTTCAGAACTTTAGCTCTTGTTGGCTGATGACACTGGTACTTCTTTATCTTAGAGAAGGTGCCTACAGGAGGTTTTGATACCATTACATCACAGTTGATATTGATTGGGTCAATAGTATCCCAATATTATGGGTATTTACATGTGGGAAAAATATACATCTTAGAGTTGATTAAATGACAGCGGCAGTTTAGGTTACACAACTGGGGAAATGAAGACTGTAAATGAATATTGAATGAATGTAAATTCATTGTTTTGCAGATACTTTGGATACTTGTTTTTTATTTTGTTTTGTCACGATGTCTCGGGTAGATGGCTGTCACTCCAGGGAGAGAACATGTAGGTCTCCTTCCCTTTGTACAGACAGACTAGGTAGGTAGGTTTTGGTATTTGTAAACCACTTGGGAATTGAGTATTGGACTGATCGTCTCCGGGCTGGGTGATAGGGCTCCAGAGTGGGTAATTTCTAGGGCTCTAGTTCTTAGGCTATATGTAGATATCTATAAATGTCAATAAATGTACTATTCTTCCTGGTAGAGTATGAGATATGAGATGTATATTCCACTCTTGACATAGTTGTCATCACTTGTCTAGGATTTTCTTATATGTGACAGGCGCCCCCTAGTGAACAGTGGGACTTAGACTGGCCTCCTGTTTTAACAAATTCATATTTATTAAACAAGATGTTGTGTGTGACTGAGGGTGATGTTGGGATGTGTTCTTTGTAAAAAAACATGTGTTTCACAAAATAGACGTAGTAATCAACTCTACACAAAGTTCAAATTAATATGAACTTGGCTAGATCAATGATCTTTATCAACTCTTCAAATGTAGAGGCTTGGCTGAATTCTTTTTATGTCGTTACTAAAATCTGATAATTTGGGGTTGAGACTTGAGAAACCATAATTTTAATCCAAAATACTTAAATCTGGTAAGTATATTTGATAAACTATATTCTACTTGTTAATTTCAAGATGAGAACATTTAATGAAAACTGTGATTGTTTAAATGATACATCGTTACTTTAAAAAATATATATGCTATTGATTTTTTACAGAGAGGAAGGGAGAGGAATAGAGAGTTAGAAACATCGATCAGCTGCCTCCTGCACACCCCCTACTGGGGATGTGCCTGCAACCAAGGTACATGCCTTTGACCGAAATCAAACATGGGACCCTTCAGTCCGCTGGCCGATGCTGAGCCAAACTGGTTAGGGTTACATCGTTACTTTTTAATATATCTTATTGATTTTTTACAGAGAGGAAGGAAGAGGGATAGAGAGTTAGAAACATTGATGAGAGGGAAACATCGATCAGCTGCCCCCTGAATACTCCCTATTGGGGATGTGCCCACAACCAAGGTACATGCCCTTGACCAGTATTGAACTTGGGACCCTTGAGTCTGCCGGCCAACGCTCTATCCACTGAGCCAAACCAGCTAGGGCTACATCATTACTTGTATTTACTTTTTCACTCCCTAAAGCTCTTGCCACTTGTAACAGTCCATACTATGTTCTTATAAAAAGGGTTTAATTTTTACATCATCATTCTTATCATTATTTATAACACTGAGTTAGGTCCTCAATGAGGAACCCCAAATTCTTATCCTCTAACTTGCTTCTAATATAAAATAAAGCCAAATAATATGTAACTGGGTCAATTGGAAAATAAGTCAAATAAATATAAGAGAAAATATTCACATTATTTTAACAGTGTCGAAAGAACCGAAGCAATCACACACCTGACTCCGTGGTGTCTAAACCAACAATTAGAGAAAAGGTAAACAAGAAGCAGGTGGCATGTTTTAAATAACAAGTAGGTGAAAAGATGGTTGGACTATCTTCAAAGATCTTGGTTGATGCCAGAAATTATCAAGTTACTAACTGTACATAGTGTATTTTTACTACTTTCCAGAGGCAGATGATCATGTTGCCTCCCACCTTCTTCTTATCTAAACAATTTTTTAAAAAATAAAAAAAATTACTTCATCTTCTTTTGCCTAGATGGCCCTTTGTCTCCTGACCAGTCAATCCTTCCAGATTCACCTCATTTCTTTCAGGTCCAAGCTGACTTCTCTAACTTGAAGGCAGGTCCCTTTTTGTCCTCATTCTCCACTGTACTCCTAATGGCCTAATTTAGCACCATTATGCCTCTTTGATTACTATATATATATATATATATATATATATATATATATATATATATATATTTTTTTAAGAGCTCTACAGAACATGTGCAAGCCTTCATTCAAATTACAGCTGACCCTTGAACAACATGGGGGTCAAACCCACCTATTAACCCACGTCGTCCCTCCACCTGCACGGATTTCCCCCCCATGTTCGCGAGTAGCCAGATCTCCAAATGCATTCTCCCATCCCTACAGCTTCCCGGCTTTAGAGGGATAACGTGTGCCTGTCCCTGGTCACCAAGGCGGCCTGCACGCGCAGACAGGGGGTGAAGGAGACAGAAGAACCCAGGGGAAAGACAAGTCAATGACAGGCTAAAGGACCAAAGCACCTCGTCCGCCTGCCTCATCCTTCGCCACAGAACGCCCATGCTTCCTGGTCCTGTTTCCTAAGATGCAACCTGGGCGGATGCAAGGTCAGCCGTGGGAGGCGGCGCCCTCCTCCGCGGGCCCGATGATGATGCCAGGAGGGAGGGTGGCACCCGGAGGCGCAGGTGTCCTGCTCCGGCGCGACCCCGGAAGCAGGGGGGGGGGGGGAGGGAGAAGAGGGGTCGAGGGGGCGGGACGCGCCTGCGCATCCCTGGCTCCCGCGCCCCCCGCCCGCAGCACCCCTCCGCCCGGGGCCGGGCGCGGGCGGGAGGAGGGGCCGCCGGCCCCCGCCCCCCACGTGACGCGGCCGAGGACACTGGAGCGGCGGCGGCGGCGGCGGCGGCAGACTGGTGCAGCGCCCGGCGCTTACGGCTGGAGCTCCTCCTCCGCCTGCTGCTGCGCGGAGCCCCGCCGGTCCCCGCTCCTGCTCCCCGCCGCCGGCCGGTCCCCCCCGCCGCCGCCGCATCCCCGCCGCATCCTCGGCGCCCGGAGCAGGAGGAGGAGAGGACGCCGCGGAGCCGCCGCCGGTAGAGGGGACCCGGCCGCCGCCCGCCCGCTCGCTGCCTCGGCCGTCGCCGCCGGGGTCTGCCCTCCCTCGGGGTCTCCGCCGTCTCCTCCCCCCCGCCGCCCGGCCCGCCGCGATGGGGCTCCTGGATGCAGAGCCCGGCAGCGTCCTGAACGCGATGTCCACGGCGCTCAACGACACGGTGGAGTTCTACCGCTGGACCTGGTCCATCACAGGTAACGCCCGGCCCGGCCCGCCGGCCGCTGCCCGCGGCTGTAGGGATGCTGCTGCGGAGGAGGAGGAGGAGGAGGGAGAAGAGGCGCCGGGCGCGGGGACCGCGGGGGGCACTGGCTCCCCCGGCCCGAACGTTAGGGCCTCTCCCTCCCCGCGACGCCCGCACGGTTTCCCTCGGAGCTGCCGCCGCCTCCTCTCGCTTCTCGGATGCGGGAGCGGGCGGTTCGGACGGAGCCTGGGCTGCTCAGAGCTCGCTGTCGCAGGAACCGCCCTGCGCTCTGAGCCCACATCGCCAGATCTCCGCCGACGCCCCTAAACGATGCACAGGATTGCGTCCAACCTTCAGTAACAGTCCGTGCGGAGAGATGGCTGGGGGCGCGGGGGACTCCAAGGGTAGCTGTCTTTTTTTTTTTTTTTTTTTTTCTTCTTCTTCTTCTTCCGCCTCCTGGGTGCTTCGACACATCCTGCTAACCTGCTAATATTTTTGTCCAGCTCATTCCTCACCATGATAATCTGGGAAGAAAGATAAAAGAGCCATTGTTTGGCTCCTCGAGTCTCGAAGAATGTCAGTTTCTGAAGCTTTTCAGTAGCAAATACGTTCGAAGTGATTGTCCGTATTGGCTTTGCGCAGTGCAGTGCAGCCCGGGGGATGGGGATGCTACAGCACCCGGAAAGAATTGTCTTAGGAAGGGGGGGTCTCGACAGCAGCACCTAGAGGTTGTCCTAGAAGCCTACATGTGTACAGTTTTCTTAAAATCTGCAAACTTTCCCCTCTAGTTTTATTTGACAGGACATTGGATTGGTTGATACATGCAGGTCTTCTAGCAGAAGCAGTGGTGGTATTATTTTGACAGGCCACCATTTATTTTATCCAACTGTTCCAGTTGTTTTTGGCTTTAAGGCATTTAAAAGTTTTGAAGTGAGAAAATTAAGTTAACAGGATTTTATAAGTAATCTTAGGATTTAAATTTTATAGCCCTTTTGCAGTACCGCACTGCATCCCAGCAGGAGAGCAAATTTACATTCCACATTAGGACTTTGCCTCCCTAGAAACGAAAATGTATTCCTGTAGTTTTTTGTGTTGTTAAGAGTAAATGGGGGAGTGGTTACAGCACGAATACAGTACAATGTGTGGGATATATGCTGTAGAGAAAATGAGTTGCTGGAATTATTTCTGGTTGAGACAAATAATTCTTTGACATTGATGTAGCTTTAACTTCTTTGGAAAAGTGTGTTCTTTTTCAGAAGCTCTCAAGTTTGACACTGAGAAGTAAGCTATTTTAAATAGCCATTGCAATTGAAAATGGTTAAAAGACAGTTTTTAATGAGATTTTTCCCTTTAAAATTTTTCTTCTGTGTTCTGTTCACTGAGGTTATGCTCTGCCTGTAGGAGCTGGGAAAGATGTGTCCTTCCCTTCATCTCAGGAGTGATTTGAGTTATTTAGATATTGCATCAGGGTTTCCCATTACACAATTTTGTAAAGCTCTTTAGCAGGTAATTGCACTTGCATACTTTAGAGTTCAGACATTGTCAAGGTCCTCCAATCTCCATATAGTCCAGAGCCACACCCAGGAGTTCCCATTCCTGCCTGTCATTCCCTTCCCACCTCTTGAGTCTCAGAGGGAATTGAGAACAAGGATAGAATATATCTTTGTGTCATAGTTAAACCTTTTCTAATGATGCTTTTGGTAAAACATCACCAATGAAATAGGATAGGGTTATGCAGCTGCCTTATTTGAAAGCTTGCATGTCTCATGGAAGACATAAAATAATATAATATTGTGAGCTAAGACGGAGGAATGAGAGTAGCCACTGGGACACAGGTGACCTCTCACTGGCAGATGGAGGAAAGGTGCCCTGGCTATCCACTTACGAAACCTGAGACTGCTTCCTTGCTTTCTGTAATCAGCTACCTAGTGTGGGTAGATGGTATTTCTTAACTTAGAGGCTTACTGGGATGTAGCCTGCTCTGCCTTGCTGCTGTGTAAAGAGGAGTATTTTTCAGATTCAGGTGGATCAAACCTGAAGCCTGTGGTGTCCCATTTCCTTTCACGGCCTCTCCCCCTCTCTTCCATGCTCTCCAGGTACCTTTTCTTGGACTCATTAGCACTGATCCAATTCCAAGATGATCTCTTCTCACTATAATTTTATGAAAATCTGGGCGAAGGAGTTTGAGGGTAGAAAACCATTCTCTTAGATGAGGCTGAAGAGAAAGTTGATGAGTCTGAAGTTTGGGAAGGGGGAGAATAAAAATGGGTGGAGAGAAAGATGGCCTTGAGAAATAGTGGTGACTGTTGTGAAAGGACACAAATTACTCAGGGAGAGCAAGAAATGAGCCAGACTCTGTGCCTTTGCGTGCTGTCATCCCCAGAACTGGAGCTATATGCTTCTATCTTTCTGTGTTATTACTTAATTGAATATTTCTCTCCGCTGATGTTTCTATCTTCTAGAAATAACGTATCTATTTTGGACTGCTTATAACAGAAATAGTTACAGTTTTATATTTGATGATCTAAGATATTTTTGTTACAGTTTTATATTTGATGATCTAAGATATTTTTGTTCTAGGGCAAACAGTTTCTGCAAAAATACTAATTTGAGCTATTTTATCAAATGGTGCTATTTAATAAAACATGTCTAAAGCAATGTATAAAACTGGGCTTAACAGCACATATCTATCAGATACAGCACATGGCCCATAGCTTATCAATACAGAAGATGTTACTTTTACTATATCATTGATACTTCATATATTGAATTGAAACTTTGAAAGAGCTGTACATTTAGAAAAACAATAACTTTTTCCACTTCCTTTTTTTTAATAGCTTCAGATATTTTAAACAAGTAAACTAATCTTGGTTTATATTATATAGAGAAGTATAGATTGATGTGGGACTTTTTGCCAGTTGGTGGTATGAGAGTAGGAGGTACACTGATGTCATTGTATTTATTTTCTCTTCTATTACTTTATGAATATATTAAAATTATTAGGACTGGTATCCTTGACTCAAAGTGAAATCTAATCAAGAGATGTAAACTGATGAATCTAAACATTCCCGTCGGTAAATACCCAAAGTATTTACATCATTCAGTGTGTTCATTTATTATTTTAATAAATGTTTATTAGTAAACTTGTGTAACTGATATTTAGCAAAAAAAAAACAAAACAAAACAACCCCCCCCCCAAAAAAAAACAAACAAACTGAAGAATTAATAGCCAGCATCCCCACAATAAGGCCAAATGTCTCCTGAGCCACCATATTTCTTTTTAATTCCATGTTTTCAAACAGCTATTGTTCATGAAGTATGTATGCGTGTGTGTGTGTGTGTGTGTGTGTGTGTGTGTGTGTGTGGTTGACACTGCTCTCTGTTCAGAGATATAGTACCCAACATTTTGGTGAAATATTCATGTCTACTTGGGAGTTGAAGCTAGAGCATAAAAGACCAGCCTTGCGGGGTCCTTAAATTAACTTTGGAATGGGTAGAAGGGAGAGAATGATGAACAGTACAGAAGGAGGAAGAATGATGGTGAAGTTTGGAAGCTAGGCTTAAATAATCATTCATTCTTTCCACATGTGCAGGCACAGTACTGGGCCCTGAGGAGAGGATGAGAACACTTGATGATTGCCCCCATGCAGCTTAGGAAGTCTAGAGGATCAAGGCCATGGTCTGAGGGTAGTGTGATCTGTCAGGCTTACCTGGGGCCTAAGGAAAGTCAGAGAAGCCCTTCTCTACTCTTCTCCTACTTCTACCTTTATTGCAGTCTTGTGTTGCAACAAGAATATTAAAGCTCTGTTTCAGAATATGTTTCATCATGGGAAGTTGTTTTGGATGTTGTTGAAGAGGTACTGGGAACTGGCAGTGTGCTTAACGGTCAGTATATCATCTGGTTTGCCAAAACTGGGGGCTTGTAGGAGGGGATCTTTAACTCAACTCTAATAAGCTGTCATAGAGAAGCATGTGTCTTAAACATTGTTCAGTATATTTACACAGTTAATGTGTACATTTTTATGTATTGCTTAAAGTAGGTTTTGTTTGATTGGATTAGTCTTGGAACCTTGCCAGTCACCATTTTCAATGTTTCTCAGGAAAAGGCATTCCAAATGCTAGGCAGCCAATTAAAGACAAATAAGTGTAGCATTACCAGTTCCTAACATGGGATCTCCTGTGGTCAGTGTTTTCCATGAGGTTCTAGAGCAAGCATGTCAAACTCAAAGGCTAACCTGGGCCAAATCAACTAGGCATGTGGCCCGAGGCCCTCGAGTTTATATGCTTGTTCTAGAATCATCTCTCTCTCATAACCTCCCTGAAGCTTTCAAGAGGTCTGTGCAATTTTAAGGTTTTCTGGGGTTTTGTTTGTTTGGTTAGTTCCTGTTTTGTTTTGTTTTTTATTTATTTTTATTTATTTATTTATTATTTTTTTTATTTCACTCTAGTGTGGTTTTGTTCCTTTACCCAACAGCATACAACAGAAGTTCATTCACAGGTGGAATTCCGAGAGGATAAATGCAGATTCTAAAACTGTTGTCAGGACATAGTTTTATAGTTAGTTTCTTTGGCTTAGGGAGAAAGGTTTTAAGAATTACACAGATAATTACTCCAGACAATGCTTTTGTGATGTTAAGAGCCACAAAGAAGTTGGTATTTATATATATATATATATATATATATATATATATATATATATATATATGTATATGTATGTATGTATTTCAGAGAAGAAGGGCAAAGGAGAGAGGATAGAAACATAAATGATGAGAGAGAATCATTGATCAGCTGCCTCCGGCACACCCCACACTGGGGATGGAGCCTGCAACCCCAACATATGCCCGGACTTGGAATTGAACCATGACCTCCTGGTTCAAAGCTCGATGCTCAAACACTAGCTGTGCAGAAGTTGGTTATCCTTTAAAAACTCAATTTGCTTTAGTTTTTTTCTCAAGTCATCTGATATTGTCATTAATGAATGCTTTATTATTATTAACATAATTATTATTTTGGATTTAGATCATTTATTATTTTGAGTCACTTATTTTGAGTTAAACATGTGTTGAATAAAACACAGAAATGAGTTGTGTAAATAGAATTTGTCTTTTCTCATTTTGGATGGCTCTTTTTTATCCTTTTTCATTATCAGGACATTTCTCCTTAAGTCAAGGTGCTATTGTTTTATTTTTCATTGGAATGAGAATATTAAAATATATATTTTTAATCACGTGGGTTTGAGCTTTTATTAAAGAGAAGGGAAGAAATACCTGGCCTTTCAAAACCAGCTTCTAAATTTACTTTCTAACCTGGCCACTCAGTGTTTCTCTGCCCACAGACCCGTAGCTCTAGCCAATTTGGCGAGTTCATCCTTGAGTAAAATTTGTGCATGTCCAACTGCCCTTCCCCAGATTGCCTCTACAGATGGCCCTTTCCCTGAACCCAGCAGTTACCCTCCTTTACAAAGCCATTCTTGGCATGGTACCCTAGGCCTAGAGCCTTTATTGCTTTCTGTGATCCCATTTCCTTTAGCAATTACCCATGTACTTCCTCAGACCATCCTTTCTGTGATTTCACAATATTGAATTGTTAAAGTCATTATATTTACCTTTTCACTTTGTATTTTTCCTCCAAACACTAGGGAGTGACACATGTTAATTTCATATTTATTGAGAAGATGACCCCCTTAACCTAGCATAATTTCAGATAGTGAGATATTCCAGTTACTAATTAGGTTTTGGACCACACTAAGTCATAGAACACATTTTTAAATTATTTTGATCATAAGTTAGTCAGTTGATGTTGACTAAATTTAATGAAGGAATCAAACCATTAAATTGTTTATTAGCACTGAACAGTTATTTTCAAGAGATATAAAATCAGACATAATTCTTCTCTCTTCATTGCCTATGCAGCGTTGGGAAGTGTGTGGAAGTGTTTTTTGTCTCCTTTGCCCTTCTATAGTTGGAATAGAGAATAGAAAGAATATTTGACTGGGATTTAGATGATTTAGGCCAGTGGACGGCAAACACATTAGTCAACAGAGCCAAATATCAACAGTACCACGATTGAAATTTCTTCTGAGAGCTGAAAAGCGACTTCTGCGCATGGGCCATGAAGTTTAAATTGCACTGTATGTGCGTGCCCGCATGTGGTATTTTGTGGAAGAGCCACACTCAAGGGGCCAAAAAAACACATGTGGCTTGTGAACCACGGTTTGCCGACCGCTGACCTAGGCTTTAGTCCTAGATCTCCTGCTAATTAACTTTGAGAGTTTGGTCAAGTCTATTTGCTTTTCCTACCTCAACTTTTTTCATGTGTAAATAGAGAGAGTTGAATTAAATAATCTCTAAGGCTTACTCAGCTCTAAAATTCTGATATAGATGCAATTTTAAAAAATTCTTTAAATAGCCCAGCCCATGTGGCTCATTGATTGTGTGTCAACCTATAAACCAGGGGGTAACAGTTGGATTCCTGGTCAGGGCACATGCCTAGGTTGTGGGCTCGAACCCCAGTAGACACCATGCAGGAGGCAGCCAGATCAGTGATTCTCTCTCATCGTTGATGTTTCTCTCTTTCCCTCTCCTCTCCCTTCCTCTTTGAAAGCAATACAAGTATATTTTTAAAAATAAAATAAAATAAAATTCTTTAAATACATAAAGCAATTTCAGATAAACATATTGATCAATAATGCAAAAACCTCATTCTATGCAATAATTGCTATCTTTCCAAATAGTTATCAGTACTGCCCAAATAGAAGTAACATTTATATTTAGTCTTTTTTTACTTTCTCTGGTATTTAAGAAATAAGTAGAGGAACAGAAAAAACAAAGGAATAAGATATTTAAGCAACTGCATTGACATAGCACTGTTATAGCACATAGTACTGCTGTAATACTGTACCTATTTAATTATCTAAATATTGCTTGACTAACCAAGATTAACTATTTTGCCAAGAGTAATAGCAATAATATTAAAGAATAGGTTCATTATACATTATATATATAATGTATACAATCATACATTACATTTATTATGTAATATGCAACTGACGAGGATGCTTGTTACAGGGTCTTGGGCAAGTTATTCATGGTTCTTTGGGTCTCATATTTCTACCTAAATCATGAGAGGCTTGAACTTACTCTGATCCAGGGGATAACAATTTGATTCCTGGTAACAGTACATGATCTTTTAAGACCACTTTATTGAATCTTCAGAATATCTCTAATGCAGTGGCTTCTATAGTTGAAATTTAATCTTTATATTTTTTCTATAAAAATGTAAAATTTTATCATACATCATTCCAAAAGATTTCCAGTTATAGACACTTAATCTTTGAGAATTTCTAATTTATATTTGGAAGTGTGACATGAAATTTTTGTAAAAATGTGTAGGTCTAGGGCCAAACAAAATAAACTAAATGGCTTTGGTGTGATTTGTTATATTTTTTTTTTCACTAAATATTGTCATTTATTCTATTTTAATTAGTATCTAAGTCTTTTTTTCCTAATAAATCCTTATTGTTCAGATTATTACAGTTGTTCTTCTTTCCCCCCCCTATAGCTCTCCTCCACCCGGGTCCCACCCCACCCTCTGCTTTTATTCCTCCCCCCCCCCCAATCCTCATCCATAGGTATACGATTTTTGTCCACTTTCTTCCCATACCCCCCCACACACCTTTTCCCCCAAGAATTGTCAGTCCATTCCCTTTCTATGTCCCCAATCCTATTATATTCATCAATTTATTCTGTTCATCAGACTTTTTATTCACTTGATTTTAGATTCACTTGTTGATAGATATGTATTTGTTGTTCATAGTTTTTTGTCTTTACTTTTTTCTTCTTCTTCTTCTTCTTAAAGAATACCCTTCAGCATTTCATATAATACTGGTTTCGAGGTGATGAACTCCTTTAGCTTGTTCTTATCTGTGAAGCTCTTTATCTGACCTTCAATTCTAAATGATAGCTTTGCTAGGTAGAGTAATCTTGGTTGTAGGTTCTTTCTATTCATCACTTTGAATATTTCTTGCCACCCCTTCTGGCCTGCATAGTTTCTGTTGAGAAATCAGCTGACAGTCATATAGGTACTCCCTTGAAAGTAACTGTTTTTCTCTTGCTGCTTTTAACATTCTCTCTTTGTCTTTTGCTCTTGGCATTTTAATTATGATGTGTCTTGGTGTGGTCCTCTTTGGATTTCTTTTGTTTGTGGTTCTGTGCGCTTCCTGGACTTGTAAGTCTATTTCTTTCACTGGGTAGGAGAAGTTTTCTGTTATTATTTCTTCAAATAGGTTTTCAATATCTTGCTCTCTCTTTTCTTCTGGCACCCCTGAAATTCCGATGTTGGTACGCTTGAAGTTGTCCCAGAAATTCCTTACACTATCTTCATATTTTTGGATTCTTTATTCTTTTTTCTTTTCTGGTTGGGTGTTTTTTACTTCTTCATGTTTCAAATCTTTGACTTGATTCTTGGGATCCTCTATTCTGCTGTTGGACCTCTGTATATTATTCTTTATTTCAGTCAGTGTATGCTTAATTTCTAGTTTGTCCTTTTTCATATCCTCAAGGATCTCATTAAATTTATCCGCGGTTTCTTGAGTAACCTTATAACCGTGGTTTTGAACTCTATATCCAGTCATTGCTTTCCTCCATTTCTTTCATTTATGACCTGTTTCTTTGTCTCTGCATTTTGGCTGCTTCCCTGAGTTGATAGAATGGCTTTGTGTGTTAGGTGTCCCATAGGGCCCAATGGCTCAGCCTCCTTAATTACCTGAGGTGGACACTCTTGGTGCACACTTTTGTGGACTGTGTGCAAAGTCTTGTTGTAGTTAAGCCTTTATTGTTGGTATTACTGGGAGCAATTGACCTTCAGGCCAATTTTCTATGAGGATCAGTTGTGTCTGATGGGAGAACTTCTGTGCTAGAGACACCCTTATGGGGCAAGACTTGCTTTAGTGTGGCTTTGACACTCACTGAGTCTGCCCTTGAGTGTGTCTTTATGGATCTGAAGAGTTTAGTCTGGATAGTCTCTCTCTGACCACTGGGTATACTGGCTCTTGAATCTCCAAGGAGAGAGGCCACCCAGCAGAAGCTACAGAGAGATCTGCAGATTCCTTCTCTTTGTTTGTAGTTTGGAGATGCCCAGATGAGGCGCAGCTGTGAAGCAATGAAAGCTGCTGTTGAGCCTTGAGTCTTCTTTTGGAGGCTCTGGGGCTCTTTGACCCAGCTGCAGTATGTTAAGTTTCAGATTACAGAGGGCCAGGGCATTTATAAGCAAAAGCCTCTGTGCACAAATTGGTTGGGACGGATTCTCAGGGAATCACCAGGGTGGAGCAAACAGCAGTGGCTGACCGTCAGCCCTGCCTGAAGAAGTCCTGTGTCTTTGTGTCCCACAGCATCGAACAGGAATAATGATTGCTGCAAGCACCTCTGAGATAAAGCTGCCCTCCTGTTCTGGCACAATGCCAAACAGTCCAGTTTTCCCCCTATGAGTTTGGGTCCCCAGAATCTCACCTGGAATTGGAGTTCAGAACAGTCAGAAGCTTGTGTCTCCCTCCCGAATGAAAAAGATAACAGCGTACTCAGTTGCCAGCCCTTTCTGCGCCCCCAGAAAAGTCTCATTGTGCTTTTCTCTTTCCTTCTAGTTGTAGAATTTCCACTCAGTCAACCTTCCCATGGTTCTGAGTGATACCCATTTTGTCTTTTAGTTGTAGTTTTTAAGTGGTTGTGCAAGGCAGCAAGTTCAGGTGTTTACCTATGCCTCCATCTTGGTTTTTCCCTAGAATATAAGTCTTAGAATTTGAAAGTAAGCTTCTTTGTTTTCATTTTTATTTGTTTATTAACTGAAAACTTAGGCACAAGATATGTATTAAAGAATTTCATAGATTTTTAACATACACATGTTCATAGCAACATTATTCTTGATAGTCAGGAGATAAAAGCAACCCAAATGTTCAGTGATGGATGGATGGATAAACAAGACATGGTATATACATACAATGGGATATTAGCTAGCCTTATAAGGAAGGAAATTCTGGTATATGCTACAACATAAATGAACCTTTCTTCATTATGCTAAGTGAAAAAAGCCAAGCACAAGAAGACAAATTCTTATATGAGATCTTTACAGTAGTCAAATTCATAGAAACAGAAAAGGGCTAGGGGAGAGGAGGAGATGGGGAGTTGTTTAATGGTACAGAGTTTCAGTTTTGCAAGAAGAAAAAGTTCTGGAGATTGGTTGCACAGCAATGTGAGTATACTTAACATTATTGAACTATACACTTAAAAATGGCTAAGGTGTTAAATTGTAAATGTTTTTTTTATCACAATTAAAATAAATTTACCATATGTAATTAATATGATAGCACCTCTCGAAATTATCTTTATTTAGTGTTCAGTGATAAATAAGTTGATTCTTTTATTTTTTTCAGCTTTTAGTAAAAATGGCTTTATAAAAAGTGTGCATAGCTGTTGCCTTAGCAGAAGTCCTCTGGGGCTAGAGAGTAGCAGATAACAAGGAAGACAACCTTGCCTTTGTATTTTGCTTTCCAGTTTTACCAAGAACTTCACAACAACCTGGGAGGTAGACCTGGCAAGCATTGTTATTTCCATATGTGTGGAAATCATTGAGAGTCATAGAAGCTAAATAACTTACTGATGAACACTATGTTGGAGATGGGTCTAAACAGATCATTTTGTTACACTAGCTAAGCAGGAAAGCAAATATATATATATATATATATATATATATATATTTATTTATTTATTTATTTTTTTAATCCTCACTTGAGGAAATGTTTTTTATTGATTTTAGAGAGGGAGTGAGAGAAAGATTGTTTGCCTCCTGTATGTGCTCCAACCTAGGGGTCAACCTACAACCTAAGTATGTGCCCGGATCAGGAATTGAACTCAACATCCTTTGGTGTACTAGATGATACTCCAATCAACTGAGCCACCCAGCCAGGGCTATTTTACTTTATCTTAACTGCTATCTCATCTACAGAGTATCACTATTTAGAATACTAAATCTGAGCAAAGTCATTATACCACCAGAGATAATCTAAAGAAAGACATCTGAAATGCTCAAAGAGACTGTAAAGACTGTTGTATAAGATTAAATTAAAAAGTGGTATTTATTTATATAAATTTATATATTTACTAGAGTCCCGATGCACAAAATTTGTGCAAGAGTAGGTCTTCCTTCCCCCAGCTGCTGGCACGAGCTTCCCTCTGGCACCCGGGACCCAGGCTTCCATTGTAGCTCCCACTTTGTCTGGAAGGTTGTCTGAAAGGATGTCTAGTCTAATTAGCATCTTATGCTTTTATTATTATAGATATCATATCTATGAATATATTGTATAATTTATATATATACACTAATAAAAGAGAAACATGCAAATTGACCATCACTCTGCTACGCCCACCAACCAATGAGAGCAAGTAACCCAACAAAGATAGAGGCTAATTTGCATACATAGATGCAGCGTGAAGACTGAAGATAGCATAGAAGGAAGAAAAAGGGAAAGCAGAAAGCAGGGTGGTGGTGGCAGTGGGAGGGAAAGCATGGGGTGGGGGGCAGTGGCGGTGGGAGGGAAGTCCGCCTGAATCTTCCTGCAATGGGCCTCTAGTAAAATATAAAAAGTGGTATTTAGCTTGAGAAGATGAAGTTGATTTCCATATGGTGGGATAGCTAGAACCTTAAAAAATATATCAAAGTGAATTATGAAAGTGTTTGCCAAATTTTATAATATAAAAACTAGAAGCTATTGTTAATTAGTGAAAAGGAATAAATTTAGGATGTACGGTGGATGTTCAGTTTATAGAACTGTTAGCAAGAGAAGATTTGGGCCAAACTTTCCATTTAAATACATATACACACTCCAATTGTACCTTCAGTCTTTTATTGCTAGAGGAAAACACCATTTCAATCTTCTTAAAACCTTAAATTAGTATCAGTGAGAGCACGAAAGGGGATATATTTGGACTCTGAATTCCCAGATTAGCACAGGGAGGAAGTTTCATAAATTTCTGAAAATCTCAGCAATATGTGAGAGCTGAGTGAGAAGGAAATTATTTATCTGCATTCTATCTTGGCTCTCAGGATATGAGGCATTATTATTAGTATTCTTCTGTATCTAATATAATATACATCTTTCCCCCAGAACTCTTCTTGTACCACATCTCCTCCCACCTGGGTATTGTTTCCTCTTTCCCTAGGAACTGGCTTTTCTGAATATGCATTTAAAAAATATATTGGGGTAGCATTGGTTAATAATATGTTTCAAGTCTACAGTTCTATATTGCACCATCTGTACATTGCATTCTGTGCTCACCACCTACAGCCTAATCTTCATCCTCCCAATCCCTTCTCCTCTTGTCATTTTTTAAAGCCACACATTTATCTATAATCTGCACATGGTGAAACTCACTGCTACTTATTGAGCTTCCATTATAGTACCATATGGACTATAGAATGCATTTTATACACCTTATCTTATTTAATGTTCATAGAACCCCTGTAAGGTAGGTAGTATTTTACTATTCTATGATGAAGAAATAGACTTAAAACTACACAGTTGGAAAGTAACAGAGCTGGATTGAATCTTCTCCTTTGTGTGAGTGACTTTTTCATGCAGCGGTACAACCTCTCTATTCATACAACAAATACTGCTTTATTGCCCACTGATAATAGGGAACATTTATTGGATCTTACTGAGTTCCAGGCACTGTTTCCAATAATATATATATATATATATATATATATGTGTGTGTGTGTGTGTGTGTGTGTGTGTGTGTGTGTGTGTGTATATGTGTGTGTACATATATGTGTTATATATATTACACACACATATATATTATTATTATTATTATTAATATTATTATTATTATCATTACATTTAATTCTCATTTTCCTTTCACCTAGGTACTATTATTCTCATTTTCCAAGTGAGTAAACCAATTTTCCCTGGATTATTCATTTTGTACCTACTCTCTCAAATTAATGAATCATATAGTCACTCAACCTATCTGTGTTACTGTTTTTTTCTCCTGTACAGCCTCTGAATGCATCCTTATTTACCTGCTCTCTATGGGAAATCCTATAATTTCTTTCACTTTCTACTTTTATTCCGATCTCTGCTTAGGCAAACTTGGAACCAAAATTCTCTTTTACTCTGCTTTTTAACTTCTCCCTTCATTGTTTTAGGCTCTTCGGTGACCGTTAGAAACTGAGTTACATGAAACATTCTTTGCCCTCTTGTTCTAATCTCGTGCTGGACTCCTCTCAGACCATTTGTTCCCTCCTACTTCAGATACCGCAGTTTACCTTTGCCTTGTTGGTGACAATTTCTTCCTGTCTGCCCATCACACACTGACCTCTTTGTCATTTTGTAGCTCAGTTTCTGCCTGGACCACCTCTACATTCTGCCAAAGCTGCCCTTTCCTTAAATTCATCCAGGTGCTCTTCCAAGCACAAGCCCTCATCTCTTCCCTGTGAACGTAGGAGGTTAAAGCAGAATTTCCCTGCTCTTCACCTGACTCGGTAGGAAATTGATCTGACTCTCATTTATCCATTACTTTCAGAATCTCTAGAGTATATTTCAGGTTATTAAATGGAGCAGAAGTTATGTGAAGATCTTTTCTCCTCCATTTCTGCCCATTTTACCTCACCAGATGCACAAGCTCTTACTTGGCTTGGAGAATATATTAAGCATCATATTTTAGACTAGAACCTAGAAGAGTCCTTATGGTGTTATTTAGTTTATTCCTGTCATAGAGATAAGATATTTCTCAATCTCTTCTTGACAACAGTTATTTACATTTTTTATTAAAAATTTATTTTAACAAAGGACTGAGGCTGCTTATATATTACCAGTTATTGTTAGAGAGATGAAGGGGCCTCATGACATTATAGCAAATGGAGAAAGAAATGACTACCTTTTTAAGAAAAAGACTGTAGTTTGCCTTTGAGGTGCTTTTCAGTGCAGTGTCACATGGAGTAACTATTATTTTTGTGTAGTCTGTAAAGGAAAATGGATTTTTAATAATATCACTTACCTATCAATTATTAATAGCCAGGTGTAAAGAAAATGGAGTTGATTTGACACTGTTGGTTCTAACTTAAGGATGATGAATAGTTTCAGAGAATGTGTTGTATATACTTCTTAATGTCTTGAATACCAATATCTCTAGTTGGTTGTCAGACTTGTGTTTTGCTTTTGTTTATGGTAGGTGAAATAGACTTGCTAGAAGAGAAAGAAGTGGCTGATATCAGGTAGATTCTAGGAAAAATTAATCAAACTTTTATGATTTGGTTATATAATATATAAAGTAGGCCCATATTTCTTTATACATATATTTATTTCAGAGAGAGGAAGGGAGAGAGAGAAACATCAATGACAAGAAAGAATCATTGATTAGCTGCCTCTTGCACAATTCCTACTGAGGATCAAACTTGCAACCCGGCATATGCTCTGACTGGGAATCGAACCCTGACCTCCTGGTTCATAGGTCAATGCTCCACCACTGAGTAACACTGGCCAGGCAAGCTAGCAGTTCTTCTTAGACTTTAATATGTAAAATCAGTTGGAAACCATATTAAAATACAGATTCTGGCTTAGTAGGTCTAAAGTGAGACTTGAGATTCTGCTAGCAAGCTTCCAGAAGTTGCTTTCTGCTGTTGCATGGACCACACTTTGAACCAAAGGGTATATTCCTAATTTCTTTGATAATCTGCTGCTCGTATTACTATGGAAGAAGACAAATTTTAAAATGTTCTTCAGCTATTGATTATAAAATATACTTTAAAAAGCCAAATAGCCGAATCCGGTTTGGCTCAATGGATAGAGCGTCGGCTTGGGGACTAAAAGGTCCCGGGTTCGATTCCGGTCAAGGGCATGTACCTTGGTTGCGGGCATATCCCCAGTAGGGGGTGTGCAAGAGGCAGCTGATTGATGACTCTCTCTCATCGATGTTTCTAACTATCTCTCTCCCTTCCTTTCTGTACAAAATCAATAAAATATAATTAAAAGAAGTAAAAAAATAAAATAAAAATAAAAATAAAAAGCCAAATAATGGCATGAACTTTTATAGAAAATTTAGTTATGTGTTTTTTACCCCAACAGGGACTGTATATCTTTTAAATATACTTTACTGATTTCTTACAGAGAGGAAGAGAGAGGGATAGAGAGCCAGAAACATCGATGAGAGAGAATCATCGATCAGCTGCCTCTTGCATACCCCCTACTAGGGATGTGCCCGCAACCAAGGTATATGCCCTTGACCGGAATCGAACCGGGACCTTTCAGTCCGCAGGCTGACGCTCTATCCACTGAGCCAAATCGGTTTTGGTCGGACTGTATATTTTTTAGAATCATTTTGATCAGTAGCTGTTGCTCATTTTATCTGAATCAAAAGGGCAGTTTACAAAAGTCCTGAATGCCTATTCTCATAGAAGCAGTAGCTATAATAAAAATAATTTATTTTCTGGATACGTTGTGACCTTCATTCAGTCTGCTAGTCCTCAGCCATTTGCTTGGTGCATCCACTGTACAAGCTTTTGTGCCTGTAGAGAAAACATTTTATTAATTTTGGGGATGGGAGATGATGGCCAGCTTACACTAATTGGCGGAGAAAGTTAATGCGGACTGGTAGAAATCCTGAGTTCTAAAAGCTTTAAAAGATATTAGCCCTTCAAAAAAAGGAGGAGGTCTGTTAGAGATATTTAAGGAAGTTGCTTTATTATATGCACTGATCATTGGTTGTGAAAATTAATTATAGCTGTTTACATATAAATAGATGTTTCTAAAGAACTTGAGTTATTTCAAAACTATTGGATGGATTAGAATTATTTTATTATTTATTACATCTGGTTTACATTTTCTTTAAAACAAGGTGTGTTTTTTTAAAACAAACAAAGAAAACAACAACCAGCCTCTCTTGCCTGGCATGGCTTAGTGGTTGAGCATTGAGTTATGAACCAGGAGGTTGAGGTTCAATTCCTGGTCAGGGCATATGATTTGGTTATATAGTATAAATATTGCCCTTTCCATTCCTTTCTGAAATCAATAAAAAATATATTTTAAAAAACCCAAAACAGCCTTTTTAAGTAATTAAAAATTCAGAGTTAGAATTGCTAGGCATTTGCTCCTTTGAATAAATTATAAAATGTCCTGGTTTCTCAATTTAAACTTTTCCCTAATATTTAGTGTTGATGGTAATTTTTCTTTAATTTAGTTTAACTCCTCTTGGAAGAGTGGTTGGATTATTGTCAATAATAATGATTATTGCCAACATTTATGGAGCTCTTATTCTGTGTCAGACACTGTACATGGAGTATTTTATTTCTCCCAACAACCCCCCTTCTTATCCACAAGGCCAGAGAGACTAAGTAACTTGCTTAGATTTATTCAGCTGGTAAACAGGGGAGGTAGTATTCTAATGCTGATGGCCTGGCTGTGGAGTCCATACTCAGAATCTTGAGAATTCCTCTAGGTTAGGAAGAAAAGGCCTAGAAGATATCAATGGGCTTGACTTTTAATGAGAGGGGCTCAGATTGTTCCCGACATAAGATACCTTTGTGAAGATTTGGAATGGAGAGGGAAATGGGTGGCACAAAAGGAGTGACTTGGTGATATCCATGTTTACTAGGAACTTTAACATTTAATCATCAACTCTATGACATATTATTCTTCACTAAAAAGAAAAGGACAGTCGATTCTCCATCTGTAGTGTCTGTTGCCTACCCCATCATTTTGGAAAAATCTTACTCTCTTGGTCTCCATGATATTATTCTCTTCCTTCTTCTCTGGCTACTTTGATACCATTTGTTTCTCCCAGTCTTCCCATAAGTCTTCCCCAGGATTCATTCTTTGCTCCTTTTACTCTATGTACTCTTTTTGTTCTATGTGCTCTTCTTGTGACTTCAGACACTGGTGAGATTTTCATTGTCAGACACCTATGTGTCTGCAGCCCTGGCAGACCCCTGCTGCTGAGAGCTCATTGGATACTTCCTCCTACGTGCCACACAAGTACTTCAAACACAAGATGTTTAAAAGTTTACCTGATCATCTCCTTCCAGATCTACTCCTTTCCCTTTATGCTCTGTCCTGGATCATGTCTTCACCATCTGTGCCACCAGCCATTCCAGAAATCTGGGAGTAATCCTGAACTTTCAGTCTCACCTCTTATATCCATATCAGTCACCAAGTCTATAGATTTATTCTTGTAACTTTCTTATCTGCTCATCTTTTCTATCACCAGTGCAGCTTCCTGAATCAGGTTTCCATCATTTCTTGCAATTTAGTGTCTCTAAGTCTGGCTGCCCATCAGAATCACCAGGGGCTCTTTGAGTTATAGTGTTGGGTCCCACCCACAGAGATTTTGATTCAGTAGATCTGGGGTGGGGCCTAGGAATCTGTTTTTTTAACAAGCAGATGATTCTTATCAGACTCTCCCAGGTCTGATCTAACCTGTACATCCTCAGCAGTTTCCTGCTCTTTCTCCTTGTATAACCCCTACTTAGTCTTGTTTGGTTGCTAAAATAAGTGTTGTTGTTTTTTCCTTTTGGGCTATTTGTATATATGTTTTTCTCCTTCCCTATTTGCTCGACAAATTTCTCTTTTATTCTTCAGGAATAAACATTGTTTATTCTTTCCTGTCCTAACATTGTTCTTTAGACTAGCCTCTGATATTGTTTTCATTATCCTGCACAGCAACTGACTTTTCATGTCTGTCTTCTCCTCTAATAGATAATGAGTTTTGAGAGGTCAAGGAACAAGTAACCTGCCCCAAATCACTTAGATCAGAAGAGGTGGAGAGACTGAGTTGAAACTCTGTCCTATTTAACCTTAAAATCTCTGGGTTTTTAAGATACAAATCAGGTTAGGAATAAAAGCCTCTAGAGGAGTCATGGATACAGACAACAGTATGATGATTACCAGAGGGAAGGGGGCTGATGAAGGCAGGTGGAAGAGGGTAAGTGAGAGATAAACGGTGATGGAAGTAAACTACACTTTGGATGGTGAGCACACAATGTAATGGGCAGAGGACGTATTGTAGAATTGTATACTTTGAAACTACATAATTTTATTGACCAATGTAACCAATAAATTCAATTTAAAAAAACCTTTTGGTGGAGGGTTTTTTAAGGGAAGCTCCACTTTAGATAGATGATTTTTCTTCCCAGTTTTTATAAAGATATAATTTACACATAATAAAATTAACTCTAATTTGTGAGTTTTGACACATATACAGTTGAATAAACATTACATGGCTTTAATACAGATCAAATTGTATAATGTTTGTAAATAAATCAGTCCCACTTGGCATGAACTTTATGAAACAGTCACAATGTTCTAAATAGAAAGTATTTCCCAAGAAAAAAGGGTCTGGAAGGGTTAAAGTAATGTGTTTTGGTAATCCCCCCCACCTCAATTTTAAAAAATTGATGAGAGAGAGAGAGAGAGAGAGAGAGAGAGAGAGAGAGAGAGAGAGAGAGAAACATCAATGTGAGAAACATAGATGTGAGAGAAACATCGATGGGTTGCCTTCCATACATACCAAACCAGAGCTCCAACCCTCAACCTGGGTATGTGTCCCTGACTGGGAATCAAACCTGCCACCTTTTAGTGTATGGGATGACACTCTAATCCACTGAGCCACACTGGCCAGAGCATGTCCTGGTAATTCTTATTATTAAAATAAAGACTCTTGCTCATGAACTAGACTTGCTTTATTTAATATTTAGCTTTAGGTTGCTTAAATTTACTTTAAAACCAGGATAGGGAACTCATTACCAAAAAATAAAATTCTTTCTACTTACAGAGAGAAAGATCCAGTAGTTAGAATTTACTGAATTTAGGAAAAACTTAGTTCCCTAAAATTTCTCATTGGTTCTAATTCTATGCTCTGAAAATAGTAAATCTAGTCTTATTTTAGGTCCTTGGGTATGTGATGAAGTTTCTTTTTTTCCAGGCTAGACATCCTTCCACCCTCCCATCACTCCTGGTGTCATGGTCTCCAAAGCATTCGTGGTCCTAGGCCAGGTCTGCCAGATGCAGCATCTAGGAAAATGTGATACTTGGTTTCTTTGAGTATCTCTTGTTTGTTTGTGTGTTTTTTTCTGCTAAGAGAACTTATGTAGGTCTCTCATTTTCTTTCACTTGAATTCTATCTTAAAATATCATTTGTACCTATAATTTAGAAAGCAATTGGGAAATTTTCTCCCTTAAATTTTTTTCTTTTTATTAAGTTTATTGGGGTGACACTGGTTAACAAAATAGGTTTCAGATGCACAATTCTACAGCACATCATCTATACTGTATTATGTGTCCATGACCATTTATCCCCCCTACACCCTTCTCCACTTCCCTCCACCCTTCTCTCCTTCTGCACACTGTTGTCCATGTCTATGAGTTTTTTCTTTTTTTGCTCAGTATCTCAAAATGAACGGACATGGTGACTGAGTGGTGCTGCAATAGCTGGCAGGATACATGAGGCTATTGCCTTCTTGGGCAAGTCTCTTAAGCTCCCTGAATCTCATTTTTAAGATAAAGGGATGATTTCTAAATCTAAAGTTCTACACCTCTAGTTTAGATAAAGGTTTAACATGCAATGTGAAAGACTTGAAATTATTAGTAAACTAGAGGCCTGATGCATGAAAATAATGTAAGAGTAGGCCCTTGCAGCAGCAGCTGCCTCGTGGCCTGTGGGCTCCCCTTTGCCCCCACCTCCACTGGTCCTTTCAGAAGGTCATCCGGAAGGTCATTCCGGAAGGTCTCCTCTGTCCAGTCTAATTAGCACATTAGCTCTTTATTATATAGGATAAGCTCAAAATAAGAGCAAAATCACTAAGACACAAAGGCATACACATATTAATAAGCCTATTAATACTATAAGGTATCAAAATGAGCCAAACAATTTGACTAGTCAGTTTATATGTGAGCCATATAGACATCCTCCAAAAAAACTTTTCAAAGAGAGAATTTCCAAGAATGTTACATAAAAGTCATTTGAATCTTGATATTCCTTGATGGCAGAATTTGACTATAGTGGTGGCAGGAGGGACAGGCTTTTTTTTAAATTTTTTAAAAAATATATTTTTTATTGATTTTTTACAGAGAGGAAGAGATCGGGATAGAGAGCTAGAAACATCAATGAGAGAGAAACATTGACTAGCTGCCTCCTGCACACCCCCCACTGGGGATGTGCCTGAAACCAATGTATATGCCCTTAACTGGAATGGAACCTGGGACTTTTCAGTTCGTAGACTGACACTCTATCCACTGAGCCAAACCGGTTTCGGCATGGGACAGGGGTTTTTTTTTGTTTTTGTTTTTTTATAGAATTCCCCCTGCCACTAATAAATTCATGGTATTGGATCCCACCCATAACTGTGTAAGATTAGGATATTGACAACATACTAGAAAAATATATTCTTTTACTCTAATATGCATAATCTATATTTGGATTCAGTGTAACTTAAATGAATAGGGCAAATAATTTATAATTATGTTATTTAAACATTTGAGTTAATGAAAAACTGGATAATGTAATTTTTAAAATTTTATTTTTATTGTTGACACTATTACAGATGTCTCCCATTTTTCTCCCTCTTTGCCCACCTCCTCCCCTCTCCTTCACCAGACCTTTGTCTGTGGCCATGGGCTGTGTATAAATGTTCTTTGGCTAGTCTCTCTACCTTCTTGATAATTCATTATGTTTAGGTAATACAAATTATATAAAGCTTCAGTACTCATTATTTTCCTTGTCTGTTTTATTTCCTTACAATTTTTTGTTTGTTTTTTTGTTTGTTCAAGACTTGAGGGAACCTGTTGGTAATAATTAGTTTTCATGTCATTGTATAACACTATTGTGATGCACTCAGTCCTTCTTTTTTAGTGGAAAAGGGAACATATAGAAGAAGCATAGGGCATTTGAAAGTTGTTCAAGTACTAAATGAAATATTAATGCAAGTAAATTCAGAAGGACACAAATAACTGCAAAGATGGGAAATTTCATGGAAATATCATAGGATGGGAATTGTAAAGGCTGCTGTTCAGGTCGCTGACAGTTACTACAACTTTCATAATAGTCATTGGAAGTGGAATTTTTGAGAGCTGAAAGGACTAATTTGAGAAGGATCTGGTGTGAAATGTGCCTTTCTATAGGCAGAACACAGGGTTTGTTAAGTGGTTGCTGCATGAATGCATGACTTGGTTGGGCAAAGAAGTAAGTGCATTGCCTCTTTTCTCTTGGAGAAAGCACTAAAGACATTGAGCCTCACAGGGCACACTTGTACTCACTGATACCTGGTTGAGGTGTTGTTAACTTAAGGTTACAATTGTGTACCGACATAGAGGAGTATCTGGCAATAGCTGTGGGAAGGGGTGGTTGTACACTGAAGAAACCTTGAATATCAGTAACTGTACAGTTGGATTTCACTGAAGGGATAGAGAATAAAGGACTGATATGAAAAAAAAAATCCACTCTTTGTTTATTCATTAAATAAATATTTAGACTCCTTGATAGGCCTTGCAGTGTAAGAATGAAAGACCCAGCCCCTGCCTTCAGGGAGATTACATTTTAAAGGAAGGTGACTGAACAAGGTGATGAGTGCTCTAATGGCACAGAAACATGTGCAGGTACTCCGGCAGTGCAAAGTGGGTCCCTGGTCAGGGAAAACTGCCCATTTTCTTGATCTGCTTTTCCTCACCTTCAATTTCATTCTTCCTTCTAATTATTATTTTAAAAAGTAACAACTTTCAGAAGTTAAAAAAAACAACAAACACTTAAGGGATCTCCTGGTTTCTTGGTACTTAAAAGTTGGTCCATGGAATATTAGCATAGCCTCTAGTTGCAGCTTTCTAGAAAATGCAGGATCTTCCTAAAAATGGGCTGCATCCTAGCCTTACGGAGTCAGAGACTGCATTTTAGCATCTCCTCCCTCCCCAGGTGATTCTTTTTCTTCTTCTTTTTCATTCAAGTTAGAGAAGCACTAATCTAGTTTGCCCCTATATCCGGTTTTATAGATAAAGGACATGAAGACATTGTGCCCTATGCACATAGCAGAGCTGCCATGAAAACTCTGTTCACTGATGGAGTCTTGCATGATTTCTGTCATATCTATTAATTCTCATCTACACCCCTCCACCTTTTCTCTCTTCTATTGGCCTCTGTTAGTGCTTTATATTGTCAGATATTCAGCTTCTTACTTCTCTCTCTTATTATTAGTGTTCTCTTTAAAATTTTCTGTTGAATGAGAGAATAGTACAGGTTACTCACAGTATATATCAAAGAGAATACATTTTTATTTATTCTTGATTTCTGGAAATTTTGAGACCTATTTCTCTAATTTTTTATTTATTTTTTTAACTTATTGTTCAGAACATCCTGTGAAGACAGTAGGAATTCTTTATATGGATTAGAGTGAGCAATGATCTATGATGTTAGATTATTCCTTAAAGCAGTCCTTTTGCTATTTGTTTCAATCTCATGGAAAAAAAAATAGTACCTGCCTTCAAGTTTATGGATAAGAATAGCACACTACAGCAACTCCTTCTTTAGTCACCTGAAGGAGAGAGGCTCTAAGGTTTTCTATAATGTAGAAAAATAAACTTTTCTGTAATGTAGAAAAATAAAGATCTAAATAGATAAGTACTACCATGTTTTAAGGGAGCCTTTAGCATAGAAAGATATAAGCAAAGAAAGATAAAATGACAACATTAAGGAAAAGTGTACAATCACTGATAGGACCATAGTGACACAGTGTCTTCAAACAAAAAACCACTCCCCCTCCTCTGAGTGAGTTACTCTCTCTCCTGTCCTTTTAAGTGTTTTAGTTCATTTTAAGTCTGGAATACGTTTTGATTTAAGTGGTAAAACCATAATTTCCATGAATAGACAGATAATAGGCTTCCTAAAAGCTATGAAATAAAATCAGTTTTTCTTGTTCTCATATTTGTTTTTCTTCCAAGTCACTATTCTATCTTTATAGCAACTCTTATTTTGTAGAAACCATAATTATTAAATTACTTCCTGACTTTGGAGACTGTGATTAAATATTGTTCCACTTGTGTTTTATGTCTTGAATCTTATTTTCTTTTGATAGTATATAAAAACATTCATTTAGTTTTGAGTAAAATATTTTGAAATATAATGATCTAATATATAGTTTTATTAAAATGGACAGTTTAAAATACTGGACATTGTAATGAGCAAGTAAATTAAATTAATTTGGTTAGCTTTGGGAACTGGTTAAAAGGTAGAATTTTTTTTTTTTTTTTTTTTTTTTTTTACTATTTTAAAAGTATATAATATTCTGAAGATAAAACATAGAAATACTTTGCATTACCAAGAAGAAACTAGATATTAGTTTCACACCTTTTAAATGCTCTTTAAATTTTAGAAATATAAAATTTAATTTCAATATCTTCTTAAAATGTATTAGAAAATTAATTTTTGTTAACCGCATATTTCATTTTCATGCTTGTCTTAGAAATATTTTACTTCTTTTTTTTTTTAATATATTATATTGATTTTGTACAGAGAGGATGGGAGAGAGATAGTTAGAAACATCGATGAGTCATCGATCAGCTGCCTCTTGCACACCCCCTACTGGGGATATGCCCGCAATCAAGGTACATGCCCTTGACCGGAATCGAACCCAGGACCCTTCAGTCCCCAAGCCAACACTCTATCCACTGAGCCAAACCGGTCTCGGCAGAAATATTTTACTTTTGTTAGAACTATTGTAAAATTGATTCATGGATGTATATTTAAATAGTAAAGACACTTCATTCATTTTCAATGAAATAGTGTATTTTATATGTATATTTTTATACATCTGTAAGGTAAATGATTTATAACTTTAGAGAAAAGCTATAAATTGGTTATGTTTATGGGTAAAAAAATAGACTCATGTTCTCAAGGAAAATTTTAGAAAAATGTCTTGAATATGATGATTCCCATTTAAATAATTAATAGACTTGTAATGATCTCTAAGTTAATGTCTCAAATATAACTATATTTTTGTCTTCAGTATCCAGAAATAGCCCAGGAACTGGCTTTCATTGCTCCACCCCTCTTCAGTGTACTAATTCTTTCCTGTCTTAGACATAGGAGGATGCAGCTCCCAAACTGCACTGATAAATTTCACGTTTAATATGGAAGACATGTTTCTCCTTACAGTGTTTTTCTGTCTATGAAGTGTCTCATTGATTTCTCATCTAATCCCAAGAATTTTCTATATCTTTAGTGAGCTTTATGTCTTGTCTTTGTTCTCGAGGTTCTCTGTAAAACATAATGTGCGCCATATGTAACAAAACTTCATTTTCAAAAGCTGCTCACGAGACTCAGTCTTGTTTCTTTGGTTTTTATGTCATGTATTTTTGTTGGGACTCACAGGAGAACGATCTGTATTTGGTCAATTTAGGAAAACCAAGTTGAAACACAATTCCCCAAAAATTCATTTTATAAAACATTGTTTGATGAATTTTATGTTATTTTGTTCTCTCTGTAGATAAACGTGTGGAAAATTGGCCTCTAATGCAGTCTCCATGGCCTACGCTTTGTATAAGTACTCTTTACCTGCTGTTCGTGTGGCTGGGCCCAAAGTGGATGAAAGCCAGAGAACCTTTTCAGATGCGCTTAGTGCTCATACTCTATAATTTTGGGATGGTTTTGCTTAATCTTTTTATCTTCAGAGAGGTACGTTTACTAAATTCACTTTATAATTCCCCTGGGTTATTGGAAATTAAAAAAAGAGAATATGTAAAACCATCATTGTAGCATTGTACCACGAGGTAACTAAGTTACTCAAAAACATGTCAAGCTCAAAGGCTAACACGGGCCAAATAAGCGAGGCACGCGGCCCGTGGGCCACGAGTTTGACATGCTTGCTCTAAAAATAAATTTTATATTATTGACACTTCATTTTTGGATAACAAAAATATAAAACATACATAAGGTATTGGACAAGTGTTTAAAAGGAAATTTTGAAGTAGGCAGACTGGGTTCTAAAGTAAACCTTATGAGTTGTTCTGACATTGGAAATTAATTAACTTTTCTGAGACTCCTTTTCCCATTAAATGGGGAAAACACCTACCTTTTGGGTATCAAAGATAAAAGTGAAGTAACTTTTGCATAGAATTTAGTACGTATTAACTACTCAGTAAATAGTTGCACATATTTATTTATAATTCTTACTCAGCAGCTTCAGGTTCATGACTGATCAAACTATGCAGAAGTAAAATACCAATTTCAAATTAAATCCTATTATATAATATCATTGTAATTTGGATTGAAGGTAAAATGAGTTCACTGTTATACAACTATTGCTACTAATCATTGTATACTTTTCTGGGCACTAGCAAATTCTTTAATTGACAACTTAGGCTACGGAATCTCAACTTGGTAAAAAACTTTTTTACCTAATTGGTTAAATACAAACCATTTGAGATAAAAAATAAAAATCAGCCGAAACTGGTTTGGCTCAGCGGTAAAGCGTCGGTCTGCGGACTGAAAAGTCCCAGGTTCGATTCCGGTCAAGGGCATGTACATTGGTTGCGGGCACATCCCCGGTGGCGGCTGTGCAAGAGGCAGCTGGTCGATGTTTCTCTCTCATCGATGTTTCTAGCTCTCTCTCTCTCTTCCTCTCTGTAAGAAAATCAATAAAATATATTTAAAAAAAATAAAAATCAGTATAACTCTTAGATCTGAGGCATGGTCAATCAAAATTTCTCTTAATATTAAGAAGTAGATAGAATTAATGTCTTAGTCTAAAAGTGACATGTGATTTTTTTTTTTGCCAAAACCGGTTTGGCTCAATGGATAGAGCATCGGCTTAGGGACTGAAGAGTCCCGGGTTCGATTCCGGTCAAGGGCATGTACCTTGGTTGCGGGCATATCCCCAGTAGGGAGTGTGCAAGAGGCAGCTGATCGATGACTCTCTCTCATCGATGTTTCTAACTCTCTATCTCTCTCTCTGTACAAAATCAATAAAATATATTTAAAAAAAAATAAAAAAAAATAAAAGTGACATGTGATTTTTAATTTATTCTAAATTTCAGAATAAATTGAGACAGTAAATTGTAAAAATTCTAACACATTAAATGTTTAATGCATTTGAAATATTATAGGTAATATTACTTTTAAAAATAATTTCAAAGATTGCATATTGTATTTAGGACTCTTAAATGCTGTATCTATCAAAACTTGACTACAAATATTATTCCCTTTCTTCCCAGTTATTCACAGCATCCTACAGAGCAGGATATAGCTATATTTGCCAGAGTGTGGATTATTCTGATGATGTTAATGAAGTCAGGGTAAGTACATTAACTTTTAATCAGTCAAAGAGAATCTAATTTTATAGTCCCCAGTCTGTGAAAAACATACTTTTATATATAGTGCTAGAAATGTACTGGATTGTTTTGTGTCAATAAAGCTATTTTTTTAAAGTACATAATTTTAAAAATCTGTTTTCTTACCTACAGTGTTTTTCATTTGGTGTATGAGTGTGATTACATGATGGATTACTAGATTGCAGTACTTTAAAAAAAGTTCTATGCTTAATGTAAAAATTTTAGATGTTTGCTGTTTTTGGTCAAGAATAGAAATTCATAAAGAGATTCTAATTTTTTGTTAAGAAAGTTTGAGGAAAAACAAGTGTTTTATAAACTATGTAATGTTTAGTAAATTAAGTACAGCACAATTTGTATAGATATAAACTAGTTTTTATTATATTTGCAGAAAAATAAACCAATAGTAATAGAATGTTATCATATTTTACTTCCCAATAATCTACATTAATAAATTTACCATTTTACTCAAATGGAAAAAAACTATAGTTATTTTATTAAGTATTTATCAAACTGCTTGTGTTCTGTGGTTCATATTTAAAGATATAAATACATAAAACATGTAAGCATGTTAATACATTTTATGTTACATGTAATGTATGTAGTAATAGTGTGATATGTAGTAGCTTCCCTTGAAAACACTAACATTCTGGAATTGGGATTGGATAATATAAATATCAATATTCATCAAGATCCAAGATCACACTGCTTTAATGTACTTACCATGATATGTCCTTGCCTTCATTTCCTTATTAGAAGACTTATGTGCCGATGAAAAAAATCGGCACATAAATTGGCTGTCATAATTTGTTTTATTCCTTTAACCTGGGTACTGAATAGCAATATGCAGATAGTGTGAGGGGCACTGAAGACACGGAAAAGACAGGGGAACCCTGCTTTATGGAGTTGACATTCTTGTGAAGAGGGGGAGAGGCAAACAGTAGTCATGAAACAAATGGTTAGCAAGGAAATCAGACCTGTGGTGTGACTGAAAAGAATGCGGGGAGTAGTACTTTATTTAGATTTCTTGGCTAGGAAAAAAAATATTTTTCTGATAACCATATTGTGAGACAGTCTTCTCAGGAAGAAGAAAAGGAAAGTGTTTAACTTGCTTTCTTTTAGGACTGCACTTAGAAAAACCCTTGGGTAAAACAATGAACTAATATTTTTAGGATAAAGTTTTAAAATACTGCCCTGGTAATTGTGAAACTACAGTCCTGGCCTGCATAATCAGTCACTTCTTCAAAAAATTAGCTATTGTGAGACTGTAATCTAGGAGGAGGAAGAACCAGAGATTCTCAACAGATGGCATGTGACATTTTCCTCCCTGTCTCTTCTCCTCCTACTATTAGGTGTAGTAGAATAAATATTTTACTCAGTGACTTGTTTTTGTATTTGTTGTTATGTAGCCAAGAAGTATCACTTTTCACTTTAATGTAGCTATTCAAAGGTATCTAATACAGTTTACAAATAAAAGATAGGAATTATTTATTACTATTCATAAATTGCGGCTAATTTAGAGGCCCAGGTTTTTTTTGTTTTGTTTTGTTTTTTGCGGGGGTGGGGGGGTTGTGAGGATAAGACATTATATTTTTCCTTATAGATAAAGTTTACTATGCCAAAATGGTTACTTTATTTTAAGGTACTAACATAATAGTGAATGTTAAATATATGTGTTACTGTGAGTAGTTAACTATTTTAACCATATTATTACTCAAGCAAATTCAGTGAATAATTCTCAATCTGTAAATAAAAGGTTTTATTTTCTCTTTGGCCCACACTTTATGTAATTTTGTTTTTCAAAGGAAAAAACAAACAACCAAAATCCTGTGATATATCAACAGGTGCAGGGATAAAATGAGGAAGGGATCTATTACCTCAAAACATCCAAGCCTACGAATGAAAGTGTTAGACAGCGCCTGAACACACAAAGGTTTATCCAGTTATGTACTCCCTGGAGCACATATCATAAAAAGTACTTGACATAAAAAGTTGAGTTTAGGCTTCTATTATAATAGAACTCTTTAAAATGTTTTAAAACATATATTCAGAGGTCACCTCTCATGGATCCCTGGCTCTTTAATCTCAGCAGTAGAGTAATCTTTCTGTACCATCTGGTGTCTTAATTAGAGCCCCCCAAAGAAAAGACTTATCTATGTAAGCAGGGTCACATTAATGACCTAGGTCGGAAATGTTTGTTGTTTCTGTTTATTTATTTTAATCTACCATTTTAAAGATTTTACTGCCTAATGCAGACTTCTGTGATTAGGTACTTTGTTGTATGTGTTAAAGTGTGTGTGTGAGGGGAGGGGGGATGGTGGTGGGGAGGTAGAGAGAGACACACTAACAGAGACTGGTTGCTATCCATAAACGTACTTAAAGGAATATGAAGTATAATATAGACTAAGCATGAACAATTGAAGTGCAATGTACCTTTACAAAGTAAATACCTCAGTTTCTTTGCCAAATTCAAAAACGTAGCAATGTGAATGTATTTACTGCTCTTGGTACGACAGCAGTTTTGTACTATGTGGATCCAGCACATGAAATTTTTTCCATAAAGTTAGTACAGAGTGGAAATAGATTTGGACTCTTGTCTTTCTCATTTTCCCCCCATGGATAGATGCCTAGGTTTCACACCTACTTAAGTAAAAAGGATTTCATTTCTTGTACATTTTGTGTAGTGAAAATTATTTAGGACTTATGTACAATGAGTAGAAAACTATATGACGGTATCGGTAATATGCCTTTTCTTTCTTTATACAGATAGCTGCTGCTCTGTGGTGGTACTTCGTATCTAAAGGAATTGAGTATTTGGACACAGTGTTTTTTATCCTAAGGAAGAAAAACAACCAAGTCTCTTTTCTTCATGTATATCATCACTGTACAATGTTTACATTGTGGTGGATTGGAATTAAGTGGGTCGCAGGGGGACAAGGTGAGAATTTCCAGAAACATAACTGCATTTATTAAATTATGTAAATATGTTGAGTGGAAAGTAATGAAAACCTGGAAATTTGAGTTGGTCCATAATTTAACTTGCTTTCATGATTATTTCTGTATTAATTTCAATATAAAGAAATTTGGAGAAAGTAAAGCTTTAGCTTTTTGCCTGTGACTTCTTTAAAACTAAAGATTTGCCCTAGAGATGAGCATAAGATAATTATAAATGGAGAAAATAATATTTTGATGAGTAGTTCTAGTAGTTTTCATCCAAAGGATATCAAGAGATAGCTTCTCAGTCTATAGGCTCCATTCCAGTTCAAGCCAAGAGCTCACTCCTGCTCTAAAATATGCCTTAAATCAGCCTGTTGATTCTTACCCAAAGGAAATTATACAGACAGTCCTTGGGTTATGTTAGATTCGATGTACTTCGTTTCATGGTTACATCACCATCTCCCATCTACCTAATAAAAGAGTAACATGCTAATTGACCATACCTTCACAACGCCCACCAGCCAACCAGGAGTGAGTATGCAAAGATAGTGGGTTAATTTGCATACGCAGGCACAGAGCAGACAGGATAGGGTGGGATGCTTGTGTTGTCGCTATGGCGAAGACTCTAGAGTTCTGCACCATCCCAGCTGCTCCTGGCCTCTGGGCAGTGTGGGAAGGCAGAAAGGCGGTTCCAGGCCAGAGTGAAGGCGGTTCTCCCAGCCAGGGGAAGGAAGGCCCGTTCTTGCATGAATCTTCAATAGCTATTTTATTTATAAAAACGTTCCGTCATTTTGACATATGTACATGTGTGCTTTATGTGTTTTATTATTTACCACAAGTAAAGGTCAGGAATTAACTTTCTTTTGAAATTTTTTTTAATGTTTCACTTCATCACTGCTATGTATGTGCCCCATGTGAATGACATAGGTGCTTATGTAGGTGGGTTCCGAAAATCGAGTTACGTTGTGCCATAGGAACGGATCTCCAACATAACTCTAGGATCTACTGTATATTGCTTTGTTGATGTTAAATATAACCTGAATTCATAGTTTAGCTAAGATCTGCCTCTACCTTTTTAGATGCCTATAGATTGAAGATGATTTACATTCCTCTGATGAGGACCCATGGTACAAGTCATTATAGTACAGTTCACTTCACTATTTTCCATTTAAAATGATTTAGAAGCCTAAGAAATATTTTTGTAGGTATTTATATTGGCACATCTAAAGGCAATAATGAAACATTTGAAAATTTATTAAACCATTATATGTTGATTACAGTCCCCCCGCCCCCTGACAAGAATAATAGAATGAAAAATAATATAGGTAATTCTATATTGGGGCCCACTTGAAGTACTAGAGTACCCAACTTGAAAACTCACTATTTTGAAAATCCTTTGCATTTGAAGAACATCCATTTTTTATATGTTAAAAGCCTGAATGTAAACATTAAAAATATCTAGCATGATCTGAAGAGAAAGCTTTTCAATAATACTATTTTACAACTTTTATTCCTAATTTTTACTCAAGATTAAGTGTTAGGAAATAAAGTAGGCTCATTTGTTTTATACCCAAATAGTTTATTGGCCAATAAAATTTTCTGTACCTTGTAATTTCCTCTTTTTTAAAAGCATTTTTCGGAGCCCAGCTGAATTCCTTCATTCATGTGATTATGTACTCATACTATGGGCTAACTGCATTTGGCCCATGGATTCAGAAGTATCTTTGGTGGAAACGATACCTGACCATGTTGCAGATGGTAAGTTAAATGTTCTAAAGCTTCTTCTGGTACAACACTGAAAATGTTTGAGTTTATTGTAAAGTGCTGAGTGTAAAATTTTTGACAGTTTTCTATTACAAATTCAGCTCTGTGAGCCAGCTTTGGATGTTGAAGTAGCTTGGCTCTGAGCTACCTGTTCATATACTTATGGGTTATGGCCACTTGCTTTTTAAATGTCTTCAAAAGACTAGACTAGCTCTTGTCTAAGAGAGTATTCTTTACAAACAAATATCCGTGAAGTGGATGAGTAAAGATTCAAGCACACCACAAAGTACATAGACTCACATATGACTAGAAAAATAATGTAACTCTTTCTTAGGTGATTTTTTAAATATTTACTTAAAATATTATTATTTCTCTTCATCTTGCTTGCTGTTCCAATTTTCAGTAACAAATCCCATTTAGAATAAAAGTTGAAGAAAAAGCTTAGAGCCAAGAAAGGGTTTGAGTAAAGGACGGGACAAGGCCTGGAGAACTCCTTAATTCTCCAACACCAAGTCCTCGAGAGCAGCAGAGCTGGGTATTTTCAATCGCTAGTCCTTGGAGCAGACGGTTTTCAGCACATACCCCAGTACGGCTTCATATGGCATTTGGGTACTTCAGTGTAACATTCAGAGCTGGACACTAGCTCAGTAATGAAACTGGAAACCCAGACCAACTGGTAGTATGTTCAAGCCTTGGAATTTATTATAATTTGCTTTAATCATAGCATGCACACAATTTTATCAGTGAAATCACATTTGGAAATATTATCCATCTCTGCTTTAAGTTGCCAAACAGCTGGCTAACCAAACAGGAAACACAACTTTTGGGGAATGCTGGGTGTGAAGGATTCATTTGTAATTAAAATGCATACAGGAAGCTTCCTGTAGTTTTTGTGCAAGCTGTTTATACAGTTTGTGTAATTTATTTCTCTTAGTAATTAGTGAGTGGTCCCAAGAAAATGAAGAGATTACAAAAATCACATGAACTATTGATACCTATTTTGTTGGAGCCTGCATCTGACTCTCCTTTAGCGATGCCATACTCAATCACACCCACAGACACACCCTTTTTCGGTGATGCCAGTTCCAAGAACCATTGTGAAATCAAAAGTTCTTAAAATCTGGACTTGCCATGGAAAAAATTTTAAGTAGTTTATGTAAATATAAATTTGGGATTGACCTGGAATAAATTATTTTTAATAATATTTAATATAATAATACTGATAATGCTATCCTTAAAGAGAAACCGCAAAAGTCCATTCCAAATAGGATATTAAATTATGAAGGGTAGTGTATTTCCAGTTCTTACAACAGATAATCATGTAGGTTAATCTTGTAAAAACATAACACTGGTTAACTCCATGAATTCATAATTTTTGAGAACCTTTCATTTATTAATATATTAGAATTTAAACTGATTTGCCTCATCTTAATTAAAAGCAACCTTATTTTGGCTTTTCTCCTTTTAAAATCTCTTCAAGTTGAAAGTGATTCTCTCTTTTTGCACTATTTTCAACTACCTGCTAAATTTTACCAAAGATCTTAGCTTTTAAAGAATAGTGTTAATTCAAATGCCTATTACTTGTCTGCTATTTTGTAAGAAGTTCATTTTAAAACTATAGATATCAACTTGCTGACAATTTTGTGGAAAGAAAGCGGTCTAAAATGTGGGAACAACACAAAAATTGAAGAGCCTTCAATACTATTACTTTACTCTCTTAGGCCCTTGATATTCTCTCTCATTAGATAATATTATTCACTAGAGGCTCAGTGCATGAAATTGGTGCACTGGTAGGGTCCATAGTGGCTGCCAGGACCTCCCTTCCTTCCCCTGGCTGGCCCCCAGCCCCCGTTCGAACTCCCAGAAGAACTCCCTGTTGAGGGGACAGTTTGCATACTGCACTTTTATTATGTAGGATTATTTTCCAACAGATATTCATTGAGTCTAGATACTGCGCCAAAGACGCAGGAATCATCATAGCAAAACAGTGTCCTGCCCTTTGGAATTATATACTAGTGGAAAGATGGGTGATCCAGAAGTCAACTTTCCTTGATATCATTCTTATCAAGGAAAAAACCCCACACAAAACAAAAACCCTTTGGTGAATGGGATTGAAATGGCCAGCTGGGTAGAGGCACTTTAGTTCTAGTCATCAGGAAGCCTTACTGAGGAGACGGCATTTGCGCAGCTACCTAAATGAGCAAGAGCCAGAGAACTATCAAACTTTGGATAAGGTGGCAGAATTTGGGCCTGTCTTAGCTATCTAGTAGATTCCAAAGTTGTTTGCTATGCATTTGCTTCTGTTTTCCAGGTTCAATTCTTTGTGACCATTGGACACACAGCAATGTCTCTTTACACGGATTGCCCCTTCCCGAAGTGGATGCACTGGGCTCTGATTGCCTACACAATCAGCTTCATATTTCTCTTCCTCAACTTCTACATTCGGACATACAATGAGCCTAAAAAATCAAGCACTGGAAAAACAGCTGTGAATGGTATTTCAGCCAATGGTGTGAGCAAATCAGAAAAACTGGTAGAAAATGGAAAAACCCAGAAAAATGGAAAAGCAAAAGGAGAGTAAATTGAACTAGGTCTTAACTGTTGTTGACAGTGAGGAAGCTCCCATTTCAGATAAAATTTTAGGGAAAACAAGCAAATGAGGGATTGGGGTGGGGAGAAAAATGGCAAATGTGCTCCTGTGTATTAGTGACCTTTAGATTGAGTAAAGTGTTAACTATGATACCCAGATGTTTTATTTATGACGTTTTTATTTTAAACTTTTTTTTTTTTTTTATTAGCTTTCATGTCCAGACCAAAGCAATTGTTATGTGACTTTGGAGGTTCTCCCTCTATTCACATCGTTTGTTTACTGCATGAAATTTCTCATGTATCTTATATGCAGTCATTCTTTAGTCTGATGATCACAGAAACACAGTCTTTATGAGTTTTTTTTTTGTGTGTGTGGCTAAATTACTAATTGCCTACTGATTAAATCAGTTACTTTTTTACATTTGCTGGTCCAAAGCTAGAAATGCAGATACTTTAAAATTTGCACATTTGAATTTGCTGACTGGAATGATCGAATCTCTCCACCTCTGGTTTGAATATACCTTTTTGGTTATAATTAAAATCTGATGATCTCTGTAGACTTTTAGAGGGTTGATGATGATGGTGTCGGTGAAAATAAGAAAGAATTACAGTAAAATCCTGTCTGGCGACCTAGAGGGTCATCATGACTTGTGGCACAAATCACTGCGGGAAACAGTTTTTGTGAAAAGGCAGCCTTTTGATATTTCTATGACTATCAGAAATACATTATGAAAATTAAGATTATTGTCTGATTGGAATGTGAAACAACTCATGTCTTTATTGGTGACATCATAAATAGTTACATTAATGTGCTGTTAGGAGACAGTATGTTGATTTTTACCAGACTTCTAATGTTTTGATTTGCGGCTGTTAACCGATTTTTCATATGTGGAAATATACCTACCTCTTCTGTTGGAAAGAACATTTAAAATTAAATAAATTTTAATTTAAAAAAATCAAGGAGTCCTCTATTGTAGATCTTAATATTAACTATCCAGTCCATGAGTATTTTTTTTTTTTTACAAATGGGCATACACCAAATTTTTCTGTGAAACTATTCTTCTCTTTTAATGTGTTTAATTTTGGAGTGATATTTTTCTTGTGACAGATTTGCAAGATCTTATTTATTAACTAGACTAGTAGCCCTGCACACGAATCCTTGCACCAGTAGCTCTCTGCAAGGCTTGGCCAGTCCACGCCCCCTGCCCAGAGACCCATCTGCGGCCAGGCAGGCATTCCACTAGGCTGCTCACGCTGCCCGCTCTCAGCGGCCGCTCCCCCTCCCCTGGGACTGGGGGACTCTGGCAGGGCTGAGAGGACTGAGCTTTGCCATCTTGCGGCTATGGGTGCTGCCATCTTTATGATGGAGGGGCAGTTAATTTGCATATTACCCTTTTATTAGATAGGATATGAAGTGTAAACCCATTTTGGTGCAATATTCATGACTCCTTGGTGCTAAAAAATCATTAAATTCAGTGCTTGATTGTCACAAGGTGTTAATTGTTAAGACACAAAATGAATAAAAATGAGAGTAGTCAGAACTAGAAAGTTAAATTTTGCTGTTTACAAATGAAGTATTTCATGTAATATAAGTGAACAACTGGAAAGTCACTAATAAAAGTTGTACAGTGTCTTTATTACATAGGTCAAATTGTTAGGGGTGTTGCACAGGAATCATTATGGGAAGAGAAAATGAATCTTTCTAAGTATCTTAAGATGTCAAAACTGCATGTGCAGGTTGTATGCTGTTTGTGCAGACCAACTATTTCAGAATATTTGTAAACTATAAAATATTTATTGTGCATTAAAATTACACACTTTTCCCCCCAAAAGGTATGCAGTCATGAAAAAAATTATAGAAAATTTGCAACAAATATAGCAGTTTGGTCTAAGAGGATTCAGCACCTGTGTTTTTGCTGCTCAGTGTGTAATGACTAGAGATTTGTAAATCTTTGTGAACATTCTGTACTGGTTCCCCAGAGCTATTCATTCCCTGCTACCTGATTTCAGCACAATAAATATACTACTGCTGTGGGAAAACTGACATTTTGTTAATCAGTTTATTATAAGGTAAACTACTACATTGGTGTTTCTTCAATTCAGTTGTTCTAAATTCTGCCAATTTCTAATGCAGAAAATAAATGAAATTAGAACTTGGATGTCTATAATTTCTGATTAAAAAATTATGATAGCATAGTTTTACTTTAAAAATTAGTTGCTTTTGGATCCAGACACAAAACGTATTTTCTTCTAAATTAGTCTTACATTTGTCATTTCAATTGTAAGCTTTAACACTTTTAAATTCTGTGCACTTCTTTTTGTGCCAAAATTAAAATGGGTAGGGTGGGGGGAGGGCTCTTGTGTCCTTATTTGTAAATCATTTAGCTCTCACTGTACCTTATCATAGATGATTTTAAGATGTTATAAATATAACCTTTTCTAGTTGCTTTCATAATATCTCTACCATTAGACTAAGGTGCATGCTTCATACCTAAGTCATTGAAGGAGGATTGCATCCTATTTTTGGTAAAACTTTGTCTCTAACTACAGAAATGTTTTCTTACATAGAAAGCAGGAACTTTATTAAAAAATTTTAATGAGTAGAAATACCTGAAGCACATGGCAGTGCATTTTCCAATACAGTCGATGACTATAGCTCTTCTTTTTTCCCTTTTCTATGTTACTCTTGACTCTGTTTTGTTGATGGACACTGACTGATGACTAATTTCAGTATTAGCATTTTTAATTTAGTCATTCTCTCTTTCTTTCTTTACACACACTCTTTGGCTTTCAAAATGGATTATTATACTAGAGGCCCAGTGCATGAAAATTCACTCAGTCCAGCCTGCCCCCTCTCACAGTCTGGGAGCCCTCAGGTGTGGGAGGCGACCTGGTGATCAGGGGAAGGTGATGCACCCATCACACCTCTACTGCTGCCACTGCCGGCAGTGCAAGCCTTGGTTGGCCCTGGTTACCTGAGCCTTGGGCATCCCTGGGCAGCTGGGCAGTCACCATCCAAGGCTTGCCTGTGCCTTGGTCCTGCCCTGGGGGGCTGAGGGAACTGGGCGCTGCCATCTTGTGGCTGAGGGCACCACCATCTTTGAGGGCAGGGCAGTCAATTATCATATTACCTTCTTATTGGCTGTGGGCACTGCCATCTTTGCAATGGCGTGAGGGTCAATTAGCACATTCCCTCTTTATTATATAGAATTCGCATTTTAGAACATGGATTATTATATCACATTTTAGAACATGGAATCTTGCCATATTTTATAGTTTATTGGGAATATTTTAATTTACAAGTTTATTTCATATATGCAGCTCAGTTTCCCTATAAATAAGAAAGAACCTAGAAGTGGAAGTGTTTTTTGATGTCCTACCCATTTCATAAAATGACGATTTAGATATTGTGTATTGACTGTTGGCACTGAATTTTAACCTTCATTGAAATGTTACATCAAGCTGAGCTGTACGCTCTTGGCTCTTTCCTCTTCATAGCTTAATCCCAGCCAGCTGCATTCACAGCAGTCCCCCTGGAGAAAAAGATGCCTGCAGATGTATGGGATGTAAAGTGGGTGCTCAGTACAGACAAGGGGGATTTAGACTTTGGATCCTGCCGCATGGTCGATAGGTCTGCAGAGTTAGATGCCATGATGCTGAGCTCATACACAGGAGCTCAGCATCTTAGCAGTGGCCATAAAACCTGAGTACTGAGATCGGTCACCTACCACTCTGCAAGTAAGCAATTTTGATGCAGCAACCTTGGGGAACAAGTCCTTTATTTTGGAATACTTGTTTAATCTTAGGTATTTTATTTTATTTATTTATTTATTTATTTATTTATTTTTATTTATTTATTTATTTATTTATTATTTATTTTAAATATACTTTTATTGATTTCAGAGAAGGAAGAGGGAGAAAGAGAAACACCCATGATGAGAGAGAATCATGGTGGTCTGGCTACCTCTTGCAAGTCCCCCACTGGGGATGGAGCCCACAACCCAGGCATGTGCCCTTGACCAGAATTGAACCTGGGACCTTTCAGTTCACAGGCCAATGCTCAAACCATTGAGCCAAACTGGCTAGGGCTAATCTTAGGTATTTTAGGCAGATGATATCTAAACCAGAAGTAGAATTGTGAAAAGGATGAGAAATAGAAACAGATTTCTTGTTTCCAAACTCTACAAATCATGCAAGTATTCGAAGTTGGTTTTCCTAATATAAATATGAAGGGAAGGCACATATTAAAGGTTGGTTTTCCTAATATAAACACGAAAGGAAGGCACATATGATGTAACATTTTAATTTTATTATTTTTTAAAGTTTTAAAAATAGTAGGATTTAACATAACTCTATATTCCTGAAGAATTCAAAAATCTAAATTAAAAATTATCATTGACATATAGAACCACTACCATATGAAGATGGATTTTAGAATAAATCACCAAAAGAGCGTTGTGACCTATTGAAGAAGGTGGTCAAAGCTATCCTTAGATGGTTAACAGGAATTGTAGGGATAATCTTCATTACCCCTTGGAGCTCTTCTAAGCTTTCAGGTCTAGCTTTTGTTGTATCTTTTGAGAAATTATACTTTTTCCTCCTAGTTAAAAAACAAACAAGCAAAAAACAGCCCAGATCTTAGGTCTTTTATTTTTTCCTTCGTCTTTTTCATTTTACCACACGAAGTCATGTATACATGTCCACATGTAAACAAATTTTCTTTCATACCTTCATTCCTTTGAGATCCATCTGTTCTTAAATAGAAATTCAACTAGAATTTTATTTTTCCCATTCTGATTGGTGAGGTTTTCCCAGGGGAATGTGTCCTTAAAGTATTTCCTTTGAGAATAAATACATGCTGAAACATATCACCTGATACCTATCTACCTAATTATAATAATCCAATGAAGCTGTCAGAAGGTCACATTGTAATTGAACATGTACATAGAAACGATGTCCAAATTAAAAGCCATTCTTAAGTGAAAAACCTTGGAAGGTTTAAATAATTCAGCCATTTCTGAAGAGAGAGAATTGGAATTATTGGGTATTTCCTAATTAAACTACAAGAATTAAAAGAGTATTTTTTCACTCCATATGTATTTTTAACTACTGAGAGTTAAGAGTATTTTGTCAGTCCATATGCCCAGTTCATATACTCTATCGGTCCCAGGTGTCTCTGAAACCCTTTTTTTTTTTGTTATTTTAGAGAAGCCAGTTAGTTTGCTCTTTTTATGAGTTTAAAATTTTGTCCATGGGGAAAAAGGAAACATCCAGTTGAAATTCCTTTGTCATCCCTGATGCATTATATTTAACCGAGTTTCTCCTCCCTGTGAGGAGCTATCCTAGAACCAGTCTTTCAAGAACAGTGATTGCCTACCTATTTGGTAATGAGAGGGTGGGAAGATTATGAGTCTTGCCTGGTAGGAGCATTATGTGACATTCACACCTCACCTTTGAATGTGGCTTGTGTTCTGATTAATAAATCTGGAATCAAATTCAGCATTTACATTTTAATAAGCATGTTATATAGTTGGTGTTTATTATCTATACACATATAGTTGGATTTCAAATATTTTCTGAATTCAGTTCTCTAAAAATTTAATAAAGATGTTATATAGTCACAAAAGAATAAATAACTGCTCAATAAAGCTGTATTTATTCATCACATTTAAGTGTTCTCATTATGCTTGAATTATTATTGTTGTCATTATTACATACTTGCAACAGTGGTGTCTGGTTTCTTTTGTTTTGTTTGTTTGTTTTTTTTTTTCAGATAGAAAAGGCTTATGAGAGACAAAAGAGTAGCCAGATGAATTTGGGGAATAAATTTCTAAAACCTTCAGAGTGAGATTTGGAGTTCACATCCTAGAGTCTACCCTAAATATTAACCATTTCAGAAAACTCTCTGTGGGTTAGTGTGCTAGATACTTATTGGCTCTACAAATCCAATCTTAATCTCTTTTATACATTCTCCTTCCCTCCCTAGTATTACAGTGTCTGGAGGACTAAAAATGACATTTCTCAGATTCTCTCACAAATCTGGGTTCTGTCAGTCTGAGGCACTTAAGAAAATTTTGGAAGACAGGGAGGGAGGTGTGATCCTCTTATATAATGTGATTACATTATATAGTAATTATATACACAATATTAACTCATCTTTGAAATTCTTGATATAAGGGTTAGCAGCTGAACAACATGCTCCACTATCTTGACACAATTTTGTGAATGCAGTCAGCGGTCATGGTAATGGCAATCATGGCAGATGTGGTCATATGAATTTGAAGTCAAAGACTAGGGGTGGCTTCTGTCTTTCATTCTTCCAAGTTACCATAATCTTATAAGCATACAATTCTTTGCTGAAAGCTCTTTCTACTTGAAATACCTTGAGTGATATCTATTTTATGTGGTGAACCATACCTCACTAAGTACTCACTAAAATTTGATCAGGAAATAGACTAGCAAAGATAATACTATGGAATTGGGTATCTGACCTAGTTGAGTGATAATTTCATCACATGTGAGAAATGTGATACTGTTTTCCACACAGGATTTTCACCTATGGTAACCTAGAATGGAATATAGTAGTCCCTCCTAATTGGCAGGGGATGTGGTCCAAGAACCCCAGTAAATGCATGAAACCACACACAGTACCAAACCTTCTACAGACTGTTTTGTCCTATGCATACAGGCCTTTGACAAAGTGTAATTTATAAATTAGGCACCACAAGAGATTAACAACAACAATAATAAAATAGAACCATTATAACAATTTACTGTAATAAAATTTAAATTACATGAATGTTCTCTCCAATAATTTTTATATTTTGCAGTCCAATCCTATTCCTGAATCCCTGTAACCATTGCCATTCCTTACTGGCAATATGGCAATAAATAGCTGGGTATCACTTTCAGGGGATTCCTTGCTGAAGTCTTCCTATTAGCTCAATGCATTCTTGCTCAACACGTTGCCATCAATAGGAACCCATCTTTGTTCATCCTCCACTCACAAATTAATGCCTTTTCCATTATTTTTTAAAAATATATTTTATTGATTTTTTACAGAGAGGAAGAGAGAAGGATAGAGAGTTAGAAACACCGATGAGAGAGAATCAGCTGCCTCTTTCACACTCCCTACTGGGGATGTGCCCGCAACCAAAGTACATTCTCTTGCCGGAATCGAACCTGGGACCTTTCAGTCCACAGGCCGATGCTCTATCCACTGAGCCAAACTGATTTCGGCTGCCTTTTCCATTGTAACTAAGTTCTTATCATGCACGGTGGCTATAACTTTTGCCGTTGGAGGTGCAACAACAAAACCAGCATGAATTTATTTTTCCTTCATATTTTCACTGATAGAAGACTTGTTAGATCTCAGCAACTTCAGCATGATTTGTTCTCCCCTGAAGTCAAGAACTTTCACCCTTTTACTTAAATGAAATACTTTATGACTTCTCTTTGGCATATTTGAATTGCCAGCATCACTACTCTTGCACTTTGGGGTTATTAAGTAAAATAAAGATTAGCTGAACACAAGCACTCAGATACCATGGCAACGGACTGCATAACAGAGATGCTACTAAGTGAATAAAATGTGTACAGTGTGAAGACATTGGACAAAAGGATGATTCACGTTCAGGAAAGGAAGGAGTGAGACAGTGCAAGATTTCATCATGCTATTCAGAATGGTGAGTAATTTAAAATTTATCAATTGTTTATTTCTGGAATTTTTCACTTAATATTTTTGGAACATGGTTGACAACTGTTAACTGAGACTGCTGAAAGTGAGGTTATGGATAAGGGGAACTATGGTAGCTTTGAACCTAACTAAAGGTTAGAACAAGTGGCTGCTGCATGGTAATGTTGTGATGGAAATAAGTAAGATAAAGACTTGAGTGAGATGGGTACTTCTGATTGCCCTGCAGAGCTTACAGAAACAATATTAACTCATGTTTGAAATTCTTGGCTATCCTAAGAGGCCCTCTTATATATTCTAGCTACAGATCTGAAATGTCTTAAAACAAGATCCAGAGTTTGAGCCAAAGTATGTTGTAAAATTACAACTTCACAGCCTCAATGGTTTCCTAAGTGAAAATTGCGGTATTCTTTGGAAAAGGGTGGGATCCAAAGAATTGGAATGGGGACATCTGGGTAGATTTGAAATGAATCTGAGAACCTGAATCTGAAATTTCATTGAACATCCCTGGCCAGGAAAAGCAGCCCTCCTTCCCTGTTAGATGACATTAGTTCTTTGCTGCTTGAGGTCCTGTAATGACTTCACTCATGGAAGTTACCTTCCGATAGGATGCTGATCTTCCTTGCTTGCCTTCTACTCTTACAATGTCATCAGATCTGTAAAGAGAATTAGATCACAGCATGCCTGAGAGGAGATAGTTTAGATTTATAGAATTTGGCTAATTTTTACTTGTAGAAATGTGTAGGAATAGAGTCCAAGGGTGCTAACCAAAGCAGGAAGAAACATAACTTTATATTTACTAAAATCATTAATATTGGTCACTTCCCAGAAATTCTTAATTTGAGGACCTATTTCAACAGTGAGGAGTAGCTTTGATGACTTGTCAGTTGCTTAATGAAAATCTGGAATCATTGGTAGCCTAAATTCAATTGAAATATATGTTAGAAATTCATTGCAATAATGTGGAGGGGGGAATGCAAAGGCTTGGGGAATTAGCATGCTGGAGATGATTTATTGTTTACAACTCATTTAACCACCCCCTCACTGTGTTTGAGAAACAACATTGGTAAATGTATATTGGTAATTTGTCCTTGAAAAACTCTAGTGCATATTTCTTTTGTAGTCTGGGTATTCTAGAGGGATTTTCCTCTATTTTCTTTGGGACCCACGGATTAAACTAACAATAGACAGGTTACTAGAAAGAAGTTTATAAATTGGATTGATGTTAATATTTTTAATTTCACATGCTTGGGGGATTCAGGAGGGAAAAAACCCTGAAGATCTCCGAAGAAGTGGTTAGATTTAGGGGCTTATATACCATTTTAACAAAAGGCAATAAATTGTGGAGGAATAACTAGACCAAGGAAAGCACTGGGCTTCTAGGGCTGGTAAATTGTGGGAAAGTGGCTGGGAAGCATATGAGGGTAACTAATGGCAGGTAAGGTTTTTTCACAGCATGTGTTTATCCAGACTCATTGCAGTATCATCTCTGCTTCTAGTGATAGGAGTTGGTCTCCCTTTCTTGATACAAGGGGAAAGTATGCCCTGCTGTGAGGAAGACAGAGAGAGGGCAGAGGGCTTTTCTGTGTCACCTTTTTCTCAGTTGCCTTCAGCTCAAAATAATTCTTATTGTCATATTGGCATCTTTTGGGGTGACATGTTCTGATGCTCTTTGGAATGCTGAGGGAGGAGGGTGCTGTCTCTGAAATGGTTCCCGGACTTCAGTAGGAGTGATGGTATTGCAGAGTGCTAGAGGCCACCTGGCAGTGCTGAAATGCCAGAAACAAAGGACATGGTTACAGTAATGAGCAGCAGTCAGAGTGGTTATTAGAATAGCTCAGTCCATGAGTATTTATGGTGGTGGTTAATTTATTATGATGTCCCTAGGACTGAAATAGATAGGCAACCTACTGAACTTGATATGTGTGTATGATTCTTAAGTTAATGAACACAGGCCTGGCTTGAGTCACCACAATAGGGAGGCCCAGTCCCTCACCAATATCTATCCCTGAGTCAGTTCATAGACCAGAGCTTCTTAAATAGAGGAATGTTGGGTTCCCACAAGGAAATCCCCTGTGACGATGTCACAAAGATATACTATGAATTCTCCTCCAAAAGGGGAGGGAAATAAACAGACTTTGGGGGGATTACTGGGACACTGATCTGATGCTGCTCAGTAGGTACCCAAATTGCTACCCAGTTTCCCCGAAAATAAGACAGTATCTTATATTAATTTTTGCTCCCAAAGATGCGCTAGGTCTTATTTTCAGGGGATGTCTTATTTTTCCATGAAGAAGAATATGGTACACATTTATTGTTAAATGAAAATAAAGGAAATTTATTACCTGTATACGGTAAGGTAGTAGGGTAGTTGTCAACACAAACCAGACAAACTGTGAATCCTACAGTATCAAGAATTTACTTATTTATTCAATGACAATCATGTCATCATCTTCTGGAACATCATCATAACGATCCAATTCCTGAATTTCCTGGTGAATTTCTTGTGACTCCATTTCTTTCAGAATCAGTGGACCAAATCTCTCATGTTTAGCCTAGGAGGGCCTTATTTTCGGGGGGATGCCTTATATTTCACTCAGAAGGAAACGTGTAAGTAGGTCTTATTTTCGGAAGATGTCTTATTTTCGGGGAAACACGGTACTATGACCCCCTTAAAAAATGGACGCTATAGAGGCCAGATGATAAATGCAGTTTTGGCCTGAGTCCATCACACAGTGGGACCAGGGTCCCCAAGCCTACCCTCTCCATTTTATGCATGTTGATAGAGTTGGATTAGACATACTCAGCTTCTGGCTGAATCTCCACATTGGTTCCTTTTGTCATGGAAAGAGGGATAATGCGGTATGAAGTCAAAGCTCCTAAAATATTCCCTCCTTGAAACAGTGGACCAAAAGTAATGCCACATTTCTGGGTGAATATCAGAAGTTCATGCCAGTATCAAAGGCATGAAAGATTCAGAGCTGATGAGAATGTATCATATGCCTATTTAACTCTGCTGTTTGACATGAGCAGAAATAGGTGAGTCTTGGAAGATGACACTGGATTGTTATTTACTTAATCATGTAACTTCAAGTTAATGGCTGTTCCAGGTGTCAATTATCTGAAGCAAAAAATACAGTATAATCTTGGCATCTGACTGTCAGCTACCAATCTGTTAAACATTCTCCCCCTCTTTTACAATAAAGAGATAATAGAATTAGTTTCTTTCACCTGTATTCCTTCACAGTCTTACTTCAGGACAATGCCGATTTTCCAGTATTTGTTAATATTCTAGGAAACTTACTTGTTTCATCATGCCATAAAACATTGGTTTGGTCCATCCTACTGATTGGATGTGGTGTGTAGGAGGTAGCAAGTACCATAGATTCCATGGTAAGGAACATGTGTATCAAAGAGTGGGAGAGGGGGAAAAAATTATGTAAGTTCCAGGGCTGTGACATGAATAAAATTTTTGGCAGTCCAGTGGTCTGTAGCAGGTTGAGATTTTTTGTTCTCTTTGGTGGAAGACAATTGCTACACTTTGTCACCATCTCTATTAAAGAGATGAATGATTAGTAAGTCTCCCTGAACTTTTAAAACGACATACGTACATTTGAGGGTGTTTCTTTGACCCACATATCAAGTAAACCCATAAGGCTGCCCATCTGAATGGGGACATAGTAAGAGAAGGCTTTGTTACTACTATGGAGTGCAACTTGAAAATATCTTTAAATTTAAAAATATGTCTTTTGCCTGGTCAGCATGGCTTAGTGGTTGAGAGTCGATCTATAAACCAGGAGGTCCTGGTTTAATTCTTGTTCAGGGCATATGCCTGGATTTCGGGCTTGATCCCCAATAGTGGGCATGCAGGAGGCAGCTGATTTATTTTTCTTTATTGATTAAGGTATTATATATGTGAGGTTATCCCTCCCAATTGCCCACCCAATCCCCACACATGCCCTCACTCTCCTGGTGTCTGTGTCCATTGGTTAGGCTTATATGCATGCATACAAGTCCTTTGATTGATCTTTCTTCCTTACCCCCATCCTTCCTTACATTCCCTCCAAGGTTTGACAGTCTGATAGATGCTTCTCTGTCTCTGATCTGTTCTTATTCATCAGTTTATGTTGTTCATTATATTCCACAAATTAGTGAGATCATGTGATATTTATCTTTCTCTGACTGGCTAATTTCGCATAGCACATTTTAATGATTCTCTTTCATCAGTGCTGTTTCTATCTCTCCCTCTCCCTCTCTAAAATCAATAAAAATATATTTAAAAAACATAAAATTAAAATATGTCTTTTTTTTAATGAAGGAAAATTTTCTTCTATTTTCCTCTATAATTTATTCCCCTTTTATCTTCTCTAGTAGTCAATCACATTTTAAATTTCTTTTTCTTTCTCTTTTTCCTTTTTTATTTTTAAAGTATTACATATAGTAGTACATATGGGGATCAAGCTCAAAATCCAGGCATATGCCCTGACTCAGTGAAGGTTTTCTTTTTTCCCCATTGACCTTTCTCCAGCCTACCCTACCCCCTGTTGCATGCCCTAATCCCACCCCCCTCCAGTGTCTGTGTCCATTGGTTGTGCTATATGCATGCAAATAAGTCCTTTGGTTGATCTCTTCCGCCCCCCTCCCCAACACTCCCCAGCCTTCCAGCTGTAATTTAACAGTCTGTTCGGTGCTTTACTGCTTCTGTATCTATCTTTTTTGTTCATCAGATTATAATGCTCTTTATTTTCCATAAATGAGTGAGATCATGTGTATTTTTCTTTCATTGCCTGGCTTATTTCACTTACCATAATGCTCTCCAGGTTCATCCATGCTGCTGCAAATGGTAAGAATTTTTTCTTTTTTATAGCAGCGTAGTATTCCATTTTGTATATGTCCCATAGTTTTCTAATCCACTCATCTGCTGATGGGCATTTAGTCTGTTTCCAAATCTTAGTTATTGTAAATTGTGCTGCTATGAACATAGGGGTGCGTATATCCTTTCTGATGGGTGTTTTTAGTTTCTTGGGATATATTCCGGGAAGTAGGATTACTGGGTCAAACAGCAGTTCCATTTTTAGTTTTTTGAGGAAACTCCATACTGTTTTCAACAGTGGCTGCACCAGTCTTCATTCCCACCAGTTGTGTACAAGGGTTCCAGCACTTGTCATTTGTTGGTTTGTTGATGATTGCCATTCTGACAGGTGTGAGATGATACTACATTGTTGTTTTGATTTGTATCTCTCGGCTAACTAGTGACTTTGAGCATGTTTTCATATGTCTTTTGGCCATCATTCTGTCTTCTTTTGAAAGATTCTATTTAGGTCTGTTGCCCATTTTTTGTTGTTGTTGTTGGATCATTTATCTTCCTTTTATTAAGTTGTATAAGTTCTCTGTAGATGTTGGAGATTAAACCTTTATCAGTGATAACATTTACAAATATGTTCTATGCAGTGGGTTGTTGTTTTGTTGATGGTTTCTTTTACTGAGCAAAAGCTTTTTATTTTAACGTAAATTTCTAAGAACATTATATTCTCTGATTATTTATTTTCCCCATAGCATCTTATTTTTGTTTTGCAAGTATAATATATTCTCAAATATTTCTAACATTCTTAATTAGGGAATTTTTCAAAATTATTTTTGTTCCCGAATTACCTTTGTGTTGGGTCAAATGTTTAGTATATCTGTCTGGGTCTTTCAGTCTCAGAGCTGGGTGATCCATACTTGCCATTCATACTTGAACTTGACACAGACAAAGGCTGCTTTGGAGAGATGTGCTCATGGCAGAGGGTGTTGTCTGCTAAGCTGTACTTCACTGTGAGCAGGCAAGAACCTGGCTGCCACACTGGGGGCCTCTCAAAGCCAGAATGTGGATGAGAAGGACTGTAATTTGAGGCACCAACACCTTACTATCTGCCTTAGTTCTCATCATAATTTTTTCCCCCAAGAGAACTTCCCTTGTTTCAGTGAGGGTGTAAGAAGTAAAGGTTAGTGCTGTAATGCTATGAATTTTGTGCTTGAGAGTCATAGAAGGTAATGTTCCATAGACAGGCTTTCCAATCCCTCCCCCCTTTTTTTTCAGCTCAACTTCTCATGTCCAGCCTCCACCAGTGTGGCATTTTTTGGGGGTTATGGAGAGAGAGGAGGCTCCCTCCTCCATAGTAGCTACCTCTGCACCTGACTCAGTGATGGCTTTCTCTAGTCTGTCTGCTTCTAGTAAAATGTCTAACCACCTGCTTTCCATCTCCCAGAAAATTATTGAAATATCCCACCTGTTCTGGTCTCTTCATATTTTCTCTGTTATTATAGGGTTAGACATTTTACTAATCTTTTACTATATTTTAAATAAAGCGCTGAGGAAAATAGAAAATATATAGGGGAGCTTGCTCTCCCATTTTGAATCAGAGGTCACTGTAATATATCTAAAAAAGAAAAAGTTCTTGAAAGTATTCTTAAAACTTTGTCACTGTATAACCTTAAACCAATTCCTTAATCTTTCTGGATCTGTTTCTTTATCTGTAAAATGGAGAGAATATCTAACTCAAATAGTATATGAGAATTAAACAGGAAAATGTATAGAGGCATACATTGTCTTGTTGTGCTTCGCTTTATTGTTCTTCACAGATGTGATTTTTACAAATTGAAGGCAAGACCCTCCACCAGTTAAAAGATAACAATTCACTTTAGTGCTTTGGTCTGGAACCCCCCCTGCAATATCTCTGAGGAATACCTGTGCAAAGTTTTTAGTACAGGGCCTAGCTCATAGATATGCCTTAATAGGAATTATTTGAATTTTTTCTTGGCATCTCCTTAAAAGTTCATTATTTCTTAGATCTGATAAAAATTCTCTTATATATTTTTTTAATTTTTTAAAATTGATTTCAGAGAGGAAGGGAAAGGGAGAGAGAGAAACATCAATGATGAGAGATGTTTGATTGGCTGCCTTCTGCATGCTCTTTACTGGGGATTGAGCCCCCAAACCCAGGCATGTGCCCTTGACTGGAACCAAACTCGGGATCCTTTATCTGCAGGCCACTGCTCTATCCACTGAGCCAAACCAGGTAGGGCTCTCTTATATTTTTATTCTTATTTTGCGGCAATAATAGGGAGAGTTAGGTCGTTTTCAGGGTTGTTATTCTTTCCATGGTCATAAAAAGAAATATAATTAATACCCAAGCTTTTTCTCTTTTCTTTTCTTTTTTTAAAATATATTTTTATTGATTTTGTACAGAGAGGAAGGGAGAGAGATAGAGAGTTAGAAACACCGATAAGAGAGAGTCATTGATCAGCTGCCTCTTGCACACCTCCTACTGGGGATATGCCCACAACCAAGGTATATGCCCTTGACCGGAATCGAACCCGGGACCTTTCAGTCCCCAAGCCGACGCTCTATCCATTGAGCCAAACCGGTTTTGGCCCAAGCTGTTTTTCTGATTACAAGTGATTAATAATCACTTTTAATATTCATCTTCAAAAAAACTAACTTCCCCTCAGAGAAACAAACTATTCATTACTATTTAAGACAATTTATAATTTTCTTCTTGTTTTTCTATTCACAGCTTAAATCCTATTTCTAAAATGGTTTTGCTATAAGCAAAAAATTATAGAGTCTTTCTTGTGAATTGATTGTATTAACATTAACAATAAACCATAGTACAATGGTATATTGATTGCTTAGTAAAGGACTCAGTACACTTACTTATATAGCGTAGCCAGCATATTATGGTTCATTACAAACTAGTCACAATGATGATCTGAATTTGGAGGCCTTGTGGAAAAATATTTTTAATGAGATGCAAATAATAAAATCTTCACTGCAGAGGAAAACTTTCCATTTAAAGAGTTATTGGCATAGTCATTGTATCTCTGCTGTCCCGATATTGTTGATTGTGGATTAATATACTAAAATTTTAATTCAAGCAAAGAAAATCACTAAAGAAAATGGCATGATTTCTTAATCAGGTACTAAAGGACTTCAAAGTTTATTTAATAGCATAATAAATTTTTAAAACATTTCTATATTAGCTTTTATTGTTTTATATTGGGAATTAATTTGCAATTGTTATAAGACAGAGCTAGAATGCTCTGCTGGAATAGCAGGAGAGATAATCAGATTAAGGGCTCATGATTGAGCATTGTGACAATAATAGTATTCCATCCTATATGCTAGTATGTACCACATCTTTATCCAATTATCTATCAAAGGACATGTTTCCATGTCTTGACCACCGTGGATAATGCTGCCAACAAAACATATACTAGTTTTGTTGGCAGCATTATTCAGATATACTAGTACGCACAGAGAGGTGCATACTAGTATATCTTTGCAAATACATGAACTTGAGTTTTGGGGGTATATACAAAGGACAGAGATTGCTGTGTCGTATAGAAGCTCTATTCTTAATTTTTTGAGGAATCGCCACACTGCTTTCCATGGTGTTTGTACCAGTCGACATTCCCACCAGTAATTAATTATTGAATACTATTCAACCATAAAAAGATGAAATACTGCTATTTGTGACAACATGGTTGGACCTTGAGAATATTATGCTAAGCGAAATAAATCAGTCAGATAAAGCTAAGAACCATATGATTTCACTCATTTACTAGTATAGGAAATAAAACTGAAACTCACAGACACAGACAAAAGGGAAAGGAGATGGGGGTAGTAAAGGGTTAAGGGGGCCAAATATATGGTGATGGAAATGATTTGACTTTGGATAGTGGGCACACAATGCAATGTACAGATTATGTATCATAGAAATCTACACTTAAAACCTATATAACCTTATTAACCAACTAGAGGCCCAGTGCAGGAATTCATGCATGGGTGGTATCCAGCCGGCCTGGCCCCAAATGAAGTCAATTGGGGCCAGGCTAGCCAGAGGGAGGGGACACGGAAGGTTGGCCAACCGGCCCCGCCCCCAGTTGAACTCGCAGTCAAACTCCTGGTCAGCTTGCATATTAGGCTTTTATTATATAGAATATAACCCCAATAAATTTAATAAAAAATAAAACAAAGGTTAAAATTGTAACAATTTATGCAAACTTTACCCTTTTATATTTGGCTTTTGAGTCAGAGATTTCTTAATCATAACTATCCTATATAATAAGGAGCTAATATGCTAATGGTGGTGATGCACTCATGCTATAATGACTGTTCAACAGGAAATTGCATGCTTGTTGGGGCGGAGCCACCAATGCACATGCTCCAGACACAGAGCAGAAGCAGGGAGGTGCCCAGAAGAGGCGGGACCATCCCATGGTGGGGTGAACGGGGGTGAATGCCCGTAACATCCCCCTCACCAGTCTTTCGCCACCCACTGCTTGCACTCAGAGTACCCTGCTGCCCAAAACTCTGCAGCAGGCATGAGGCTTCCGTGCTGTCCTCTGGTGCCATGACAGGGCAGAGCAGCTGCATTACTCTGATGGGGAAGAAGTGGGGAGGTGCCCAGAGGAGGCAGAACCACCTCGAGGTGAATCTTGGGACTGAGGGTGGGGCTTGAGGCAGCCAGAGAAGGCCGGAGAGGTCGGGGGCGGGGCAGGTCCGCTCCAGGTCTGGGTGGAGAGGTTAGGGTGTCAAGGCTGGACAGCAGGCGGGTGTGTGTGTGGGGGGGGGGGGGGGAGGGGGGGCGGCGGGGAAGGAAGGGGTGATTTTTGCATGCAGGGCCTCAAGTAATTTATATAACCATTTGGAAGACAATAGTGGGAACAAGACATTTTCTTGTCAAGAAATAGTGTGCTTATGTCAGAACCTAGATAATATAAAGAGAGCTTTGTCTATCATTTTTATGGTAATTATACTTTTATACTCTCAGATTACTGTTGAATATATTCATTTGACAAATATTTAATGGATCCTTTCTAGGTACCAATTATTGTGTTAGCCTCAGGGAGATAATAATATACATTCCAAGCTGGTGCACCAGTGACTTGTAAACAAGGCAAAGAAACAAATAATTATAATATAAAAGGTGCTAAAATTGAGGTGTAGACAAAGATGAGAGAAGGGGGGCGTTAGAACCACTTCACAAAAGTTTGCTTCTAGTTTGTAAATAGCTTTTTGGAATAATAATTTTGTGCCTAGGCATTCATAGATTTGCATTTAACATTTATAGCAGCCAATGCCATCTTAGATGTGACACTAATTAGAAGCTAATTGAAATAAACAAAGCATACTACTTCTCCACACACTGAAGAATTCATTGACTGAAATGTGTGCTATGGAAACATGAATTTGAGGAGTTATTTAATTTAAAAATCACCTTATTTTGACTATGTATATAAAAATAACCAGCATACAAACTAGAAAAATTTGACTAGATTCTTACAGCCAGCCGGAGCCTGAGCAAGAATCCAAATTTCCTCTTTCCTGGTCTGCACTGTCATCTTTAGCAATTAGAAGCCATTAGTGTATGTGAAAAAGATAAATAAAATAGTAAACTCAAAGAAGTAGGTAATTTGTTGCCTTGTTTTATATTTACTGGGAATGAGGTTATGGTTTAGTATAAGAACATAGTACAATAACCCCCCCCCCCCCCAAAAAAAAAAAACAACCCCAACCATTTAGAAACAAGTACAGGGAATTTTTACCACTCCTTAAAAATAACTAGGATTATATTACATAAATTAATAATTTATTTCTGCAATAATTTATGTGGGTAGAAATAAGATTGCTGATGTGGTGCTGGAGAGTACACCAAATTTTAATCCATCTATTTAATGTGTAGTTATGGTAACATGGCCAAATGCCATCATATCATTAGAGCAGAGATTTTCAATTGGTGCACTGCAAGAATTTTAGAAACATGAAATTCCTGATGCTTTAGTCAGGGGCACTGACCTCAGGGGCACTTCCCTGAGGTTGCTAAATAAAAAAAGGACAGTAGCCTACACACCATAACCAGTCGGTGTGATATAATTTTGATAATACCTATTTTTTGTCAGATCGGCAAAAAATATAACATTTTGTGGTGTGCTGCAGAATTTTAGTAATTAGTGTATGTGTGCCATGAGATGAAAAAGGTTGAAAATCACTGCACTTAGAAGAAACTTCATTATAAGTGGTAATGAACATTAAGGGATTCTTAAACCTGTTAAAAATAAAAGCTAGTTGAGACTGAGGTAAGCCAGGTCATGTTGTAATTATTAATTTATGCAATAGTAACTAATTAGGTGTTTATTACCCATTAAAAATGATGACAGAATTTGCCTTGCTAAACAAGTTCAAATTCATTGCTACTAGTGTAAGTTGCTGCTATGGGAATGTTCCCTGAGGCACACACATAGTGTTATTACCCAAGCGCTGAACATCTGTATCCATAGACTCCCAGTTATTGTTAGGTTGTTTAAAAATTTTGTTGATCATTCATTTGTTGGTCCTCCAGCTGAGACAATAGGTATTAAGCCTCATGCCTACTCACAGGGCCTATGGAACTTATAGTTCATCTAGAATAAAAAGTCATACTTGAAATTTCATCATCAAGTAAGTCAATAATACTTACTAAAGGCTTTCGGAGTTCTCACTGGAGGTGCCAGTTCCATAGCTGACATCCCCATTACAATGGAAGCAGGAACCCACGGAGATCCAAACCAATACTGGCAGCTCTAATGATTTAGAGCAAGACCACCAAAGATCAGGTCGAAGGCTGAGTCCTGGGGACAATGAGGCATAGAGGAGACAGGCCAATGGGAGATAAATACCTCCCAAGTTATGAGCCTCCAAGCCTCTTATAGATGGTAAGTTATTTTTAAAAATACATATATTTTTATTACTGATTTTAGAGAGGAAGGGAGAGGGAGAGAGATAGAAACGTCAATGATGAGAAAGAATCATTGGTTGCCTCCTACACTCCCCACATTGGGGACCAAGCCTGCAACCAGGGCATGTGCCTTGACTGGGAATTGAACTGTGACCTTCTGATCCCATAGGTTGAAGCTCAACCACTGAGCCATGCCAGCCAGGCAATGGCAAGTACTTGAAGGACTAAACAATATCTTATTTGACTTGGAATAGATACTTTAAGACATACTAAGGTTTGGCAACTACAGGCATTTAAAAATGGCTGCTGTGATTTGTTTAGTAGTGGTTAAAGTCATTGATGTACAATTCATCCCAGGAGTAAATGATCGCTTGGACTGTATCCATGGACTAAAAGAAAAATAAGTGTTCCATTTTCAGAAAGCTTCAGATCTTGGGGGGAAAAAAATCAATATTACTTGATATATCATGAATAGTTGGTAAAGATTAACTTGTATTATTACCTCATTGATTGAATACCTGCAAAGGCCCTTTCAAAAATGCCTCTCTACTCTGCCTATCCCATCAATTTCAAAATTTTCCCATAATTTATCAGCATTTTATTTTATAAATATCCTCAATCAAATAAAATTTCTTTAGATTAAATATTTGTTGTACATTTCCCTCAGAAAAGATGCTGTCTTAGGAAGTAGGTGAAATTCAAACATACTGACTCAGGCATATTTGGCTGAAAGTAAGAAAAAAAAATCACAATTAATAGTTGCATAAAAAAATAGCTTAACTTTTGTTTCTTACATAATCGGAAGTATAGAAGCATAGAGTATAGATTTGATATAGTAGCCATTTTTAGTAGCTTGAAGAATTTACATAATTCTTTAAATAATTATCCTTTTTTCCCCTACTGATTCTATCTTTATTTAAATTTTGGCATTTTGTTCATCATTTATTTTTTGAATTGTGATTTTAAAAAAATACTGCATTAAAATATTAATCTTTATTACTTTTTTGTATCTTAAATTTTATTACTTTTCTGTATCTTAAATTTTGTTCTTGAGGCAAAGGCCTCACTTGCCTTATCCTGGTCTTGGTTCTGTCTATTCCAATCTCTATAATAATCCTTATAAAACATGTACTTCATTTTCACTTTTTCAATCTATTCCTTGAATTACTTCTTAATTTCCTGAAGCTTCAGAACAAGAGAAGATATTTTAAAAACAAAAACAAATAAATTGGAGTTTATGTTTTCAATTATTGGAAATGATAGTAGAAGGGCCCACCCCTCTTTACGTTGTTAGGAACTTGTGTGTCATGATATGTATCTACATGGAACAGGGGACTAGTTACTAAAAGCATGGGTCTTGGCCCTGGTTTTTACTCTTTCTGAGTCAGTGAGTAAATCGAAAACCCTCTCTTTATTGGCCTCAGTTTCTTCACCCCTAAAACAAAGGTGGTAAAATCTGCCCTGCTTACCTTCAGAGTTGCTAAAGATCTAATGGCTCAGTGGATAGAGTGTCAGCCTGCGGACTGAAGGGTCCCAGGTTCGATTCCGGTCAGGGGCACATGCCGGGCTTGCAGGCTTGATCCCCAGCAGCAGGCAGCCGATAGACGAGTCTCATCATTGATGTTTTTATCTCTCTCTCCCTTTCCCTTCCTCTCTGAAATCAATAAAAATATACCTAAAACAAAACAAAACAAAACAAAAAAACCCTAATGAGATCAAGAGCATGAAAAGGCCTTTTAGACTGTAAAGGTCTGAAAGAGCTTGTAAGCTGTGGAGCACCCCTTGAGGATCACTGAGGACAGTGTGAGAGTGAACAACTAAGAAGCAGAGTCATAGAATGTGGGCCATAATCCAGGCCCAGCGCTCCCGTTCGGACAGTGGGGGGAAGTGAGCATCTTGGGCAGAGACATAGTGACAAAGATGGGGCAGGACACAGGCTTTCTGAGCCTAGTCCAGGTGCTGAGCTTTTTCCTCTTACTCTAAGGATGATCCCAAAGACAGCAGAGACCAGGTAAAATCAAGTCCTTCTGGAAAAGGAGAGACAGATCCTTGACCTTAGTGAGAGAGAGCACAGGGCACACCGGGAGAAGACAGAGACTGAGACCATTTGTTTCTGAGGTGTGGAGAATTTCCACAGCGACTGGCAAAACTGGCTCCCCTTGTGAGGTGTGGCCACACAGGCAAACCACGGTGACCTCCACTCACCGGGTTTTTCAACCTGGTTGGTTTTTGCCTGTGGTGCGTAGACAGTAGCTTAACAAAGAGGCAAAGACGAAAACAGGAAAACCATGATGTAAGAATTAGTCATTTATGTTTACAAATAAACCATCTCTGAAAATTGCACTAAAATGATAAAGGCTCTTACAATAATAATTCATTTCAGAAACTGAAGAAAATCTCCTGGAAAAGGATCCACTTGAGGCAGGGGGTGGGAATGGAGGTTGGTGGGAATAAACAAAATTCCCTCTCTAAATTTCTTCATTCTCATGAAATTAAAAATTTTGCTAAGCTCCACCCAATTCCTCATTGCTGCCCCTGACTCATCAACCTAATTATTAGCTTTTACATACTAAGTACCACATGCCCTCTCTAATGGCATAACCAGCTAGACAATGTTTATTGACCTTAGTCTTAAGTGGCAAAAAAAATTATGAAAGGTAAGAATACGTGAACCAAAACTTGGTTTACTTATTTTTATTTCACAACACATAAATAAATGATTTAAAAATCAAAGATAAATGACATCGTATCATAAAAATGAGCCATGATTTCCATGGGAACAAAATTTTCTGCATCTTCTCGCAGCTGTTTCTAAAACGTCCTCGTTCCTTGAAAGTATACCATGCCCAAAGCACTCCGGCTCTTTTCTGGTTAGCATAAACATTTCGCTTGTTTTGGCTGGACTCGACCCAAAAGGCAAATGCAATTCCAGCGACCTGTTTGAAGTTATTATGCTAAGCCTCCAGCAAAATTGCTACATCACCTCAGCAATGTCAAATTTCCTAAAGCCCGGCTACTCCTCACGAAAATATTAGTAATCCCACGTGAATTGTTTGGTCACAGGTTAATAGCCACCGTTCTTCATTCCGGGAAAGGGTGGGTGCACCACATCGGAAGGGAAGTGTTAGGATCTCACTCCTGCGATGAATGGCTCGTATTCTTTTTGAAACTTAAATGAAGAAGTGTGTTCAGCTTTTAGTCATCAGATGGGAATTTTTAAAGGTGCTAATATTGCAGGAAACACTCACACAAGACTATTGTAATAGTAATATTTTCTGAGCAGGTGGATTCATAGGGTTGCTATGGTATCATATAAAGCATGGATAGAAGATTGCCTAATGAACTGAAACTGGTTTGGCTCAGTGGTAGAGCATCGGTCTGCGGACTGAAAGATCCCGGGTTCGATTCCGGTCAAGGGCATGTACCTGGTTGCAGGCACATCCCCAGTAGGGGGTGTGCAGGAGGCAGCTGGTCAATGTTTCTCAGTAGGGGGTGTGCAGGAGGCAGCTGGTCAATGTTTCTCTCTCATTGACGTTTCTAGCTCTCTATCTCTCTCCCTTCCCCTCTGTAAAAAAAATTAATAAAATATATTTTAAAAAAAAGAAGATTGCCTAATGAAATGGACAACCTTCTTTATTTCCTCAGAGCTTGAGAATCTAATACAAGAAAATTATCACTCTGTGAAAGAAGTAAAGACACAATACAGTGGGTTTGATGGTAGTAATCTTTAGGTGCCCAAATGAGAAAGAAAGGAAGATCAAACAAACTAGGTGAAACTGAAAGATAATCCTGGTCACCCAGTCTAATGCTGGGTTTAAATGTATTGTTTAGCTTCTCCATTCATCCGAATCAGGAATATTATCGCTTAGGAGGAATATGGAATCGTACCTTCTATGACCTCCCTCCTGTCCTTCCCATATCTACCTTTCCCATTTCTTGAGCCTAACATTCAAACCCCACACACCTGTTGCTAAAGGGAATATGGGCCCAGTTAATAGAAAAACCAAGGTAAGTTATAAAGAGGGGGTAAGTCAGAGCAATGGTGTTAAGCTTTAGCATATATACTAGTAGGGTTGACCTAGAGAGACTGTTGAGCACAGATGTTGGGCTCTACTCCCAGAGAGTGATGCAGTGTCGGTCTGGATACGGCCCAGGAATTTGCATTTTTGACAAGTTTCCAGGTGATGTTGTTGCTTTCACTCAGTAAATCACACTTTAAGTAGCAAGTGGTTAGAGAGTCACTCCAAGACCTGGTGACTTTACTGTAACTTACACAGATTTAGTCATTTACACTTTATCATTTCCCCCTGCTTTCATTCCATGATTATCTCTCAAATCTTTTAGGGGGGAAAACAGCTTTGAACAGCTTTGATGTAGAAGATCAGGAATCCATTAGGGAGTGTTGCTACTGAGGATGTAGATCAAAAGGAGGTAAAAGGTCACTGGGTCAGGTCAAGTCTGGTCAGGTATCCAGTGTAAGAGAGTTAGAGAAAAGCTGATTTAACTATTATGGCTTTATGATGTTTAATATCATGTAGAGCAAGTCTCTCTTATTAACTCTTTAAAAATATATATTGACTCCTCTTTGCTAGTCAAAGAATATGCTCTGAGCAACTTGTATGCGTTGTAACTTTATGTAAAATTGCTATGATGTTTCAAATTGGTGTATTTTCTCTAGAGTATATGAATATTCAATCATACCTTTCATTATATTATTCAAGATTTCAAAGTCCTTAATCATCACTTACTTATTACCTCTTGATTCTGTTTAGTGTTTGTAATTGTTGAGTCCTATTTTATCTCCTTGTAGTTTTCCTTCCTTGAATTTTTTAATTCATTATATAATATTTAAGCAGTATATTTATTTTTAGTGGTTCTTATGGAAATGGCATTTAGATTTGGTATTCTTATTCAATCTGAAAGCCCTTTGTTTTTAATAAAATTTTTAAATCCATATACATTTATTGTCAATTATTAAAGATATCAAAACTGATATTTGTTGTTCATTTTTATAATTTCTGCATTTTAGACTTTCTGTCTAATGTTTTTTTGCTCTTTTAAGTAATATTTTATTATATAATATGAAAATGCAAATATTTTGAAAAGTGTGCTATAAGATTTACTTTATTGGTGATTATCTTCCAATTTAAAAAAAAACAAAACTTGCCAAAACCAGTTTGGCTCAGTGGATAGAGCACCGGCCTGCGAACTGAAAGGTCCCAGGTTCAATTCCGGTCAAGGGCATGTACCTTGGTTGCAGGTACATCCCCCGTAGGGGGTGTGCAAGAGGCAGCTGGTCGATGTTTCTCTCATCGATGTTTCTAACTCTCTATCCCTCTCTCTTCCTCTCTGTGAAAAATCAATAAAATATATTTTTTGAAAAACAACTTATTTGCCCCTATTTTACTCAAGTCTTAAACTTCAAGTATGCTTGAAGTGCTGGATACATGGGAGTTCTTTATACTTCTCTTTTTACTTTTGCTATGTTTAAAAATTTCCATAATTAAAGGTTTAAAAAGAATAAGCCTGTGTTAACACAAGAAGCAAAATAGGCCTCCATTTTCCTTCTATTACTGGGTTTATCTTCATTCACATTCTAAAAACCTGTGTATGTGGGGCGAGTTTCCTTCTACACAGGTGACATCAACCATATCCCAGACATGGGACTTTGGATTCTTGTCATGCTACTTTTCCCAAAACATTGCTGAAAGAAGTAAATTCTCATCCTCCTTGACCTCCCAGACTATTGGATATCACTGATCACCCACTTTCTTTCTTTCCTGTCATGGTGGAATATTTGTTTTGCCCACAGGCACTCTTCCCTGCTCTGATTTCTCTAGTTATAATACTTGATTTAGTCGTTCTCCTTTTTTTGTTCTATAGACATTTAATTGTTGATTTTCCCAATTGATTTATTCATTTATTTTCCAAATATTTTTAAATCTCTCAATATGTAGTAGGTTGAACACAGAAAATAAAGTCATAATCCTTGTTTTAGAAATTTCACAATAACATGCTAAGCATTTCTCCATTTGTTTCTCAAGCTCCTTAAGATCTAAATAGATGAAATTGCCAAATGGGTGGTTTATTAACTTTTTAAAGTTAGTGCATCAAAAAACAGTCTAACTTTGCCCCATACCCATGTTTTTCTCACCATTCCTATTGGTGGCTTCAGCACTCCATCACTGAATTATCTTCTTTTCTCCACTTTCCCATCCTTAATTCTGATCCCTTTCTGACACTTACTTAAGGTTTTAGTCAATAATATGTCCTAAACATACCCAAACCTCTTCCCAGCCATCCCATATTAAAAGGCTCTACTCTTAAAAATGCTTCTTGATATTTATTCTGGAAAAAGTGAGCATGAACATTGAAAAAATATTAACTTTTATTTAGCAACTTCTGTTCCTACCTTGCATGCATTTTCTTAATGAGTCTTCTTTCTATGGCTATCTGAGCAGGATGTATTATCATTTTATTTTATATGTGTAAAATTCAATGACTTGCCTAAGATTACACAACAGATAAGGGTCAGGGCAAGGAAAATCATTTGCCCAGTTCCCAAGTGTGGATCCTTTTCAAAGCTTGATGATTTTGAGGTCAGTTCTTTTCAACATCTTTTAGTAGCATTTCCCAAATGATGTTCTTTGAGATGTTAATTGATGGTATTAAAAATTTTATAGACATGGATTTGGAAAATAAAAGAAAGTTTAAATTGTTTATTTTCTGCTAGGATTCTTTGACTCTTTAATATGCAAATGTGCATTGTGACTAAGAATAATATAGTTTATGTAGCATTTTTTAAAGGCATTTAGCCAGAATACTATTGATCCTCAGCCTTTCTTAGGACTTGCTTTCTCCGGAATAAGTCTGAGGAAAAGTTGTGCTCAAGAAAGAGCTGTAGATCACGGCACTAGTTTTTATTTTCTTAATTTCACTGCTAGAAAAAAAAAAAATCTTAACTTTAACCTTCTCCTGGGTGACTACTCAACAACAGCTGCTATGAATTCAGTCACTGTCATTTCAACCCCTGTCGAAATCCTCTCTTAAGCTCAGTCTAGCTGATGACTCACGGAGGCCCTCACCTTCTGACAGATAACCAGTTGGATCTGTGTATATACGCCTGGGAAAATCATATTATCAATTAATAAGAGCTTCTGTTTTGTAAGCACTTGCTGAATTCAAGACAATTGGGCAGGTAGTTTTAGAAGTATCTTCTTCAGTCCTCACACACTCTGGGGAGAAGACACGAATGTCACCTCTGTTTCACAAATGGGAAAATAAAGGCTCAGTCATACATGCACATCCATGAACACACCGCGGCTGCAGCGATGAGCTTGAGTTTCATACTTAAGTCTGTCTGACCAGAGCCCATACTTTCAGCCCCATACTCTTGTGTTCTGACTCGTTATCAAAATATTTAAAAATAGACGAATCTGGTGAAATGATTAGAAGAATATAGCAGAAGTCACGCGTGTCTGTGTCCACTTATTATTATGGCTCCATGTCCATGTCTTAGCACAGTGTCTAGCATGTAGAAAGGGCTTAGGAGATCCTTGTTGAGCAGAAATGGAAGTGAATGACAGTGAAGAACCTCATAAGGGGACCATAGAAACACTGGCGCTAACTTCAAAAAAAACATCAATTAAACAGCACAGTCTCTTCTCTGCAAGCACAGGAAGAAAAATCACATCGCCCCTCAGAATTTCTGGAATGATTGTGAGAGCTGTTTGTTTCACCAGGCCATCACTTCCCTGCTGAGTTAGAGAACCGGTTGCCAGGGCACCGAGGCTGTCATCATCGGGCCCCCGTGTTGCAGCTCCATTGTTGCACAGCGCTGTTGCAGCAGGTTTGAGTCAGGCTTACTTACACAACCTTGAGTGTCCTGAAGGAGAATTGCCTGTTAGTCATATATCAATTACTCGCCTGCCCAATGATGAAATTTAATCTTAGATATTTGAGCAGGTGACATGTCAGCAATACAGACAGAAGTTTTCTAAGTAAAGTGATAAAAAGAAGGAGAGAGAAAAAATCACTTTTCTAGGTACCGTATTCAATTACAAGAGTGACAAATTACCAATGTTATGCTACCAACTCCAAAGGGAAGTGCATAGGTGTATTTAGATGAGTTTCTTAGAGGAAGATAAGATAAAGATAATGAAATGTATGTTCTGTGGGTAATGACTAAAGAAGGAAATAGTGATTACCTAAGAGTATGAATGGTGCGCATTGCTAAGGAGGGATAGAGTTGAGTGACCTAAGGATTAAATAATTATGAAAAACAAGAGGTGATATATCGTTGTTGGATGCTAAGAGTAAACCTAGTCAGGTGACCATGGGATCCAACAAAATAGGGTTCCTGGTCATAGTTGAAAGTGCAGCACAGCCTCTTTATTTTCTTTGGAAGCATTTTGGATTTCTCATCCCTGATACTGTCCAAAGAATGTGCAGCTAACGCCATTCCCATTCATGTGTCCATTAATATAAACAGTGTGGTGATCCTTTTCAGAGTGGGAACATCTGTAAAATGTTTCATGTGTACTTACTGACTTTATTTTACCCAGACTCTTTCTTACCAGGATTTGAGAAGTTCAAATCCTGGTAAGTTCAATGAAACCAAGTGTCTTATCCATGCTGGTCTCAGCTCCTAACACAGCCCTAAGCATGGTGAGCACTTGAAAAAAAAAATGCATGTCCGAGGAATGAATACAGGATCTAAATGACTAAAAGAAAATCTGGTTGAAAGAACCATTTCCATATTCTGGTTCAAAAGTCACTCCTTTCAGGGGATTCATTATTTCTTGGAAGGTTTGCAGGTTCTACGCCACATAACTCTTTATAACCTAATGTCAAGTGTGATTATTGGATTTATGGACTTACATCTCATTGGGGCTATGCTGCAAGTTGTCAAATGCCAGTGAATGGCATAGAAAACACCATCAGAATTCCCATGTATCAATATTGTTAACTAAAAAAACAACAACAACAGTTCAATCATAAAGGGCCTTAACTTTTCCTTTCCTAACATAATAATAAAAGTATTTGCTAGAAAATTATCTTGAGAATGTAGCCCAATCGGTGAGTTGTCAGAATTGGGAAGAGTAATGAACATTAGAGAAAATCAAATTCCCTGAGTTTCAAATTTGCCATGCTTTCTAAAATGCAGATTCCAGGGCCCTTCTCCAGATTTATTGGATCTAAATGCTCAGGAGGTGGGGCCTGGGAATGTATGCATTTTAAAAACAGAGAAAGATTTTTGAAACCACCGTCATGCCCTTTGTTATATATAGAACTTTAGGTTCAGAGAGGGAGCAGCTGATGAAACCCAGGCCTCAGAGCTCAGAGGTTCAGCAGAGGACATTCACCTGCTGCCCACGTTTTCCCTTGATGCTTGATTTTTTTATTTCTAGCATACAGTCTCTAATTATTTGATCCTGCTTCTAGGCATACAAATGGCTTCCTCAGGTACTCAAGTCCCAGTGCCATATGTCAGGAAGAAATGGATAAGGCAGATGGGGGTTGGCATTCTGGCACCCTTGGCCTTGGCCAAGTTACTTCACTTCTTTAACCTGGCCTTTCTGTATCTGTGAAAATCTGGGTAATAATGACAACCGCCCTGTGTTACTGTGTACTATGAACTGAATATCGGTGTCCATCCAAAAACCACACGTTGAAGTTCTAACTTCCAATAGGATGGTATTTGGAAATGGGGCCTTTGGGAGGTAATTAGGTTTAGGAGAAAGGAGCCCCGGGAGGGGATTAGTGCCCTTATAAGGAAATGAAGACCAAGAGCTCTTTCTCTCCTCCATGTGAGAATACAGCCAGGAGGCAGTCATCTACAAGCCAGGAGAAGGACTCTCACCAAGAACCCAACCATGCTGAGACCCTGCTCTCTGACTTCCAGCCTCCAGAACTGTGAAGAATAAAATATCTGTTGTTTAAACCACCAGTGTCTGGCATTCTTACTGTAGCAGCTTGTGCTGACTAATATACCACAAAGAGCACATGAGGTAACAAGAGATAGTACCTAGCATATATTAGATGCTCAGTAATTATTACTTCTTCCCTTGTGACTTATTCTAAAAAGGGTGAGTATTTGATGTCTCAATTTCCTGTGCAAATACCTACCACCCTTCTCTGCAAGATGACAGATCAGGACTCAAAACAGGTACTGAAGCATAGTAACCTCCATCTTGGGTACAAACTGCTGTTTAAAATTTTAACCCTCCTATTCTGGTTTCTGTAAACTTTTGTTTGCTTAAATAATAGGGAAAAATAAGACTATTCCCATTCCAGAGAGGCCATAAACTATGCTCCAGACAGAGTTGTCAGTGCTGGTGCCAGGCCAGGCCTTGAGATATGGTCATATGGCCTGTCCCAGCACACAGGACTTTTTCTCAGAAGGTCCGGAAGTCTCATCCCAAATTTGGAAAACAAAGAGCTGAAAAACATATAAAAAAGGCAGACCCTTCCACCATATTGGGCCCCAGAATTTGAGAAGCAAAATTTCCTCTGGGCCCGCTAGCACTAGTGAAATGACTCCAAATAAATGTGGCTTATTGAGTAAGGTGTCTTCTGATTTACAATATAACAGTACAAGAGGTGCAGGTCCAGCTTGTGTGTGTGTCAGGGCTTCCAGAGACAATCTGGTTAAAAGGGGGCAATTTCTGGGGGATTTGTCTTGAAAATGCAAAGCAAGATGCATGGTTTTGCTTAATTCTGTGCTCTTTGGGTGACTTCACGGACACTGATGGAGACTAAAGGTCTGACCGTAAGTACTGCCCCTGATGGTAGGGGCCCCTGATATCAGAGTTTTGTCATTAAAGTCTCTTCCTGCCTTGCCTTTACCCCATGTAAGCCAAAGAGTGTGCTTCATGACGGGTTATCTTTGGTGTGGAGATGGTCATGATAGATACCTTTTTCTTCCTTCCTTCCTTCCTTCCTTCCTTCCTTCCTTCCTTCCTTCCTTCCTTCCTTCCTTCCTTCCTTCCTTCTTTCCATAAGCAATCATAGAACACATATTGAAGAAGCTGTTCTTCAAGGAACTCAGGGTGTAATCCAGGAATCACCTCTGGATTCCAGAACCTGTGCTTGGTTCCATTCATTGTCCTAGACATCACTCTTGTTTCATGAAATACGAGGAGCTGCGTACTATAAAGCAATATCCTATTCATCAATCCTTCAGTGCTGGCTCGATTATAGCCATCAATTAGGAGTGGATGTGAGATTCTAAGACCTAATTCCACAGTCACTGCTGAGGTGAGCACTTCAGCCACTTTCTCCATCCCGATGAAGTAGTCCTTCTCTGAAGGTAGGTAGCCCTTCTCTGAAGGTAGGAATGGGTTTCTTCTTTAACTCAAAACCACTAGTATATTTTAATGTCAATCCGCTTAAACATAGTTATTGGGTGCCAGGCACAGTACAGAGGACAGATAAGGTCTCCACCTTCCCGAGCTTGCCGTATAAATGAAGGCTCCTTGACAAATCATTTGGGGTCAGGAGGGAGAAAGGCTGGGATTTTGGTGCAGCAAGAAATGAGGACATCTACTAGTATCAGTCAGCCAGTAGTAGTGGAGTACAGCCCGAGGTTAGACCTTAAATGTCAGCTTAGATTGTTCCATTGTATTTTTAACTGAAACAAGAGCAACTCCATTTCCCTATTGGGAACAGGAACTCTTGTGCACGGACCCTGGGGGAAACAGAATTAGGTTTAGCAGATTTTGAACGCAGCAGGCCCCCTCCCCAGCGCCCAGAAAATGCCCCTAAGGGTGTGGTTTCTGCGTGTCTTTCCCCAGACTCCTGGCCAGTGCCTTCCCAGCTGCCCACTAGGCGGGTGTGATGTCCCTGGAGGCCCCTAGAGGGAGTCGAGCGCCTGGGACAGCGGCGGAGTGAGAGAGGCCACTGCAGCCATCTGGACCGCAGGGCTCCCTGCCAGGCCTGGCCCAGAGGCCACTTGGGTGGATTTAAAAGGCCCTGGGATCAGAAAACGTGAAAACAGAGTTAAATCAGTGATAGGGTTCCCAGGCAAAATACAGGACCCCGGTTCCATTTGAATTTCAGATAAACAACAAATACAAATATTAAATCAGTCATTATTTATCTGAAATTCAGATTTAACCGAGTGCCTTGTACTTTTCTTCACTAAATCTAGCAACACTGACCCAAGACCAGAGGGGCCCTGGAAAGACTGGGAAGCTCTTGTAGGGAGTGGGGGAAAGTTTTACTACCTACCCGTGACTTGAACGGATGACCTAGTTTTCTGTCCTTGGCCCTGGAAGAGGTTATTTTACTCGCTGTTGGTAGAAAAGCAGCCATACAGCCTGTGGCCTTTCTGGGAGGGGCATGAGGAGTGGTCCTCTACCGTAAACGCCCTCCTGCATTACCTTCTCCAAGGCCAAGTACACCATTAAAGTCCTACCTATGTTCAGGAATTTCTCCTAAAGATATACATATATTTTAAAAGAGAATGTCTTAGCTCAGGCTGCTCTGGGGACTGAACCAGCAGCCATTCATTTCTCACAGTTCTGGAGGCTGGAAGTCAGAGGTCAGGGTGCCAGCATGTTTGGGGTCTTGGTGAGGACCCTCTTCCTGGTTTGCAGACGGCACCCTCGCACTGTGCCCTCACCTGGAGGAAGAAAGGGCTCTGTTCTCTAGCTCCCTTGACAAAGGCCCCAACCCCATCACAGGTGCTCTCCTCTCACGATCTCATCTAAATCTCATTCTCCTCCCCTCGCCCAAGCTCTACCTCCAAATACATTACCTGGTGAGAAGGAAAATCCCTATTGTATTATAACAAGGGGGGAATTGCTGTTTGGAATTTTCTGCTGTTTTTCTTAGATAAAATGTTGCTTTCTAGTCTGCGTTAGCCTGTTTGAAGAATGGTGAAGATAAACTTAGCTGTATGACCTTGTAGGCCAGAGACTAGATATGCCCATAATCTCAATGCCATGCCAGGTGGATTTTTTAATTGGATAGAACTGTATTGTTTTCAAGGCTAGCATCCAGATAACCACTAAGTGCACACGGGGCTGGCTCTTTAATAGAAAGGGAAGTTCTGCTTGTAGCCTTGCTTAGAATTTGAATTCATTTTCTCTAAGCCCAATTGAGAGATGAATAAAAGTAAGTCTCTCCAAACCCTCCTCCTGCATTGTTTGATTGTTCGGGAACTCTGTAACAATGGGGGTTAGGCTTCAACACATGGATTTGAGGAGACACGGGGATTCAGCCTGCAGCAGAGGAGAACGTAAACTTTGTCAGTGAACATTTCCCGAAATGCTTGGCAGCTTGTGGGGAAAAGAAACAGATTAAAAGCCCAGAGTGCCAGGCAATAGGCAAAGGAGGAAATGAGACGCCAAGACAAAAAAGACTCCTATCCAGGAGAGGGCACCGGGATAGAATTGTTGTGTTTCTAGCTAGCAGCCTCGTCCAGGGCAGGAATCCTTGTGGAGGGTGCATGTAGGATCTGAATGTGCGGTTCATATCAAGTTAACAAAGTGACTTCTGGGCACCTAAAATGCAGGAGCATGATTGCTATTCATTGGTGAAGATAATGTTCTCATACTGAATAAACTCAATCAAGCTCAAGGAGCATTTTTATTTCTCTGGGTAGCAGGAACAGAGTCCTTTGTGTCCCCAAAATTCTAAAGTAATCACAGGGGCTTGTGCTCAGCACCACTCAGCTGTCGCTCCAAGCTTTTCGTCTTGTTGAAGACGGTAATATCAAATTAAATCAGCAGGGGGCAAAATTTCTTCGCAATGTGGTAGGCTTCCCTTTTAGATTAGAAAGAAAGCTGCCTAAGCTGTTTCTTTGTGCTGTTTTCAATCAGCGTTATCCGATAATCCAAATATCAAAATGTCATGCGCATATTCATTTCCCACAGAAAAAGGCAAAAGCATGGGCACAGACGACAGGGTGGTGAAGGCCTGGGGTGGGAGGCAGGGACGGGCAGGAGAGGGTCAATGAGGGGGAGAGGGGGGCACATGTAATACTTTCAACAATGAAGATTTATTTTAAACAAAATTTTAAAGGGAAAAGGGGTTGATGCATTTACTCACAGTGCCCTGCTAATGATATAATTTCTGCATCAGTAATTGTTTATTTTGAAAAACAAATGATCATAGGGTGGCCATGTCCAGGAGCATAAATGCAAACACCAAGTAGAACCTATTGCCCATATTTATTTAAAGTTTCTCCTAGAAACTCCCAGCCTGACGGTGACCCCCATTTCCTGGGCAGCTAGGAAATTAGCAGGGAGATTTCATCTATTGATTTCATCAAGAATTGTGGCAGTTATTTACAGGGGCTGTGTCTTGCAGCTGTCCTGCACATCTTGAAACAGTCTGTGCATTCATAATACCTCCAACTCAGATTTATTGTATTCCTCTTTTTTTTTTTTTTTTTTTTTAATTTGCTAAAACGGAATGAAAATCAATGCTCTTGTCTCCCATCGTGCCCCTACGTGTGACATGGGAGGCTCTGGCAATGCCCCACTGACGACTTCTGCATTTATACTCGGCCCCGACTCAGGGCTGTGTCGGAATAATCAATCTTTTCTCTTGGCATTCATTTTACTGTCTTCGAAAACAAACAGTGTGCTATCACAGGAGTATTGGCAAGATTCCAAAACTGTCATCACTTGAGGGTGCCCAGGAGTTCTTTAAAATCGTCACTATTAAGTGCAGTACAAATAACAGCCCAGCCGTATACACAGACTTGACTCTGGTTCAGGCCTGACTTCTTTGCATTTATCAACTCATCAAATTCTTCTTCTGAGAGGTTAGGAAACTTGCCCAAATTCACTGATGTTGCAAGAGGGGAGGCAGAGACACAAAGATATGCAATCTGGCTCCTAAAGTATGGGCAAGATGCAGAGTTTTAAATCTTTTTAACTTCTGGAATAAGTAATAAGTCAGAGGTTTTAAAAGTAAAAATGGTTTACAACGAGAACCATTTGCTTCCACTCTGTACGTCCTGTCCCCACACCTGCCCCACCCATGGCAGTGTATATTCTTCCAGTGCTTGATGCAATCACAAGCAAGGCAAACCAGTGTTCTCCTCCACCCCTTTCTGACACAAGAGGCATCGCATTGTCTTCCCGAGGCTGAACTTCGCTTTTCTACCGAACCACCTGTCCTGGAGACCTTCCCAGGGCACCACAGAGAAGGTGTCCGCATTCATTTTCAGCAGCGTGGTATTCCACTGTGCGCGTGTACCGTAATTTATGTAACCAACCCTCCTCCGCTTATGGCAATGGGTTGCTTCTTATCTTTAATTTTTTTTTTCAATTACAGTTTACTTTCATTATTATGTTGTATTAGCTTTAATTGTACAACACAATGGTCCGATAATCATACACTTTACAAGGTGACCCCCAGGATTTCCAGCTCCCACCTGGCACCACACAGAGTTATCACAATATTATCGACTTTATTTCCCATGCTGTACTTTACATCCCCATGACTATTCTGTAATTGCCAATTTATACTTCTCAGTCCCTTCACCCTTTTCACCCAGACCCCCAACTCCCTCCCCTTGGGCAACCATCAGTCTGAGTCTGTTTCTGAGTCCATTTCTAGTTTGTTTATTTTGCTCTTTAGATTTCACATTTAAGTGAAATCATACGGTATTTGTCTTTCTCTGACTGACATTTCACTTACTATAAAATATTCTCTATGCTGTCACAAAGGATAAGGTTTTATTCTTTTTTAATTTATTCCATTGTATATGTGTACCACAACTTTTTTTATCCACTCATCTACTGGTGGGTACCTGGGTTGCTTCCATATCTTGGCTATTGTAAATAACACTGCAATGATTAGATGAGTGCATATATTCTTTCAAATTAGTATTTTGGGCTTCTTTGGATATATACCCAGAAGTGGAATCATGGGTCATAAGGCAGTTCCATTTTTAAAGTTTTAAGGAACTCCGTACTGCTTTCCACAGTGGCTGCCCTAATCTGCATTCCCACCAACAATGCACGAGTATTCCCCTTTCTCCACCTCATTGACAACACTTGTTTGTCTATTAGTTGATGATAACCATTCTGACAGGTGGAATCTCATTGTGTTTTAATTTGCATTTCCCTGATGATTAGTGATGCTGAGCATCTTTTCATATGTCTACTGGCCATCTTTTTTGGTTTCTTTTTTTCTTCTTTTATTTCTCTCTTGGCCATCTTTATGCCTTGTTTGGAGACGTGTCTATTCAGGTGGGCTGCTTCTCACACTATAATAATCAATACCACAGCACATCACTTGTGCACATCATTTTGTAACTGTGCAGGGATTGCTGTAAGATAAATTTCTAGAAGCCGGAGAATTGGGTTGCAGGGTGGAAGTATTTGTAACATTGCATAGACATTGCCACATGGCCCCTTCTAGGAACGGCACCATCCACACTCCCCGAGAATTGCTTAAGACTGCCTGTTTCTCCCTAAGAGTACATGTGATCCCTGAACAGTGCGGCGGGTCAGTGATGCCAACCCCCACAGAGTTGAAAACCCATACATAACTTTTGACTCCCCCAAACTTTAACTACTAAGAGCCTACTGTTGACCAGAGCCTTACCAATAACATAAAGTCAATGAACATGTATTTTTGTGTTATATGTGTTACATACTGTATTCTTATGATAAAGTAAGCTACAGAAAAATATTAAGAAAAACATTATCTGTGAGTTTTGCAAATTATTGCAAATCTCAAACATTTCCCCCAATAAATTTATTGACAAAAAAATTGTATATAAGTGGACCTAAGCAGTTCAAACCCATGTTGTTCAAGGGTCAACTGTATATTGTTGAACTTTTGGATTTTTGCCAATATGATAAAAAAGCATGGCATTTCAGCATAGTTTTAATTAGCATTTTTAAAAATTTAAGTAAGGCTGAATATCTTATTGTCTTAAAGACCAGTTATACTTCTTTTTATGTGATTTGTCTGTCCAGGTTCTTGCCAATTTATCTGTTGGTTTGTTGAGCTTCTTCATCTCAATTTCTAAAAGTTTATGTATATTAGAAAAACAAACTTTTTATATAATAGAAGCTGCAAATCATTTTCTTGGTTTGTATTTGCTTTTTATTTTGCTTATGTCTTTTTTGAGATCATAAATGCATTTTTTATTTTTATGTGTTTGAACTAAGATATAGTTTGCATTTAATGTGATAAGTTACTAATTATTCAAAGCTTAGTACATTTCATTCAATAAAAATACGTGTAGAACTTACTGCTGTACTTCCCACCTTGTGCTAAGTGTTTGGCACAAAACTGCTCCCCTGGAAAAATTTCTAATCTAGTGGATGAGACCATCAGATAAGTAAACAGTGTGCCAGTGGTAAGGGTTACAACAGAGATATGAAAAAGGGCTTTAAGATTACAGTGGTGTGCCTAACTCTGAGAAATTTGTGGAATATTTCATAAAGAAAGTTTTATTTTTAAGCAGCGTCTTGAGAGCTGTGTAGGAGTTTAACAGATGAAAGGAAACAGAGGAGTAGGTAAAGTCCTCATAACCTAGTTTCTGAGGGATTAGGTCCAATGATGATATTTAAACAGTTCTCTCCCACCAGACCAGATAGGTTGACTTTTTCTTGTATCAACTTGCCAAAACACAGGTAATAATCTCAATGATATCTTACTTAAATAAGAGGGGATGTAGTACCATTACCTGAAGGAAACATGATTGGAACTCTGCACAGGTGAGTAAGCTTGTGGTGACTTTTGGTTCTCAATGTCCACTAACGTCATTCTATTCTAACCACTTAAAGTTAAGCCTAGTATTTCACTTCTAGAAGGAAGAAAAGAAAGGGAATTCACTAGTGTGTATAGTCTTTGCTAGTGACAATTCTAATATTTTTTTCTTTTAGGTTAGTCTCACACATTTCTGCAGAATTGGACATTGTCTTCACAATGCCTGCAATCATCTCTTCACTGGTCCGTTCAAGTATGAGGTAGAGCTGATGTGCAAACAAGGAGAGAGAGTAGAGTCAGCCACTGATTGGTCTTCAGGAGCAGGGAAAGCTGGGGCTCGATACATTGGTTCAAGGGACAGACACAGTTGTTGTGTACCCGAGCTATTCCCGACTTCTGGCTCCCAGTAGAATTCCTGTCTGGTTGAAAGGAGCAAATGGACCATCCCAGAGGCGTACTATGACTAGTCTGGTCTGGATTAGGCCAATCATGCCAATCTAGTTCCTCTCTTTCACACTGGATATCTGGCTCAGGGTGAATATCTCAGAGCTTGAAGCTTAGGGTGGGAAGAACCTGTTAGGGCAAATAATGCACCGATGGGAAGCACGGGACTTAGTTGGAATGTCTGTAAGGAGGATTCTCCAAAAGGTCGGGGGCCTCTGAGGGCCCTTGCCAAAGGCGGCAGCCCCTACCTGAACTTTTCCAAACAAGTCTTATCCCCTGGGGTGTTTTACTAGAATTTCTGTTTGGTGTTTCAAGACCTGACCTTGTAGAAGCATATACTTTCTCAAGGATACTTCCCCTGCTGATTGTATCTAGAGGTTAATTTGAGTTCAAGCTGTTGTTACAATAAAAAGCCAACGAGGCAGGAGAACAGGACTGCTTTTACTACTGAAATAAAAGCGTCCCTTAGCCCTCTATTCCACAGAAACTTCTCAAACTGTGTGTGAGAGCAACCTATTCACCCGTTGCTCAGGGTCTGCCGGTGAGCCCCGGCAACGCACAAGAAATCATCTGCCTGGGGGTTTCTGAGAAAGCTATTGCTTTCCTGTAAAACAAGAGAGCTGGTGCCCACCTTCACTGCTTTCCTGCCTGGAACACCGATGTGATGCCTGCAACTGCAGCAACCATCTTGTGAGCAAGAAGCCGGAAGGGAATTTCTGCAGTGACATTAGCCTTGACATCATATTGCTGACTTAACCTAGCAGTTGCCCATGTCTAGAAGTCTCGGCATGTGAGGAAAATAAATACCCTTCCTTTCTTAAGCCACTATTGGTCAGGTTTTCTAGCAAGCAGTCAAGCAGCAGCTGTGACCTCTTATGTATTATTTGCTTGGCTTGCCACATTTCTAATGGTTCAGCTGGTAAGGAGTCTACAAGCCCAGGTGGTTTTAGGCAAGCTAATCCTTATAGAAACAGCATAAACAAGGTGAGCATGGTGACAGCTACCTGGGTGCCTCGTCCCAAAGGACCACGACACACCAGGGCCAGACGATGGGCAACATGAGCAGTGGGGCCCTCTGTTGCTGAGGAGCCAAGCTGAGACTCCAGCCAAGCAGTTTTATAATCTGCAACTTTCTGAAGGAGGAGGACAGGAGGAAGTTCACACCTCACAGGAACCAGGGCCGCAGAAGAGAAGCTGCCTGTGGCAACCTCACCCAGGGAGGGCAGTGGATGGAAAATAGCTTTGTGCCAGCTCCTCACTGAACTACCTCTCGTGCAGAGTTCCTGAGAAGCTGACAGGACGTTCAGCAAGACAAGCCAGATGGCAGCTGGGCGTGGGCTCCGTGGTCTGTGTGGGGACCTGCAAGGGCATCAGGGAGCCACAGCAGAGACTGCCCCTACAAATTGCAGACAAAAGCCTTAAAAAAAAAAAAGCCTTTTATTTAGGAGAGTTCTCATTCTAAGGTTGCGGGGGAGGGGGGGTGAAGGAGAGGAGTGTGCTCGTTGAAGGCCACAAGTTTTTCAGAGAAATAATATATCCTTTTTTTTTTTTTTTTAATCCTCACCAGAGGATATTTCCCAATGATTTTTAGAGACAGAGGGAAAGACAGAGAGAAAGATTGATGTGAGAGAAACACATCGATTGGTTGCCTCCTGCACAAGCCCTGACCAGAGCCTCGGGCCGAGGAGGAGCCTGCAACCTAGGAACGTGCCCTTGACTGGAATCAAACTCGGGACCCTTCTGTAGATGCTCTATCCACTGAGCCAAATTGGCTAGGGCAGAGAAATAATATATTCTGCTTATTGTTTTATCTTTTGCTGAAATATTTCCCATTATGTCATAAGATTGATTACAAGAACATTTCCATGCATACAAAGGTAGTGTTGAAGTACATTCCCACCCATTTGTAAGGACAGAGTTGTTGTTGTTGTTGTTGTTGTTGTTGTTTGTGTGTGTGTGTGTGTGTGTGTGTGTGTGTGTGTGTGTGTGTATCAGCTAAACATTAGCTACAAACCTCACAGACCCCAGCACACTGTATCAACACCCTTTCTGCAGCTGCTCTCTTATGGGACGTGTGTAATTACACATTCCAAATCATCCCCAGCCACACAAACTGGCTTGTCTCACTCTTATTTCTTAAATGTGTACCAGTAACTCAGATTTTGTGAATCCAATGTGAATTCCAATCTTAACCAACCTTAAAAGACACATTTTTACAGCCCTTGCCTTTCATGCCTGAAAGGAAAGCTCAGATAACTGCAAAAGCAGAGCTCAGGTGACACTGCTATTCATTTGTCTCCCCAACTATATCAGGTGGGAGGTGCTGCTGCCATTTGTGATTCAAAGCATTCATGTCATATCTCCTCCACGTTCTGAAGTAGAATTTATGGTGTCTGTACATGGCTCGCCCCAGCTCTCTCCAGGAATAAGAGCGAGATGGGCTTATTACTGTGGAATGGCAGAGATGAGTTGGAAGGGTGCTAGAAACCTCACTCTCAGCCCCTTCATTTTACTGGCAAAGGTAATTTACCCAGCAGCCTGTCCCTGGGTCCCGGGACAAGAGCACACCTGGTGTTCCCAGGCACCCCCTCCAGGCCCACCTCACTCTGTTTTGCACCCCAAAGTGCCTGTGAGCACCCATGTGGAAACACCAGCCGGCATGACTAAGCTTTTGTAACTTTATAGCCCCTTTTCACCGTTGTCCTCAAAAAGGGATGCATGAAAAAAAAAATGTTCTTAAGGTCCAATTTGCGACCTTTAAAGAAGTGTCTAATTGAGTCATCTATTCACTGTGAATTTTAGAGTTTTCTGGAAACACTTGAACTTTCTGAAGTTCTCTGAGAGGGGATGAACCCAGGAATACCAGGTTGGAGGAGATGGGGTGGGCAGGCCAGAGGCTGGAAGAAGAGAATTCGGTGCAGGTCCATGCATCCTGTGCTGAGCCCTCCCACCTCAGGCTCAACTCTTTCCAGAACAGTGGTAACCAGGCTTACCTCTCTAGGCAGGAAAGTTGAGGTCTCCTCTCTGGAGAAACAGATTGGGGCAGGAGAACAAGTGTATGGACAACAGTATTTGATGGTCACGCCACAAAATTGTTGTATCTAACTATGACCCCACCATGAGGTTGACTGGGAACCAAAGGCCAGCACCACCCACAGAGCTTCTCTCAGCTGTCAAGGGCTTCATTCTTATGTCAATAGGAACAGCCAAGAATGGGTAGATGTCAAGGGAAGCATCTAACATGAAAGACAAGAACAAAAAATAAAAAGATAAAAAGGAACTCAAAAAATCCAGGAACTATACAGAGAAGAGAAAAACTAACACACCCAAATATCTTATAACTAGAGGCTCAATGCATGAAATTCATGCAAGAGTAGGCCTTCCTTCCACTGGCTGCTGGCACCAGCTTTCCTCACAGCCCTGGCTTCATCCTGAAGATCATCCAGAAGATCTAATTAGCATATTATGCTTTTATTATTATAGGTTGAACTCCTCTGAGAAAGACAAGAGAGCACATTCCATCTGTGAAACACAAATAGAGGTCTCTTGGAAGTTAAATTTTGAAAGCTGAAATGGAAAAAGCCAATAAGATTGCTAAGAGATAAATTTAAGGAAATAGATCAGGAAGTAAAAAAAATCCCAGAGTCCCTGTAAGAAAATAGAAAAGAAACAAGACAATTGGAGGATTAAACTAGGAGGTAGACTTAAATATGAATTTCTGAAAGAAAACAGAGAAAATGGAAAGGAGGAAAATATTTAAAGAAGCAATGGGACATTTTCGAGAACTGAAGGGTGTTGGTTTTCAGATGCACATGACAGCCCAGCCCAAGGAATGAGAAAAGCCCAAGACTGAGGGCTCCACAAGCAGGGTTCTGAGCTGCGCAGAATACATTCAGAGCATCCGGCTACCACTCAGCAGGTTTTTTGCCCTGGTCTCTGATTAGTTGTCCGGTTTCCCGCTGGTATGAAATTTGGGTCTAAAACACAGGCCTCATGTGTAGGATGGGACAGCATGGGAATTCTGTTGCTGACTAGGGACCTGTTTCAATTCAGTTGGCTCCTCCTGCCTCTTCATTTCACTAGAATAGGAGCTTCATCTGGCCACAACTACTGTTCCTACCTGCAGCGCTCACCAGAGGAGACCCAGATAAAGCTGTCACCCTTTCAGCCTGAAGATAGGGAGGTGGGCCGTCCCTCCCAAGGCATGTACAAAGGCTGAGTTACTTCCTGGTCCCACCTTGCCTTTCCTACCTTTCCCCCATCCCCACTGGTCTGCTGTCTCACCTCTCAGTCCAGAGTGCTTATTTAAGCAACATCTCATGACCTTCTAGTTGAAATACATACTGAGTATTGTATTTGGACCATATATTTGGACCAAGGAAACATAGGCCTTAACCTGTAATATATTAGAAAGTAATACCCTTTTTAAACAAGATTAGATTCCCAGGTAATATCCTATATAATAAAGAGGTACTGTAATATGCAAATTGACCCCCATGCAGTAATGCTGTCACAAGACGGAGGGATACACAACGGGGGCGGGGCCGGCTGCTCCATACACCTGGTGTCGAACTTCCTGCGGTCCCACAGGGGTTCGGGAGGCCCGGCAGCTGCTGCCAGAGTTCCCTCAGCCCTGCCAGGGGGGTGGCTTTCCTGGAGTTCCGGCAGCCCCATCTTGGGGTGGATCCCGATTGCTGCTCCTTGCGGCTACCACTGGGGTGACCAGGCCGGCAGAGGAGGGCAGTCGGGGCCATCAAGCTGGCAAGGGAAGGCAGTTGGGGTTGAGATCAAGCTGTCAGGGGAGGGCAGTTGGGGGTGATTGGGCCAGCAGGGGAGCAGTTAGGGGGTAATCAGGCTGGCAGGCAGACATGGTTAGGGGAAGTCAGGCAGTCCCGATCCTTATGGACCTAAACTGCAGTTGGACATCCCCCCAGGGGTCCCAAATTGGAGAGGGTGCAGGCTTGGCTGAGGGACACCCCCCACTGTGCACAAATTTTGGGCATCAGGCCTTTAGTGTTGATATAAAAATCTTTTGGTGAGTCCTTCATTAACTACATAAGCCAAAGACCCAAAAGAGGTCATTTGGAAAAAAGAAGGCAGTGAAACAATAGAGAGGAACCAAGCAAAGGCACACAGAGAAAGCTTAGGGCACTACGACCGCACCTTTAGCAAGTCTTCATGGAGATCCTACTGTGTGCAGGGCACCACACCTGGCACCAAGCAGGCCCTTTCCCCATCTTACGTTCTAATGGGGAGACAACAAATAAACAGGCAGCACACTTTGCCTACCTGTCTTATTTCACAAACCCAATATGACAAATTTAATCCTCCCAACAATCCTATGAAGCTGGCTTTCTTAATTCCATTTTTCAAAAGAGGAAACTGAGGCAGAGAAAAAGCAAGTACCCTGCCCAAGGTCCCACAGCTGGCATGTCACAGACGTAGGCTGCCTAGGTTTACGCCCGCTCCAGGTTTACGCCTGACCAGCTCCAGGTTTACGCCTGACCAGCTGCTAGACTGCCCTCCTTGGGCAGGGAGAGGCTTTGGGGAGAAGCAGCAGTGAGGACCTGGAGAGGCAGGTGAGGTGCGGGCCACTTCAGGGAAGGAAGGCAGGGAGGACTTTCTGAGCAGGCGCCAGGTCTGCCCGGCTGTGTGTGCTGTGGAGCTCAAAGGTCTCTGGACCCTATAGGAGCAGGAGGAGCCCCTTTTCTCTTTCCATCCTCCTGATTCATTTTAAAAGGAAAACAGGGAGCTTCCTGTTTAGCAAATAACGCCCATCTCCTTTAGCTACCGCAAGGCCCCGGGTTGCCGGGAGCAGTGTCCACAATCAGCCGGGAACAGTTGCCATGGCTTCTCGGGAACGTGTATTTCCTTTCACGACTGCAAATTAGTTTCTGTCGGTGACATCATCCTCACCCATTTCAAATACGTGCCACACATCTCTGCTTCTTGTTGAGGTGTTAATAGTTTACCCCTGTGTGACGGTTCCTCTGCTCATATTCATCTTCCCCATTTGAATGTTTTATCGTTGCTATTAAACATCCCATCTGCAGGGCCCCAGGAAAATGTCACGGCATAGTCTAGCCCCGCAGATCAAGCAAAGGTTTCATCTTGCCTTCACTTTGGCCTCTATATTTTGACTCCTGGGGTTCTCGCGATGCATCTCTGCCTGTTATTTATATTCCTCGTTAATGAGATTACAGACCTGGAGTGCCCTACCTCTCTTCAGTCCCACTCTGCTTTCTGCGACGAGGAGACTTTTAAACACACTGCTCCATACACCTTTTAAGGAGACTTAAAAACGCACTTTTAAACGCAGGTGAGGTGGGGGGATTTCCTGAAAATGGCGTGAGCACAGCTGTGGAGCATCTCCCTGTCAGCTTATCTCTTCCCCGCAGAATGCCATACATTTTCATTGGGAGATCAATAGAGATGGCATGATTGCTCCAGAGCTCAACCCTGATATTTAAATTTCTCCCCCTCGACCTTAATGAGGGCATCTGTCAGAGCAGTGGAGTGGGGTGACATTTACAACACTGCCACTCCAGTCTGCGATTAGACACAGATCAGTCAGGGGTTAGGTTTCCGGCTAATGGTGATTTCAACATGCGCTGAGCAGCCATCGTGGTAATTACAAAATTTGCTGTAAGAATAACAAATAATATCTTGTTTTTCAAACTGCTTCTCAATTAGCAGTAGCATAGCATAGCTGGTGGTGTGGGAGGGGCTTCTGTTAGGTGCGGGACCCTGAATTCAAGGGCTGGGGGCGGGTTCTGGACAGATGAAGAAACAGAAGAAAAGCAGGAGTTGGGAGGAGGAAACTGGAAAGGACAAAAGCCGCAGAACCTCTATCAGTCAGGCTCTCCACAAAGCGGTAAACGAGATCTTATAAAAGATCAATCCCTGATCTTCATTTGTGAGTTCGGGGCAAATCTATAAAGCGTGAGTCTCAGCATTTAGATGAAGGTACATCCATGCTTCTTAATCCAAATTTCCAGGAAAATGAGAAACCAACTACTTCAGGATCTTAAGCAGGCTATATGCTTTATTGCATAGCTGTAAAGGTTTCTCAGAACCGTAAGAGGGAGATTCGTTCAAAGGCTGTGATAGCTGAGTTTTAACACCATTCCATCCCATTTCTGAACAATTGCATTTAGACAAACTTCATTATACTTGAGACGAAAGCCTTTAGTTTTCAGCAAATATGTCAACTGGTGATCCATCAGGCAAAAGCCAGTCTTTGAACTGACAGGCAGGATCCTGTACAGAAACTGCCACAGCTGGGCCCCACCACGTACAGCCTGCCCCTCAGGGCCGGTCTGCTCTGTAGCGAGCTCGGACACTAAACTAGTGGTCGCTGGAAGCATCTGCTCTTTCCTGCTCTGAATTAGGTCTCATTTTCTCATTGGCAGTGTTGTTTTGCAAATGCTAGGACACATTTCAGACCCTGTAGGAGTTCTTTGGCATTGAGCGTGGTTATTAAAGCGGTGGGAGCTCCCGGTGGGCACTCGAGATCCTGTCTTCTGGGTTTGGAGACGCCTGGCTTGAGAAACTGGTCTAGGACTGGCTGTGTTCAGGAGCTTGATTCCTTGGGACGGATGCTTCATTCTGTTACAGATTTCTGGGGACGATAGGGGTGGGCCTTGGAGTGTCCGTTTTGAAGCCTTCCATTTCTTCTATTCATTTGAATCTCTCCCGGTCATATCTGTTGTAGGCAGCTGAGCTCGGTTATTTGGTACACAACATGGGATCCAGTGGTACTGTATTTGGGGGCAGTCACTGTTCTCTGGCATTTATAGATTGAAAAAAATTGCAAAAATATTCTTGGAAATGATTAACTGCACTTCTGACACCCCTCCCCCGAAACCTGCTGACAATACCTTGGGCTCCAGTTATCTCAGAGTCCTCCCCAAATGCCTCCGCTTTAGGGCAGGCGTGTCATCATCTAGATCAGACCTGATTGCAGATAATTTCTCAGCCTTAATTTTAACTTTGCAGCAATTCTTTTCACTGACATAGCTTTAGACAAAGATCTAATCTCTTCAATTTGTATTATAATCCCTTCTTTGGGCCCATTCAAACAAGCAGCCAATTTTTTCTTTTTAAAGAAGTAAATTTATGGGGGTGTCATTGTAATAACATTATATGAGTTTCAAGTGTATGATCCCGTGACACACCATCTGCATATTGCATTGTGTACTTACCACCCAAAGTTGAGTTTCCTTTCATCACCGTATGTTTGACCCCTCCTTTACCCTCTCTACCTGCCTTCCACCTTCTTCCCCTCTGGTCAATATCTCTTTATCAAGGTGCACACATTCTTAGTCTTCAATTTGAGATTTCTTCGCTTCTGCTAAAACTTCTGCTCATTCACCTAGAGCAGATGTCTGAAGACCTATTTCTAGGGGGATACTTCTGTCTATACGTGTCAACATGGATGTTTCAACATGGGATATCCCATTATGTCTTTTCAGTCAGGTTTTGTTTTCAGTGGTTGCAGTTGGGCATAAACAACAGTGTGAGGAGGGTATACATTATGAAGTAGAAATAAGATAGAATCCAAAGTAGGGTACTCAGGCTGGCCTTTCCTTTTAACCTTCCACACTATGTAGTTCTTGGGCTACTAGAATGACAGACAATCACTTTGTCTTTACCACCATCCTCTTCGTCTGGGTGTTGTACTACTGTAGAACGCTGAGCACTGGTGTCTCCTTCCACCTCGTGGCGCCTCGATGAACCAGCAGCACCAGCAATCTTCTGTGTCTATGAGAGCAGCAGGGACAGCAGCTCCCCAGTCTCTGAGGATGGGTAAGGCCTCATAAGGCCTCATAAGGCCATGTGAGATGATCTTACCAGGCCTTTTTCCTCTTGATTTTTTTTTTTTTTTAAATAAGAGCAGTGTTCAAAGTGCTTATCTTTAAGAAGGATTCCCCTAAGATTTCACACTTACTGTATCTAAAATTGTCCTCTTAATAACATATCCACACCTACCCAAACCTGCTTTTTCTCTGGGATTTCTTATCTTAATAAACAGTACTGCTGAGTTGTTGAGGCTCTTAATCAGAATTATCCTTCATTTTTCTCTTTAATTTCCACCCCATATCCAATCCAGTAAAAAATCTTATCTCTGATCCAATACAATTATTTCTGTAAGGATTTCTGCAATAAACACCTCAATTTTCAATTCCTAGTTTTAGCCCCCTTCCACATTGCATCCCATTCCCCACAAAATATAGTCTCTAACCTCAACAACAAGGTTTTTTTAAAAAGGCAAATCAGATTGTGTCACTCTTGCAATAACCCTCTAGTCACAACACTGTCATTTAGAACCAACTCAGAGCCTCTCAGTTGCCTCCAAGTCCTGCATGATTGTACCTTGGCTGTCTCTCTGACCACAGTTCACCCACTTGACCCTTGCTCACTATGCTCATTAATTGGGTTTCCTGTTGGTCCTTACATGCCATTATGGGCCTGCCTCAGGTCCTTTGCACTTGCTGTTCTTTCAGCCTAGCACCTCTTCCTCTAGCAGTTCAATGCTGACTCTACAATTCACCCACTTCCCTGCTCAGAAATGCCTCATCTCTTAAGACCACTATCTAAAATATCAATCTCAACCCCTCATCCCTTTTATTTTTCATTACAGCATTTATGGATACCAAGTTTCATATTATGCATTTTTATTTACTTGTTTATAGTATTTGCATAATAGTATTTGTTTATGGTATTTGCCTCAAGGTCAGGGACTCTGCTTTGTTATCTGCAGGATCCCTCACACCTAGAATGATGCTTGGCATAAAATATGTGCTGAATACATATTTGTTAAATGAAGAGCTAATGGGAAAACTGAAACTCAAGACAAACTTTCTTTATTTTCCTGTATTTCCCAGGGTTAGCTTTGCCAAGGGTAAGGATAATCCGGTGTACAAGTAATGTGAGCATCCATGATCAGAAACGGACTATAATTCAAACTCAAGTCCTCTTGCACTCCTTTATGGCTCCCTGTTGATGGTTGTAATAAAATTTTATACTGTTCTTCCTATGAAACTTAAAACTAAACTCTATTTAAATTATTTCCCCCTAGTGTTTCTGAGTAGAAATCCTATCCCTGACCAAAGTTGATAATCTGCAGGAGATGATTTACTAGAATGGGTGCCCAACCTGGGATCTGCGCAGCAACATCAATATCATTTTTGCTAAATGATGTGTCTAATGAGGACATTTCCAGGGAGTCTCAATGACAGACTCCTCATTTACTTCCAGAGCTGCACGCACAACCCCAATAGCCCCTGAAACAAGCTAGATAACGTCAGTGCACAAATCACTCTTCAAGTGAGAAAAAAAGTCAGGACTTACATTTATCCATGTAATAACATATGAAGGAGAACATTTATTATTTACTTCGGTTACATCAGCCTTTTAAGTTGTTCTAGTGGGGCTATAAAGCTCTACCAAATGTCGCAGTCTGACCCGTATAACAGAGTAGGGAAATTTATAGTGGCAGTTAGGACACTTGGGTTTGTTTCCATCACATGTGCAAACTTGTAGAAGCAGCTTACATTCCTTTCACTCCTCATTATACTAAAGGATGATACCTTTGAGATTTCAAAAAACAAACAAACAACAACAACAAAAAAACAAAAACCACACACACACACACACACACGCACACACACACACACAAAAAAAAAACCCACACGAAAAACCAACAATCCACAAAAACAACTCGAGCATTTTCAGAAAAACTACAACAGGCTTCCCTTTTAAAGAATAAGAAATGAATAATTTAAAATATACATAGAAAATGTATTTGTGGAACCCTAGCTGACTTGTCTACAAATGAACATATGAAACAGGTGATTTCTCTAAAATTCTGTTTTCTGTATTTCTAAGTTTCCTGCATTTCTTCATACATTCTTCCCACAAATATTTATTATCTACTATATCCTACACACCTTGTTAAGTAAAACCAGGAATATGTAATCTGGAGAACTGATGTGGATGTAAACATGTACTCTTTTTACAATAAAGTTAAAAGAATATAATCTCTCTGATCAAAATAATCTTGGTTTTCATGAAAGTTTGAGGGGGAAAATAAGGGAAGGTATTGACAAAATTCCAAGAAAATTTTAAATAAATGTAAATTCCAACAATTTAAATAAATTGAATACTCTGGTTGTCTCATGTCCTTGGAAGAATTGAATTTGATTGCAGAAGTCTAGAAATTATTTATAGCTTTTGAAATTGGTCCCTAAATAGTACAGCAGGTTTTCAAATAATCTTGAAATGCCTAGGAACTTCTGTTTCTAACAATTAGCCTATGTTAAAATTGGTTTTGCTATATGTCTTTTCCCTACAGTTCCAAGAACCTATCACTGACATTAAGTGAGAACTTACTGTATTTATTTTAACCTAAAGAAATCTCTTCCATGACGTATTATGAACCTTTTCCTTCCCAATGCCTAGTGCCTCAGCCATGGGAGCAGCGAATGGCAGCCCCGGTTTTGGTGAAGCCCAAGTCTCAGGCCTTCTGGGGGAAACACTCATTGTGCATTCTGGAAAGCAATTTGGAAAAATGCCTTCGCCATCTTACTAGCCATTTGAAGAAGACTTTGATCACAGAGCCTCCAGATTCCCTTTTCTGTATCTTGCTCCTTCTTCAAGATAACTTCCTCAACTCAGGTTCCTAGCGACGAATGTTCTCTGTCCACAGACAGACCTGCTCCTAGGAAATGATTCTGATGGAATCACTCACACCAAAGTCAAATGCCTGGTGCGTCTTTCCCCTTTTCCATGGGCATTTGCACTCACTAGTTTCAACCCCTTGAATGAAGGATGTCACTTCTTAATTTCTCATTATGTCATCTGTTAGTTGGAGATGTAGAATGATGGCAACTCTGGCATTCTGTGGTTCTCAATGTGCAGTATTTGATTTGTCCAGGTGGGGTGGTGGGGGTGGGGGAGAGGGGAGCACCCAGGTGGGGTAAAATTACTTGCGGAAGACCCTATGATCAGTTGGGTGATTTTTTCTTACAAGTAACAAAAAATCCAACAGTATTCTAGCCAGTAAAGTCATCTATGATTGTAAGAAGAAGTCTAGAGGTGGGAATTTCAGGAGTGGGTTTACACTGCCAGGCCACTGAGTTAGTCTCTGTCACTGGCTTGTATTCTCACTATGGTTATCTAAGGTCTGCAGCACCTCCTGGCATCATATCCTCACATGCACAGAAGGAAGTGGAAGGGGCAATAGGTGGACTCAAGGGTGAAAACTTGCCCAGAACTCCCAGCAGACTCCCCTTACATCACCTAGGCCAGAATTGAGTCATTCCTGCACCGTTAGTGGCTAAGAGTTGACAGAGACCAATCATGAGTTATTCCCTAGAGTTAGGCAGGTTGAGAACTAAGCAAAATCAAGGTTTGCTCGCAAGGAAGCAGGGGAAGTGCTGCTGAAAGGCAATCAATAGTGTGTGACACAACCTTGGAACCATATCACCAAGAAGCTACTCTGAACGGGTCTGTGGCCAGGCGTGAGTCAAACATCTGGCCTCTCTCCAAGCCCTTCCACCTTCCTTGCTTCCTTGTAAATGTTCAGGTTAAGAGAGGAGGAGGGAGTGTGATAGAACAGATGATGATGATGATTTAAATAAAAGAGAGACAGGATGTTGCAGCACTAAGCTCCACTTTCCTATTATCATTTGTTTCCCATTTTTATTCTGTAACTTGAATTTATTCTGTTGAACATTTTATTCAATCGTATCTATAATACAAACGTGCTAGAAAATGCAATAGATTTTTTTTTTTTTTAATCAGGCTACTCTCTCACTGAGATGGTCCAGAGATGGTTGTATTCAGTTATATTTTCAAAATCTCCACTTCTCAAATACTGGCTGATAAGAAAACAGATGGTTTGATCCAAGGATTCTTTTGTTGTAGGCAGGATAATGTTTTCAACATCATGCCAAGGTTTGGTTTGTAATTTTAAAATTGCTGTTTTCTCAAACTGATCTGGGGGTACCATCAAAATTCTCAGACAGTATTCAGAAAGGAAACACAAAATTTTTTGCATGAGGATGAATTTAAGAAAAATAAAATGTTTAAAAGACACTTTTTCTCATAAAAATAGAAATATATTAATTCTAATGGAGAAAAAATAAAATATTTTTAGGACAGATAGTGCAAATATAGCATTCAATAGAAAAAGGCCAGTTTTCAAATTCTCACTTCTTTTTGGCTATTAAAATATCAATATTTTAGCATCTTTGAAAAAAACTGCTAAGACACAAACTTACATGTATCTTTCTGATCTTTGATCTCTTATAATTGGGTAGAACTTTAGAGTTTATGTAATTTGTTTACAAACATTATTTCACATTATATTTTATTAATCTGCCAAGAATATTATTATTGCTGAAACCAGTTTGGCTCAGTGGATAGAGCATCGGCCCGCGGACTGAAAGATCCCAGGTTCGATTCCGGTCAAGGGCATGTACCTTGGCTGTGGGCACATACCCAGTAGGGGTGTGCAAGAGGCAGCTGATCGGTGTTTCTAGCTTTCTGTTCCTCTCTCTTCCTCTCTGTAAAACTCAATAAAAATATTTTTTAAAAGAAAATTATTATTATTCCCATTGAAACTGAAAAGACACACTGAGGTTTAAAAAAATAAAATGACTTTCCTAAGGTCACAGAATATTAACTATGGAGTTAGGCCCAGACTGAGATCATTATGTCAATCCCAACATTTAGCTTGCGCCTGCTCTGTGCAAGCACCATTCTGACACTGGAAAAAAAAATAAAATAACAAGAATCAGATCCAACATTTTTTGAGCACTCAGTATCAGGCACCGTTCTAAATTTACATACTTAATTTCATTGAATTCTCTCATCAAACCTATAAACTAGAAACTATTAAAGTTCCCATTTTTTAGCTGAGGGGATGGAAGTTTAGAGACTTTTATAAGGTTATCCTCTTAGAAATCGGGAATTGTTGGCTCTTCATTTAACAAATGGGCCCGCTCTGTGCCTCCGCTGCAGCTATGACTCTCCCGGAGCCGGTCGGGGTGACCTGTGCAAGCGGGCTGGCTCTGTTCATGGATGCTCTTCTAGGTGCGGCTGCATTTTTTCACGGCCCTCGGGTTGCCGTGATGCAAACCTAACTCAAATAAGCTTTAGCAAAAAGATTGTCTGTGGAGTCACGGAATCCCAGGGAGGACTGCAGAAGGTCTTCCCCCCGTGCCTTGCCACCCCCTCTCCCCACTCCGCCCAAGGGTAGGGATACTGCTGGTCTCAGGCACCAGTGGAATCAGCAACTTCAGTGCTGACTGAATGCTTGCTGTCTCTTGCTTTTGTTCCTTTATTCACATTGCCTTCATTCTTTCTCACTACCCATGGCTTTCTTTCAGATGGTAGGAATATCAGTCACCAATAGTTCACGAAATTCATCTTTTGACTTTCACCATCAGAGAAGGTCTGACTATTCTGGGTCCAGTTGGGAAAAAATTCCACAGAAGGGCTCTGATTGGCCTGCCTTATATAAGAAGGCAACGCTGAGCCAATAAATGTAGCCAAGAAGCCATATCACATAAGAACATGTCTTTCTCACATCGATGTTTTGCTCTCTCCATCTCTCCTTCTCCCTTCCACTCTCTCTAAAAATCTATAGAAAAATACCCTCAGGTAAGGATTAAAAAAAATTGAGATATAATAGACATATAACATTATATTAGTTTCAGATGTATAACATAATAATTCGATATTTGTAAATGATCACACAAAAGTCTAGCTAGCATCCATCACTACATATAGTTAATAATTTTTTTCTTGTGATGAGAACTCTTAGCAACTTTAAAAACTGTCATACAGTGTTATCAACTATAGTCACCATACTGTCCATGACATCCCCAGAATTTATTTATATTATAACTAGGTATTTGTACCTTTGACCACCTTCCCCCATTTTGCCCATCCCTCACCTCCTGCCTCTGGCAACCACCAATCTGTCCTCTGTATGTTTGAATGAGCTCTCACTCCCTCCTTTTTTTATTCCCATATGAAGGCATTGAGTAGGCTTGTGACTGCCCTGTGTGAAACATGGCAGCTTCTGAGGAATAATACATCGGTAGATGGAGAAATGAAAGGGAAGTATTCTGTAGAAAAAGAGGTGATACCATAGGCCATATTCTAAGGTTTCCTGCTTAGCAACAATAAGTGAATTCTCTTTAGAAAACTATTTCTGTTTCATGGGAATTTTTAAAAAACAGTTCCACAATTAAGTCACAAAACAATGATAAATAAAGAGTATAATGTGAGGGGAAAAAAGCTGTCAGTTCAAGGTCTGAGCAGCACCCTGGGGACCTGCTCCCGGGAAGCAGCCTGCTACTCTCTCAGGCACACTCTCCTCTCCTTGAGGACTCGGAAGCCCTCTCACAGTGGATTTCAATTAGACAATTTCATGTTTTTGTGTGAGAAGACAGTCTGACATTTAATAGAGATGCCCAATCATCTTCTCTAGAAAAGTGCTACTGAAAGCAGTTCTGGTTACATTAAAATGATATTTTTAGCACCAGGAGCTGTAAGGACTTTTTTATTTTTATTATTTTTTTATTTTTTTAAATGAAGTGATTTCTCATGGAATACAGTCACACAGTCATACCTCTACCCAGCAAGCCAGCATGTTCTCCAATGCCGTGGGCTGTGTGGGAGCAAATAGACTGAGTCTCTGTTTAAAGATGGGCAGATAGAGGCCAGATTCGGGAGTTTGACCAGTTGGGCCCTATTTCAAAGCAGGCCAACCTTCCAGCCATGAGGCAAAGGGACCAGTGTATTAATTCTGGGGTATTCCACTCCCAACTGGCAATCTTTTCCTTTGGGGCCCATATAAAATCTCGAGAGTGTAAGCTTTGCAAACGTTATCAGGCAGAGTGCACCAAGGGAAAAATCTGGTACTTCCAGGCTGATAGAACAAACTTTAAGTTTCACCTTGCTGCAGCATCTCCCCACGTAAGTACCTTTTAAATCTTAGAGTCCTTCCCTTCCATTTTCCTTTGCTTCTTATTTTTCCTTGTTTATTTCTCTGCACTTCCCTTCTTTGATAACCTAGAGTCACATGTCTGATTTGCCACGTCTTCTTGTTCTTCCCTCTGCTTCCTTTATATGTTCTTTTGTTTGCCTACCTAGTCAGTACCTAGTGAAATAAACAACAGTGGAAAATCAGAAAGTTGTCCCAGAGCCCTTCGGATCCAGGATGGGGCAACCCTTCCTGTCATGATTCTCCTTTTCTCCTTAGTGTCTCTTTTTTATTTATTTTTTATTATTTTTTTTTAATTTATTTATTTTTAAAATATATTTTATTGATTTTGTACAGAGAGGAAGGGAGAGAGATAGAGAGTTAGAAACATCGATGAGAGAGAGTCATTGATCAGCTGCCTCTTGCACACCCCCTACTGGGGATATGCCCACAGCCAAGGTACCTGCCCTTGACTGGAATCGAACCCGGGACCTTTCAGTCCCCAAGCCGATGCTCTATCCATTGAGCTAAACCGGTTTCGGCTTATTTTTTATTTTTTTCTTATACTTCACTCATCATTTGTTCTCTACTTATTTTTATTTTTTTTCTTTGTCTCTCTTCCTTTATCTGCTCTGCTTACAACCAGACCTTCTTGCAGAATTTCTTTTGTTAGGAAAGCCAACAGCCTGCGCAGTAGATTTCAAATTTGATTGTCATTGGTGCAATTAAAACAATGTATTTTTCCTCAATGGGTTCAAGGGATTTCCTAGGGCAGTAGTCGGCAAACTCATTAGCTAACAGAGCCAAATATCAACAGTACAACGATGGAAATTCCTTTGAGAGTCAAATTCTTTAAACTTAAAATTCTTCTCATGCCACTTCTCCAAAATAGACTCGCCCAGGCCGTGGTGTTTTTTTTTTTGAAGAGCCACACTCAAGGGGCCAAAGAGCCGCATGTGGCTTGGGAGCCGCAGTTTACCAACCATGGTCCTAGGGGATACTGTGTGTGTGTGTCAGGCTGTGCACATTCGTTCTGCTTCTGCCACTGAGCCAATGTGTGGAGCTTGCTTTGGGTAAGTGGAAGTCACACGTGCGACTTCGGATGGAAGCTTTAACTGTTGCATGCTTTGCCATGCTTTTCCCCTCTGGCCACCCCAATGGTGGCTGCCCCCTCAGCCTGAGTCCTGGCAGGAGGGTGACTGTGAGCAGAGGGCCCAGCTGACCTGCATCAGGCACGCAGCATAATCAGGAAACAAACCCGTTTTGCTTTATGCCACCGAGATACTCAGGCTGTTTGTTACTACAGCGTAATGCAGCAATTTCCAACTGGTGAATTTTTAACACATGCACTGACCTCTTTTCCCTTAGATAGTCGAATTAAAAAAATGACAACAGCCTACACAACAAAAGCTATCCCATGTGAATGAATCAAAATTATACCTTTTTTGAGGTCAGATCTGCAAGAAATATAACATTTTTTGGTGTGCCGCAGAATTTTAGTAGTTTGTGTGTGCCAAGAGATTAAAAAGCTTGAACAACGCTGGCATAATGTAACAGACTTGCTGGTACAGGGCAGGGGCTGACGATAACAGGCAGACAGAATGACATGTTTCCTGCTGAGATAGTCTTGCAGAAAATTTCCAATCCGCTGTGAGATGGTGATTCACTGAGGTCAGGAGGCCAGGCCAGTGAGAGAGGTTATTTCCGGTGCTTCGTATGGAAGTTCTACTTGTGCTTCAGACCGGAGAGAGCTTTACCAAATCAACAACTATGTGCAGCCATAGCGTCCTCTTCCCACTCCCTGTTCTCCCAGCCAGGCTTGATGGTTCTTTAAATTTTCATTTTTTATTGCATTATTCTTTTCTTTTCTTTTTTAATATATTTTTATTGATTTTTTACAGAGAGGAAGATAGAGGGATAGAGAGTTAGAAACATCGATGAGAGAGAGTCATCGATCAGCTGCCTCTTGCACACCCCCTCCTGGGGATGTGCCCGCAACTAAGGTACATGCCCTTGACCGGAATCGAACCCGGGACCTTTTAGTCCTCAGACCTACACTCTATCCACTGAGCCAAACCGGTTTCGGCGGCTTGATGGTTCTTTACTGGAGACGCCCCGGGAGAGGGACACGGTTTTCACGTTTCCTGGTGCTGTGGAAGCAAGGGCAGGTCCTTACCCAATTGTCCACAGCACATCTGAAACCAAGCTGCTCTTTCAAATAAAACTTTATGTTTTAAATGTATCTTTGTTATTGAAAGTATTACATATCTCCTTTGTTTCCCCGTTGACCCTTTCTAGGCCATACCACCCCATGCCCCGGGTCTTCACCACACTATTGTCTGTGTCTATGAGTTATGCATAAATGCATGCATGTTCTTTGGTTAAGCTCTTCTCCCCTCTCCACCCATCCCCCCCGCCCCCCCCACTTTCCTCTGAGTTCAACAGTTTGTTCCATGATTCTATGTAGAAATTTTGAGGAAAATGGAAGGAAATTGCAACACCGAGAAAAAATTTACATTATTGGCCAGGCACATGGAAGCCTCCATGCTTGTTACACTTACCACTCCTTCCACTCATCTCAGTATCAGAAATGCTGCCAGGAGGGCATCCCCTCCCTTACATTTCTCTCCTCCCGCCCCCCAAACAAGGACAATTTTCTCTCTCCAGTTGTTTACAAAGTCCTCATTTCATATCTAAGACTTACCCATTCCCCAGGATGACTGATTCTGGGAGCACCTGCTTCTTTTGAGGAAACGCCATCCCCACCTTCATGTGTATGACCTGACCTTATGTTCCAATAAGACAATCACACAGCCGTGGTATAAATCATCTAAGACCTCAGGAGGAAGGCTCATGTTTCAGAAGGGTCTTTTATGTGGCATTCAGGAAAACTTATGATCATGCTCCTGTAGTCTTTATTTTTTAGAAATAATTAAACTGGGTTAATTCCAGGCCTTTCTTCTTATTTGGCAAAAATCCTATTCCTTTAAATGTCCATTTCTCTGTGAAGCCTTCCCTGACTCTGGCAGCATGAACCCCTCCATTCTGGGTAATTTTGCAGCACTGTCCTCCACACCTTTTTGACAAAATTATTTAGCTTTTTATTTATTTTTTATTTTTATTTTTTTAAATATATTTTATTGATTTTTTACAGAGAGGAAGAGAGAGGGATAGAGAGTTAGAAACATCAATGAGAAAGAATCATCGATCAGCTGCCTCTTGCACACCCCCTACCAGGGATATGCCCGCAACCAAGGTACATGCACTTGGCCAGAATTGAACCTGGGACCTTCCAGTCTGCAGGCCTACGCTCTATCCACTGAGCCAAACCGGTTTTGGCATTATTTACCTTTTTATATTGTGATTTTCCTTTTTTAAATCTCTCTCCATTTATAGTTGCCTGAGGACAGGAAATAGGTACTTCTCATGCATCTATCTCAATGCCTAGCACAGTACTTGGGACAGAGGAGCTATGCAATGTGGGCCAACTGTGTGGATGAGGGACATCTAAAGTCATCATCCCTTCCTCTTTCATTCTTGAATTGTGCTTATGTGCTATGGGGGTGTGGAATACAATACGTAGAGTCATATGGAAGGAAATTGCAACACCGAGAAAAAATTTACATTATTGGCCAGGCACATATATGAAGGAATATGTCCAAAATGGTCCATATTGAACTTGTCAAAGAATTCATAGATGGAAATATGCAAAACGTTTGAGAAACATTTATGTAGGCAATCATGTCCTAAAAAGAAAGTTTGAGGTGTTTTTTTTTTGTTTGTTTGTTTGTTTTTGCCAACTGAGGCTTCCCATACCCCATAGTAGTAAGCCCATATTTATTCCTGAGACAAACCGTTTATATTTATAATCAGAACGTTTAAAAACATTTTTTTTTCCTTAAAGGCAAATGGCACACTAGTGTGTTCTTATGCTGGTAGTTTGTGATATTTTAATATGAAGTAAAGAAAATAGTCAATTTTTTTTCTTGGTACAGATTTTTAAACCCACAAGATAAATCACATTTAAGACAAATTTCTTTACCTGAGTTCTCCTTTTCTAGTTTTGCCTCTTATTTTTGTGTGAGATAAGCATGGTAAACTGTGCTGAAAAACAACAATAAAAAAAGAGAATGGCAGATTATAACTGGGTTATTGTAGAATTGCATTACATTTTTCTCTCTATTATTGGCAATGGTATTTGGTCATTTGTCAGCTCCCTGCAGATATCCCTTTTTCCTCTACATAAGTCAAAGCTGTCTTCTTTAGGGCATACAGAATAAGTTGTAATAATACATTTGCCAGCTCTAAACAATTCTCTTCTATCAGTGTACACAGTGAATGTTATTAATGGGAAACTCTTTGCATGGGCCCTGAAAATAGCCAATAACTCAACTTGTCATCATTTCGATAACTACAGACTTCAATTTCACATGAAGAAATATAGGCTTCCGTTTCAAAAAGCAATGAATTCCGATGATGAAATCTCTTCTTTCAGGCAAGAAGACTTCAAATTATTACACATAGACACTTATTTCTAATAATTTAATTTTATTTTTCAGTTGCCTGATATTAGAACTATTTGTTCAGAAATTGGATAAGAAGTTAATCACCATTTCAGAGCTCCAGGCCCAGGCTCAAGGACCAACTGCAAATTTTATCAGCAACTGAGCAGCAATGCTTCTCATTGCTTTCCTGTATTTTCTTAACTTTTTTTTTCTTTTCTTACTTTCCAAATTTATTTCCAAACATCCCAGAAATAGCTCTTTTTAAAGATGGAAATAAATGATGATGCCAGGGCAGTTTCACTTGGGTGTGACTTTTTCTCATCCCTCCTTCCATCCTTATTCCCTTCAAGATTCAGATTAGGCCTCCTTTCTCTAAAAATTTCCTCTCTTCCACCAAAGATTCAGTCGGGTGAATGAGGAGAAACAGATGTCCTCAGGTAGCCTATCATTGAGCTGATGGCAGGAAGCACTGCAAGACTGTCACCTGGAGGAGGCAAACTTCTCTTACCAGATGCTCTTCTCACCAGCAAGGCCATTCCTCAGACTGGAAAGCCTTCCAGTTTCCATAGTGATGGGGCTCCTTCTCCCTCCCAGCTTTGCCCTTCTGCAGAGGCATGGAGCTCTCTCTCCTGAGGTACAACCACGCTTCTCCAAGGCATGGTAAGAGTTAAGGGAATATGTGTACTTCAATGCTCTCTTCCTACAAGACTCCCCATTACTTTAGCTAGCACCAAGTGTTGTTCTGTTTATGATGTTAGTCTCAGGCCTGCCCTAAGACTTCAGTCACTTCAGTTTCTTTTCTCTGTGCTCCCAGGCACCCCAAGTTCCCTCCAATTCCAATCTCTATTGCAATAATATGTGTAGTCCTCTGGTTTTATTAGGCCATGGACTCCCCAAGGACAGGTACCTCATCTATCTTCTTTAGTGTATCCAGAGAGCCTAGCATGATGGTAGAAAGCACTCAGTAAATATCATTGAATGAATGTTTGGTTGGTCAAAGATTATAGACAGCAAGAACAGAGCAATGTTAGCTTGGATACATCTTTGCTATATTTATAGATTTATTTTCCAGGGAAATTTTAGAGTACTTTCTAATGGAATTTTATTTGGCCTCTAAAAGCATCTCTGATATAAAGAACAGGCCTCCTTTTGGGAGTGATGTGTTGTAGTGAGGCACAGTGATGTTTATCAGTATAGCTGATTTGAAGCTATCAGCACATTATTGAATTCAGCTTTGGGGAACTATGTCCAGTAGCACACCATTCTATGTATTTTCATCATACAGCTACAATGTAAGAAAATTATCTCCAAAGCATAGATAATAGTGACATGTAATAAAACAATTAGGAAGTAAAGAGGTTTGAGTATTTATTACCTTCATTTTTAATATAATTTATGTAAATCTAAAATAATTTTAAGTAATGACTGTGTTTATCAAGTGGCTTACAAAATTCCTGATAATGTAATAATTTTCTCTCATGACACTGTACAAGCTGGCTTCAGATACCACTGGATAGAACTCTTTTTCTCAATCTGCTTTCAGTACCCAAACTTTCCCCATCCAACCTTGAACTCATCTAGGATCACTTCAACCACTTTCTTACTAGCATTTCCAACCAGGAACATCTGCTGTTTGATGGAAACAATTAGTTGTTTTGGTTAGTGGTGGAAAAATACAAAGGTTTGTAAGAAATAGTACATGGACCAGAAAGAAGATTGGAACATTCTTTGACTCCTCAAAACCTGGAGCTCTTTACTAAGTATCTTGAGTTACTGGTAAATAGCCTACTTCAACTTAATACTTTTTTCTTATTATATTTATTTGTGTGACATTGGTTAATAAAATTATATAGGTTTCTTTTTTTTGGCTTAAAACAATGCAAATTTATTATCTTACAGTTCTGGAGTCAGAAGTTTTAAAATTAAGGGGTTGGCAGGGCCTCATTTCCTTTGGAGAATCCCGGGGAGAATTTTGTTGTTGCCTTTTCCACCCACATTTCTTGACTCATGGACTAGCATCACTTGACTTCAGCTTCGGTCATCATCTCTGACTGACCCCTCTGCCTCCCTCTTAAAGGACTCTTGACATTACACTGGTCCACCGGATACTTCAGGATATCTCTGCCTCAGGATCTTTAACTTATTCACATCAGCCATGTAAGATAACATATTCACAGGCTTAAGACATGACATCTTTGGGGGTCCATTATTCAACCTACACATAATATTCCAAGATCATGAGACATCAGAGCCTTATTTCTCTTACCTATTGTTTTCCTGATTACATTTCATATTCTTGAGGTTCTTAGCATCTGGCTGATGCAAAGGTTCTTAGCTCTTTGTCCCATTGAACTGCCAGGTGGATTAGCCAACACCGGGGCCTCTTCTCTCATTGATATCCTCAAACCCAGGGATATTTTTCTCTCCTCCATTTTTTTTAAAATATATTTTATTGATTTTTTACAGAGAGGAAGGGAGAGATATAGAGAGCTAGAAACGTCGATGAGAGAGAAACATTGACCAGCTGCCTCTTGCACACCCCCTACCGGGGATGTGCCCACAACTCAGGTACATGCCCTTGACCGGAATCGAACCTGGGACCTTTCAGTCCCCAGGCTGACGCTCTACCACTGAGTCAAACCGGCTTCGGCATCTCCTCCATTTTTTAAAAAACTTTTTTCTTATTGAATTTATTGGGGGTGGCATTAGTTAACGAAATTATATAGATTTCAAGTGTACAGTTCTATAATCATCACCTGTATATTGTATTGTGTGTTCACCATCCAAAGTTAATCTCCTACCTCACCATATATTTGACCCCCTCTATACCTTTACTATTTCCCCCCAACTGCCTCCTCTTTGGTAGCCACCATACTATTGTCTGTGTCTATTAGTTTTTTGTTTGTTTACCTTACTTGTTCATTTGTTGTTTTCACTCATACATGGGATATAAAACTGAACACATCAATTTAATATATTTATATTTGGTACCATACACCATCTCTGTACCTCACCACTTTCCAAAGCCAGCTTGATTTCAGTCACTCATTTTATGTGCAACTGTATTTTCTGTCCCATATGCCACATTCTAAACCTTTATTGTGCAAACAAATGTTGACGTCTCACTTCAAACCAGAATTGACTCTTGGATGAAAGGTAATGTTTCACTCCCATTACTCTACTCCTACTGCCTCACCAGCCGATCAAATTTGTTCTTCTGTATTTATTTTTAAGTGTTATGTTAAAATCCATAACACTTTTATGAGTCTTGATTTTGTGACTATATTATGGATATACTGGATGTTTTCATTGCTCAATTCTTTTACATGTCCATCTTAGACTGTTTATATTTGATGGGCAGTGCCCAGGAATTAAACCCATTTAGTTTTCTTTGCATTTCACTCAGTAAAGAATAATGAACAGCTTTATAAATGTCTTTTCATAGCTTCAAGAATGGGGATATTCACAGTGTACTAATTGATTGGTGTAGAATCATGCTTGAGAGCAACAGCATATGAAACAATCAATCTGTCATATAGCACGATTCCTCATTAAAGAGTAAGTAATGATGATGATGATAATGCTTTCAAACTTCTGGCATTGTACCCATGTCTAAGCACATTATGCATGCAACATAGCTTAAACAGGAATTGTACCAAGACACACTCTCAAAAATCCACAATTATTGTGTCTTTCTTTATGTATCTCCTAAGTTATGAATACATAATACATAAACAAATTCTAGCTATTTTGTGCTTTAAGAGTAATGAAACAATATTTCAGTTGCCTTATCCTTGAAAACAGAAACAGCCATTGGGTTTTATTTCTAAATGTTTAATTCATCACCATAATCATCGTCATCTGGACTACAGATGGCAGGCATACTTTCTAGAACTCTATTTCTAAGTAAACAGCATTTCATTGAATAGTTCTGCGGAGAGAACATACAGTATTTACATTCCTCTTGGTTCTTCTTTGCATTTTGCCTAAATTTACAAGCATATTTGGGATGAGAATAATATCACTATAGGGCAAATGGAGTTTCTCAAATTTGGTTAAGGAGAAAAACTAAACTACACTACAGAAAAAACACTTTCAGAGAGATTCTTTTGGATGGGTTGCTTTTTTTTTTTTTTTTTTAATACATTTAGCTTGCTCAGTATTTCTATAAGGGCATTCATCATTTTCATTTATATTATCTTCATAAATACCTGGCCAAACATAATTCACTTAATTAACAGCTCTCTAAATAGATTGAGTTTGCTGCCTTAGGGGATAGACACTAGAGGCCAGAAATTCCTGAATTGTCTGGCAAAGACCCAGAAATGTCTAATCACATGCTTGGACTAAAAAATTAGATGAAACAAAAATGCAAATGAAAGCAGCAGAAATGGAGGGCACTGGGTGCAGGAGAAAGGGGATGAAAAGGTGAACCTCCTCCTGCCTTCCAATGACTGAAAAGCCAGCCCTAGGCATGATATTTATTAACTCCAGTGATGTGCACAGATCCAATAAACTAAAAATTTAGAATAGGCAGATGTTAATAAAGATAATTTATTGGAATTACTGGAAACAATTTCAACTGTTTGGCATAAGCTTTTGGTCATTGGCAGTATGAAGCACATAAACAAAAATTTAAAGAACATAAAACAGATAAAATTAAATTTATGGAAACCATCAGCTTAATAAATTTACTGGCCTTATAGGAACTTATACTGTCTCTAGAGGCCCAGTGCATGAAATTCGTGCAAGGGGGACGGGTGTTGTGTGTCTTTCAGCCCAGCCTGCACCCTCTCCAATCTGGGACCCCTCCAGGACAGTCAGATATCCCTCTCACAATCCAGGACTGCTGGCTCCCAACCACTCCCCTGCCTGCCTGCCTGATTGCCCCTAACTGCTTCTGCCTGTGAGCCTGATCACCCCCTAACCACTTCTTCACCAGCTTAATCAACGCCTAACTGGTTCCCCTTAACTGCCCTCCCCTGAAGGCCTGGTTCCCCTCAACTGTCTTCCCCTGCAGGCCTGCCCCCGCACAACTGTCCTCCCTTGCAAGCCGGGTCCCCCTCTACTGCCCTCCTCTGCTGGCCTGATCATCCACAACTGCCCTCCCCTGCCAGCCATCTTGTGGCCACCATCTTGTGTCCACAGAGGGGCAGCCATCTTGTGTGTTGGAGTGATGGTCAATTTGCATATTACTCTTTTATTAGATAGGATAGCATGAGTACTATAGTTACATTACTGAGGTTTGTTGCTAACAATGCTAATTTCCTTCAGCCTGGTCTGCAGGGATGGGGTGAAACCGGCTCTCTGACATCGCCTGAGGGGTCCTGGATTGTGAGAGTAGTTCTCAGGTGACACACCCTGGAATCGGGCTGCCTCCTTTCTGATTCCTGCTGTGTCAACCGAGAACCGCAGCTGCCAAGCTACAGCAGCTCGGCAGCTCCTGTGTTGAGCATCTTCCCCCTGTTGGTCAGTGCACATCATAACTACTAGTCAGAGCATCTGCCCCCAGTGGTCATTCCATGTTATAGCTACTTGTCAGATGGTTGAATAGTTGGACGGTCGCTTAGGCTTTTATATATATTCTCAACAAAGTGGATATCAAAGAAACATACCTCAACATAAGAAAGACTATATATGACAAATACATAGCTAATTTATACTCAAGGGTGAAAATCCAAAAACTTTTCTCTAAGATCAGGAACAAGACAATGATGCCCACTATCACCATTTCTATTCAACATTGTATTGTAAGTCCTAGGCACACCAATCAGACAAGGAAAAGAAATAAAAGGCATCCAAATTGGAAAGAAAGAAGTAAAAGTCTCATTATTTACAAATGGCATGATATGATACATAGAAAAACCTAAAGACTTAACAAACAAACAAACAAACAAACAAACAAAAAAACTAAAACCATTAGAGCTAATGAATTAATTTAGTAAACTTGCAGAACACTAAATCAATATACAGAAATTGGTTGCATTTCTACACACCAATAACAAATGATAAGAAGAAGAGTTAAGAAACTATTGTCCAGTCAGTGTGCTCAGTGGTTGAGCATCAACCTATGAACCAGAAGGTCATGGTTCAATTCCCAGTCAGGGCACATACCTGGGTTTTGAGCTCAATCCTCTGTGGGGCCATGCAAGAGGCAGCCAATCAATGATTCTCTCTCATCATTGATATTTCTATCTCTCTCTTCTCTCCCTTCCTCTTTCTGAAATCAATACAAATATAAAAATATTTTTTAAAAGAAAACAACCCCATTTATAATTACATCAATAAAATAGAGACAACTTTAACCAAAGAGATGAAAGACCTATATTCTGAAAACTATAAGACATTGAAGAAACTGAAGAGAATAAAATAAATGGGAGGACACTATACTCATAAATTGAAAGGATTAATATTGTTTAAATGTCCTTACTACTTAAAGCAATGTACAGATTTAATGCAATCTTTGTTAACAGACCAATGGCATTCTTTTCAGAACTAGAACAACTAATCTTAAAATTTATGTGGGCTCCCAACAGACCCAGAATATCAAGGAAATCTTGAGAAAGAACAATGTGGGAGGTTTCATGCTCTCCTATTTCAAACTATTTTACAAAACTACAATAATCTGCTATTGGCATAAAAACAGATCTGTAGAGCAATGGAATAGAATAGTGACTCCAGAAATAAATCCTCACTTATATGGTTAACTAATCTATGAAGAAAGAGGCAATAATACACAATAGGGTAAAGACAGTCTCTTCAATAAGTGGTGTTGGGAAGACTAGATAGACACATGTAAGAAAATGATATTAGATCACTTTCTTACACCATACACAAAAATAAACTGAACATGGATTAAAGACAAGTGTAAGACCTAAAACCATAAAACTACTAAAAGAAAACATAGGCAGTAAACTCCTTTATAGCAGTCTTAAAAATATCTTTTGGATATGTCTCCTTAGACAAGGGAAATAAAAACAATAAGACGTCATCAAACTAAAAAGTTTTGCACTGAAAAGGAAACCATCAACAAAATGAAAAGAAAACCTACTGAAGATATTCACAAATGACACATATAATAAGGGGTTAATATCCAAAATAAATAAGACACTCATATAACTTAACACCGAAAGATCAAACAATCCAATTTAAAAATGATCAGAGGCCCACCCGGTGTGGCTCAGTGATTGAACATCCATCTATGAGCCAGGAGGTCACAGTTTGATTCCTGGGTTGGGGCACATGCCCAGGTTGTAGGTTTGTTCCTATTGTGGGGCATGCCGGACCGGTCGATCAGTGATTCTCTCTCATTATTGATGTTTCTGTCTCTCTCTTCCTCTCTGAACTCAATAAAATATATTTTTAAAAAATGAATAGAGGACCTGAATAGACATACAGGTGATCCACAGATATATAAAAAAATGCTCAACATCACCAATCATTAGTGAAATGCAAATCAAAACCACAATGAGATGTCACTTCACATCTGTCAGAATGGCTATCATAAAAAAATAAACAAATAACAAGTGCTGGTGAGGATGTGGAGAAACCCTCACATACTGTCACAGCCACTATGGAAAACAGAAGGTAGGTTCCTAAAAAAATTAAAAATGGAATGCAATTTTCCCATGACATAAGATGTTGAGTAGCTTTTCATATGCTACTTTTCATATGCTACTTTAATATTTGCCATCTATTGTATATATCTTTCTTGGTGATATCTACTAGCTCTTTTTCCCATTTAAAAAACTGGGTTATTGTCCTAGCTGGTGTGACTCAGTTGGGGCATTGCCTTGTATATTGAAAGGTGGCAGGTTTGATTCTCATTCGGACCACATACTTAGGTTTCGGGTTCAATTTTCTGTCAGGTGCATATGTGAGGCAACGGATCAATGTTTCTTTCTCTCTCTCCTTCTTTCCCTCTTCCTCTCTGCCCCAAATCAATAATAAAAATATTGAGTTGTTTACTTCCTTATTGAGTTTTAAGAGTTCATCATATGTTTTAGGTAACAGTCCTTTATCAAGTATGTCTTTTGCAAATATTTTCTTCCAGTCTTACCTTTTTATTCTTTTGCCACTGTCTTTTACAGAGAAGTTTTAAAGTTTAATGAAGTCCAGCTTATCAATTATTTTTTCATAGTGTTATATCTAAAGAGTCATAACCAAATTCAAGGTCATCTAGATTTTCTTCTATGGTATCTTTTAGGAGTTTTATACTGTTGTATTCTAATCATTAGGTCTATGATCATTTTGAGTTAATTTTTGTGAGTGCTATAGATCTTTGTCTATATCCATTTTTTTTTTGGTATATGCATATCCAATTGTTTCATTCCCATTTGTTGGAAAGACTATCTTTTCTGCATTGTATTGTATTTGCTCCTTTGTCAAATGTCACTAGCTCAAGAAGCTGGGGGTTTTAAATTATAAATTTTATGTGTGTTTTAAACAGCAAGCTTTGGAGAAAGAAAACAAACAAAAGACCATTCTTCTTTCCCCCATCTCAATCACAAACCAACCCTTCCTCATCATGGCTTAGTTTGATTAATGACTAGAATTAGTCTGGAAAATATCGAGGTTGAAGGTATTATTTATTGCCAGATATTTTTTGTTCTGTAAACAAAAATGCAAGGGTATTTCTTGTTCCATGTACCTAAGATGCTGGTAAATCATTAATCACAGATGCCTTCCCTACAGCATGGCTTTCCAACAAGTGCTAGCATTCCAGGTCTGTAGCATGGTCTGAAAGGCCATCTCTCAGAAAAGAACATCATTCTCAGCTCATGGTTATTACAAAACCTAACATATTCTAATTTAGCTAGTCTCTTGGAAAAGGGTCCCCCCCCCCAACTTTTCTTTATTGCTAGCCACTAGACTTCTGTCGTTGCTTAATGAATGACAGAAAAGGGAGAAAGGAGATAATCATTTTTCACATGAGGAATAGCCTGGAAGCATTTATGAATGGAAATAATTTAGACCATATCACTTCCCATGATTTACATCAAAGACCTGGAAGACCTGGATGGCTGCCTCTGTAGCTGCTCCTTGTGTCTGCTTGATTACTTATTTCCCAGATGAAAGAATCAATAAACTCAAATGGAATGGAAATGGAATAAATATTATTTCCTGAATCACTCAATCCCAATAGTCTCCTGAGGATTCACCTTAAACGGTAGCCTTTTGTCCTGGAAAATAAAGTTAATCAAACTGTCCTGCTGCTTCTCAATAATTTGTTCCTAGAGCATGTCTTACACACAAAATTAGTTTACCAGCTGGGCAGCCCCACATTTAAAAATACACAGGGTGGGGCAAAATTAGGTCTACAGTTGTGAGTATGCAAAACACTAGTTTATTTTGTATTATTTATTAAATATTGTATTATTTTCCATATGAACAACTGTACACTTACTTTTGTCCTGCTCTGTATTTCTTTCCTGAGCAATCCTTTAAGCTCGAACTTCATTCCTTCAAAAGTAACCATTACTTTTTCCGTTTTTAATCTCCCTAGGCCGAGTATGATTGACAACTCTTCAAATATGAAATGGTATTTTTTAAATATATTTTATTGATTTTTTAACAGAGAGAAAGGGAGAGAGATAGAGAGCTAGAGACGTCGATGAGAGAGAATCATCAATCAGCTGCCTCTTGCACACCCCCTACCAGGGATGTGCCCGCAACCAAGATACATGCCCTTGACCGGAATCGAACCTGGGACCTTTCAGTCTGCAGACCAATACTCTACCACTGAGCCAAACCCACTTTGGCTAAAATGGTATTGTTTGTCACCTCAACTGTGACAGCATGTTGTTGTGTTGAATCTGTTGGCTCTTTACCAGTTTTGCTATGAATTTAAAATGCCCAGAACTTAATGAAGCAAGTGGCATTACTGTGCTATTATAGTATTTAAAGTCTAGACAGAGATATTTCTTTTTTGAGTAATTCCAAAAACTCCTAATTATATGTCAAAATACAAATAAAATATCAGTAAATTAAAAAATAAATGAAAAAAATGTTAGAGGTAAACCTTTAACATAGAAGAAAGTTAGGTCCATGTAGACATTTATAAAAAATTTTCCAAAGCTAAACATTCAATACATACTCTACCTTACAGAGCTGTTGTCTTCTGCCTCACTGAGATTTTAAGTACTATTACTACAACTCTCAGTTTCCCCAGACAAATCACCACCTTAGATCAGACTGTTCAGTAGCCATTGGCTGGGAATAGGGGTAACTTGGCCCGATAATGAATGCACCTGTCTCTTCGCCTCTGTCCAGCACCATAGAATTCAGGACAGATACTGATGTTTTTCATCCAATCAATAGGTTCCACAGTCAGCACAGGCACTTCCAATTGGGAGACATTTCAATAGCTACACAGCCACGGAAAGGGCTCTGTAAGAAGATCACCTTTTCAGAAACAGTTGGAAAACGAGTATGAGAGGAAAAAATTGAGCCCATTCAGTGCTACTTACTCTTTTACCCTTGATCCTAGACCTTTGATAAAGAAAAAAAGAGCAGTGTTAGGGATCTTTTAGGTCTCTAGTCACAGCCTGAAGCTGTGTGATTCCTTCTGTGTTCTCCAGCCTCATGATCTCACTTCAGGTTGGTGCCGGCCCTGCCAAGTAGCACCTCAAAGCTTCACATAGTATTCATCCTCAAAGGCTGTCTGAGTAGCCAGTCGCTTATCTTCTCAATTCCTCAGAAGAAATAGTTGAGTCAGAATTTTCTCTGGGGTGTCCATCGGTCAAAACCAGCCCTAAAGGGAAAACCAGTTACAAGCAAATTTTATTGAGTAGACAAATTCACACATACACACAAAAAAAATCTGTGATAATGAAGATAGACTAGGAAAGAAGGTTCCCACTGACATAAAGAAAGAGAGCAATAAAATCGTCTGGAGCCCAACCAAATCTGCCTTTTTCCAAGATCCCTTAGGATGCAGAGCTAGTGTCTAGAGGAAACTTTTGCATATTTGCAAATGTCTTTGGTCCAAAAAACTTTCTGAGCACAAAAGAATTGGAGAGATCCATTCCTTTCCTGTTGTGGTTGAACGTTATCAAATTTTATATTATTATGGCCAATGATGGTAACTGAGCTTATCTGCCAGGAGAGTTGGCAGGGACTCTTGAAGGTGAACTCACCATAGGGTCTTCTGGACTGCTAATCTGTGTCAATATCAAAATCCCAGTTTGGTAGGAAAGAGGAGTTGATTTTTTTTATATATAAATTTTATTGATTTTTCAGAGAGGAAGAGAGAGGGATAGAGAGTTAGAAACATCGATAAGAGAGAATCTTTGATCAGCTGCCTCTTGCACACCCCCTACTGGGGATGTGCCTGCAACCAAGGTACATGCCCTTGCCTGGAATCGAACCCGGGACATTTCAGTCCGCAGGCCGATGCTCTATCCACTGAGCCAAACCGGTCCTGGCGAGGCGTTGATTTTTGAGAGAGTAGCTTAAACTGCACCTTTTGATCTAGCCACCCTGGTATTGGGTTCCTAACTTCATATAAACTGCTTACTTTGCATTTCGGCTTCAATATCTAAGAGTCATTTTAAATCAGAACTATCCCAAACTAAACTGTATTTCTGCTCTTGCTTCTCATTTGTTTTTCTTCCTATCTTTCCTGTCTTAGTAAAAGACATCATTATTCATCCAACTGCTCTAAATCAAACAACTAGGAGTCATTCTTAATTATTTCCTTTACTTCATCTAGTGTATTCAAAATAACAACAAGTTCTGTGCAGTATGCCCCAGTGTGTCCATTCCCTCTACTACCTTAGCGACCAGCACTACTACTCAATCCTAGATACCGTGATTTCTTATCAGGATGATCCCAACTGCCATCCACTGGCCCTCTTTATTTCACTCTCTCTTTCCTCCTTTTACCAAACACACAATTTTTAAAAAAATTGGGTCCTATCACATTGTAAATAATTCACCTCCCAAGAAATTACTGATTTAGATAATTGCATGTAATAAATTTCTAATCTGTAAGAATAAAAATAATTTTAAGAAAAGAGATGTATCATTTTAAGAAAAGAAGTAAATTTCTTCTATTATCCAGAAATGAATAACATTTAAAAAAATATTGATTTGTGGTGCTACCTTTTTTTTTTTTTTTAACATATTTATGTCTTGACATTACCTTAAATAAATGTGTAATATTCTAAAGGGAATAATCTCTTTTGATAATAACCACTACACTACTCTCAGTCATAATGACGCATGAATCCTAGACAGATGGCCAGACTCCCTCAGAAGCCCCAAGGCTCTATTCAATCCCTGCCTTAATGGAAGAACTAATGACTTTAAATTGTATCCTTCCTGGTTGCTCTTGAGAAATTGGTATTAAGATGGGAAATGAAAGATTTTCAATCTCTTTGTGTTTTTTTTAATTTATGTAAAAACTTTATTTTTAAGTTATGTTTAAATATTTCCAAATAACATTTTAAATTAACTATAGTAACTTCAAGAATAGAATGATAGCTTATAAGGCATGCGAAAACAGATCCGTGCCTTATAAGCTATAGGCACTACAAATGTTGACTTGTTGGCAGTTGAAAGTAGGAAAAAAGAAGGTACCAAGAAAAGACAAACCCTTGGTATTAGTCAAGACTTTTTAGCACAAGATATGGAAAACCCATGTCAAACTGACTTAGCCCTTAAAGAGGTATTTATTGGCTCTCAGAGCTGAAATACCCAGGAGTACGGATGGTGTAAAACACAGCTGGAATTGGGGGGCAAGGGATGTCACGGGTTCCTCTTCTCATGTCTTGGCTTTTCCTGCATTGTGGTGACTTGATGCTAAGTTCCACTCAGCAGGCTTACACTGTTTTTACCACTGGCTGTGAGAGTGGAAATAGCATTTGACTCTCCCTCATCTGCCCCAGCAGAAGTGTCAATGGGTCTTATTGACTCTCCCTGAACCTGTCACTGCAGTCTGAGAAATAGCCCAGAACAGAGAGGACGCCTAGAAGCTAGGAGAACCCACCCATGTGCAGGCCCAGTTATAGGACAGAGGCTCAGCCTGGAGAAGAATGTGAAGCAGCTACTGCACCTGGAGCAAGGCATGTGATCCTCTCTCCCTCATGGATAGAAATGCCTCCTTTACAGTGTTGAAAGATTGAATAGGACACCATACACAAAGCACCTCACAGAACAGCAGACTTTCAACAGATTTTAAAGATGAGGCGTTCTTTGCATAAGCAGCAATGACCATTGTCACCACAAGGTGACAGTCATGCGCTGAAAGGCAATGGACTGCTATTTTGGCCACAGGATAAGAATTGGCTGAAATGATGACAGCATGGGGACTGTGAGTACAATTCCTGCTGCCCTGTAACCAGCCTGTGTGACCTTGACCAAGGTCTGAATTGATCTCTGGTCTGGATTTCCTCAAGAAAATCTTGGAGACCAATTCTCTGTTTGGTTTTTAAAAAAATTCTTTTTATTCTATAAAAAGTAAATCTAATATTTAATAGTAATAACCATAACTATAATCTCAGATGTCAAAAAATTTTCAACCTTATTGGTTGTTAGTACACTGTTTAAAAATATGACTATCATTTATTGCTAAGTCGCTGCTACCCTGGGAGGCCTGAAAGAGTACATATAATTTTGTAAGGTGACTAATGGGTCCTCAGAGGTGCTCTTGAGTTATACACGGCTCAGAAAATTGTCCTCTGAGACACGCAACTTAGAAACCTCACTATTAAAAAAAGTCACACTGAGAAGGCTTCAGAAGTATTTTCAGTCGTGATTATGTTTTAATGCTAGATTCTTAAAATGATTTGGACAAGAAGCAGCAGTTCAGAAATTTTCAGATCTGAAATGTGTCAGAAGTATCTGGGGCAGCAGGCGGATGAACCAGGAAAAGGGTGAGATTTAATTGGGCTCAAGAGCAAAAATGCTGACTCTCCACTTTTTGCATGAATCAAACCTCATAACGAAGTTGAAATAAGAGGTGATAACAATGAACATTGGCCCACTATAATATATTGGGGGAGGGTATGTTATTTCTTAATACAGAATTCTCCACCTAATACAGAAGTAAGGTGCTGGATCCATCCTTGCACAAAGAGACCTGATTGAAATTCTAAGGGTGTCCCCACATTCCTGCATTTCATGGGTCAGCATAGTCTGAACACTTGACCTTATTTCTCAGCATACTTTAATTTCCAGGATAAAACCTCCTGAATTCTTTGTATTTTTTTTATTTTTATTGATTTCAGAGAGGAAGGGAAAGGAAAAGAGAGATGGAAACATCAATGATGAGAGGGAATCATTGATTTGCTGCCTCCTGCATGCCCCCCACTGGGGTCCAAGCCCTCAACCCTGGCCTGTGCCCTTGAGGGGAATCAAACCCAGAACCCTTGAGTCATTAGGCTGATGCTCTATCCACTGAGCCAAAGTAGCCAGGGCAACTTTTTAAACAAACAAACAAACAAACAAACAATCTCATGAATTCTTAATCCTGAAAGGTGCAGGTGAGGAATTGTTGGCCAGGTATGGATCAAAGAGTTCTTAGGTTTTGTTCATACTTGATAAATCCAGACTGTGCTTTATACGGTGCTTTAAAATGGGGAAAGATGAGTAACTAACGTGATCATTTTATTGCTGTAGAAGGAACTGAAAGAATGAGAGCTATTTTTTCTATACCGTTCTGTTTTCCCTCCCCCATTTAGAGGCAGCCATGACTTGATCTTTTGGTTGCTGTGAGGTGTGTGCAGAGAAGCCAAGCCACTTCAGGGCCCCTGGAGGGCCTACACACAGCCAGCCGAGCCCCACTTTCAGAGAGTCTGAGTGATTCAACAAGCCAGGGGTGGGTCCAAGAGGTGGCACTTCCGTCCATGCGTCTCCCTTTAATACTGATGCTGTGGCCAGGACCGCACGCTGAGGACTGCTGACTGTGTTAAGGTGGTCTCTCTTCCTGGCAGCCAGAAACGTCCCTTCTCCTTAAGAAGCCTGGGACCTGAGCTTATTCAGAGGGTTCTGATGGGGAGTGTGCCTGTGTGTGGGGAAGGCAAAAGTGTCTATCCAGGGGCCATGGAAACTCTTGAAAGTGAGAGGAAGGACATTGACAACCCAGGATAAGCATAGGGGCCTATCCCTCCTGAGCTTCTTGGGCGTCGGTGGCAGTTCCTTAGCTGTCCGCCAGGGCTTGGCTGTGCTCAGGTGAAGAGGGGGCTTGAAGGGAAGCCAGCTTCTTGATGAACATTGGACAGTGATTATTGGAAGCATCTGTGACACACACTTGTTTTCTGGCACGAAATAAGCCTTTTATGTAAACCCTGAGAGGAGGGGAAGAGGACACATGATTGCATTTCTTCCCAATTCAAGGGCAGAGAGGATGGCAGTCAGATGTAATTGGGAAGAAAATCAGATGTGTCTTGCCCACCCAACTTTGAGTAAACTGGACACTCACTGTACAAATTTCTGACTTCGAATGCATAATCCACAGTTGAGGCCTCACTCAATTCTTGCCCCTGCCACAGCTCTGCTTTGCTTGGAAGGGAGGGGAGGGCTTCTCTGCACAGCTGTGCAATCCTGCCCTGCCGGACATGCTGGGGCTGAAATCCAGAGGGGCGGTGAGGAAAGGGTGACCGTCTCTAATTTCCTAATGTACACACACAATTCCTGCATAAAATCACACCATCAGAAAACACGACACATTAGGCATGTTCCTGTTGACTTACACGCAGTTTCTATTTTTCACCGCACTTATAAACATCCGTGCATGTTTCTCCTGAGTATGTAGGCACTTGTAAGTTAGCTACTTAAACATGGAATGGCTAAAGTACCCGAATTTTTCACTTGACTTTTCTCACAGAAATCCTGCCAATTAGAGATGTGTGTGATATTAGCAGCAGTGTGGTGTCCTTTTTAACACGCAAAGACTTCTGGGAGTGTGCAGGCCATCACCTGAGCCCGCACAGGTTGCTTTTCTCCATTTTTTAGTTGATATGAATTGTTCTGAGCAAATGAAAGAAAAACTAGAGGAGAACCAGCTGAAAACTACTAAAATGGGTGCATTTGGAGTAGGGATTAGGGTACCATGCCTACTGAATTAAATGATATAAAGACACAGATCTACTCAAGGGTGAGCACAGGGAATTTACAAGGTGGAAAATTGTCAAGGATTAGCTTGTATCTCAAAATCATGGCTCAGGTGAATCCCATTTCCTACTAAGAAAGGAAAAAAACATCAACACCCTTATCTTCCAACCAGGACCTAGGGTTCAGGTAATGTATGTTAAGCATTATTCTGGGTTAAATAGACTGTGAATCACATGGAAATGGGAATATCGTTAAAATATTGTTTCTATAGAAAATTGATTTCTCTTTCCAAACAACTGATGTAAGTACATGACCAGAAACAGCCTGACTGTGGCTATAAGCTCAGCCTTGAAGGGCTGTGCTATCGGACTTGAGGGAGCATGATTAAAAGGGCTGAGCTGAGAAGAAACCATGTTCTAAAATTTCTAAGATGCACTTCACTATGTATGCGCTGCACTGCTTGTGTCGGGGCGGCTCATGAGCATTTTAAAGGCGAGGCTGTGACACCGTAACGTGCCCTGCCTCCCCTGCCTGCGAAACGAGGTAGGTCTCCAGGGCAGCTCTGTGGGAACACGGCTAAAGAGACAGCCGGCCAGCCATCTCTGCCGGTGGGAGGGAAATGGCACCCCCAGCTTCAGGGAACTGTCAGACTCCTGACCTGGTTTTTGAAAATATTCAAGGAGAAAGCAGGGACGCAGCCTCGCCCCACCCAGCTAAATAAGACCGTGTTCCTTTTATCATTTCACTTTAGCCGCATTTGTTTGAGCAGCAGGTGAAGCGCCTTTCAAAAGACTGTCATCTCTGAGGGAAGTCATCTGTTTTACATTAATTTTCCATTAGTCTCCAAGCCTCCGCCCATTAAAATCCTCAGCCACTCATTACATACTTTGTGCCCAGGTCCTGCTGTCAGCTTTCAATGCTGAGCTGTTTTTCCATGTCTGGCTTAATTGCTCTAAGTGCCTGTTCCTTTGAGGCAGCGTGGAGCGTACAAATTAATGCAAACATTCTTGCTTGGCTAGCTTGCTCAGATAAACCACGGTGAGGACAGTTCAGATGTTATTTACTCGGACGTTTTAGAGATCTTTCTGCCTTAGGCTCCCACAGTGAGCGCTTTACATCTAGACGGCTCTGTTTGCATGGTGTCTTCTGAATACGTTTCGAAAAAATTTCGTTTTCTATAGTGAAAATACCCATAAATTTACAGCCCATCTATGTTATGGTGATGAGGGGCTTAAATTCCATTTTCTTCTGATTAGTTTAAACATGCAGTTTTTGAATGCATGTGGCACTCTGAAGAACAGCTTGGATGAAATTGACTTTGTTGATGGAAAAAATTAAGCTTTCATCCTTTCAAATTACAGCTCGAGGGGTTGCAGCACAATAATTTAATTACTGTTGCTGTCTTATAACTGATTTACCTACCGTTAGCTCCCATGGCTGCTGTTTTGAAAAACATATTTAACTGAAGGAAGAGCAAAAACAAAAGTCATGAATATGACCAATTTTTTATAGTGGTTTTTAAGAATTTTTGATAAGAGGCAAATAAAGAGGCAAATAAAGTGGGACTGAGAGAAGCATGACCAGATTATCTTCAACTCTATATAGAAATAGTTGAAAAACAGCAATTTTGATTTATTCTTTTTTAAAAAAAAATTGTACCATATCCCACTTATTATTACATTTTATACATTTATTAATATTAAAATGATCAATCCTAATAAAAGAGTAATATGCAGATTGACTGTCACTCCAACACACAAGATGGCTGCCCCCATATGGTCAAAGATGGCCACCCCCATATGGACACAAGATGGTTGCCACAAGATGGCTGGTAGGGTCAGGCAGTTGTGGGTGATTAGGCCAGCAGGGGAGGGCAGTAGAGGGGGACCCAGGCCTGCAGGAGAGGGCAATTGGGGGGTCAGGCATGCAGGGGAGGGCAGTTGGAAGGGACCAGGCCTGCAGGGGAGGGTAGTTAGGGGCAACCAGGTCAGTAGGGGAGGGCATTAAGGGCAATCGGGCCAGCAGGGGAACAGTTAGTGGTTGGTCAGGCTGGCAGGAGAGTGGTTAAGGGGTGATAGGTTGTCAGGCAGAAGCAGTTAGGGGCAATCAGGCAGGCAGGCAGGCAAGCAGTTGGGAGCCAGCAGTCCTGGATTGTGAGAGGGATGTCCCGGCATGGGCAGTTGGACATTCCTTAAGAAGTCCCAGATTAGAGAGAGTGCGGTCAATTAATATAAATCCCTTTCAAGATATGGAATTTGGATTCTAAATAATGACTGTTATGATTAATAGATTTTATTATAGGTCTTAAAATCTTCACCAGGGTTTAATTTCATCTTCTAACTGAGTTTGTTAATAAATGGCCCTTTTAATATTTGGTAAGTACTTGCATATTGATTTGCTCAATTGCATTTAAACAATACCAGAAAAAGTGAATGAGAATGAGGAGAAGAATACAAATGCATCCAGACTGATTTAAATTGCAGGATATAATGAAAATCAAAGATGGAACTTTTTGTATTCTACTTCCTTAAGATTGTTGGGGAAATATCCATTTTTGCCATCAGCAAATTATTTAGAAAACAAAAGGAGCAGTCACCTTGGGAAACATGAACAGTGGGTGAAGTCAGCCTCTAAGGCCCTCTGCCTTCCTTCTGAGAGACCCCTAACCTGGCAGCACCCGCTCTTACTGCTCTCTCCTATCCTTACCCACCTAAGGCCGATCCTGTGTCCAGTCTCAAACAACTTTGATTAGTAACAAGGTATTAACTAAGACAGCTACTGAGACTTAGGATTTTGATATTTTAGGAGGACTCTTATCTTCTTCCTCATCATCATCTTTAGTCAACATTTTGGAGCAGATTGCACAGACGATAGGGAGGCTCAGAGTATATATTCCCAAATGGTAACCTTCCTCTTCTTGAGTTAGCAACCCTGATTAATTCTATAGATTTTGTTTCTGCATCATGGGCACAAAGGATGGCCTCATCCTCTTACCTTTACAGAGAGCAATTCTTTACTACCCCCAAGTTACAGGCTAGTTATTTCTAAAAAATTCATTTGATAGTTCATGTCATCTGTAGGATATTCCTTTAAAAATCCTATTAGCTTTTCTCTCAACAGTTTTTCAGAGTCTAGGAAATTACCGAAATACAGACTAACAGATGCAAAGACATATATTAGAAATTTAAAAACCTCATATACATTCCTGTGCCCTTCAAGACAGTGATTCTTATTCCGGTGGCTCATACAGTATGGTTTGGGTTGGCCAATGATGATTGGACTACAGATGTCAAATCCACCAACCTGACTAGCAGCAGAACTGTGGGACAATGGTGTGGCTTCATTTGGGTTCTGGGTCATTATCTCTTACATCATCTCCTTTGTTACTGATTCATTTGCCCAGGGAAGTGATGCTTCTATCTTTCTATGTTTCGGAATTTCCACCCCCAGTGTTTTGATTGAAAGTCTGGAATGCTGTTCACACATGTGGGATCTTGCTGAAAAGGATATCCTTTCCAAGGTCTTGCTCAGGGGTTGTTATGCCCTTGTACTAACTCCTCAGTGTCTTTGTTTAAAAAAAAAAAATCACTCATATTATAGCTGAATCTGTTCCCCACCTTTGGTAGACACGCCATAGGGTGACCTCGAATGAGTCCCGCCCTTCATTCCTTTGCCATGAGTGTGGGTGGAACCTGGGATTGGCTTATGCCAAATAGAATATACCAAAGGTGTGGTATATCATTCCTGTGATTATATTATTTTATAGGGCGAAGGTGAAGGGACTCGGCAGGTATATTTACAGTCACTTAGGAGTTCACTTTAAGTTATACAAAGGGGACTTTATCTTGGTGGGTCTGGCTAATCAGGCAAGCCCTTTCAAAGGGGCTCCAGGACCTTTCCTCAAGTTAGAGACTTGAAGTAGCAGAGAGTGTCTTCTCTCCATTGCTTGCTTTGAAGAAGCAAGCTGCCATGAATTCGATAGCCACAAGGAAATGAATTCTGCTCACAATCTGGAGGAGCTTAGAAGTGGGTTTTCCCTTATTTGAGTGTGCAGAGGGAGAAGCAACCCAGCCAACCCCTGGATTCCAGCCCTGTGAGGCCCTGAGGAGGGAACCCAGTTCCACCATGCCCACATTCCTGACCCACAGAAAGTGTGAGGTAATAAATAGGTGTTGTTGGGGCTGCCGCATGTGAGTAATTTGTTATGCAGCAACAGAAAATGAACACACCACCCTTGCAATAAAGATTTGTGTGGTTTTTATTGCCAAGTATCCCTTACATCATTATTGCCTCAGACAAATATTTACACATAAACTACATACAAGGCCTTCTTGCACATCATTGCTAGAAAATGTACCCACGTCACATCCCAGGCTCTAAAGATGTCACCCTTATGTTTCCTATAGGCTTCGATGCCAGCTAACCTAGGAGCAGATGTGTGCTCCTTTTTTTAAGTACCTGGACACATCTGGCCCCTCTGCTACCTTGACATCAGCACTTGTCTAACATTTCATTCTCAGGACCCCTTTGTATAAAAAGATGATATTGAGGTTACCAAAGAAATTTTGTTTGCGTGGGTAATGTTTCTCACATCCTATATTTGAAATGAAAACTGACCGATGTTTGAACATGGGAATACACGCGTTTCATTAGCCATCAGAACAATGACATCATCACTCAGCATGAAGCCTCTGGAAAACCCCACTGTTTGCTCATAAGAAGACTGAAAGTAAAAAGCTAAAGAACGTCATAGTAGTGTTATAAATTGACCTTGCAGATTGCCAAGAGTCTTGTGGGCCCCCAGAGATCCCCAGACCACACTTTGAGAATCACTGTTTTATATATTTACTAGAGGCCTGGTGCATGGCATTTGTGCACTGGGGGTGGGGATGGGGGCTCAGCCTGGCCTGTATCTTCTTGCAGTACAGGACCCCTTGGGGGATGTATGACTGCCAGCTTAGGCCCACTCTCCAGCAGTCAGACATTCCCAAAGAGGTCCTTAGTGCTGCCTGGGAGGCAGGAGAGGTTCCCGCCACAGGCGTTGTGATCAACAGCCATGAGCCTGGCTTTTGGTTGAGCGGTGTGTTGTTCCCCTTTGCGCCCCCTCCCCCCGCCCCCCCCCCCTCCATGGGAGCACACTGACCATCAGATGCTCAATGCAGGTCAGTGGGAGCATACTGACCTGCATTGAGCATCTGTCCCCTCGTGGTCAGTGCACGTCATAGCAACTGGTCATTCTGCCGTTCAGTCCATTTGCATATTAGAGTTTTATTATATAGGATTTTTTTTTTTTTTAATCTTCAGTCTGTTTTGCATTCTATTAATTTTTTTCCAGTTTTCTTGAGATATAATTGACATATCATGTTGCATTAAATTATATTAAGGAAACCAACCAAATAAATTTATGAAATATATGAGGTAAACACTTTAAAGAATGCAGGGAACAATAACCTATGTAACTGTGCTCAATATTTCTTATTTGCCCCCTGGATACATCACTGGCCCATCCTTGCTCAGTTCTATGCCCTGGAAGTTGACTTCTACAGACTACATCGTGGCCTCCAGCCCCCTGGCTTCTGGCTGAGCTTGGACAACTGGAGGCATCAATGGGAAGTGGGAGGAGAGGAGGACAGATAGGTTTAGACAATGCATTTGTCCCTCTTTCCTGCTGCATGGTAGTTCTGCAGGCAGGCCTTCTTCTAAGCTGGGGCTCTTAGCTGGGCTCCCATAACAAAGTCCCTTCTCTTTTCCCCTTCAGAGTAGGGGTGGCAATGGTATCTTGCAGCTATTGGTCCCTAGTGTCTCACCATGCCTTGTTGGCTTCCCTAATCCTGCCCACCTTTGATTCATTACTCTGTGTGTGTGTGTGTGTGTGTGTGTGTGTGTGTGTGTGTGTTTAAACTCCTTTGGTTATTCTGTTTCCTGAGGAATCTGGGCTAACAGGGTGACCTTAGACAAGCCCCCTCAGGTAACAGGTGCTCGGTTTATTTAGCTGTAGCATAAAGGACCTGGGCAGAGTGGCTTCTGCATGTCAGTCTCACCATATTCCAGTTCGTATTGTGGTCAAATACGTTGGGGCGACACTAAGTAAAATGCCTCCTTTTGGAGAGCCACAATTTATGGCACCATATCAAAGGCTCCGAGGGGTCGTAAATAAACCTGTTTAACCTTCTTTAACCAGGATTTTCCTAACACAGTTAACATGGAACCACTGCTTTCGCAAAAAAAAACCTAATAACATCTAGTAAACTGGGCCAGCTCTCCGCCAGGCCTGCCCTGAATGCCTGAGTTATTCTACAGAGAGGCCTCTGTGTGTGTGTTCTTAATTGTGGGGACAGTCTCTGCTTGCCCCTCTACCCTGAAACCTTCAACGCTCCCACCCATGAGGCTCAGTTTACCCTAAGCACAATCATAGTAATAAAAACCTAGCCCCTGTCTTGCTCTCAAATATTCAAGAAAAATGGTCTGTTGATGGGGACACCAATCACATCCACTCATCCTCATCATTTCAAAACAGGGACCTGGAGTGGGAGGTCAGTGTGGGATTACAGAGTTCACTGACTATAGAGGGCCCCTTCTGTGACCTCAGGGCCATGTGGAGCTTTTTTCTGACCATAATGAGAGAGGTATTTCTCTCATTAAAATCAGCTTGGATGTAGAATTCCGAAGTAGTGGATCACAGATTTACATGGAGCACAATGGAATGAATCCAAGCACAGGCGAGGGTGTGAAATAACACGTGAGTCCCATAGAAACTGCCCGGGGGTCTGTAGTTGTCATGAGCAACACGGACTCCTGGTAAGTCTTAGGGGCCCTCCTGGCCTCCTTTTACAATAAGCAGTTACCCTCTTGACCAGTTTCCAGAATAGCCAACAGAAGTCCCCTCTTTATTTCTTATTGCCAAAGCCCCAGTATCAGGCCATCCCACACCAGCATGACACAATAGTGGGGACCTTTACCCAGGTTAAGACTGGAATCCTGCCTGAACTAAACCAATTGGTTTAGTCAAATTCTCTTTCCAGGGATAGGTTTGGGGGGCTTGTTACCCATTTCTGGCCTATGGGACATGTAGAAGGGTGGAGTGCTGGAGGGACTTGGGGGAAAGTTGTCCTAAGAAAACAAACACCCGCCAAAACCGGTTTGGCTCAGTGGATAGAGCCTCAGTCTGCCGACTAAAAGGTCCCAGGTTCGATTCCAGTCAAGGGCATGTACCTTGGTTGCAGGCACATCCCCAGTAGGGGGTGTCCAAGAGGCAGCTGATGGATGATTCCCTCTCATCGATGTTTCTAACTCTCTATCTCTCTCTCTTCCTCTCTGTAAAAAAATCAATAAAATATATTAAACAACAACAAAAACAAAAAACAAAACAAACAAAAAACACCCTGCCCCTTTTCACCACCCAACATGGCTTTGTTTCTGGCTGGCTCTTTAGGAAATGCCCGACCACCCTGCTCCCCAAGAAGGAGCCTTAAGGCAGAACTGATGCCGGCAGCAGAGCCGAGGGGGAGGCACCGAGGCGGATGGCATCCCAAGCTCTGGTTGTGCCCACGTTCCACTCCACGTTTAGGCCACTTTGAGCCAGTGTTTTCTGTCTCTTGAAACTCAGATCTTTCTGACAGATGCCCCTTTTAATAACACTATTCACCGCCATTGTTTTTCACTTTCAAATTCTTCCCAGGAATCCCCTGTGATGGTGTAGGAAGCAGCAGAAAATTAAACACGGCATCGATCTTCACCGGCCTCCCTCCTCCTGTGCCCCAAGCTGAGTGGCAGTGCAGGTGCCGCCCCTGGAAGGAGGGCGGGTCAGAGCAGCTCAGGAAGGCGGTGCGGGCAGAGCACCCACCTGGAAAGGCCACCCACAGGACATTTCCTGACAGCAAACTGTGGAAAGAAAGGAGACACGCTGAAACCAGTTTTGCTCAGTGGATAGAGTGTCAGCCTGCAGACTGAAAGGTCCCAGGTTCAATTCCTTGGTTGCAGGCACAACCCCAGCAGGGGGTATGCAGGAGGCAGCTGATCAATGTTTCTAACTTTCTATCCCTCTCCCTTCCTCTCTGTAAAAAAAATCAATTAAATATATTTTTTTAAAAAAAAAAGAAAGAAAGAAAGAAAGAAAGAAAGAAAGAAAGAAAGAAAGAAAGAAAGAAAGAAAGAAAGGAAGGAAGGAAGGAAGAAAGAAAGGAAGGAAGAAAGAAAGGAAGGAAGAAAGGAAGGAAGGAAGAAAGAAAGGAAGGAAGGAAGAAAAAGAAAGAAAGAAAGAAAAGAACGGAGACAGGCGTGGTTTTTCTGTTTCCAACAGATTCCCTGGTAGAATCTTGCCTTGAAACACATTTCTAGTTACTGTTTTTCCTTGTACGTCTTCACATATGTATGGTCAAGTATCTGAGTGGTCGCCTGCACATTCTCCTTCTTCCCATCTGGGACATCCCATGGGGGTGGGGAGCTCTCACCCACCAAATCGAACCTGGAAGCTTGCGGAGAAAGAGCTTCAGTGGATTGAGGTTCTGGGTTTTCCTCTGAGACACAGAGAAGTGAGGGGCGGAGTATGTATGTATGTATCACAGTGAAGCCAAGTTGTCAACAGACCCCTCCGAAACTCCTCCTCCCCCGTACAGTAATAGAAAACAACCAAAACAAAAAGCAAAAAGCAATTGTGAAGCACCTTTTTACCAAGGACAAGCTCACTCTGGCTAAAAGCATTTGATATTCAGTTAATTGGTGGAGCGTCTGCTATGCAGAAGTGGAGGCCATCTCCTTCCCCCCTCCCAACCCCCACCCAACCATTAAATTATTTCTTGCTCAGAATTGACTCAGGCACCTGCGATGTGACGCTGCAGCAGTGATAAGGACATCGGTCTCACTGCACGTTCATTTAGGAGCCTGGGCTCTCGGGCAGCTTTCTGGAATCTGCTGCTCCCAAAGCCCATCCGGTTCAGGCAAAGCCGCACATGTGCTTGCAGCAGCTTCAAGCACACAGTGCAATGTCAGAAACACTTTCACCAAGGGATGAGCAAACCTCCTCCTCCTGATTGAAGAAGGAAGACATAGCAGGGAGGACAGCCACCATGCCGCTAAACGTACCTGCAGCTCTGCACCCACACAGTGTGCTCCGAATGATCGCCACAGTTAGAGCTACCCTGGTTTTCTGGGATGGGCCTGGAATGACGGGAGAGAGCAGCTAATTAATCGGAAGCTAAATGTAGCAAGAAAAATAGCCTTTGTATTTGGTACCAAAGATTACAGTGTCTCAGCGGGAGCCTGATGCTTTGGTTAAGAAGAGAGGCCCAGTGAAAATCCCAGCTTCCCAGAGAGAAATCTGCCATCCCTTCAATGCAGGGGTTCTGGGAACCTCTTAGGTTTTGCATTTCCTGCGGCAAAAACACCAAGAAGCAGTGGGAAGGCGGAGGCCCAGAGAAGCAGATCTGGGACATTCTCAAGGTTACCTACAACTTGCTGGGAGCCCCGGTAAAATAGTTGCATGTAGAGCAGACAGGAAGACTATTACAGGAAATGAAGTTAGTAGTCAATTATTCATCATTCTCCTTATTCCTCTCACAATTAGAAATTGAAAAAGGACCATCTGTATATATGTATGTGAATGGTGATGGCCTTAGAGATTGCTAACAACACTCATAGTCGATGCCCAAAAAAACGTTCTCCTGCAGGCAGCAGGCTTGAGTGCCCAGCTGCTGGGGCTCCTCAGAGCTGGGGCCCTGGTTCCCAGGTTTAGTGTTGGCAGCACATGCCTCACTGTGTCTTTGAGCAAGACTGCTGCCCGCATCAGTGCCTTCTGCCCTGTTTGTATGGCTGTGGCTGGTGTGATTTCTCTGTTGCCCTCTCCGAAGATGAGCGAGTGGGCAAGCCACCTGCTGGGGCTGAGGCCCAGGCCTCTATGCCCCTCCTCCCTGAGAGGCACTAAGCTCCGAATGCAGCCCACACTGGCGTCCTCCAGGGGCCGTGGAGCTGAGCGCAGTCTTCTCGGCCAATCTCGCCCATCACCCCTCCGCAAAGCCCATTGTTTCAGCATGTTGGTGCTCACACTGGCAGCAAGGTGGTACGGATTGTTCTTTGGGCTTTTAAGTGCTCTCTGCTGGTGAGATTCTTTTTTTAATCTTTTAAGTAGATGAAACAGGAGTACGTGAAAGCATATTTAGTGTTTAGGGGGCGAAAGTCTGAGTTAGGCGAGTAGATCCTCTGTAAGGAAAAATGAACATATTGACAAGCATGTCTGCACAGTATATTTAGAATCGCCATGTATGATAAATCAGTATGTCATTTTTGAAACCACAAATGTGAGGGATTCTTATGCTAAAAGAGACTACCCTATCTAAATAATATGCTAGGTTCTCAGTGCACTGATAAACATGTTCATTTGGGGGGTAATTAAGAAATTTGATCATCCCAAATTGTTTTTGAGCAAAAGAATAGCAATGCAATGACTGCTCAATTGTAGAGTTTGCAAATCAAATCATTTTTATAGTGATAATCAATGTTTTATAGTGCCATTATTGGCTTGGGTTTCTAAAGATATAGTGATGAAAATGGTCATAAATATGTATCTCTGCGTTATATTTTATTTTCACATCCAGCAATTGATATATGTTATATCCCCTGCTGTGCTAAGTCCAGGGTTAGTAAGGGTTCAAATGAGTGGCAAATCTTACAGTATAAAAATTATTTGGAGAGCATGGAATGCCTTAGGAATCTGTCCCACCCATTCAAATGCATGAAAAGAATAATAGAATGTAAAGTACAGTGCAGAGGCAATTGAGTTTTGCATTGCAACTCACAAACCTAATCTATGAGCATCATCTCAGGACAATGCAAAAGGCACTGAAGGAAGTAAAATGAATACAAGAAAAGCCAGGCTGTGGTTTGTTTAGCTACCTCTGTAATCACTGGGGAATCAGCCCTGCCCTCTGGGATCACCATGGCCACTTCCAGGGTGCTCCTGATGCTCTGTGCCCAGCGCTGTGCCCAGTGCTTCTCAGGAGGTGCCTATGGGCCCCTCGCAACAGATTGGGGAGTGATGTGGCCAGGGCTGGAATCCTGGTCTCACCAAGTACTACGTATGTGTGTGTGTGACTTTATTTTTTTAATTATTATTTTAAATATATTTTTATTTATTTCAGAGAGAAAGGAAGAGGGTGAGAGAGATAGAAACATCAATGATGAGAGAGAATCATTGATCGGTTGCCACCTGCATGCCCCCCAACTGGGAATTGAGCCTGAAACTTGGGCACATGCCCTTGACTGGAATCAAACCTGGAACCCTTCAGTCCACAGACTGATGCTCTATCCAGTGAGCAAAACAAACTAGGGCTTTATTTTTAATAAATATGTTTTTTTAAATCAATTTAAAAAAATATATTTTATTGATTTTTCACAGAGAGGAAGAGAAAGGGATAGAGAGTCAGAAACATCGATGAGAGAGAATCATCGATCAGCTGCCTCTTGCACACCCCCTTCTGGGGATGTGCTCGCAACCAAGGAACATGCCCTTGACCTGAATCAAACCTGGGACCTTTCAGTCCACAGGCCGACGCTCTATCCACTGAGCCAAACCAGTCTCGGCTAAATCAATTTTTAAAGAGAAAAAGAGAGAAAATAGAAACATTGGTGAGAGAGGAACATCATCGATTGGCTGCCTCCTACACAGCCCCTACTAGGGATTGAACCTGCATCCTGGGCATGTGCCCTGACCAGGAATGGAATCAGTGACCTCTTGCTTCATGGGTTCATGCTCAATCACCGAACCACACTGGCCAGGCATGTGTGTACGTGTGACTTTAAACAGGTTATGCACTCTCTCTGCACTCCAGTTTCCCTATTGTGAGAGAGGGACAATCTCAGTACGTCATGGGTTAATACAAGTTAAATGCTTAGCACAATGCCATTCAGATGGTGAACACTCAGGACATCAAATATCATTACACCTGCAGCTGGGAATAGCCCCTGCCTGGGAGCAGCTTACAAGCTACTGAAGAGATTAAAACCTGTGCATCAGTCTGAAAACATATAGACTTGCGACAGCTTACAAAAACCAGAAGATTAAAGGAAAAGAAGAAGAGCAAAAAGAGCACTGGAGCTGGTGAGAGCAGTCAAGATTTGAGACAAGCTTTAGAGATGGGAGGAAGGTGAAGAGACAGAAAAGAGAAGGAAGGGTGTTCCTACAAGGGGCAAGACGAAGCCATGACTTAGAGATGGCAAAGACTGTGTTGAGGCCCAGAGAGGGTGAGGAAATCAGCCAGTGAGGAGTAAGAATTAGAAAAAGTGAAATCGGAGGGCACAGAGCAACAGAAACCAGAGAGCTGTACCCATCTGGCCCCCAGCCACCTCCAGACAGAACTGACAGGAAGCTCCCAGACCAGCATCACCAGCAAATTTGTTAGACATGGAAATTCTCAGGCCTCACGCTGATCTACTGAGTCAGAACTCTGGGTGTGGGGCCCTCAAGGTGATTACCATGCACCATAAAATCTGAGGACCAGTGGGCAGCAAGAAGGCCCTGTTCCCACTCTATTCTTCCCAAGTCTGTTGGCAGCCCCAGGACAAATTGGTGAGGTCCACACCTCAAACATGTTTTCTTAGGCTTGAAAGAAAAATGCCAAAGGATGAACAACGAAAATGAAGGGCAGGTCCCTCACATCTCAGGCGACTTTCAAATAACCCATTCCAGTGCCTGCCCCTGACATCTGGGAGTGGATCTGGGGCAGTAAATAGCTGGATGAAGAATTTTGGCTGATGGCCGATACATGGCAATTAGCAAGTGCTTCTCCTCCTCCTCCTCCTCCTCCTCCTCCTCCTCCTCCTCCTCCTCCTCCTCCTTCTTCTTCTTCTTGCCACGTGATAGAATGATTTATTAGAACAAATTCCATGACAAATCATAGAAAATAATCGTTTTCTAAAAGACACCCACAGACCACCTGAGGACAAACCGGAGGAGCCTCCGCAAAGTGCTTCATTTTTTAAAGGATATATTTAGGAAACTTTATCATAGAAAATATTGGAATAATTTAGATTTTTCCAGAATAGGAGGAGGCTGGATTGTAGTCTCAACCCCATCTAATCCATTTGAGAAATTGACCATCCAGTGATGGGTTTTCTGACACAATCCAATTCCATCAGCCTCATGAAGACCCTTGCATTTTCACTGGTTAATACAGCATTTTAGTCCTTATTAAACGCTGGGCTTGTGCAGGTGGCCATTTGGATGATGGAGTGTGCTCTTTGCTGTTAAGAGCGAACAAGTGGCTCTTTGATTATAAAAAGGTACATTTGTAGGAAGTAGAGAAAGTCATGTGACTTCCCTCAGGAAGAAGCTCTAACACGTCCTCTAAGAGCTTTTACACATTTAATTTCAAAATGTAGTTCAATAAGACCAATAAAGTAACATTCGCTGGCTTCCTTAATTTACCTTATTGAATCATTTGATTGGTGCTAAATTCATTCAAAGATCTACCGCTTTTGAAATAATTCCAGAGTATCTTAAATTGCTTTTTTTTTGTTCTGACACAAAATTTTTACCTCAGACATAGCTGCCTTTCAGAGGAATATACTGTGTACACACACGTGTGTGTGTGTGAGTGTCGGAGGGAAGGAGTAGCCAGAGGACAGAGAATTCAGCAGCAATACTTAGAATTTTAAATTTCCGCTTCCATCCATTATGTAGGTAAAGAAAATTAGTTCATTATGTGTCGCTGCAAAAGCAGTCATGGAAAAGCCTAGAGGTAATCCCCAGCATCCCTGTATTCCTTTGCCCAACAGCCATCCCTCTCTGCAGTATTGGAAATCTATACAAATTGACAAACAAGAAATTAAAGCAGTGATGTGAAAGGGGTCTGAGAAACTCCTCTCTTTCAATTTAAAACTCATCGCCTAATGGGTGGGGCAGATGGGAAGTTGTTGTTCGTTGGTTAATAAAAGTTCCAGCTAATGTCATGTACACGGAAGCTCCTGAGCCAGGACACTCTGCCTTTTTGGAGCTGAGATGTGATGAAGAGGAGTCAAGAAGACAAAGCCTTGCGCGTGGAGCATTTGTGGACTCTTGCTCTTCAGATGGGATCATGTCTGCCGTGGCACTGACACGTTTCTATATGAGAATGCTCGTTTCATTCTCTTGCCATATCCTGGTCTAGAACCTCACCAACCAGTGACAGATCACTGCAATAGCCAGCCAGCCAGTCTTCCGCTGCTGGTCTCACCTTGTCCCCCATTTCATGCAGACCTTGACCTGGTCAGTTTTCCTAACTTCTCTTACTGTGACTTCTCTGTTCCATTTCGCAGCCCGTGAATGAGTCAAAGCAGAAGGTCTGAGGTCCAAACAGGATTTCTACTCCTGTTTGCATATAATTTTGCCCTCACTGTGGGCTCTAGTCGGTTTATGCCATTTCATTCTGAAAAAATACCTACTCCTCATTCATTACTTAGCTCAGGTAGAAATCCTCTAAATGTTAATCTGAATGGCCAGGAGCTGCTTTGGTCTTTGTCCTCATGAGCCTACAAAGTTCCTGTCACACCTTATTACACTATTTGTTTACATGTTTACTGTTCCCACTAATCTGTGAGTTCTCCAAGGGCTGTGGCCTACATTTCCAAGGCCTGGCCAGTTCCTAGTGTGTGGTGAGCTTGCACAAATAACTGTCAAACTAATGAACGGACAGAGGGTGCTCCCTACCTGATGGAAGACATTAAGGAAAAGCAACGTCTTTTTTGCCCTGACAGCCTGGGCAATCACTGCTCTATGGGAAATGAGCTCAGTCAAGCAGTAAAATGACTGTGGAAAAGAGGGCTCAGGGGAACCAGAAAAGGGCTACTGGACCAAATCAGCCTAGACTCTTAAAGCCGAGCGTTTGATATTTGAGAGACAAAGTAAGTTTCTGTTCAGAAGTCCCCTCCTCTGAGAGATATTCTTTTCTGACTGTCTCTCAAGCCCTCTACCTTGCTTTGTCGTCGTCATTCTCATCATCATCTTACAGTCTATTATATATCCATTTGTCTATTGCCTAAACCCCACGAGAATGTAAGATCCACAAGAGTGAGAAGTTGGTTGAATTCACAGAATTGATAACCGCACCAGGTACAGGGTAGACCCTCAATAAATATTTGATAAAAAGTGTATAAAGAAATCAATTTTTTTTTTTTTTAGGAAATCAATGTATCCAGTTGCTGCTCAGCTCGGGTATTATCGTTAGTGGTCTAATAAGCCTCATTTTCAGGGAATTTGAGCTGAGAGTAAGAGGTGAGATGGAATCAAATGCACCAGGAAAAGTTCGGGAGCCTGGACGGCTTCCTATCCTCAGCAACACCTGTTGTTCATGACATAACCCTAACTCAGGACACAGTCTGTATTCATTTTCTATGTGTTTATCACTCACGCACATATTTATTTAACTACTCAACTAATATATATCTTGTGCCTACCACGTGTCAGACGATGCTGGGTGTATTCAGGACACACATATTTCATTCAACAATATTTTCTCCTTTAGGCCACACGCTGAAGTAGTGGTTCTCAACCTTTTTAATGCTGCGACCCACAGGTTGAGAACCGCTAGCAGGGTTGCCTAAGAGTATTGGAAAACACAGATATTTACATTACGATTCATAATAGTAGCAAAATTACAGTTATGAAGTAGCAACGAAAATAATTTTATGGTTGGGGGTCACCACAACACGAGGAACTGTATTAAAGGGTCGCGACATCAGAAAGGTTGAGAACCACTGCACTAAAGTGACACGCGCTATGACATACTTCAGAAGAAGGACTGAGAGGATAGAGCTGTGGGACAATTACTTTTCCTTAGACAGGAAGGAAATGTGCCACAGGGAGGTGGCATTTAAACAAAGGCTTGAAGGCTGAGCAGAAATTCTCCCAGTAAATGCCACGGTCTCCAACACTACCTTCACCTCACTACCTTGAATCTTGATTGTGCCCCTCCCGTAATTAATCTTAGTGACCGCTTTAACACTACTTCTTTCATCATGATGGATGAAGCTTTAGCCTGCTTAATGATGGCTAATAGGGACCCTCCTGCCCCAATTTGCTCCAAACAGGACACCATGCCTTAGTCTAACCTCGCCATGCCTCAGCTTTCTCACTTGAAAAGGGAGCATTTTAAACGAGGTACTCTTCACACTACTTTCTAGCACTAGAACGCCTTGGAATACGACGAAAAATATTAGCAAAAATATTTAAAATGAAAGCACCTTGGTTATCCCGAAGGCTCTGTTATCCTGCGGATTTATTCATACATAAAATCGTATGCTACTCAGTAATGCTGGGTAAATGAGGTGTCGCTGTGATAATGGACCGCAGCCTCATCAGTGTAGCTGGCAACGTGAATTTAACTCTCTGAACGCCCTCTTCCCCTGGAGAGGGCCAAGTGAAATTCTATAAAATCCCAGAATAGCTTCTGGCACACACAAGGTGAGTCTGAGATGCAGGGTTGGGACTGGAAAATGCCCTCTTTCTTCCCAAAATGCACAGCCTTGAGCAACCTGGTGAAATCTAGGAAATGAAACAAAACTTAAGCTATCATAAAGATTTCCTTGTTTCTCTCTCTCTTAAGATTCTGTTCATTGTAAATGTTAGTGACCTCATTCCTTGGAATTGATTACATTTCGTTCCTAGAGGTGGTTATAATTCACACAGCCACCTCCACCTACCCCCTGGAAGAGGGAAAGAGTGATCAGGTCATTACGGCAGACTGTTCTGATGCAACCGTCTTTGGGGAAATATAAATAGATGCTTTAGGACCACTTGCTGGGTAAGTACAAATGGCACCGAGGCTTCATTAGGTGCCTCGTGCACCGAGGGCTTCCCAGTGACCGGTACTGCTCCTAATGAACTGCTCATGCGCTGTGAAGCTGCTGTGAAGCCATGCAGTGGGGGCTGGAGCTGCCGGCTGGGATCCAGGGCCCACGGTGGCACTCTTCCTCCCAGCCCTGGGACACAAAGCTGAGTGACCCAGCCCTTCTGTCATTACCGTGTGGCAGTATTTTTCTTTCTAAATCCAATCCTCCCCCCCCCCCCCATAACGTGACATAAGCACAAACAATTAATTATTGATTTGACAACTGTTCTAGTCAAAACAGACTGTTCATGTGTTATTTTCCTTGTCCCATTAGAAATTGAAATTTGCTATTCCTCTTAATTATATCTGGGACCAGCAATATGTTTCTGGAGCTCCGTTTAGTTATTGAACAGGGGGAAATATGCTATTACGTAAGTGAGGAAATTTAATTGTTTTACAAAGTTTGGTGTTCACTATTTAAAAAAAATTGAGACTGCTAGCAGAATCATAATTTGGGTTTTGATGAGACGATGAGTTCTAATTGTTTTGTAGAAGGACTTTATTTTCCTTCTGCTTCAGCTACAATAAGATCAACACACGTGTCCCTCGTCGAATTAACAAAGACCTGAAAGCATCATGACACGCTTCATGGCAGGGAGACAGGTGCTCTTACTTTGCTGGCAGATAGAAATTGGTGGAATCGCTCTCCATGGCAATTTGGCAAAAGCCTTCAAAATTAGAAATTCGCATAGCAGTAGGAGGGGCTACCTAAGTGACCTCAGAGCATGGGGTGGGGGGTGCTGGGAGGGAGAGGGAGATGGGCCCAGAGCTGGTGAGCCGTGGGTCCATACAAGAGGGCGACCAGACCTGGGGTGTCAGGGTGAGAAGGGCGTCTTGGCTGGGGTGAGGGGTGGGAGTAGTGGGGGGTCAGGGCATCAGAGCCCTAGTGCGTGTTTCCCAAACTTCTCTCGTGATGAGAATCACCTGGTGGCGTTGTTAAACTACAGATTCTTGAATCCCAACTAAGAAGTGCTAAACTAGAATATTTGGGAGCATATAGGTAAAATTGTAAACTTAAGTGATGAAAAGGAGAAAAATGACAGGTAGGAAAGTACCAGGAAAATGTTAAGGGTTGCTACAATGAGGAGGCATAAAATATGTATACCATACAAACGTTTGTGTGTTTCATATAGGGACAAGTTTGTGGTTTCTTTTAAAACAAGGTTTCTTTACCGCAGCCATATGGACATTTTGGGCTGGATAATTTATTCACTGTGGGGACTGTCTGGTGGATTGTAGGATGTTTAGCTGCACAGTGACATCCAAAAGTGTTTCCATCCATGTCCAAAGGCCCCTGGGGGCGGGGCTAAGTCACCCCCCAGTTGAGAATCACTATTGTAAAAGTCAGAAAGCCTCCTTCAGAATGGTAATTTATTTCCAAAACATTATCCTAAAATAGCCAGAAATGTGCTTGAATTGTTAGGATGTTTCTCCCCCTTAAACCACAACATACTCATGCATATTCAAAAACTGAAAATTACCACAATGTTCAATGATAAAGCGTTGGTTGAGGTAAGTATGGAACAGCCATATGATAGAGTGTGGCCTAGGAATTACACGGCAGGGGCACATTCAAGCTCCCACTGTCCAGCCCTGAGTGACCGCACGTCCAGCCTCCCTGACAGGTAGATGGAGGCCAGGTAGCCAGTCCGGCCACAGATGATGGAGGGGCAGGAAGTGTGCTATTTCTAAGCCATAGCAGTTAACTGTGGGTCTTCTCCCCCACCCTTCTCCTCCCCTTTGGCAGCAACCGAGGAAATCACGTGCGGAGCGATAGTGCCTCAGGATGGAAGCCTCCTGGGCCCCTGAGTCCGTGTGTGGAGGAGAGCTGCTCTGGGGAGTGCCTAGCCCGCTGAGGCATTCTCTTTTATCCAGGAAAAATGTTGAGCCGCTAAGCTGCCAGGGTTTATTTGCGCCTCTCGAATGGCCTTTCCTAACTGCTATAAATACTCGTGCTCATAAGAGACTGGAAAGATGGCACGCACAGTGTAGACAGCGGTTTCATTTCAGTGGTGGGCTTACCAGGGATTCATTCATTCATTTCAGCCAAGGGTCACAGAGCCCAGGCGCACCCGCACGACAGGCACTGGCGTTCAATGGCCAACATGGTATTCTCTTCACCCTAGGGGCCGTGGTCGGCAAACTCTGGCTTGCGAGCCACATGCGGCTCTTTGGCCCCTTGAGCGTGGCTCTTCCACAAAATACCACGGCCTGGGCGAGTCTACGTTGAAGAAGTGGCATTAGAAGAAGTTTAAGTTTAAAAAATTTGGCCCTCAAAAGAAATTTCAATCGTTGTACTGTTGATATTTGGCTCTGTTGACTAATGAGTTTGCCGACCACTGGCCTAGGGAGCTCACAGTCCCTTCATATGTCAGAAGAAAGAGCAGTTAAGACAGTCTTCATACAAAAGTAGAACGAAAGAAAAAAGAAAAAGAAAGAAAGAAAAAAGATGAAGAAGAAGGTCCTAACACCTATAGGGGATTCTGCCTCCGTAATCTGAAGAGAGAGAAATAACCGGGCCCACCCTCCTGTATTTTAACAGAGCATGTGCTGTACAACTTGATACAAACGAAGATTAAAAACACAGAGCTCCAGGATACTCTGTAGTGGCTGAACAAACCCAGTGGTGAGCACATGGAAGGAGACTTCATTACTCTGTCTAAAAGCGCCTCCCCTGTTTAGGACGAGGTGTTTGCAATCTTTCTGCTCTATTTGCTGCGTGAGCATTCGTTATTTTAAATCAGAGGCAATGGAGGAAGCCACTCATTCTTCCCCAGCGTCTCTCTCATTAAAATTAATCCCCCCCCCCCCCCACTCCTCTTTGTTCACAGCTGTGTCCAGTGAGAGAAACAGGTCTTAGGAAACCCAATTAAGTCTGAGGCGGTTTCAGGATCAGATAAAAGGGTTTGGGGCTGGAGCTTAAGAAAGGCCTGGCAGGGAAGGAGTTCACATTTCCAGCGAACTGCCGTATTCAGAGTTCTCCTCCTTGGGAATAGTTTTGAAAGCACTTTGTCTTAAATATGGGCATTCTCCAGTTTTAATTTCTAAAAGTGAAAAGAATGACTTTCATTTAGAAAGGAATGAAACAATAGTCTGTATGACTTAATAGCACATGAATTTAATTACGACATAAGCCGGTAAAGGAAAGGCAATGCCTTCTGAGAAGTATTTGGGTAATACTGCGCAGCCACGGGTTTCATGAATTCGATTTAATGAACCCGAAGCATACATGTGAGTGATTCTGACTCTCAGTTCACTGGGGAACTGATGTATTGATGATTGTCAGTGCATGAACCGTGCCGGATGGAAGGTGCCAGTAGAAATAATCTCATCGAAATAAGAACCCGACAGCACAGCTTAGTGCAACTTATTTTAATTCTCATTTGTTAATAAAGAACAAGAACGATGTGTTCTACACACAAAAAATAGTGTGTTTACATTTCCAAAGGAGTGGGGAACATGGAAAACGGAGTGCTCTCCCTCACTCCCAGACTCACCCTCTCAGGACACGAGTGCTCCACATCATGCAAACAGCAGAGTCCAAGGGAGGCTCTGGGGAGCGGGCGGTGCTCCATGTTTTCGACTGTGACCTTTCCTGCTGGTTAGCTACGCGCTCAGGGGTGCCGTCCGCCCACACCCGGCAAACAATGGCCATCCCGCTCCCTCGGGGATGGCGGGATGCTGCAGCCGCTGCTGTGGCGAAGGCCCCGTGAGAGGCTTGTGGGGAGCACTCCTCGGGGAGAGGAAGGATGGCCTGGGTTTTGTTCTTGATCGATCCTGCCACGCTCAGGCAGCTGGGCAGAGCCTCAGGAAAGTGGGAGGTGGTGGTGAGATGGGGACTCTGACAGCAAAGCCTGCGATGGACTGGGGGTTTGTGTCTCCCCCAGAATCCATAGGCTGAAACCTGTCTCCCAGGTGGTGGCATCTGCAGATAGAGCGTTTGGGAGGTGATTCAGCTGTGAGGGTGAAGCCCTTATGAATGAGGTTAGTGTCCTTACGAAAGAGGCCCCAGAGAGCTCCCTGGCCCCTTCCACCCTGTGAGAACACAGCCAGGAGACCCTGCCTGTGAACCAGGCAGCACGTTGGCACCCAACACCAAGTCTGCCTGCACCTCGGCCTTGGACTTCCACCCTTCAGAGCTGCGAGAAATAAACATGTGTTGTTTAAGCCACCCTGTCTGTGGTGTTTTTGTTATAGCAGCCCAAACTGACTAAGACACCCCCCAAATGTGCAGTATGGCTATTAGCGAGCAAAGTTGCTTTTCTTGCTCTTCATTACAAGCATTGGCTCATTTTGCAATAAAATACTCCTTCTCAGTTGTAGTAAACGTAAATCCTGTATGTCAAGCAGAATAAAGAAAAAATGTTAAATGTGTGTATTCCCATCACTTTAAGGAAATAATCATGGATAGTATTTTGGAGTCTGTCATTCCAGATGTTGTTCTGTGTATATAGTAAATGCTTGATTAAAAGTACACATTTTAATGGTTATTTTTAAATTTGATTTTTAAATTCAGTAATATTTCAGTAACATCCTTCTATATTACTCTGCATGCATCTTCATATCTTTTAACTGCTGAGGACTGTTCTGCTGTGTAGCTATAACCTAATTTAATCTAATAAGCTTATTGACAGGTGGTGGTCCCCATTTCATTCTTTTACATGCCATTCTATAAAAAGCATTCTTGCATTCCTATCTTTGTGCATGCATTCAATTACTTCCTCGGGATAAATCTGAGAATTAGAACTGATGTGTTAAAGGCACACTTTTTTTTTATGGCCTTTGACACATTTAACAAGTTGTCTCCTGGGGTGAGCCGCCTCTAACATGTACCCCAATGATCCTCACTTCTGTTGTTAACCCCTCAAATGTGTGGGCTTGGGTGTGGGCTAGACTGATGTCTCTGGCCAGCAGATCAGAGGGGACCAGAGACCTGTTACCCGCAGGAAAGGGGACCTCCCCTGGTTGGGCACAGGTGACTGTGCCCTCACTCAACCCCTTCATTGCAGCCTTGGGAGAGTCCCTGAGCCTGAGGACCCAGTTAAACTGTACCCAGATTCCTAGCTGGCAGGATTTGTGAGATAATAAATGTCCATTGCTTTCAGGTGCTACATTTGGGGCGGCTTGAATGTATTTCCTCCCCAAGACTGTCCTAACAAGTCTCATCAGGGGGGGGCTCATTCATGACTGCACGTTTCCCGCATGCTCAGCAGCACTGTGCTCTAAATCTCTGCTAGACTGCATCTCTTTTACTACTGCCTATGCTTTATACTTAAATATATATGTGTATTGTTCATTTGCACTTCATTTTTACTGAATTACCCATTTTTGTCCTTTGCCCATTTTTCTATGAAAGGTTTGTCTTTTTTCTTGCACATAAAAAGGGTTCTTTATGTATCGATATATTACAAATTCCCATCCCATTCCCCTACACACAGACATAACTTTCCTATATTTCTACCATTTGTAAGTGCAATTTTGTTTTTCCTATAATATTGGCTAGCAGGCACTCATGCATGCCTAACTTCAGTGAGGAGAATGGTGAAGTCTCTTGTGCATTTGTTGTTACAGCATGAGGGAAATTTCTTATGCTGCTCAATATAATCTGAACCCTTCTCAGAGGAGCACAGCTGTAGCTGTGGTTCACTTGGGTATGTACCATGCCTCAGCCCACACCAGACCATTTTCAGCAATTCACTCCCACTCTTGACTTTACCATCATTTTGAGCTATTCAACCAGTGACATCTCAAATTCAACCCAGACACCCACTGCTTATCCATGGAAGCCTCTTACCTTTCCCACTCTGACAACTTCTACCAAGGCTCCTTTCCTTCTTGTTAAGACCTCCCGGTTCCTTCTGCCCTCCTTGTGTACCTGGAACACAGGATCCCTCCCTATCAGCAGTTCCTTGAACCACACATCAATCTGCTTCCTTTTTTCCTCCATTGCCCCTCTGTCACACTTGCACTGCACTATTTTGACCAAACCATCTCATTTTTTTCTCCTTTCCTGCTAGCATCCCACATCCTCCAGGAGTGGCACTGACATGCCAGGCAGTTAACTGGCTGCCCTGTCCTTTGTTTGCCCCTCATAAATCTGGCCAACTCCATCCTCTACTTCAAGTTTTTGAGGACAATGTGGACCTCCCTGAATGCTCCTCCACTCCCACAACACCTGACATTCCTTACCCTCCCATTATTTCCATGCTCATATCACTTTTTGGCATTTCATTCCCTTACTAATTATTTACGTTTTCTTGTTATTTTCAGCCCCCTCCCCAATTAGGATACTTCCCAAAAGCATGGATTTTTTTTTTCCTTGTTCACTGATGTACCCCTACCTATTAAAGCAGTGTCACCGTACAATAGATGCTCAATAAATAGTTCTTAAATGCACAAATGAGTGAACAATTGTTTTCCAAGGTCACATGGGCCCTCGCATAGGCTCATCCGACTGGTGTCTCCCTCTGCTTCCCACTGCAAATGTATCTGTCACCTTTGATATGCTCCTCCTCATCTTTGGGCATGAGATTGGCATCTATTTCATAATGAAAATATGGAGGGAAACTGGCCACAGGAGTCCCAAAGTTCCTCCTTCCAAAAGCACCTACCTACCTGCCCTTTCTCAGAAGCAGAGCTATGTGTCCTTCCTCCTTTCAAAGTCCGACCCTTCCGCCTGGACTCTCTATCTTTGCTCTCCTGATGCCTCCTGGAGGGAGGGATTGCTCAGTCTAATTGTTGGGGTTTGCACCCTTACTGAAGCACCCTTTCTTTCTTCTGTGAGGAGAACTAAGAAAGAGAGCGGGGATTCCCTGCACCCTGGACTCAGGGAGGAAAGCTCTGAAGAAGAAGGCGACAGAGCTATGCAGCTCCGAGTGTATGAAACTGAGACAGGCTCCTGGGGCCCAGCCAAGATGACGGTGAACATGTGTCTGGGGAGGGTGCAAAGGCTAGAGGTTCAGGTAGAATTGCTGAGGGCAGGTTGGTTGGCCACAATGGGGCAGGACACCAGGGAAGAGAGAGAGAGACCCTTGAATGCAGTGAGCCAGGAGAAGCTCCAGGGGAAAAGGCGAGACCCGGATCTCCAAACATCTTTTCTTCCTAAGGTGGCAGCTGCACAGGAGCAGGGGTTAAGGTGGGAGCTTCCAGCAGCCTCCCAGAGTGTGCTGTTCCCCAGCCCCACCTCTTGCCTCCTCCCCAAGGTCAGGGACAGCAGCCACCACTGGAGGATCATTGCCACCTGGTGGCCACAAAGCAGCGACAGCTTTGGAGCCCAAGATGCCCCTGTAGACAGATTTGGCTGCTCTGTTCTCTCTGCATTCTACGTGTACCCAGGATTGGGTAACCCCTGATTTGACTAACCCCTGGCATTTTTAGTTTCATCACGAGGAGTGAGGTGAGAAGGGGAGTACCTGGAAAGGAAGAAAAGCATTAGTAAGAGCCAAATGGAGACTTCAGCCACTTTGATAGTGAAGGAGTTGTGTCGTTTTACAGTTGCCCTAGAAAAATCAGAAGGTGGGGCCTGGCTTTGTTTGCCTTTTCACATAGGCCAGTGGTCGGCAAACTCATGAGTCAACAGAGCCAAATATCAATAGTACGACGATTGAAATTTCTTTTGAGAGACAAATTTTTTAAACTTAAACTTCTTCTAACACCACTTCTTCAAAATAGACTAGCCCGGGCCGTGGTATTTTGTAAAAGAGCCATGCTCAGGGAGCCAAAGAGCCGCAATGTGGCTCACGAGCCGCAGTTTGCCGACCACGGATGTAGGCCATAGGAGAGAGGATTTTAACAGAGGAGATAATTGATCAGAGTTTGCTTTAGAAACGAGACTCAGCTGTGTGGATTGGAGCAAACAGATGGAGAGGGAATGGGAGATGAGCATGGATGGAAGTTGGGAGACTCGTCACGTCAGGGCCTGACACAGGGTTAAAGGGCAGAGGGAAGTCGATAGAAGCTACGAGAAGTCCTACAAACAGGAATCCACAGGACCAATTGCTTGTATAGAGGGAGGGTAGGGTGGAGGATGTGTTTAACTTGAGTGACTGAGTGGATGATGGTGCTTAACACTGAATTAGAGAACGGAGGAGGAGCAGCAGACTTGGGAGAAAAGTTTATGAATTCATTTTGGGTTCTGGGAGCAATCCCAGAGGAGAGGAGCAGTTAGGTAACTATATGTGCAGGCAGAGAGCTCACAGGAAGCTCTAGGCTGAAGATATAACTTATATATAGCCAACTGCTTATGGACTTGAACCACCTCTAAATAACACTTTTGTCATAACACCTAGATTAGTGTTTAGTTCAATAACCTGGAACAGTAGCCTAGCCAAGTTACACAGCAAAAAGATCCTCACAGCCTGCTCTAAATATTTATCCTATCTAGCCATTATTCTAAATATTTTAGCCAGAATATATATATATATATATATATATATATATATATATATATATATATATTTAGATACTGTGGTTACTCCTTTCTTACAGATGAAGAAATAAAACTGAATGAGTGAAAACCCAATTTAATATTTTATAGCTGGTACAAGGCGGAGCTGGACTTTGACTCAGATAATCAGGCTCTACAGCCAGTCAGCTGAGCCATTGGACCCAGGGCTTCTCTTGGGAGAATAGGATGATGTGTCTCAGGAGCAGAGACCAGCTGGACTCACTTTTGTATTCTCAGCACCTCGCCTGACAGATCGTAGGAACCCAATGGTTGAATGAGCTAGCTAAAGTATAAGATTTAAAATATTCTGTGTATATACTCAAGGGAAGATCAATGAAATCCACTTAATAGGTTTCTTATACTGCAAACTTCTTAAAATAATTTTCTTAATTTTTAAGTGTTCTTTGGTTTTCAAAATTAAGCAGTTGTTTGGTTCAGAACTTAAGATTTTAAGTAAAGTATTTCAAGTGAGGTTGTTTTGTTGTTGTTGTTTTCCTGGCTTGCCCTTTTAATTTTCTACAATGTGGCTTTATCCCTTTATGCATGATATGAAGCCAAATTCCATATTTAATTAAAATTCAATATCTTTATGGCATATAGGAGGCATTTTCTTTATGAGTTCTTTCTTTGGAAGCTAAATAGAACGTGTTTAAATTTACTTAGTGACAAAAATTAAGTATGGGTTTTTCAATATTTAACTCTTTTGCTGACATTATATACAAATGTAATTAAATTGCAAAAAAAAAATTCTATGTAGTGCACAAAATTTCTTCAATCAAGGAAATTAAAACTACAATTATTTAAGATTTGGGTAATTCACGTGGCAAAACACCTCACAAAAGAAGTGAGGAATGGGGCGTGTGAATCCTATTGAATTCATAAGGCTTCTTTTAAAACTCAATAGGAACCGATATGCTTTGAGAATAAGAATCTGAAAGACATTAAGCAGACTTGAGAGAATCCAAAAACTCGAGCACTTCAGAATGGGAAAAGGACCTTTAGATTACCTGGTTCCTTCTAGGGCAGTGGTCGGCAAACTCATTAGTCAGCAGAGCCAAATATCAACAGTACAACGATTAAAATTTCTTTTGAGAGCCAAATTTTTTAATCTTAAACTTCTTCTAATGCCACTTCTTCAAAAAAGACTCGCCCAGGCCATGGAATTTTGTGGAAGAGCCACACACAAGGGGCCAAAGAGCCGCATGTGGCTCGGGAGCCGAGGTTTGCTGACCATAGTTCTAGGGCAATTGGCAGATAAGACCTAGAGGCCGAGGAGGTAAATCCAGGACGTGGAGTGAGAGCTACTCAGGAAGTATGAATGTGTGCCTTTCAGGCAGGCCCTGTGCGTCCACCTAGGGTGGCTTCTATGGGGAGAAGGGTTGTTGGAAGGGGTCCACAGCTCCTCACCCCACCAACCTGCTCTGAACTCATTTGCATTCACTCTTTTCCCCCACTCCCCTCTCTCAGTTTCCCAGACCCACCCCAGCCCTACAGAGACCCCTCTCTTCAACTAAGGACCTAGTTTATATGCTTACATTTCAGCTCTGTTCTTTTCTTTCCTTTTTTAGGGTTCTCGGTTGCTTTGGATGAGAATTCTCTGCTTCCTCCCTGGAATCTGTGGGCAGAGCCAGACCTCACAGGGCACAGGGAGCAAGAAGTTCAAACGCAGGGCTGTGTCTTAGATTTGAGATTAAACGTGGTGAGGAAGTCTATGTGTAAGGTAATGCTCAAGGTATTGCCCAAAGTGGATGGCTATGTTCTCGAGGTCTTATGCCTTTTTGTTGTTGTTAATCCTCACTGGAGGATATTTTTTTCCATTGATTTTTAGGAAGAATGGAAGATAAAGGGAAAGCAGAGAGAAACATCGATGTGAGAGAAACACATTGATTGCACAAGCCACCAAACCGGGGCCTGGGCCCTGGAGGAGTCTTGATCGGAATCAAACCTGGGACCCTTTGGTCTGAAGGCCAAGGCTCTATCCATTGAGCTAAACCGGCCAGGGCTCAGGGAATATATGCTTTTAAAGCCATAACATCCCAGGTTCACACGGGCCTTTCAGTTCACGTCCTGAGCCAATCGTGTGACACCTGGTTTACCTGGACAGCATCTCTGCTTGGATAAAGCCAGGACCAAGGAATGTCAACTCAGACAATGCTGACGTAGGACGGAAAACAGTCCATCTCCCCTTGCACGATCCCTTGACATCGTCCCTCCTCCCTGAGTCTGGGTTTGATGTTAGTTGACAGAGCCACTCGAATCGCTGCCTCCGTCTGTCCCTTCATTCCCTCCGTGGGGCCCTATAGCCCCCAAGGGACAAAAATTAATTCTTGGGGGAGGCAATAAAATTACTCCTTTCATGGATCAAGCACAGATATAAACATATAGTTCATTAACAGATGCATAGTGGATACATGGTGCTAAGATTTCATCATAGGAATGGGGCAATTAGAATACAAATACAGTGGCACCTTCCACGCCCATCTCCAGCTTCTCCATAGTTGTGTGTGTGTGTGTGTGTGTGTGTGTGTGTGTGTGTGTGTGTTTCAGTTTCAGTTACCCAAGATGAACTGTGGTCTAAAAATATGAAATAGAAAAAAAAAATAACAACGCGTAAGTTTTACACTGTGGGCCATGCTGAGTGGCGTGATGAAGTCTCTCGCGGCCCCAAGGCGCCCGCCCGCCTGCCCGCAGGTGAAATGCATCGGCCCCGCGTCCAGCGGCTGCGCTCGCTCCGCCTCTTCGTCCCGGAGGAGTGGTTGGTAGATGAACTGTGTGGATCGCAGTGTTTGCGTTCAAGTAACCCTTACTTTACTTAGTAACGGCTCCAAAGCCCCGGCGCAGTGATGCCGGAGATTTGGATGTGCCACAGAGAAGCTGTGAAGCGCTGCCTTGAAGTGAAAAGGGTGCAAGCTCTCCACTTCATCAGGAAAGGGGGAAAGTCATCTGCTGAGGTCGCTGCGGTCCGCGGTCAGCGCCAGTCTTCTCGCCATGCAACTGGGAGGGAGGAAGGAGGATTTGGTGCTGGTGTTGCTGTCGCACCGCACACTGCAGTCACCTCTCCTCAGGGGCCATGGCCTCCTCTCACCCCAGGACCAGAAGGGTGAGTCCAGTGCAAGGTATTTTGAGACACACACACACACACCACATTTACATAACTTTTACTACCTTATGTTATAATTGTTTTATTTTATTATTATCAGTAATAATAATAATTTTCTTATTACCGTAAATCACCTGCTCTGCCTAATTTACAAGTGACACTTTGTCATGTATATATGGGGAAAAGGAGTGTATCTATAAGAGAGTTTGGTGCCACCTAAGGTTTCAGGCGTCCACAAGGGGTCTTGGAATGAGCCCCCGCCAGATAAATGCAAAGCATTGTATCTTAAAAGGTTCCCTAGGCAGGTGCTCTTGTTAAAAAAAAGGTTTTAAAACACCGGCCTGTACTTTTTCCAGGTGCGAACTGTTTGAATGTTTTCAGCCTTCTCATTTCCCAGGGTGCAGGGAAGCTCTCACTCTTAATTCCCCACTGCTATGTCTAAGTCATTTTCTCCTCCCTGCTTCAAAACTCCCAACCACATCCTGCCCTCCTTGGGACCCTCGCGTGGATGCCCTTTCCGCCTCTGACTCGGCAACCCGCTGCTGGCATCGTTACTGCTGACCGGCTCACTCACTCCTGTGCCGCCTCTCAGTGCGTTGATTTCCTCACCTCTTACCCTCCTCTGCTCTGTCTTAGCCAACCTTTCTCCCCCATCCCTCAGCACATCCTTATCTGGGTCTTTCTCCATACCCTGTTCTCACCATCTCTGAAACATAATTTCATGTCCCCCACCCGGCCTTGATTCCCACCTCCAGTTCTTCCAGCTGACCGGCTCTTGCAGTAATTCTCCAGGTATACCTTGACCTCCAATTGCTGACCCACTTTTCTGAGCATCCACAGTTCCATTTCATCTTCACTTCCTGCCTTAGCCAGCTTGGATTCTGTCTTCCATGGTATCATCATCCCCTGGTCTTACTGCTTGTCTTATTTACGTTGCAAACCCCAACCCTGGTTTAAACCAGCTGGCTGACTTCTCTGCCTGCATGTGAGCAGCTGAAGTCTGCGGGAGAAGGATCACACAAACTGGCTCCTGGCTTCCCTTTAAATTCACGTCTAGAGATGTATGGGCACTACAGATGCTTGAATAAGGATGCGTTCTTACATAACTACTGTATCATTATTTTGCCTACAGGAAAAAAAGAAGAAACGCATAATTCCCTAATGGCATTTGATATCCAGAGCATTTAAAAAATGGCCTCTGACATAACACATGACCTGGGATTTCCATTTCTGTAAAAGACATTTTTAGGACAATGGTGAAATTTGAATATGGTTGTTAGATTAGCTAATAGTACTGTATTGATGCTAGTTTCCTGATTTTGATAATTATACTGTGTTTGTATAATAGAAGGTCCTTCTTTTTAGGAAACAAACATTGAAGTATTTAGTGTTAAAGAGCTGATCATGTCTGTAATTTATTTTCAATTAGTTTTTTAAAAGTGTGTGTGTGTGTGTGTGTGTATAACGTGTGTATAGCAGGAGAGAAAGTGAAGAGATTTTTAAAATATGGTAAAAATTTTAGGGATTTAATAATGATTCCTACCCCTTGGTGGTCAGTGCACATCATAGCGACCAGTCATTCCACCCATCATTCTGCTGTTTGGTCAATTTGCATATTAGGCTTTTAATATATAGGATTCTAGACTGTGAGCTTCATGAGGGCAGGGACCTTGTCTATCTCATTCAGAAACCCCAGAATCTGGGGTGGTTTTTGCTACTGTGGAATGAGCAATAAATATCTCCTGCAGGAATTAATAATGTAACTTAAGTTCATGTTAGATTTTGGGGCATTGTCATATGGTGCCTCTCTAATAATCCATAATGTTTTGTCACCAACACTATAGTTAATTTGTCTGTGTTTTGTTGCTACCTGTGTCAGAGCTGTTCTAGCTTCTAGATCACATGTGTCAAACACAAGGCCCGCAGGCCAAATCCAGCCCGCCAGGCCTTGCAATGTGGCCCGCACCGCGCTGTCATCACTGCACTCCACTGTCAGTTTATGACATTGTCAGTTTATGACTGTTCAGTAAACCATTTGGCCCGCGATTTAGGCTGGATTTTAGATTTTGGCCCCTTCTCTGATTGAGTTCGACACCCCTATTCTAGATTATGTATAATATTAATGAAGGGAATCTACTTGGAAAGCAACATAGAGTACATTCCCTGAACAGCCTAATTTTAAAAAATATCTGAGAATAATTATTAGTATGTATGCTCATATATAACATTTTGTTTACCAGTGAAGCTTATGTTATATGATAGGCTCTGTGTTAACCTCTGGGATATGTAAGATGTGCATTTCTATATACTTAGGTATATAGTTATGATATAGAGAGATATAGACATAGATCTCTATCTCCATTTAAATATGAATTTGTAGATACACTCCCAAGACCCAAATGCTCACCAGAATTAATTAAAAGGATCAGAATCTCAACCAAACTGAAAAAACTAACAGCATTTGGAAGAGGAGGAAAAGAGGTGAGAAATGCATTCTAATCTGGTTGCTAATCCCTTAGTCCGCATGTCACATGGCTCTTGTAAGCATGAGGTGAGATGCCCATATAAAGCTCTTACCACAGAGCCTGGCACAGAATATTCAGTAAAAGCTGGCTCTCTTCAACGATGGTTTCTACTTCTGTGTAATGGCCTTATATTCGGTCCCTCCAAAACTGCAAGGCCTGCACTTCCGCCCCTTCAGCAACTAGCCGTGTAAAGGGGTTCCGAATTTTCCACATCCTCACCAGCAGTTATTTTCCATTTGTAAAAAACATAACAGTCAAACTAGAGGATGTCACGTGGTGCCTCGCTGTGGCTTTGCTTCGCATTTCCCTAGTGACTAACAATGCTGAGCGGTCAGCCCTTGCCCTACCTGGATGCAAATTCTGAATCTTCGTTTTGTCTTCCACCTTCGTATGCCGTTGTATGCCATTTTTTTTTTTTTCTTTTACCTCAAATTGATCTCGCAATTCTAAGTGTGCTTGACATCCTCTTGTGACTGTCCTTGATGGATGCTCCTGGATATAATAAACTCTGTGGTTTCTCTTTGCTCACAAATCTATCTGGACTCCCTGTGCTGACCTCTGTGACTTGACCCAGTCCACAGCGCTCACAAGTGGATGAAAGGTCTGGGAACAGGGAGGACAGAGCTGAGAAGGGGACAGAGCTGAGAAGGGACAAAGCAGGCCACTCTCCAAAGTCCTAGAGGCAATTTCAGAGATTCAAGGGTGAAACTGAAATGGACAGGATAATTCAGCATCTGGCTTCCTTCACATATTTCCTGTTACATATAAAAAAAGATATTACTCAAGAAGGAGCTGCAGCCAACTAGATTATAGGTGAAAGTTTCTCAGCATCAGAATCACCTACTGTACCTTAAAAAATACCAGTTCCTGTACCTCACCTCAGAAAAGATGATTCAAATGATCTGCCATCTAGCGCATAAATCAGAATTTGTAAGAACCCTCTCCCCTCTAAGTCCAGCCCAGTGATTTCAAAGAGCAGCCAGGGTTAAGAACCACCAGACTGAGGGTAACTGGGACTACGACTAGTCCCAGATTGTGGTCAGCAAAGGACAGGAAATCTGGGTGAGCAGAACTTGTTTAAATATGATACCCATGATTTGAGAATGGAAATTTTCTCAGCCTCACAGGGAAAAAAAACCCCACACAAAGGAAAACATTCAGTTCAAAAAAAGCCACCAGTTCAACAGAATATGATGTCTCCTTTATTCATTTTTTTCTAGGATTTTATTATCTTCTGAATAATCCAGAAAAATAGCACCAATGTATAAAGATATCTTTGTAAGCATTTAAAAAATCATATCATCTGCACAGTTACATTGCTATGCCTCGCTTAGCACAAGATTAGAAAAATGACTAAACTTTATAGAGTTTCTATTCACATTAACTACAGAAAAGCTTCAAGGCTTAGGAAGGGCCTGCTGAAATCTGCTTATGCCAAGTCACCAGAGTTTACTCTTCTTTTAAAAATATATTTTTATTGATTTTTTAAGAGAGGGAGAGAGAGGGATAGAGAGTTAGAAACATCCATGAGAGAGAATCATCGATCAGCTGCCTCTTGCACACCCGCTACTGGGGATGTGCCCGCAACCAATGTACAAGCCCTTGACCGGAATCAAACCTGGGACCTTCCAGTCCGTAGGCTGACCCTCTATCCACTGAGCCAAACTGGTTTCGGCCAGAGTTTATTCTTATAATCATTTCCTAAATCCATGTTCAGTCCTGTTGCTTATGTAGCTTATGTAGTGGTGGTCCATCTATTGTGGGAGTATTTATTCTATGAAAACTGGTAAATACCTCAAAACAAGACTTTTCTTTTAGAATGCTACTTGTTACTACCCTACCCTGGGCCTGATTCAAACTCTGATGCTAACTCTTTGGCAAACTTTGCCAAATATTCCACTGTGTCATTTGCTGTCAGTGAAATGGAACGCCATTGCTGACTTTGCAGAGGTGTGGTGAGGAGGATTAGTCACCATGACCTTCAACATGGCACCATCTGACAGAGTGAGGTATGCTCTCGGTCAGTCTGGTCATGGAGTTCATCTCTGTCTTATTGTTATCCACATAGATTTATTTCTATTGGTTTTCCATGTTTCATCTTTTTGGGAACGTATACTTGTTAGAATTCTTTATTAATAATGAGACAGTTCTATCAACAATAATTATAGATGATCTTTTAAGTCTTGCAAATTTGAAAACACAGACTATGACACAGAAAATATCTACAAAAAAAAAGAATAAAAGATGTTCTTTTGTCCAGCTGGCATGGCCCAATGGTTGAGCATTAAGCTATGAACCATGAGGTCATGGTTTGATTCCCAGTCTGGGCAGATGCCCGGTTTGCAGGCTCAATCCCCAGTGTGGGGCATGCGGGAGGTAGCAGTCAATGATCCTCTCCCATCATTGATGTTTCTATCTATCTCTCTCCTTCTTTTCTCTCTCAAATCAATAAAAACATATTTTTAAAAAGAAAAATAAAGAATGTTCTTTTACCAAACTGTGAAAAGAATGATATAAGTAAAGACTATGCATTTTATTGCTATTCTGAGTACACTTATAGGCTATGTATAATCCTGTATATTACTATAGAAATACTAACTTTTTTTTTGCTTGAAATGGTATCTTGGAAAAACCATAACAAAGCCAATATCATCTTAGTTCGCATCATAAAATTTCTTTTCTTAAATATCCTGACTTCAGTGGTGGTCAATCCCTATTCTAACCCAGGGCTGGAAAACTTGCTTTTTACTGATACAAATCATTTTTAATGTGAAAAGACAGGTCCCTTCTGTTACCACTTGATGAATGATCCTCAAGCTCCTCATCTTTGGCCACAGCATTTAATCTCCATCTGACATGATAATATGCAATTGGATTCATTATCCTCTGAAGGGCAATAGACACTAAACTTTCATCTATTCACTGACATCAACAGCCTAACAAATTATCTCTATTTTCTGGGCTTCCTCCACATTTCCTGGACAGTGACTTATTATTTGCTAATGTTAGGCATAAATGGTACATATGGTGCTGCTGGTGATAGGAATGGAACAGGCTTAGAATTTACCTCACGGTGGAATGTGATGAACTATTATTAGACTATTTAAAAATATCTAATCTATGCCATGTGATGGGTTTAAAGTGATCAATAATTCCAAGAAAAAATGCCAGAAATGACTAGTATTTTGGTTCTTAGCTTAATGAGTGTAGCGCATTTATGAAGAGTAGAAACTTATTAATATATCTCTGTAAGTCCAGTTCCCAGTGCATGGGCCAGCATCTCTCTTTGGAGTGGTCTCGTCTATCTGCCACTGTAGTGAAAAGCAAAACTGTGCCAACTCTTCAGAAATGTCTCCCAGTGATCCCAGGATTTACCACTAGGGGCACGAAAGAGCCAGTCATCCAGGCTCGCAGCCAAAAGACAACCAGAAAACAATGCTAAAATGCAGAACGTAGAATTAATTTGCAAAGTAATTCTGCAAATCGCCCTAAATAAAACAAAACAAAACCGTATGGTGCTCTTAAAGCAAACCCCTGACCAAGTTCATTTTCCCCAGAATTGTGTTCTCTTTTTCCATGTCTCCCCCCACACACACACACCCCTCCCCCTCACACACAGAACCTATGTATAATAAAGTCTTAATGCCGTTTTGGCATTTTAATAGAATTTCCAAATATTTATCTATTTAAATGTCTATATCTTTTTGAGTAGCAACACAAAGAGTCACTAATTAGGTATGCTGAAGGAAAACTCAATTCATTACAAATTATCCAGGAGCTGTCCGCGCCATTCCAGCTATGGAGAATCAATCCTTCTCAGGGAATTAATGAGCCTTAGCTTCTGCATTAAATTGGTGCCTGTGATTTAAAATTATACATGGATGCATACATACCTGCATGAGGGGTGCTTTATTTAAATGCAAATAGTACACATACTTAGTTTTTCTAAAAGCAGTTCATTTGCTACAGACTTAAAAATCTGTCTTGCACATTTTTTATATTTTATCGGAGCCTAAATTTAAAGCTGTTTCATCGATCACCAAGTGACAATAGCATGCAAATCCTTTAAGGACTATGCGGTGCAAAAAAATAACATGACTGTTAATTAAAGCATACCTACATTTCTGATCCCAAGCTCACACATCCCCAAATAGCAAGAGAACACCAAGCCTCTATCCCTTCTCCTCCCCATCAACCCACCCAAAGTGTATTAACACATTTGATTCTTTTCCCATTTTCTCTCTTCATCAACCCCAACATCCAGTTTCCATCACAGCTATTGGGACATACTGGCAACACAGTACTCTGCACAGCAGGAAAAGTTGGATCAGTGAGCACACTGACATTAAGATCACAGCTCCCCCCAAACAGGATGATACAGGCATTTCAAGAATGATGATTTGTTTTTGTTTGTAGGTAGGTTTCCATTCAACTCCATTAAAAAAAAATGCATACAACTCCCTCGCCTCACCACATTTTAAAAAATAATATTAAAAATGCCTATAAATATAGAGGGGATGTGATGACCAGTGTTTCCTGGAGGGTTATATGTATAGAGAAACACCCATACAATGGCATGTCTGCCACACCTTTTCTTTATAGGCATTGCCACATGAACAGCCTCACCAAATACAGAGCATCCACCCAAATTTCTGGCAAATATGTATTCCCATAACTTACAATAGCTGTGAAACACAGAAGCCTAAAAATAAGAGTGAATAGAAATATTTAATGGATTGCTTCTAATGACAGAGCTCAGGAAAATTTTTAGAACAAAATGCATAGGGCACTTTTAACACCACCAGAATTCTTGAAGTTCCAGATTCAGCTGACACAGACTTTAAAGTCTTCACTGTTATAATTTTTAAATTTTCTGTGTTGGTTGAACATGATATATTGGTATCAATATACTAAACGCACACATGAAATAGATGAGTCTGCCCTACAAAAAAATGTAGTAGGAAGTAATTTTGCCTTGTGGGAAATTTTGCCTCTGCTTTAGGGGAATTTTTTCTGCACCCCTGTAATGTCTTCTGTTCTCAAGTTTTATTTACTTACTTATAAAAATCTAATATTTGAAAATGAGCTAATAAATCCAATCATGCTGAGGTATAAGCCACTGGAAATTGTCTCCCAGGGGTTAAGCCTTAAGCTAAAAAATTCCAATACTGGAATTTTAACCCAAATCATGTTAGCAATCATATTTTAAACTTAAAAATATCAGAGACTGGTGGTTTTGCCCCAAAGCATAAATAATTTCCATGAATAAACTACCTTGGCTAAATTTCATATTTATAAATGAGTATCTAAAATTTTGCTTTGGCTACAGACGATGTGATTAAAATGGCCTGACTTACAATTTTTCCACTCTATGATGGTGTGAACGTGAAAAGCTTTCAGCAGAAATTGTTCTTTGAAAATTGACCGTTTCCCGGGCTAGAGATAGTGATACTCTCTCATGATGTTGGGCAGCAGCAGTGAGCCTCACTCCCCGTCAGCTGCCAGCACCAGGGTAATCAGTGGATGCTGTGCAGAGGACTGTGTTGCCAGTATGTCTAGGGTTCCGAGCATGTTTAAGGTAGCTTAGGCTAAGCTATGATATTCAGTAGGTTAGGGGTGCCTTTTTTGTTACTTTCAACTTATGATGGGTTTATCCTTATGTAACTTCATTGTAAATCTAGAAGCATCTATAATCATTTAAAAATTCTATCACACTTCTATGGTGAACCGAAAGCCATTTTAGAAAAATCTTTGTTCGCAGTGGGATGCATATGATACTAGTAAAATGCAAATGTGTGTTTAGGGCCCCTACAGCAGTGTTTATGATCACAAAAACAAACAAACAAACAAAAAACCTGCAAACAGCTGAAACCGGTTTGGCTCAGTGGTCTTAGCAGGAGTCTGGGACCCAAACAGAAAAGGTCTCTACTTTTTTGTGGGAGTTGGGAACTCGGCTTCCAGTATACCCTATAAAGGGGTTTACAAGTTTGAGGGTATTAGTATTATATTATTCGGTGTTCTAGAAGATATAGGTAATATATTTCCTAGAAGTTGTTTTATTCCCCGGGCTCCTGAAAAGGTGCCACAAGCCCAATTGGCCCTATCTATCTCAAGTCCCATCTGTGAGCAGCCGCTTTGTCTCATACTTATTTGTGAGGCCTCTCATTCCTCAGGGGTGTATTATGTGACCTAGTTCAGCAGCGGTCTGGGGACATTGAGGGAAAAATAACTGTGAAAAAAATCCAAGAGGGGACATCAGATGTGCTTTTAAATCAGGACACACACACACACACACACACACACACACACACACACACACCCCATAATCTTAAAAGCCCCTATGGAGTTTGGCTTAAGATGGCAAATAAGGAATTGTGATCTCTGTCTTCCTTGGGTCCTTCTCTATATTGCTAATCTAAAAAATATGTTGTCATGAGTATCTGAAATCCAAAAGAAAAACACTTTCAAAATCTTCCAAGCTAATAATGGCTATAATAAAATTTGCCTAGTATTTTTTTTATATCCTTGCAATCTTTGTCACAAAATATACAGTGCTCAATAGCTACACATTTAGAAAAAATAAGCCCCAAGATAAAAACACTTTTGAAATAGCATGGCTCTTTGTTTCTATACACACAGACAAGAAAAGCAATTTCTTAGCCCAATATAACCAAGAGCCTCGAAAGATTTTTAGTATTCCAATGATGAAATGCTTTATGCATACATAACTCAACTTGAACAATTTCTGGTTATTCATTATTTAAATGAGAGACTTGAGTGTGTTAACAATTTAGGAGACATTTACATTGAAAGAAATCATTTACGCTTTATAATTATCCAGTCCACAAGAAAATTATAGGGCACTCCTCTGAAAAATACAGAGCAGAACAAATGGAAAGATAACGAAATAGACTTGCCATGATTCGTGCAATAGCTTCTGACTGTTTTTTTTGAGAGGGAATTTTCTGCATGTTGGACGTGTGCATACATCTTTGGAAATGGCTCCAGAACAGTTCTCTCTTGTGATTCTTGAAACCTTACTGATGTGGGGATAAACTCAGAGCCCAAAGGCTAATGTCAAAGGGAGCAAATCTCTGAAAGAAAGGCATGGCCAGACTAGCGCAAGGACGAGGAGAACAGGAACTAGATGGAAAACAGTTTCTAGGTTCCCGCTGAGTAAGCAGTACAGGGACAATAGGGCATTACCCGTCTAAAGGTTCAATTTGGAAAATGAAGGAGTCATTCTTTTTTTTTTTTAATATATTTTATTGATTTTTTTACAGAGAGGAAGGGAGAGAGAGAGCTAGAAACATCAACAAGAGAGAAACATCTACCAGCTGCCTCTTGCACACCCTCTAGTGGGGATGTGCCCGCAACCAACATACATGCCCCTGACCGGAATCGAACCTGGGACCCTTCAGTCCACAGACCGATGCTCTAACACTGAGCCAAACCGGTTTTGGCTGAAGGAGTCATTCTTGAACTTCTTCGTTATTTCTGGGAAAATGTTGCTAAGCCCACAGAAGAGATGTTGAAACAACTGAATGATGATGGATGGGCATAATCACTTGTCATAGTCAGTGATATGACAAAGCTGAAACGATGACAGATACTCACACTGGTGTCAGGCACAAGTCAAAGAAATAACTCCCAATCCTGACACGTGTCCTGTGAAAAGCTCACTTTGAACCTTCCCAGGTTTCACTTCTTTCTGGAAATGTTGCTTTACCCATGGCTCTCTAGGAACTTTGGGAAACTTTTATTCATTCATTTAATTCTCTCCTCATTGATGGAAAACATTGCAAAATGTGTGTATAACAGTGAAAAGACTCCCAAGAGTGGTGGTGTGCTCATATGGAGCTGAATGGTCAAAAAAAAGTTTGAAAGGTTAATTTTAATCTTGAAAGTGCTAGGCAATCCAAAAGAAAATGTGGACCCAAGAGCGTTAGCTTAAAATTTCTCCCTGTTGCACGCAGATTTTCTTTTCTGAGTTGTGTTTTCTTCTGATGTGAAGTTTTAGGTGGGGCTAGTCAAACCCCAAAATATTTGCAAACAGCTAAAATCAGGCTTGAACAATGTAGAGTGAAGTAGCCAGCTTTAAAATTAGTGCTTGAAGATCACACAGAAATTCTGAAGAAGGCTGTTATTATGCCGCATAACAATGAAAGGACCAAAAACCCACCAAAACGGTATCCATGTGAAAATAGCTGAGCTGCAGGACATGCAGAAAGAAATCTTAACTGAAGTTCCCTGACTAATGCGGAGCCTTATGAGAATCAGCTGTCACTGAGGCAACTGTCTTGGGCTCTGGGATATTCCAAAAAAAATTGCATAACAGTTTTATCAGAACCTTCCATCCTTTGAAGCTGTAACTCAGTGCCCTCCCCCTTATTAAGTTTGTGTATAAACCTTTATTCCTGTATGTCTCTGTAGAGTACTCCCAGGTGCATAATCCATTCTTGTCCTGCTGTATGTCTGTTGTCAAGTAATTTACAGGTCCCTGACCATTTGGACTGAAGTTGGTAGGTTAAAATTTTTCCCTTTCAACAACATAAAGAAAATTAGCATTGCGGGGCTGTGGTAGCTCATGGGTTGAGTGCCACAGTTCAATTCCTGGAAGGAGCACATGCCTGGCTTGTGGGCTCAATCCCCAGTAGGGGCTGGGCAAGAGGCAGCTGATCAATAATTCTCTCGCTCTAAAATCAATAAAAATATATATATATTTTAAAAGAAAATGAGTATTTCAATGGAAAAAAATAATCAAATATTAAAGAATGACAGGAGAAATAACTAGAAATGCTGGTCTCACACTGCCAGCAGATATAAAAACAGTGAGGACAAAAAAGAAAAAAAAAAGTAGCTAGGACTGAACTCCTCACTTTTCTTACCAAGAAATGGACCTTTGTTTGAAGCAATGGGTCAATGTCTGTTTTTTTGCAGAAGAAAAACTTTGAGCATTTTTACGGAAAATGATAGAAATTTATGTTGAATTTAGTAGGAGAGACATTTTAGTAAAATTTTTCTGATTGGAGGCATTTGAAAGCTGCTAGAATAAATCCCAAAGAAACCATGCGCAGTACTGCAATTTCTGGAATTTATTGTGAAATTGGATTTTTATGTCTCTTCTGAACTTATACTTAAGACTTTTTAAAAAAAATATCTTTTGTTGACTTTTTACAGAGAGGAAGAGAGAGGGATAGAGAGTTAGAAACATCGATCAGCTGCCTCTTGCACACCTCCTACTGGGGATGTGCCCATAACCAAGGTATATGCCCTTGACCAGAATTGAACCTGGGACCTTTAGCCAAACCAGTTAGGGCTATACTTAAGACTTTTTACTACTATAAGTATAGCTTCATGTGATAAAAGCTTTTGAAATTAAAATTAATAAAAAGTAGTTTTCAACCAACCATGAGAGGGGATAGATTGACCAATTCAGAAAAACATGGATATGTGAAGATCTATTTTGTCATTAAGGTTCGAAAACAGAATGTAATGTTATTTACTACTGTGCCAGATCAATATGAAGAAATAAATATTCCTCATCCCCCGCCAAAAAAAAAATGCATTAACCTTATTAAAATATATTAAGCCATTACTTTTTAAAAATATATATTTTATTGATTTTGTACAGAGAGGAAGGGAGAGAGATAGAGAGTTAGAAACATTGATGAGAGTCATCGATCAGCTGCCTCTTGCACATCCCCTACTGGGGATATGCCCACAACCAAGGTACATGCCCTTGACCGGAATCGAACCCGGGACTTTTCAGTCCCCAAGCCGACGCTCTATCCATTGAGCCAAACTGGTCTCGGCAAGCCATTACTTTTTCTATTTTCTGCAGTATTTTGTTGACTTTTTATTATTTTTTACTGACCTGATTTTATATATATATATATATATATATATATATATATATATATATATATGCAAACAGTATGTGTGTGTGTGTGTGTGTGTGTATATATATATATATATATATATACACACACACACACACACACACACATACTGTTTGCATTTCTTTTGTGTTTATTATTATTACTTGTTTCAGTTTGTGATCATTACTGCAATAGTTTTGTTATGGAGGGGAAGGTGTATGGGAAAACTATTCTGGGTGTCACACACCTAAAGTGAGCCTCCAAATTCACCAGGGTTTCAGCCCCTTCCCCCACTCTGCCCTCCCTAACTTGCCTTCCACCCTCCCAGATTATCCCTCTTCCCTCTGGGCCTCCTCATTTCAATCAGCGAGGCTGAGGTTGGAATGGAACACAATTTAGAACAAGAAAGAGATTCGTTCTTGAATCACTTCTATTGGACTTGATCGTCCTAGATTGGCATTGCTTGATTATGAAAATAAATTATGTTAGGTTAATGGGATACTTTTGAGACTTTCCCTAAAAACATTTTTTTACAATCCTCAGATTTTTACTTAGCTATTGTCTATCTTTTAAACACATCTTATATGCCATATTTTCCGGTGTATAAGACGACCTTTGAACCGAAAAAAAGTCAACCAAAAATCGGGGGCAAAAGACCAGAATTGCACAAAAATTACCTGCAGATCTTGACGGCAAAGTAAGTCTTTTCTTTGAAGTGGGGGGTAGTCTTATACAGCAAATATAGGCCTAAACCTATGTTTTAACTGTAAAATTAGGGGGTCTTCTTATATGCCGGAAAATACGGTATAACGTCAATCTACAGACCCTTAGACACACTTCTAATTATTATTTGAACTAGAATATCAAGGGGATGGGAGTGCTTGGTACCATTTGTTCTCAGAATTGGCCTTTGTCTTCAGTTCTGGGAAACCAGAAAGATATTGATCAGCCCCTCATACCACAACACAATTTAGAGCAAGAAAGAGATTCGTTCTTGAATCACTTCTATTGGACTTGATCGTCCTAGATTGGCATTGCTTGATTATTATGAGTATAAATTATGTTAGGTTAATGGGATACTTTGGAGACTTTCCCTAAAAACATTTTTTTACAGTCCTCAGCTTTTTCTTAGCTATTGTCTATCTTTTAAACACGTAGCTTTAAATTAGACATGTAGAGAAATTTAAAATAAGTCATAATGTAATTTTAATGCACAAGAGAAAAAATAGGATGAATTAACTTCTCTGCAGCTGCTGCAAGATTGACAGGCTATTCTAGTAATGGGAAACTTTGCTTCCATTTCCAGCTGAAAAAAAGATAAAAATTGGTCTGATATGCACAGTGTTGTTTTGCAGAGATTTATACTTATTAAACTAGGTTTAAAAGCTTAAGACTGCATGACATAAATCCTCTCTGAAATCGTTCAGTGTTGCTCTCAGGCAAGTCATATCCCGGTTTCTCCCTCTGTCTGTGCGTCCCCAGGCTAGAAGTGTGAGAGTGCCAGGGCGAAGGATTCTCTTTGTGGTTCCCTCCTGGGAAGGAGGAAGTCATCGATGCAGGACTGCAGATGAGCAGCGGAGGCCGTTTCTTGGTCGATGAGCCAGAAGGCTGGGAGAATGAAAGGCAGCTTTTGTTTCTTCGTTTTAATCCTGTTACTGGGTGGTAATGCATGGACTTGACGTCAACGTGTATTTGATTTTTCTCTGTGTAAGCTAACCCCTTCAGGTGGAGTCCAGGAAATGACAGCGCAGAATGAGAAAGAGAAAAACAAGATAATGAAGTGTATGTGTCTTTGGCTTTGGAAGAGGCTTTATACGTTGTTGTTGAACAATTTCTTTATAACGTACACTGCCTGGGAAGAGAAAATTAGACTCTGTGTGTCTGTTCTCCATTTAAAGACTATGTTGGTTTTAGTTCACTGACACAGAGGCAGGAAAATGAGAAAGCTGAGTTCAATTATGATTGGTGGCTTCCTGAGAAAAACCTTGAAAATTATGCATCTTTTATAACAAAAAACACTATCTAAATTTGATTTTTTTAAAAAGAATTCCAAAATGTTTAAAGACTGATTCTTGAAAGGAAAACGCTTAATTAAAAGATAATATATCCAGTACGGTCTTTTAAAAAAAAAATGTTTACATAATTTTATTGATTTCAGAGAGGAAGGGAGAGGGAGAGAGAGATAGAAACATCAACGATGAGAGAGAATCATTATTTGGCTGCCTTCTGCATGCCCCACACTGGGGATCAAGTACATAACCCAGGCATGTGCCCTTGACTGGAACTGAGTCTGTAAGTTGACGCTTTATCCACTGAGCCATACTGGCCAGGGCCAGTACAGTCTTAATACAGTTGTAAATAACATTTTTTAATTTGGGCTGCACCACCAGCATTGGGCCCTTTCCTTTTTTATCACCTTTTGAAATATCAATGGTTGAGTGAAATACACTGGAACCTGAAATAAATATTTTCACACTTATTTAAGATTGGTTCACAGTCATACAAGTCACAAACATCTTGGATTGAGTGCCTCAAAACTGTTTGTGAAGTGGTTTTTTTTTAATGCCTTTAACCTGCCTTCCAAATCAGTGTTTTCCAAAACTGTAAAACTACAAATAGATGTTGAGTAGAAATAAAATACAAGTTGAATTACTTTTATTAATGTACTAGTGGCCCAGTGCACAAAATTCATGCGGGGGAGGGGGTGTGGTCCCTCAGCCCAGTCTGGACCCTCTCCAATCAGACATCCCTCTCTCAATCTGGGACATTGACTCCTAACCACTTACCTGCCTGATCACCCCTAACTGCCCTCCCCTGCAGGCCTGATCTCACCCAGTCTCTGACCCTCTTTGTTTTTCTCAGCAGTCCTCCAGACCTCCCTACCTCCCTGCCTCCCTCTTCCTCTTTCCTGGCTGAGAGGCGTCGGGGCCAGTGGGGGCCACTCCACCCTCTGCCTGCCCTCCCTTCCATCCAGGCCTCTTCAGGCCCAGTCTGTTTTATTTCCTCATTCTGAGAGAGGCTCTGAGAGCAAGCTCGGAGGGAGGGAAAGAAAGGGAGAAAAGGCTGTGAGCTGGTGGATGCTGTATGTGTCTGTGCGTGTGTGGGGTTTTGAGTGAGTGTGAGTTCCAGCCCCGCCTCCCCATCCCCATCTCTGCTACCACAAATGCCCACCCACCAGAGCCTGCTGCTCGTGCAGCCTGGGCATTAGGTTGAGCTTCCGGTTGTTGTTGATATGATGGACCCAGGGTTTTTAATATATTAGGACTAGAAGCCCAGTGCATGAAATTCATGCATGGGGAGAGGGGGTGTCCCTCAGACCTCAGCTCAGCCTGCATCTTCCCCAATCTGGGACCCCTCTCACAATCCAGGATTGCTGGCTCCCAACTGCTTGCCTGCCTGCCTTCTTGATTGCCCCTAACCACTTCTGCCTGCCAGCCTGATCACCCCTAACCACTCCCCTGCCAGCCTGATTGATGCCTAATAGCTCCCCTGCCAGTCTGATTGCCCCTAGCTGCCCTCCCCTGCAGGCCTGGTCCCCCCCCCCAACTGCTCTCCCCTGCAGGCCTGGTCCCCCCCAACTGCTCTCCCCTGCAGGCCTGCGTCCCCCCAACTGCCCTTCTCTGGAGGCCCGGTCGCCCCCAACTTCCTCCTCTGCTGGCTTGGCCACCCCTAACTGCCTTCCCTGCAGGCTTGATTGCCCCCAACTGCCCTCCCTCGCAGGCCTGGTCCCTCCCAACTGCCATCCACTGCTGGCTATCTTGTGGTAGCCATCTTTAGTTCACTGGGGGCAGCCATTTTTGGCCAGGTGGGGGCAGCCATCTTGTGTGTTAGAGTGATGGTCAATTTGAATATTACTCTTTTATTAGATGGGATAGAGGTCTGGTACATGGGTGAGGGACAGCTGTTTTGCTCTGAGGGAATCCTGGATCAGGGTGGGGGTTCCCTGGGACATGGAGTGCCCTGGGTGAGGGACCTGTGGTGGTTTGCAGGCCAACCATGCCCCCTGGTGACTCAAGCAGAGGCCCCAGTATCTGGGATTTATTTATCTTCTATAATTGAAACTTTGTAGCCTTGAGTGGAGGCCTGGGCTGGCCAGGGTGTGGGGAAAGCTTGGCTTCCTCCATCGCCAGGGGAAACCCAAGCCTCCTATTTGCTCCATGGCCACAGCCATCTTGGTTGGGTTAATTTGCATACTCGCTCTTGATTGGCTTGTGGGTGTGGCTTATGGTGTAGAAGGGTGATGATTAATTTGCATATTGCTCTTTTATTAGATAGGATGGCTGATGGAGTCAACTGAGCCTGTGGCTGGATTTTGTCTGCCCAAAAAGTTTTTCAATTTCTCTCTTCTCCAACAGATCCTAGTCCTCTGGCCACAGGGCTGGGATTAGCCAATCCTAGTGCTTTTTTCTGTTGGCAACAGTGATTGATCAAGGTGTGAGCCTGTAACAATGCAGTCATCATCTTCTCCTGGAGTTGATAAATAAACAGAGGGGGGGAAAGTTCTCTCTTTGTAGCTGGGTTAAGGGAACAGGTTTCCTGATACAAGAAGGTCACTAGGAGAGTGATACCATGAATATAAGACTTGAGAGCTGGGAGGGGGGTGAGGGTGGGGGAGTAAAGAATCCTGGCCTCAGTGATCTCAGGGCTCACCTCTTAGCCCTCACTGCCTTCAGGTTTGACATCCACCCAATTAGTTCTTCCAGCTAGCTGAGCAATAATCATCTCTTTTTTTTCTGTGTGTTTAACAATCATTTGAGTTACTTTAACTTGCAATCAAAAAGTCCAGATAATTATATGCACCATTTTGCAGCACTTATTTTTGACCTTTTTAAAAAAATTTAATTGACATGCAGGAAGATTCACTTTTTTTTTTATAAGATATATTTTATTGATTTTTTACAGAGAGGAAGAGAGAGGGATAGAGAGTCAGAAACATCGTGAGAGAGAATCATTGATCAGCTGTCTCCTGCACACTCCCCACTGGGGATGTGCCCGCAACTAAGGTATATGCCCTTGACCGGAATTAAACCTGGGACCTTTCAGTCTGCAGGTCAACGCTCTATCCACTGAGCCAAACTGGTTTTGGCACTTTTAAAAAAATTTTTATCAGCAGTTATATCAGTTATTTTTTTTTATCAGCAGTTATATCAAGTGCATAGAGTCATGTACAGTCACCATAGCGAGATGTGGAACAGCTCCAACACACCCCAAAATACTGACCTTTTATTAGTCAATCCCTGTGCCCGAACCCAACCACTAGGAACCTATGATCTGTTCTTCATTCCAGTAATTCTGCCTTTTCCAGAATGCTATATGAATGAAACCATATGACACTTAATCTTTTGTGTCAGCTTCCTTCCCTCAACACACGTGTTAACCTAAAATTAAAAAGGCCTTTCAAAGTGAGAGGCAATAAGCATTTATTTGAGATCAAAGAACAGCTCATCGGAACACACAGGGATTGACAAACGTTTTCTGTAAAGGCCCAAGTAGTAAATTTTTTTAACTTTGTGGGCCAAATGGTCTTTGTTGTAACTATTCAACTCTGCCATTGTTGAGTGAGAGCAGACACAGACAATACAGAAATGAATAGGTGTGGCAGGATTTGGCCTGCAGATTAGTTTGCTGACCCCTGACTTAGAGTCATGCATTTGAGATTCATCCTTCTTGTTGCCTGTATTAACAAGAGTTTGTTTCTTTTGGTTGCTGAGTAGTATTACCAAACAAATTGGACAAAATTGTTTGGCTGTACCAGAGTGTATCTGTCCATTCAACAGTTGAATAGTTGGATTGTTGGCAATTATAAATAAAACTGTTACTAACATTTGTGTACATGTTTTTGTATGAACTTAAGTTTCATTCTTTTGGATAAAATATCAAGGAGTGGAATTGCTGGGCTGAATGGCTGTTGCATGTGTAGTTTTAAAAAAAAACTGCCTAACTATTTTCCAGAGTGGCATACCATTTTTGCATGCCCACCAGCAATATATGACAGTTGTACACTTCTCTTTACTAGCACTTGATAGTGTTAGTGTTTTTATTTCCATTCCAATAGGAGTGTGAAATATCTTGCTATTTTAATTTTAATTTCCCTAGTGAATAATGAAGCTGAATATCTTCCCAGGTGCCTATCTCTCTTCTTTGGTGAAGTGTTTTTCAAATCTTTTGCTTATTTTACAGGAAGTTATTTGCTTTCTTTTTTGTCAAGTTTTAAGATTATGTATTTTGGTGCAAGTTGTTTGTCATACGTGTGATTTACAAATATATTCTCTGCGGCTTGTCTTTTCAGGCTATCCACATTGTTTTCGCAGAGCAAAAGCTTTACATTTTTATGAAGTCTGGTTGAACATTTTTTTCTTTTATAGTCATAACATTTAGAATCATAACAAAGACAGCTTTCCCTCATTCAAGGTCATAAAATTTTTCTGAATCTAAAAGTGCAATGACACTCTCAAAGAAATAGTAATGTGCACAGTAAGGTGCAAAACCAAAGGAAGACCTTTGGGCATCAGTAAGGTCTGTTACGCCACCTCTGATTTGTCATTGCGACGATTAACTTTACCATAAAATAAGCTTCATTAAGTAACACAATAAACGCTGGTACAGGGTGAAAAGTTTTCATTTGACATGCAATTATTTAACATGAATATAACTGGTAGTTTCCCATGACGGAAGGATAAAGTCTAGGCACCATAACCTTTCACATCTGGGCTCTTCTTGACATATCTCTAGCCACATTCCTTAGTATCCCTGTTCCAGGCACCGTAATTCTTAAACATTCTTAACCGCCCCCCCAAGCCACTTTAGAGCTGATATTTCTCCTCTCTCTAGTGGAGCCATGAAACAGGAACATCTGTGAGGTTACTATGGGTGACATGACCTCATCTATGACTTCTTTACCAATTCTCTCCTTTCTGTGCCTGCTTCTGTCCTGCTAAACTATTAGCGCCTAGGCAGGGGTCCTCAAACTTTTTAAAGTGGGGGCCAGATCACAGTCCCTCAGAGAGCTGGAGGGCTGGACTATATGAACTACTAATTCCTACTGTAACACCTTGGCTGCGCTCACTGCCCAAAAAACCTGGCGGGCAGGATCAGACTCCCCTGGGGGCTGCATGTGGCCCGCGGGCCGTAGTTTGAAGACCCCTGGGAGACTGGGTGTATTCTTTCTTGTGTGTGAATCCACAGTTCTTAGCACAGGATTTGGGCCATTCACAATGAGTGTCTATCATTTTGTGAATGAATGAATGAATGAATTGAAACACAAAAAGTATTCCTAGAAATGACAGTTTTATGAAGTATTACAGTTTGAAAACATTTTTATATGTCAAGTTCTAACCTTTTGTTTTCAAGCTCTCAAAAATACTAACTGCTGCATTCACTTCTATCAAATAAATAATGAACAGGTTAACTGATGAATTAGTTAGTGAATCCTAACAATAAAAATATGGAATACTTCCAAGTGTGTTTAATAACTACTCTCACTTTAAAATTCAATGAGGTTGCAATTAACTCTTCACCTTCGCTGACATTTTAAATCCATACGCTCACAAACTTAATCCTTAAAATAAATGCAATGTGAAATGTTTAAAAGGTGTCAGGGAATCTGAATGAAAAGGCATGAGCAAATGTAACTTCCCTGTTAGATATTGATTTCGTCATTTCTGACCTGGGGAAATAAAATCAACGTTTAATGTGGCCATGATGACGAATGGTGGGGGCTCGATAAGCTTCCTGGGTGCGTTAATTCTGGCGATAAGTGAAACAAAAGGGACCCGGTGAGGCCCCTCTGTGGCGAGGTGGGTTAAACCCGCCCGCAGCCACAGTGTGACTGGAGTAGCCTGGCATCCACGATGAGTTGCTCCTCTGGATGCCGTTGGCCCTGCGGGAGCAGCAGGCAGGCAGATCGTCCTCGGCTCAGTGATTTTACTGCGTCTATACAATTGCAGTCAAGTGCAAGAGAAAATGCTCCGAATAAGGGCAGCACCGAAAGATAACCAAGCCATAAATAACGGGATGGCTGCTCCAGAGAGAAGCAAGGAACAGGGCAGCTTGATGAGCATTAAGAAAGGAGCCAGGCATTCCGTTACACTGTCAGAGCCAGACTGGAGAAAATCACGTCTCCACTGGCTTCCCAAGCAGACAGGGAAGGAAAAATACAAGCAAATATTCAAGGAGAGAAAAACATGAAAGCACTGTTTTTACATCTGGCTTAGAAGAGGAATTTAAGAACTGTAGGGGAAGGCACTGCTACAGAGACAGAAGATTCAGTCATGTGCTTGTTTTGGTAGTTTTCTTCCCTTCCCCATTCAACAGATACTAATAAGGATCTGGCTAGGCTATGCAGAGAACACAAAGGAAACAGGTCACACCTGAGCTCCCCTGTCCTTATTTCATTAAAAATTCACTTTGCCATAGTGGGGCAGGCCTGGGAAGGGGGGAGGAGAAGGGTGGAAGAAATTAAGGGGGGGGGGCATCTATAATACTTTCGACAATAAAGATACATTAAAATTTTTTCATTTGCCATTATCGATTTGATTATAGTTGGAGGTTATAAATGAAGAGCATCTGGTTCTTGCAGGAACACATTTCCCCACAGAATCCAGACAATTCTGTATCGCACTGGATCCCATTATTGCTATGTTATTATGGAGATATTTACTTTGGGAGGCATTTAGCATCTTTTGGGCTGTAGAAATGTTGTTTAGGAAATTATTTCTTCAAGGGGCTGAGCGTTAGTATCTATTTCTGCAGACAGTAAGAGTTGGGGTGTTTTATTTATATATTCAAATTCAGCAATTTACTTATTTCCTAAGGCTTTTTATTAATTCTCCCAGGCCATTTTAGAAATCTCTTTGAGACATGTCCGTTCAAACTAAATTCTAAAAAAATAAAATAAAATAAATAAAAACTGAATTCTACTTCATCATCAAGAAGACAAGATATCAACATCAGGTATCAGTTACTTATAAAATCTTTTCAACTTTTATTCTAACATAACCATAAAAATAGACGTGAATCCATGAGCTCCTAAGCCCGTGGTCAGCAAACTGTGGCTCCCAAGCCACAAGCGGCTCTTTGGCCCCTTGAGTGTGGCTCTTCCACAAAATACCATGGCCTGGGTGAGTCTATTTTGAAGAAGTGGTTTTAGAAGAAGTTTAAGTTTTAAAAATTTGGCTCTCAAAAGAAATTTCAATCGTTGTACTGTTGATATTTGGCTCTGTTGACTAATGAGTTTGCCGACCACTGTCCTAGGCTAACTGGAAATGGGGGAGGCAATTTATAATACCTTTTGTGGGATCCTGCATTTGTGAGCTTTCAGAGCAACTGTGTGCAAACAGGTTAACATATTCACTTTACAAGTCAAATGTGAGAACCAGAGAGGGTGGAGGCAACATTAGCAACTGTAAGTACAATGCTTGAGGAAACATACCTAAAAAGTTATCATTCAGGCTGATGTCAAATAGTTTGCTTCCTATGTTTTCCTCTAGGAGTTTTATGGCTTTACGTCTTACATTTAGGTCTTTTATCTATTTTGAGTTTATTTTAGCATATGGTGTAAAAGAATGGTCTGCTTTCTTTTTTGCATGTATCTGTTCAGTTTTCCCAGTGCCACTTGTTGAGGAGACTGTCATTATTCCATTGTATATTCTTAAGGCTTCGTATCCAAGTGAACTCAGAGAGAGCCCCAGCTAGAAGCCAGTTCTCCTGGTTTCATGGCTGTATTTATTTATTTTTTTTCTTTTCTCACCATTCTATCCATTATTCTTTCAAGCTGATTGGAGCTCATGCCAAAATGTTGTTTAAAATCATCTCTTTTATTTTCCCAGCAAAGCAGCACTCCTGATCCTATGCTTCCACAGTAATGTACAGGCCCTTGGGGAATTGGACATGAGCTATTACTTGTGGGTGGGATTAGAAATCTCTCCCTGCACTACCAGCAACTATCTTCCATCGTAAACAGACGCAGGTTACAATGCGGTGTCCCTTGTTCGCAGGGGATTCCTTCCAAGACCTCCAGTGAATTCCTGAAACTGCGGGTAGTACCAACCCTTATTAAACTATTTTTTGTCCTATACATACATACCTATGATAAAGTTTAATTTATAAATTAGGTACAGTAAGAGATTAATATCAGTACTACTATTAAAATGTTTCCAATATCTAACCTCTATTTCTGCAGTTGGTCATTTTTGCTAACTCTTAGTTGTGGTGGTTTACTTCCTCTTGCATTTAGTAGTTTTTAATCTGAGTTCATGTTTTCTGGAACATTTCCCGAAACATGTTTCCTCAAGCACTCTCTGGAACATTTTTTTTTTCCATTTCCTACTGCTTGTGACCTTGTTTGGAGCAGCTTGGTCTTGGTCTGAGCTAGTCCCCACCTCTGTCCGGTCTCACAGTCCCTCCGGGTGCCGTCCAGAGAGGGAGATCATCTATCTGGTCACAGCATCCCTGAAGGAGGGCTCCTTTAGATGTGGCACCTCCCCAGGGACTACAGTCAAAGATCAGGGAGCAAAGTCGGAAAAAGGGAACTGACTTCGGTCAGGTGATTATTGTATGACAAGGTCCAACCTGGGTGTTTTTATACCTGATCTATCTTCTAATCTGCAAGCTAGTTATCAAGATCTCTTATCTTGAATCCTACACTCCCACTATTTAGTAAATGACTCCAACAACTAGGAAAGGCTAGAGTGAACTGGCCTTCTGAATATGCTGACCCTTTTAGATACCAACTTGTTTTAAATCATTATTTTGGAGTGAATTTCAACACTAATTTAGCCTCTGAGGCTGCAAGATCCAAGCTTCTCAAAGATCTGCTTATATTTGAATATTACATTATCTGGCAGAATGTTTCAAGTGGCCTGTGGCCATGATTTTAGCTTTGCTACACGGGTTAATTATATTCTTTGAAAATGCCAAAAGTTTGCCTTCATTGCCCAAGGGACTATGTTGATCTGCAGACACATCCAGAGACATTTCTGAGAAATGCCCTAGCACTATTTTAAAACCTTTCTAATCTGGCTAGACCAATCTCCTCATGTACAAACCATCAATATTTCCACAGGATAGTTTCCATATGGGTCATCCTCATGTTAACATATTAAAACAGTGTTTAAGATGAAATATTTGGCCTAAGTGGAGAGGCGTTAAAAACGAAGACCAGCTGCGGTGTCCATAGACTTGGTAAAGAAACAGCTGGAATCTATATACTATTTGGAGGCATGGTTGAAGATGTGCTTTTTGTGAGGAATTTGCCTATGGGAGGAAAAACACACACAAACCTTCTCATCTGTGTACAACTGAAGTGGAAAATAGGGGAGATCCTTGAAAGTCAGGGAACATCCTCAGTTACTCGAGAGAAGTGAATAGTGAAAGTTTTGATCATGGTGATTACAGGGAGCCATGATAAACCATGGGGTTTTAATTAAATCCTGCACATTGGCAGCGGGGCCCAGTCCCAACTTTGTACAAGTTTTAGAAATTGAGTATTAATAGAGCCACTTAGGATATCTAAGTGGCCTGCACATACTAGTATTAGATCTGTGCTTGTCCAGGGTGATAGCACTAGCCATTTGTGGCTACTTAACATTTAAATTAACTGGTTTGAAATTCAGTTTCTTGGTTCCTGTGAGCGCAGTTTAAGTGCTTAGTAGACACATATGGCTAGTGGCCACTGTATGGGACAGCACAGATGTAGAATATTTGCTTCATTTCAGAAAAATTTTTTTAATTACACTGTATTAGATATTCAATAAGCAGATGTTAAATGAATGCATGACTGCCCAACATTTAAAAGGGGGGGGGGGGTGTACTGCTTTTGTAAAATGTTGAACTGATCCTTTTAAAGAAGATGCTATTTGGAGTTCAAATTATGCAGTTCAAATCTCAGTGCTCATAAGTTTAGTTGGAATGACCATCTCGCTTATTCATGTGTTGTCTATTGCTGATTTCATGCTACAATAGCAGAGTTGAGTGGTTGTGACAGAGACCACAAGGCCTGCAATGCTTTAAATGTTTACAGTCTGGCCCTTGATAGGATAAGTTTTCCAAACCCTGTGCTATTTCATCAAGAGTGAGGAAAGGGGTCTGCATACCAGATCTCACAAAACATAGCAGCCAGGAATGGGTTGCAGTAAAGCACAGCTGCTTCCTGGGGAACCAGAACAAAACAGGTTTTAGAAGATTAGAGATGATGGGAGGAGTAGAGAATTTCTTAACAGGAAAAACAAAACAAAAAACAAACAAACAAAACAACAACAACAACAAAAAACCCTCTACATCAAATGTAAACTGCTAAACTTTTTATTGATGATGATGGCAGGAAACTGGGCAGATAAACTGAAAACTGTATGACTTAAGGCAATACAGCATTTAACCTTTCTGAACATCAATTTGACATCACTTGGTTTTTTGTTTTTTTTAATATAACTCACAGGGTTATTTTGAGGTTCAAATGTGTGTGTATTGGTTCTTGATATATAATGTATTTCTCAATGTGGCTCAATGCCAAAAAGTTGGAAAGCCACTGGTGTAGAACATAGTAGGTGCTCAATGTGTTTGCTAAGCAATACTTGCATCATCTGTTGGGGCTCTATAAGGACTTCTCTTCTTTTCACATTTTTCTGATATTATACTGTGATCAGTTAGGCTATGATTTTTGTTTACACTGTCATGCTCCTGACTCTGCCTTAAATCAAGTTCTGCTTTTCACAAGGTCTTATTGCTTCTTGATTTGTGTGGCTTCTGATCATTTTCAGAACATCTACAAATGGATAATGTCATCCATTAGTTCACTCATTTGCTATTATCATCTGCTCAGCATTACTCCTGCCATCTGGCACTAGCCCCCTGACTTTGGCAGGGAGACTACTTCTTCCTACTTCAGGAGGTTCTTGTGGACTTTATTTTAGGATGGACATGTAATCTAGACGGGCCAACATCTTCCTGGTATCTGACACAGGGTCCAAGAGAACCTGGGCTGTTTTTCCTTCAGCATGAAGGACCCTATGTGTGGACTAGATAAGCCTCAAGCAGAAAGCTGGAGAGAAAGACCCCTGGCAATGTGGCTGGAGACCAGAGATGCAGCCGTGCCTAAGGTGTTAACTTCCGTTCCCCAAATCAGTATTTTGTTATTATTGCTTGAATTTAACAAATCAGTTTGGTCCCACTTGCCTTCCATCCAAAGTTATCCTTGGAGTATAGTAGGCCAAAAGTGAGGATTTTGTGAGCTGATAATAGACCCTAGGTTCCTCAGTGAGGTGCACTGATACGGTAAATGAGGCAGGTTTAAGAAAAGACAATGGAAGTTGGATTCAGTACCGGAAAAAAAGACATATAAACTGGGGAAAACAACAGTAAACAAATAGTGTTACCTGAAGGAAAACCATGTATAGGAGGTCTCCCTGTAGGGCCAACAACTGAACTAAACCAATTAGCAGGCAATTTACAGATCTTTCAGGTTTATGGTGTTTTGTTTAAAGAGTAAATTATTATATATAATGATTAAGAATAAAGACTACTACAACTATAATAGTCTCACACTTTTAGTTTTAATTACTTCTTATAAAACACACAAAATTATGGAAACAAAGGGATAGCTTCATATCAATTCTCAGCGAGTTATTTTACAATAGGAGACAAAATCAGACAAAGCCAGTCACCAAGTGTCTGTGAGTTTTTGCCATTCACCTGCACGGAAGCCTTCCTGTGGCCTTTGCTTCCTGAGTAGAACAGATCCCTGGAAGCATGCATTTTGTTGAAGTCACTATAAAACATCTCTCTGTAGCTCACAGACTGTGAGGGATTAAGAAAGTACAAGAACTTGATGAAACCCACCCAGTTTCTGGTGCACCTAGCAGTGAAATGTGGAGCGGTGACAGGAGGCCGAGTGCTTGGAGAGCTTCCAACCCACGGAGCAGCGTGAATAGCCAACTGAGAAGATTAGTCATGGAAGACAATAGGCAGGATGAACTCCATGTACCTGCTCTTAATGAGATGGCACGAAATTGAAGGCTTTTAATGGCAGAGAGAGAGAGAGTCATTTTCTTTTCTTTCACTTATGTCCAACTTCTTCTCTGTTTTCCTTTTGTAAAAATCTTCACAGAGCCTCTATCACATCTGCTCTCCGTTTCCCATTTTTCCTTCTCATTTCTGAGCTCCCCTACTGTAGTTGGTTGTTATAAGATTTCTGCTGAAGCATTCTCCTTCAATGGCTTGCCTGCTCTCATGAGAGTCCTCAAAACCACACCTGCTACTATAAGTCCACTTGCCCCAACTTAGTTCTTTTTTCTTTAGTAACTTTCCACATGCATTTTCTGATCCTATTTCATTCTATTCACGATCTTCCAATTTCAACAATTCTTTCTCATACATTTTTTTTTTTTTGGCATGTAAATAATTAAGGAGCTCACCGCAAACTTCCAGAACGTCAAGTCTAAAGGATGCATTCTAGTGTTTGTTGGATCAGATCTTTCTTTGAGACGCTTCTCCCTCTCATCTTTCCATACAATGAATGCTTTTCCTACTTCTCAGGGCAATCCTTCATTTTCCATTCTCTGGGACTTCCTGAGCTATCTTATCACAGCTACTGTGCTGTTTGCTGGTAAATTTAACTTCCTGGGTATTTCATCTGCACCTCAAATTTACAGTGTACACTGGCAGCCTCATTGTCTTCCCCATTTTTGTCATCTACACTCATTAATCAAGCCAGAAAACGTGGGTGTCACCCTTTACTCCTCCCTTTCCCCACGAGCTAAAAGGACATCTCCATGGCCGTGACCCTGGTTCAAGCTCTCTTATCTCTGAATTAACTTTCTCATTGGTCTCTCAGCCTCAATTCTTTCCCTCATCATCCTTCCCCACACCCCATCTTCTTCTCTCACTGCCAACTCTCTGATTTTTCTAAACAGGCAAATATTATCCTTTGACACTCTTGCTTTACATCCTTTGACACCTTCTAATTTCTACACAGTGCTTCTCAACACTCAGCCTAACACTGAATCACCTGGGAGGCTATTAAGCACGATCTTGCTGCTACTCCTTGCACCACACTCTGAGTATCAGGAGTTCCAATTTCATGTCCAAATATTAAACAGGGACCCCCTTACAGTCTGCTTCCTGCTTAACATTACAGCTGCAGGTCCTGGCATTGCCCGAAGAACTCCTGTGATACCTGTCACTCCAAACCTTCACTCCCCTTCATCTAGAGACCCTCACAGTTTTCCAGCCACATGTCTCATAGCTTTTGTCAGTCAGTAAAATGAGCACCAGCTGGGGATTAGTCTATATTCAAAAGATAAAAATCAAATAAAATTTCCATAATAGCAGGGAAATACATGTGTTACAAGCTCTTTGTGCAAAATGGTTCAATAATATCACATTTGTTTCACATTTCTTAACAATTCACCTTTGAGTCTTTACCATGGTAATCTTTTTTGCTTAATGAAAATCTCACTAAAATTTTTATGAGACCAGTGGTGAGAGAGCAGAACTATATTAAGAGCCTTATGAAAAATATATGTATCTTTCTCTAGATATTGTCTTTTAATATCTTCATTCTAGCTTTATAGCTCGTTTTTCTTTTATCATTAGGAGTGACTAATAAAGAGGTAGATTACAATGCATTTGGCTGTTTGACCAGGGTTGAACATAATTTCCCACACCACTGGGAAGCAGTGTTTATGTGGGAGGAAGAACAAACTCATAATGTAGTTGAGCCATTAGGTTCAGGCTCATCTCCTATCACTTCCAGCAAGACAATCCAACATCTTATTAATCATGGGAACTACTGAGCTATTTTGCATATTTCTGTACTTTTGCATATTCTTTGTGCTCTGCTTACAACTCCTTTTCTCACTCCTGTAGCTAAAGCCTCCTCATCGTTCAGATTCAGGTCAAATGTTACTTGGATGAGGAAGCCTAAATTAATTGCCTCCGCTGAGCTGGCTCCACTGTTCCCTGCAAAAATCACCACCGTTTGTATTGCTTGAAAATCTTATTTATGTGCATGACCCCATCCCCACCCACTCAGAGGCAGGAACCTTCCGTCTCCTGGGCCTGGCGGACACAGTGTTGACTTACAAGGTGCTCCTGGCAGCAGAAGAATGCCCTCCTCCTCCCACAGGTGACCACATCCTAAGCCCCTGTGGCTGTGCAGTTTCACCTTGGCAAAGGGGACTGAGCAGATAGAATTGATGATGTTTACATGGAGGGTTTATTCGAGATCATTATCCCAATGGGCCCAAGAACCCTGTTAAGAGGAAGGCAGAGGTGTCAGAGTCAGAGGAGAAGTGAGTTGACCACAGCCTGAATGATGCAGCCTTTAAGACACGCAGGCAGCCTCAGATGGAAAAGGCAAGGAAATGGATTTGCTCCTAAAATCAACGGAAAGGAATGCATTCCTGACAACAACTTGATTTTAGCCTAAGACTCATTTTGGACTTCTTTTAAAAAAATTATTAGAGAGAAACATTGATTTGTCGTTCTGCATATGTATGCATTCGTTGGTTGGTTCTTCTTTAGGTGCTCTGACAGGAGATGGAACTTTCAGCCTTGGCTTGTCAGGATAATGCTCTAACCAGCTGTGCTACCCAGCCAGGGCCTCATTTTGGACTTCTGGCCTCCTGAGTTGTAAGGTATATTAAGGTTATTTTAAGCCGCTGAGTTCAGGTGATTCATTACAGCAGCAAAAGGAAACTGTTACAGCGCTCAATGTTCTTTTACAGAATCCCTGAACAGAAAATCCTCTGGGCTCATTTTTTCTGTCCATGTATTTTTTCATCCTCCTTTCTCCTTGACCTGCAGGGGACGCTGCAGGTGATGCTCTGAGACCTGGCTGAGGTACCTTTTAGACCCACAGGTGTTTTGCCCCCTGCGTTCTGCTGGTCCAGCTGGGTCAGGGCTGGGAAGGGCTGCCTACTATATCACTCCAGCAAAATGCAAAGTCATGCTTACTTATTTTCTGTCACCTATTGGTGCAAGTCTCTGTGGTTGATACTGAGGGAAATTTCATTTAGTCTATAGTTTAGTATAAAACTCTCCAGACCTCCTTGAAAATGAGTATTGCAATAAGGTAAATTCAAACATAGCACCTTTAGTGATCAGCTTCTGCTCTCCACCAGGGCTCCTGACTGTTCCTGGCTTCCCCTTAGAAGACAGGCCCACCAGTCTCCATTGAAAACCCAGGTTTTCTGACCCACTTAAGTAACTTTCTAAAAAATGCTTCAAAGATTCCCCATCTGTAGGCCTTCATTTCCAATTTGACCCATGAAAATACATACTGAAAAAGTCTTTTTTTTTTTTTTTTTTTTTTTTTTTTAAAGAGGTAGATTTCCTTTACAGTTAAAATGCAACACGAAGTCCTCTTTGTAATTTGTACTCAGCTATCAGGCCTCTAGGTGTCACCACCACCCAAGTCCTGATATCAAAGGGTTCCTGGCTCTGTAAACACCTGCTAAGCATTTAGTTTTTTTTGTTTGTTTTTTTAAGATTATCTAGGAAATATATATATATATATATATATATATATATATATAATCATATATTAATTTATATTTTCACCCATGTTATATATATAATATATATTTTTTCATTCATGTGTGTAAAATAATCACAGAACATGGACATTTTCCTCTGCTCCACTCTAACTAGTTTTATGTGCAAAATTCAAACTAAATGATGTAAATGATGTTCCTAAAAACTTTAAAATGTTATTTTTGTTGCATTTTCATAAAAGCACTGGACCATCCTGGATTTTGTTTGACTATCAGAATATTCATTAAGATACACCCAGTTCCATTGACACACAAGCAAATGGTTTTCCTTGTACAACACTATACCAGTGTTTTCCCTTCCTCTAGATTTGTATATTTTTTTTGAGGCTACTGTGAGTTTATTTGGATTTCAAAGCAGGAGGAAGGCAGCAAACATCTTCGAGTGCCTGCAGAGTTCTGGAAACAGTCTCAAGTTTACCAGTCAATGACATTAGATTCTCCCCCATTCAGAAACTTGACAACTTATAAATGTAAACATATGGTATATTGAATCTGAAGAATGTCAAATGGGAATATTTAGAAGGGTTCAGAAAGGTTGAAACCCTGCTCTCCAGTACTGCTCTTTTCTAATTTTATAAAGTTCTCTATACTGTTAAATTGCCTTGGCTTCAAAACATAAAGCACCAGTTCAGCCCTGGACAGTGTGGCTCAGTTGGTTGGGCATCACCCCATGCACTGAGAGGTGGCTGGTTAGATTCCCAGTCAGGGCATCCTTTGTGTGTGTGTGTGTGTGTGTGTGTGCGCACACACGCGTGTGCAGGGGACAGCCAATTCATGTTTCTCTCTTTCTCTCCTTCTCCCACCTTCTCTCAAATCAATAAAAACATTTTAAAAAATTACCAACTCAGTCATTCTTTTTCTTTATGTTAGAATCACCTCCTTTGTTCACATGTCCTTATTTATACTGTGGCAACCACTTCTGTGGTTCTACGCGTCACCCTTTCCTGAGATTCTTCTTGTTGCTGACATTGTAATTATTACATTTTACTTCTGATGGCTGCATTAGGTCACATCTCATAAGCTAGACCAAAACTTAATTGGCATAACTGGAAAGAACATTCTCTTTAAGGATACCCTTTGCCTCTTTTTAAAAAAAAACAAAATTTAGTAGAATTAAAAATTGAGGCAAGTCGCCCTAACCAGTTTGGCTCAATGGATAGAGCATCAGCTGCGGACTAAAGGGTCCCCGGTTCGATTCTGGTCAAGGGCATATATCTTGGTTGCAGGCACATCCCCAGTAGGGGTTATGCAGGAGGCAGCTGTTAGATGTTTCTCTCTCATTGATGTTTCTAACTCTCTATCCCTCTCCTTTCCTCTCTGTAAAAAAATCAATAAAATGTATATTTTTAAAAATTGAGGCAAGTCTCCATTAAGATATATGTATATATGTGTACACACACAAGCAAAAATGAAAGCTTTCTGAATCTTACATTTAATATGTATACAGTCATTTTCTGACAGCTCTGAATAGAATCAAAGCTATTGTTAGGCGGAGAACTTTGACTACAATCAAGGTTATTGTGAGGCATTAGAACATGCTGTGTTTATATCCACCCACTTGCTCTACCCAAGAAAAATACCGAACAGCAGTTAGCTCATATTAAAGGCTCTATCTGCTTATTGCTAAACTGGCAGAATTCTGTCAAGATTCTAAAAGCAATTCGTACGGAGTTCTGACTTTGGAGCTAAAATTAACTAGGGAACCAGGAAGGCCAGGATTTCCCCTTGAACAGAGAAGCAATCCCAGAGTTATATTAGTGACTAAATTGGATGTGCTAGTTAAGGTATTTTTTGTTTGTTTTTTAAATTGTGTACATAAAAGAATAAGAATCAAATTGAAAAAGTGAGTGGTTATATAATAAAAGTGAGCATCACGTTTTGGTCTGCTTTCATTATACACCTACAGTGACGCTTCCACTGGGCTCTGGAAGAAATTAGAATGCTTAGTGAACTAATATTTTTGTAAAATAGTAAAGAGACCCAAACCTCCCTGGCATATCTACTCACAGGTGAAACAGCCTGGGTTTGTGGGGTAAGGGTAATTGATTCCAGGAATTAACACCAATGTGACTACTGATTTATAGACACCTCTGAGACTCGTACCACGGGACCTCAGAGTGAGAAGGGTGCAGAGGCTGCCTCGCCTAGGTCCGCTCCACCACAGAAACCTCTGCACGTCGCTATGGTGCCACCAACACTGCAAACTCCCGTGACAGAGCCCCGCTGGAAGTTCCTCTTCTATTCCCAGCGCAGTTCAGAATGATGCGGGTGCCCTGAGTCTCCATGTGTTCCTCTTGATTTTGTAAACATGTCTTAACGGCACACAAAACCCTCAAATACAGATGAGAACATGGAGAAAGAAAATGGGCAAACTCAGCAGCAACAAGCCGAGAGGGCACTGCCGTGTCCCGGACTAGCCGTCTTTCGAAGCTAATTACTTTCTCAGTAAAATTAATTTTTCTTTCACTTCAGGCTCTCTACACAGTTAGTAAAGGAAGGATATCCGGCAGCACCATCTATCTCTCCATCTACACTCCCCTCCCCCATCTTAATCACTGGCCACCGCGGACCGAGAGTCTGGGATGCAGAGAATCATTGAATCTAATTGGATCTGGCACCTACCATCTCCTCCTAATAACTTTCTGCTTGTCTTGCATTACAGGTAAGATCTTTTAGGGTGAGTGAATAGATAGACTTTACAGAGACTGTCTTTTCAAGTTTCTATTTGTTAAAAAAAAAAAAAAAAAGATAAAAGAACCAATAGTTAAGTATACCTTTATAAAAGTATTGGGTCCTTGGTATTTATTGCTTTGGAATTAAACAGAAATTCTCCTGCTAGGATAAGACTGATGCTCTAAAAATAGCTTGGTGCATAGCCTCTGAATAACTGATCACATGGAGTCATTTCTGGAAGCTTTAAATATATATTTTAACGTCATGCTTTTTCCTTTGAATAACATCTCAGCAGCTTCCTAAAACTGAGAACCACAAAGAAGACTAGAACGAGCTTTGCATCTTCCTGTGACATTTACGTTTGTGACAGGACACTTCGCCAGCTTAGTTAACAACTGAGTTGCCAGCTCCCATAATGAAGTTTTGGATACTACGTACTTGAAAAAAGCAAGGCAATCAGCATGGTTTGCAAAGCAAATTTTCATTTAAATTACCTATACTCAATAAAATTACCTATACTCTTAATGAGCATGGCTAATTCCAGATGAGAAGTCACCAAGTCCTTGACAGCAGAGGGTGCTGGAGGGACAGTGTAGGAGCAAGGGGCTCTGCTGTGGGGCTTCCTGGGGGGTCTGATGGTGCTGCCTCATCTGGGGGGTCCCAGAACACACGGCTCCTCAGGGCCCCTGCAGCTGTGGCCTGCCCTGGGGGTAGCCTCTTGGTTCTAGGTGCCCTGTCCGCACTGGCACCTGACTCCCTTTCTAAGCACACGCACAGCCAAATGCTGGTCTGCCACTGCCTGAGCTCCAGAGGGCTGCTTCCTGTCACCAGTGACTAAGCCAGCCCCGCCCAGGACGCCGGGGAATGTCTCTGCCATGCAGTGGACTGCAACTACCACTTCTCCCCGGAGCCTGGCCTCCCGTCTAAGGTTGTCCTTCCTTGGGAATTCTTCCTCCATTCCAGGGGCAAATAGAGTTTTCGTCTATCTCACAGTCTTTCACCAGAGCTTAGTAAATCTTTATATTTAACTTCCTGCTTGTGTGTTCCTCTCCTGGTTGGTCACAGACTAATACAACACATTTCACACTTAGCAACTGGTAACTGCCAGCGGAAAAGACAGACAGATTCCAAGTTACTAGTGATACAATAAAAAAATAAATAACTTTTCAGCACATGGCCATGTAGTTAATTATCAAACAGACTATTGAACACATACTAATAGGCCATGTATATCATTTGTCTGTGACATTTATGTTTGTGATAAGACACTTCACGAGCTTAATTAGGGTCTGCTTTTATAGAACAAATCTGTTGTTGAAGTAAAAAAGAGAACATATAAGTAATTCCTCTTTCTTAATGCAAAGCTGACCCAGACCAAATAGTATAAAATAAAAAGCACACACACACACACACACACACACAAGCAGCTTCTGAGATACTGAATAGTAAACATTTAGGCTCACAAAGAGCACTACTCTGTCATGAACATCAGGCAGATATAAATATCAACACCTGGTGTCAACAAACAGAACTGTCTGAATACCGGCCAGGTAAGACAGGGCTTACTGTTCACCAGGTAAAATATACAAGCCGGGGTACAAGAAAAATGACTTAAATAGCACAGAATTCTTGGGCTTTGGTTGGACAGCTTATCTGGTGACTTCTGTGTCTACCACTAGCCACACAAAGGATGCTGTTCTGATCAGCAAAACCTCAGAATGTAAATTAACACTATGTATATTGAAAATACTATCCAATATAAGGCAATCTTCAACAAGAATGACTAATAAACAGGTTTGGTAATGATGAAAACAAATCTCCAACACTTCAAATCCACCCTCTACTAAGATGGCCCATTTTCAGGAAATGCTCTCTTTTGGCAGAAACCACTGCCACCCAAATTCCCCTATCGTTTTCCCTGCTTATCTGTGTGATTCCAGATAATCTGTGTGATTTCTGCCCATTCTCACTGTGGATGTAACTGTTTAGTTTTGGGGTTCCTATAAAGCTGTCCCTAGAGAACAGGGTCACCCTGGTATGGTCTCCCTTGAGGCCCCCTGGCCCCTAAATGAGTCCATGGCAAGGAAGTGGTTTCCTGCTGTTGCTCAGAAACTGTCCGCAACCCAGAATGCTGTGGTCATTTTACCCGCGGAATAACTGCTAAAATTCCGCTTGCCGGGTCATCTTGTGACTAGGACGGAAAACCTGTCAGCACCCAGTTTCTCATCTATGACGGGGATACAGTACAATAATAAGCATCTTTTAGACATGGAAAACACTAGAGTCAGGGGAGCTGCAGTCAGTGATTCTTTCTGGTTGCCAGTCTGGGGAGGAAAAATATCGCTATCGTCAACACTTTTGCTACCCGCTGTACTAGTTGGTTAGGAAGTGGCTAGCAGCAGATTACTTAAGAGTGGTTTACCACTAAAGACAGGAAGAGAGAAAGAAAAGGTCTAGGATAACACAATCATGCCAAATTGCTGTGTGCTCCCTTTCCCCCAGTTAATCGATGTCAAAGTCATCTTTGAGCCTACCCGTGGGCTGAGAACCCAGAATCTGTATGTCAACCTAGTGATGTTATTAGTACATGACATGAAGTGGATTGACAGGGGGAAAAGTAAGTTACAAATATTATCCCAACTTAACAGATGGGATAATAGCATCACTAAACTAAATCAAATTAATGTGGAAAATGTCTGTCTATAATTTATCTCAGACAAGTTGTTCCACCCATCCCCAAAGGCAAAATCCTACCTAGGTGTGGTAGCTCATTAGAACGACAAATAATGAGCCCCGAAGCAACATGCAAAGCAGCCTCAGGAACAGATGGCTGGCTTCTCAAGGCTTGCAAGGGCTGTAGCACAATCATGCTCTTATTTCGGGGAAGGGTCTCTCAACAAAATAATCCCCCCAAATTTTCTTCCACTTAACCCAGTAGTTACCATCAATTATTTTAATGACAAAACAAACACAGGTTTTCCCCCAAAACTGCTTTGCTAAGAAGAGTCAAAAAAAGGAAATGGTTAAACAGCCATGGCCGGGAAAGGAAGGCATTTTCCCTTAATATTCACATTCTGTTTCCATCTGTGGCAGTGAGATCAGAAAGAAACTTTTAAAAAGCAGATTATCCATATATTCTTAGGAGCTCAAATGGATTTCACAGACACAGAGAATTAGCATCTTAGGAAATCTAGGACAAAAATCCCATTAATATTCATCACTGTTATGCAGATTATAGATGGTATCTGTGTGGTTCATTAAATTCCCTCTGGAACGAAAGGAAAAACACAAAAATGCCACCATGACTTAGTTCACAGATGTGGGTCAGTTCAACAGGGGACATCGGCTTCCTAAGACAATAAAGAAATAAGAGGCTGGATGCATAGATGTCCCATATTACATACCATACACAAACATCACTCTTTATTCCAGGGAAACAAGAACCCTCCCCCACTACAAAAATGCTTTAATCTAAAGGGATGAAAAATCGAAAATGAGAAAAGCACTTATCTTGGCAAGCGATACTAGAAAATTATATTCTGAAACATGTTCACGTTTCCTTTGGTAATTACAAATGAAGGAAGGATATTTTGCCCAAACCCTACAAACCTTTTTGAAGGTATTAATTCCTCTGTTGTTAACTTTAGGTAAAGAGGCTGGTCCAGACCAGTACTGTCTAGTAGTACTATAATGCAAACCATAGATGTAATTAAAATATTTTTCTAGTGGCCACATTAAAAGTTTAACCCTTTGCACTCCGAACCATTCTGGACATTGGCTACCAGCTACTCCGAACCATTCTGGACATTGGCTACCAGCTACTCGACGCTACTTTGCGAAACGTGTGTTGAATTAACTCAATTCCCCGTAATCACTAATAAACTGCAATGTCCCCTGAGAGGGGACATCCGAGTGATATGCTAGAATTCCGATGTCCCCTGAGAGGGGACAGCGGAGTGCAAAGGGTTAATATTTAACTTAACCCAATAGATCCCTAAAACTAACATTAAAAATGTAATCGACATAAAAATTATTAGTGAGCTATTTTACATTCTTTTTTTTCATACTAATGCTTCAAAATCTGGAATATATTTTTACACTCACAGCACATCCCAAATTCGACAAGGCAATTTCAAGGGCTTAATAGTTCTTCACGGTTTGTTGGGACCATGCTGCGTAGCACTGTGCTTTACTATAGCTCTCATTTCCATAACATTAATCATAAATATTTGCACTAGAGTTTTTTTTACAGTGGGAAGTTTGGTTACAGTGAATCTCATTATAGGACCAAAAATGATGTATATTTCGAGTGTGGAGTGATGTTTTATAAAAAGGTCTACATCTTTGTGTAATTCATTATAAGCAGTGCCAGATTTTTAGTTGATATACTTTCAAATGCCAGGGTCTTTGATCTATTAAAAATGCTGCCCTCCGTTTAGCAAGGAGCCTCAGAAGACTGCATCATATTTTCTTGTTCTTTTACTAACCAATCCGTTTACATGCAAGAAAACCTACTACTGCCATAACTCACTGGCTTATAGTCACATGATGCTGGTCCTTCTTATTCAGATTAATGATTATTTAATGATGAGTACAGGTCCAGTTCAATTTCCTATGACTTAAATATGTAGTTTAAAAAATGTTCTTTTACCTATAATATCATTTTGGCCTACTGATGTAAGCCTGTTATGTGTTGACATACTAAGAAAATGTGCATATGTAAACAGGCAGTCTATATAAAGATTTCCTTCTGGTGAAATTCTGTAGCAGAAAAACCAAATTATGACATTCATTTCCTTCTGAATAACTGGAATTGATGAGCCTTAAAATAGTTTCAAAGAAGAAAAACTTCTGGAGTGTAGAGAGGTTTCCAAAGTGCATCTCCTGGCTGATAATGCTGACAAGCTGAAAATTAGCACACAATAAGCACACAATATATGCTTTTAACTTTATTTCCCTCAAAGAGAATAAAGTTTCATATGCTTTTCATACTTCTGGAAATGGCTTCAGAAAATTGTTCTACTCTGAGTACAAGTTCTCTTTAATAGCTAAATAAGTATTAACTGATAAGAGATTTAAGGGTAAAGCGTTTTTAAAAATTAATACTTAACAACATAATAGGAAAAAGGTGAAAGACTTGGAAGAGGGATTTCCAAGATGAAACAAGAATTCCCATAATAAAAATATTCAACGTACTAGTAATCAAATATATGCAAAATAAAATCACAATGAGGTATCATTTTGTACTCAGCTTGCAAAAATTTGAGTATGATGATCCTAAGAATTGGTGAGGATCTAGATAACTGGAAATTCTAGTATACCAGTGGGAATGTAAGTTCATACCACTGCTTTGAAAAACAATTTGGCCTTATCTATTAAAGTTGATGATGTGCTGTACTGTATGACACAGCAATCCACTCTTGTGTGTGCGCACCAGAAATCAAATAAAAAAATGTTCATAACAACATTTCCTTTTTCTGTTTAAAAGAAAGATGCAGTTCAAACCTGGCAACAGAAGAGAAAAACTGTGATACAGTCATACAATGAAATGAAATGTAACAGTGAAAAGCAGGAGACTAGGGTACTTGTTTCAAAATGATAATGCCCAAATGAGCAAAAAAGGAAGTGAGAAAAGAGGAATTCCATTTCTTTTATTATTATTTAAGGATACATACATGGAGGTAAAACGATAAAGGACAGAAAGACTATGATAACACAGAATTCAGAAGGGCTCCACCATCAAATTGGGACGGGACAGGGGCAAAGAGCTCACGGTGCTTGAAAGGAAAGGCAATAGCTGCTGGCAGGCAGACAGGGGTTTCTTCGTTACTCTTTACATTTCAGTGAGTACATACGTATTTTCTAGGTATGTACAGGTGTCTATGTTCCACTGAATGTATGAAATAATTTTAAATCGGAGTGGCTGTAACAAACACAGGCAAAGATTACACATCGTGTTTCAGATGATATCCATCACCAGGCGTGCAACTCCCTCACCTCAACTCTGTCCTTCTCCACTGGGCTGTCGCTGCAGCTTTTGTTCCTGTTTTTCTCATCCTTGGGGGTGGAGACTGCCCTGCTTAGACAGTACTGTAACATTCTGAGGCCTCCACGCCTGCTGATCACTGATCGAAAGGATGACTAAACTAACCTGACCTGCATTTCTAGAAGAACTGGGAAAACTCTGAAAGTCAGGGTTACAAGAGGGTGGCTTATGTGGCTTCATGATTTAGCACATTCTGCAAACGTACAGCCTGTTCTCTTTTATCTCCTCCTTCCTCCTCCCTCTGTCTTGGTGTTTAAGGTTTGAAATAGTTTGGTGATGAGGTCAGCTTTAGACACTGCCTTCAGAAATGCTTTCTTCCGCTTTCAGAGGTGGCTGCATCCAAGGGGGCCCCTCTATTAAAGGTGGCAGCCTCACTGTACTTGCTTTCTACCTCCAATTAGAGGAACAAATCTACCAGCTAGGGCTTCGGTGTACTCAGGAAACCATCCCTCTGTTATACCAACCAAGGGACCAAGGGATTTAATGCCATCCTGCCTGAGATGATTCTGTGGTCAACTCCCATCTCTCTCTCTCTCTCTCTCTCTCTCTCACACACACACACACACACACACACACACATACACGACAGCATGTGCATCTCCTCAAATGGTCATATGATATGTCTACATTTTTATAATTAATCTGTAGATATGGGGCTCATGGATGAGAGTAGAAACCCAGCATCCTAACTTAACAGGAAGGTTTCAACCAAACACTGAACTAACATTAAAAAAAGGTGAAAGAAAGGGAACAAACACTCCATTTTCAGAATATGTGTTTTCTGGAATTTATTCCTTTTTAATGTTGAATATAAAATCTGAGATGTCACCAATGCCTTTAGGGACAAATGCATACAAATTGAAATCTAAAAATAACAATTATGCAGATCAAAGTGGCCCTGACACTTAAGGAAAGCTGCTAAATGAAAAGCATTTCTAGGAAAAAACAAATCCCTCTGTAGCAAAATCAAATTTTAAAAAACCAAAACAAACAAACAAGTAAATAAACAAAAAGAGACTTTTGTACCTTTCAATAACAGGAAAAAATAGATTTAGTTATATAAATCCATGTAATACAAAAACATCTATGTGGGAATGTTGAATAAATCTATAAAACAGAAACAAATCTAAAATATATTAAAGTCTGAGAAAAAAAATCTTCCTTTTCTACTCTTTGATTTTTAAGAGAACACCATAATTTGGAGGAGAAAAAAAACACACATTTCTCCCCAACAAAATTTCCTTGTGGAATGCATATACCGCATATAACTAGCAGGATGGCACTGTGTATTTTATCTAATTTTAAAATGGCATACTTGGATTTCTGGCAGCACATTTCCTTTGTCCCAACAAGCCTTCTACAGGAAATAAAAATTCTGTCTTGAAATGCCCTTGATATTACCTCTATGCCTGCAGTCCCACCCACTTTTTCCCTAGGCTTTTAAGACTGTGATTATCTAAATCGAAAGGGAGCTAGGTAAAGAAGGGAACATGAAAACGATTCCATGTTTGAAATTCAGCTGGTAATATAGTACAAGTAAGGACCCAACATTCTCTGAAGACAGTGTGGTTCCACAGGGCAATCCCTCAGTACTCAGCAGAGCCTGGGTACTGTGGTACGGCGTCAACGCCACACAGTGTGCTTCTAGCTCACACATAGCAAGTACAGCCGAGGCTGGTCTCTCTTATTTCCTTGCTGACGAAAAAAGAAGAAAAAAGAAGGTAGGGTGAGGAGCAGATGATGTGTAACTGTGACAGTAATTTAGCACTACTATTCATCTAGTCTGTTTAGAAGAATCGCACTGGGCCTACAATAGCCATAATAATTCAAAAATTTTAAGACAAATCTGAGTAGCTTTCCCTGCCTAGCAAGTATTGTATTGACCCTAAAACCCCAGAACTTAACTTAGAAAGTCTCGATCTTCACAAGTTGGTTTTTGGTGCTCACTGGCAAGAGCAGACAATATATTAAATTAGATCATTGCAACATTCAAAAAAATTTTAATTGCTGTAGCTTAAAAAGAAAGTCTAAGTCTTATCAGAAGACTTGCATACTCAAACACAATATTCAGTTTAAAAAAAAAAATCCTGGATAGTCTCTGGGATTTATCAAATGGATTTGACCCGGACCCTTGTTTCACAACAGCTTTCCTTGGAGGGAAAACTGTGGGTCGTGTTTGTGTTCCAGTCCAGCAGAAATCTGTGGCATGCTTTTCTCCTGAATGCAGTCCTGGGCTACAAATCTGTCTAGGATTTTAGCTTTTGCATTCAACGAGTCCACATATAGCAAGTTGGAGGGTGAGAGCACATACGCAATAGGGCTTCAATTCTTCTGTTCTTTCAATTTCTTATAAATACCCTGCTCAGAATCTAAGCGGAAGGTCCGGCATCAGGATACTGAGAATAGCGAATATTTTAGGTAGCCTGCTGGTAATATGTCCTATTTAAGATTCTTCCCGTTTGGCAACTAAAAACTCTAAAGAAAATGTAAGCAGGGACAAGGATGTAGCCTCTGCCCTAATAAAACAGGCATGTTTAGTGTTTATCAGCATCCACTCCAGAGGGAGTAAAGATTTTGCATGCCAAGTACAATTCAGATTTATCCCCAACAGCCCCTTTCTCATATATGCTGCTCTGGAAACTCACTGAGCTCGTATATGGGATGAGAACATGTATTTACATTACTCTGAAAAATCTGAGACTGTGCATTGGCCAGAAATATGAAGAAGCAAAGTTAAAGAACCAAGGGAAAGTAAGTCAGAAAAAAATTAAATTGTGCAGCAATATTAGCATCTTTTAATATGCCTTATCAAGGGTTCACAAAATATATCTAACCAAGATCTTCCTTTCTCAAAAAAATATAATCCCTTCACAAAATATAATAAGCAGCTGTTAGTCAGGGTAGCTCCATTTAAAAATATATGTGCACATATGTATAAGTTGCTAGAACTGAAAATGCCTTCAGATATGAGTCAAGTACTTTTCCTATAAATTTACTATCTAATTAGTGCACTTCTTAAAATATACTTTTAAACAGTTTTATGCATGTAGGGGGAAATTTCCTCTTGCAAGAGATAAAGAAGCATCTATTTTCCAAAATAGTAATTATTTTCACCCATGTAATTTGATTCTGATCACACGTAGTTGCAACAGTGATTTTTTGGAAACATCTGTGGTGGTTCGAGGATTTATGAGGGTAAGAATTTGCACTACCAAAAGGAGCCTAGGACATCCAACTTTTTCGGTAGGCGTTATTACAAAGCGCTGAAAGTGACATTTGTGATTTTGCAGCAAAATCTTAATTCCTTTGTCAACCAACATTTCTTTTTTCTTTCTGATCCAAAGACTCTAATATCCTGGCAGACTAATTTAAGGATACAACCCAGGCAACTTAAAGAGAAGAAAGTCTGAGCAATAGTGGCATCAACTACAACCTAGGACAGATCCAATGTTTTCTCTCTGATGGTGCCACTCACTCCTCTTTCAGTCTTTAAGGAAGCACACACCTGTAACAGGTTTTAGTACCTCCGGGTGAGTGAGGCAACTGCAGGCAATTCTGAAAATAAGAAAAAAAACCCACCACAGTTCTGATTTGGTTTAAAGTGATCATGCAATCCCATTATACCCATGTCTTCCAAGAACACCTTTTCCAAATGCAAGCAGGGTTACTACTGATGATGCCTGTGGCTCTTGTCACAGTGATGCATTAGGTGAGAGGTGTGGCTGAGTATCCGGGGGCGCTCCAAAATGCATCTCCATCATCTTCCGCTTGTCTTCTCTAAGGTTCTGCCTGTTTAGTAATGATAATTCAAAACAGCCAGTTATTACTGACAACAAAATTCGTCCGGACAGTAGTATTTTAAATGCCAGGAACAGACATGTTGGGAATCCCAATAAATCACCCCCACATGATGGATAAGAACAAATCCTGAGTTTCAGGACGAGAGGCCAGATTTAAATCTCACACACCTGGCCTGCCAAATAGGAAAGCGAAAAGTTTCAACAACCGCCAAGACCCCTCTCAGAGGCACTGTTCCAGTCCCACCCGGGTGAGCAGGATGTGTGTGGCCCAGCCCCTCGGGGGGCTGTGGAGAGTGGCCCACGGTAAAGAACAGCACTGCAGGGCCATACCTCTTTGTAAATAGCGGCCGCCCCAATACCCCGGAGGGCTCCGTGCTTCACCCACCAGACACCTGGCATGCAGGGCCTCCGCCCTGCTCCAGCTCTGGTTGGTTGGTGCCCAGGGTCTACCAGTTGCTATCACTCTGGAAAGGCAGCGATCTCTGAAAGCAGAAACTTCTTCAGTCCCTGCTGTGAGTCTATAAAATAAGTGATGGCTCCAGACAGTCAGAGAAGAAAGTGGGTTTCCCCAGGGTTTCCCTGCCTTTCAACTTCTCTAGAAGAGTGGGAATTTGCTATTTTAAATATTAACAACTCATTTAAATTCTTTTAAAAGTCTTACCCTAAAGGCCACCACGGTGAGACCTCCACCTTCCTCTGCCTCCCACCTTGCCTACTTTGCGAACTGCCGGAGTCCACACTGCACCTGTGCAGTCTGAGCCATAAACGTTCCTTTCCTACATCTCTCTTCTGTCTCCTCACTGTGTAAGAGCAATTACAGATGCTAATGGTGCCTGTCTGTACTCCCTGGCAGGCTTTCTAGACCTGTGCTTTGTGTGTGCACACTGTATAGAGGGTAGGGAAGGAGATGAGAACAGGGGGCTAACCATCTTTTACTGCATTACACCTGTGAATGCTCTCAGGCCTTACAGTATAGACTGTGTAATGAATTACCACCACGGTAAAATGTAAGTAACAAGAAAAGAAGGAAATGCTGAACTGCTCTTAAAGATACTCCTATTTCTCTCCAATGAAGATAAAGGGAGTATGGATTGTTAATAACTCTTCTGGCCCCAAATGGTTCATGTCAACCTGGCCAGTGTGGCTCAGTTCGTTGGAGCATCATCCCACACACCAAAAAGGTTGTGGGTTCAATTCTCTGGCAGGGCACATATCCAGGTTATAGGTTCAATCCCTGGTCAGGGCTTGTATGGAGGCAACGGGTTGATGTTTCTCTCTTATATCAGTGTTTCCCTCTCTTCTCTCTCTAAATATCAAACTCTGGACCATGGGCTTCCACTCTGGTCCCATGTGCTCCTGCTCAGGCACCTGCAAATGGTGGTCTGACTGGGTGGGGACCTCTGAGCCCTCAATCCTTTGGAATGGTTTGCTGAAGTCAAGTAAACATCAATGGCATCAAGACCAACTTTAATAATAAGACTACAAGTCATGTGAGAATGCTTCTTTTATCACAGGTTTCTTGAGAAACTTCTGAGAGAATAAATATTTTTGAAGAGTAGAACAGTCAGCCTAAAGAGTGCCTAAGGAGCCGAAACCGGTTTGGCTCAGTGGTAAAGCGTCGGTCTGCGGACTGAAAGGTCCCGGGTCAATTCCGGTCAAGGGCATGTACCTTGGTTGCAGGCAACTGGTGGGGGTGTGTAAGAGGCAACTGGTCGATGTTTCTCTCTCATCGACGTTTCTAGCTCTCTATCTCTCTCCCTTCCTCTCTGTAAAAAATCAATAAAATATATTTTTTTAAAAAAGAGTGCCTAAGGAATCCAGATCTTCAGGGAAAATAAGAGCAAGGAAGGCAAGCACACATTATTTTCTTTTAAATAAACATACCATTTAAAAAATATACTTGATTGATTTTTTACATAGAGGGATAGAGTTAGAAACATCGATCAGCTGTCTCCTGCACACTCCCTACAGGTATGTGTCCGCAACCAAAGTACATGCCCTTGACTGGAATAGAACCTGGGACCCTTGAGTCCGCAGGCTGACACTCTATCCACTGAGCCAAACCAGTTAGGGCCAGTATTTTTTTTAAAAAGGCTTTTGTATAGACAGTGTTGTCCATTGGATTTATGTATCAGATTATTCCTACCCTAGTTTTTTCCAGTTCTTTGAAGGTACATCTGGATTGTTTAATATCCTTGGATAAAACAGGTTATAAAATACTAGTTTTTTCTAACAAGTATTCCAATGTTCCAACTTTATAAAAATAGTCTTAAGAACCTTTTAATATTATATATGTGGGTTTGCCTCTGTTTAAAATATGTGCATGGAAACCACCCACAACCATCTGTGGACTTACTGATGCAAAAACAAAGGAAGACTTCCCATCAGCTATAAACTACAAGTGCTGGTGTATAATTTATATTATTGATAGTCGCTGCCTTCCTCCCACAGGTGTTCCAAAAATGGTGCAAATCCTACGCAGCCTCAAAAGACCTATTACTTACAGACATCAAAGTTGCCGATAATGCACTTCTATTTCAATCCAGTGTTAAAAATGGTACTTTAGAACTCAGTCTCATTTGAAATACAGTAAAAACTTCAATTGCTAGGTATATAAAGATTTCAAGGAAATACACCAAAAATGTTAATGTGTTTATCTCTAGATGTTGGGATAATAGTCGACTTTTATTTTCTAACCAACACATTTTTGTATGTTCTCATTTTTCTAAATGAGCCTAAGCTACTTTCATAATCAGAATAAAACCAGCGTCACCCTGGCTGAGTGGCTTAGTTCGTTGGAGCATCATCCCACACACCAAAAAGGGTGTGGGCTCAATTCTCTGGCAGGGCACATATCCAGGTTGCAGGTTCAATCCCTGGTCAGGGCTTATATGGGAGGCAATGGATTGATGTTTCTCTCTTATATCAGTGTTCCCCTCTCTTCTCTCTCTCCCTCTGTCTAATTACCAATAAAATAAAATAAATATTGTCTTTAAAGGGTAAATAATCAAAATATTGTCTTATTTAATAAGGAAATGCTATTTTTTAAAAACATGTTTTATTGATTTTTTACAGAGAGGAAGTGAGAGGGACCGAGAATTAGAAACATTGATGAGAGAGAAACATAGATCAGCTGCCTCTTGCACACCCTCTAGTGGGGATGTGCCCGCAACCAAGGTAAATGCCCTTGACCAGAATCAAACCTGGGACTCTTCAGTCCACAGGCTGACGCTCTATCCACTGAGCTAAACCGGTTTCGGCAGGAAATGCTATTTTTTATTTTGAAAGTGAACCCATGTGCTTCACAAAGTTGTGATAATATACATCATTTCTACACCTAAATATTTAAAAACTTGAGCCTTTTGTTCTCTAAAAGACATATGACACACTAAAGCAGCTTTGAAAACATTTTGATTAGTTTAAGAATTGTAGGGTTGTTTTCAATGTTGACTACTTGCTAATGCAGTCCATCTCTCTTTTAAATTAAATGAATTAAACGTGCAAAAGACCTTAAAAATATGGCTTTTATGCTGCAATTAAAAAAAAGCATAAATTATTATAAGCTTGCACTTTAAAATAGAAAGCACCTACCATTTTTTGCTATCTTAAATTCTTCTTGGAAGAAGGGGAAATAAATTATAAATAAATTAAATTATTAATTAAAAACAAACTAATATAAACAATTGAAAACTGAAAAGAAAAAAAAATATTAGGCATCTTTTTATATTTTTTACCCTGGGCAGTCTCTAATTATGCATTTAAACAAACGAAAGCTAAATATTTAGGGTATATGTGCATCCTCTTAACACTTCCAACTTCAATTGAGAACAGCTAAGAAAAATTGAAGAAAAATGCAAAGATTTACTTACCTTTGATGCCAACCGTGACTTCAGGCCTAAGAATGAAAAGACTGTGTTGCTTTCCTTTGATTCAAAGAAACTGTCATAATCCTAAGGGGGGGAAAAAGGGGGGGGGGGGAGAAAATAAACAAAAGCAAACAATTATCTTTGTATTTGGTGCTTTAGGCAATTTTTTTTTTTTTTTTTAGAGAGACTGCTTTCTTCCTTTTTTTTTTTTTTTTTTTTTTTTTTTTGGAAAAACATGTTTTTATTGATTTTAGAGAGAAAGGAAGGGAGAGAGAGAAAAACATCAATTAGCTAATTAGCTGCTGACTGGGGATTGAGCCCACAACCTGGACATATGCCCTGACTGGCAATGAACTGGTGACCTTTCAGTGCACAGGAAAATGCTCAATTAACCAACTAAGCCACATTGGCCAGGGCTTGACAAATGCTTTGTAATTAAAAAAAATTTTCCCCCCTTTATTTTTAGAGAGATAGAATGGAAAGGGATAGAGTGCTAAAAACATATTATAGATGAGAGAAAAACATCCTTGATCGGCTGCCTCCTGCACTCCATCTGCTGGGGATCAAGTCTACAACCCGAGCATGGGCCCTGACTGGCAGTCGGAATCTAACCAGTGACCTCTTGAGTCCTGGATCAATGTTCAACTGCTGAGCCACACCAGGCCTGCCAGGCACACAAATTCTTCATGAAAATAAAAAATGTACCACTGCTCCATCCAGGTCATGGAAAAGCTATATAAATCTACTCATTTGCCCTGCTTTAGCCTAAAAATTTCTTTGAGTATGACGATAAATGTAACAAGTTTTTAATCCAAAGCCTGTGACGGGATTAAAACATAAAACAATGACAAAAGAAATGAAACCTAAACACACTCCCTTTCCTTTGTGGGACAAACTAACATTTATTTGTGTGAAACCACCGTGACCTAAGACTTTATTCTAGCACCTCAATATGGAAGGCTGCCTCCCAATTCTACTCTAGATAGGCTGTTATCTAAGGCTTTTAAAAAGCCTATCACTGGCTGAACAGAAACCTGTAAAGGTCTCCAAGTGTCAATATGAGTGCTGCTATTCTACCTTTGAAGTTGTCCATATTCTTAAAGAATGTGTCTTCAGAGAGAATAAAAAGATCAAGTAAAAACTAGAGAAAACTAAATTCTCTATGACATTTACCTTTGCCTCAGAGGCAGAATCATTTTTCTCTTCCTACTTTCACAAAAAGAAACCATTAAGGAATTCTAGTCAATAAGTTCTTCAATTGTTTCTTTTCCACAGTTTGCATATGTAATACTACAGTTTCTAAGTTGATATAAAGCAGTTTTAAAGTTTGGTAGAGGTCCCTTTTAATAACTTTATCCTGAGTAAATACTGTAAGCAGACAAAGATCAGAATCATATTTAGGCATTCCCTTTGTGGGAGGCACCTTACGATCAATCTATCATTTAATCTCTACCACCACCCACCAAGTAAGACACTGGCTCACAGAAGGAAAAAAAAAATGTTGCCCAAGTTTGACAGCTAATACATGAGAGAGCTGAGATTTGGGCCCATTTCCATTGATGTTGTAACTGATGTTTTTTGTTCTCTATGAAGCTTCTTACCCAAGAAGGAACCACGTGTAGGGCACTCTGTATGAGAGTCACTGAAGCCTAGTGATCCACTGCCAAGCTGAACCAGTGGCATCACAGACACTTTGAAACCTATCTAGGAATCTAAAGGAGCGTCGATGACTTGTGGAGATCTGCTTCTTGCAAAGCATGCCTCAGTTGATGAAAAAAAATCTGATTTGACTCCATGTAGAGACTCTCTTGTACAAATGTTTCAGCAGGGTGAGGTTGGAATTGCGTTTCAAAATGTTAAGTTTGAGAAATTATATGAGATACCCAAGCAGTGACTCTACAGTATTATAGATTTTGTAGAATTTTTTGAAAAATATTACAATTTTTAGAAGAAAACTATGTCACAAATAATGCAGGTCTACATCTGATATGGAATTTAGGCAAAATACCATGAGCTGAAAATGTTAAAAATATTCTTTATAATGAAGATATTTCCAAACAGTTGAATGACATTTCACTGGGTTCAAAAAATAATCCTGTTCCATATATATAGTGTGTCCCCAAAAATATATATACACACTTCTACAGAAATGAATAACTTTTTTTGTCAGTGCCTGTTTTCAAACTGATGACCTTCTGGCCCAGGCACTGCTGATAATTCGAAGCAATGGAATCACAAATATCAGGAATCATTTCATTCAGTATTTGTGTGCCCTCAATCTGTCAACTGTTGCTGGTTTTGTACCATAAACTTTATTATATGTCCCTATAAAAATGTCTAGTGGATACATTTTCTTTATTCAAAGCTTAGCCTAGCTTCACCCATTATTTCAAATCAGTTAAACGTGAAAAGGAGTGAAAATTAAATGAGTTACCAGCTGTTGAAGCGAATATATTTTTGGGGGGGAGACACCCTTTGAATAATGATAAAGGCAGTGCTCGTGTTTGAACTGCATTTTCAAACTTCCAGTAGCATTTTAGGATGAATTTCCTATGTTCAAAGCCTAGTCTGGCTGAAAAGAAAGAAACATCAATTGAGCTATCAGTTGTTAAAGTGTGTATACATGTTTTTGGGACACCTTGTGTATTCTCTAGCTGGTCGTTTGTTGCTTATATTTAATGTAACAAGAGGGAGACGGCTAACCTACAGCCAGATTTATCGCGCCCTTTTAAATATCCACCATACGAAAACTGGTGTATTTGTTCCTCCCCCTACCAAATTCGGCCACTATTCAGTCTAAACTCTTTCCTTAGAGAATATCATTTAGTCATGGCCCTAATTAAAGTCACAACTTTAGCTCTGATTTCTCCTCTCATTTCTGGTTCTATATAATCACTAATTCTTCACAGACTCTTAAACAGAAGGGATTTACATCACAATTCGTGATCTTCCTGCCACACCACAAGATGGGCCTCTAAGAAAATGGCACCACCATCTAGTGGACTCTACCACATCAGAAATCAAGGTACCACACGACTCCTCCCTTTCCTCAGCTAACAACTGTCTTCCATTTCCTTCAACCTCTCCATTTTGACATCCATCTCAGAACCCTAATCTAAGCTAGATTTCTGCAGTAGCACCTCAATTTATCAGCCTTCCTCCAAAATAACCTATTTCTACCCCATCATTCTCAGCTGAAGACAGACTGCTTTTTTAAAAATGAGACGATGATCATATTGCTCTCTTCTTAAATTCTTTCCTTCAAAGCTTCTCATTGCTCTTAAAATACGAATTAAAATTCTTAACATGGCTTAAAAGACTCTATGTGGCCCAATTCTGACTTAGTCAAGAATAAGGAGAAGAGAGGTCCATGTACCAACAACTATCTAGTTCACAGGTTTTGTATGGTATATATGCTCAGTGAACTGTATATGTGGTGTCCTGTGGTCTCCTGAGTTATATGATCTTGATCAACTCATTTAACCTCCTCACACTATTACTTCATTTCTGCGTCAGATACTAACAAAGTCCCTGAAGCCTCATAATTCTTTAAAGTGATGGAGCATTCAGCGGAGTTGCTTTTAAATGGGCGGTTAGTTGTGTCTAGGTGTAAAGTCACCCAAATATTCTGGTTTCTAAAGATACCTATTTAAAAATTTTACCTCTCTCTGATTTCACTGAATAGGAAAAGGAAGAGACAATAGTGGGAGAGAAACCATTAGGACTAGTGACTCAGTTGTCAAAATGCTATTCCCGTTTTGAATTTTGAAAGGCCTTTTTACCTTTCTACTTGATTAATAATCTCTGATGGTCAGTGCGAAATGCAGGAATGAAAAAACTAATAAGGTAAGAAATAAAAAATGAGAGAGAATGCCTGACTCAATCTCTATAAGTGAAGCGTGAATTTTACTTTAAAAGACTGAAATGCTAACATGAAAGTATCTTGCATGCAACAGATCAAAAGGCAATTTACCATGAAAATGTGTATAATTCAGGTTTCACTGTTTATGTTAAAAATCTTAATTTAAAAATAGTTACAGTTCTCCAAATCATAAAACTGGAAATAAGGTCAACTCTCACAAACACGCTTCATACATAAAACAGGACATGTAAAATCTATACATGTAGAGAAAATATGTAACTTTCTAAAGAATCCATTTAACATTCAATCAAAACTATTCTCTACAAAACTGTAAATTTTAGTTAACAACAAAAGTATTTAGAAATTTCAGATATTTAGAAATCTCAGAAGGGCAACATTTTTTATTTAGATTTTTAAAAAATCTTCTTTAACTGTATCTCGGTCATAAATATTATAAGCATTATTTTTAAGAACCTTTAACTCACTACCACATAACTATAGCTAGGGAGTGGGCTTCTTACCCAAATACTGAGTTGGATCCTCCCAAGAGTTTAGAAATTGTCACTTAAGGTAATTAACTCCTTCCAAGTGACAAATGTAAAAAATTGGTAAATTAACTTTAAAAGCAGAATAGTTTAATGAAATAATTTTTAAAAGTCAATGTTAGAAAAGTACCTAACACACCAGGTTACCAATAATACTTGTCAAGTGGATGAATTAGCTGTCTGCTGATTAATGGCTGGTGTGCCATGTTTTAGGTAATCTCATGCTAGTAACATAATTTGAATAAATACAATTTCTACTCTATTAATTACAGGTTTTAAAGAATGATGTACACAATTTACTTTCTGACATTCAAAAGCTTTTGAGTGGTCTGAGGAATCTCAAAGTGTAAAAGGTTAAATTACTTTCCTTGTCATGTTTAGGCAAAGAGTATGCGATTGATAATTTAAAATCTAGGATTTCTGAATAGTTAATACCTCCTTCCAAATATAACAAACAGAATGATGTGAAATAATTTCAGAGTTAAATAGCATTAGAAAATTTTAAATCACATCTTACTGATTAGTAGTATAAGTTATTGTGGCCTTAGGCATTTCCCAATAAAAGAGAAAGATCTGCTTCCTTATCAAATTCATTTCACTTATCAGGCTTATATTTTAAAAAATATATTACGGTTTATACTGCAAACATTAAGATCGCCATTTGTAAAAACTCACTCTCAAGTTGCTAAATAAGCTTGCTGAATTCCTTATAGTCAGACACTCAGAAGTGTTTGTAAATAAACGTCCATAAATGACATATTTCAGGACAATCAACTTTCTGTTAATGATCAGTTAATAGAACCTCTGGCGAAGGGTACAAACACACAGCATATTCAAGATAAAACTGCCTAGTTTCAGAAGCTGGTACATTTTTATTACATTAAAGAAAAAGGGTTAGAAATTTCCTTTGTCTGCAGTGTCAGCTGCTTATGAAAAGAAATATTTCTGGACTATATAGATTATCAGAAATGAGCACAATTATTAATGGAATATTTATCTGAATGTTGCAATTTTAAGAAGAATAAAACAAGCTAAACAGTTGTTAAAAAAAAAAAAAAAAGAACTTCCATCACCTATACTTGTTTGTGTTCAAGTGAAAACCAAGGTTCGAGACATTTATAAGGGCATGATAAAATCTGAACAGGTGGAGTTCACAATGGTCTCATTCTTCCAAAGAGCTTCCTTAAGGACATAAGCCGCACACCACAATGATTGGACTATTGTGTGCTAGACGGGCACTTGAGACAAAGACCTTAAAGTTCTTTGCCCTTTTAATGTCCCCTAAGAGAGCAGTGGGGAAAACCCACAACAGCCACTCTGAAAAGTGGTGCCGCTCCCCACGCTAAGTCAATGACAATTAATCGACAGACCTACGTTATTTCTATATGCCGAGGCCATATCCAAGGCGGAGGTTGCAGGGAACAAGACAACACGAGGCCTACAAGGAAATGGTGGCAGCAATCGATTCTAAATGAGCCCAAGCAAATCTAGTTTCTCCAAAAGATGAAAATCTTTTTAAAATATTCATTCTAAGATGATAAGAGTTACTGCTGCTGTTTACATTGGGCCAAGCTCCTACTCCTTTAAGTTTCAAGCCGGAGGGTATCCTCTGAGCAGAATTCTTGGCTTTGTGGTTAAAGGCAGTACTATATTCTATTTTATGAAATCTTGGTAGAGAAGGAAAAAAACAGTTGGCAGTTCCAATCCTAGTAGGATATATAATATAAGATGCAGTTGTCTAAAACAGCTTCATTCAGCAATTTTTATGCCAAACACTAAAAATATGAGTAAGCCCAAAACTGACTATTTTAAATTCCTAATTCATGTTCAACGTTTCCAACCATACTAGTATACGATAGCAAGGCAAGCAAAAACATGTACCCAAGCACCAATTGAAATTGGATGGAAAATATTTTTGTGCTAAACATAGGAAAAGGAACCAGCAATAAAATTTTAATAACTACCCCGAGGAGTAAGTGAAAAGGCTAAAATTAGTTAAGAGACTTTCTTGGATATTGACATTTGTCATTCCCTTTTACACCACAGGGTTAGTAAAACAGGATTATATATTGCCTTCTGTGACTGCCCACAGAACTAAACAGTTCTGTAGGGAATAGTATTTCTATGTTTAAAACAATATAAATATATGTTTACATATTATTGTATAATAGTTACTATAGTTACAGAAGAGAATTTGACTTATAAATTTTAGCAGTGCTAAATAGTGTGTGCGCATTGTGTGTGTTTAAATCAAAACAGAAAAAAAAAAAAGAGAAATAAGAGAAGTTATAAGAATGCAAATCACCCTGCATCTTAAAAAAAAAAAAAAAAAGTAAACACTGTCTACAGTTAAAGTCAAGGAATATATATATTAGTATATGAAACAAAGTGGTAATAACTTAAGAACCTTGTAAAAGAGGCTACATCTTGGGAATCTGGGGGAGGGCATGTATAAAGAAGGACAGAGAAAAACTGACTCCTTGCTTTGACCCTCCTGTAAACAGGCTTTATTGTCCTAACATTGATATTAACATGGTCTTAATGGTTTTGTTTTCTTTTCATTAATTTTATTTACATAGGCTCAGAAAGAGAAAAAAATTTTAACAAAAATGAAATGGCCAGTTTGTCCGGCCAGTGTTGAGCTTGATCCATGAACCAGGGTTCAATTCTTGGTCAGGGCACATGCTGGGGTCTGGGACTTGATCCCCAGTAGGGGGCATGTAGGAGGCAGCCAATCAATGATGTTTTTATCTCTCTCTCCCTTCTCTCTCTGAAATCAATAAAAAATAAAAAAAGAAAGGAAGGAAGGAAGGAAGGAAGGAAGGAAGGAAGGAAGGAAGGAAGGAAGGAAGGAAAGAAGGAAAGAAGGGAGGGAGGGAACTGCCAGTTTGGATATAAGTTAAAATAGAGTGCTCAACATTCAATTGGGGTGGCCTGAAACTGTCTGGTTGAAGGTTTTCAATATTCACAGCACAAGTTGTTTTTATGACAGATATGTCCCAGGGACTGACTCATCACTGTAGAATACTGCAGCAAACATCTCCATAAGGTGAAAATGGGAGATTAAACAGAAGAAAAAGTGGGGTTATAGAGAAAATGTTATGCTTTGGGGCATACATCTGATCAGCAATCAGTGATAAAGAAGACTTCTCTATCACCCCTTCCCCAACACCCGTTTCCTTTCCTAGTAGCTGGGAGAATGTCGGATACGATTTTTTACAGTAAAATGTCTAGAGGAGAAGATTCTCCTTGATAAGTGATTTTTTTAAACAGGAGGCCTTGGAATACAGATTTTTCAAATTCAGATAAAAAGTTTCCTAAGGAAATTCTACCTGTGGGATATGTGAGCTTCTAATAGAGATGATTTCTGAAATAGATTTCACGGCAAAATTTAGAAGTCTTAATAAGCTTGTTTTTGAGACAGTTGGCTTTGAGTTTTATTAATAAAATGAAAATACAAATGCTCAGAACCTTGACAAGGTTAGACCCAACAGAATGGAGTAGCTCCCTGCTAAGATAAGTTCCAATATCTGTGGAACTACTGACCAGTTCACAGAACCAGTTTTTAAAAATGTGGTCTATGTTCCTAGTGTTCTGACAGGCACCAGATACTAAGATGAACATGCCATGGAGCCTACAGAGAGTGAGCACAAGAAACTCAGGAATCAACTAAAGGCAAAACGTGAAAAGAAAAAAATTCTACGAGATAAATGTCATAATAGCAATAATGAGGCACAGGTTTTCTAGGAATGGGGAGGGGGGTAATAAGCAGAGTCCTAGTTAATTACAGGAAGAGCAATGACATCTTTAAGGACTCAATTATATAATTCTTAGATATAAGGATTTACTGAGCACTTATCTCAGTGAATGAATACTAGCTTATCCTATATAAGGCTAATATGCAAACTGCCCCCTCGGAAGTTCAACCGACCTGGAGTTTGACGGCTCACTATGATGTGCACTGAACACTAGGGGGTAGCACAGAATGAAGGAAGGCCCCGGCCCGCACACAGCCAGGGGAAGGAAGGCCCCAATTGGCCCTGATCACCAGCCAGGCCTAGGGACTCTACCTGTGCACAAATTTCATGCACTGGGCCGCTAGTATAATAATTCAACAACAACAAAAAAATTTAGGATCTCATATATATAAGAAAGAGATCTTAAAAACTTGCATAGAAGAAATTGACAAAAACATACAATAGTTCAAGGAAAATGGCATTAGACTTCTCAATTGCAGTCTTCTCAACAATGATATTGAACCAAAACCATCAAAATTCTTCCCAAGCTAGAATTCTATACCCAGCCAAATTACCACTCAACTACAAGCCCAGAATAATGGCATTTTCATTCCTGCAAATAATAGAAGTCTTAAAACAAAGATCTTTGTTTTAAGACTTCTAGCATTATTTGACTAATAGCTTTATTTTAAAACTATAGTTCGTACACATTTTCAACTGTTACCTTATTTTGGTCTGCACATAAGAATACATTTTCTAGCCGAGGCCGGTTTGGCTCAATGGATAGAGCGTCGGCTTGGGGACTGAAGGGACCCGGGTTCGATTCTGGTCAAGGGCATGTACCTTGGTTGCGGGCATATCCCCGGTAGGGGCTGTGTAAGAGGCAGCTGATCGATGACTCTCTCTCATCGATGTTTCTAACTATCTCTCTCCCTTCCTCTCTGTACAAAATCAATAAAATATATTAAAAAAAATAAATAAATAAAATAAAATAAAAAAAGAATACATTTTCTAGACTCAGAAATTGTGAATGGGATGTACCCTTGGCTACCACATTCTTTCCCTAGTAAAATATGAGATCATGATATAAAAAAAAAAATCCCACAAAACAATAACCTTTATTCTTATTAAGTATTTTAGAAACAGTATCCTATGCAGGTATATAATATCATCTCTTGCTTAAAGATGAGGAAATTTAGGCTTAAAGAGGTGACTTTTCAAATGTGCCACAGACAACATAAAGTAGTAGAACTCAAATCTATCTCCAATGCTATGTTCAGGAGTCTCCTCTTGATATGCATGTAAGAACTCTGTGCACAATATTTATGGCTTAATGTTTTAATATCTTTCTTCCTTTGCACACAGGAAACTGTTTCCTTTTAAATCATCAAAAGCACTCTGTTATCCCTTTTCTCCACCCTAATGACAACCTAGCTATTCATGTCACCTCAAGCACCTGGGCACCGTAGCTTAGCCCCTTGCTCTTTTCCAGGCAATCCTGAAGAACTGGAATATAGGTTCCAAAATAAACACTGACTTACATTCTTAGAGCGCTGGCAAAGGCAAATTCTAATTACCCATGAGAAAGAAACTTGTTGAGCCCAGCCTGTGTGGCTCAGTGGTTGAGCATCAGCCCATGCACCAAGAGATAAACAGCTGGATTCCCTGGTCAGGGCACATGATTGGGTTTGATGTTTCTATCTCTTTCTTCCTCTCTCTCTAAAATCAATTTTAAAAAAAGAAACTTCTTGATTTTTTTTTTTCTTAACCTAAGAGTAAGAAGGAAAACAGTAATTAGACAACAGGGACTTCATATGCTACATACAGCAAGAAGGCACCTAATGTATTTTACATGTTCATAATGATTTTATATATATATATATATATATATATATATATATATATATATATATATATATTGTAGTAAAGGGAAAGGGGAAAAGGCTCAAGAATAATTACTCCTCTTAATCTGCCCCCCAAAACCTATTAATAAAAAATATGCTTTAAATTTTATAACACAATGAAATCATGCACACAGCTTCCCTTTCATCCCTTTTTCTAAAGCAAACAAGAGACAAGAAAATTCCCAGACACACATGCACTCAGACACACACACACTGTCTGTGACCTTAGACTCTTGGCCCCTCCTTTAGACTTGTGGACCTGAATAGGCACCGTATGAAGAGGTGACAGTCCTAACTGAAAAAAACCCTGTGCTCCAGGTGGCTCTGTGATGTGAGAATTGCAAAGAAACAGTGTAATGACCGTCTGGCTACTTACTCCGCAGTACCGGTCACCGTTAAAGATCTGCGGCGGCAGCGGGTTGCCCTGAGCGGGCTTCTTTTCTGGGGGCACGTTCTTGTACATCCACTGCCTCTGTTCTTCCGACATGGTGATGTCCACCTCCTCAAACTCTATCTTGTTGGCTTCCAGAAACCTAACCACATCTTGCTGCTTCTTCTTTATCTAAAAAGAGAAGACACATAAGGAGAAATGCTCATCTGAACAATATATATATATATTTCCAAGTTGAACTAGATTTCACTTCCCATTGTCAGAGGTCACTGATTTAAAAAAAAAAAAAAAAAAAAAAAGCGATTTACATAGGCGCCATGCACTGCCCCCTCTGTGGATATCCAGCAGAGGTCTAAGCCAGTCCTGACACAGTCATTTCTTCACCTAGACTCCCCAGAACGGGGGCACATCTCAGATTGCCTGGAGATTCACACAGTTCTTAGGGGGCCAACTCCATTCCCCCTTCCCACCCACAGGAATTGACATTTATAGTCATGAGCGCTCTCTCTGTTGAAAACTATATATAGCCCATCTGAGAGGTCGGCATTTTATTGATTCCCGGGAGCAGCAACATTTTCATTCCCCTCAGAAGCCTCCTTCGGATATTCCTCAGCTGCAGCCGTGGGCATGAAAGCATCCTTTTATCAGTTCACGAGAGAAAAGTGTTCTCCACTCTGAAGTAAGAGTAAACAGCAAGCACCATTTTATTAGGAACTCTATTTCTTAACCCTTTTCATTCTTCTGATCTTTCATGTTTCCTTCCTCAGTCACTAGGGGTCAGGTGTGTTCATGAAGAGCTGCAAACACATTTGCAGTCCTTGAAATGTTACCAATTTCTTAAGGATTTCTTAAGGATAATTAACCTATATTAATTATTTTAGGTTAATAGTAGGGATACATCACAGATAGACTCATATAGCTTTTTTTCCACCTGTACCTCCCTGCCCTGAACAAATAGCTATCCCCCCCCCCCCCCACACACACACACACACAGCATTTATTGCTGGATTATAATCCTCTACAGCTTAATTGGTCTTTTCTTTCACTGGGTCATACTAGGTAAAATAGCTGGACGTTGCCTGGCCGATGTGGCTCAGTGGTTGAGCATCGACCCATAAACTAGGAGATCAGTATTTGAATCTCAGTCAGGGCACATGCCTGGGTTTTGGGCATGATACCCATTAAGAAGCATGCAGGAGGTAGTCAACTGATGATTCTCTCTCATCATTGATGTTTTGATCCCACTCTCCCTCTGCCTTCCTCTCTCTGATATCAGTAAAAACAAAACAAAACAAAAAAATAGCTGCACCTTGTTCCTTTCACTAAACAATATGTCACGAATATGGTCCCATCATTAAAAGTTTCCAAGAGCATGACCTGCTCAGCATGGCTCAGCGGTTGAGCATCTATCCATGAACCAGGAGGTCACAGTTCGATTTCCAGTCAGGGCACATGTCTGGGTTATAGGCTTAACCCCCGGAGTGGGGCATGCAGGAAGCAGCCAATCAACGATTCTCTCTCATCATTGATGTTTCTATCCCTCCTTTTCCTTTCCTCTCTAAAAATCAATTTTAAAAAAGAGTTTTCAAGAGTATGAATTTTAATGTCTCCCTGGCAACTCCATCATGTAGATGTACAGTTATCTGTTGCTGGATATTTAGTATACTTGTAACTTTCACCACTAGGAATAATACTATATCTTTATTTATAAATCGCTTATTGTTTCTCGCAATACTTTAGGACAAAGTCCTATGAATGAAAGGGCAGACCCAGCATAAATTTCTTTGCAACAAGGCTACATCAGTCAAGAAGTACAGCCTTTCAGTTATAAAATAAATAAGTACTAGAGATATAAACAGCATGGCAACTACAGTTAAAAATACTGTATTGTATTTGGAATTTGCTAAAAGAGTAGATCTTCAGCCAAAACCAGTTTGGCTCAGTGGGTAGAGCGTCGGCCTGCGGACCGAAAGGTCCCAGGTTCAATTCTGGTCAAGGGCATGTACCTTGGTTGCGGGCACATCCCCAGTTGGGGGGGTGCGGGAGGCAGCTGGTCGATGTTTCTCTCTCATCAATGTTTCTAACTCTCTCTCCTTTCCTCTCTGTAAAAAACCAATAATATATATATTTTTTAAAAAGAGTAGATCTTCAGTTTTCATCATAAGAAAAAAGATTATAACAGATGTGGTGTTGATAGATGTTAACTAGACTCATTGTGGTCATATTTTACAATATACACATATATAGAATAATTATATTGTATACCTGAAACTAACATAATGTTGTATGTCAATTATACCTCAATAAAAATACAAGGCCACATCTAATTACATTCCCACTAGCAATATTTGAAAGTATCCATGTCTCAGCACCTCTCCCTCCTTTTAAACAATATTTGAAAGTTGTACTGTAGGAGATTAAAGTTCAAACAATGTGAGGAACTGGAATGTAACTTACTATACTCATCGTATCACAATATATCCATACCTCAAATCATTACATTGTACACCTTAAACTTATACATTATGTCGATTATCTATAATAATCTATAATAACAAAAGCACAATATGCTAATTAGACTGGATGTCCTTCCAGACAAAGTCAGGGCCGTGAGGGAAGCCCGGGTCCCGGGTGCCAGCGGGAAGCCAGTGGCAGCAGCCGGGGGAAGGAAGGCCTACTCTTGCATAATTTCCATGCATTGGGCCTCTAGTATCTCCATAAAACTAAAGGAAAAAGAGAAATGGTTTTTGTTCTAAAAAATTTTCAAATGCATCATGACACACTGACAATGCTCAAGAAGCAAAAGACAGTTCCTCACTGACAATGATAACAACACAGTCACGTAAGGAGTAAAATGTATTTTTTTTTTAAAGGGGCAAGCAAGGGGAGGCATGGCCAGGCATGTGTTTCAAGGAGATCACTTTAATACAACACAACTTAATAAGAAAAAGGGAGAGACTGTTTTACCATTAACACTGTTATGAAAAGATTTCCAAGATATATATTATATGACGTGAGAAAACAAGAGCAGAATTGTAAGTAGACTAAGCACATTCTTCTGAAAAGAAAAAGGGAGAAAAATAGGAACATATTTGTATTTGCTTGTATTTATATTTTTAAAAACTCTTGAAGGTTATCAAAGAATGAACAAAAGTGGTTGCTTAGGGGTCAGGGTAATGGGGACAAAGTGGAGACGAGACTTTTCACTTTCTACCTGTATAAACTTCAGACGTTTGTAAAGAGGGTGAATGTGTCACGGGTCAGAAGGTTAAGCAGAAGAAACCTGTTTTGAGAGCGAACTGCAGGTGTGCCTCACCGAGGGGAGCAGGGGTGCAGGTCAGAGAGAGGCGGTGTTTTACGTAAGTCAGGGCTCCCAGCAGGGCATGAAGCAGGACTCACAGCACTTTGTTATTCATTGGCTCCCATGTTTCTTTACACTTAAAAGAAAGGCCAGCCCTAGCCGATTTGGCTCAGTGGATAGAGAGTCGGCCTGAGGACTCAAGGGTCCCAGGTTCGATTCCTGTCAAGGGCATGTACCTTGGTTGTGGGCACATCCCCAGTGGGGGGTGAGCAGGAGGCAGCTGATCAATGTTTCTCTCCCATCAATGTTTCTAACTTTCTATCCCTCTCCCTTCCTTTCTGTAAAAAAAATCAATAATATATAATATATATATATATATATATATATTATAGAATTTTAGAAAAGGGTTAAGGCTAGAAAATTAACTAATGCGACAGCACGTCACTCAAATAAAAAAAAAAAAGGAGACATTCAACCCAGAAAAGGAGGTTTTCAAGTGGATGTTTGTGACATTAACATCAGGAAGGAAGATGAGTCACGCTGCTGAGCACTGTTTTTCAGATTTGCCTTAAGGTGACTGCAGCCTGGAACTGGGGGAGCCCAGGCTTGAGTGACAGGGGGCCGCCCGCCTCAGGAGGCGGGCCCTTGGGAGCCGCCAAGCCCTGGGTAATGGAAAGGCTTCCTGTGTGGCAACAGGAAGCCATCAAGGGCACTGCGTGTGCTGGGGGCACAAATCCAGGATTCAAATCACAGTAACTTATAGAGTCATTTCCTCAGCACAAAGAGCTCTCTTCTCCTATGTGACTGTTCTGAAACTACGTGTACCTTACAGCCAGGATCAAAATAAATTTGAGAAGCAAATGGAAGAGAAGAATTGTTGGGTAACAGGCACTGCATTCACCCATGTCCATTTAGCCAGGAGTAGAAGGGAGGTCCTTATAACTCCTGGTTGGTTTGTTTCTATTAAACACACTTAGAAACCATGGCACACAGTGCAATTTACCCAGTAGCCATCTCTCTTTCTTAATACAGAAGTCTGGTTCTGTTTGGAAAAGTAATGTGCTCAGCTACAGAATGTGTTCATCCGCACTCCTCTGCAGCGTGGCGGGATCACATGACACAGCTCTGGCCAATCTGATGTAAGGCAGATGCTCCTGGGGATGGCTCCACCATGAATGGAAAGACAAAGTCCATTCTGCCCTTCTCCTTTCCCTGGGAGGTGACGAAACCATTCTGAAAACGTAAAAACAAATGCCCTATGCGAAGGTTGGTCAGAGAGAAGGACAGGAGCCTGCATCCTTGATGACATTTTTCAGGTGTCGCACAGTCTTCTGCAGCCAACTCTAAACCCCTGCGCACTGGACAGACAAACCTCTAATCAGTTAAGCCACTCTGTATCAAGTTTTCTATAGTTTGAATCTAAATGCAATGCTACCTAAATTCTTAATTGCTACTTATAATGTCTTCAGAAATATTGTAGCGTGATGGACTGAAAATAAAAGCTCTTACTGCACAGCAGAGCCTAGAAATAAAAGCTGCAAAATATGAATTTAACAGAAGTGAACTGAATACCTGTCACTGGATGAACAGATGAAAAACAACAACGAAGTTGTTGAACCTACAACAGGGAGATATCTACAGAAGCACGGAAGGTGCCTTCCATCTCACCTACCGTTCAAACATGTGCCCTTACACATCATCCAAAGCTGTTAAAGGGAACAGACACTGCTACAGCCTCAGGCTGCTTCACAGGTAGGCAAGCTATGGCCCATTGGCCAAATTTAGTCTTTATACTTTTTAAATTATTGAAAAAAAGTCAAAACAATATTTCATGACAAAATGAGATTTCATGTATTGTATGAAAATACAAATTTCAGTGTCCATAAATAAGGTTGCATTGGTAGACAGCCTCAGCCATTCATTTACATAATGTCTAAGGCTGCTTTTGCCGCACAATGGCAGTTGAATATAGTTGCAACAGAGGCAGTATCATTTCCAAAGACTAAAGTGTTTACCAGCTGCCCTTTACAGAAAAAGTTTGTCAACCTTGGGTTAGATTACCCAGATCTTCATTTCCAGCTCAAAGTTCACATTCTCAGTAAGTACTTCCCTAATCACCTGATTTTTTTTTTTTTTTTTTTTAACCAGCCACCCTTACAATTTCCCACTTGCCTGCAATGCTTCATTCTTCACCTTAGCACCTAGCATCTGACATACTGTGCGTTTTATGTTCACTATTTGCTTGTCCACCTCCCCCTGCTAGAGCCTAAATTCCAAAGGGCTAGGGATTTTGTCTGCTGGTTTGTTCACTGCTGGATCCCGAGCCTAGAATGGGTGACTGACACATAGCAGATACTCAATAAACATTTGTTAATGAATAGACAGGATTCTCACAAGAAGAAGGATGAATGTAACAGTGGTGCTGACTTCCTTACGATTTTAAATGAGATACCTTCTGCATCACCTCCTTGGAGAGCCCCCTCTAGCCACCTTAGCGGAAGTTTTGTCTAAATCTATTAAAATTTTATTTATCGGTTTACTCATTTTTATAATCATCTCTCTCTCCACACAATGTCCGTTCTGTAAGCAAGGGACTGGCAAGAAGGAGGCCCTCAGTAAATATTAACTGAAGGGATGATTAAAGAATCATCACTCCAGTGCTGAACATCAAAGATTCCCAGGTGATGTTCAAGAGATCACACTCATTGCTAATTTGAGTTAGGAACAAATGTAACTGAAGTTTAGTCAAACAGAAATGTACATCAAATGCTAATATTTCTCAATGGATGCTAAAACTTTATGAGTTTAAAATCGGTGTGTCGAGCATGTTACATCTAACTGGAAATATCAGTAGCCTAAATAATCAGAGGAATCTCTAGGCTCTGAATGCAAAAAGAAGGCTTCACTTCTAACATTGACACTGATATTAAAGGAGATTGTATGTTTAAATAAAAATGCGATTGTCAGTTAATTTTAAGAACTGCAAGTACATACGATAGTATTTTGTTTTGTCCAAATGTATTTTTACTAGTATTAAATTGTTGGTATATTTGCACATTGATGGCAACTGGGAATTAAGCAAATTATTTCCCTGACTCTGCTTTGGACTGCTGCCACAGAATTCTATCACCTGTAAGCACTTCACCCAATTATCTCTGGGAGCTCTGAAGCAAGTGCCTTCGATGTGCTTTGAAGCGGCCTTCTTAGCCACTGCATCAATTAAGTGTTAAGGTCAGGATGTATCTCCCCCAAATTCATTTGTTGAAGCCTAATCCCCAAAGTGATGGTGTTAGAATAGAAGGTGGAGTGAAAAGGCAGTGCTTAGGTTATGAGGGTGGAGCCATCATGAACGGGATTAGTGTCCCTATAAAAAGTCCCAAGAACTCCCTTGCCCCGGTCACCATAGCAAGAAGTCAGCAGTCTGCAATCCGGAAGAGGGCCTTCGCCAGAATCCAACCATGCTGGCACTATGATTCTGGACTTCCGGCCTTTAGAACTGTGAGAAGGGAATTTCGGTTGTTTATAAGCCACCCATTTGTTACAACTGCCTGACTGGACCAAGACAATAAATCTTCACCCTTTCAACTTCAAACCCCTGCAAGACCCACATCTGCTAAGACCCGGATGCCTGAACCACGCCCTGGTGACCCATCCGCACAGGCGCCAGCGCAGGGGTGATGAGCTGCCGGGGCTGCTGTTGCAGAATCTGCTGATGCGGCAGGAACATTCAAGGGCCCCTGGAAACCTGTGAAGATGCTTGAATCTGGCAATCTCCTGGCTCCACGCGTCCCTAGGGACTAGATCAGCAGGCAGGCTAAATAAATTAAATTGCGCTTGACTTAGACTTACCCCCTACTCTGTGACACTGATTTCTAAGTACATTTTAACTCCTCCATTCTCTTCTTGTAGGTTTAGTTCTTTCCAGAAGGCTGCCAGTTAACATGTAATTAAGCAGCCCCTGACAGATTCCTTCCAAAGGCTTCCCAATATGTCTAGTCATGTCTGAATTCCAAGGTGAACACAGATGCTGCAGCACCCTGGGACCTCGGGAGTCACCAGTAAATAAAGAGAAATAATCAATTCGAATTAAGACAGAGTTTTAAAAATTGACATTTCATGTGTGAGCAGTTGTGGGAAAGCAAGCTTAAAGGCAAAACAAGGCACAGATGGAGGGAGGTGAGTTCTGGCCTTGTTGCTTGAGTAGTCTTGGAGAAATTACTCAGCTTCTCTCTCATTCTCAGGTTCCAAATCTGTTAAATGGACCCAATATCTTTTGCTTAATTCCCAATTGCCATTGGTTCATTGGTTCATTGGGAGGATTAACTAAGAAAAGAACAAAGCAATAAGTGGCTCTTGCTCAACTGTTTCATCCAAATGTATTAGCTTTATTTTCTTGCCCTAGATGTAGCCTTCTGAAAAAAATATAGTGACTTCTTGGTACTTTCAAAGGCTTTAGGTATTCTATGCGACAGCTCTTTATTTCACCTACTTGCACACTTTAAATATACAGTTTTCTTTTTTCTGACTTCAGGTAAGGCTAAGGTCTTTCATGTATTTCATGAAAGTCAAAGACAGGCAGAAGAAAGAGGGAAAAAAAAGATTTTCTTATAACTTGACAAAACTTACAGAAGGGTTGAACTAGGCCAAGAGAGGTAGAGGGCCCCAAAATAATTCCTTCTTTCAACTAAAAAAAGAGAAAAGGACTGATAACCTCTCTCTGGTCAAAGACCCCAGAAACTTTCCAGCGATTGAGTAGGGTACCTCAAAAATATACAATATAATTTTGTGGCAAATTCTTCAAGGCTCATTAGGCATTCTATTGTAATAAAGAAGACGTAAATGGAAAAAAAATCTTGTGGCTATTTATGACCTCTCCTGTGAAGTCTGGGAAACTCAAGCCTCAGTTTTCCCATCCACCCTTGCAGCTAGCGCAGTCATGTGACCTAAATCGGGCCTTTTAGGTGTGAGCCCAAGTCTGCTGGGTGGAGCTTCTGGACAAGGCTTTGCTCTCCTGTTGCAGCAGATGGATTAAGATGCTGGGGCCCTTGTCTCTGCCTTTCCTCCCCATACCTGCTAGAAACCTAAGTATAAGGTGCAGAGGCAGCCATCTTAAGGCAATGAGCATCATGAAAAAAACACCCAAGAGAAGCCTAGAAACATAAGCCCTGAGCAAATGGGCCTCCAGACTTACGAGCAGAGATCAAACACATCAGTCAGGTTCTCTCGCACTTGCAGATGAACACGTTCTTAACTAAAACACTTTCTGATGTGCCTCCCTGTTGGGGAGTACGGCCGTGGTGTAGAATAAGAACCAGCAAGCCATCTGCTAACTGTCAACATTCTGATGCTGTTTAACTAAACATGAGATTACACAGAAAGTACTGTATCTCTAGTGTCCATTTCAGTTTATCTTACTTGAAAGCAAATACCAGGTGACCAAGCCAAAGATAACCACGAGAGATGCTGTCATGAAAGAGATTGAAACGAGTTTCAGGGAATCAGAATGTCAGAAAGATGGATTATGAAATGAGCAATTTTGGAAAAACCATTATGATATTTTGTAAGTGAAGCAATACAGTTTTCTAAATACACATTTTATTGTTGACGGTATTACAGATATCTCCCAATTTCCCCTCCCTTACCCCTCTCCTCCCAGGCCCTATCCCCCCCCGCCATGTCTTCATTCTCCTATTGCCTATATCCATGGGCTATGCCTATAAGTATGTAAGTTCTCTGGTTTATCTCTTCTTGTTCCTCGAGCCCCACACAGAGGGATGCCAATTTGTTCCACGCCTCCAGTCTTTGGGCCTTACTTTGATGGTCAATTCATTCTGTTCATTAGATTCCACGAGTAAGTGAGACCATGTTATGTTTGTCTTTGTCAGATTGGCTTATGTCACTTACCATATTTTGCAGGAACCATAAAAATCTTAGAGGAGAACATAGGCAGTAAAATCTCAGACACCTCATGTAGCAATATGTTTACAGATGCAGCTCTTGGGGGCAAAGGAAACTAAAAAATGGACTACATCAAAATAAAAAGCTTCTGCACAGCAAAAGAAACCACCATCAAAATGAAAAGGGAACCCACTGTATGGGAGAACATATTTGCCAATGATACATCTGATAAGCAAATGTATCCAAAATATATAAAGTACTCGCATACAACTCAACAAAAGAAAAATACAAACTAAAAATGGGCAGAATACCTGGATAGACATTTGTCCAAAGAGGACAATGGCAAATGAAAAAGTGCTCCAACTCACTAATCATTACAGAAATTCAAATTAAAACCATAATGAGATATCACCTCACACCTGTCAGAATGGCTATCATCAAAAAATCAATAGGCAATACAGTTTTAATGATGGAAAAGTTTGTCCCTGGTACTTATTAGACACTCAGTATGTTTGTATTAAACAAACATTATTGAGGTTTAATAAATACTTTAAACATATTTTCATTTTAACCAGGTAACATTTTTGGTCCTGTTTTCTTAATCACCTTACACTGATTTCTTTTTTCCATGTTTATAACATTAAGTCATCTTTTTAATTTAAAATTGCTTTTTACTTAAAAACACACAATCTCATCATGCTGAAGTAATTTTCATATTACCTTCCAAGAATTCATCATTTAGAAACATACCTTTACTAGTATAAAATTGCTATAAAACATACATGTTTTATGGTAGAATGTTGTGATAGTGTTATAAATATTTTATAATCTTCAGTTATCTTATTGAGCGTGCAAATTCTATTGAGCATTTATTCTATTTTGAGTGCCTTATACAGACTTTTTTCTTTTATGAAAAGGATAACTGCTCTGAGTGTGCTTTGCATGATGACAAATGGTATCAGTTGTATGCCTCCCAACAGACACTAAAACACAGAATCTCACACAGATACACACACCTTCTTCCTTCTTGATTTGTCCCTTCAAGGCAAAGATGATACTTTATCAAGTAATATTCTTTCTTTTCTTCTTCTTCTTCTTCTTCTTCTTCTTCTTCTTCTTCTTCTTCTTCATAAGAAACAAGTAACTTTCTTGTTCAACTTTTACAAAACGAATTTTAAAGGATGTTTGGTATTATTATTTTGTTAATGAAAACAATACTTGTCTATAAAAATTGTCACTGTGAAAACCTAGTAAGATAATTTTCTAATCTCCTAAAAGTCTTTCACATAAAAATCTTTAGTGAGTTATTTTTTAAACTTTTAAAGCTTTATTGTTGAAAGTATTACATATGTCCTCCTTTTCCCCCATTGACCCCTTCTACCTCGCCCTCCTTCCCACCCCCCCTCTCCCCACCCTTGTCCTAAACCTACCCCCTTCCGGCCCCATCCCATTCCCCAGGCCTTCATTAGTGAGGGTTTTTGTTTTTGTTTTTTAATGTAAAAATATAACATCTTTCAATTGGTTGTCAGGAACAACTAATTGACACCAGGAAAGACAGTCTGATTTTAACTATGAAAATGTTTACCACTGTTACATGATTGATAAATGGGATTGAAAATTGAGTACTACTATTCTTCAATTATAATGGTGCTCATTCTCCATATGCAACTATGTATTTTAGAAAGGTACCTTTTAAACAATTTAAAAATTGTTAAAAGCAGACTTTCAAACTGTAGTATTGGTCATTAGCTTACACCGTTCTGGCTAAGAGAAATTTTTGGAAGACAGAAAAAAAAAATTTTATCATTAAAAAACAAAATTAAGCCGAAACTGGTTTGGCTCAATGGATAGAGCGTCGGCCTGCGGACTGAAAGGTCCTGGGTTCGATTCCGGTCAAGGTCATGTACCTTGGTTGCGGGCATATCCCCAGTAGGGGGTGTGCAAGAGGCAGCTGATTGATGACTCTCTCTCATCGATGTTTCTAACTATCTCCCTTCCTCTCTGTACAAAATCAATAAAATATATATATATATTTTAAATTAAGAATATTGTTTCAATAGTATCCCTTCATTTTAATTGCTATTTTGTGGACACTTTATTATGCAAATATTTTATTAGTACAATGATATATGCCTATAATTTATTTACAATATATAGATATTGTATATCCACAAATAATTTTTTTATAATGGGGGTATGTGATCAAAAAACACTGTAGACCATTGCATGAGAGAAGTGTACGGGCCAGGAAAAATGTGGGTGTGCAAATACACAAGATTATATATTTTTTTTCCTTTATAATGTTTGTCTAAGTAACTTTCAAGCCAGAAGGCAAATCTCTGTTCCAAACATCTGAGAAATCTTGAAGTCTATTGCTCTCATTTTTCAGTTTTTTTCCTTGTATCAGGTTTTAAAAGTCAATTTATAAATTCTTACTTTGCAAAAATAAGGGCAACAAAACCCAACAAACCATCCCACCATATTTTTAAAAAATAATATGTGTAGTGGTGTTTTTCATAACAATGTTAGGCTTTGGCTCTGTATGGCTGATATTTTGGTATTCTTTACCTGAAAGCATTCTAGTATACCCCTGACTGGGAAAATTACTCGGTTCGTAAAGAAATACTTGAAAACTAACCTGGGTTTTGCTGTAAACATATAAGTATACAATACAGCTAATATATTTTCTATTTATTAACAAAAATGTGACAGGGTAATAAATCTAGAGGCAGAAAAGATAGGAATATTAGCACATAGTAATGTTGTGCTTGAATCAGGCAAACTGAAGACATCATAACATCTTGCAATATACTTTCTGATCTGTTTTCTCTTCATATTAATACTTTTGCCCTTGACAATATCACATACTTCCAGAACGTCAACTATTAACCTTTATAAAATAGAACCAAAATTTGCATTTGAAAACTGATCTCTTTCACAAGAGCCGATCCCATACTCCAAAGCCTTTCTGAAAATGTATGCTTAAATGTGTCACCATCACCTCAAACTTGACTGGTAAAGCAAAACAACAGCAATAACATAAACCTTGTTTTCAAAAGGTCAATCCATCAATTCATGATTCACCTCCTTCTCCTAACTTTCATGCTTCTATTAACAATACACCACTTTGTTGTTGACTCAGCTTGACAACAGAACTGCCTATAAATCCAAAGCTTACTTGTTACAAAAATAACCTACCTAAATGAAACACCCTACACACACACATGTACACACACACAATGCACACACTCAAGTTATTGTACGTGGTTTGGTAGTATGAACACAGGGAAGATGTGAAAGTAGGTGAGGAGGCAGGCCTGGCCACTGCAAGCTTTGCAAGCTTGACACAGGTCTGTGGGCGGCCTCGTCTCTGCAGCTTGCCCATGATGGTTAGAGCATGTTGACAATGATGCCAAGGGCAGCGGACTGAGTCTCACCTGGGCCACTTAGTTTTGATTTATGTTCTAGTCCTGACAGTCAGAAAGGGATCATCTAGTGCAAGATACTTATCCTATCAAAGTTTCAATTTCCTCATAGGTGAAATGCACATCATAATTCAGATCAGAGCGTGGTGATGAAATTTAAATGATGTAATACAGAGCTCTTAGCACTTGGCACACCGAAAGAGCTTACACACACACGAGTTACTGTTATTACTATAGTGATCTTTATTCTAAGGCCATAAACCTCGTCCGCTATTGTTCTTTAGCAGGCATACTGCTAGTCACTGGGAGACCTGGTCCCACGACTCCACAGGAATTTGGCTTCTTTCTCCATTCCTTCACTGGTTCACTTTTTTTTTTAATTTCTTTATTGATTAAGGTATCACATATTTGTCCTCATCCCGCCATTCCCATCTCAATCCCCTCCCCACACATGACCCCACCCCCCTGTTGTCCATGACCATTGGTTAGACTTACATGCAATGCATACAAGTCCTTTGGTTGATCTCTCCTCCTTCCCCTATCTTCTCCTACCCTCCCTCTGAGGTTTGACAGTCTGATCGATGCTTCCCTGTCTCTGGGTCTGTATTTGTTCATCAGTTTATGTTGTTCATTATTTCCCCGAGATGAGTGAGATCATGTGATACTAGAAATACACTTACAAGAATGGAAAATGAGACAAGCAATAATGGTTATGCTGAGAGGCAAATGAACCAGTCTGTAGTGATCACTGGTTCACTCTTATTCATTCCACAAGCACATTTTGAGGTTCTAGCAACTGCCAGGCGCTGTGCTAGGCACAGGGGGCACACACCTGCCTCTGCCTTACGTCAGCTCACCCCCGAGAAAGCTGTGAATTACAGGCACCAATAGTTCGAGCGCTGACAGTGCCCAAACTAAGAAACGTGGCTTAAACAGAGAGATAATTCACTCTCTGGGAACATACCTATCCTTTGGTAAGAATGAGTTTCCCTATAGGTATGAGAATAATGCTGTCACACCAGCAGAACATGTTCTGTAAGGATTTATTTCCCACCCAGGCTCCTGCTAACCCAGCCATACCCCACCCCAGCCAGACTAAAGCAGAGTAAGAGTGATGAGGAAAGAAAGGGTCTCCCTGCACACACCCTGCAGTCTTGTCATCAGCAGAATGAAGTCCAACTGCTCCGTGTAGACTAGCCAAACCCAGGAACAAACAGGCACTGTTTACTGTTGAGTGTGCACAAGAGTGACCTTTTGACTTTCCCAGTTCTGCTGCATACAGGGCTAGGAAGGAATGCTAAAGATAAAACCAGAACGTGGAACAAGGAGAACCAGAAATTTCAGCCACATAAAGAGTAATTACAGGGGGGTGAGGGCATGAGGGGGTAGGGTGAGGGGGGCAAAGGGGAGATAAGGACACATGTAATACCTTAATCAACAAAGAAAAAAAAACAAAACAAGAGTAATTAACAAATGTCCCCAAGGCAATCCCCAAGGATTTAAAAGTCTGTCCTGGTGTATCTTCAAACTGATACACAGCATCAATTTAATACCTGTTTATTTTAAGTAGACTCACTTATCTCGCTTTTAGAATTATAGATTAAGATCAAGAAGCTGACATGTAATTAAAACCAATCACTTCACTTAGTTTCCAAACTGAAACTGGGGCAGTTTCAGAGTTTATGGACTTCTGTTCTTGAGTTCAAAAAATATTTCAGAGCAGATCAAAAAGAGCTTACTACTGCCCTGCTGCTGGCAGAATGAAATGAATGAAAATGTTAATGAAAACATTACCTGTATGTATTTTCTCACTGGGAACCAATACTTGCAGAATAGTTTAGGCTACTCCCTTCACATTCCAGATCACAGGTAACTGAAACAATATTTATTTCTAATTTGTGATAGAATGTTAATAGATAGCTAAGTAAGACAATATTAGAAGTGAATCAAAAAAGATAAAGGAGTTTGTATAATCTGCTATCTCAAACATAATATTAGTTTTTAAAGCTACACCTAAATGTTTAAGCCAATATACAGTTGATCCTTGAACAATGCAGGGGCTATGGGTACCAACCCCCCACTAAGTAAAATAAATCCACTTATAATTTTGACTCCCCCAAAACTTAACTACCGTATTTTTCGGACCATAAGACGCACTTTTTTCCCCCCAGAAGTGGGGGGAAAAAGTCCCTGTGTCTTATGGTCCAAATATAGCCTACACATATACTTTAAAAAAAAAGTTTTTTTACTTGCCCGGCTCTGTGTGGTCTCTGTGTGCTTGCCCGGCTCTAAAATGGTTCTAAATGCTGCTGTTTACTTTACAGGGTTGATTACATGTGTTTATGACTGTGATGTTGGGTTTTAATGCACATAAAATATTTTAGGACACTATTTGATTCAGAATCTTTTTTTCTTCATTTCCCTTCTCTAAAAACTGGTGCGTCTTATGGTCCGGTGCGTCTTATGGTCCGAAAAATACGGTACTAATAACCTACTGTTGATTGGAAGCTTTACAAATAACATAAACAGTCAATTAACATGTTTTCTGTTATATGTATTGTATACTGTATTCTTACAATAAAGTAAGCTAGAGAAAAGAAAATAATAGGAAAATCAGAAGGATTTGGAGAACTTATGGGTCAGTGTACACATACAGTTGTCAGGCCAGAAGAGAGTGGCACAAAATATTCAAAGTGATGAAAAGCAAGGAAGGACCTACAGTCAAGGTTACTCTACCCAGCAAAGCAATCATTGAGAACTGAATGACAGATAAAGAGCTTTCCAGACCAAAAAAAAAAAAAAAAAGAAGAAGCTAAAGGAGTTCATCACCACCAAAACCATTATAAGAAACTAGAGGCCTGGTGCATGAAATTCCTGCACAGGGTAGGGTCCTTAGGCCTGGCCGGTGATCTGGGCCAATTGGGACCTTCCAGCTGCCTGCCAGGGCCTTCCTTTGTTCCATGTCGCCCCCTGGTGGTCAGCACACGTCATAGCAAGTGGTCAAACTCCTGAGGGGACACTGCATATTAGCCTTTCATATATATAGATGCTACAGGGGCTTTTTAAGAAGAGAAAGAAAAAAAGATAAAAAATATGAATAATAAAATAGTGGTAACTAAATCTTTATTAATAGTTACTTTAGATATAAATAAATTAAATGCTCCAGTCAAAATACATAAGATGGCTGAATGGATAAAAAAAAACAACCCTTACATATGAGGCCTACAAGAGACTTACTTCAAATTGAAAGACACAGACCGAAAGAAAAGGGTTGGAAAAATATATTTCATGAAAATAAAAACAAACAAAAAAATAGGGTAGCAATACTTATATCAGACAAAATAAACTTTAAAATGAAGGCTGTAACAAGAAACAAAGAAGGACCCAGCATTTTCCACTCCTGGGAATTTATCCAAAGAAACCCAAAACACTAATTTGAAAAAGGCATATGCATCCCTATGGTCATTGCAGCATTACCTACAGTAGCCAAGATAAGGAAGCAACCTAAGTGTCCTTCAACAGATGAATGGATAAAGAACCAAGTGGTACATATACACAATGGAATATTACTCAGCCATAAAAAAGAAATTTACAATCTTGCCATGTGCAACAATATGAATTAGCCTAGAGGGTATTATGCTAAGTGAAATAAGTCAGACAGAGAAAGTCAAATATCATATGATTTCACTTACAGGTAGAAACTGCAAAACAGAATAAGTGAACGAACAAATCAGAAGCAAACTCTTATACACAGAGAACATTTTGATGGAGAGAGTCGGGGGGATGGGTGAAAAAGGAAGGATTTAAGAAGTACAAATTGGTAGTTACGTCATGGGGATGTACAGTATAGAATAGGGAATCTCTCTCTATATATAAAAGCCCAAGCGACCATTACAGCGGAACAACCGGAACGAGTGGTCACTATGATGCTCAACGCAGGAGCTGCCCCCTGATGGTCAGTGCGTTCCCACAGGAGAGTACTGCTCAGCCAGAGGCCGGGTTCGTGGCTGGCAAGTGTATCTGCAGTGGCAGGAGACTCTCCCAACTCCGCAACAGCACTACCGAGCAGCGGCAGCAGGCACAGTAGGCCGGGATGAGCACAAGCAATGTGGTACCTGGCTCCGGTTTGGGCTCCACTCTGGCCATCTGCTGCTTGGCACACTGTTACACCCCCAAGGGATCCCAGATTGTGAGGAGAAAGAAAATTAATACCTAGGTGCATTAGAGGGAAACTACAAAAAACAAAAACACAAAAACAAAAGGCAGAGAACATCTTAAAAGTACGTAGTCAGAAGAAAACCAACAGGTGGACATCCCCCAAGGGGTCCCAGACTGTGAGAGGACGGACGCAGGCCGGGCTAAAGGACCCCCCAAACATCCCAGTGCAAGAATTTCATGCACTGGGCCTCCAGTGGTCAATAGTATAATAACTCTGTATGGTGTCAGCTGACAGTCTTAGGGAAGTTCCCTTGTAGGCCACTAACTGCTTTTCTCTTGTTGCCTTTAAGATTTTCGTTTTGTTTTAACTTTTGGCATTTTAATTAAGATGAGTCTTATTGTAGGCCTTTTTGTGTTTATCTTGTTTAGAATTCTGTGCTTCCTGGGCTTGTATGTCTGCTTCCTTTACCAGGGTAGAGAAGTTTTCTGACATTACTTCTTCTAATGGATTTTCAATTCCTTGCTCTCTCTCTCTTCTCCTTCCGGTTCTTCCATGATATACATGTTGGTATATCTGATATTGTTCCAGAAGCACATAAACTATCCTCATTCTTTTGGGATTCTTTTTGGTTTTTGCTGTTCTGATTAGGTGTTTTCTACTATCTTATATCCCAAATCACTGATCTACTTCATCTAATCTATTGCTGATTCCCACTAATGTGGCCTTCATTTCAGTTACTGTATTTTTCATTTCTGGCTGGTTCTTTTTTGTTTCTTTCTCCATTTTTATGTTTCCTATCTCTTTGTTGAAGTTCTTACCAAGTATCCTTATAACCAGTATTTTGAACTCTATCTGGTAGACTGCTTGTCTCCCTTTTATTTAAATGGAATCTTTGTTTTCTTTTCGTTCACTTGGGACTTACTTCTTTGTCTTCTTGTGGTGTCTGCCTCCCTGTGTTTGTTTCTTTGCATTAAGTAGTTTCTATGTCTCCAGTCTTGGTAGAGTGCCATTATGTAGTAGGTGTCCTGTGGGACTCAGTAGTGCAGGCTTCCTGGTCATGGTCATGTGAGCAGGTACTCCAGGTGTGTCTTTGTGTGGTTTGGTGTGCCCTCCTGTCGTAGATGAGTCAACATATTTGTTTGACAAAATGATAAAACTGAGTTATGGAGGTTAGTTAAGTAACTTACTGCAAATCATTCACTATGTATCGATAAGTAGCAGGAGTTGGGACTGGAATTCACATCTCCTATCAAGCAGCCCACCATCCACATGCTTTACATTTAGAAGACGAGGAATTCTTGTAACATAATATCATTCCAAATGAAAAATGCAATGCCTTAAGCTCCAAATATTATTTCAAGCAACTTGTTTCAAGGTATTAGCAAGGAAGCAGTTAAGATTCAAAAATTAAATATTTCAGGAAACACACAATGCATTATGACCCGGAGCTCAAAAAACAGAAGGGTGGAAAATAAAGCTACACCCAGATATGGCCCTAGCCGGTCTGGCTTAGTGTAGCAGTCTGTGGACCAAAGGGTCCTGGGTTTGATTCTAGTCAAGGGCAGGCTCCTCCTCTGCCCAGGTGCTGGTCGGGGCTCATGCAGGAGGCAACCAATCAATGTGTTTCTCTCACATCAATATTTCTCTCTTGTCTTTTCCTCTCTCTAAAAATCAATGGGAAAATATCCTCAGGTGAGGATTAAAAAAAAAAAGAAAGAAAGAAAGGAAAAGATATGAAATTTAACATAGAGTTGTTTGCTATGTTCAAAGGAAAGAGAGGTGACTAGAAAGTAAGTAGCAGGTGGAATTTCAGCAAACTACAGTTTTCCAAAGCTTTCAGATAAGACATGAGTACAAGTCCATGGCTGTCGGCTAAGCAGTTAACCTCCATATCCTCACACCAATGCTCTCCAAACAGGAATCCCAATTATGAGTAGACAGGCACAGATTACCAGCATCACTATAAAGACAGTGCCTAGGGCACAGATCTTTTTCCACTGACAGAAAATACAAATGAAACAAAATGCACTCTCCGTTATTTCTTAAGGGACAGCTACAAGCATCACCAAATAACAACAAAAGTTACTTTGTGCCAAAGACATTGACATGTTTACAAATCCCAAATAACTCACACATAATTTGAGCAAGTTCTAAAATATACAAATTAAAGTTTTAGCTTGGCAATTTCAGTTCAAAATTATAGTCCCAGGGCAAGCAATGAGAAAAGGTTTGTAACCGGGGAGATGCAGATAATGGGAAGGCTAAAGCCACAGAAATAGTGTGTGTCCCCTCCAAAATGAATACACACTTTAACAACTGATACTGTTACATTTTGAAAATGAAATGTATTTTGCCTGGCTGGTGTGGCTCACTGGATTGAGCGTCGTCCCGTGCACCAAAAGGTCACCAGTTCAATTCCCAGTCAGGGCACATGCCTGGTTCGCAGTCTCGATTCCCCAATAGAGGGCGTGCAGGAAGCAGCCTATCAATGTTTCTCTCTCACCAATATTTCTATCTCCCCCCATCTCCCTTTCTCTCTCTTAAAAAAAAAAAAAATAAACAAACAAGTAAATAAAAACATTTTTAAAACACTGTTTAAAAAACACTGCCTTTGTAAGTGTGTGAACATTTTTTTGGGATATGCTGTAGACCAAAGGACATTAACATACCCTTGTAAAAGTCACTCCCATCTCTAAAATATTCACTGGATTTCCTCTAGGTGCACCTGCTCTTCTTGGAGGCTTTTGAAGCATTCATTCACTCATTCATTCATTCATCTTAAAAATATTTGAGCACCAAGCCTAAGATGTGCCAGGCACTCTGAGATCTCAAGAATCAGTCTGAGTTCATGGTCTATCTGGGCCATACCTAGCCAGTCTTATCCCTTGGCCCCTTCTAGGCACCCTAAATCTAATATGGTCACAGCCTCTATGTTTCTCAGAGTACCAGTGATCATGAACCAGGTGCTCTAATTCTTGTTGTTTCAATGTTCCAACTTGTCACAAACTTATACTTCCAGAAATTGAATGCCCATGTAAATGATATACCAAAGATATACAAAACAGAAGCCTAAAGTTTTCATTTGTAATTTTAAAAAAAATTAAATTGCTCTGTAAACTTGCTATAAAAATGTTTGCAGTGGGGGGAGGGGGGGAGAGAAGGAGAGAGGGTGGGGAAGTGCCTGAGGAGAGGTCAATGAGGGGGGAAAAAGACATATGTAATACTTTAAACGATAAAGAATTTTTAAAAATGTTTACCCTCAATTACAGCACTTATGTCAGTAACAAAGTTTGGTGCACGGATCACACTTTGAATAGCTCTGCTCTAGTTTCCAATGCGGAAACTGACTGGGTCTTTACAGAATGGTTTATTTCCACTAAACCACCCCAATATTGCTCACACTTCCTATCTAAGTTCTATTTATTCTTCACAGCTCAGACCCAAGTCCACACTGTGTTCAATTATGTCTGTACAGTGGTTCTCAACTGGGAGGGATTTTGTACCCACCTCTCCCCACCCCCCTCCATCAGGGGACCTTTGTCAAGGTCTGGAGACATTTCTGGTTGTCACAACTTGGGGCTACTACCAGCCTCTGGTAGCCAGGGGCCAAGGATACTGCTAGCTATCCCATGATATTCAGGAAAATGACCCACAAAAAGTATGACCTAGCCCCCAAAATTAACAGTGCCAATGTAGAAAAACCCCAACTTACACCAACCACTTCCCTCCCAGATCATCTCCTTCACCAAACTCATCTGGGCCTCTTTCCCCAACTCAACGGTAAATTCCTCTGGAGATTGAAGACGAAGAGTGCATCCCACAAGGGGCGCAGTAGGATAGCTTCAGAGGAGCCGCTCATCACATACAGCCCTGTGGACTGATCTATCTCCTTTCCCACTCACTTGGTGGAATATAAATGCCTAAAACCAATTTCTCCATCAACACGTCTATAAAACTATCCTTGGTCACCATTAAACACACACACACACACACACACACACACACACACACACACTCACACACACGTATTACTTAGCAATGTGAAGCTGTAATAAAACATTAGCGGATGTGGGTGGTTTGATTTTATAGTCTTTACATTCCCTGACAAGATTACATGTTTATTTCCTTAACGAAAAAAGTCAGCCAAGTGCAAAATATGTTTAGAATGCCACCATAAAAATTATATATGACTGTTCACACACAGGCTTCCTGTTAATTAGAGGGTTCTTTGCAGAAGAGCTGCTCTGGCAAAACTTGCTATCATAGCCAGATTCTCTACAGCAAAGAGGAAATCCTGCTGAGCATAGTATTTTCCACAGGCAAGAACACAGGACTTCAGCCAAAGGCTGTGCCTTTGCCCACAGCCAGAGATGCTGCGCTGTAACACAGCGGGTTCTGGAATACGTTATTCCCATTTCTACGTCAGTCCATCCTCGAATGTGTGAAAATTATCCTTTTTTTAAAAAAATATATTTTATTGATTTTTTACAGAGAGGAAGGGAGAGAGATAGAGAGCTAGAAACGTCGATGAGAGAGAAACATCGACCAGCTGCCTCTTGCACACTCCCCACCAGGGATGTGCCCTTGACCGGAATCGAACCTGGGACCTTTCAGTCTGCAGACCGACGCTCTACCACTGAGCCAAACTGGTTTCGGCTGAAAATGATCCTTTAAGATGATCTAGAAACTACTTCTACTTACCTTTGAAAAATAACTGGGGGCGGGAGGGGGAGGGGACGACAGGTCATGTTCACAATTACATTTTACAGGGGATCATATAATTAGTTCATATTTCCATAGCAGGCACAAATGATACCTTTAAGAGTGAGTCTGGATGCTCTTATCTGCATTCTATGGGCCTGCCCCCTCTTGGGTTGGCCATGTCATCAGCTTTCTTTGCCCTCCTTGGGCTACTCAGTAGGCCTTGTCTGCTGAAATTCAACCATCTAACTTCAAAGGAACACAATTCTGTTTCACTCCTGCACAAACACCACTAGGAGCTTTTATATCTTCCTCAAATCTCCACAGGAACTCACCCTTTGAACAGATGAGCCTAATTCCTAACACGATAAAGTGTGTTAAAAAGTGCCTCCAAATTCTGGTGTCTGCATCTCAAATTTCTCTATATCTTCAGTATATGATTCTGCATTCCATATTGACTCAAATGATTAAGCAGAGAAATTAAGAAAGGATAATTAGGGAAGAGAGAGAGAGAGAGAGAGAGAGAGAGAGAGAGAGAGAGAGAGAGAGAGAGGGAGAGAGAAAAGGAACACACACACAGAGGGTCAACACAAAGAAAAATCAGCCCTAGCTGGTTTGGCTCAGTGGATAGAGCATCAGCCTGTGGACCAAAGGGACCCAGGTTCGATTCTGGTCAAGGGCATGTACCTCGGTTGCAGGCTCCTCCCCAGCCCAGGCCCTGGTTGGGGTGCATATAGGATGCGACCAATCAATGTGTTTCTCTCACATCGATATTTCTCTCTTAAAGGTCAAGGAGCCTTTGTTCACTCAACAGGTTTTTACAAGACCTTGTGAAGACCTTTCCATGTGCTAGATGTTGCCCTAAGAACTGGGGCAACACAGGTGACAAACAAGGCATTGATCAATGCATAGTCTACTGGAGGTGTGTGGATGTGTGTGTGTGGGGGAGGGGGTGGAGACAGGGCTTGCCAACAAGTAACTTCCATATGAAACTACCAGTAACGTGGACCCAGGCTGTCAAAAGGTGGCACTCTGTGGGGAAGGTGCACAGAGAGGGCTGCAAAGCTACAGCGATGTGTGAAAAGAGAACATGAGTACAGCATCAGAAATATAAAAAGAAGGAATATAAATACCCAGCTCATATGGTGAGGAGGAAAAAAGAGTCTATAAGGGAAGGTGGAGAGAAAGGGAAATGGCAGGCAAAAGAGGAGTTGCAACATGGAGACAATGAGGAGCAAGTAAGTTACTTTCTCCTGGACACGGAGATTGAGGTTTTCTGCATAACTGAAGCTCATCCCTTTAGGCACAAACCTATTACTTTATTTTAAACTACTTTTCGTGTAGGGATCTTTCTAAAACGCACCCCTTGTTCCTGCATTGTTCAGCAGAGCGCATCACACCAAAATATGCCAAACCTGATTTCATCTGATCTGGATGAAGAATCACCATTGTGACCCGTTTTTGTGCTTTGATGTGGTGCCACCGACATTCCCGGAGTCCACTTCCGTGTGAAAGCCTGCTGCTACTCTCTACCAAACTGGGCTTTTGGAAGTCTCCACTCCGGCCTTCCGAAGGCAGCTGTCATGTCTCAGGGCTTCCTCCCAGTGGGGCCCACGGCCACTGTGGTCTCTTTATTTACAGTTCTCTGGGGGAGGCTGGGAAGGACAGCCTGTGAGCCTGCAGAACGTAGAACAGCCCATCGTCTCTTAGTGGCCTGTCTGCTTCCTGCTAGGTCTCCAGCCTCTTTTCACCCGGCGGTTCTAGAATTCTGGTATCTGGATAAGAGAAGTAATGCTCAAACCAAGTGATCTCTGACGACAGATTCTTCATGCCACTTACTTAAAAAGCAGTGAAACAAATCATGTCCCTCACAGCCTTCACACTTGCCAAAGCGCACGTCCATCTGCATGACCTGCTCCAGCCCTACTGCTGTGGTCATGAACTCTTGATATAGCTTTATATTCTTGATATAGTAGAAGCTACAGAAACAGCGTTTTTGTTTGTTTGTTTGTTTTCTTTGTTTTTTCACTTTAGTTCGATAAATACTGTATGTGCCAGGTTTTCCAATAGGAACCTTGGAGGAATGAAAAGATGAGTGGAGTAGTCCCTGACCTCAAAGAACGTAGAGCTTATGGTTCCAACAACCTGGGTACAAAATGATTATAACCAAGGGCGGACTGTATTGAGGCCACAGAGAGAAGTCCACCGGCTGAGCCACGAAGGACTAGGGAAGCAGGGTCCTCCCAGTCTGGAGGGCGAGGGAGGTAGGGGGCAGTGTGGGTGCACTTCATTGGGGAATGTTACTGGCATCAGCGTCTAATGAAAGAGGGGACTTTGACTCGTCCCAATGGAGGGGGAACATGTCGAGGCAAAGAAAATGGCATGAGAAGAGGCCCAGAAGGCAGGGAGAAAAAAGCCTGATGCGTTTGCAGAGCAGTCCAAAGGACAGTGAGAGAAAAGGCTGCAAAGAGAGGTCAGAATCGATCACAGAGGGCCCAAAATGTTAGACTAAATATTTGGCCTGGAAGCTATCAGCTCAGGGATCAAGGAGGTTTTTATGAGCTTTCTGACCTAACACACACATGTACTCTTTTAAAAGGATAAGGGTTCCCTCCCCCCTTAATGGAAAAGGAATTCAAAAGGTGAATTACTAATCATCTTGTTCCTATGAAGTATCTCTTGAACCCAGCTCACTAAAATATCCCTGTGGAATGAACTATAGAGCATCCATGTGTCTTCCCCTCACACTACAGTAAACAGCCATGGACAGGGAGTCATCTCCTCTAGAACAAAGGGCAGCATAGATATACAAATCAAGTTCAAGTTCACATCTACCAAAAAAGGAGCAGGGAGAATGAATGACATCTGCTCCAGGTCACAAGCTAATACAAAATATTTTGGCATAAAAGAGGCCTTTTAACTTTCCAGGGGAGCCTATTACTTAAGGGACATGTTCTAAAATCTTAAAACCAGCCACCTCCCAAAATCAAGAGATGCCCTTTTCTGTCTAGCTCTGAATATGACTTTCTTTGCCCTTATCCAAGCAAACACACCTGCCCTTGAGATACTTTTATCACTGTATTCCACCTGACTCTGTGTTGTCCTCTGCTTTCTGTGTTCGTGTACGTCTCCCCCCTCCCCCCGCCCCCCCTCCCTCCCGCAGTCAGATTATGAGTTAGTTGGGGGGGGGAGGGCCAGAGGTAGAGTAAAGCTATTTATTCCTTCTACATGACTGAACACTCGACAATAGAAGGGCCTCAAAAAATATGAGAACTGATTAACTCTATTAATTTTCAAAATATATATCCTTAAAGACTGGATTCTGTGTTACTTATATTGGCATATGTATGGAATAAAAGAAAAAGAGCCGAAGCCGGTTTGGCTCAGTGGTAGAGCATCGGTCTGTGGACTGAGGGGTCCCAGGTTCGATTCCGGTCAGGGGCATGTACGTTGGTTGCGGGCACATCCCCGGTAGGGGGTGTGCAGGAGGCAGCTGGTCAATGTTTCTCTCTCATCGACGTTTCTAGCTCTCTATCTCTCTCTCCCTTCCTCTCTGTAAAAAATTAATAAAATATATATTTAAAAAAAAAAGAAAAAAGAAAAAACCTCAAAGCTAGAAGAGCTCTTAAAAAACAACAAAAACTAAACCACTAAAAGACAGACAATAACAAGTATTGGTAAGGATGTAGATAATCTGGAACCTTCATAATTACTAGTGAAAACATAAATAAAAATTGCTTTGGAAAACAATTTGGCAGTCCCTCACGAAGTTAAATATAGAGTCACCATATGAACCACCAATTCTACCAAGCAAACTGAAAACATATGGTCACACAAAAGCTTGTACACAGCTAATCACAGAAGCATTATTTATAATGGCCCAAAAGTGGAAACAACTCAAATATCCATCAACTTATGAATGAATATGGTATATTCACACAACGGAATACTATTCAGCTTATATAAGGAAATAAAGTGCTGATGCATGCTACATGCATGAGCTTAGACACATTATGCTAAGTGAAAAAAGCTGGATCCAAAGGGCACGAATTGTATGATTCCATTTAAATGAAATGTCCAACATATGCAAATCTACAGAGACAGAAAGTAGTTGCCAGGGGCTAGAGACAGGAAGGAATGGAGAGTGACAGCTAATGGGCTTGGGCCTGAGGTTTCTTTTTGGGGCTGATGAAAGATTCTGGAATTACATTGTGGTGATGGGCGTACAACACAGTGAACCTAAAAGCCACTGAAATATACAATCGAAAAGGGTGAATTCCACGGTATAGGACATTATGTTAACGGGTCAACAACAAAAACAACGTGAAGAAAAACCGGAAGCCCAGAGAAGCTATGTTTCCTGTCCAAAGATATAAAGCCAATTAAATGGCATCACCAGAACCAGACTCCAAGTCTCCCAACTCCCACCGCAGCACTCTAGGCTCACTGTGTGCTGCTCTAGGAGAACCGGGACAAGCAGTGTGAACTTGAACTAGTCATTAAATGGCTCACACCTCATCATAAGAGGAAGATGGAATTAAATGGTCTCTTCATTATCTTCCAGTTTTAAAGCCCTCCGAGTCTCATCATATTGTGTGTACGTTCTCTCTGCAACTACAGATCAGGGCAGGGGTTCTCAACCAGGGTTGATTTTGCTCCCTGGGGGACATTTGAGAACATCTGGAGAAGTGTGGTTTGTTTTGGGAGGCAGGGGTACTACCAGCACCCAGCAGGTAGAGACCTGCGCGCAGCTCAGTGACTACGACTAGGACAACCTCCAGGCAAAGAGCTGTCAATAGCAACCATGGTGATAAGCTGTGGTTTAGGGTGTGATCAACTTCCCCTCCAAGCTGTTCAAGGAAGTTCTGCCCTGGAGCATAATGACCTCAAACAGCAATTCTGAGAGTGGCTGGGAGGCTAGCACCAAGCACACATAGGAAACAGAGACACTCTGTACCCGCCATGATAATAAACTTCCACAGAGAGTGGAATATCCACATGCCCAAAGCAGTCAGGCATGTAACATTGAAGGAATGAAGCCAGCAAACACCTAATTATCATTTAGGACTATTATTTTCTTTCCTTCCAAAACAAAAAATTTCTCTGGCTCCCATTTTTCATGAAATATACATAACCCTCTCAATGCAATCTTAGTTTTCTCACTTTTGATAAGACATAAATGCCAAGAAATAGTTTTTATAATAAGAAAAATTTCACAAGCCCTGTTAACAAATGGCTCAAACTAGGGAAGATGGTGGGGATGGTGGAGAACTGTGGACACCCCAAGGGTACCTGCTTGGATGAAGGGGCCACCACTAATTAGCTCCAGCAGACCCCTTCCCTGATGGAGGGAGGCACTGGGCTTAAGAGATCTTTGGATGATTAGAAAGAATAGAAAATACTGTGGTGTGTGTGTGCGTGTGTGTGTGCGTGTGTGTGTGTGTGTGTGTGTGTGTGTGTGTGTGAGAGAGAGAGAGAGAGAGAGACAGACAGACAGACAGACAGACAGAGAGATCTCCTAGTAGTTAGAATCTTGGCTAAAAAAATAAAAATTAAAACACAGTATTAAGTTAAAAACAAAGGAGTTCTAGCCAGGAACCTTCGATAACCCTAATAAACAATGTCAGTTTCATATCTTCTTATAAATGCATTTAAATAAAACTCAGGTCCCATTGATTACAGGAACTTTTTTCTTTAAATCTTTTTTGTTTTTTGTTGTGGTTTTTTTTTTTTGGGGGGGGGGGTGTTAATCCTCACTTGTGGATATTTTTTCCATTAATTTTTAGAGAGAATGAAAGGGAGGGAAGGATGGGGAGGAGGGAGGGAGGGAGGGAGGGAGGGAGGGAGGGAGAGAGAGAGAGAGAGAGAGAGAGAGAGAGAGAGAGAGAGAGAGAGAGAGGAACATCAATGTGAGAGTGACACATGAATTGGTTGCTTCCCGCAAGCCCCCAGGGCCGGGGATTGAACCTGCAATCCTTCAGGGACATGGCCTTTCTGGTCCTTCTGGAATCTATGACAAGGCAGCTTATTTAAAGTTTCTAAACTTCAGCAGTTTCCTATGAGAGAGAGAGACAGACAGAGAGACAGGAAGAGAGAGAGAAAGGGAGGATATGAATATGAATGGCTATTGTGCCAAATTATTTTGAGAAATAAAAATCACAAACAAAAAAAGCCCTGAGGACTTCCTGCACACGGTGTGAATGGGAGTTGTTAATGAGAGTCAATGCTCTAACCACTAAGCACACCTATCAGGGCTCTTTAATTAAATATATTTTTTAATGTTTTTATTGATTCTTAGAAAGGGGGAGGGAGAGAGAAACATCAGTTGGCTGCCTCCTGCACACTCCCCACCAGGGATGGAGCCCACAACCCAGGCATTTGCCATGACCAGGAATCAAACCAGCAACCTCTTAGTGCATGAATCCACACTCAACCAGTGAGCCACACCAGCAGGGCTAATTACCTCTTAATAGCTCATTTACAATGGAGAATTCACAAAAAACAAGAGAATTATTGCTGGCTTAAATTTAAACGAAAGTCATGGTATTATTAATGGCTGGCGTTTCATTAAACTATAACAACTTTACCAATGAGGATGCTGAGACCCAGAAGTTAAAAGACTTACTTACTCTGCTGGTTAGGGTGCCGGTTACAATTTATATACCCAGGTCTTGGTGTTCCTAAAATCCGCATTTTTCCCACTTACTACCTTGCTTGTATCACAAACATTTATTCTGCTTACTACAATAAGTTTATGAGGCTCTCTCGGTAAATTACATGCGAAGAAGCTGATCTTTGTGATGTGCATGAACAGTGGCTTTGCATACCCCACTCGTGTCTTCCTGTGGGTATTGATACATTATTCCTTTAACACACAGCAGCCGCCTGCACTCCCACAGGCCCTCCTTTCCCACCCTTCAACCATGGGTAGCCCTGCTTCTGGCCTCCCGCTCTCTCGTTCTTGTTCTGAACTCCCACAGGAGGCTGCAGGATGCTGATAACCTTTATCTGCAGGGTAGGAAACGAACTCATCAGCCCATGGAGAACACGTCCCCCAGGAGTGCAGGATCCAAGATGAATAGAATGAGGGCACACACTCCCACCACTACAGTCTGTCCCAGGACATTAAATATCTCTGCCCTTGACCCCATCCCCGGGTTCCAGCCACAGGACTAACCTTTCCTTCTCCCATATCACCCTATTACACCCCCATCCCTTCCTCTACTCCCTCCAGTTCAACACATCAAGTTAGTTCTACTCAACTTTATCACACGAAGCAAGAGAATCATATTTGAAGCAAATCTGGTTCAAGAAGCCCAACAAAATAGTCCACACTTGCTTCAGAAACACTGCTTATTCTAACTTCTCTTTAATCTCCGATTCCTTCCTCTGGGACAGTGGTCAGCAAACTCATCAGTCAACAGAACCAAATATCAACAGTACGATTGAAATGTCTTTTGAGAGCCAAATTTTTTTAATTTAAACTTCTAATGCCACTTCTTCAAAATAGACTAGTCCAGGCCATGGTATTTTGTGGAAGAGCCACACTCAAGGGGCGAAAGAGCTGCGTGTGGCTCGTTTGCTGACCATGGCTCTGGGACATGGCCATTTGGAAATACAGCAATTTCCTATGAGAGAGGGGGGGGGGGGGATATGAATATGAATGGCTACCATGCCAAATTACTTTTGAGAAATAAAAATAACAAACAAAAAAGCCCTGAGTACTTCCTGCACATGGTATGAATGGTAGTTGTTCTGATGATGATGAGGAGGAGGAGGAGGAGGAAGACGATACATTTGCTTTCTATTTCAACCCATATTCTTTATAGCTTTTACCAGTCTCTGCAGAGTGAAGCCATTGCTTTCACATGCCCTGGGGACAGTGTGCCTAGAATGACTTGTTCAGCAGCTGAGTGGGAACCCCTGGGACTATTCCAGAGGGGTCCTGTCCCTCCCCTTTCTTTAGCTTGAGCCCACACACAGTTACCCTAGCCAGCTTTCTGGGTCAGCACGCCCCAGGTTCTCATTGGCCTCTGATTGTAGGCTCCTCTGGTGGGCAAGTGGCGTAATGAAAGAAGTACTGAACACAAAGAAGTACTGAACACAAAAAAATACTGAACAGGGCTTAGAATATGGATTCACTGAGCTGAATGATCCTAGGCACATTAGTTACTTAATCACTCTCTACCTCAATATTCTCACTTATAAAACAGGTACAATAAACTTCAGTTTATAGGGTCATTATACGTTTAAATAACCTGCAGGAAAAGTCCTGTCCCACTGCTGGGCACAGGTAAACACACATTGTTCACCTGAACCTCACCTTTCAGTGCCCGAGGCTCAGCATGGTAGAGAGTCATGTTCTAGAGTCCACCTACTGCCGTGTCTTCCTTTCTCTCCTGTCTCCACCTTCTTTTCCCAGGAAGCCCCCTTTACCTCACTTACCACCACCCACCTGCCCACCTGCCAGCTTTGAAAGCACCCACCTCACATCACAAGGGTCAAGATTCAGCGTTCAGTTTCACAGTCAAGATAACCACTGTCCTTTCTGCGAAGTTTCATCATCATTAAACACGGAAATCCTGGCCCTTCTCCACCATCCTTACCCCAAAATTTGGGGTGAGGTGTTTGGAGAGGATATTACCCATCAATTCAATTTGGTATCTCGTATTTTTCTCAGACTCCAAATAGTCTACATTCAGTTACACAAACCTGAAAGATAGAGTTCAACTACACAGTCTAAGACAGGGCTGGCATAAGCCCCGGTCCTCACTCCTCTGGTGCCGGAGAAGACAGCAACAGTCAATCACACCACTTGTTTCCCAGACAAGGCTCCAAAACCCCTCTCTCAGCTCTCCAGGCAGCCACCACCCCTCAGTCAGAGCTATCATCTGGATTGAAATCGACTTGCCAAGTTTAGGAAGCTTTAAATCAAGCCAGAAGTCTAAAATCATGCCCTATGTACAGCAAAGAATGGTGTCCATTTGCATAGTAGTAAGCAAGTAAGCACTTTGTAGGCAGTGAATACATATGGTTTAGTGACTCATGTACAACATGTTATATACCTATAAACTGTTCAAAAATTACAGTGGTATGTGTGGGGAATTACCTCACATTGTAATGTTTGTTTATTCAAATTTCAGTGGAAAACTTTTTATATTTAAATTTACTAAAAATGCTCCAAAAATTATACCAGCATGCGCACTCAGCTTAGTAAGTAAGTACTATGTACTGTACACAATATTTTGATAAATTAAAGATATTACATGAGCCGAAGCCGGTTTGGCTCAATGGATAGAGCGTCAGCTTGGGGACTGGAAGGTCCCGGGTTCGATTCCGGTCAAGGGCATGTACCTTCGTTGCGGGCATATCCCGGGTAGGGGGTGTGCAGGAGGCAGCTGATGGATGACTCTCTCTCATCGATGATTCTAACTTTCTATCTCTTTCCCTTCCTCTCTGTACAAAATCAATAAAATATATTTAAAAAATAAAAATAAAAAAAATAAAGATATTACATGATCCAAGGTTATAATTTTTAGTTTTAGTCCTGGTATTACTACTATTGCTGATGATACAATAGAAATAATAGATAACATACATTAAGTACTTTAGGACTCTGGTAAATACCTTATGTGGAATACTTTGTTCATTCAAAGCTCATGCCAATCCTACACAGAAGGTACCACACCTATCCCACTTTTAGAAATGAAGAGGCTGAGATTACTTGCCTAATGCCATATCCCTCATCAATGGCAGAGCTAAGATTTGAGCTCAGTCCCTGCCTTACCCATGAGGGAACCCTGCCCATGAATGATAAAAAAAAAAAAAATAAGTCCATAGCTGGGGCAGAAGTAGGCACCTGGGCTGAATATAAACTGACTCCAGATTAAATAACAGCAGATATTCAATCCAAACACCTACTTTGGCTAGGAAATAGTTTATTATACACGGACAGTGCAGCCCTGGCCAATTTGGCTTAGCAGTTTGAATGTCGGCCCATACATGGGAGGGTCACAGGTTCAGTTCTGATCTAGGGCAGTGCTCAGCAAGTGCGGTTCGTGAACCACATGAGACTCTTTGGCCTCTTGAGTTTTTAGCAAAGGCCCGCTTACGAGTACCCTAATCCAGTTATATAGTTAACGTTTAAAAAACTTGGCTCTCAAAAGTAATTTCAATCGTTGTACTGTTGATATTTGGCTCTGTTGATTAGCAAATTCATCAGTCAAATTCATCAGAGCCAAATATCAATAGTCCAATTATTGAAATTTCTTTTGAGAGCCAAATTTTTTAAATTTAAACTTCTTCTAACGGCACTTCTTCAAAATAGACTAGCCCAGGCCGTGGTTTTTTGTGGAAGAGCCACACTCAAGAGGCCAAAGAACCCCATGTGGCTCTCGAGCCGTAGTTTGCCGACCACGGGTCTAGGGCATGTACTTAGGTTGCAGGTTAGATCCCTACCCTGGTTAGGGCTTATGCAGGAAGCAACCAATTGATGTGTCACTCACACATCGATGTTTTTCTCTCCCTCCTTTTCTTCCTCACTCCCACTCTCTAAAAAGCAATGGAAAAAAATATCCTCAGATGAGGATTTAAAAAAAAAATTATAAAAGACAGTGCAACCCAAAACTCTTATCAATGGGGGATTCCAGGCTTAGAGAAATGGCCAATTTCCCATTCAAATGACTATAATTACCAACACAGAAAACCAGTCAACTTCAATCCACACAGGAATGTCATGAATGAAGAACACTACACTCCCACTCCTTATGCAACTCACAGAAGGAAAACCAATTACTCAGAAGTAATTGAGTTACTGTGTTTGTTGTTACTTTGGGGTTTTTGCGTTGCTTTCTTTTGATTATAATAGTGGATTGGTGCACATCCACAGCTGCTTACTTCAATTCTATTTGCATTTACGAAATATCTCAACTGACTTGTCAAGCAAGTCACCTAACTGGGTCTCTCTTACCCTCAACCCTCCACTCCCAAAGCCACTAGATTGACGACGTCAAAAAGCCATCTCCTGACCTGGGCCATTACCAGTATGAAATGGAAAACGCATCTTGAAATACTGAGAACCCTCTGCCTTCAGTCCCAGCCAGTGTTCCATGTCCGGCTTCTGGAGCTCTGAAGCCATGTTGGCAGAGAGCCCACAGAGGTCCCACAGCAAGGGAGACACTCCCTGATGTGCAAACACCCTACTTTCCCACTTCCTGGGTCAGTTCCAGGAAACCCCCTTTGGGGTTCTGCCAGATACGGAGCCAGCCCGAAGGATTCAGGTCCCCTCAGCAATAAATAAGCTGCCAATGGCAACCGAGGGGCAGATCCGGGGGACCAACCACACTGTCCTGGAGTTTGCCAAGGGCTGCACCAGCCTAAAAGTACTGGTTTGTAGGTTGAGGGGGACCCAGTCTGCCAGCAGCTAGTTCAGCTTTCGCTCTTACAGCAAAGCTGTCATGCGTCCAAAAGGGAAACATTTAATTAAGTGCTTTTCCTAGGTTTGATTTCTTTTCTAGAGTTTAGGGAAGAAACAATCAAACATAAAAGAAATAACAACACTAACTTGAAATTACCACAGTCCAGTTCCGGAGTAATTAGCCAGTAATTAGCAGATAAACGCAGATAAGCCCAAGAAGAAGACAGAAGGGAAATGGTGCTGCCTTAAATTAGACTGGCAAGTTGTACGTGGCTGGTATAGGCTACCAATCTCCCACTCTTCTTCCCAACCCCACTTCTCCCCGCCACCCAACCACCCCCCAAAATTAGGCAATAGTACATACTTATCACTACTGAGCTAAAAAACCATTCAACAGCCGAAACCGGTTTGGCTCAGTGGTAGAGCATCGGCCTGCGGACTGAAAGGTCCCAGGTTTGATTCCAGTCAAGGGCATGTATCTTGGCTGCGGGCATGGAGCACATCCCCGGTAGGGGGTGTGCAAGAGGCAGCTGGTTGATGTTTCTCTCTCATCGACATTTCTAGCTCTCTATCTCTCTCCCTCCCTCTCTGTAAAAAAATCAATAAAATATATTTTTTTAAAAACCAAACACTCAACAGCAAGGTTCAAGGACATGTTTCTAATCCACATCTATAAAGAGGACCCCAAAAGATAATTGTACATAATCAGAAGTGAAAAATTTCCCTCAAATATTAATAAGCATTTGCCATTTCACAGAAAAAGAATCACTAAATTTCTAATTTGGAAAGCTAAGGTCCTTTTTTGCATAATGAATAAGTAGTATAACAAAAAATTAATCAGAAAAATAATGAGTACAGGAATGGCATTTAATTCAGAACAAGTTAATTTCTACTAACTTTACATTTATAGTCATACAGATTAGAGCGATTCCGAGTGAAAAATTGCTAAAATCTGAAAGGGTCTTTGAGTTTAGAGATCAGAGAGTAACTATTTAATAAGTGGGCATTTAACAGCTTAACTAATAATTTTTTATTCTATTTTTAAAATTTGCATTCCAAAATAAAGTATTTTAAACTTTCATATATAATGAACAGTATATCATGCTATTTTTTAATTTTTAAAACTGAATATTCACTAAGACTAGACTTTTTCTAACTCATCACACAATTCTAACTTTGCTGGGGGGGGGGGGAACACACAATTTACTTCTGAAGTTTTTATAAATTAAACATGAAAAAAAATCTAAAGAAATATTTTTTTTGGAGTTAGTACCGCTGCTTTCTACTGCACTGTTGAGGTTCGCGCCCCCCCCCCCCCATCCATTTGTACACCATTTGTACATCTATAGACGAAAGTGGCAGACCTTTTTTAATTAAATTAAAAATATTGTGGCAGTTAACTGGCTATAGTTGTTTTCCTTTTCTATTCTTGATTAAAATTTTTTGAAAAACAGAAAGAAAAAAAAACCCACAAAACTCAAGTAGTCTTACATGTTTGAAATGTGGAAACCACCTTAATATTTGCCAAATTTTCATTTCCTCAAATAGATAGAAATGTTCATTGCAAGTATCCTAAAACAAATTGGCAAAAAAAAAGCCCCTGATTTCATAAAGGAATCCATGACCTTGATTATATTTATATTTACAAGTTTGAAATATTATAGAATGAAAAATATCAAATTGGGGGAATATTGGAATGAACTAGAATGACTGAGGTGAGGTGTTCACTTGGAATATTGAGAAATCTCCCTTCCCAGCAACAGACCTTATACATTGACTACAATGCCATATTATTATATAGCCAACCACTGCCTTTAAGATCCAAGAAATCTGCTCAAAAATCTCCCCAATTAAAGGGGGAAATTCCACCAATTAGTCTATTTCAACCCTCATATGACATACTGATATGGTCTGATTGTGTCCCCAAACAATGTTGAAGTCCTAGCCATGATGAATGTGGCTTTATTGGAAACGGGGCCTTTGCAGACACCACGTTAAGATGAGGTCATTAGAGTGGGCTCTATTGATATGACTGTGTCCTTACAGTACAAAGGGGGAATTTGGACAGAGACAGGCAGGCACACAAGTACGCCATGTGAACATGGAAGCAGATAGCATGGTGATACATCTACCTGCTGAGGAAACCCAAAGACAGCCAGCAAACCACCAAAAGACAGGAACAAGAGTCTCTCGTACAGCTCTCAGGAAGAGGCAACCCGGCCAACACTGTGGCCTTGACTTCTAGCTTCCAGAACTGTGACACAGGTTTCTGTTGTTTAAGCCCCCCATCTATTTTGTTAATTTACCCCAGGAAACTGAAGTAGCCCTAAGAAACTAATACACATGCTTTCCCAGCTTGACCTGCTCTTAAAATCCCCTCCTTTTCCTTGAATCTCAACGTATTTCTGCTTCTGATCATTTCGTGCCCACCTCGTCTTGAACTTGACTCCACATCTTCCCCTGCCAATGCCCTCGGGTACCACTGACATTTTGTAGGGGGCAGTTCTTATGGGGGGCTGTCCGTCATACTGTAGGATATCGAGTATCCCTAGTGCTTTCATTCACCCTGTGTCCACAGCAGAGAAGTTCTGCTCTAGAAGCTTTGGAGCCACTTGCCCACCCGAGTTTGATTCAGGGTCCCACCTTTTACTGTATGTGATCGTATCAGGTCAGTTAATTTTCAGCTTCTTCAACTGTATCATGGGAATAGATAACTACCTTGCTGTATGACTCGGAAGATCAATGAGTTAAAGATGCAAATGAGCTCAGGCTTACTTACCCTTACGAACTCCTTCCGGCATTAGAATCACCTAGGAATTCATGCCCAATCTGTTCTACACAGTCACATCCTGATTTTCACTTGCCTTGGAACTCCTTTCAATGGCTTCCTCAGAAGAAGGAAGCTTCACTGAATACATTCTGTGGAGATGCTTTACTGATCACTGATGTTTACAATAGTTACAAGTCATGGGGAGCTGTTAGGTATGCCTTCCACAGTGGCAAAGAACAAGACAACTACTCTGAGTACAGTTTCTGTGTGTTCTCCCACCACTCTCACCTCTCCTTGAAAACATAGATGCAGGCCTGGGCAAAGCTCCAGTTTTCTGACATTGCTTTCAATTTCTCTGTAGCTTTTGCTCTCGGTAAAGGTTCCTTTCCAACTTCCAGAGACACAATGTGGTCTAGCTCATTTCATCCTGCCCCCAGGCAGTGAATCCCTCTTTCTCCTTGATTAAATGGTTTGCGTCCCAAGTCAGCATTGATTTGTGCCACTAGGGCACAGTTTAAACCTGTTCTCCTGACCATCACATACACACCTAGCGCCTAACACAGAGCCTGGGATTTAGCAGGTTTTCAGTGATGGATGAATGCAAGACTCAATCCATGCATGCATGAATGCATCGCTGAATGAACACACATATGAGTATATTCGGGAATCAGGAGACCTGGCTTCCATTTACCGTTCAGCTCTGCATTAAGTGACATAAATGACCTCAGGGCAAGCCACTAAATCTCTATGCCCAAATGTCCATCCTTGTGAAATTAGGTGGGTGGACTTCACTAAAAATCTCTTTATGTTTTCTTCCAACTCTAACTGAGCCCATGAACCCCCCCCCCCCCCCCCCCCACATTTTGTTTTGTTTTTTCCTTAGAGAGAAAGGGAGAGGGAAAAGAGAAACATCAAAATAAGAGGCTGCCTTCTGTATGCCCCCTACTGGGAAGGAACCCGAAACTCAGGCACGTGCTATGACCCCGATAGGGAATAGAACCCACACACAATCTTTTGGTACGGGGGACAAGACGCTCCCTCAATTGAACCACACTGACCAGGGCGAGCCCCTGGACTTTACCGAGGGTTACAAGACTGGATTTCTTTTGTGAGAAATTTTAGTCAATGCAAGGGGGCAGGGGTGTTTTTCTGAAATCACATACCAGGGTCTCTCTCTGTCAGAGAGTACCTCATTCCCTGGTGACAAAAAGCTCCAGAGAGCATGCAAGCTGCAGATACTGAAGACATCTCTGAGACACTGAGTCTACGGAGTTTGTGTGTTATTATGGGCTTCTTTCAAAAACTTAGAGTCTACTGTCTCCTCAAAAGGGGCCCAAGGGGACCTCTGCTGACTGCTGTCTCTCACCCAAAGCTCCCCCGTTTCCAGGATGAACAAGGTGGGCTTATGCGCCATCTCCCAGGCTCCAAATCTAACTCAATCCCTCTCCCTGCCATCTGCCTGAGGCTCCCACATGCATATTTCATGATTTCTGGCACATTTCCTCCTTATCTGACATCCTGCAATGCATCCCTCTGCTGCCTATATTATTTCTATCTCTGGTAAGAATGTTCTTGAAAGAGGCATGTGTCCTTGGGCTGTACTTGATTAAGGACAGTTTCACCTTTCCTATCTTATCTCCCCACCTGGTCCCCATGTGAATTCCTTGAGGACAGAGACCACACCCTTTATTCTCCTCTAGTTCCCCACAAGACCAAAGCAGCAAACACTTAGAAAATACTTATTGAATGAATGAAATGAATTAATGAATGAATGAATGAAATAATTAACTGATTTCAATGCTTTTAAATTAGAAATTCCTATTAATATATTTCCTGCATAAAGATACTAAGACCTCCCCTTTTAAGTATACAACCAGGATAAGCCTAGGAAAATATAGTATTTTCCTAGGACTGAAATAAAATGTCCTTCACTACAATATGAATGACAGCAACCTTATCAGCTACAAAGAAATCTGGTTTTTCAGGTATCCATACCATAATAAAGTGTCATCATTTTTATTTCCTAGTAAAAGCTGATCTTACCTGGAGCTGGGAAGGGTAAAGGGGCTATATCAGTCTTTTGCATTAATTATTCCAACTACCACTGTTAAGTGTTGAAAGCCAGAGAGTTCAGGGAAATCAGAATAAGATGAGCATTTACTCTAAATAGAAAGTTTGAATCTACTGTTGACTGGGGCAGAGCATCTTTTTAGAAATTCCTGGGACTTACTTAGCTAAGTTTAATTCTAGTCACATTCTTCCCTCGAGGTTTAATAAACATCAGCTAAATTCAAACTGACTCGGGAATCAAATTATCTGTTCTTCCATGCACTTGCTGCTGCTCACCAATGGACATCAAATAAAACCGTGCCAATGGTCAACACACCACTGCTGGAGGGAAAACATGGCAGCGATGGCTTCAAAGCTTCATATTGCTCAATGCTATAAGCCCCATCCGCCTCCCCAGCCCAACTAACTGATTTCAATACTTTTAAATTAGAAATTCTTATTACTACATTTCCTGCATGACATTGTTTAAATTGACTTAAACAACTTCATTATCTCTTGGACATCATCATATATATATATATATATATATATATATATATATGTATATATATATATGTGTGTGTGTGTGTGTGTATACATTATTGATTTTTTACAGAGAGGAAGGGAGAGGGATAGAGACCTAGAAACATTGATGAGAGAGAAACATCAACCAGCTGCCTCTTGCACACCCCTTACCGGGGATGTGCCCGCAACCAATGTACATGCCCTTGACCGGAATCGAACCCGGGACCTTTCAGTCCACAGGCCGATGCTCTATCCACTGAGCCAAACCGGTTTCAGCCATCATCATTCTTGTACATAAAGTTATCATTGCCAAAAGCATCAATATCATGTTACAGAAAAACTGTGTATTGATATAGGAGATAGTACAGTTGGAGAGACTTGATGACTGAGGATTAACTGAGACTTGAAAAAATGGGGTCCACCAAGTGGATAATTAATGTGGGCTGTACATATGTGATCACAGAGCATGTCTTCCAGCTCAAATCAAACCGTGTAAAGACACATACTACCAGGTGGGTGGTGAGAGGACCTGAGACATCACAGTAAAACACCAAAGGAAAAATAATATGTATATTGCTAAAATAAAAGAAGCTGTTGCCAGGGTTTATCCACATTTACCCAATTGTGAAGTCAAAGCATTATAAAGCTAGAGTGTAATTCTGGGCTATCCATCACACAATTCTTCATTCTACAGAGGCCAACTCAGGCAGGATGGTCACCTTATCCAAGCTTATACTACTAGTCAGAGACGGCATTGAAACGTAGGTCTCTTGCTCTGGCCAGTTTAGCTGAGTTGGTTGGACCACTGTCCCATACACCAACAGCAAAAGGTTGCAGGTTCGATTCCAGATCAGAGCACATACCTAGGTTGTGATTGTATGGGAGCGGGCAACCCATCCATGCTTCACTCTCTCTCCCCTGCCCCCATCCCCTCTCTCTAAAATCAACAAACATGTCTTGGAGTGAGAATTTAAAAACAAAAATAAAACACTTGGGTCTCTCAAGTCTAGTGTCATGAGCAAAGCACAGAACATTAAATTGAAAAATTAAAAAGGCACATAGCAGGCAGGAAATAAATATTTGTTAATGGAATTGATATGGGGTTCCAGAACTAACGTGGCAAACTATCTACTAATAGGATAAGCCAAGTAATTGCCTCAAGTTTTACCTATGACTTGTTCAATATAGCCTAGACCTCTTAATACTAAAAGCATCCCTGGTGCAATAAAAAAAAAAAAAAAATGGTAATAGAACAATTATTGAAGCAGGCAAGTTGGTGGTGAAACAAAGACTTTGTTGCATTCTTATGAAGGAGTGCATTTGAAAAAAAAAAAAAAATCTATCCACAAACCAGTATGGGTTTCCAAACACATGAAAGTGTAGCATCAGTGGAGAAGTCTATAAAAAGGCAGGTATGACTAAGCAGCCACAAATAATTATAAACCCAAAAAACTATCAGGAGTCTGGGGACCACAGCATGCCTGCATATAAAGATAAGTTGGCATTTCCCATCCATTGTTCCTACAGCAAAAGGGAGTTCTTTTTATACTGCAGTGTTGATTTCCTCTTAATAAAAAGCCTCAGTTGCTTTCTAAGGATTTGCAAACAACATTCTATTCCGCCCTCCATCCCACCTGTTTCAGAAACAAATTTTGGGATAATTGAGCCGAGTTGCTGGAAAGTCAACTGGCCAGATCAAAGTGTAAGCAATCAAATACTACACTTTTTCATGTATTTATGGGTGTATTACATATCTCACCAAAAAGCCTCTTACACCTGTCGTTTAATCTTAGCTAAGAAAACCAAGTCTTAATCGTGTAGAACATATCGCCACATGTCTTACTCAGGTGGGGGGCTATCAAGTACACTACTGAATTTTCCTTAAAATCTGACATCTGGCGCTTTACCTTCTCTTCCTAAAAAAAATGTTTTCCTTAAACTATTCAAGAATATCAACCAAACAAAATAACTTACAGTAACTAAAGAGACCACCACTTACACATCCCCAAGGTGAAACTGACAACAGCATTGGGGGATTAGGGAGGGGGGAGGAGGAGAGAGAATCCAAACACACATTTACATAAAGCTGTAACAATACTCACAGTACAAAAATTCCTAGTGCAACAGGAAAAACCTGGTTTACCATTCTCTTTGCGCAGGTCTACAACTAAAGCAATGTACAGTACTTGGCAGGGAAGGGTGGGTGGGTAGCGAGCAATCCCCTCTTCCACTTGTTTCATTCATGAGCCAGGTTAGCAAACTCCACAAGCCGGGAAAGCTCCCGCACAAAACTTAACCAGGCTGCAAGTCCCACATCGGGAGTCATCGGCACCCAAGGAAGTAGGACCCGGGGGCCCCCCACCTTACCTTGGCTCCCGCCCTTTCCATTGTCCCAGGGTGTGAGTGGTCACCTGGCGGGGGGCGCGCCCGGACGTCCGCGCGCCCAGACCCGCAAGGGCGAGCGCCGCGCTCCTCCCGCAGGACGCGCCCCCGGCGCCCGGGCCCCGGCTCCCGGGCTCCCCGGCTCCCCGGACCCCGGCCCGCCCCGGTGCCCGCCGTGCTCACCGCCACGAAGCCAGAGGAGGAGGCGATGAACACACGGATGACCATCCTCTCGCCGCGGCGCCGGGACGCACCGTCCGCCCCCCGTGGACTCTGGGCTGGTGCGGACGCGGGGGCAGAACTCTGCGGAGAAGCGCGGCTCCACCACCGGTCCGAAGGCTTCCTCCGGGTAGGACCGCAGGGATCTAGGTCCCTCCCTCCTGGTCTGCAGATAAAAAAGCTCAGCGCCTCCCCGCCTCCTGCCCAGGCTGGGAGCAAGGGGAGGAGAGGAGGAGGAGGGAGGCCGGCGCGGGGCATGCTGGGAGTTGTAGTTCCCGCCTCCCCGGGGTGACGGTGGACGGAGCTCCTTCAGGTGGCCTCCTGGTTGCGCTGTCAGTGCCTTAGGCGTGCCCGTGGCTGCAGAAGGGAGAGCCCGTGGCAGGGAAGAGACGAAGACAGGGGTGGCGAGGATGCCAGGGAGACGAGGAAACATGAAACGAGGCAAAAGGGCTTGGTCCAAAGTCCAAGTTGGGTTGTGGTTGACTGGTTTGCAGCAAACCCACCCAGGTTCATGTGCGTGGGGCGAGCCCCAGGGACCTCCGCGCCGGGGGTTGTGGTTGGGGTGTGTGTGTGTGTGTGTGTGTGTGTGTGTGTGTGTGTGTGTGTGTGTGTAGGGGCTTGGCGGGAGTGCACGGGGCTCGGCGCGCCTCTGTTTTCCTAGTCACTCTGGAGACTGCGGAAAGACGATTCCTTTAGATAAATAGGAGGTTTTCTTTTTTAATGCAGACACTGAAAATTAGAAACCCAGGGGAGAGCACAACCGATATTCTATTTTTCCTAGCAAAACTGTAATTGTAGTAGAGAAAAAAAAATAAATACCAAGCGAAATCAGAATCCTTCTATCAACATTGGGAATCTGGACCCCACCCGCCCCACCCCCTGCCTTACACAATGGCTTTGCCTCTGTCCACCTAATATTTACAGCGGAGCCAAATCTGTGCCTTTTTGAGACCTGTACATTCCAGCGTGGGCTCCCTGGAGGATGCCCTTACATAAAAAGCCTTTATGTAGTTGCTAATGGTTTAGGAATAGTTCGTTAGCAAGTGCTTTTCTAGTTCACAAAAGCGCCAGCCTCTCTGTTTAGTGGAAATGAACCAGTTTCCCCCTGCAGTACTGTACTTACTTTCTTCCTTTCATCAGGGGAGCCTGGCAGAGTTCTCGGAAAGATGGTAATTAATAATTCTAGAAACAAAGAAAATGAGGTCTCTTGGAAAATTTCTTACGCAAATACTATTGTAATTGGTTTGGGCCATTTGTTTTTTTAGAGCGATTTTGAATACTTTAAGTTTATAGCCTTTCCTATTACTTATCTTACATCATTTCTGTATGATTCCTTTTTAATTTACTATAATAACGAGATACAATCTTAATGGGAATTTATTTCTTCTTAGTATTCAACAATTTTAAATAAATTTTGCTGTAATTAGTAGCTCTGTTCACATATACTTTAATTTGGCTACCATAAGTGTGGAAATAAATGTTTATAAAAACTTAAAACATTCAACATTGGGAATGTATCTTAAAGGTAGATACTAATTTCCTGTATAAATGCAACTTTATAACAGTCAGCATTTTCTTCAGTTTGAAGTTATATAACTCTGAAGATATGGTTAAACTCAATAATAGGAAATCAGAATCTATTCTTTGAAAGGCACAAAATGGATGAAAAGATGAAAAAGTCATTTTCTCAGTCAGCAGAGCACCTATTGTCTGCAAAAGAAAAAGGTACAGAAATAGAGACAGAACAAGAAATGCAATACCTATGGAGTGTTGTATGGATATAAAAGAAACACAGGGGAACTTTGGAAGAGACTTTATGGGTGAGTAGAATTGCCTGGCTGGAGTTGCTCAATGAGTATCAACCTATGAACCAGGAGGTCATGGTTTGATTCCTGGTCAGGGCGCATGCCCAAGTTGTGGGCTCCATCCCCAGTGGGGAGCAGACAGCAGGCAGCCAATCAGTGATTCTCTCATCACTGATGTTTCTCTCTCTCCCTTTTCCATTGTCTCTGAAATCAACATGTGTGTGTGTGTGTGTGTGTGTGTGTGTGTGTGTGTGTGTAAAATCTTACATATTATATGTATAGATTAATAGATTAAAGATGAGTAGAATTTCTGCTGGCAGATAGGGGAGAATGCAGGGTGAGAATTTGCAGAATATGTGAGAATTGCAAAGAGTCAGTTTTGCTTCAAAAGGGAAGTAAGGGGACTTATAGAGAATAGGGCTGGAAAAAAAAAAAAAAAGGTTTGAATGAATACAGCAAGGGACTAACCTGGGTTATCTGCCTAGTTCCTTGCCCTTTTCTGGAATCTGTATCTCCACTCTGATCCAAGAGGTTATAATGATGATGGTGCCCCCAAACCCTGTCCATACAGCAAGACCCAGACGATTAGCCATAGTAGATTGGTCTTGGAGTGAGCGCCTGGCCCAAGCAAGGCCAGGAAACATTCCTACCCTAAGGATTTGGAATTAAGACAGACAGAATTAAGAGAGAGAATTTGACCTTGAATGTGTAGCATGGAAGATCAGAGCTTTCAGAAGCCATGATCCAACCTAGAACCAGAAAAGCTACAGAAGGTAGTCAGTAGGAAGAGAACAACAAAGCAGACATGTGGTGCATGGCAGAAATAAGTTTCAGAGTGTCCTGGCAATCCTTTAGTCCAGGGGTCCTAAAACCTGTGTGTCAGATCCAGCTGGTTGTCTGTTTTGTAAATAAAGTTTTATTGGAACACATTCTTTTTCATAATGTCTATGGCAGAATAATAGACACTATATGGCCTGAAAAGCCTAAAACATTTACTGTCTAGCCCTTTACCAAAAAAGTTTGCCACTCTCTGTTTATGGTTCAACCTATTTCTTTATCCCTGCTATGGAGGCCTGTGTAATATCACTGTATCTATATCACAAATTCCTCATCTTATTGGTACTTAAGCCACTTCAACTTTTCTGCAACCAAAATTGCCCTTACTGAGAAGTCTGTACTTTAATTTGTAAGCATTTTGATAAAGAGAAAAATATGATCAGAGCTATCCTTTAAGAATTGCTCTGGTAATAATTATTAGCTATGTTTTCTCCACCCTGGGTTGACTAGAACTTGTGTGCAGGACAGAGTGTTAGCAGTCCAGGAAACCTCAAAGGCCAGTATGGAGTTGAGACTCAGAGTTAGTAAAGTGGAAGAGTGACCAAGGGTAGAAAGCAATCTGGGATACAAGCTAAAGGTCCAAGATTAACACCAGGGTATCATAGCACAGAAAAGATTAGATGCCCATCTGACAAGTAGAGGCTGCAGATAGAGCAGGCAGCTGAAACTTAAAGACAGAATGCAGAAAATTGAGTAGGTCATTAGGTTTTAGGGAAGTTGCCCCTGCATTGCCTAAGACTTGATCTCCTTTACAAGTCATGATGGACCATCCAGCTAGAGTGGCTTTTCCCCTTAGCTTTATTGAGATATAATGGATATACAACATTGTATCAATTTGAGGTGTGCAGCATGATGATTTGATATACATATATATTGTGAAATAATCATCATAATAAGGTTGGCTAATGAGCAAAGTGTTTTAAAGCAGAAGTTCTCAACCTTTAGCAGTCTGGTGAAGTCTGTGGTCCCTTTCTCAAAAAAAAAAAAAATAGTTTCTAAATATGGACAATAACTCTGGCAGCGTAACTCAGTTTGTTAGAGCATCATCTGGGTCCACCAAGGTTGTGGGTTCTATCTCTGGTCAGGGCACATTCAAGAAGCAACCAAGGAATGCATAAATAAGTGGAACAACAAATCGATATTTCGCTCTTTCCCCCTTCCCCCAAAAAATCAATCCATCAATAAAAATAAATACAGAAAATAAAAGAGACAAGATTACAAAAGAAACTACTTGTATTGCAGTTGCCAGCAATGGGTGTGAGAAGCAGCTGCTGGCCCCAATCACTCCTCAGGAGCAAGGGTAGGTGGAGAAGCCCTGAGGGGCAAGCAGGGCTGGTGCTGGCAGCAGGCGCCAGGCAGGAAGGTGGCCTGTGGGAACAAAGAATCTTCAGTAACCATCAGAGGATTTCCCTGATGCCCCAGGGCCCCGATTTGGTCTGGCACTCCTGCTCACCTTCTCCACCATCCCACCACTGCTGACGCCCGCCATGTTTCACCTATGCTCTCTGGTGGTCAGCACACATCATAGCGACCGGTAGTTCGGTTGTTCCGCCGTTTGGTCTATTTGCATATTAGCCTTTTATTATATAGGATTGCTTATTATCATTACTGACCTTTGCAAGAGCACTCCCAGCAGAGGGGTGGAAGCAGAAGCCAGATTGGAGTGGCTGGAGGACTAGTAGCTAGTGAGGTTGTAGATGCAATGATAGAGTCTTTTCTAATGAGGTCTTGAGGGGTAATGCCAGGGGACAAGCAAGGACAGAAGTTTGAAGGGGAATCAGAGAACATGAACGTTGTTCATTAAGGTTTAGCCACAGATTAAATAAAGAGCTCTTTCAAGCACTCTGGAGTATCAACTGTCCAGATTTTATTTATGGAATGGAATTGAATCTGATTGGTAATTCTGTGCTGTCAGAGCTGCCCTGTTCTTAACAGCACTTAATCCAATACTATCTGGTTCCCCAAGGATTTAAGGAACTTCAGCCACCACAGCATGCCTGTCACCATCCTGCCTTGCTCCAGGCAGTAGATCCTCCAAAAGCTGACTCTGCACATTTGGCTGTGAGTGGGTGGCAGATTTGTGGGAGGGGAGGTCAGAAGCCAAAGGGCAGGGCTAGGTCAGAGTCGTTAGGGAAGGAGGATTCCTAGCTGGACTTGTATTAATGTCACAGCGGTATGACCTTCCTAAGGCAGTTTACTTCACTTGCTGATAATTCACCCCCCTCATTGTTGGGGGCCTTAATGGAGAAGATGCATATAAAAGGCCTTCTCACACAGTTAGGACCCAGGAAGCATGAACTATTATTAATCATGCAAAGTAAAGCTGGGGTGGCCTTCATTTGCATAAAAATACAGTAAGTCCAATAAACATTTCTGTTTCATGTCTGTGATTTTAGCCTTCTAAATAACAAGGATCGGGTTATATAAACCTCTTTGTACAGTGTCATGGGCAGATAAAATACTTAACAAAAACTCTTTGATGTTATGAAGTTTGGAGGCCATTTTTAAGATAAAAGGAGCAGTAGTGAAATGAAACAAGCAATAAAGTCAAATAATGTAGCTTGAATTTCCTAAGAGAATTCATCCACTGCTTTTATGTTGCTGCTTCAGCCCCCTTCTGTTTATTCTTAATCACATAAAATATTAATTAACTGGAACCATACTAAGTAATCCCTGCACTGGATGGAACTTTTAACATTCATGTTAAAGACCTGGAGGCAAATTGTAAAGTGAGGATTAGGCATGAAACCAACATTCACACTTAAGTCTTGAATCAGTTCACATTCACCCCAACCAGTAGGGTTCCCCATCCTCTCAGAAAGGAGAAAACACTGTTATTTCCCCAATATCTCATTCCCACTAGATAAAAGGTATGAAAAGAGAGAGTGGCACAAGCCACCATCTTAGAACTCGTATCAAGGAGGCTTTGAGATTTGCTGGTAACCACCGGATAAACTGAAAGCCTTGTGTGCTGTTTACTCATTTCTTGCAGTTATATTCATTCACAGTGTGCCAGATGCTATACGAGATGCTGGGGATCCAGCAGTAAATCAAACACACTCCCTACCCTCATGGAGATTATGGCTAATTGGGAAGAAGAAAACTGAACAAGAGTATGCTAAGTGCTTGAAGGAAAAGTCTAGATTTTATTGTTTGGCTTTTTTGTTAATCTTGTAGGACTTTCCTAATCAAATATATAAAATATATAAAATATATATATATATATATATATATATATGTGTGTGTGTGTGTGTGTGTGTGTGTGTGTGTATATATATACACACACACACTCACACACACACACTGCGTGGCCAAATTATTATGATCTCTGAACACATAATAATCTGGCCACTCAATGTGTGTGTGTGTGTGTGTGTGTGTGTGTGTGTGTGCGTGTACGAAATTTGTGCATGGGGCCGTGGGGGAGGGGTGTCCAGCCTTCACCCTCTCCAATCTGGGACTCCTTGAGGGATGTCCAGCTGCCAATTTAGGCCTGATCCCACCAACAGTCGGACATTCCTCTCATAATCCAAGACTGCTGACTCCCAACTGCTCACCTGCCTGCCTTCCTGATTGCCCCTAACCGCTAATGCCTGCCAGCCTGATTACCCCTAACCATTCCCATGATTGATGTCTAACTGCTCCCTTGCCAGTCTGTTTGCCCCCAACTTCCCTCCTCTGCCAGCCTGGTCACCCCTAACTGCCCTCCCCTTCAGGGTTAATCGCCTTCAACTGCCCCCCTTCCTTGCAGGCCTGGTCCTCTCAATTGCCTTCCCTTGCAATTGCCTGGTGCCTCCCAACTGCCCTCCCCTGCTGGCCATCTTGTGGTGGCCATCTTGTGTCCACATGAGGGCAGGATCTTTGACCACATGGGAGCAGCAATCTTGTGTGTTGGAGTGATGGTCGATCTGCATATTACTCTATTATTAGATAGGATCGAGGCCTGGTACATGGGTGGGGGCCAGCTGGTTTGCCCTGAAGGGTGTCCCGGATCAGGGTGGGGGTTCCCTTGGGGCATGGGGTGGCCTGAGTGAGGGGCCTGTGGTGGTTTGCAGGCCAGCCATGTCCCCAGCAACCCAAGCAGAGGCTCTGGTATCTGGAATTTATTTACCATCTACAAATGAAACTTTGTAGCTTGGAGCTAGTGGCCCATTGTACGAAATTTGAGCATATTAAAAGGGGATTAATTAGAGGAAATAATTTAATATTGCTGTTTGCCCTTTTTCTATAATAGAAGTGTCAGATATGAAAGAAAATTAGTAAAATGTATATGAAAACCTTCCTCCTGTCAGAGTCTGGGGCTTACGGCAAGACCCAGAGTCAAGTCCCCTCCCACCCACATGTGGTTCAAAATCGCATGAGACCCAGACCTGGCTGCTCCCCGCCCCCTAATAGGGCTAGATTCAGACCCAGCCAGTCCCACCCTTGTCAAGCCCTGCCAGGCAGGGGGCATAGCCTCAGGTCCCCTGGCCCAGTGCCAGGACGGGGGGCGTGGCCTAAGGTCCCCCAGCCCAGACCAGGGCAGGGTGCATGCCTTGAGGTCCTCTGTCAAGTCCCAGTGCGTTGGGGGCATGGCCTGAGGTCCCTCATCAAGCCCCACCAGCGGGGGAGGGGGGGTGGGGGTGCGGCGGCGCAGCCTCAGGTCCACCATCAAGTCCCGCTGGGTGGGGGGCATGGCCTGAGTTCCTCTGACCTAGCACTGGGGTGCACCTTGAGGTCCCCCGTCAAGCCCCACCAGAAGGGAGGTATGGCCTCAGGTCCCCTGGCCTGGCCCTGCCAGTTGGGGGATATAGCCTGAGGTCTCCTGTCAAACCACCCAGGAGTGGGGAGGGGGGGAAGGGGGAGGGGGTAGCCTCAGATCCCTGCTGATTGTTAAGGCTCCTTATGGGAACTTGGCCTCAGCTGTAGGTGTAGCCATCTTTGTGATGGAGTGATGGTCAATTAGCATACTCCATCTTTATTAGATAGGATATCGATAGACATATAGATAAATATAGATATAGATATAGATATCCCCAACTAGACTACATCATAGGTCAGGAGATGACATCGCCATAACAAAATAAGGGTTCCAAGTTGATATTGCTTAAATAGCTCTAGGCAACATAAGTTAGAGGAACTAGTAATACTCTACAATATTTTGGTTATCAGGTCACTACTTTATAAATAGATTACCAATATTATAATAAACTTTTACATTAGGTTATGGTTGAATTCTGAAACATTTTGATTTCTTATGAATACGTTGCTATGAGTCTTCTCATTATAATTTCTCATTATGCTAGGTAAAAAGGCCATTTAGAGTAATTACAACAAAGGAAATATAAGAAAATGTCTATAGCCGAAACCGGTTTGGCTCAGTGGATAGAGCGTCGGTCTGTGGACTGAAAGGTCCCAGGTTCGATTCCAGGCAAGGGCATGTACATTGGTTGTGGGCATATCCCCGGTGGGGGGTGTGCAGGAGGCAGCTAGTTGATGTATCTCTCTCATCGATGTTTCTAGCTCTCTATCCCTTTCCCTTCCTCTCTGTGAAAAATCAATAAAATATATATATTAAAAAATGTTTATATGTAACTACAACTAGAGAAAATGGAAGTCAGTTTAAACAAACATAAAATGTTATTGTTGTAGCAGTTATTTTTATCATATTTTTTTCCTATAATTTTGAAGGGCCTACTGAATGGAAATTACAAACATTTGTGTTTAAGTACTTTTTAATACCTTGAACCATAACTTTTTAAAATAATGATTTTGTAAAGGTTTTACCTTTAAGTTTCTCAACTCTTTTCTAGAAGTGAAATTACTAGAAAAAGATGAGAATAACTATAAAGCACTTTAAGATTAGATTCCTGGTTCTCCTCCTCCGCTCTCTGCTGCTTCATTCTGAGCAGCTTCAGCTGCAGGCATCGCTCTGCAGCACCTGGGTCTCCACTGCAGTGAGAGCCTTTGGGTCTAAACAGAATCTTCTGAGAAGGGAAGCATTTTTGCACTGAGTGAAATTCCACTCAGAACGGATGCCAGGGAGCAAGACTTCTTTATGAATGCAACTTACTGTACTCAGAAGCCATGAACGGGCCAACATATCACCAAGTTTATGACAAAGTAAAGTACTTAAGAGTGGAATTATAACCCACCCAGTACTAATTGCTCCCTGGTTGTAAACCAGACATATTTTAAAAATTCATTAAATTCTTCTTGCCCCAGGAACAGCGTAGTGAGATCCCTTAATTTTACCTTAAGCACAGTTTACGTTTGCCCAGCACATGTCATTTTTAAAAGCCCAATCCATTTGGTTCATTTTATTTGTTGAACACCTGCTCTCTATCAGTAACTTAGCAAACTTCATCTCTTCAGCAATTTGCATTTATTTAAAACAATAATTATGAAGAAAGAATATCTCAAGACCAGAAAATTATTAAAATGCCCTTGTAATTCCTAAGAAACCTGTGACTTTGATAGCTATTCAATAGAAGGGTCTGATGCTATTTTAATTCCTTACTAAAAGCATTTATCGAATGTGTTAGGCACTAGGCACTCTATTAGATGTGGGGAATAGGAAGATTCATTAAGCAGAGAGTGTGTGGTAGAGGTGGGGGCGAGACTATTTCAGACACAAACTGAAGTCCTGGGTGGGAGTGCAAAGCTCCGTGAGTGAGTGGTTGTGTGAGAACCATGCAGAGAGGCATGGAATAGGGTCCCTTCAAAGGAGTCTCTGTAGTATGACCTAAAGTATGATCTCCTTGCAATATGTGTCATCACTTTTCCTGGTGTAGGTATAAAGTAGGATTTGAGGTATAAAACCTCATCAGTGTCTGTTTTCCTGTAATTGGCTACATTTTGTCTTTGTTCCTCGGTTAAGCGTAACAACTGTATGCTGGTGTCAAGGTTGAGGGTGCCGGTGCTGGAGGAGACAGTTCTCGTCAGCAGCCCGTCAGCTTAAAACCAAGGCCGCCTGCCCAACACCCACTCCTGTCCCCATACCAGTTGATATCAACGCAGTTCCAAGCTTGGCCACCCCTGACACGTTTCTAGCAGTAATGGTGATGTTGGATTATTTCACCAGAAGCGTGCAGGGAGGTGAATCCAGACGATGACAGCAGTCCTCAAAGCCCAGGGCACGCACTCTCCACTTTCCACTTTGTCGTCTTTAGCATGACTGCGCTCTTCCTGGGGCCGGTTGCTTCACGGTTGCACTGAGGCTGCCACAGCGCCAGGATGGCATCCTCACACTGCCATCCCAGTAGGAAGAAAGAGAAGGGCATGCAGGAAACGTGCTTTCTTATTATCATAGAGGAAAACCTTTCCCAGAAGCCCCCTCGCAGACTTCTCCTTAAACCTCCTTGGGTCAGAACTGGGTCACATGCCAAGCAAAGGAGGCTGGAAAGTGTATATTAGGAAGGAGAATGCAAGAGCCAAGATGGATTTGGGTCTGGTATCATTCATCCCGTAGGAATAGAGTGGAGTGTGGGCATATTGGCAACGCTAACTGCCGAGGTTCTGTTAGCAAGGAAGGCAGTGGGGTGTAAGTGACAGCAGCGATGCTAGTTGTTTGCCTAGTGTGACCTTGGGTAAGTTTTTTAGCACCTGTGCCTCAGTTTCCACATCAGTAAAATGGAGATAATAAATGAAACCTAATTCCTGGGCTTGGGTGAGGATTACATCACATAATTATGCCAAATGCTTAAATAAACGAGTGGTACGGGTTAAGCACGCATAAATATTAGTTGCTAATAAAAAGAGGCACCGTATTTCCCAGAGAGCGTGATTTACAACAGATTCCTCAGATTCCCTGAATAGCACCCTGTGCAGAAATTATAGAACTGGAAACCATGCTTCCAACCCTCAGAGAATAGTTCTTTCTACCAGACCTATGTCTCTGAGATACATTTTTATATGTATTTTTATTGATTTCAGAGAGGAAGGGAAAGGGAGAGAATCATCAGTGATGAGAGAGAATCATTGATTGGCTGCCTCCTGGATGACCCACACTAAGGATTGAGCCCACAACCCAGGCACGTACCCTGACTGGGAATTGCATTGTGACTTCCTGGTTCAACCATTGAGCCACGTCGGTGGGGCTGTCTGTGATGCATTTTATTTTATTTTATTTTATTTTTAAATATATTTTATTGATTTTGTACAGAGAGGAAGGGAGAGAGAATTTAGAAATATCGATGAGAGAGAATCATCGATCAGCTGCCTCTTGCACACCCCCTACTGAGGATGTGCCCGCAACCAAGGTACATACCCTTGACCGGAATCGAACCAGGGACCTTTCAGTCCCCAAGCCGATGCTCTATCCATTGAGCCAAACCGGTTTCAGCCTGTGATGCATTTTAGATGACCCTTTTGATTCTTTCTCTGCAACACCCCCATTTCTCTCCCTTGCTCTCATTCTCTTCTTTCCCTCTTCCCCACTTTTCCCCTTCCATCTCCTTTTCCCATGCATGTTTCTTTCCTGTCTGGTGACCCCCACCCCTTCCTTTCAGGCCAGGGAATTCTCACTGTTTCACCCTGCTCCTGACTTCCAAAGGTAAAAAGGATGCTGACCCTTACAACACAGCATTCTCCAGGTTCCTGGAGACAGTTAACCTCAAGGACTAATGGGTGATATATTCAGCGCTGGCTTAATGTATTCTGCATGTGCTAAAGCATACGTAATTCACAGGCCAGCTGACAGGCACGCACCTAGCATGTGTGCATTAGCTCACAAGCACACCTCATTGCATCGATTTATTTACTTATTTTTTTGCCATACCACTCTCACAAAGGTCAGAAGAAAATCATGTAAGCGAAAGGCAAAAACATTTTCATTGAGCCAAATTGGTTTATTCACCTTCTTGAAAAAGGGTAGGGCAGAAATAGGACAAACAACTTAAGAAACGAGCTGTGAACAAATAGTCTTGCTAGAGAATTACCAGCAGGAAAGGACGTTTGTTTATCATCTCAAAAAAAGGCAGCACCTGGCCCATGTGAAATTGATGAATGGTATGTTGTAGCAGAAAAAGAAAACCAGACAATGTGTGTGTTATTAGCTTTGAAAAGGAGCTGGGGGGGGTGGGGCGGGGGGAGGTGTCAACATATAGAGAACTCAAGTGCACTGTATTTAAAGCTGTTCTGAGAAATCTGAAACATTTATTTTTGAGAGTGGAAGCTCAGCTTCAGCGTGCCATAAAAATATTTCTTCAACAAAATGGAAAGACTTCTGAATGTTAGTAAAATCCCATGTTTCTTTTTTTAAAAAAAAATGCCTTTAAATTAGCACAAGAAGGAAATCACTCCCATTTGTGCCTAGGGGACAAGGGAGAGGGAATAGAGGCAGAAGTTGAAACCAAACCACGGGAAAGCCACACCCTGCCCTCGGGTATCACTCCCAGCTCTCCGTCTAAACAGGAAGACGCCCGGGGTACCTGGGGCTGGGTCTCAGGGAAAAGAGCAGCAGTTCGGTTCCTGTTTACCTTCATCTCCACCACAGGCAGGTGGGTGGATTGATGAGTCCTGTGGAAATCAACTGGGCCTCCCATTCCTGCCTCCACTCTGAGGGACAGCCCTTTGCAGAGGTCAAAACCTCAAATGCCTGAGAGGACCAGGAGGGTGTAAACAAAGGCAAAAAGGGCCACCAGCAAGAGTCTACTAACAAAACTGCTTGTTTTGAACTAAATAACAACAATATAGCACTGCTAAATAAAATATGCAGGGACAAAAAAGAATGAGAATGATACATACTTACTTTTATGATTCTCAGGGATATCCTCTATAATAAAAGCCTAATATGCAAGCCAACCAAACACTGAGCAGAACTTTGCAAAGTGACATGTGAGAGGTGGGAGGGACCATGGAGGTCATCAGTCCCACCACTCGGTGTAACCACGAGGAGGATGGGGGCTGGTCCCTGAGCACAGTTATTGGTGCGAATTCAGGCCCCGCCTCCTGAGGCTTTGTTCTTTCCAGCAAGAGAATGAGCTCCGGCGTCAGGCGGACGTGGATACAAAGCCCCTGGTGTGATCTCAGGAAAGTCACTCAACAGTGCTGAGACCTGTCTTCTCCCTTTATCTTCCTAGCAGGTTAATAAGCCACCTCTCACTTGAGGACCGAGTGAGAAAAGCGTGTCTGATGAGCCTAGAGCAGAGCTGCCTCGTAGCCAGGGGTCCCAGGAAAGGTCGGTTCTTGTTATTCTGGCCTCCAGCCTCTCACGGCCCCCCAGCTTGCTCCTTCCTCTAGCTTTTCAGATCCATCTCCCTCGGGCGTTCAGGAGAAAGGCCCGGTGCAGGACCATCACACCAGGGTGCTCCTTGCAGCTCCCTGGCCTCTGAAGGCAGCCGAGCTGTGCCACTGTGCTAAGGAACAGGCATGAGCGGCTGTTCAGGGCCTCATGCCTCCGCCGCCCGACAGAGGAAGGTGGCTTCAGGGCACGTTCTTACAAAATAAAACTCTGAAGAACTCAGGGGTGGTTTAAAACAGATTTTTAGAAAAGAAATAGAAGGTGCTAATAAAATACAAACTTGGAAATCATTTGACGATAAACAGGTAGAGTTTATTGTGTGCTACGAGCCTGGGGCACCTGAAGAAAAAGTAAATAGCTACGACGACTACGAGTGGAGTATTTAGTATGTGTCGGTTGCTGCCCTGGGCCCTTTACACGTGTGATCATACTCATCGTCATAGCAACTCTGAGGGAGCCGTGATCCCCCTGGCACATTCTGCCCGGTAAGCTGCCGAGGCACATTCGTCTCCGGGTCCCCGCACTTTCATTCACCAGCGCGGTGCTGCAGGCTGTGGCGTTATCCTGCTCAGAAGCGGCCTCAAGGAGGTCACTGGCGGTAGCTGGCCTTCTGACCAGGTACAGTAAATGCGTAAACTCTTGAAGTCGTCCAGCCCACTTTGCTGATTGGCTGAAATCCCAGCTCCATTTGAGGCCCTCGCTCTTCTCACTCCAGGAGCTGTGCTCTCCACAATGGGGTTTCTGAACTTAAAGCCACCTCAGGCCTCAGGGCCTCAGGGCCAACCAACCCGAGAGTGTCTTCATGCTGGTGCCGAGGCCACTGGCCACTGTGGATGCTAATAGTGAGTCCTCTGGACTGGCTGCGTCCAATCGGTCCCTTGTGCCAGCAGCCCCTGGGCCGAGCCCTGAGAGGGGACCTGGGCACGGCCTACTTGGAGCAGAACTGCTTCCCAGGATATGAACCTCCAGGCTGCCTTGAGTCACTATTATGATTCTGTTTCTGCTCCCGGAGTCAGAAAGTGGCTTTCAGCCCTCCGCTTCTCCTGTCTGTCTGACTGTGAATCCTGTCCGCTTCTCCAGGCACCTGGCTGCTCTCTGTCCTCATTGCAGTCCCAGTCCTTCCTAAAACCACCCTTTGCCTCTACGGTGGCCCCTGACCTCCACACGGCCAGGAAATGCATACTTCCTTCCATCCCCAGACCTGGTTCCGGGTTTGTCTCAGTCTGAGTCAGAGGCTTTTGTACACAATGTGCCAAATGCGTGCTCCTAAGCTCCCCTGAATCCTTCCGGGAACTGGTTCAGTAAATAAATGAGGAGCTACTCTGTGTAAACCTCTGCTGCTCTGGCTTCAGATAGCGCGCCTTAACATCCAGCAGAAAGTCAGACCAAGGTGGAAGTGATTACAGCGCGAGGCCCAATGCAAATACTGTGAGAACAGCACCAAACACAAATGTTATTTGCGTTTCAGGCAAGGCCTTGTTCCAGGTGGGGAAAGTGGAGTGGAGGTCATCAGAGTCGGGAAGCATAGACCTATAAAGTCTCTCGTCGGAGGGATCGTCCAAATGGGTTTGTAAGGGATCAAGGTTGGTGTCAGGAAGTCCAGGGATGAGGTCTTCACTTCAGAGGGGAATAGGTGCAAGGATTGGAAGATGTTGTTACAAAGAAGGACAGAAGGTGTGCGAAAAGGACAGATCGCCTCTCCCCTGCTCTCCACACCCACTGCACCTTCAGTGCTCTGGCCACCAAAAGCTGGAAACATAAACTTTGTTGGTTGGCTGCCTACTCACAATCCTTCCCTGTCTCCTATTGCTTGTGGAGTTTGTGTGCGTGTGCGTGTGTGTGTGTGTGTGTGTGTGTGTGTGAGAGAGAGAGAGAGAGAGAGAGAGAGAGAGAGAGAGAGAGAGAGAGTGCATATGTGCGTGTTAGGACACAGAGAGCTTCATGTTTGGGCCTCACTGACCTCCCTTCCTTTTACGCCCTCTTCTCACCCACCTCCACTGCACCTGTTTCTGTCCTTGCCTTGGAATCGGCTGTTCTTTGTAGCTATTGGCTGTGTGACTTTAGACAAGTCACTTCATCAGTCTGAGTTCTATTATCTCTCTAGCAGTATTTTTTAAACTTCAAGTCATGACCCAATAATGAGTCAAGACCACTTTAACAGGTCAAAACAAACATTAGAATATGAAATAGAATAAATAACAGTCATATGAAATAGACTATATAGCACATATGTGTGTGTGTATATGTGTGTGTCAATACTGGGTCATATATAAATGTAATTCTTACTGTAGATCATAGTCTAAAAAATTGAAAGTGCTTCTCTTTAGGTCCCTTTCAGCTCTAAAATTCAAGATGTGTAGAATATTTTCAACTTTCCAAAGCTACCGATTCTTGCTGATACGACTCTCTGTTCAAATGTACATATGCCAGAAATAGTGTTTCTTCTATTATATTATCTAGTTATCAACTTAATCTTTACTTCAAGCTTTTACGTGAATAGACCTGCACTTTGGGGGCCTTTGCTCCCCCTTCCCAGGTTACATCAGAATCTGGGAGGGAGGCTGACAGAGAGCTAAAAGTGATGAAAACTCCTCCAAATGTCTTTGATGTAGTGTCTGTGCCCTCGTTAGCTCAGACTGCTATAAAAGATACCAGAGACAGGGTGGCTTACACAACAGACGTGTGTTTCTCACGGTGCTGGAGGTTGGGAAGTACAAGATCAAGGTGTGAGCCATTCGCTTCTTGATGAGAGCTCCCCTCTTAGCTCCAGAAGGCCACCTGCGTGCTGTGCTCATGGCCTCTCCTCAGTGCATGCTGGGAGAGCACCCTGGTGCCTCTTCCTCATTTTATGGGCCACTAATCCCATCATGGCATGACCCAAACCTAATTGCCTCCTCAGGACCCCACCTCCTAATACCACAGTGGGGTTAGGATTTCAGTGTATGTATGAATATTGGTAGGACACCCATATTCAGCCCATGACTCGGTGCCAGCACCACGTGGCCCCAGGCCCAGAGTCATGTGATTGTGCTTCTGCCACGTGTCGGGCACACATGCTATCCACCTGAAGCCCTGTGCCCTCTTCAGAACAGAGCCCCCCATTATTGCACAGCTCCCAGCAGGGCCCCACAGTGCTCTTCCTTCCCCTGGGCAGAGGCCTGGGAAAATCCCCTTTTTAATCTAGGCCCAGGCCTGCTCTCCCCCCGATGTCTCCAGGCCTCTCTCTGCTTCTCCCGCAAACCTCGTCCTCTCCCATGGGTTTCGATTTTGGAGAACAAAACCCAGAAGGGCCTATAGACCCTTGCCCTGAGCCTTTTTTGAGGCAATGAAACTGGAAAGGGGAGAAGAGAGGGGGCGAGGAGAACAGAAAATGTTCGTGGAGAAAAGCACGTAATGGTTCATCCTATCAGTCAGCCACAGCATTATGCATAGTCTCTGCTCAGGGCAGCAAGTGTGGCTTCTCCCTCTCACTGCCCGCTGCTGGGCTCTGGTCACAGCTGCCTGTTTCATGTCACCTGATGCCCACACTCAGCTTCCTCAGGGATGGCACAACCCTGTCACTAAAAGGGACAGTCACAATGATTTGCTTTTCAGGAATAACTGAGGTAGAGTTATCTGACAGGTGGTGGTTTCAAAGTTCATGCAAACAAAAACCTTATTTCTAAAGTTTACACAGAGCTTATCTCTAAAGGACAAATCCTGTCAGATGCTGAAAGGAACTGTAACTCCTTCTCTGTATCATCCTCTCCCTCCTTCCCCCCCTCCCCCGCAAAAAAAAATAATATCCCCAGAAACTATCATATATAATAAAAGGCTAATATGCAAATTGTCTGCTTGGGAGTCTCACTGGCCGGGAGTTCAACCGCTAGCTATTATGTGTGCTGACCATGAGGGGGTGGTGCAGAAGGAAGGAAGGCCCCAATCGGCAGCCAGGCCTAGGAACTCTACTCGTGTATGAATTTCGTGCACCGGGCCTCTAGTGGATTATAATATACTATGAACTAAGATATAATATTTATTTATCTATTTTTTTAATAAGTTTTTATTGTTCATATTATTACAAATGTTCCTTTTTTCCCCCCCACCATTGCTCTCTTCCACCAGGTTCCCACCCCACCCTCTGCCCTTTCCCCACTCCCCGTTGTCCTCATCCATAGGTGCACAGTTTATGTTCAGTCTCTTCCCACATCCCCCTCTCGCCTTTTCCCCAAGAATCGTCAGTTCACTCCCCTTCCATACCTCTGATTCTATTATATTCAACAGTTAATATTGTTCATCAGATTTTTTAAATTTCCTTGGTTTTTAGATTCACTTGTTGATAGTTACGTATTTGTTGTTCATAATTTTTATCTTTATTTACTTTCTCTTCTGAAAGAACCCCCTTCAGCACTTCATATAATTTTGGTTTGGTGTTGATGAACTCCTTTAGCTTTTTTTTATTAGTGAAGCTCTTTATCTGACCCTTGATTCTGAGTAATGGCTTTGCTGGATAGATGATCTTTGGCTGTAGGTTCTTACTATTCATCACCTTGAATATTTCTTGCCATTCCCGTCTGGCCTGCATGGTTTCTGTTGAGAAGTCAGCTGACAATCGTATAGGTGCTCCTTTATAGGTAACTACCTTCTTTGCTCTTGCTGCTTTTAATATTCTCTCTTTGTCTTTTGCTCTAGGAATTTTAATTATGATGTGTCTTGGTGTAGTCCTCTTTGGATTCCTTTTGTTTGGAGTTCTGTGCGCTTCCTGGACCTGTATGTCTAATTCTTTCACCAGGTGGGGGAAGTTTTCTGTCACTATTTCTTTCAGTATGTTTTTGATATCTTGCTCTCTCTCATCTTCTGGGACCCCCATAATTCTGATGTTGGTTCGCTTGAAGTTGTCCCAGAGGTTTCTTACATTATCTTCAATTTTCTGGATTCTCTTGCCTTCTAGCTTCTGTGGAGGAGTGTCTTCTGGTTCTTTATGTTCCAAATCTTTGACTTGATTCTTGCGATCTTCCATTCTGTTTTTAGGACTCTGTATAATATTATTTATTTCAGACAATGTATTCTTTATTTCTTGTTGATCCCTTATCATTTCTTGATAACTCCTTATTAATTCTAGTTGATTTCTTTTCATATCCTCATAGGTCTTATCCATCTTTTCTAGGAAATTCTTGAAAAATCTTATAAGCATATATTTGAACTCTATATCCAGTTGCTTTTTGTCCTCCATTTCTTTCGTTTGTGATCTATTTCGTTGTCGCATTTCGCAGTTACATATGGGTTGGGATTTCAGGGTGGAGCCTACAGCCTTGGCTTCCATCAGCCCCGCCCTATGCGGCTCCTGGGTCTCAGGGTCCTTCAGTACTCGCTGCAAAGCGCCTCTGAGAGATAGGTGCCCTCAATTTTCGCCTGCTGCCAAACAGTCTATGCTCTCCCCCAATGAGCCCGGTATTGGGGTTCAGTTCAGTTGGAAGTGGCATTGGATGTGGCGTTCAGAGCAGACTGGAGCCTCAGTCTCCTTCCGGCCAGGGCAATCCTGTGGCACAGCCGACCATCCCTTCTCTGCACGCAATGTGCGCGCCACCGGGACCTCCTTTCGCCGCTCCCCCGGGGTTCCACCTTACAGCCCAGCTCCCTATGGATGAGCCTGGGTCCCCGGGGTCTGGCCTAGAACTGGGGTTCAGAGCAGTCACAACTGGGGCCCAACACAGTTGGAATTTTATCTCCTTCCCACTAGGGAACGCCAGCCAGACACTCAGCCTCCCTCCTCTCCGGCTCCGTCCTCTCCGCGCGCCGCGTGCTCCGTACCTTGGGCTTTTACAGCTCCTCCACGCTTCCTTCTGTTTTTCTCCTTGCTTCTCATTGTAGAATTTCCAGTCAGTCGACTTTCCTGTAGTTCTGGGTAATGTCCATTTTATATTTTAGTTGTATTTTATTGAAATTGTTGTGTGTGGCTGCGGCTAGGTGTTTACCTGGGCGCAGCCATCTTGGATCTTCTAAGATATAATATTTAAAGATGAGCCTGTTACACTCACTTAAGTGGCTGCAGCTCTTTCTTTCCCTGGGTCACAGCTCACCTATTTCAGGCATGATAGGGACAAAGGCCGACTTCAGACACTCACAGCTGGGTTTTGATGTGGGTTTTGTTGCCAGATTGAGAGTGAGGCGAGATGCCCTTCAAAACTGCCCTCCTTTGAGGTGCAGATTCTTTTGATTTCTGACTCTGAAGAGAACATATGGCCCATCTTTTATTAGCTTCGGTCTAAATCTAAACCAACTGCTGCTTGCCTTAGGGTTAACCGTCCTGCAGGTATCTCCAAGCTGCAGCCTCTGCCTCTCTGGGAATGAAGGTGCCAGTACATCTGGCCTTCCTGGGGGTGGGAGGGGAGTCTGAGGCCCCCCAGCAAAGCTGGAGTCAGTGGGCAGCAGTCATGTCCCCGAGGGCTGCACCCAGACCCCTGATGGCCAGGAAGGGCACAGATGCATGTGAGTGGGACTGGCCAGTGCTTGCTGAATTCATACATTTCCTGTGTGAAGAGTAGGATTTCCGTGGCAAACATTTAACATTGAGAAAGGTGAGCTCCTCCGAAAGTGGGTAGGTTTTGGAGCCGCCTCTTTCTGGTTTCAGTTGATGTGAGCTCAGGAAATAGGAATTGATTTTAATTCATGGCAGAACTTAGAGGAAGTTTGCTGTTGAAACATCCTAAGCTTCATTTCAAAGTCGAATCAAAATGATTTCTTAATTGCTCACTGGTTTTGGATTACCTGGATGTACCAAGCTTATATTTTAGCAGCATTGAGACAAGGAGCAGGTTGCAGAACTATCTTTATGGATGGGACTGGGTTAAACTTTCTCACCCACTTAGCAGATCCTTGATAATAATGGGGAAGTTCCTGGATAAAGTGGGTGAGCGGAATAAAACCCTCCTGGGGAATGCTGGCAGAAATTATTGTAGGCTGCAGTTGGGATAATGGAATTTAATAGACTACACATGCCTGTTCTTTCCTGTGAATGGTGATGTTATTAAACACACACACACACACACACACACACACACACACACACACAAAACAGGGCCTAGCTTTGCCTAACAGCATGGACTTGTGAATATAGCTAGCATTTTTTGAACTATCGCTGTGCCACATTCTTTATATGCAATTAATTCAGCGAGAGAAGCATAATGCTCTATGCTTACACATGAGGAGACTGCAGTTCTGAGTAGTTTAGTGACCTGTCCAAGGTTACACAGCTAGTCAGTGGCTGAGCTATTATTAGAATCTAGATTTACCCAACACTGGAGACCTTGACTGAATATTTTCAAACTAGTGAACTGAGGTATCTAGAGTTAATTTAAGGCCAACTGACTTAGCGAAACCCATTTGTTAAAAGAGGAGAGGAAACGCTGCTGTTTAATAATGAAAACGGCAAGAGCTCTCATTTGTTGGGCTCCTTCCAGGTGTCAGGAATGTTTCAGGGTACCTCGTGTCCCTTGTTTCATGTCAGCCACAAAACAGCCCTGGGATTGTTGTGCACCTTCGTGCATGAAACTTAAGAGAGGTTGCCTAGCACTCTTTTGTGGAGCAGTTCAGGGCATCAGCCCCAGACAGGAGGATTAGGGTGTGGATCCAAACGGTGGGCAAGTAGGATATAAAAATCATAGAATCTTAGAGCAGAAAGGGGTAATCAAGATGACCTAGTTTAATTAATCTATTTTACGTGTGGGAAAACAGGCTTAGAACCTTGCCCTAAAATACATGGTGAGGTCTCCTATCTCCCAGATTTAGGACATTTTTCTGTCAGATCTTGTGTAGCAGACAGGTCATGGGGCCGCAGGTCATGAAGTTCACCTCTACCTCTGTAGGGGATAACCCTGCGCCTAAAGAGTAAAGAGAACAGGTCATGACAGGGTTGTGGAGGGAATTGTGTTCATTCATTCATTCATTCACTTCCCATTCACACACTGTACCTCTAGAAGGGTCCTACTTGTATGCCAGGCACCATTCTCTTTTTGAACTGTGAAATATGACAGATGTTCACACAACTCCTAAACTCTGTCAGACCTTGTGTAGAAGGCAGGGCATGTCTGACGTTGTGTAAGAAGGCTGTGTGGTCAGGACACACGCTTTAAGTCATGGGACTGACCACAATTAGTGAGAAAGCCCTTCTGCCTGCCCCTGAAGCCAGAGGGGAGAGATCAGACTGGAGTATGAGGTATATAACTTGATCCTAAATGTGAGTGTCAAAAATACCATTCTGACTTACTTTTGGGGTGACTTGTCCTGCAAGAAATGAAGTCCAAGCCTTTTTTTTTTTTTAATATATTTTATTGATTTTTTTATAGAGAGGAAGGGAGAGAGATAGAGAGTTAGAAACATCGATGAAAGAGAGTCATCGATCAGCTGCCTCTTGCACACCCCCCACTGGGGATATGCCCGCAACCAAGGTACATGCCCTTGACCGGAATCGAACCTGGGACCCTTCATTCCCCAAGCCAACGCTCTATCCATTGAGCCACACCGGTCCCGGCAAGTCCAAGCCTTTTGACTACAACCTTGTTGGATGATTTATTTTGATGCAGTTAATAAGAATAACGAGAAGCATCTGTTTCTGTAACAGGGGGCCGTATTCATCAAGTTCATGACTTGTGGACTGCTAGGGGCATTGATGGAGATAAGAGCATTCCCGCTGTGCATAAGACAGGCACAAGGTATAGCTTCAAGGACATGGGACCTCTGTCTCCGCAAGCCAAAAGCATGAACTCCCAAAGCACTTATAAGATGCTTTAGGCTCAAAATATTTGCACATTATTGAAGAAATGTATGTCAAATGAAAAAAAAAGTTACTGAGAAAAGTGAGCTCAACAAGTTAAATCACCACTCACGGTTACATATAACTAATTAGCAGCAATCTTGGGCTTGAAGCGTCCATTCAATTTTATTACATTCTCCCAATTTGCTTTTTTTTTTTTTTTGGAATCTTTCCACACTTTAAAAAAGGATAGTAATATCGTGCCTTCCTCGTTTTCAGAATAAGAATGTGAGCAAAATGTCTTACAATCTTAGAAGAAGCAAATGTAAAGTCAATGTATAGAAAGGCAGGCATTATCTCAGGAGCAGATCTCTAAAACTAATACAGAGTGTATAATGACATTTCTGAAACTCTCTAATTTGACATTGGAAAAATGCTTCCCATGTGCAGAAATGCAATAATAATTCTATTTGCTGCGCTACATGAGAAATGAGACTTGAATGGTCTGCTTTCTTTGCCTAGATAAATGGATGAGAAGATTCTAGCCAGCCTCTTCTAACTCCATGTCCATGGGCGTATTTGCTGCATTAGTGGTAAACAAGACTGTGTTTGCCAGAAAGGCACCAAGGCTGACACATGACTGATTCAGTGTTTTGGAACCCTTGACAGCTAATGGAAACATAGCTATGTGACTGCTTGCATCAATATGACTCGTGGATGAATGAACTATTAATAATTGCTATAGGAAAAAAGGGTTCTGCCAACTCAGAAGGCTCAGCTGATTTAACTGTGCTGTGGGACTGGGGTGAATGAGGCTGGAAGAAAGGTGAGGAATGAAAGACAGAGACTCCTCTAATTGGGAGGGTCAGCTGCCCGTCAGCAGGAAAGAGGGCAGGGCAGTGCGGGGTCAGGACCCTGGGCCTGGAAAGGTGGGGCACATTCTTGAATCAAAGCCAGTATCCGTATGGCCATTCCTCCTCTTCTGGTCAAACCTGTCTGGATGTGTCTAAGCACAATGTCTGTGGTAGGCAGGCCCAGACTTTTAAAACAGTATGTGCTTCCTGCTCTTTATATACATTTTCCCTCATAAAACTTTCATTTGGCAGCCAATCCTACCTAATTGTTTTGACTCAGCACATCAACCTCAAATACATATTCCAATGTCCGAGGTCACGAATGGGAGAGGAGAGTGTCCCACAAGGGAACCTTCTCTTGCTTACCAGTGAGGAGGTGCCTCTAGTACCAACAGACAAGGGGTGTTTAGTGAAAGTGCTCACCTTGAATCTCCACCCTGTCCTGCTCCAGCCCTGATAGGGAGACCAGGAAGCACTGCACCCCAGTCCTGCCAGCAGTGGGGCGGGGTGTGGAAGATTAGTCTCCCCACTTCCTCTCTGCATGGCAGCATTCTGTGGGGGCAGTGTACCCAAACCTTGCCAGGCATGAGACCATTACCTAGGCAACTTAAAATAAGTGCATATTGCTGAAACCGGTTTGGCTCAGTGGATAGAGCTTCGGTCTGCGGACTGAAGGGTCCCAGGTTTGATTCCAGTCAAGGGCATGTACCTTGGTTGTGGGCACATCCCTAGTAAGGGGTGTGCAGGAGGCAGCTGGTCGATGTTTCTCTCTCATCAATGTTTCTAGCTCTCTATCCCTCTCCCTTCCTCTCTGTAAAAAATCAATAAAATATATTTTAAAAATAAGTGCGTATTTTCCAACTGTATCCCATATCTAATGAATCAGAATTGGTTGTGAAGGGGGATGGGGTTGGAGGCAGGTCAGCTATATAGTTCCAGCTAGCACTCAGGGGTTCAGTTCGATCTACCACCAGGATTGGAAGTCTGATTTTTAGGTTGAATTCAGGGGGGGGGGGGGGAATGATTTTGTAGATCATAAGACAGAATGCTAACTGCTGAGACACCCCCTAGGAATCTTTGTAAAGTCATGGACCAGTATGACTTATGTTCCTTCTGCCACTGCCCTTAGTTTGAATTGCGATCTTTGGGGAGGGAGCTCTGGGTCCTATGAAGTCAGAACTTCTTGCACGCCTACCAGGAGCCAGGCCCTTCGGGAAACACAGAGAGTTAAACATGTTTCCTGTCGACAGGAAGCTAACACTGAATCTAGGCTGTGGAAAACAAGACTCCCGTACAGGGAACAATCACATGATAATTCCAGACCTACTGAAGGGATGATCCTGCCGCATCTTGGTCCAGGCCCTGCTGGTAACTGTCCTCCTAGGAGGCCAGGGAGACCCCTTTTCAGCCTCCAGCTTCTTTCTCTTTCTCTGGACTGATGAAGCATGGTGTGTGTGTGTGTGTGTGTGTGTGTGTGTGTGCACTCCGTGAGTCCTGGGCGCCGCTGTCCGATTGGCTTAGAGTGGAGCCTATGGAAGCACCTCCCAGTGTCTGAGGGAAGAAGTGAAGGAAGGCTGGAATAGCCAGGAAGGCCTAGATTTGTGAGGTAAGGACTGAACAGACTGTGGGTTTAAGGGAGGGAGGGAGGTGGAGATAATGAAGGCAAGAAACATAAATGAGAAAAGCTGGGAACTGCCTTTTGTCAGGGACCTCGGGAGCTCAGCATGTGAAGTTTGCCCAGCTGTGCTTTCTGACCCTAATATTCCAGCGCTTTGCTTTCCATTCCTGGATCTGGCCATCAGATGCTAATTTTCTTACTTATGCATGCTCTATTGCAAGGCGAATGCTCCACTGCTGTGATTTTGAAGCTGCAGGGAATCAGCTGCGGGTAGAAGGCTCCAAACTGCAGACAATTTTAAGATCCACTGAGCCAAACTCCATCAACTGAGATCGCAATGAGACCGGGAGGAACCAAGGACTGTGTACCAAAGGGTGTGCTGTGAGATCAGCTTCCTTACTTCCTCCTAAGAGAGTGCTGGAGGGAAGGACGGCTGGGTTCTGCTAGTAAAGTCAGCAGCGACATCCTTTCCAAGGCCTGGAGAATTCTAGAAACACACTGTAGAGGGGCGCTTGTTTCTCTCTATTCTCACAGAGAAGCAACGTGTATTTTCCTCCGAAACAACCAGAAAAAAATATTTATGTCCACGTCAAAACTGGAGCCCAGCGTTTAATTTTGAAAATAATGAATGTCTAGAAACTGAAATAGTTTTCTTAAAAAAAAAAAAATATCATAGGAGGTAACAGCGTTACTTACACAATGTGTGTTACCAGCAGAACTTTCCATCCAGATTTTAGAGTGTCAATAGATGACCAGAGTTGTTAATTTATATAAACTCAAATGTAAAAGGACATTGTCCTGAGCTTAAGGGACAAAAAATAAGGTAGTTAGTAAAAAGAAATAGAATGTAGGTTTCGGATTTCTAAAAGGCCAAATACCAAATTTCCTTGACACAGTAAGCTGTGACTTTTTACCCTAAAAGCAAGTGGCTTCTCAAGGTCTACCAGCCAGCCAGCCAGGCACCGAGGGTCAGATTGTTTTCAGTGATATATCTGGTGGAATCCAGTTATCACCGCCTGCAGTGCTCAGCAGAGTAGGGGAAATGCAATGTAACCATTCTCGTGGCAGCAAGAAAGTCCAGATTCTTCAGCAAGAACATTTAATGCCCAGCATGAAGGAAATCAGTTTTCAGAGACCTGAGAAGACAAAGAAGGAAATTAAGATGGACTAGAAGCCTGATGCGCGAAGATTCATGCTAGCATGGGCTTTCCTTTCTCTGGCTTCAGGCATAGCCTTTCCACTCTGGCCCAGCCCCTTTCGCCTCATTCAGCTAAGGCCCCACCTTCCCAGCCGCCCAGAGGCCCTGAGAGATTGGGGCTGGGGCAGAACGCCTGCGTTGTCACCATGGCGACAAAACAAGCATCCGCACCCATCACTCAGCGCCTGTGTATGCAAATTAACCGCCATCTTTGTTGGGTTCATCTGTATATCATTGATTGGCTGGTGGCGTAGCAGAGATATGGTCAAGTTACATGTTTGTCTATTATTAGGTAAGATATGACAAGGAAGAGTTAGGAAACACAAAATATACGCCCCTCCCCCTCCCACCTGCAGTGGTTCTCAACCTTCCTAATGCCGAGACCCTTTAATTCAGTTCCTCATGTTGCGGTGACGCCCAACCATAAAATTATTTTCGTTGCTACTTCATAGCTGTAATTTTGCTACTGTTATGAATCGTAATGTAAACATCTGTGTTTCCTGATGGTCTTAGGCGATGCTGCTAGCAGTTTCAACCTTGTGGGTTACAACCCACAGGTTGAGAACCGCTGCTGTAGAGCCTAAGACCAATCATTGGAAAACACAGATATTTACATTACGATTCTTAACAGTAGCAAAATTACAGTTATGAAGTAGCAACGAAAATAATTTTATGGTTAAAAGTCACCACAACATGAGGAACTGAATTAAAGGGTCTCGGCATTAGGAAGGTTAAGAACCACTGGTGTAAGGATTGTCCTGAGCCTTGAGTAACAACCAGAGATCTAAGCAGGGCACACTTGTTCTGTTCATCTGCAGAAAGGATGCTTTGCAGTCCCCACCTGGACCACTGGGAGCGCCCCTCAGCCAGCAGCTCTACCCGACCACCTCCCACCTCTGGAAAGGCCCTTTCTTTCCATCCTCTTAGCATCATCAGTTTCCTAGCTTGCAGAGTCAGGTTTTGAAGATCAATCTTGTAATACTGTAAAGTTTCATTACATTGTTGTTTCTTTTAAATTAGAAGCTTCTGGATTCTTTCCTGTGGGGATTAATATGATGAAGTCAGCAATCTTATTTCCAGAAGAAGAACTAACTCAAGTAAAACTTGCCACGAAGATGATATTTCCAAGTGACATGTGCTTCTTAGTGACCAGCTCTGCCATAATGCTTTCGGACACTTGTTTTCCTTCCTGACCTGCTCAGCAGAAAAAAAAATTCTCTGTAAAATGTGTTCACTCAAACTGACAGTAATACCCACACACGTCCAAAGTTTTCTTTGCAGAGCTTGCATTTCGACTCTTGCGTGTTGAGTAGTGCACCAAAGTCAATGAATGATAACAATGCTGTTCAGCTGCTTGACTGCCCCATATTGGCACCTAACATTTGATTGGGAGTTTATTAAAATAATTCTCCATGTTTTAAAATGTACTGTGAATGTTACAGCTTTGTCCCTCCATTGCAGATTCAACGTGGTTTAGGGTAATAATACTCTGTGAAGAAAGTTATGGCCTTAGTACAGGGATAACAAACATTGAAATTAATAATTATTCAAAGTGTGTATACACTTTTTGGGGACAGCCTATATTTTTGTCAGAGTAATTCCTCATGCAACTTCAAGGCAGGCAGTGGAAAATTCAGCTATCACGGAAGATTGGAAAAAGAACCCGAAGGCACAGGAAGTCCTTCACGCGGTTGATAGGCTCGGTGACAGTAAGCGAAGTGGTCTGTAGTGAAACCAGTTTTTTACCATGGGCTCATTGATATAAGCAAGCTTTAAGTTCCTGTAGTATTTCATCAACATTGCAATGAAAAGGTGTTGAATGGAAGGATGTTATTATACCAATGTCACCCCAGTAAATCTATAATAGTAAAAGGGTACTATGCTAATTGGACCAGGTGTCCTTCTGGGCGTCATTCCGGAGGTCCTCCTGGATGAAGCTGGGGATGGAGGAAAGAGCCTGGGTCCCAGGTGCCTGCCGGCAGCCAGAGGGAATCCCGGGTCCTGGGTGCCAGAGGGAAGCCGGTGCCAACAGCAGGGGAAGGGAGGCCTACTCTTGCACGAATTTTCGTGCATCGGGTCTCTAGTTCAATAATAAAATAAGAGAGGGTATTATTGTGGGACCTGCTGTATTCATTCATATGCTTCATAGTTTAACAATTTATTTTTCCTCACAATGGATTGTGGGTTACGTGATTCTCCTGCTGACCTCTCCTGGCATCGTTCACGGGGTGTTGCCCGCCTGGCAGATTGGCTGGGGTTGGGCTCTCAGCCAGCAGGCACAGTGATCTTACCCCGTGTGGCCGCTTCACAGAGCCACCGTGGGCTTTCTCGCCATGTGGTGGTCTCAAGGCAGCATTCCAAGAGTTTTAATTTCGTCGCTAACTCGAGAAGAAAGGTATTTGTTGGGAAACCCGGGTAAAGCCAGGCGAAGACACGCTAGGTGAGGTAACTCACCTGAGCTATGTGGCTAAATGTGTGGGTGGGAAAGAGGACGGTAGCTTTCAGTGTCTAGCGTGGATAGTCACTGGGATAGGGGAAGCTGAAAGGAGGTGGAGAAGCTGAGTTATCTTTGGACGTGTGGCTTTTGAGGTGCCTGCAGGAAATCCATGGGGAAGAGCTTAGAAATGATTGGCCTTCCTGAGACCCTAACATTTACTTTCCCAGGGAAATTGAGAAGCCGTGTAAGTGTGAAACGGGCAAAATCCAACACCTGCCAATTCTCATTTGTGGTGATTGTTGTGGGCCGTGGGTAGGTGGATGGTTCAGGGCTGTGTTTTCTGCCAGTGGTGATACAACAATTCTTTATCACAGTTCCGGTGACCTAGCACATGAAAGCTAGGTCAATGGATTTTGAATATTCTCTTCTCTATGTCTGGGGCAGTATGTTCTTTGCACTTAAAAGGAAAATTGATTTTTGATCAAGGGAGAGTCTCATTTCCTTGTAGAGGACCGTTCTTATGTTTTAGTTTGACCTTTGGTTTATTTGTAAATCAATTGCAATTTAAAAATATTTAAATGTATAACTGCTGTGACATTGCCTAATTGTGAGTTAAATGAGAACAATAGTCCCCGGAGGACACTGTGGTACTTCCGAGATCCCTCGGTGCTCTCGGGGGAATCGTGCTTGCATCCCAGAGTGCTCCACGTGGAGGGAGACATCAAGAGCATTGTGTAGTGCTTCGTTTTGATGTACCACCACCCTTTTTAAAGATAACAAAAATAACTGGTTCCATTGTTCAGTCCATTTTAATACTAAGCATAGCTACCAGGTTATATAACCCTTTGGTGTAAGGTGGGCAAGAACACAGATGGTATAGTAACCATAGCAACAACACTTGGGCTTGTTTTCTGCCTGTCAGCTTTTTTCAACATCATATTCCTTTTAAAGCAAAGGCGCTGTCTCTCTCTCTCTCTCTCTCTCTCTCTCTCTCTCTCTCTCTCTCTCTCCCTTCTCTTTCCCTATCTCTTTCTCTCTCTCTCTCTTTCTCTCCACCCTCCACCCGCCCCTCCACTATTTCCATTTCCCCCCTTTCCCCTTGCACTCTCTCTCCCTCTGACCCTTTCTCTCAGAAGACTGAAAAAGAACAAAGAAATTTCATATAACTTCCTCCTGGTTTTTCAATCTCTAAATTATAATACAAATCTTAATACAAATCTGAATTACAATGTTTCCATTATAAAAGTGCATTTCTTATTTGTCTCTCTTTTCCTTAAATAGGACATGTGGGAGGAAAAGCAATGATAAAGCCCAAAGTTACTAAAATGAGACCATTTTAGTTCAGGCAAAATCATAGGAGCCCAAATAGGTAGGCATGCACCCTCAAAGGCTCTTAGAAGCAGATTCTGCTACATCTTTAAGTTACATCTAACCTCTAGCTACCCTCCTGTTAAAAGTCTTCCTTGACTCTCAATGCCAAGGGCCTCATACTTAGAGGTATTTTAATTAAAAAACCTGGAGCCTGTATTCTAGTTCACCAGGCAGGATATCTGACAAGCACACTTGGAGTTTCGTAAGCTCAGAAGTCAATCTTCTGTAGGAGTACTTCAGGCCCTGTTCTCCTCTGAAACATCTCTGTGCAGAAAATACATCTTATCTCTTGTATTTTAAATGTTAACTCTTTTCTTCCCACTGGGTTATTCTCTTAGTTCCTCGTATACTTCCTCAATTGTAATTTATATTTATTTGCTTAATTACTTGTTTTTTGCCTGTCTCTCGAAAATAGACTCTAAGCTCTTTGAGGGCAGAGATCATTTTTGAACTGTTTAACATATTATTCCCAGTATCTTATGCAGGATTTGGCTCATTGTAAATAGTAAATAAATACTTTTCAAATGAATGAATGAATGTTTCTTCTTGTATAAATTCTGTTTAGATTTGGCTGTAAAACAAAACCAATCTTTTATTTATTTATTTATTTATTTATTTATTTATTTTTATTTGAAGCATTGTTACTATTTCCCTTTTTACTTTGGCTGCTAGGAAGCTCAAGTTAGATTAGTGCTCCATCAGTGTAGTTGTATTTGCTACTAAGCTAAACATGTTTATTTCCTTTATTTAGTAGGGCTTTTCTTTTACTGTTGTATTATTTTTATTTTAAGTCACCTCAAAATCTTCTTGAAAGCAACTACCATCCTATCTAATAAAAGAGTAATATGCAAATTGACCATCACTCCAAGTCACAAGATGGCTGTCCCCATGTGGTCAAAGATGGTTGCCCCCATGTGGACACAGGATGGCTACCACAAGATGGCTTTAAGGGGAGGACAGTTGGGGATGACCAAGCCTGCAGGGGAGGACTGTTATGGGGAACCAGGACAGTAGGGGAAGGCAGTTAGGGGTGATAGGACCAGGAGAGAAGGGCAATTGGGAGAGACCAGGCCAGCAGGGGAGGACAGTTGGGGAGCGGGGGCAGGCCTACAGGGGAAGGCAGTTGGAGGGACCAGGCCTGCAGGGGAGGACTATTGGGGGGGGACCAGGACAGCAGGGGAAGGCAGTTAGAGGTGACTGGACCATGAGAGGAGGGTAGTTGCGGGAGACCAAGCCAGCAGGGGAGGACAATTGCCGGGGGGGAAGGGGGGGAGAGGGGACAGTCATACAGGGGAAGACAGTTGGGGGGGGGGGGGGCAGGCCAGCAGGGGAGGGCAATTGGGGGCGACCAGGCCTGCAGAGGAGGGCAGTTAGGGGCAATCAGGCCAGCTGGGGAGCAGTTAGGCATCAATCAGGCTGGCAGGAAAGTGGTTAGGAGATGATCAGGCTGGCAGGCAGAAGTGGTTAGGGGCACAGGCAGGTGAGCAGTTGGGAGCTAACAGTACTGGATTGTGAGAGGGATGTCCAACTGCTCGTTTAGGATCGGGCCTAAACATGCGGTTGGACATCCTTTAAGGGGCTCAGATTGGAGAGGTACAGGCTGGGCTGAGGGACAACACCCCTTCCCCCATTCATGAATTTTGTGCACCAAGCCTCTAGTATAATAATAAATATATACTAGGTCCTTCATAGTAAAATAACTTTTCAGGAGAGAGAATGATGTATACTATGAATGGTTAACTCTTAAGTATTGACATGAACATGAACAGTAACCACAGAAACTTAAAATAGTAGAAAATTGAAAAGGCTTTTTTCTTTTCTTTTCTTTTTTTACTCTTCAGCTATGTTACAGGGCACTGAGTGAGAAATGAGTAAACATTACATATAAAACTAATCATATTAATCAGCAAAATATTTGGATTTGTAAAAGATAAAATCCACTTGAAATGCAGAAGTATTACTTTACTGCATATATAATATAAAAAATATATACACACATATATAAAAATATATTTTATATATGTATGTAAAATAAATTCTTGCGAACCCACTTAAAACACCTTTTTGGGGCCCATATGGGACCTCGCTGCCTTTTTGTAGAGAAGAAAAACCTATCTGACCATCATGATTTCTGTTTTTTCCACCTTAAATAAACAGTGTTGCCAGAACATCCAAGCCTGCAGCTTCAGGACATGAAGTCCTTCCTCTGACTCCGATTTGTCTGCAGTTGTCGGAGGGGGAGGAGAGGCAGCTTTAGAGGGACTCCTGGGGCACTCTTCCGTCTCTGTGGCCAGAAGGGGAAGCAATGGTGGGGTAGCCCATCGGTGACATAGTGTCACCTGGGAAGACAGCGTGACAAGGGAGGATTTATTAATAGAAAGGACAACTGAGGAAATGTCGCACAAGAAAAAAATGATTAGTGTCAAGAGAGGCTGGGAACCACTTCAGATGAAATAGGGGAGTCCTTTTCCCAGGACTGTGAGAAGACAGATAGTACCTGCTTCTGTGCCTGAGGGAACAGGGATGAAAAAAGGCAGTTCAGTTGATTTTCTCCCAGGCCTCCAGGTGAGTGGGTGGAGAGTGGAGAAATGGTTAATGTGGATGAGGCAGGTCCTGAGCCAGTTTAAGAATGGAAGGTCCAGGCTTCCTCTGTCCCTCTCCCTGATGCTGTGGGGCAGGAGGGATAGAGCCAGAGGACAAATGGAGAGTGATCTGCCTACTGCTTCTTTTCCTCCTTGCATAGCAAGGGTAAGTGTCTTTCACCTTATAAAGCCCCATCTTACACCTTGGAAAACAGTCACCAAGCCCCCTTCTCTCTACTCTGACATTATTTCTATGAATCTGAGCTCATGCTGGGCTAATAATGGAGTGCATTGCTTTGTAGAAGTTTGAGGGAGGGAGTTAGCTAACGCAACCATATTCCCTTTGGGTTAGGAACTTATGGGGACAAAACCCACCCTAGTGTGTAGAGGGTATTTGCTTTGTGGTATTGGTGTTTGTTTTTGGACATTCCTCTTTCCTAATAGCACCCAGTTTCCATACACAGAATGTCCTCTGCCTCATTGTGGGCAGTTTCCATGGGACAGTTGGTAAGGTACCTGCCGAGTGCCAGCCAATTGCATCCATTCTACAGGTGATGGACATTGGGTGGTGCCAGTCTTTCATGGTTATAATAAACATTATTGCACCTGCCTCCTGGTATTTATGTACAGAGAGGGGATTTTCTAGGAGTGGAATTGATAGATAACATAGTCACTCTTTTTATTTATTTTTTATTTTTTTATTTTTTTTTGTTCTTGATCCATTTCCAGCACATTTTCTTCAACAAATATTTACTGAGCTCTGTCATGTTTAATCAGGCATATTAGGTGCTGGTGACAGTAAACAAAACAAAAATCTTTGCCATCATGACACATATCTCCTAGTGTGATGAGACCAAAATAAACAAAGCAAGTTCATTTATATGGTATGTTTCAGGCAGTTTTATGTTGTGGGGAAAATAAAGTAGAGGGGGAGGATCAGAGGATGGTGAAGGAATGGCAGTCAGGCCACCTCCTTGTACAGTTGTGTCCTGCACGAGGATGTTTGAGGAGGCCGAGGAGGGGCTGAAATCCAGCCCCCTGCTGGGGAGAAAGGTGCATTTTTCTAACTAATCAAGGTAGGGATTCAGGAGACTGCAGGTGGTGACCAAAATATTTGTCTTTAACAAGGATCACATGATCTCACTCATATGTGGAATCTAATGAACAAGATAAACTAATGAACAGCATAGACCTAGAGACATAGAAGCGTGGAACAGACTGAGAAATCTCAAAGGGAAGGGGGATGGGGTTTGGAAGGGATTAACTAAAGAATTTATATGCATATATGCATAACCCATGGAGACACACAATAGTGCAGTGAAGGCAGGGGGGGGGGGCAGGGGAGGAGGAAGGGGAGAGGTAGAAGGGAGTACATGGGGAGAAAAGGGAGATATCTGTAATATTTTCAACAATAAAGATAAATTTTAAAAATAAAATAAATGGAGCACTTCTAGAAATGACCTTCTGGCAATATTGAGATCTTGAGCTTTTGAGCTCTTTGAATACAAGCCTTTACCTAAGTTTACAAACCTGATTACTATAACTCTAAATCTTTCTTGATGATGAAAACAATCAGGTATTATAGAATTAAAATCTTGTTCAAGTCCATGGCATTGCATCAGCTGCATTCACCTTATCCACGTAGCCTGGCTGGCTGTCACGGAGCAGTAAATGGGTTTCATGAGCTTCCTTTCACAGTCAGGCTAAGCATTCTTCCACTCGTGGCAATGTTGACATTTTTTCATTGATTGTGTGAAGATTAAATCCAGTATTTTTCTGGGACTCTAAGTGAAACTGAATTACTATAATTTGCGGGGACAGTTTTTCATGGAAAAAGAGCATATATAACTTTTGCCCTTTTCAAGCATAGTATATATGTACTGACTTGCAATGTCTTTTAGTAAGAGCTAATTGCTTGGCATTGTAGGCTAATTTCTTGAATATTTTAAGGTGCATGCCAATTAGTCCTCCCTGTATAAAGCACATTTCACCATTTTCTTCCCAAGGCAAATCAGTCTTGACTTGTCTGCCATTCTCTGGCTGCAGACATGTATTAAGCAAACTTTTAATCGACTTAGAGATAACATTATGGAGTATGACATGTTAAAGGAAGGCAGTATTTTCACTGCCCTTCTTCTTTCTCTGGATATCATTAATATTTTATTTTGATCTTTTATTTTCCTTGCAGTTTGTTGGATTGCTTGAGTCAACCGATTTTGTCTTCTGTGTCTCTACTCTTTCTTAACGTGTTGAAAAAGTGCCAGATGGTTTTCCATAGTGGTCATACCATTTTATATTCTACCAATAGTGCATTACTATCAGTTTCTTCATATTTTCACCAATTTATTATCTGTCTTTTGATTATTGCCATCCCAGTGGATGTGAAGTAGTATCTCAGTTTTGTTTTGATTTGCATTTCTCTCATAGCTAGTGACATTGAGCACCTTTTCATGTGTTTATGGGCCATTGTGTGTGTGTATGTATGTATGCATATAATATACATATGTTATATGTATATATGTTATATGTATATATAGTATACATATGTTATATAATACATTTCTCCAAAAAAGATATACATATACATATCTATATGCAGACATTTTTCCAAAAAAGATATACATATACATATGTATATGCATATGTATATATTTTTTGGAGAAATGTCTGTTCAGATCCTTTGCCTGTTTTTAAAATTGGGTTAACTATCTTCTTATAATTGAATAATATAATTCACATACAAGTTTCTTTTTAGATAGAGAATAGCAAAAATTTTCTACCATTTGGGGGGTTGTCCTTTCTTTTTTAAAAAAAACATATTTTTATTGATTTCAGAGAGAAAGGGAGAGGGAGAGAGCTTGAAACATCAGTGATGAGAGAGATGCATTGATTGGCTGCCTCCTGCACACCCCCTACAGAAGATCATGCCCACAACCCAAACATGGGCCCTTGACTGAAATCGAACCTGGGACCCTTTAGTCCGCAGACCAACACTCTATCCACTGAGCCAAACCAACTAGGGCTGCTTTCACCTTCTTGATCATGTCCTTTGAAGCACAAAAGTTTTCTATTTCGATGTTTAATGTATCATTTTTCTTATTGTTGCTTGTGCTTTGGGTGTCATATCCAAGAAACCATTGATTAGTTCAAGGTCTTGAACATGTATGTCTATGATTTCTTCTAAAAGTTTTATAGTTTTAGCTCTCAAATTCACATTGACCCATTTTGAGTTAAATTTTGTATGTGGCATAAGGTTGGGGTCCAACTTTATTGCTTTGCATGTGGATATCCAGTTGTGGCAACACCATTTCTTAAAAAGCCTATTATTTTTTCCATTGAATTGTTTTGGCACCCTTTTTAAAAATGTACCAATCCTAAATGTGAGGGTTTATCTCTGAACTCTCAATTCCATTCCAATGATATATGTCTCTCCTGTGCCAGTAATGCATTGTCTCAAATACTTCAGCACTGCAGTAAGTTTTGTAATTGGGAAGTGTGAGTCTTTCAACTCTGTTCTCTTCAGGATGGTTTTGGCTATTCCGGTTCCTTGAATTTCCATATGAATCTTAAGTTCATCTTGTCAATTTCTGCAAAAAGCCAGCTATGGTTTTAATAGGAATTGCACTGAACCAGTAGATCAGTTTGGAGAGTACTGCCATTTTTACAATAGTAAGTATTTCAATTAATGAACACAGAATGTCTTTCATTTAATTTAGGTCTTCTTTTACTTATTTCAACAAACATAATTTTCAGAGTATAAGATTTGTATTTCTGTTAAATTTATTGTTGAGTATTTTATTTTTTGATACTATTGTAAATTGATTTTTTTCTTAATTTTATTTATAGTTTGGTCATTGCTACTGTACATGATTGATTTTCATATATAGATTTCATGTCCTATAACCTGACTGAATTCATTTGTTAGTTCTAGTAGTTTTTAGTAGCATTAGTTCTAATAGTTTTTGTTAGTTTTTACATTTTCCTTTTTTTCTTTTTTAAATATATTTTATTGAATTTTTACAGAGAGGAAGAGAGAGGGATAGAGAGTTAGAAACATCGATGAGAGAGAACCATCTATCAGCTGCCTCTTGCACACCCCCCACTGGGGATGTGCCCGCAACCAATGTACGTGCCCCTGACCAGAATCGAACCCTGGACCCCTCAGTCCGCAGGCCGACGCTCTATCCACTGAGCCAAACCGGTTTCGGCAGTTTTTACATTTTTTTGTACACAAGAAAGATCATCTGCCAATAGAGATAATTTTCTTTCTTTTTTTTTTTTTTTAAGATAATTTTATTTCTTACCCTCCCGCCCCCCCCCCAAAAAAAATCTGGATGCCTTTTATTATTTTCCTTGCCTAATTTCTCTGATTGAAACAGCCAGTATAATGTTGATTAGAAGTAGTAAGAGCAGACATCCTTCTATTGTCCTTGATCTTCAGGGGAAAGAATCAAGTCTTTCACTATTAAGTATAATGGAAGCTGCGAGTTTTTCATAGATACTCTGGGGAAGGCAGAATGTTTCTTCTACCTTTCCAGATTCCTCCAGCTGGTCTAATAATGAGATCACCATGTGACAGATTAACAAGAGAGAATAATCAAGTTTAACTATATACATACCTATGGGAATTTCACATACACGAGGGAATCAGGCTCCACATACATGAGAAGTTCAGAGACAAAAGTTAAAATGAGATACGGTATGTATGGCATTCTGAGCTAAAGATGAGATAAGGTGCCTTGGGGCTGGAGAGGGGAGTAAAGTCATTCACAGCGTAAGGAAACTTCCAGTAGTTAGAAGTTTTGCCCTGTTCTACAAATAGGCGACTAAAAAGTTATTTCTGGTGATAACTCTTATTATGGAAGGGCCCCTAATAGGGGAGAGATAAAAATGTCTCATGAGCCCAGAGTGTCTCAGTCCCCTTCAGCTCAAACTAATTCACAAATCAAAGGGGCACATCTTAGGGGAACTTGTTCTAAATCTTTTTAGTCCCACCCTTGAAACTTCCTGAGAAGTTTCACATTCCAGAAGTTGGGTTGATAGATTGCTTCATATCTCACTAAACCAGTGTCAGTCTGAGAAGAGGTCAGTGAGTTAAATAGTGGTGTCTCATTTCAGAAGGTAGTGATGTGGGTGGGTTCCCAAAGTTAGGCCCATGGGGCAAGCAATCGGGTATTTAAAAAGTATTTAATAGGAGACATCTATAGAAACCGAAGTGAGCCAAAGGTTAATGATTGAAGCAGATTTCAATCCTAGTTCTGAAGTCAGCCAGTCGAGATTTCTAGATATCTGGCTTGAAGCATCTTAGATGGACAGAATCCAGTCAGCGACAATCTGCTGGATGTTCCTGGCTTGCATTTTGAACATCTCCGGTAACCCTTCCGCAGCAGACACAAAGATTGCTCAGATGTGAATGATTCTGCTGATTTTTCTCATTTATATCAAGTTGTCCAACTTCAGCTCTCATGGCTTTGGGCAAAGAGCAGTTTTCGTTCTCAGTGATTCCAAGTCAAAAGCTAGAAGAAAAACTGGAAATGTTACTTGGGGAGTCATAGCTAGATATTGGAGGAAACTAGAATTCAGTATCTAGTCCAGTTTATAGGTAGAAACAAAACTTAAAAAAACACACACACACACACACAAGAAAACACCTGAGAATAGCACTAGAATCTTACTTTACAAAGGTGTATTTCTGAAACATTTCTCTATAAAACCACCCTCTCTTTCCATGCCTTTATGTTTTAGATGTGCCTTTTACAAACAAACAAAATTAGCCCGATTAAAAAAAATTCAAGTCTGAAAAGCCTTGTTTCTAATTAGAGCTGTGAGAAGTTTAAAGATATTTTTGTTTAATTATTCATATATTTTGTTTATTTTTACTATTTGATATCATGCTCATTATTTTTCTGTTTTTATCTTTTCTTTCCTCTTCTCTCCTTTTTTTTCGTACTTTTTCTTACTCCATCCCCCTTACTGCTTTTTTGAAATGTTATACACTCATATATATTTTAGTATTTACCCTTGCCATTTAACATGCATAAAGTCAAAAGAGTCAATATTTTTATCCTCCTCCATAATATTGGGTCTAGTAATAATTAATGTTGTTTTCTAATACTTTTTTAAATCGAATTTATTTAAACAATACAACAAAATTTAATCAACAATATAGTTGCCATTGTTTTCTACTACTTGTGCCCAACGCTCAGGAAGCATTTTAATCCCTCTGTTGTAAAATTATTGTGATTTTGATGCAAAAAATTCGGTCAATGCATTTTTGAGGCATTCTTCATTATTAAATTTTTTTCCAAGAAGAAAGTTTTGCAAAGAACGAAACAAATGGTAATCGGAAGGGGCAATATCAGGAGAATATGCAGGTTGAGGGAGAACTTCCCATTCCAACTGGCGCAGTTTTTCAGCAGTGATTCTTGCAGTATGCAGTCGTGCGTTATCGTGGTGAAGAATTACGCCCTTCCGATTAATCAGCGCGGGTTCTTTTTCTCTTAAGCTTGGGCTAACCTTTCCAATTGGGCACTATACACTGCACTTGTAATGGTTTGGTTAGATGGTAAAAGTTCATAATGAAGAATTCCTTTAAAATTCCACCAAACACACAACATCACTTTTTTCGCATGCAAGTCAGGTTTTGGCGTGGGCTGCAGAGCCTCATTTTTGTCCAACCATTGAGGCCGCCTTTTCAAATTAACATACAGCACCCATTTTTCATCTCCGCTAACAATTTGCTCTAAAAACGGCAAACGGTTTTGACGAGAGAGAAGCGAACTGCAAATTGTGACTCTTTGATTATGGTTGCTGTCGGTCAACTCATGAGGAACCCATTTTCCAAACTTTTGGACTTTGCCAAGTGCACGCAATTGATTGGAAATTGTTTTTTGTGAACAATTTAAAGTTGTCGCAAGCTCTTGTTGGGTAATTTGAGGATTTTGCACCAAAAGAGCTTGAAGAGCTTCTTGATCAAAATTGGACACAAGGCCTCGACCACTCTTGTCATCTAACGAAAAATTTCCCTCGCGAAATTTCTCAAACCAACGCTGGCATTTTCTGGCGCTAACTGCATCTTGACCAAGAGCACTACAGATGTTTTTTGCAGCCTCACTTGCTTTTCTTCCTAATTGGAACTCGTAAAGCATGCAGTGCCGAATATGCTCTTCATCCGCCATCTTCTTAGCCCTAGTTCTGCAACAAAAACCAAACCAAACACAAACTTTTTCAAGCAAAACTTGTTAATTGCACTTCACACGTTCTGTAGATACCACGTGTTTGAAGGTTATGTCAATACAAGTCAACGCCAAGCAAGATTTTAAACAAATGTTGGAAAACGACATTAATTATTACTAGACCCGATAATATGATTTAACTTCTATTACCCACATGTCAAGTCATATGCTATTATTGTTCAGTATTTTAGCTTTATCCTGTTTAACTTTCATAAATTAGACATTATGGTTATTATTTAGCTACATTTATACACATACTAGAGACCTGATGCACAGATTCATGCACTGGTGGGGTCCCTTGGCCTTGCCTGCAGAGATCAGGCTAAAAATGGCTTTCAGACATCCCCCAAGGGGTCTCAGATTGCAAGAGGGCACACAGGCCAGGCTGAGGGATCCCACCAGTGCACAGCACCAGGCCTCCAGCATCCCCCAAGGGGTCCCAGATTGCAAGAAGGCGTAGGCCAGGCTGAGGGCTTCATGCGCCAGGCCTCTAGCATGCATATAAGATCTTTGGTTAATCTCTTCCCACCCTCTCCCCTCTCACTTCCCTCTGAGATTCATCAGTCTGTTCCATGTTTCCATGCCTGTGGTTTCTGCTCCTGCATTGAGCGTCTGACCCCTAGTGGTCAGTGTGCTTCATAGCTATCGGATGGTCTGTAGGTCGGCTGGTCTGCCAGTCAGCCAGTCTATGGTCAACCAGTCACTTAGGTTTATATATATATAGATCTTTGCTTGCCATTCCTTCTTATCTCTCATGCAACCCATTCAGGATCACTTTCTTTCTGGAGCATATTCTTTAGAATTTCTTACAGTTAAGGGACTATTGGTGCTACTCTCCTAGTTCATGATGACTTGATTAATGTCTTATTTCACGCTCATTCTAGAAATAAATTTATAAATCTTTATTGATACACTTTGAAAGAGACCTACTAATAATATATCACATGTGTAAATACAAAGACTTAAACATAAAGATAGCAATTTTATTTCAAATTCAACACAATTCCAAATTCTACCAGGTTTTTTGTTTTTGTTTTGTTTTATTTTATTACACCTTAAGCTAACCCTAAATGAAAGATTCTACTAAATGGAGCCTCTTCCAGATATAAGACTTATAGAGATGTGATAATTAAGATCATGTAGCTTTAGCAAAAGAATAAAAAAGAGAGGTAGAGAAATGGAAAGAATATATGTCCAGAAACAGAGCCAAGCACATATGGGAACTGGATTTTTAATATCAGAGGCATTGTGGATCAGGAGGGAAAGATAAGCCTTTCAATAAATGCAGCTGGGATAATGGATATCTATATAGGGGGAAGTGAAACTGGATTCCTAACTCATCTATACACAAAATCTACATTATGTGGAGTAAAAACAAAACCTTTAGGATATTTTTATGCATTCAGGGTTAGGAACTATTGTGTTATTCAGGGGAAAAAAATTTAAACCTTTAAGGAAAAGACTGTGAGTCAATTAGATCGTGTTAACATTTAAAAACATCTGTGCAGTTACACATTATTAAAGTAAACAAATTTGTGATATATCATGTACTTTTTATTTTTAATATATTTTTATTGATTTCAAAGAGGAAGGGAGAGACAGCGAGAGTGAGCGAGCGAGAGAGAGAGAGAGAGAGAGAAAGAGAGAGAGAGAGAAACATCAGTGATTAGAGAGAATCATTTATCGGCTGCCTTCTGCATGCCCCACAATGGGGATTGAGGCTACAACCCAGGCATGTGCCCTGATTGGGACTCGAACCGTGATCTCCTGGTTCATAGGTCGACACTTAACTACTGAGCCATGCAGGCCGGGCTATTGTGTGCTTTTTATTCATTCATTTATTTATTTAAATTTATTTATTTATTGTCTAAATTTTTACATATATCTCCTTTTTCCTCGACTGACCCCCACCCCAGCCATTCCCACCCTGGGCAAGCCCCACCACTCCAGTATCTGTATCTATTGGTTATGCTGATATGCATGCATACAAGTCCTTTGGTTGTTCTCTAACCTCTCCCTTCCCAATCTCCCCTGCCACTTGTCTCTGGATCTATTTTTGTTCATCAAATTATGTTGATCATTATATCCCACATCTGAGTGAGATAATGTGATATTTATCTTTCTCTGACTGGCTTAGTTCACGTAGCATAATGCTCTCCAGTTCCATCCATGCTGTTGCAAATGGTAAAAGTTCCTTCTTTTTTTATAGTCACATAGTATTCCATTGTGTAGATGTACCGCAGGTTTTTTGCATCAATTGATGTGATTATGTGATTTTTGACTCTCAAAATGGTTTGTGTGCTGTATCACATTTATTGATTTGCAGATATTGTAGTATCTTTGCATCCCTGAAATAAATCCTACTTGGTCATGATGTATGATCTTTCTAATGTAATGCGGGATTTGATTTGCTAGAATTTTGTTGAGGATTTTAGCATCTATATTCATCAAGAATATTGGCCTGTAGTTCTATAATATTTTTTTGTGGTGTCTTTATCTGGTTTGGGAATTAGGGTAATCTTGGCTTCAAGAAAACAGTGCCTTCTTCTTGAATTTTTTGGAATAGTCTGAGGAGGATAGATTTTAGTTCTTTTTTGAATGCTTGGTAGAACTCCCCTGTAAAGCCATCCAGACCAGGGATTTTGCTTACTGGAAGATTTTTGATTACTGCTTCAATTTCTCCAATGGTTATCAGCCTATTCAGGTTTTTAGATTCTTCCTGATTGAGTTTTGGGAGCTTATATTTTTCTAAATGTTGTGTGCTTTTTAAATTGAGGCATTGAGTACCAATATATACTGCAGATATAATAATCATAATTTGAAAGTACTGATGAATATAAATTATATTTGGCAATATTAGTAACAATCATAATGTTTACTGGTCTCCAAGTCATAGATGATGCTTATACTATTGTGGTTTGTTGTCTATGTTCATTTCTAAAGAAAATGCTAAGTTCTGGTTAGACATTTATGAAAATAATAATAGTCCATAGATCAGACCAAGACTAGTATGAAGTGAGTGAAGCAATCATACTCAGTCAGCAAATTTAATGATTACTAAAAACTCAATTATCAAAATATTTTAATGCAATACTTTAAAAATTAAGGCAAAAAATCAGAATGAACAAAATATCAAGATTTTTAAATAAAGAGAGGATCAATATAGAGGTCCTAAATCCTAACCACATTCCCTAGGGTTTCTATCCATGAGCCCCATCTCTAGCTTAAGAATTCCTACATTTTAGGCAGGTTGTCTCACTTTTTTTGTAACGAATTATTTGGCATTGTTTGAGAAGAGCCATCAAAAATCTTCCAATCTCATTTTTGCATTAATAATCCTTATTTATGACTAGGAATACAAATAGGTTTTTCTATGTTACATAAATTCCTCGTAGTAAAATAAAGTTTCAAAATCCAATAATTCTTTCTCGGTGCTTTGACATTGTTGAGAAAAATTAGAAAAACAAATGGAGAAAATAATTTTGACATATTACAGTTTCTGTGTCATCTACTAAAGGCAATTCGTTTTTTAAAATAATTCTGATATTTCTCTTATGAGATTTTTTTTTTTTTTTTTTGCTATAAAAATAAATTTCAGTGGTGGTATCCCTCTCAGGAGCAAGAGGAAATGTTCAGGAGAACATGCTAACAGGTTAGGGACACTTCTCGCCCATAAACTGCCTTGTAGATACGCCATGGGAGACAGAAAACCAGCTTTCATGTGCTTTCACTCTTTGTTACAAAGCCATGCTCTTTTGAGAGTTACTCTTCAACAAGAGACATATTTGTATATTCAGCTGGCTCCTGTGCAGGAAGAACAACAGTAGCAAAACAAGTTTTTCAACACGGTGTTGCAATTCTTTGTGGGATTTTCGGAGGACCTGGACTTTATTTTCAATTGTTCCTCCATTTGTTGCCACCAGTACTGAAGCTCCACCTAGGGCCCCTTTCTGTAATTACATTCATACTCATTAAAGCTAATCTTTAGGGCAGCCACGAGGAAAAACAGTTATGCAAATAAGAGAGAGCGGCTGTCTTTGCTTTGCTCCAAGTCTGTGTCCAGCACATACAGATTGGACCTGGTCACTCACAGGAACGCTACGACAGTGAACCCGCGGGCTGCTGGCCGGGCAAGGATGCGGCCAACATCTTCTCTCTGGCCTTGGAACGCTGCTCCCCAGGAATGCAGCCAGCTAACCTTCCTAACAAGGTGGTCCCGGCCCAGGAAGGGAGGTGAAGTGGAGGAACAGTAACCTCCTTGTGCATGGCCGGGAAGGCCAGCTGGGGCAGGTGGGAGAGGCTGAAGTCATTTGAAGGCAGGGCGAGATCAAAGGGCCGGCCTGAAGTATTTAGTTTAGCAGTTGCGGTACAACTCTTAAAATTTTGGTTGTCTCCCTCAACTTTCATATTTCTGTTGGTTGGATTGTCAGTATTTTATGCCTAGTCCCCTGGGTGTTTTTGTGGGTTTGTTTTTTTTTGTTTGTTTTTTTTTTTGGGGGTGTGTGTGTGTGTGTGTGTGTGTGGTTTTTTTTTTTTTGTTTTTTTTTGTTGTTGTTTTTTGTTGTTGTTGTTTTTACTCCCTCCATCTCCAGCAGCGAGAGAGGCGGAATGCTTTGAGCTAGCACCCCAGAGTGTTTTGACTCACACCTGCCATCTGTCTGCTTAGTCACTGTGCAACCATATTCTCCTCACTGATGATTTCTATTTGATGTAAGAACTGGCAGGAGGCAGCGGTAGTGTTAGGAGATGGTTGGATTCCGAGTTTTCTTTATTCTCGTGGTGATGCAGCAGGGCGCATGGATGTTTCAGATCTTCACGTGGCTTTTTCTGGGAGCTGCCATATGTTCCTAAGGATATACAGCGTGGGGGAGAGTCGTAAAAAAGAGGGGGAAAGGGATTCCTTTTGAAAATGTTATTTAAAAGTGGTAGACATGTAGACCACTCAGCACAGAGCAATGGAGATCTCCCAAATTATGTATATGCAGACTCCATATGAATAATCTCAGCTCCTAATGTCAGCAAACTACCCTCACTTTCTGCATGTTCCCATGGACAGTCTTGCTCTGTAGAGTTTGGGGAGTAAATTCTCTGTGAAGGAAGATAGAGATGTAAAGAATTAACTGTTTTTACATATACGTAGTCATTGAGACCGAAGCAGAAATTGTGCTTAAAGAGACCACTCTAGGTGTGTAGCCATTTAGGCAAACAAACCCAAATTTAGCATCAGATTACAAACCAGAAGGATGTTTATTTAGTTAAACATTTATTTCATATGCTAACAAAGATTTACATTTTAATTATTTTACATATGTAAAGAATGTAGTGTATATATATGTATGTATGTATAAGTACAGTATGAATAAGAAAAATAAACATTGCTATCCACCACTCGGTTTAAGAATGAAACTGTCATGTTTTGAAGTTGCTTCCGTGTGCCTCACCTAGCATTACCACCCTCTTAGCATACTCCAGTCCTTGCTTCCTAGAATTATGGGTTATCATTTATTTTTTTTTCTTTCCCTAAATAATGTTTGTTGGCTTTTGTATGTTTGGATCTTATATAATTGGTACTGAAAACTATATATTTTCTGTCACTTTCTTTTTCATCAGCATTATGTTTCATTTATATGGGTGTATAAAACTATAGTCCTTTTATTTTCACTGCTATATATAAGGATTCCATTTACTGTGTATCTACCACCACTTATTTATCTCGTCTCCTGCAACAGTCCTCTGGGTTGGTTCCAGCTGACTATTAAACCAGTGCTGCGCTGAACATTTTAGTACCTCTGTTCTGAATGTGAGATTCCCCGTAGTTGAGGGTATTGATCTAGAACTGGGAATTGCTGACTGTTAGATGGATGCATCTTTAACTTTCTTAGATAATGTCAAATTATTCCCAAAGAGGATCAGACACATTTACCCTCTCATTAGCAACATATAAAGGTTCCTGTTGTCAAGCACAGTTGATATGCCAGGCTTTAAAATGTTTGCCAATATTTTGGATATAAAATGATATTTCAGTCTTTTCTTAATTACAAGTGAAGTTGGACATATTTGCACAAATTTACTAATCATTTTCCTCTTCTATGAAATGGGTATCCATGCTTTTTGCCCATATTTTTATTAATTTGCATGTTTGTTTTTTACTGGATACACAAACACATATACATACTAGTACACATATACATATACTAGTACATACACAAAGTAATATATATATTAGAACAAATATGTATAATATATATATTTATATATTTATATTATAAATATATAATTAGTTTTTCTTAGTTAGAACCAAGTAATATATATGTAATATATATTACTTGGTTCTAACTAATATATGTCAGAAATTGGAACACATAAGTTTCCCACCTTACCTCACCCTGGCTGATGTCTTGTCTTTTCACACTTTTAAAATGGTGTCCTTTAATAAACAAGTTCTTATGTTAATTGACTTGTATTTACCTCTTTTATTTTATGAATACTACTCCTTTTGTGTATTAAGTAATCCTTTTTGTAACACAAAGTTGCAAATATAATCTCCTATGTTTTCTTCAGAAAGTTTAGAAACTTATATGTATTTAATCTATCAGGAATTCATTTTTTATTAGAATAATAAATATCCATATAGAAAACAAGTTATCAAGGCATTATTTATTAAGTGGCTCATTCCTTCCATATTTTAAAAATTATTGCTCTGACTTCTTTCATATATGTAAGGGTCTATAACTGAGGTTTCTGTTTTTGTTTCATTGGTCTATTTTTCTATCTGTACACCTGTAACATACTAGTGAAACTTGAAGTAATCCTGGAAATACGGTGGGAAAGTCTTTCATCTCCACATGTACATTTTTTTTTTCGTCAGTAGTATATTAGCTATTCTTTTTTCTCTTTGGCTATTCTTGTTCTTTTGCTATTTTGTATAAATTTTACAATTAGCTTATCATATTCCACAGAAACAATTTAATAAATATGTCATGCTGGTTTACTTTATTTAATTATAATTTTTCCATAACATAACTAAGTTTGCACAAATAAGTTAAATAATTTTAAAGGGGTGCAGAATGATTAAGGAATGAGTTAACTCAGTAACATTAATCCTAAAAATTTAATTTGTGAGATTTCATTTTTGTTAACAAAATGAAACATCACAGCCTATAAGAACCCAGCTATTATAAATGAATGGAGATCTTATATATTCTATCCCAGCCAGCTCATTTTTGAATCAGCTATATCTTGGAAAAATCTAAGCTTTCAATAAAATCAGTGAATAAGTATTTATTCATAAGCAATTATAATGTGCCAAGCCCTGTTCTAGATAACATAGAAAATATATAAATGGTGTAAAATATGATTTAGGTCTTCCAAGTATTTATAATCTATTGTGGAAACAATTGATTATCAACAAAATTCCAAACTTTGAAGTTCTGACCATGAAGTAGTATGAAACTTATTCAGAAAAACGAGAGAACAGTGTGAATTGAAATAATCAGGATACATTTCATAATGAAGTAGGATTTTTAAAAAGCAAACAAAGAAAGGAAGAACAAGGTCTGGTACATAATAGACATCCAATAAATATTTGTAAAGTTAGTGACATCAAGGAATAGTTCATCAAACAGGTACAGAAGGTATAAATGGGGGTCCAGTGGGAAATTCGCGTGATAGGTTAGAGGGCAGAATGAGTCAAGGGAAACCTGAGCCTCAGGGAGCTGATGAATCCAGTTTTAAGCCAATAGAGGTCTGAGGAAAGTGTCATGGCAACGTGAGAAGAATGTAAGTTAGTGAATTTAAATATTTATAAAAGGATCAATTAAATTAGTGATGGATTAGGTCACTGATTAGGAATTATCAACATAATAATTAGTATCTAATCAGAGAGATTACCTCAAATTTTCTCACCTGGGATTCATGAAGTATGACTACACTACTGATTCCTCCACTAATTAAGAACTTGGAAGGACTTTCCAAAAGGTTTGATGGGAAAGAAAATACTTTTGTTCTGTACACACTGAGTTTGGGACAATTGAAAAATATAAGCAATTGGAAGCATGGGGTAAGAACATAGTTGAGACATCTGCTATGTTTTTATTTTATTTTATTTTATTTTTTAAAATATATTTTATTGATTTTTTTACAGAGAGGAAGAGAGAGGGATAGTTAGAAACATCGATGAGAGAGTCATCGATCAGCTGCCTGTTGCACACCCCCTACTGGGGATGTGCCCACAACCAAGGTACATGCCCTTGACCGGAATGGAACCCAGGACCTTTCAGTCCCCAGGCCGACGCTCTATCCACTGAGCCAAACCGGTTTCGGCCTGCTATGTTTTTAAAAGCTAACATTATAGTGGGGCCTCCCCGCCTGAGAATTTAAATAGGGCTGTGCTTGGATGGGACACTTCTGAGTGTATCTAGAGGTCATCTAGTGACTGCTGCTTAATTCTGGAGGTTTGTTTAATGTATGAATTCAATGCAATTCCAACCGCAGACATTTGACACCAGCAATAAGCCAGGTCTCATTCCTCAGAAATCCCTGTTCTCATGGAATCTAGACTCTGGTCAGCACTGAGATGCCCTCGGGAAGTAACTCATTCTAAGGGAGGAAGTGCTGCACAGGTTCTGAGAGGGGAGGAGAGAGCCCTCAGCTCCTTCGTTCCTCTACGTCCATCCTCCTCACTCCCACACTCACCGTGATGCACCACTCCTCTTACTCATAGGTGCCATAGGAGCATGGAGGAAACACTCGAGTTCTGAGAAATAGGTTGTGCCAGTGGAGACTGGAAAAGCACTGGTAAATAGGAAGAAGCACCAGCAATGAGGACCTGGGCACCACTGCAGAAAGCTGAGGCAGGAAGACGGAAATTTGCTGCTGCCGCATGGGAGAGGAGAGGACCATTGCATGAGCACATGGGAGATGCTCCCTAGAGACTCCCATAATTCTCAGGAGAGATTTATCAGGGAGAATGAGTTGTAGATTTCTCAAATCTGCATTATTCCAATGAATCTCATTCAATTAGAGACAATGCCATGTTCCAAACGGGAGATTGTAATGTGTCTAGGCATTTTCACTTATTACAATGACTTGTTGGGACCAGGGGTGAAAAGCTAATGCAAAGCTCAGGACAGTCTCACACAAGGAAACATTTTCTGCTCAGAATGCTGACCAATATGCCTTTGATGAGAAACTGCATATAATGACACCAAATAATATGATAAACTATAAGTTGTGCTCTATTTCTCTTTCTTCTAGAATATGTAAGATATTTGATAAATGGCAAAACAGCTATCGTTAATGAGCATTACTTTTCAACTCAAATATCATGGCAGAAGTAGTGAAATACATGATTTTCAAACTCAAGGAAAGTATGCTAATGTTGAATTTTTTTAAATATCTAAAAATTGGGAAAAATACAGTGCAGTTTTATATCTTTATAATTTCTACTGCCACATAAAACGGTCATTGTAGGAAGCCTAATTGTTATTGTACTCATGTTTTAAAAAGATGAGAATTTTCTCTTTTCTAAATCCCCAAAGGATGGAGATTAAGAGGAAATACAGAGAATAAAGGATTTAAAAGAAATTTATCATCTGTGTTCTATGATTCCAGAAAAAAAAAATACCATATAAGTCATCCTAATGATAGAGTTTTCTTTCCTTTGTGGAAGGAAAACAAAGAGCAATTATCTTAGCTGAATGCATTTCTCCCTTCCTAGGCAGGTTTAAATATCTTATCCTCCTGTTGTTGAAAATCCGTTTCTTCCTTGTTCTCCTGCCAGAGAAAATTCCGTTTCATTAATCTACAGGGGAATTTTCTGAATAAAAAGAGAGATGAAGCTTACCCAGAAAAAGTGGAAGATAGTAAGTCAGAAGCAGCAGGAGTTATACTAAGAGAGCATTGTGGGTCAGATTTCAAAGAGAGTTCACCTTCAGTAGCACAAACTGCTGGAGCACAATAATTTCTTCTCTCTTATAATTACAAAAGTGGGAAAGCATATTCTAGCCCTTCATACATAATGTATCATTCTGTCGCCCATCTTGAATATTAAAAGGATTCAGGTCTGTAATGCTCTTGTGTATTTCTTGAGAGTCAGTTACACATGATAATATAGTATACTGGTACATTTTATTTTAAGTAAAGTAACTCATCAATTGGAAGGCTCTCCTTATTAAAAGAATTTGGGAAAGTAGGAAGAAGGGTTGAGTAGTAATTTTGAATTCAGAGAGCCCGAGATCAAACCCTGGATTTACTACTTACTTGTTTGGGAAGATAGCTTTGGTTGCCTCATCCATAGCCTGAGATTAGTATTTTCTAAGAAAATTCCATGTAGAATTAGTAAAAGATGCGAACTATGGTATGCAAATTCAGAGGAAGTATGCATTAATGTCGAATTAAAACAGCTAAAATTTGAATAAAATATACTATAACTTATATTCTTAAAATTTCTTCTGCTTGGCATAAAGACCACTGTCTTCTAAATTCTATCTACAAACTGAACAGGTTCTTTAGTTCATCTCTCTCTTATAGTGCTTTCTAATACACAGCTCGCAGAAACCAATTGACCCGGGATATCTCTTCAGTCACTTTCCACAAGTTTATTAGGTATACTTCCTTTTTTAAAAATATAGATATACTGTCTATCTTCCGAAGTTACCACAGGTGGCAGTTTTAAAAATTGTTTCTCTGCTATGCAACTTGAGCCACCATTATTTCAACCTTCTATGGTATCGATAGTTTACTTATCGTTCCAGCCTTCACTACTGGTTTGCTCAAAAAAAATGTTGCAGTCTTTGCTAATGGTTTTCTTGCTGTACTATTCTAGACTTAGCTAGCAGCCTTGGACCACAGCTTTTCCAGTTTCTACTTGCTGCCTAGTCCTAAATCCTCTGTCACACTTCAGGTATCTGTTATAGCAACACCCCACTTACAGAAATAAATTTTTGTATCCATGTTTGCTTAGAACAAGCCACTCCAAAACATAGACTCTTAAGAGCATAATCATTTCTTAGCCCACAAATCTGTAGATTAGCAATCTTGGCTAGACCTCTCTGGATGATTCCACCTGGACTCACTCGTGGCTACATTCAACTGGCCTTGCTCACATTCATGGTGGTGGCTGGAACATCAGGGGCAGTCGCATCACATGTCTCCAACAGGGAGCAGGCTGGCCTAGGCTTCTTATTGCTTAGTTCCAGAACCAGAAAGAGAAAGAAAGTTTCCATGTGTAATCACTTTTCAAGTCTTCGTGTCCCATTTGCTACTGTCTCACTGGTTAAGCAAAACCTCAGTGTGGTAGGTGACCATCCATGGCCATGGCATGAGTATAAGGGGAAATTTTGAGAACAATCTGTAACAGGTGGTGATGCCTGACCTTGGTTTTAAAGGACACATAGGATTTTACAGATAGACCAGTGAGAGGGAAATTTCATTTCGAAAAGAAGAAGCATTACATTGAGAGCCATAGAATAAACATGATAATCAATTCTGAAACATGTGTTTTTGCCCTTCCTGCATATTGCCACCATTCAAGCTTGCATATTTAAACTTCAAATTAAGAACTCAGATTTTATGTGTGTGGTTTTTTTTTTACTTTAACAGTTTTTAATGAAAGTTGTATCGAGCCTTAGCCAGTTTGGCTCCGTGGATAGAATGTCAGCTTGAGGACTGAAGGGTCTCTGGTTTGATTCTGGCCAAGGACTTCGGTTGCAGACTAACCCTTAACCCTGGTCGGGGTGCATGTGGGAGGCAACCAATGGATGTGTCTCTCTCAATCTATGTTTCTGCCTGTGTGTCTCTCCCTTCTCCCTTACACTCTCTCTAAAAATCAATGGGAAAATATCTTCAGGCTAGTATTAGCAACAACAAAAAGTTGTATTACGTTATTCCTGTATCTTCTCAATTATTTCTCCCTAGTATTGCCCTTTTCCTTTCCTGCTGGGAAAGATTTGGCTTTACATTCAAGGATCTTTTTATGGTCTTTGTCCAGCTTCAGTCTAGTGATGACCACCTTGCTGGGGCGAATGCCCCAGGGAAAGTTGTATCATTAGTTTTCTTCTGCTGCAGCACTCGTTTAATATAGATGACACATTTCTTCCTGTAGACCGGACCACTTTGCCAATTGGCTGCCCTCTGTAGTGTCCTCATACTGTTACAGAGAACCGGAATAAATCAAGCAATGCTCAGAGAGTTTGGAGTCACTCTTTATTCACCCTGGTGGGCTTAGAGAAAATGAATTCAAATTCTAAGCAAAACTACAAGCAGAACTTCCCTTTTTATTAAAGAGCCAGTCCTTTGTGTGCTTGGTCGTTATCTTGCTGCTGGCCTTAAAAACAACACAGTTCTATCCAATTAAAAAATACATCTGGTATGGCATTGAGAGTATGGGCATATCTAGTCTCTGGCCTACAAGGTCAGACAGCTAAGTTTATCTTCCTAATTATTCAAGTAGAAAGCAAAGTTGTTTTTTTGTTTTTGTTTTTTTTAGAATAAGAGGCCATCTAAAAAAATAAATAGCAGAGAATTCTAAACAATAGTTTTACAAAATAGAGGTTAGCCTTCTCAATACAACTGAACTTCATCATTCTTTCGGATGGGCATGGATCAAATCTTGTACTTCTGTGTCAGCTCTTTGGAAAGAGGAGAAACGTACTCTTCCTGCAAATGTGGGGAGGTGCACTGAAATGCCTTCATGGTCCTTGCTTCAGTCAGAAATCACAAAGGGATCAAACTTCATTTTGGCCACTGGTGCTTCAGCAATGGCTACAAACGGGAGAATTCTGATTATATTTTAATGTCAAACTTTAATTTAAACCAATTTGCTTATTATCCTTAAAGAAGTTGTCTTAAACACTATGAAAAGAACAGTAAAAATACTGTAATTCATATAGTTGACCCAACTTGCCTTTCAGACTTCAAATTATCATCACTTTTTAAATATGGTAAAATTTTAAAAATTCACCCCTCACCAAAATATAATGAAATGAATCAATATTATTTTCACCCAAGACATTCTGATTGGGAGTGGTGAGCAGTACATGAAAACAGTAAGCACACCAGTGGAATTCCTTGAAACAATAGACATTGTTGGCTATGATGGATTTTTGCATAGCTGGGTAGAGGAGAGCCAATGAGTAAGTAGTTTGTTGGAGGTGGTCACTTTTACACAGAAAATGTTTAACCAGTGATAGTAGTTGACGTGTTATGTTACACACCCAGGTCTGTGCTTAAATGACATAACACAACTCTCCGTATTTTAATGTTCTAAAATTGAAAGAAACGTGTGTAGATGATGCATTTCACATTTAACTGTAGGGGTAGAAAAAGTTGCTACCAGATGTATTTCATGACACTGTCAAGATGTTTGTTTTCAGCATTTTACCTCTGTGATCTAGATCAGTGTTTCCCAACCTTCTCTCATGATGAGAATCACCTGGTGGAGTTGCTAAAACACAGATTCCTGAATCCCAACTAAGAAGTGCTAAACTAGAATTTTTGGGAACATATAGGTAAAATTGCATACCTAACTTAGTGCTCTGTATATAACATCTGTGTTAGAGCACTAGTTAAGTATACAATTTTACCTATATGTTCCCAAAAATCCTAGTTTAGCACTTCTTAGTTGGGATTCAGGAATCTGTGTTTTAACAACTCCACCAGGTGATTCTCATCATGAGAGAAGGTTGGGAAACACTGATCTAGATGATAAAAACTGACGTTCAGAGCGGTTATAACCTAACTTTGTATGTTTGTTCTCTCAAGACCTATCTGATAGGACAGTTTCAGAAGAAGAATGTCATACATTTAAAAATAAGTGAATTACTAAACTGTTACATATGAAGTCTTTGGTTAATCTCTTCCCATGCCCCCACCTCCTGAGATTTCTCAGTCTATAAAATCAGAAACAAAGGAAGTGAAGTAATAATTGACACCGCAGAAATACAAAGGATTGTAAGAAACTGTTACAAGCAACTATATGCCAACAAATTGGACAACTTGGGTGAAATAGTGTTTTCATTTTTTTAAAGTAAAATGACTCTGTCTAATGAATGGATTCTGTGCTTTAAATATCCTTAAATAAAATTCTTTCAAAAAGGATTTTTAAAATTACATTTATAGTATACATTTATGCAACCATGGAATGGTGGTTTTGAGGCCAGGATCTAGTGCTATCGTAATGTATACAACACCCTAAGCCATTGCCTATTTGTTTGACCCTCCTGTGTACGGATGACCTGTGCCCAAACTGCTGATTCTACAGTCCATCCATCTCCAGAGCTGAGCTGTCTAGAGGAGTTGCCCCAGCAGACTGCACACATCCTCTCATCTGTTGTTTCTTCCCCTGGCTGTCTCCTCCTTTTTGCCCGTATTGCTCATACAAGCGAAGCTCATTTAACCCTCATAACAAAACAAGGTGCTGACGTGTTTAGTTTTCTCTTTTAGGAGATTCTCATTTAAGATCTTAGCTTGCCCTGTAAAATTTTCTTCCTTGATGATTCCAAGGAAAACAAGAGCCCACTCAGATTTGAATAATCCTAAATGAGCGAGGTTCAAAATAATAAACTGTAATGCACATAATAGTCTGTCCATTCCAGTCTGATTAATTCCAAACTCCCTGCAGTGAGGGAAAAGTTAACCTGGAAGCACTCTGGAAAAAAATTTTGCATGCCAAATGAGACATAGAAATGAATAATTGTCTAGTAAAATATTAAGGTTTGCCTAGAAAAATATATATTCTTTGGACATCTAATGTTTGCCGGCTGAAGCAAGCTTATCCACTACTAATTACGAAGCACTTTCCTCCAGTGCACATTTAGTCCAAATGTAAATATTCTAACCATAATTACCCTTGGAAGGCTGCAGTCTGGGAACATTCCCAGTGGAATCTCCAGTGCTCTCGTTTCACTATTAATAGTTCCTCACGTTTTTTTTTTTCTTTCATGTTGCAGATGTTCTGAAAACATGCAAGATGATTTTTGTTGTTCAAAAAGAATTTAAATCTTTTATATTTTAACACTAATTTGGAAAATTTAATATCTCCTTCATATTCATGAATTTTAATTTTTGCCATGAACTACTAAAGTGATCATAACTTAAAAAGGCAAAAAAGTTATAGATAAGTATTAATTTAATAAAAGTAAAAATTTGACCTAGTTGTATTCTGTATTTCTTCTTTTCCCAATCACCTTTTTTTTTTTTTTTTAAATCATTAGTTAGTTTTGATATGGTCTATAAAGTATTATAAAAAATATAAATTGCAGATACTCCTTATATCTTCAGATTAAAACTAAAAAATGTTCATGTCTTTTTGTCAAACTTTGTTGACATGTATATATCATTCTACATGGACACCTAGTAGTCTGTAATTATGCATGTAGTCAGGGAAAAATATAAATTGAAAATTGTTATTTCTTATATTTTTCACAAAATTAGAAAGCATTGTTGTAAAAGTAAATATGTTACTTTGGAGTTTTTAAAAGTATTTTATCTTTTTCTAATCACAAAAGTTAAATATGTTCATGATAGAAAAATCAGAACATATATTTAAAAGTAACAAAAAGATTTCCTTAGTTCTGCCATCCAAAGATGAATATTTTTACACATTTATTATACTTTCATATTAGTTATTAAAAAGTTATTATACTTATTTCTTATTATAAAATGCTATGAACAGTTTCTAATGTTTTTCAAAATTTAACCAAAATCATAATATATTTAACCACATACTACTTATGGTATCTTCAATTTTCTTTCAAAAATAACTTTGTGATACTGTAAGTGTATGTTTGCATTTTATAGTGTTTGTATTTAGAAAATCTTTCAAGGAAAATATTTCTAAAAGTCAAATTATTTGGTTAAGGGATACAGTTGCTTTAAGACTTTTGACATATTGCTAACAAAAAGGTTTAAACCAGTTCATACTCCCCAAGAGTATAAGAGTGTCTGTCTTTATTATTTCCTTATAAGCACTCAATATTTTTATTTTTGAAATAGGAGAGATAATTGCAAAATCTAATTTTATCTAATAATTTTATTTGGAATTTTTAAAAAGACTTCTAATGATATTAGAGTTTCCCACATTTTTGAACATGTGTTTATTTATCTTTGGCCAATTATCTGTTCATATTCTTGTTCATATGTTTAGTGAAGATTACTTTCACCATTTGTGATTTAGGAAGTTTCCTTCTTGCAGAAATTTGATAATTATTTACTAATTTTATGCTTGTTTTTTACATTTTGAATTTGTACACTCAATTCTTAAATTCAGAGATGATATGAGTAAAGGTTTTAAACAAACACCCCTATACTTATGACTTATCCTAGAATAATTTAATGAATAATTTTTTATCTTTTGTTAATTTGAGAACTTTATCATATACTTTAATTTTTGTTGCACTACAATATATTAATATTTGGATACGTTATAACTCTCCTTATAACTATTATTTTTCAACTTACTTTGAGTGTTTATCTAAAGATATTTTCAGATCATTTTGAAAATTTTAAATAAATGGTTTTTGGATGTCAGTGAGCCTATTAGTCATTTTGGAATTATTTGACATCTTTAAATTATTCTGTTTTCCTTTCTGGAGACATGGTATATTTTTAGTTTTTTCTTAGGTCACAGAATATGACTATTGTGAAATATTTTGTCTTTTACATTATCAAGCCAGCTATTGATAGATATACAATAACACTATCAATAATAACTATATATAGCTAGTGTCCATGATGAACATGATGACCAAATGACTGGTCACCATGAGGTGCATTGAGCACCTCTCAGCCCCCCTGCACCGTGACCCCCGAGCAGGGCAGGGCAGGACTGGGGACTGGTGAGTGGGCTGAACGGCTGACCTCTTGGTTCCTGCCCGTGGCCCACTGGTTCCAATGGATCAGCGATGGTTAAGGAGGAATCAGGGTGGGGGGTGGGAGGACCGGGTGGCTGTCAGGCTGTTGGGATCACCAGCTCATCCCCAGCTGCTGAGGGCCTCAGGGGCTCAGGGCCGCTCATGTCAAGGAGAGGAGGTTGTGGGTGTGCCCTGCAGCTTCCATCAGCGCCTCAAGCCCCAGTGGCAGCAGCAACAGAGGCAGTGATGGTGCCCGTGTGAGCAGCCCTGAGCATGCAGCACGTTCCATCAGCGGCCGGCCCAGAGCACACGCATGAGGAAGTCGCTGGCTCCTGATTTCCCTCAGGCCTGAGCCCCCTAAACAGCTGGGGATGAGCTGGTGATCAGCCGGCACAGAAGCAGCATTGGGCCTGAGGACTGGCGAAGGGGCAGAAGATGGCCCTGATTGCAGGAGGCTAGGATTCATACCCGCATGATTTCGTGCACTGGGCTCTGGTGTAATAATATTTATCTTAAATTGTCTAGCTAGATATTGCCAGGTATTCAGGATGGGGAAAAAGTAGGTTTACATTTGTCAGTACGTGAAACACAGTTTATTCTTGTGTTATTATTTTTTTAATAATTGTATAACTTTCTATACAACTGTAAATCTACTTTTGCCCTACCCTGTATAATAATAATAATAATAATAATAATAGTAATAGTAATTATTATTATTATTATTATATAATACCTACATTAATTAGCCTTGGGGTTTACTAAGCAATTAACTTATTTATTTAATTTTCAAAATAATCTGAGGAAGTGGACATGATGGTTTCCATTTTACAGATTAAAAAAAAAAACACAACTACTAAAACTTAGAGAGTCTGAGTAACATGTTCAAATTGTAACTTTTGAGTGACAGACCCAAGTCTGACTAACCTCTGACTTCAAAGTCTGTGCTCTTAATTGCACTACTCTGCATTATGAAAGCTATTAAATTTTATATTTTTTACTTACATTCCTATTGACTGGGTTTTAGGACATTTGAATTACAAATTTCAAATCAACATGCTTTATTCCCTGTTGCAGTCTCCTCAATAAATCCTCTATTGAGTTTCAAAGGATACTCCAAACAAGCACTCTCAAATGACTGTCAGTAGAATTTGTCAAAAGATTAGAAAGGCTCTATTAATATTTAGGCGTACATTTTGACCTTAGCACAAACTTTGTGATTTAAAAAGTATGTCCCTTTTCCACCACTGGAATTTCTTATGTAAAAAACTTCTAGACACTTCAGAAATTCCCACTTAATCTTTTTTATTCATTAGACAATCATTATAATGACACACTATTAATTATACCTAATGTGGTCACAACAGGAAAAATAAGTAAAGTCAGGTTTTTTGACTTCCTCCCCAAAGGCTTTCAAGAATTGTACTCATGAACTAGTTTCTCAACACAGCTTAACTGACCACAGAATTTTAAAGTGGCCATTAAAAGAAATGGCTTCCGGACAAAGCCATGGTGGTGGGGCCAAGGCAGAGGCAGTTGGGGATTATCAGGCCATCAGGAGAGAGCAGGTAGGTGGATCAGGCTGGCAGGAGAGGGCAGTTGGGGAAGATCAGGCTGATAGGAGAGGGCAGTTGGGGACGATCAGGCCAGCAGGTGGAGGTGGTTAGGGGCAATCAGGCAGGCAGGCAGAGTGGTTAGGAGAGATTAGGCAGACAGGTGAGGGATTAGGAGACAGTGGTCCCGGATTGCGAGAGGGATGTCTGACTGTGGAATTGGGCCTAAACCAGCAGTTGGACATCCCCTGAGTGGTCCCAGATTAGAGAGATTGCAGCCAGGCTGAGGCGCCCTGCCCTCCCTCTCTACCCCCCCCCTCCTTCTCCCCCCCCCCCCCGACCATGCAAAAATTTTGTGCACTGGGCCTCTTTGTGATCAGTGTAACATTGGGACTGGCAGTTACAAAATCAGAGGGTCCTTCTGAAGTAGTAAAATGAAGTAGTAAAACTAGAACTTTGTTCTCTGACTCACATCAGCTGTGAACTCCCATACTTTATTTGGCTAAATTATATAATTACTTCTCAAAGAAAAATTTCAGCAATTAGTGAAAAGCAGCTTCTACCCCCAAAACTGAGTACTCTTTGGAAGATGGAATCCTATGTGATCTGCAACCACGATTAAAAGGGTCTGAATCACCAAGGCAATGAAGGGTTGATTCCAAACCCTAGGGCACAGCGTCTCATGCTTACAATAACTGCAATCTGAGATACTGCTGATTGAATAGCAAATACTGTTATTTGCTATTCAAGATAACTCACCTTGAATAGCAAATAACAAGGATGGCATGCTCAGAAATTAGTTATGGAATTCGTAAGATGTGAAGCCTCTGTTTTGAGGCTTTCCCAAAGCCTTGGATTCTCCTGAGTCCTTTTCAGATGTTACTGAGCACACAGATCACCTGGGATGAAGAGTCTTATTCTGTAGGTCTCAGGTAGGGCCTGAACTCTGAGTAATTCACAGCAATGATGATACTGCCTATTTGTGGACCCCACTTGGAGAGGCAAGACCTTAGCCAGAAAAAGATCCTAGCTGACTTTTATTTGACCCACTGTGAAGGCAGCCAGAGCTCCCTTAATAACTCAATAGCTTCTACTGCTCCATTATATAGTAAAGAATTTGGGGATAAGACTTTGTAATTCCAAAGAACTTATACATACTTTAAGTAAGATGTCTTGATAGCCTGCAGTGGAAAAGCCCACCAGAGGGATCAGTCAAAAAACTCATTCTAAAGTAATAGCTCTTCACATTTTGGAAACATTGCACAAAATTTCTCAAACTGTCTACATCAGGCTTCTTGATATGGTGGTTATTTCCAAAGGGGCCCATTGCTTGTAGTAGGCTGGCATGCTACTCTTTTGATGTTCAATTAACACTACATCCATGACTACTGACTTTCGGAGAACATCTTTGCTGAATATTGCATGAAAAAATACGCGCTTCTGGGACATTGGCTGAGAAAGCATTAAAAGAAACGCACAGATTTTTGCTCAGCCATGCACAAGTCACGTGATCAGTCTGCCTCTATATCAGGATCCACTAAGAGATGAGGAGGATGGGTACTGAAGGTGGACGGAGGGGGATTCGTGGTGAAGGTCTGAGGCTTGTCCTGGGCTTGCTGGGCAGATGAAGTGTAGTGTTTTGGAGGGTTTTTTTTTGTTTGTTTGTTTTTTTCTGATTGCAAAATTCAAAATGGGTCTCAAGGTATACGTTTCATTTACACCAGAGAAGGCAGAGCGAGTGGCAAGGCTTTTGTTCAACTTGAATCAGGAGATGAAATCAAATTGGCCCCGAGAAAAAGACAGAGAAACCATGGGACACAGATATGTTGAAGTATTCAAATCAAGCAACGTTGAAATGGATTGCGTGTTGAAGCATCCTGGTCCAAACAGTCCTGACAGGGTCAATGATGGCTTTGTACTGCGCAGAGGGCTCATGCAGTAAGGAAGACATTGTTCAGTTCTTCACAGGGCTGGCAATCGTGCCGAATGGGATAACATTGCCCGTGGACTTCCAGGAGAGGTGTACAGGGGAAGCCTCCATGCAGTTTGCTTCCCAGGAAATAGCTGAGAAGGCTTTAAAGAAACACAAGGAAAGAACAGGGCACAGGTATATAGAAATTCTTAAGAGCAGTCGAGCTGAAGTTAGAACTCACTATGGTCCACTATAAAGGCTTATGGCCTTGAAGCAGCCAGGTCCCTACCACAGACCTGGGGCCGGCAGAGGGCATGACAGCATTGGCAGGGGAGCTGGCTTTGAAAGGATGAGGTGTGGTGCTTATGGTGGAGGTTATGGAGGCTATGATGATTATAATGGCTATATGATGGCTATGGTTTGGGGTCAGACAGATTTGGAAGAGACCTCAATTACTGTTCAGGACTGTCTGACCACAGATATGGGGATGGTGGCTTTACTTTCCAGAGCACAACTGGACACTGTGCACATGCGGGGATTGCCTTACAGAAGTACTGAGAATGACATTTATAATTTTTTTTTTTCACCGCTCCACCCTGTGAGAGTACGTATTAAAATTGGTGCTCATGGCAGAGTAACTGGTGAAGCAGATGTCAAATTTGCAGCTCATGAAGATGCTGTGGCAGCTATGTCGAAAGACAAAGCAAATATGCAAGACAGATATGTAGAACTTTTGTTGAATTCTACAGCGGGAGCAAGCGGTGGTGCTTATGATAGCCAAATGCTGGGAGGCATGGGCTTGTCAAGCCAGCCCCGTGACAGTGGCCAGCCAGCCAGCAGCTGAGTGGTGGTTGTGGAGGTGGCTTTGGCAGCCAGAGCAGCATGAGTGGATATGACCAAGTTTTACAGGAAAACTCCAGTGATTTTCAATCAAATGTTGCATAGGCAGCCAAGCAGCCGTGAGCAGCAGCTACTACAGTAGTGGAAGCTGTGCATCTGTGGGAGCGAGGGGAATGGAGGGATCACCAGCACGTCTAGTGTGAGTGGTGGATGGGGAATGTAATTGATCCTTATCACTGACGCTTGGTTAAGATTATTTTAAAGGAGAAAAAAACAAAACTTAACATTTTTGCAATACCAGCTTCTGAGTTATGCTTACTCTAAGTGAAAATCAGGATTGAATAAAAGACTTAAAGGTTCATTATTTTTTAACACAAATACTCATCTAGGATGTAACAACTAAGTTCAGTAAATGATAACTGTTAAACAATTTGCATTTTTCTCAAGTTAGTTCTATTATAAGATGTACTTAAGCAGTAAGTATATTTAGATGAAAGAAGTTGAATTATGTTAAATGCTACTCTTACACCATTTCACATTGAACAGTTTGGAAGCATGTTGAAAAACAAGCTTTTTTTTTTTGTAAAACTTAATATAGGAGCTGTGTCTACAATTAAAAGTGAAACATTTGGCATGTTTATTAATTCTAGTTTCATTTAATAACTTCCAAGGCATGTAAGTTTAAGCATTTTTTTAAGTTAATGGGGAAATTTCGAGACACAATACCAATACTTTAGGATTTTGGTCTTTGTGTTTATATGAAATTCCAAGGCCTTGATTTAAATCTTTTATTGTATTGTGGTTTCCTTTTAGGTGTAATGAGCTAAATGAAACTTGTCAAATAAATTTCTCTTTTAAAAACTGCAACAACAACAACAAAAAATGCACAGAGACCGATGCCATGGTCATGACATTGAAGTACAAGTAAGACAGGTTTGTTGGAGGCACTGATAGTTGAGACTGCTGTGCAGAGACACCTGATGCAGTAACCTGCTACTTTCTGAGAATATTCTGCACTAGCCACACCCCAGGTAGCCACCAACCATCCTGTAGAAGAGCTCAACAGCCTGCATGGCCCTGACTCCTTGACCAAGTAGGAATAGCAGTGAGGGGATCATGAAGCTAACTGTAAGGTCATGTCTGACCTGTGGTAAGACATGGCCAGTGAGTACAAAACCAAGAAGCAAGCTGCTCCAGGTACAATATGTCCTAATGGGGGAGGGCTCATTTGTGATCTCTGCAGTGGCCAGATTTTTATCTGGTTGTGAAAAGTGAGGGTAGGGGCGGATATGCAGGTGTCACACAGAAAAACCTAGATAAGCACAGGATCGTGGTGGGGGAAATCCAGGAGTGTCTCAATAAACTCCATGGCTGGTCAAACTTTCCATTCCAGGGTACATTCAAAATTTATTCCTTTCTGAAATTGGTGCCAACTTCCTCTGTTCAGTTCTAACTTTTGCCACTTCCTGTTAGCAGTAAGGTCCAGCCTTCCCTGTCGGCCTCTTTGATTCTCTTACTGAAAACCCATGGTGATGACATTTTCTTATGTTTGTTTTTCTGTTATAGTAGTAATGAAGATAGGAACCTTGGAAAACGTAGAATTGTAGGAAACCAAAACAAAAGTTGTCCATAGTTCTTATTCAAAAACAGCCACTATCAATACTTTAGTGTATTTCTTTTTTCTTTTATTTTCTTTTATACATTTTATTGATTTTTAACAGAGAGGAAGGGAGAGGGATAGAAAGCTAGAAACATCGATGAGAGAGAAACATCGACCAGCTGCCTCCTGTACACCCCCTTCCGGGTATGTGCTCACAACCAATGTACATGCCCTTGACCGGAATCCAACCTGGAACTTTTCAGTTCGAAGATCGACGCTGAGCCAAACCGGTTTCGTCTTTAGTGTATTTCTTTACACTTTCTTCTTACTAACATTTTAGTTTTTATTAAAGCAATATCAAATCTCAGAAAACCTTTTAAATTATATAAATATATCTAAGACTCCTTTCCCCTCCTCCACACCTATGCTAAGTCTCACTCCCCAGAAATACAAGTTTTAAATTTTCATCAGTAGCCACGGTATGTTTTTAAGGGATTTTTATCTGTTTATGGTGGTTACTCTCTAGCCTCCAATCATATGTTTTATTACCATTTCTTGACTTATTGATTTTAGACAGTATTCATCAACTTGTTATGAAAGATGAGGAAATTAGAACACAGATATTCTTCCACCTTCCTCCTTCCTGGTTTTTGTTATATGTATTTTTTAATTGTGGAAGTTTATAATGTTGATATTATCTCATGACTTTAAGTGGCTGTTGTGTGCTGTGTTTATAGACAGAGTCTGGAAATATAAACCCTGGGAAAGAGAGGGGAAGGGATGTGGGGAGGACCCAATTGCCTCCGCACTCCTTTAGTTAATTACGCTGTATCCCAAAGTGATGTTTGCTAATGTTGTCTCTGAACTTGGAATGTCTCTGGGCGTCCTTTAGAAAGGAGTCCTCTTACCTAGGAAGTTTCAGGCTGTGGCTTTTCATTCCTTTAATTGCTCCTTTAGTTTGATCCTGTTCAGTTTCCATCTTCCAGAATTTTCTTAACTATTTTCTCAACTGCTATATCCACTCCAAACTTCCAAACCTTAATGCTATGCTTTTCGTCCTTAAACTTTTTTCCTCCCATTTCCTTCATTTTCTGTTACTTCACAGGGACTTTGGTTGGGCATATGTGTTCAGTTCACCACTTTGAAACACTAGGAATAATTTCCCCCATAAGGCAATTGTTTAGTTTCAACTATCTCATTATAAGCCTGATATCTTCCTAATTGGATTAATTAATTTAGATTTTTAATAAAACCAACGCTATAAGATTATATCAATATTTATTCAGATGCCAGGGACCTGAGCCCCTCCTTCTCCTTTGTCTCTGTCTTCTACTGCAGGCCCTGCATCCTTTGTTTCTTCGGTTACATTAGTGATTTTCACCCCGTGCACCGTAAGAATTTTTAAAACATGCAATATCTAACTGTTTAGTCAGGGGCATTGACCTCTTTTCCTTTCGATTGCTAAATAAAAAAATGACAACAGCCAACACACCATAGCCATCTAATGTAAAGGATTCAGAGTGCTAGGCATAAAGCAGAGGATGAAATAGAAACGAACCCCATACTTGTGGTGCTTATATTCTAGAAGGCAGGGGTACGTTGTGTCCTGTAGGACTGCAGCTATCAGCAGCACACATCTGGCAAACACAAGAAGGATAAAACGAGCAATGCTGCTGGCTTAGCAAGCAGATCATTAAAACTCCTGGCTGGCTTATCAGCTCCCCAACTGTCTCGTAATGCATCACTGGGAAGTCAGAATCTCTTTGTCTATAGAGCAGTGGCTATTTACCAATACGAATCATCACATGAAAGGAACAAATAAGCATTATGATACAATTTTTTAAATTTGAGAACAACACCAGTGTCCTACAATAGAGTAATGGTTAAATAAATTAGGACATATCTGTAAAATGGAAACATGAGACTATTATAAAGGGTATTTATGAAGATTTTTTTTTAAGAAGAGAAAATTGTTAAGTGAAAAATCACGGTATCAAATCATGTACATAGTTTGGCTTTGTGTAATAATTGAGCTGTTTCAGTTCAGTGGAGCATTAATAAAAATAGTATTTTATTTTATTTATTTATTTATTTTTGCCAATTGTTATTTTCAACTGTGCTCTGTTGAATTCCAGATTAACATCTTGGACAGATGCCATAACTTTCTAGTTACTTTCAGGTTTTGAAGCACAGCCTAGTTTTAAAACCTTAGTCTCATTTCTGATCCCATTGCCTTTCCTTCCCCCATGAGGCAGAAGTAGGGGCGGCAGTGCAGCTGGCCGTGGTGAAGGGGTCAGCGGTGGGGAGGCCTCATTGGCCTTCCTCTGGTTTAACAGGTTCATGTCTGATGCCGGTGCCCTAGAGGAGGAGAGGGTCTCCAAGCAAGGAAGAGTGTCGTTCCCTTGGATTAATGCTCAGATTTGCCGGGGCCCTTCTGTTGCCGTGAGGAAGAGAGCAGACTTCCCGCAGGTCGACCAGCAGTTCACCCTCCTAGCGCCTTCTTCAGATTGTGCATCTACCACCCAGCAGCCTCCTGGGCAGCCCCACACTCTTCTGCTTCTCCCGTAACTCCCCACTTCTTCACCTGGAATCACAAAACATCAGATGTCCTTGCCATAGTTTTTAAGGTCATGGTGAACCAGATTGGGGGCAGGAGCCCGCATCTTCTTGTAGGTATATTACTTCTTTAAGCCTTATCGACAGTGGTTTTTCTACTCCCACCTTCAGAAGCTCTTAAGAGTAGGCGTGCACATTGATTGGTCTGGATGGATGTCCCATGAACAATGAAAAACTCTCCCAAGAATTGCTTTAAACGCTTTCTTCCAATGGCAGCACAAAGTTACAAAGGGGCTGCAACTCAGCAGGCATGAGTCAGGGCGTGAGATGCCAGTCCCCTGTACTTCAAGGCATTTTATGAATCTCTGTGAATTATTCTCTTGGATTTCCGCCCCTTACTCCCACACACCTAGTCTTTCCTTTGCTAAGGGGAGGGCAAAGAGAAGAGTTTTCTAGGGTGTGGTTAATAGTGGGAAGGTTGGTTGTACACTTTTTAATAAGCCCTGGTAGGAGGTTTTGAGTACTAATTATTTATGACTGCTTAGAGAATGCTCTCAACTTTGGGCAGTGGCCACAATTCTGGGGCATCAGGAATAATCCCACATCACATTCCACTTAGCAAAGATGGAAAGAGAAAGGCTAGAGGCATTTTAAGTTTAATAATTTTTACCCCACTCTTTGTATTGTTTAATTTATATTATCTTGGGGGAAAATCTTCTTAAGTCACCCAACTATTATGGTTTTTCTAAATGTCTTGCAGTCTACCCAGCTTTGTTCCCAGTTATAATTTTGCTGTTATAGACTGGATCAAGGCACATGAAATGACCACCCTGTTCTCCTTACCCTGCGACCTGGCAGATGCCGTGACATCAGGCTCATTCTTGTGCTGTTGCTAAGAGCAGGCAACTGGCCACTATGCCCTTGATAAGAAGAAAGAGAGTTCAGTGGGGCCAGGCAAGACAAGAGGCTCTTGCTTCCTGCTGTTGGATTTATTACCTAAGCCTACACAGCCAGATGCCTCCTTGTTGTCTTCGGATCCAACAGTGAATATCATGGTTCCTGGTACTCAGCAATAGCCCGGACTTGCCACAGGTCCTGCTTTGCCTCTCAATTTTTAGAAAAGACATTCCTGTGCATGTCAGCTTCACTAAACTCTAATGCCAGGATCTGAACCATCATAACTTCAGTCTCTGTCAGTTCACTAAAACTTCTTTCACCAAGTCTAACAACAGCCATAAATAGCAATATTTTAAAAATCATGGTAAAAATATACATAAGTATACATACCATTTTAACCATTTTTAAGTGTAAAATTCAGTGGCATTAAATCTACACTAATAAAAGAATAAGATGCAAATTTACCATTCCTTTGTGACACCCACCAGCCAATCAGGAATGAGTATGCAAATTAACACAACGAAGATGACAGGTTAATTTGCATACACAGGCACCGAGAAGCCGGAGGTGGGGTGTTCTGCACTGTCCCAGCCTCTCTGGGCCTCTGGGCAGCATTGGAAGGCGGAAAGGCAGCTCTAGGCCAGAGCAAAAAGACAGCTCTGGCCAGAGGGAAGGTGGTGCTGGGCCAGGGGAAGGAAGGCCCATTCTTGCACAAATCTTCATGCATGGCGCCTCAAGTTGTTCTATAACCATCACCAGTGTCCATTTCTGGAAAATTTCATCATCCCAAGCAAATATTCTGAATCTGTTAGACGATGACATCCCATTCCCCCCTCTTCAGTCACGAGTTACCTTTATTCTCAATTTTATCTTTATGAGTTTGCCCTTTCTGGATCTTTCATATAATATTATTTTCCCCCAAGGTTTACTAATCAGTAATTATTGAGTGCCCAGACTTTTGAAGCAGGAAAACAGATAACAGTTAAGGAAAGTATCTAAATGTATGTCCCTCATAACCCCTGACCCTAGAAAGAGATGTTGACTGCAGCACACTGTAGAGTACTGGGTTTCCCATGACTACCATCTTCATTATCTTTGTTATTTCTTTGTATCGCTGATAGTATTAATTATGTCACTATTAATTAAGGAAACTTTGTATCACTGGAAAGTCAGTGTTGTTTATAAATGAAAAGAAACTGAAAGTTGATGGAATTTAAACATAATTATTACATTTTTAGCTAGATACTATTGCATGCAAAGTTTTTTTTATACAAAAGTCTGCTCTTTAAAAAAAAAAAAATAGCCCAGCCAGTGTGGTTCAGTGGTTAAGTGTCAACTCAGGAACCAAGATGTTGCCGGTTCGATTCCTAGTCAGGGCACATGTCTGGATTGTGGACTCAATCCCCAGTGGGGAACGTGCAGGCGGCAGCTGATCAATGATGTTCCTCTCTCCTTTATGTTTCTATCTCTATCCCTCTCCCCCTCTCTAAAACTCAATAAAAATATTAATTAAAAAAGTCAATGAAAACATTAAGAAAAGATTTTAAAAATTAGCAAGCATTAGCAATGTGCTAAAGACTGCTACCAGGCTGAGATTTCCTCTTTCCTGAATTTAGAAAGATCAGGATCCAGTAATTTACTACTATGTCTATAGACCACTAAAATGATTTCAGGTACCACGAGTGTTAATTTGGTGACACTACTTTCATAATTTTTGTCATGTTTTCCCTTGTGTTATCTCATTCCTGCATGCTTTACTAAGCCTAATGCAAGTTACTTAGATAGCTGTAGTGAGAAGGAAATTTAAATATTTAAATTTTATAATTTCTTTTCCTTTGGAATCATATTTCTGAAATTAGTATCCTATTGATTTAGCTATCAAGAAAAAAATTTAGATGCTGAAATCGGAGATTATTTTAATGTACCAAGGCATTAAAGGTTTAAAAAAAAAAAAAAGGAAAGAAAGGAAAAGCATTTTAGTTCCTTTTTAATAATTCAAGATTTCACTGAACTGAAAGTATTAGGGGGGAAAAAAATCACCTGAGTAATAAAGCATGCATCATTTGAATGGATTAAAGTTCAAATCACTGCAAAGCAGCTTATTTTTTATCCATCACCATGGATACAAAAGGACAGCTGAAGTGCAAGCATCTGACATCACAAGCATGCCCAAGCAGGCCTGGGAGGAGAGCGTGCAGCCCCACAAAGGACAAGAAGAAAAGCAGTGAAGGGAGGTGGGGAGAGGCGGAGGGAACCGTCATTGTTAAGAGGATGAATCAGAAGTTCAGTTGGGAGGATTAAATAGGAGGAGGCACGGAGCCAACCGAGAAGCTTGGAGACCAGCAGTTGTTTACATCGACCTTTTAAAGCTCCTTAGACTGAAATAGAACCAGAGGGAGACCGAGAGAGAAGGTACATCATCAGGTCACTCGCTACTCAAATGGCATTTATGATAGTTCCTTTTTATGTTCTCCTTATTTTTATGTTTAGGTTTTGGTTTTAACGAATGCCCTATAAAGTGTAGGCCTGCTTGGCTCACCTAATTTTAAAAATCAATCCCCACAGTAGCTAAAGCCTCCAAATAACAGCTTGAAAAATTCAAAGGAGCCAGTACCTACTGGACAGTAGAAAGTGGAAAAATTGAGAGAAATTGCTATTTTAGGTAGTATGGTCTTCTTCATGAACAATTTTTACTTCAGTGTATTTTAAATTGTGTGTTAATTTAAAATTCTGTTTCCTATCAGAGGCAGTGCATTTATTCCCAGGCTGCTGCGGGTGTATAAATATCCAGACTCTGCCGGGTTTGGAGGCAGCCTGGAAAAGGATTAACAGCCAGCTCTCTAGGGAGAGTCCTGATTTGTAGCATTTGCTGATTTCTGTGGCATAAACATTCTCACCATACCTGCTTTCCAGCTGCAAGCCTGATGTCAACTGCCTTATAGGGGTTTTGAAGGTGTAACGAATGGTACCAGAGAGCTCTGAAGCAGTGACTGGGTTCTATGCCAGCTTTGACACCGACTAGTGCTCCACACTTGGATTAAAGGGTCGGATCTGGGCTTGAACTGTGGTTGTTAAAATTGCACGTTGGTTTGTCTTGATGGTTTGAGAGTGGATTCTTGGGGGGCTTCTCGGGAAGGGGGTATTTGGGAGATTCTCAGCTCTTATGGTTCTACCATTTCACATCCACTTCAATTTTGCAGGGCCACCCTAACACTTTCAAGGGTCATTTTAGATTTCTGTGTAAGGCACTGTTTGGAGAGAAGCTTCTGATGAAATCAGAAAACCACTTGAATTATTGATCTGAAAGACCCCCTTTTATTGATAAAAATTCATGATCTATGAAACTAAAAAGCAAAGGAACCAGTACACACCAGACAATAGAAAGTGGTAAACATTTAGAAAAATTAGTGAGTCAAACACCGATATACTGATGTCTGTGGATAGTAGCGGACTAACAATGGTACTTTCTCTTTCTTGGTTAAAGCTTAAATTAAACACTGGTTGAGAAAGTCAACTAGGCCTGGATAGAATTTTATCCACAGAATCGAAGGCATGGTTTTCAGATGAGAAGGGTCTTAGAGACAGTTTCCTTCAAGTGTTTTCAAATATACCCAAAGGGTTCATCAGAGCCCCTTCGGAATATGCATCGTGTGTGTGTGTGTGTGTGTGTGTGTGTGTGTGTGTGTGTACACATAAACACGTGTGTACACTAAACAGGTTGTAATCCTCTTTTCAACCTTTTTAATGTGACTATTAGACAATTTAAGATCAAATATGTGGTGAATATTATACTAGGTAATTCCTATTAGGCCAGTGGTGGAAAAACTCATTAGTCAACAGAGCCAAATATCAACAGTACAACAATTGAAATTTCTTTTGCGAGCCGAAACCGACTTCTGCACATGGGCCATGAAGTTTCAACCGCACTGTACGTGCACGCCCGCACGGGGTATTTTGTGGAAGAGTCACACTCAAGGGGCCAAAGAGCAGCATGCGGCTCTCGAGCCAGTTTGCTGACCACTGCATTAGCCAAATCTGATTTAACCTCAGGGTCAGTCTCTTCTCCTATTAAAAGTGGAAAATATATGCTTTTCCATTTCTCAGGGTTGTTTTAAAATCAGATGAGGTAGTCTTGTGAAAACACTCTGGCATGTGCTACACAAATATAAGGTCATACTTTGAGGCATTTTAATCCTTGTTTGGTCACCTACTATGTTACTTGCTACCTGGCAGGTGCTAACACTGTTATAGAGTTTTTCTTTTGCTGTTGCTTTATATGATGTGTGTGTGGGGCTGGGGGAGGGGGGTGTAAAATAATAATGTAGGCTACAAACCTAATAATGAGCCCATTTATTCAGTCCTCTCATTTCTATTCCATGTGTGTGCTGAGTACATCAACTCATTAGCCTCAGTACTGAGCCCTACATATTGTAAATGCTACTTACCTTCAGTGAGGATCTCAACCTGAGTCGTAGACCTCAGAATCCTCCTGGGAAAGAACTCAAGCACAGCTATCATGGAGAGCTCTCAGAGAGGACAGTGTCTGACTATAGTGCAGTGACCGCTGTTCAAATCCATTCAAATCAGTTCCAGACAGGTGCTAGCTAGAAGGGGTCAGTGGGGAAAAGGGGAATAACTGTGATACTTTCAAAAATAAAGATAACTTCTAAAGATGCTATAGACTGGATGGCTTAACCAACAGAAATTTATTTCTCACAGTTCTGGAGGCTGGCAAGTCCAAGATCAAGATGCTGGCAGATGTGGTTAGAAGACCCACCTCAGGTTTGCAAATGGCTTTTGTCTTACTGCACCTTCAGATAGCAGAGAGCAAGAGGTAGCTCTCTGGCCTTTTATAAGGACACTAACCCCATTCCTGAGGGCTTTACCCTCATGACCTACTTACCCTCCAAAGGCCCCATCTCCTAATACCATCATCACACTAAGGGTTGGATTTCAGCATATGAATTTGGGGGGGCAACAAACATTCAGTCCATAACAGCAAGTGTCAATTCCCTGGGACACATCTAACAGTAATATACAGGGGTGGGACAAAAGTAGGTTTACACATGGATGGGAAACACAGTTTATTCTTGTACCATTATTTACTAATCATTGCTTGTTACTGGTCCGTTTCCTGAAAAGGTCTTAGCTGGCCTTTCTGCTTCTAGTCTCACCCTACATGATGCCACTGGGATAAGCTTTCTGAAATGCAGGTCAAATCATATCAGTCCTCTGGGTCAATTTATCAATCACTACTTATGGTTTTGGGGATTAAATGTAAACTTCTTAAAAAGGTATTTAAACATCTAGCCTTTGCCCCCTCTCTGGCCACTCCCTCTCCTAGAGCACCCCCATCTTTCCCCGTTATGTCTTCCCTAAACCTCACTAATGCCTGCATATATACAGATTTGTTTCTATCTTATATATCTTGCTGTTGTTTATATGGTTTTTGTGTGTACGTGTGTTGGGGGAGAGGAGTATCTTTCATGTAACATGAACTCTAATTCAAGAGTTATTTCGACCAGGCTGGCATGGCTCAGTGGCTCAATGTCCACCAATGAACCAGGCAGTCACCATTTGATTCCCAGTCAGGGCACATGCCTGGGTTGCAGGCTCGATTCCCAGTAGGGGGCAATCTGAAGGCAGTCAATCAATGATTCTCATCATTGATGTTTCTCTCTCTCCCTTTCATTTGAACCTTGGACATAGTTTTATAATCATTCTTTTTACAAAGAATCTACAATCAGATAAACTCATCTTTCTTATTCATTGGACAATAAGCAACTGGAAGACAAGAACTTAATTTTTTATCTCTGTATTCCCTGAGGGCACCTAATAAGTACTCAATATGTATTTAATGAATGAACAAAGGTTTCCAACTTATAAATTTTCCTTTGCAATTCTGCTATACCATTGGCTTCTTTTCACTGGAGAAATAGATGGCTAATTTATTATGTTAGAACTCCAAAGTAGTAAAAACAATTTTTTCTTTACCTCACATATTTATTGTCAATTAACAATATAGTCACTAATCTTGCCGAAACCGGTTTGGCTCAGTGGTAGAGCATCGGTCTGCGGACTGAAAGGTCCCGGGTTCGATTCCGGTCAAGGGCATGTACCTTGGTGGCGGGCACATCCCCAGTGGGGGGTGTGCAAGAGGCAGCTGATCGATGATTCTCTCTCATTGATGTTTCTAACTCTCTATCCCTCTCTCTTCCTCTCTGTAAAAAATCAATAAAATATATTTTAAAAATAATAATTAACTTGTAAATTTCATCAAATGACCAAGAAAGTCTTGTCCTTTAAACAGAATGATAAAAGTATTAGCTTTCTGTACTGCAAAGGCAAATAATAACAGTTGGACTAAATTTGTTTTTTATAAGAGCAGACCAACTTTCTGTGTCTCCAATTTTATTGTTCTTTAAACCCAACTCAAGTTTTCCAGCATTCAGTTTAACACCTCACATATTAGATACTGTTTAAAAGTTATTATGCCAGGCTAGCAGCAGATCCTGAGCGACAAATGAATAGATTACTCCGACACAACGTTTGCTGTGAAAGAGAAGCTAAGGGACAGCTGGGCTGTAGCAACCAGGCAGCCCCGATTGCCTGTCTTGTTAGCCTTTTATTGTAACAGCAGTATGAGATAAAGTTTATCTTTAAGATATAATTAGTAGGAGAAGTAATCTAGGGAGAAGACTTGTGTTGGTAGTGTCCTTTAAGCAAGGGCAACCAAAGATTAAGATTAAGGATTTCAGTAAACAGCCGATGGTGTGCATATGCATAGACTTGTTTGGAAAGGTCAAGGAATAATTAGGGGTGCCACCTTCGGCACTTCCCTAACTCTCCCCTAAATCGGAATTCTGATAAACAGGGAAGGCAGCCTTCCACACACTTACCTTTTCTCAGAATGTCCTCCTTACAACTTTCCAATCAAGTCTCTTGTGCTTCCCAACATTATTATATGCTAACAATCTACTATTTACCTAGAACTTTTATTGTTAAATTTAAAAATTTCTAACAATATGGACACCAAGTTAGATTTAAAATTTCTGAACTTTGTAATACTTATCACGTATCTAGGTAAAATATATAAAATTGTGACAGTACTGTTCTTTTTTGTTTGATTTTTAAGAATGGTATTAAATGAACATCTGAACATTAGCTAAGGATATGGTTATTTATAGTATGTTCCTTTTAAATTATAATAATTGTAATTTCTGGATTGTCTACAGTTGAAAAGTCTACTTATTAACTTTATGAAACTTCTAACAAATTATTCAAACTCTTTAATTTTCCCATGTGGAAAATAGGAATAATTCTATTGGTAAGCATTTCTAGGAAAATTTTAATATTATTGTATCATTGCCAAATAGTATAAAACAAAGCAACCAAAGTTCTGTAGAAAATAATTAGTTAGTAAATAACAAATCTGGCTATATTACAATATTAATGTAAGCACAGGAATATTAAAAATATAGCTCCAAAATATTTAATGATTGTTAGTATAATTTCTGTCATAAATATCTTTAAAAACAATTTAAACAACCTGATTCCTGTTTAATATAATTTCAAGTGATAGGAATATAAAAATGTGGTTTTATTGTCTTCCTTTTTTACCAAAAAAGCTGAATCCTATGTAGTATGTAGTGAAATGAAATGGCAAATGCTATAGTTTTAGAAAATTCTAATTCTATGAAAATCTTTATATTTCAGTTATGTAAAAATCATATAAAAACTTGAAACTTTTATCTCATATTTTGCATAAACTTTTAAAAATAGTTCAATAAGTTAGTTTTTAATTCTGTGGGTTTATAATCCTTTTGGTCTTATTATTTTTTTTTATTGATTTCAGAGAGGAAGGATGAAGGAGAGAGAGAGAGAGAAACATCAATGAAGAGAGAGAATCACTGATCCTGGCTGCCTCCAGCGCTCCACACTAGGGACTGAGAGCCTGGGACCCTTCAGTCTGCAGGCTGACGTTCTATCCACTGAGCAAACTGGCAAAGGCTTTTTTTTTTTTTTTTAAGGTCAAATAAATTGGTAGTCACTGTTATTCCAAATATGATATGATAAAGTGAAAAGACATTGAAAATGTGTTACATACAATTAGATACTGTTTTAGAGACTACAGACCTTTTAAATACTTTCATGCTTTCCAACAACTCTATTAACCTGTAGGTAAGACACATTAAAGGTATTAAATTTGAAACCAGGAATTGAGTGGAGGCAGGTTTGAATCTTGGCTCTACCACTTACTACTTTGGTATCTTGTGGTATATTCTTAAACCTCCCTCAATGTTTTCTCAGGTATAATGATAAGTAACTATCCGCCATGAGTGATGATGGGATGAGATTATACTGCCTAACACCTGTGAGTGAATAAATTAGTTTCATTTTCAACTGTTCTTGAGTGTTAACAACCACCATTTGACTTTGAAGACTTATGTTTGTTTTTCACCTAAATACAACATATTTCTTGGCTGTTTATAGCAACTTCTTTTAAAGTAACCCACTGAGGCATTTATTAAACTATTTCAAACGGAATCAATAACCAGTGAGCTATTTTTAGAAGAGCATTAGCAGATTTAAACAAACTGTGAAGAAAGGTACTTCAGTGAAGAAAAGTACTTCAGTGCCGTTTTAGGGATGATTCATTTATTTTTCACTAACAGATGGTTGCTACCTTCTACCGAAAATTACATTTAATTGTGGTATTGTTTAGGTGGGTTAGTCTGAAAGTCGAAGTAAAATATTTCGACAGGATAAAAATAAAAGCTCTGAAATTGTGCAAAGTTGACAAAACGAGATCAAGCAAGAGACAGGATGACCATATTCAAGGTCAGAAGACTGATTAGAACACATTTATTTGCCTTGATAAATTAGATTCTCTGCAGATGGAGGCAAAACCCAGTTCTGGGGAAATTAACAATGGCAAGAAAGGGGAATTCCGTGCCAAACCATCTTGACAATCAAAAGGTTCAGAAAGGCTTAATGCCCACGGTCGGCAAACTGCGGCTCAAGAGCCACATGTGGCTCTTTGGCCCCTTGAGTGTGGCTCTTCCACAAAATACCACGGCCTTGGGTGAGTCTATTTTGAACACGAGGCATTAGAAGTTGTTTAAGTTTAAAAAAATTTGGCTCTCAAAAGAAATTTCAATCGTTGTACTGTTGCTATTTGTCTCTGTTGACTAATGGGTTTGCTTAACCTTCCCCCTGCCATCAATTGATACAGTTTAAAGGCACTGTCATTTTTTTAAAGGGAAAATACGTCATGCAACAGCTCTGACCAGGTTACTGGCATGTACCCCAGATGTTTCCTTTTACAAATGTGTGTGCAAATGTTTCCCAATGTCTTTCCACCTCAAACCTGTTCCAAAACCTAAAAACCACGTTCAAGCCAAATCCCCACGATCTGGAGGCAAGAGTGTATTATTAATGCACACACTCCGCATTCTCCTGAAAATCAGCAATTTCAGGGCTCAGGCCAAGAAGTCATTAGCTAACTACGTGTTGGTTTATAACAGTGTTTCCCAAACTTCTCTCATGATGAGAATCACCTGGTGGAGTTGCTAAAACACAGATTCCTGAATCCCAACTAAGAAGTGCTAAACTAGAATTTTTGAGAACATATAGGTAAAATTGCATACCTTAGTGCTCTGTATATAACATCTGTCTTAGAGCACTAGTTAAGTATACAATTTTACCTATATGTTCCCAAAAATTCTAGTTTAGCACTTCTTAGTTGGGATTCAGGAATCTGTGTTTTAACAACTCCACCAGGTGATTCTCATCATGAAAGAAGTTTGGGAAACACTGGTTTATAATGTCTCCCCAATTTAAAGCCAGTCGGTTTCCGAGACTCTGGTTCGTGTGTTCAGTTGCGCAGTCTCCAGTGTCCACAATTCACGAGGCCGGGGATCACGAACCCCTGTCCCCTCCGCGCGCGTCCACCCGCTCCCACCCGCCGAGGCGCGGGACCCGGCTCAGCCTCGGAGCCTCGCTCCCTCCGTTTAAAGGGCCGCCGGCTCCTCTTCCTGGAGCCTCGGCGCCAAGTGCCTCCCAGCCGCGGGTAGCCGCTAAAGCTGGAGCGGTTTAACCAATGGCCGCCCTCTCCTGGCCTCATCGCCCCGCCTTCCCGTTCCACAGGAGCCAATAGCATGGGCCACCTGGCCGCAGAGGCCAATGGGGAATCTGGGCGAGCATCATTGGCTGCGGCCCTCCCGCGGCGGCGTCTGGGCCCCGCCCCCGTTGCCCTGGAGCCGGAGTCGCCGCGCTCCGCCGCCCGCAGCTGTGGCCCCCGCCCCTCCTCCGGTGCCCAAACCTCCCGCACCCCCCGAGCCCGCCCCGCAGTTGCCGCAGGGCCCGCAGCCCGCCCCCCGCGGCCGGACGCCGAGGTCCCGGCGGGGAGTGGGTTCCCGGAGAGAAGGCGAGGAGGTGGGACGCCGCGTCGGCCCGTGGGGCTGGGGGTGCAGGGCGCGTTGACGGCGGGCTTTGGGGCGGGCGCGGAGGCCGGCAGGAGTTGCGGGGGGCCGGTGGGATGGAGTGTGGGGGAGCGGACGACTCGGCGTTCGTGAGTGGGAGCGTGCTGGCCGCGCCGGGACGGCGGGAGGGATGAAAGGATTAGGGCGCGGGAGGATGCGGGGCGCGGGGAGCAGAGAGTCCCGGGGAAGTGAGTGAAGTGCCTGCAGCTGGGCGGGGGAGCAGGGAGGCTCACCCACGGGTGCGGGCTGGGGAAAGGGGAGGAGGAGCGGAGGAGGGTTGTTTGGTGTGTTGAGTTCTAGAAGAGACGGGAGGAATTGCAGAAAACGCAGAGAAGGGGCTGGGCGTTGTTTTTTTAAATACCCCAGAGGCCTGGTGCAGATGGAAGATGGGAAAGGAGGCTGTGAGTGAGGCTTTTGGTAACTCTGGGTTCCCATAAATAAGAGGTGAAGACTATGGTTAGAGTGGAAAGGTTCTTAAAGGATGTGTGTGTGTGTGTGTGTGTGTGTGTGTGTGTAATTTACACTTCTTTTAGGGATGGAATGAGAGGAGGAAAGAGAGTTGGCAAAAAAAAAAAAAAAAAAAAAAGGGCCTTCTTGGCATAGACGAGTTGGCGCGGGTGCTTAAATAGCTGGTGTTTTACGTTGGCAGGACCAAGGAGTGAGATATGCTGTAAGTGTAAAATGCACATGGGATTTTGAAAAACTCAGTATATAAAGAAGAACATAAAAATATCTCTTTAATGGTCTCTTTTATATTTGTTATATGTTTTTGGGTTAGATACATAACATTAAAACATGAAATAATTTGGCATTCTTTTCAGTTGCCACTCAAGAAAATACAAACAGGTGAAATTAATGTATTTTATCCAATTCAAAGCATATAACAAATATAAAAGGCTATTAAAGAGATGTTTTATGTACTGAGTTTTCAAAGTTTCATGTGTATTTTACACTTCACAGCGTATCTCAGCTCTACTAGTTACATTTCAAGTGTTCAGTAGCCACTGTATTAACACGGTTGTAAAACTATCTGCAGTTTACTTGCATGCCATGGTGAGTGTCAGGAAGGAAACCAGTGCCTAGTCTCACATGAGCTGGCGGACAGCAAGCCATCCACCATCTGCAAGTGCTCTCAGAAGGGCCCTGGCCTGTGGAACTCCTTGCAGATACAGGAGGCTCTGTGCTGGAGCTGGTGGTGTGGTGGCCTCCATCCGTGCCCCGCAGTGCTCCCTCCCGGAGTTTCCACGATCCTCACCCTCTGAGCTCACTATTGTGCAAAGTAACATGGGCCTGGGGAACATGGGGAGAGAACCTTGGTAGAGACTGAAATCCCTCTGGCATGGCTGAAGAAGAGGCTTGCCCAGGTGCGGTGAGTAATCCTGGAGACAGCCTGGAGTGAGGCCGCATTCCTACCGAAGTGTCATCGGGAGTGGCCTGATGACTTGGAGCCACAGCTTTATGCCTTTTACTTTGCACATGCTGCTGCCTCTTACTTGCAATATGGTCCCGCTCACCAACTGCCTTTTTTTTTTTTTTTACTAACCTTGTCTACCATCCCACCTCCCTAAAACATAAACCTGCTACCCAATTCATACTTGTGCTTAATCTCTGCTAGTCCCTAAAGACTCCATTTAGTCCCTGTGGCCTCTAGAGTCCTTTCCAAACTCCCTTCTGCCCTCTAATCTTAGTTTTGAGTTTACTTAGTCCTCTTTACTTCCCTTTGTCATTAGTACTTACACTCTTAGGTTACTTTTCTCTTCTTGGCTGGGAGTTTATTAATGGTAGGGGATCCCTTGTGTCTTATTTTTGTATCTCCAGCTCCATCCTTCGTTCAGTACCTGACACTTACTAGGTGTTCAGTAATTATCTCACGAATGAGTGAATATTTTGTAATGTTTTCATTTGATTGACTAAACTTTAGGAATATGTACTATAGTTGGGATGCTTTAATTTGACCCATTGTTTCAAAGAAGTTAAGATGCTTTAATTGGATTCATTGTTTAAGAGAGGCTAATTTATGCCTTAAATTTTAAATCTAGCATTTACTGTGATCTGGCCAAGAGTCTAGGAGACCATATTTAAAATCTAAGCACAGTTTGATTTTAAAGCAAGAGTAGTGTCATGAAAATAAACGTAGAATAAGGAAAAGCTTTAAGAATATTCTGGAACATAGGTAGAGGAATGGAAAAAATTACTTGACTTTATTAATTTCTAATCATTTCTATCTTTTGTGGGAGAGAAGCAATTGCAATTTTAATGCAGCAATATTGTTTTTATTTTTATCTTTGGTTATTTTTCTTTTGGGGGAGAGCACTCTCCTTATTTATGTTTTTTGCTCTTTCTTTTATTATACTCATCTCACCTGTTGTGTGAGTTCTTTTGCTGGCAGCAGAGGTAGCCAGGCAGCAGTGTTTTATACAAAGAAGCTGAACACAGAGAAATGACAGGAACAGTTATTTGATATTATACAAGTTTTTTTTTTCCTCTCAAAACTAAACTTTTCATTTTTTATTGTTGATTCTATTACAGATGTCCATCTCCCCCATCCCCACTTTTCCTCCCTTCACCCTTCCTCCTCACCTCCTAGGTCTTCACCATTTTATTGTCTGTGTCCATGAGTTATGCATATATGCATATACATTCTTTGGCTATTACAAATAACAGTACTGTGAACATTGGGGTGCATATATTCTTTCTGATTGGTGTTTTAGGATATACACCCAGAAGTGATATCATTAGATCAAAAAGCAGTTTTAATTTTTTGAGGAAACTCCATTACAATTTTCTACAGTGGCTGCACCAGTCTGCATTCCACCAAATAAATCAACAAACAACAAGTGCTGGAGAGGATGTGGAGAAAATGGGAATTTTGGACTCTATAGATTTATATCCTGAGTCATTTGAAACTGTGTATAAAGGAGGCATTCTGGTACTGAAGGAGCTTAATTTTTTTATGACCTGTTCTGTATGACCTATACTATTAGAGACATTCTTTAGGAAGAAAGTTTGTTTTTGGATGAAAAATGCCAAGTGTTAGATTCAATGTTTTCTAGCGTTATGATAGCACTCTTGGCCATTTTAGAAAATAAACACATCTTAAGAATTTAAATTGGGTAAGACAGTTTTTTCAAAGTTTTTTGTTTTATCTAGTTACCCCTGTACAGATAAGGAAAACAGATATACAACTATTAACCAATTCATTCTTGGTCACAAAGAATTAGTTTAATTTAGTTGGAGACCTATACATGGAATATAAATCTTCAATGTTCTATTAATGTACATAACTTTACTTGTAAGAAAAATTAATTTTATTTTGTTAACATATTGTGACTCGTTTATATTAGTTAAATATTAATAGAAATTATTTTTTTTTAACTATAAGTAAAATTTAATTTGTCTGAAGCCCTATTAGGTCATCTTAGTTATTTAAAAATTAACTCAATAATAATATTTCAACTTTACTATGAATTAATGGTTCTGAGCAAAACTCTTTGATTTGCTAACTTTTCTCTTGGGAGTTTTAGAGATTTAATGAAGCCTCATGGCAATTATTTGAAAGAGGGAAGATGTATCATTTCCTTTAAAACAGAAAGGCAAATTTTACACAATGAAACTAGTCATATTCTATTTGGAATAGCATTACAAAATAACTTTTTATTCCTCAAAAAATTAGTAAATGGTGTTGTAGTTACCACGGTGAACTACACAGAAAAGATTTCTGTTCTCATGAGTCTTATATTTAGTGGGAGAGACAATAAATGTAAAGTTATTTCCAACAATAACAGGGTCTATGAAGAAAAATAGTAATAAGATAGTGACTGGACTCACTCTAAGAACTGTCATGGGGGCCATCGTTGAGAAGGTGGCATTTGTGCAGTGAACAGGATACAGAGAAGGACCCATCGTTGTGAAGTTCTTCTAGGTAAGTAAAGGGTGCAGCAAGTACAGAGTCTGTGAGTTGGCAATAAGCTTGGCATCTCTGAGTCACAAACGGAGGCCGCTTGGCTGAAAAAGCAGATGAGGGGAAGAGTTGCATGAGGTAACGATGAGGTAGGCAACAAGGGCTAGCTAGACCTTATAGGAGTTTGCAGGTTTGATTAAGGAATATGATGGCTGTAGGAAGCCTTTAAAGGGTATTAAACAGGAGAGCAATGCCAATTGATCATTGTATCAAATAGTATTTTGTAACCAGGGAAGCAGGGATAAAAGCAGACTATCAATTAGGAGACTATTGCTGAAGTTCAAGTGAGAAAAAGATGGTGGCTTGGACTAAGTTAGTAGCAGTGGAAATGGTAAGAAACAATCAAATTCGGAATATATTTAGAGATAAAAACCACCTGGTTTTACAAATGGCTTGGATGTGGGATATGAGCTTAAGAAGGAATCCGGAATGGACATTAAATTTGCAATATAAGTAATTTAGTAAATGTGGGTGCCATTTAATGAGATCAGGAAAGCAGGAAAGAGTGGTGGATCATAATTTTGGTTTTGGGCATGTAAGTGTGAAGTGACTTAGATTGAGTTGTCAGATAGGAAGGTGGATATATGAATCTGAAAGTCAAGGTAAAAGAAGTCTAGATGACATTACCTAAGGAGAGAGTATAGATAAAAAGTACAAATATGTCATGCCTTGTGCATTTCAACATTTAGAGATCAGGAATAGGAGACGGATTTAACAAAGGGGGTTGAGAGGAGACAGCCAGTTACATAGTAAGAAAACCAGGGAAGCAGATGGCTGTGGAAGCTAAGCAAGAAAAGGGAGGAGTGATTAGTTGTGTCAAATGCTATGAGGTCAGGGTTGAATAGGACAGAAAATTGGCTATTGGATTTAGCCAAGATGAAAGTTGTGGTCTATTTTAACAAAAGGTATTTCAGTGGGAATGAAAACCTGTCTAGTAGAGATTCAGAATAAAATAATTGGGGAAAAAGTAGAAATATTCTAGATTATAGATTATGCTCAAAAATTTAATTGGAAATTGGAGTTGAGAAATTGGGTTGTAAATGCAATAGGACGTGGAGTCAAATGACAACTTTATGAGAGCCTCTTTGTTGACAGAAAGGATCCCGTAGAGAGGACACAATTGCAGGAGCACAATTTTTGAGATGGTGAGGTGGTGTGGGGAAGGAGATTCGTGAGAGGTTTAGTTCTAAAAAGGAGCAGAAATGCTGCTTCAGTTTTAGTAAGGACTACAGTATGAGGTAGTTGCAGATGGAGGTGGCTTCACAATTGAGGTAGTTCTCATGATTGTTGATAGTGAAATATTGAATAGGTCACCCAATTAAGATTCAGAAAGCTTGTAGTCCATTTCAAGTTGTACTTAGTTCTGAGATCTTAAGATAAACTGTGATTTTGGGTAAGTCACTTTGTCTTGTGGGCCTTAATTTCCGTAATTTATGTAAAGAAAGGGATGATTCCCCAGGGTTCACCTGTGCTAAATTGTTATGTAATCTTATTAAGCTATTGTACTTTGTGTTTATAAATTTATAAGAAACATTAGTAGTTATTCTAATAATTGTATTATCTCATCTTTGTCTATTTCTTTTTGTCTAATATTTCATGTCTTTTTTTTTTTTTTAACTTGTTAACTTTTGTTTGCCTATTTGCTTATTTAAACTGCTTTCTGACAGCACTGTCAGCCATACAATGATTTTTTTTTATAAGGACTAAGGACCACATTTTTAAAAGTGTCTTTTCACAGGTGCCAAAGTTTCTATTCTCTAGGAAGGCTTTGATTTTTGGGTTGCTATCTTTTCTAAGGAATACTACTTGTTTGTTGTCATGAAGAATTGTAACAGAGTACAGGATAATACGAGTATGGTATACGATTGGCTGTCTCCTGCACGCCTACTACTGGAGATCGAGCCCACAACCCGGGCATGTGCCCTTGGTCGGAATTGAACCTGGGACCTTCAGTCTGCAGGTCAATGCTCTATCCATTGAGCCAAACCAGCTAGGGCCATACATAATTTATTGTGACTGTTTTCTTCATGGCTTCTCTTTGATAAAAGAGCCAGACCCTACCCTAGAGCCGTGGTCGGCAAACTACGGCTCGAGAGCCACATGTGACTCTTTGGCTCCTTGAGTGTGGCTCTTCCACAAAATACCATGGCCTGGGTGAGTCTCTTTTGAACAAGTGGCATTAGAAGAAGTTTAAGGTTAAAAAATTTGACTCTCAAAAGAAATTTCAATCATTGTACTGTTGATATTTGGCACTGTTGACTAATGAGTTTGCCAACCACTGCCCTAGAGAAATAGTATATTTTTGCTTATCTTGATTTTCTTATTGTCTAAAGTGGCATCTGTAATTTTTTCTTGAATTAATGGATACATGAATTGAATAGCAGTTTCATGGACTTTGGAAAAGTGATTGCTTTATGAAGTTGTAAAAGGGGAAGAATAATTGTTAGAAATAATTGGCTTAAAAATGACATGTTTGCTATGAGTGATGTAGATCTGACCATAGGCATTTGTTTTCTCTCTCTTTGGAGACAATGTTAAAATAATATTAAGGAGGGGGGGAGAGAAAACTTATAGCATTGAAGGAATGATAGTGTACTCTCAGTATATTAGCAATTACAACACATTCCTAAAAGAGGCAGAGTAATGATAGATGAAACAGATTAGAGCAGAGGAAACTATGTCCTAAAATATTCAAGAAGAAACTGCAGCAAACAGATTTTAATGTATCCAACAGAATATCAAACAGATTTTCAGATATCTTTGGATTTAAAGTCAGAAGAAAAGGATGATTGAAAATGGGAAGGAAGAATAATTGAAAACTATATATGAGGTAGTTTTGCTTTCTTTCCTACCCAATACCAATGTACAGTGACAGTCAGTGTAATTATTTCCTGTCCTACACCCTTCCCTCCCTTTCCCATCATAAATGCAGAGTTAATTTCTTCTGGAAATAAAAAACAAGCAACACACACACACACACACCGAAAAGAGTTGCCCAGGTGGACATTTGTGTCTGTAGATAATCCCTCTTCATTCTAGCTGAAAGGGAGTCCCCAACTCACATGTACATGGTTTCCATTCATTCTTCCTTTTTCTTCTTTCTTAAATATCAATGGACAACCAAAAGTTGCCTCCAAAGGAAAAAAACAAAAAACAGACTAGCATTATAAAGCAGTGGTCGGCAAACTCATTAGTCAACAGAGCCAAATATCAACAGTACAAGGATTGAAATTTCTTTTGAGAGCCGAAAACTGACTTCTGCGCATGGGCCACGAAGTGCATGCCCTCACTTGGTATTTTGTGGAAGAACCACACTCAGGGGTCCAAAGAGCCACATGTGGCTCGTGAGCCGCAGTTTGCCCACCACTCGTATAAAGTAAACCTGAGACAAACAGAAAAACTGTCACCAGATGAAACATAATTCCTGGATCAGAAGAAACCTTAAAACAAAATGTCTATTTAGTTTTTTCAGAGGAATGAAAATACATTGCCTCTGGAAAGTAAAAACAGAATAATTATTTTTAAAAATCAGAACAAGAAAGAGTTCTTGGAAATTGAGATGTTTGCATAAATTAAAAAAAAAACAACAATTGGGTGGTTTAGAAGATAAATTGAGTAAATCTCTTTGAGAATAGTACAAAAAAGGAAAAGAGAACATATCTGTAGTTTAACCAGTAGATGTTTCAAAAAGAGTAAAGAGAGTCACTTATCAAAAAGGTTATATAACATTTCTGCTACCTAAAAATACAAGTTTCCATATCAAAAGGAAGAGGGAGAACATGGGTCAACACAATCAGTGAAAAAGACCCACATCTAGGCACATCATTATGAAATTCTATATAATAAAAGTCTAATATGCAAATAGAATAGACCGAACGGCAGAACAACCAGTCGCTGTGATGCACATTGACCACCAGGGGGCAGACTCTCAACACAGGAACTACCCCTAGTGGTAAGTGCGCCAGAAGCCAGGGCCATGACTGGTGAGCTCAGCGGCAGTGGCAGGAGTGTCTCCCGCCTCCACGCCAGTGCTAAGGATGTCTGACTGACAGCTTAGGCCTGCTCCCCACAGGCCTAAGTCATCAGTCGGACATCCCCTAAGGGCTTCCAGACTACAAGAGGGTACAGGCCAGGCTGAGGGACTCCCCCTCCCCCACTGAGTACACAAATTTCATTCACCAGGTCCCTAGTTTCAGTATAAAAAAAAGGAAAATCCTAAAAGCTCCTAAAGAGAGGGAGGATAGGGGGGAGATAACCTGTAAAGGAATGAGAAACAGATGAGCATAACTACAGTGTAAACACCCTTAGGGAAGGCATTTTTTGTTGTCATTGCTCTTACATAGAGCTAAGTAGGGCTAAAAAAAAATGTTGATTAAAAGAATGACTCACATCTCATACGCACATTTGAAGGTTTAGAAGAGTGGAACAGAGTCTCTAAGGTTCTAAGAGGAAATGACTTAGAATTCAGAACCTCTGAAATTTGAGGACAAAATAAAAACATTCTCAGGTATGCGAGGACTTAGAACACTTACCTCTCCTAACTCATACACCCTTTCTGAAGAGGGTATTTGAGGATTTGGACTGGTAAAATTATAATGAAAACTAATAAAGTTATGGCATAGACCAGTGGTCGGCAAACTGAGACTTGTGAGCCACATGCAGCTCACTTTGACTAATGAGTTTGCCAACCACTGGCATGGGCTATTAGAAATGATGGATTAATTTATGAGCACAATAAAAGTAGTTCCAGAAGGACAGCAGTCCAACAAATCTAGAAAGTAATTGGTTTAAGTTCGAATAGAAAATCACAGGTCTCCACAAAAAATATCTATAAGGGGAAGAATGGAGTGGAATTTAGGTTGTGTATAGAATGACAAACTGGTAGATGTCCATGATGATAGAAGGATGCCCTTTCCTTTCAATTGGGGAGAGGTCAGGGAGGACAATTAGGAATTCTAAGGAGAAAATCCTGCATAACCAACATGTAATTGCATATTGTAACCCTTTACACTGAGATTTAATTAAATCCTCATCTTCCATAGTTTAAACATGCTAATTCAAGACATATATAAGCATAAAAGTAGAAGCCATAAAAATAGTTGCCCCAGGGATCAAGACTCTTGGATATTGGTGCAGTGGATATCTCCTTAAAAAAAAAAAAAATGGTTTTGATATTTTTCTTTAGAGACCGAGGAAGGGAGAGGGAGAGTCTGAAACATCCATTCTCTGCCTTCTGCACGCCCCCTACCTGGGATCAAGCCCACAACCTGAGCATGTGCCCTGACCAGAGACCTCTTGGTGCATAGGATGATGCTCAACCAAGTGAGCCACACTGGCTAGGCAATATTTTTTTTTTTTAACTATATGCATATATTTGGGATGGAAAATGGGCTTATACATAAGATGAGTGGCAGGTAATGTTTTGTGGATTCTTTGCAATGAAAGTTAGGTGGCACCTCTAACTAGATGATTGAGCTACTTCTGCTATGTGCATATAAATCAAATCATCCTCATCTATTCCATATAATCAACTTTTAATTATATTGGAATTAAAACGGAAAGACTTTTACAAGGAACATGAGTCAGAATTAACTGAGCATCTTCTGTTTGAATTGTAAATATAATTGTTGGTATTTCCTGAGTGCTTATTGTATGATAGTGATTGAATTATCCCATTGAATCATTACAATAATTCTCTTAAGAAGTTACTATTAGAAAATTGAGGTTCAAATTTAGATTGAGAAGTGGGTGAGTTCTCCAGCTTTACACGGATGATAAGTGGTGAATTCATTTAATTGCTCTAGTCCATCATCCTTTTTTTCTGTACAATTTTAATTTTAATTAAATATTTATTGTTGAAAGTATTACATATATCCAATTTTTTCTCTTCTTGACCCCTTCTAGCTCACCCTTTCTCCCCAACCCCAGGCCTAGACAATTTTTAAACGTGTAAATATTTCCTTGAAGGGAAGCAGATTACTTCAGAGGTCTCATTATGTCCTACCTGGAGGCACACAGTATCTGCTTATTTTTATTCTGTGGTGTTAGCAGCCATTAGTGATCATTATTTCATTATTGGTACAAAATGACAATATTTTAATTTTGTCATTCTAATATTTTCTTTTTCATTTGTTTGAATGATTCTGTAAAGAAATACTTCCAATTAAAGCTATTATTATTTTTGAAATACAGCTTGTAACAAAATAGGCAAGATATGTGTTTGATTTTTTTTCTCTTTATTATATCAATTGTCAGGTGTAAATTGGTTCCCTAGCATCTTCCAGGGCTAATTAGTGTTGTTGTTTTTTTAGTTTTATATGACCCCTTGGATTTAAACATATCTGATGTATTTTAATCCTTTGCTCATAAAATTCTTAATGATGGTGAAATTGTTCCATCTTTTGCTATCATGAGCTTCTTCATTGGCTCTTAAGCCCTTTTGCCACTCCATCTGGTGTCTGATAGTTTCCTTGCTTTCTGGTGTAACCACATTTTTAGATTTGTAGATTCATCTTATATGTTTCCTCCCTCAAATGTGGAATGAGATATTTTAATAGGAGCATTTGTTTCTTTTAAAGGGAAATAGTATTTAGACACTACATCTGGGTGCTAGGAATGTTCTTTGCAATTCGTTTGTTCCTTATTTTAGGATTTTGTCAATGGACAGAACTAGGAGATAGTTCTTCTTAATATAAAATCCATCATAATCCATACTTACACTTCTAATTCAAGTATGGACTACAGAGTTTTTAAAATCCCTTATCATTTTTAATACTAATTTTTTCTCAGTGGGATTTTTTGTTTCTTCTAATTATTAAAAAGAATATAGTAATTATAAAAATAATTAATTTCATTTTATTAAAAAATAAAAACATATTAAGAGAGAGATAAAATCTAAAATTCATGTTGCCCAGAAAGACAATATTTTGGTATATATATTTATGTACCCTTTGTTTTGAAAATATTTTTTCAGTTCCTGAGTTCTGATTGAATACTATTTATTCAATGACTATGCTGAGATTTATTGTATATACCTGTTTAAATTTTTCTTTGCTATAATAGTATAAACATTTTGCTTATTAACACAAACTCTTTATAAACATTTCTAACAACTGCATGATGATATGCTGTATTGATTTTTACAATATTATTCTTTTTAAAATTTAGTCACTCTATGCACTCTTCCACTTCCACCCACCCCTCTTCCTCTACCCTGCACCATCACTGCACTGTTTTCCACATGCACGAGTTCTTATTTTTTTGTTCTTTTTTGCTCAATCTCATTATTCCTTTCCACCCCACTCAGAGCTGTCTGCCTGGTCTCTATATGTCTGTCTGTTTTCCTTGGTAATTAAGTTTGTTCATTAAATTCCACAATGAGTGAAATCATATGAAACTTGTCTTTCTCTGACTGGCTTACTTCACTTAGCATAATATTCTCCAGGTCCATCCATGCTGTCAATCAAGGATAAAATGATCTTCCTTTTTATGGCAGAGTAGTATTCCATTGTGTAAATGTACCACAGTATTTTTATCCACTCATCTACTGATGGATCTATAGGGTTGCTTCCAGATCTTAGCTATTTTAAATACACTGCAGTGAACATATGGGTACATATGTTCTTTGGAATTAGTGTTTCTGGTTTCTTTGGCTTAATTCCCAAAAGTGGAATCGCTGGGTCATAAGGCAGTTCCATTTTAAATTTTTTGAGTTAACTTCATACTGCTCTCCATAGTGGCTACACCGATCTGCATTCCCACCAACAGTGCACAAGAGTTTCCTTACCTCCACATCCTCACCAGTACTTGTTGTTTGCTGATTCACTGATTATATCCATTCTGACATGTGTGTGCAATATTGTTCTTAATTATAGCACAGTGGTTAGACATTTAAATTGCTTTTTTTTTAAAAAAAATTTTAATTTTTTTTTATCCTGACCCAAATATATGTTTTTATTGATTTGAAAGAAGGATGGGGAGAGAGAGAAACATCAATGTGAGAGAAAAACATCAAACTTCCAACCTTTTGGTGCACACAGGAAATGCTCCAACCAACCAAAGAGCCCTGCCATGGGCACCCTACCCTTTTTTAAATGTATTTCATTAAACATTTCACATAACTTCCCCCCTATTTTTAGGGTTATTGGTATCTGGGATTAGAATTATTGGATCTAAGGTTAAAAGCATAATTACATTTTTAATTTACCTGGCCAACATTTTCCCAAGAATTCTGTGGATTTTGACAGCAGCATGTTGTTTTGAAAAATCTTTGATAATTTGATAGGTTTAAAAAGGTATCTGAGGTGGAATATTTTTATGTGCCTATCATTTGTATTGTCTGCTATAGGTCTTAACATGTTTTTGCCGATTTAACTTTTGGGCTCCTATTTTTCCAATGAGGTGGTATGGGTATTTTCTTATGTGTTAATAATGGTAACCATTTTTCTGTCATGTTGCAAATGTTTTTCAAGTGTTTTAATTTGATTAACATTTAATACTACAGTTGTACATTTTTATGTAGTCAATCTTAGATATTTTTCCTGGTTCTTATTAGCAGGCTTGTTCTTTACCATCCCCTCTCCCCCAAAGAAAACAACTGGTTGTTATTCAACTCTTAAAAATCAGCATTTGCATATTTATATTCATATCTTAATATTTAAGGGGGTCAAATACAATTAATATTTATCCAGAAGCAATTATATGTCAGGCATTTTACATGTTCTCTATCATGACTATGACAGTTTGTCTTTTCTTCAAGTACTATAAATATGATTGTGTGAAAATATAGATGATTATATTATCACCTCTTTTGAAAAATGTAAGTAGTATATTATTTTGCTTTTAGTCTTTCAGGGTAATTACCTATAAAAATGGATTTCACAAAATATAATGAGTTTTCTTCCCCCTTTGTTAATTGTAGGGGAGAAAAAGTGTTTTTTCTGGTTGCTAATGTGAATTGTGGACTACAGATACATAGAGAAAACAGACGTGAATATTTTCACCAGGATCTAAAGACTTAAAAAGTTCTCTTCAGGCGTGTCATGGATTTTTCTGGACAAAGGAATCTGTGAAGTTATGTGAATAGAGACTTTTTTCAAAATCATGGGGGAAAAAGAAAGAAGTCCAGACACTGACCAAGAAAATAAGGCAGACAAACAACATTATTACTACTATTGTTCATCTGATTTTGAAACTACGCCACAGTCTTCTGGCCGGTCATCGCTGGCCAATCCCTCCTCACACAGGAGTAATAAGAAAAAAAATTCTAAAAGACAAATTTCAGATAGTGAAGTGCATCACCAAGGTAAGCATTTTGTAAGAGAGTCCAGTAGACCTAGAAGACTCATTTTAAGGACTTAAGGAAACCTTGCATGAATGAAACTCTTCTATTAATATGTTTATTGATATATGCATGGGCTGATTTACAGTTTGAATAGACTATATTTTTGTAAATTTATATAAATGTTGCTTATGGCACTGTAGTATTAGCCTTTGTTATATTCAAAGCCATAATATATACAAAAGAAAGAACCATGATTAAGGCTCTTCATTTTGTTTTCTTCCTAAATAAATGCTTATTTTGGAGTATTGGAGGTACTGTAAAGGCAAAAACAAACAAAACAAAACAAAAAAACCCAAAAGAAAACAAAATGTACTTTTCTTTGTCTTCAATTTTAAGAAGTAGTGAAAAGCATTGATATAAAGTGGTTGAGAGGCATTTTAGATTGAATAAAATTACTTCCACTGGGTAATATAGTGCTTACTGCAAAAGTTCAGACTTGAGATCACCATTCAGTTTCCTATTAAACTGTGTTAAAATGGAAACAAGATTAATAATATTTTATAAATAAGTTTTCTTATTAAAGTGTTACTAGTCTGGAACTGATATCAATACACATTTGACTAGATAAGATTATAGAACCTCTTCATTTTAATAAATCCCTGGTCAAGAAAACCCCAATGTGTATTTGGTAACAAAATGCATAAGGACTACAAGTATGCCATTAAAATGAGCTAAGTGAGGTGGGTATAGTCCGTGGTAATAAATGCAGCACAGCTGTAGCAGCAGTAGCTTAGAATGGTGAGAGTCCAGGTTGCAAGGCAACGAGTGGTGAAATTGGAAACTGAAAAGAAAAACAGTAGCCAGGTCATGAAACACCTTGAATCCTATGCGATATATTGATTGTTTCTGTGTGAGAATAGCCATTGAAAAGATTTAATAGGGGGTATAATTAAAAGTGCTTATATAAATTTTTACTTTAAAAAATATTTGCCTTTTTCAAAATTTTTTCTTAAGGTGTTACAAATGTGTCCTAATTTCCCCATTACCCCCTCTATTCCCCCCACTCATGTCCTCACCCCCTTGTTTTCTGTGTCCATTGGTTAGGCTTATATGCATGCATATAAATCCTTTGGTTGGTCTCTTTTAAAAGTGAATAAGAATGCATGTTTCTTTCAAAAACAACCCTTTCACAGACCCCAGATTTAGGTTCTCAGGGATGTTCATACTTTTAGCAATTGGGTGTTGACCCTTCCTGCCTTCTTTCCCTTTCTCCCTCCTTCCTTTTTTTCTTTTTTTCCCTTCTGCAGGAAATTGGTCTTTTCGTCCAGCTGTCTCAGTGTTCACCTCCTGTTTTGATTTTGTGGTTGAGATCATTATCTGATATTAAACTTTTGCTCTACATAATTAAGAATAAACAGACCTTAGGTTGAACCTTAGGAAATGCTTATTTATTCCCAAGAAATAATTTATCTACCTAGGGAATTATTGGTAGGAATATTTGGATTTTTCAATCCTTCTCCAGAGCATTTTGGAGGCCACCCAATTAAGGATTTGGAACTTCCTTAAACTTTATCTTATTTGAGAAGATAATTGAGAAAAAGGTGTAAAAAACAGTTCTAATATCACCTATAAAAATTTCAGTTATTGTCTTCATTCTGACTTGCACAGTTTTCTGCTTTGCATGTCTTCTGAATTAAAATCCGTGGTAGTTTCACTACATTAGATCAAACAACAGGACTAAACTTATACCTTCCCTTAAACACTAAGTTAGTTTTCTTTGGTTAAAGTTACAATCACCAGTGTAGATTACCAATATAATTACAGAAAAACAATCAATATAATTAAAACAGTTTCTTGGCCCTGGCAGGTATGGCTCAATGTAGAACCTTGGACCCATGCACCAAACGGTCACAGGTCTGATTCCCAGTCAAGAGCATGTACCTAAATTAAAGATTTGATTGCTGGTCAGATTAACAACAATAAAAAAAAAACTACAGGGTTTTGAACACTTGAATTTGTGGGTTTGCATTTTTTTAAATTTACTTTTATTGACTTCAGAGAAGAAGGGAGATAGAAACATCAATGATGAGAAAGAATCATTGATTGGCTGCCTCCTGCATGGTCCCTACTGAGGATCAAGCCCGCAACCTGGGCATGTGCCCTTTACAGGAATAGAACCCTGGACCCTTTAGTCCGCAGGTCAACTCTATCCACTGAGCCAAACCAGGGTGGGCTGGGTTTGCATGTTTGATAGCAATTCTTTCCTTTATCCCTTTCTAGCATATTCTATTATTTTAAAAAATAAAACTGTGCTCTATTAGAAGTTGGATGTATAATGATACAAATCAACCTAACAGTGGACTGACTGGTTGCTATCATGCCCACTGTCCACCAGGGGGCAGATGCTCAATGCAGAAGCTGCCCCCTGGTGGTCATTGTGCTCCTACAGGAGGAACACCAGGCTCATGGCTAGTAAGCGCAGCAGCTATGGTTGGAGCCTCTCCCACCTCCGCAGCAGCACTGAGGATGCCAGCTTAGGCCCGGTCCCCATGGACATCCCCTGAGGGCTTCTGGACTGCAAGAGGGCACAGGCTGGGCTAAGGGACAACCCCCCCAGTGCACAAATTTCATGCACCGGGTCTCTAGTGTAATAATAGTTTAGGACATGCATGTTTGTGTATTACACATTTATTCTACTATTGCTTTTATCAGTAAAATATTTTGGGGTTTTGGTAGATACATAGTTTACCTTTACTACATGTTTTTTTCAATGTCATACTTTATTTTTAACTCCTAGAGGAAGAAGAAAAGCATTATTTTCTCACCCTCTTTTTGGTGGTGACTTATAGGCAGATGAAGAATGATATGGGAATCAGTCATATTCTCAGTCCTGTTAACACTACATTTGATCTTGGTAGTTTTAAAAATGAAAATAAAAATGGTAGATGAAAGCTGGTATTTTTTACTTCAGGTTAAGTATACTTCTGTTAATCAGTTTGTAGTCATACAAATGGAATATGCTAAAAGTAAATGGTCACATTTTTAGTATGTCAAAAGTTGTTGTGGAATCCCTTTCCGTCTGTCTGACTACTTGAAGTAAAATGTTAGTACAAAGTTTTTATCCTGATTTTTACATAGGCTTCAAGTTTGAAATAAAACAAGTTTCTATTTATAGGAAATCTTATTTGCTGAGCAATATAACTTTATACATAAAAACCAGAGATTTGGAATTATTAAAGTTCATCTTTATGTATAATCATTTTATATATAAAGTTTCTGACCTTCCAAGAGCTGAGTACATATTCCATAATAGCATATAGATACCAACACTCTATTATTCCATAATAGCATATAGATACTAACACTCGGTTTGGCTCAGTGGATAGAGTGTCGGCCTGCGGACTGAAAGGTTCCAGGTTCAGTTCCGGTCAAGGGCATGTACCTTGGTTGCAGGCACGTCTCCAGTAGGGGATGTGCAAGAGGCAGCTGATCAGTGTTTCTAACTCTCTATCCCTCTCTCTTCCTCTCTGTAAAAAAATCAATAAAATATATTAAAAAAGAAAAGAAAATAAAAGAACCTTGAAATGATGGACTCTCCAATTTAAAATTGGAGCATTGCTGTCCAATGGAAATATAATGCAAGTCACAAATGCAAGCCACACATATAATTATATATTGTCTAATAACCCACATTTTAAAAAAGGTGAACTTAATTTTAATATATTTTATTTAACCCAGCATATCCAAAGTATTTTAAAATACAATTAATATAAAACATTGTGTGTGAAATATTCTACCTTCATTTTGAAGGCAAATGTGGTTTAATTCCAGGCTACATTTCACAGCTATGGCATATTTCAGTTTGTACCACCCATACTTCACATTTCTCAGTAGCCGCATGTGGCTAGTGACTACATTATTGTATAGTTTCGAAATTGCAAGTAGCTTTTCCTTTATTTTTATTACCATTTCCTTTGATGTATTTAAGCATTATTAGAGCTGGAATCCCAAATTAGTATGTATGCAAACACCTTCTTTATAATCTATCTTTTTAATGAAATTTATAATGTTAAATTGTAAATGCTATTTGTTAATCTTTGCTTATTTATATATAATGGGATCAGGGTATTCCTGGCTGGTGAGATGGGTAGGGAAAGGTTGGGTTTTCTAGGGGGATTTTGTTGTTTTTTACTCTGGAATGCATTTCCTTCTTGAAAAAATGCAGTCATCTTGGAGATTAAAGTTCATTATTCTTAACTATGACAAATATCCAGAAGCCTCTTTAAAAGGGAAGGTGTTCTGTATAAGGAGGCCTAAGTTTAATGAACTTTTATTAAAAACAATAACATTCCAGATTTCTGTGAAATGTTGGGATCTAATATGTATACTCAGGGATTTCACATGCTTATATTTTTAGGATGTAGTATTTAGTTTTTATCTTGTTCTCAAATTATGTCAGATTTTTTTTTATATGAGCATCACACACACACACACACACACACACACACACACAAGCCCCTGAGAAAGCATTTAGAATCACATCAGTACTGCTGGATGAAAAATACATCTTTAATCACTAATAAATAGGATTAAGTTCATATTACTGGCAGAGAATATTTGTGGAGAACTTTATTTAATCTTCAGAACAGCATAATTATGCAAGGTGGTGGTATCCTCATTCTGTGGGTGGGGAAAATAGACCTGGGAAGGTTTAGTGAACTGACTGGCCAAGGAGTTATTAGGTGGTAAATCTTAGTTACAATCTTCTCACTGTTCAATATGTTGCCATCCTCTTCACCAAATAGAAAAGAAAGGAGTTCTAATTAATTTAGAGAAAACTTACATTTTCCTATTTCGAATACCTTGGCACAAGTGACTTGAATATCACAGTTTTGTCTGGTGTTTATTAGGCACCATGCTAATGCTCGTGAAGCCCATGTTCGAATTTCTGACTTGTCACCTTCTTATAAAGTTAAAAATGATAAATCCTGATAAATCATCCTTTAAATTAATGTCAAACAATTCCTTACAAGCTATTGTCATGTCATTTTGATGAATCAGAATATTCTTTACCTTCCTTTGAAAGGTCCCAAACCTTTCTTAATAAAAACATTATATTATATTAAGAGCTCTAAATAAAATCTGATGTTTAACTAAATATTGTAAAATCAGATTTTAAGGAACAAAATAATATTATGAATCCAGTTGTTAGAATGAAAAATAATATATTTGGTACAGCTTTTTCATTTTACAATATTACTGTTTCTTTTTTAGCCCCTAAGAAAGCAAGTCCTAAGGGTCCATCGAACAGAAAGGAAGGCCGAGTGGGATTTCGCTCCCAGAGCCTCAATAGGGAGCCACTTCGGAAAGACGTTGATCTCGTTACAAAACGGATACTTTCTGCAAGACTGCTAAAAATCAGTGAGCTGCAGAATGAAGTGACTGACCTCCAGGTCAAGTTAGCTGAGCAGCAAAAAGAAAATAAAGTTTTGAAAAGGCTTCAATACAAACAGGAGAAAGCCCTGAATAAGTTTGAAGATACAGAAAATGAAATATCACAACTTATTACTCGTCATAACAATGAGATTACAGCACTCAAAGAACGCTTACGAAAATCTCAGGACAAAGAACGGGCAACTGAGAAAAAGGTGAAAGATGCAGAAGGTGAACTACTTAAGACAAAATTTTCCTTAAAGAAACTGAAAATGATCTCTGAAGCTAGACACCTGCCTGAGCGAGATGACTTGGCAAAGAAGCTAGTTGCAGCAGAGTTAAAACTAGATGACACTGAGAGAAAAATTAAGGTAAAATCTCTACAGCTTCTAATTATGCTTTTTTTAAAATAGTATTTTTCATTGGGTATTTAATGTGTTCTATTAAGATTGCTTATTGCAGTTCATCACTTGAAGACTTTTTTAGTATTTCTCAGAGATTAGGAAAAATTTAGCATATATTTAAGAGAAAAATGCAAAAGATTAAGGGCCACATGATAATAGATGAATGTTTAATTCTGTGGGTCATAGTTATTTGGGGGAAATACACCATTTGATTATCTGATTGTTTCTCTAAATTGAAAGTACTATATAATAGCTGTAGTGTATGAAACCGACATTTTGGAGACATTGTATAAGGAATGCCACATGAGCAATACTTCCTGTTTTAACTCCTTTCAACATTTCTGAAAGACATCTTTTGGGCAGATGTGCCCCTACTCCCCAAAATGAAAACTAACATGAGAGGTAGTGGAAGAATGTTGACTTACTTGTCTGAGAATATAGCAGATCTTTATAAGTATTTTTTTCTTGAAATGAGAGAGGAAAAATGGTACTATCCCATCACTGTTCAAAGGGAACTTATATTAGACTAGAGGCCCGATGCACAAAATTCATGCAAGAATAGGCCTTCCTCCTCCCCACCCCCACCCCACCCTCAACTGCTGGCACCAGCTTCCCTGTCCGCTGGCAGGCACCTGGAACCTGGGCCTCCCTCGCAGCCCTGGCTTTGTCCAGAAGAACGTCTGGACTAATTAGTATATTACTTTTTATTATAATAGATACTACCTGCTAGAAATACATAATAAACAGAAGCCCTGAGTTAGGACTTAGAATTGCTCAGAATTAACACACAGTTTGGAAAACAAAGGTAAGGGAAAAGTATAGGAATAATGCCTGCTGAGAGAGCTGTCTGAGAAAGGGAAAGTCAGAACTGTAAATAAATTAACTGTTTGCAATGTATTTAATACATGGCTGAGGGTATTTTTAAAAATCATAAATGGTATTAGATTTTGTCAATTGCCTTTTCTACATCTATTAATATCATATAATTTTTAGGCTTCAGTTTGTTTATGTAGTGCAATACATTAATTGATTTGAAGATAGTGAATCAGTCTTGCATCCTGGGAATAAATCTCACTTCATCTAGGTGTATGATTTTTTTTTTAATGTATTGCTGAATTTGGGTTGCTAATATTTTGTTGAGGATATTTGCATCCATGTTCATCAGGAATATTGACCTATAATTTTCTTTTTTGTGGTTTTGGTATAAGGTTAATTCTGGCCTCATAAAATGAGTTTGGAAGCCTTCCCTCATCTTCAGTTTTTTAGAATAATTTGAGAAGGATAGGTATTCATTTCCCTTTGAACCATTGGAAAAATTCTCCTGTAAAGCCATCTGGTCCAGGGCTTTCTTTGTTGGGATTTCTTTATTACGGATTTGGTTTTGATAGTAGTTATTAGTCTATTTAGATTACCTGATTCAGCCTTGGAACATTGTATGTTTTGAGAAATTTGTTCATTTCCTCTACGTCAAGCAGTTTGACATACTTGATCTAAGTTGTAAAATTTGTTGGCAGATAATTGTTTCTTATTTCCTTGTAGTCTTTTGTATTTCTGTGATATTAGTTGTCCCTTCTCCTATTTTATTATTTTTTTATTTGGCCCTTCACTTTTTCTTGATTAATCTGGGTAAAGTTTGTGAAATTTGTGTTTTGGAAGACTCAATACTAGGTTTTCTTGATTTTTTTTTTTTTTTACTCTATTTTGATATTTCCATTCTGATTTTTATTATTTCCTTCTACTCATTTTGGGCAAAGTTTGTTCTTTTTCTAATTCCTTTAGGCGTAGGGTTAGATTGTTTGAGATTTTTGTTTCTTGAGGTAGATGTGTATTGCTGTATATTTCCTTCTTAGAACTATTTTAGCTATGTCCTTTACAAATGTTTTCATTTTCATTTGTCTCAAGATATTTTTAGTTCTTCCTTGATCTCATTACTAAACCATTCATTGTTTAGTATCATGTTTTTCAGTCCCATATATTTTGTGTGTTTTTCAGTTTTCTCCTTATACTTGATTTTTAGTTTAATACAATTATGATTAGGGAAGATGTTTAATATGATTTAAATCTTCTTAAATAATGACACTTGTTTTGTGGCCCAACTTGTGTTCTATTCTTGAAAATGCACCTGAAAAGAATGAATATTCTGCTACTTTGGGGTGAAATGTTTAAAAGTATCAATTAAGTCCATATGGCCAAATGTGTCATTTAAGATGACTTTTTGTTGTTGATTTTCTGTCTAGATAATCTACCCATTGAAATCAGTGGGGTGTTCAAGTCCCCTACTGTGACTATTAATGTTGATCTCTCCCTTATGTCCTTCAATATTTGCTTTATATACAGGGTGTCCCCCAAAATTGTGTAGACATTTAACAGTTGATAGCGAAATTGGATTTAACCCATTAAAATAATAATTATTCTAAGTATGTATACATATTTTGGAACACCCTGTATTTAGGTGCGCCTATGTTGGGTGTGTAGATGTTACAAGAGTTATATCCTCTTGTTGAAATGGTCCCTTTATCATTATGAGATGCCCATCTTTATCTGTTTGAACAGTCCTTGTTTTAAAGTCTATTTTGTCTAATACAAGTATTGCTACCTCAGCTTTTTTTTTTTCACTTTTATTTGCATGAACTATTTCAGTCCCTTTATTTTCAGTCTTGGTGTGTCTTGCAATCTGAAGTAGGTCTCTACCAGATAATATAAATATGGGTCTTGTTTTTTGACCCATTTAACCACCCTTTTGGTTGGAACATTTAGATTTAAAGTAATTTGTGATAGGTATGTACTTTTGCCATTTTGTTCACTGTTTTCTGATTGTTTTTGTAATTCTCCTTCCTCTCTTATTCTCTTGTATGTTGATAACTTTCTGTACTGTTGTGCTTGGATTCCTTCTCTTTATTTCTTATAGATTTTGGTTTGCGGTTATCATGTGCTTCATATTTACCAAGCCATGTTTATTTCAGTATATTATTAGTTGAAATCACTACATGTTTTACTCAACTCCTCTACATTTATATTTTTATTATTTTTTAATTTCTTTTGTGTGTGTCCTTTAATTTGTTGTTCTCATTACACATGATCTTCCCACTTTGCCTCTTAACTTTTGTATTAGCTTTGTAGTTGATTATTCTACTAGTTACTAAGTGTCCTTTTCAGTGAGAATTGTTTTCTTTCCTATATTATCTTTCGTAAGTACTTAAAGAAATTCCTTTAACATTTCTCTTAATACTGGTTTAGTAGTGATGAACTGCGTTATCCTTTTGTCTGGAAAACTTTTCATCTCCCTTTCTGTTCTAAGTCATAGCCTTGCTAGTACAGTAATCTTAGTTATGCCAGTACCTTCTGATATGCAGTTTGTGTTGAAAAATCTGCTGATAGTCTTATGGGAATTTCCTTATACGTAAATAAATGTTTTTCTCTTGCTACTTTTAATATTTTTGCTTTGGCATTTTACTTACGTTTCATGTGGGCCTCTTTGAACCTATTGGACTTATATGTCTATTTTCTTAGCCAGGTTAGGGAAATTTTGGTCATTATTTCTTCAAATAAGTTTTCAATCCCTTGCTCTCTCTTCTCTTTCTGGTACCCCTGTAATGCAAATGTTGGTATACTTTATGTCCCAAAGTTTCCTTAAACTATTCTCATCCCCGCCCCCCATTATTATTTATTTTTGCTATTCTGATTGGGTGCTTTCTGCTACCTTTGTTACAGATAGCTGATTCAGTCCTCTGCTTCATCTAATCTGCTGTTGTTCTCCTCCAATATATTCTCATTTCTGTTATTGTATTATTTATTTTGTGGTTTTTATCTCTTCTAACTTCATCTGTTCTTTTCCTAAGTTATTTGAGCATCCTTGTCACCAGTGTTTTAAAACTCTATTGCTTTTCTCCTTTTTGTTTAGTTCTTTTTGTGGAGTTGTGTCCTATTCTTTCATTTGAGACATGTTTGTCTTCTCATTTTGGCTTCCTCCCTTTATTTCTGCTACATTTCCCATATCTTTATTTTTTCCTTCTTTGTGCTACTTTAGGATTTTTTTTTTTTTGTCCAGTCCATTAAGGAATAAAGTTAGTTTATTTAAGATTTTTCTAAATTCTTAAGTATGAATTTATTGCTATAAAGTTTCCTTTTAGAATTGCTTTTATTGCATGCCATTAGATTTGGCTTGTATTTCCATTTGTATTTGTTTAAAGATAATTTTTTTTTTTTGGAGAAAATTTTTACTTTCCTTTTTTTTTTTGACTCAATGGTTGTCTAAAGTGTATTGTTAAGTTTTCATTTATTTGTAGATCCTCTCATTTTTCTCTTATTTTCTTGCCATTTCGGTCAGAAAAGATAGTTGGTATGATTTCAATCTTAAATATGCTTGGATTTGTTTTGTCTAATTATATGACCTTTCCTGGAGGATGTTTTATGTGCACTTGAGAATGTATATTCTGTTGCTGTTGAATGGCATGTTCAGTTATATCTCTTAAGTCCAGTTGTTTCTAAAGTGTGGTTCAATGCCAACATTTACTTATTGATTTTCTGCCTGGCCAATCTATTCATTGCTGACAGTAGGGTATTAAAGTCCCCTAGTATTACTATATTGTCTTTTTCTCTGTTAAAATTCATTATTATTTGCTTAATATATGTCAGTGCTTAGGCATTTGGAACATACAATATTTGATTGATTGATACATCTTCTTGATGTAATGACCCCTTTGTCATTATATAATTATCTTCTTTACCTCATGTTACCCTTTTGGCTTGACATCTGCTTTGTCTGATATAAGGATGGCTGCTGTCTTTCCATTTGCTTGGAACATCATATACCATCCTTTCGCTTGAGTCTGTGTTTTTAGAGTTAAAATAAGACTCCTGTTGACAGCATGTAGTAGGGTCTTGTTTTTTACTTATCCATCCACTCTGTACTTTTTGATTGATAAATTCAATACATTTATATTTAAGTTGATAATTGATATGTAAAGATTTACTATCACCGTTTTACCTTTGCTTTGTGGTTATTTTGTCTTTTTATTTCTTTTTTCCCATCTGATTCTGTCTACCTTTGTAAGTTTGGTGGTTTTCCATGATGATTTGCTCAGTCTCCCCCCCTTTTTTATGTTTCATATCTCTGGTTTAGGTATTTGCTTTGTGGTTACAATGAGGTTTACACAAAACATCCCAAAGATAAAATAGCCCTTTTTCTGCTGATAGCAACTTGTTTTTATTCACTTATAAATGTTTCATCTTTTTATCCTACCCTCTTGTATTTTTATGTTACAAATTATCTTTTTTATTTTTATTTTTATTATTTTATTCTATTGATTTTTTACAGAGAGGAAGGGAGAGAGATAGAGAGCCAGAAACCTCGATGGGAGAGAAACATCTACCAGCTGCCTCTTGCACACCCCCTACCGGGGATGTGCCCGCAAACATGCTCCTGATCAGAATCGAACCCGGGACCTTTCAGTCCACAGACCGACGCTCTACCGCTGAGCCAAACCGGTTTCGGCACAAATTATCTTTTTATGTTGTGATTTTGTTACCAAGTTGTAATAGTTATGTTAAACTTTATGCTATAATTGTTTGTATACTATTCTTAAAAAGTTATAGTCTTCTAATTCTGTCACCTTAATCAAAGTTTTGTGTACTTTCGTTTTTTGTGTGTGTTTTTTTCTTTTCTTTCTTTTTTCTTTTCTCATTTCAACTCGAAGAGCTCCTTTGTTTGCCAAAGCCTTATTTCTCCTTCATATCCAAAAGGTAACTTTGCTAGATGGAGTATCTTGGCTGGCAATTTTAGTCTTTGAATCTTTTGAATAAGTCTTTTCATTCTCTTGGCCTATACCATTTCTGCTAGCAATTGACTGACAGCCTAATGTGCTTTCTCGGAGGTTACTGGGTCTCCTCTAACCACCTGCACTTGGTTGCCTTTAAAATACTTTGTCATTAACTTTTGACAGTTTTAATATAATGTGACTTAGAGAAGGTCTTTTCGTGTTGAGATAATATGGTGTCATATTAGCTTCATGGACTTGAATGTGCAATTCTTTCTCAGGTTTGAGAATTTCTCAGCTTTTATGTCTTTAAATAAGTCTCTGCTCCATTTTTCCTCTTCTTTTGGTTTACCCATTAATTTTGTGGTGGCTCTTTTAATGCAGTCTAACAGTTCTTATAGGGTTTAATCATTTTAGTTTGCTCTACCATCTAATTTGCTCTATTTCTAGTGCTTTGTAATGCATTCTTCATAACTTTTATTGCATTCTTTAGCTCCAGAATTTATTTGGTTCTTTTAGAATTTCAGTATCTTTGGTAAAGTATTTCTTCTATCAATTTTATCCCAAAGTCATTGTATTGCCTTCCTGAGTTTTCTTGTAGCTTGTTGGATTTCTTCAATTCAATCATTTTGAATTATCAGTGATATCACAGTTCTGATTTTGATTCTGTCTACTTTTGTAAATTTGGTGGTTTTCCATGATTTGCTCAGACTCCCTCCCTCCCCCTTTTATGTTTCATATCTCTGGTGTAGGTATTTGCTTTGTCGTTACAATGAGGTTTACATAAAACATCCCAAAGATAAAATAGTTGGGAATATTGTCATTTTCTTTTTGTGATATTGTTACCATAGTTTTTCATTCTTTCTGATGAAGAGTCTCTCTGCTGCTGCATTTGACATAGTGAACACCTTTGTTTACTTTGATTCTAACAGTTCATAATTAGGAACCTTTCTTTTATTAAAAAAAATTTAAAGCTATTGGGGAGGTGTGTGTGGCTTTAGGTGTGCCCATATAGAGGGATCCTCAGAGGTCTGTGTGTGGATCTTTTGCCAGTATCCTGGGGCCTTCAGAAGGAAACATATTCCTTCAACTCTGTCTGCCTTCTCCCTTTCCTTTTTAATCTTCAACCAAGGATATTTCCTCCCCATTGAATTTTTAAAGAGTGGAAGGGGAGGGGGAGTGGGGAGAGAGAGAAAGAGAGGGCAAGAAAGAGAGAAAAAGAAACATCTATGTGAGAGAGATACATCGATTACTTGTCTCCCTCAAGCTGGTCAGGGCCAGTTTTCAAGTTTGATGAGTTTGTCTTACTCATACTTGTATCTCCATCTGGGCATTGTCATTATATGCCCAGACTCTGGTCTCTTTTGAGAGAGAGCAATGGGCTCCTCCAGCTGCAGCATGCACAGTAGGGCAGACCTTTCTCTTCACTACCTTCACCCTTCACCTCCTCTGCCAGCAAGGTTACGCTGGCCTATCTCTGCTGCCCCTCTCCGGGCTCTGCAGCCTTCTGAGACCCAATCCACCCCCTTTTGGGTGTACATGTGGGATCTCTTGAGTTTCCTGGTGTGCTGTGCAGAAGGCATTTTTGTTCCATTATGGATTTCTGATTAGTTGTAAGTCAAAGGGGAGAGAAAAATGGAATGACTCAAGCCCACCATGATGCTGACATTACCTAAAAGAAAATATTTAACCTAAATTCTTTCACAAACTTCATGAAACATGGAGACTATGGAACTGCCCATTGTTTTTACTTAAAAATATTTTACAAGGTAATCTCTGCACCTTGAATAATGATGTGTAATTAGTGTCTTTGTATCCATTTGCCCAATGATTCTCAAAAGCCTGGGTTTCTTATCACATCCTTTAACTTTCTTTTGCTCCCAACTTAAATCACTCTTCATGTATGCTTCAGACAAATAAGAAATTACTTATAAATCATTGTGAAAAACAAAGAGAGGAACAATAGCTAAGTATTAAAATGTTGGTCAGTCTATTTTATAGCTTATTTTGTTTATGAACACGAATCTCAGATTCGTTTCCATGTCATGTACAGTACTGCTAAAAAAAAATCACTTTGATGCTAAGTGCATTGTTTTATTGCTGAATTATTTTTAAACACTTTTTTATGTGTACGCATATCATAGGAACTATCAAAAAACCTTGAACTGAGTAGTAACAGTTTCCAACGACAGTTGCTTGCTGAAAAGAAAAGGGCATATAATGCTCATGATGAAAATAAAGTTCTTCAAAAGGAGCTACAACAACTGCATCATAAGTTAAAGGTAAGCATTTTATTTTAAATCATTATAATATTTATTAGATGAAAACTTAATATTTTATACAGTGGTACAGTATTATAACTTAGAAAATTCCAATATCATCTTTATTTATAAAGAAAAGGTTTGTTGCGTGGCTCAGTGGTTGAGTATTGACCCATGAACCAGGAAGTTTTGGTTCGATCCCTGGTTGGGACACAGGCCCCAGATGCAGGCAGCCAGTCCTCATCATTGATGTTTGTCTCTCTGTCTCTGAAATCAATAAAAATATATGTCAAAAATGAAACATTGAATACAGTAATGATATAATGTATTTAAGTTATAAAATCCTGGAAGAAAATTATGGAAACTAGAGTTTTTCTGTCACATGTTTGAATAATTCAGTATTCTTCCTCAGATAACACTATGCTTAATTCTTTTTAAAGTTATTTTAAATAATGCCTTCATTTTCATAGTTTTTAGAGGAAATATTCAAATTACTTTGTTAAAACAGGTATTCTTTTCATTCTCTCTTGAGTTCATTGATGGGTTGAAATGTTGTGCAAAACGTAGTGTTTAGACATTACCTTGCATAGAATTTTTACTCTTTTAATCAAATTACCAGAGAAGGCTGTAGTCCCCAAATTAACAAGAATACTTTTTTTTTTTTTTACAAAAAGATCTACTAATTTTTCACTTAATAATTTATGACTCACATTTGAGAAACACTATAACTAAATTCTTTGTCTCTATTGCTGAACTTGGAAGACAGTTTAGGTAATTTTGCCTTATTTTCTCTCATTTTTTAAAAACTGTTATACATATTAGATTTTGTAGGGAGAATTATTGGTCTACCCTAACCTGAAGGTCCTAGAGACATTCCTTCCTATAGTTAGGTAGTTCTAAAGGGAAGCTGAACTAGATATTCCAATTGGTAAGTGAAGTACCAATTGACAACTTGAGGATTTTTGTTTTAAACTGAGACTCTGTGTCCTTAATCGTATTGGATTTGTTTTCAGGAAAAGGAGAGAGAACTGGATATAAAAAACATATATTCTAATCGTCTACCAAAGTCTACTCTAAAGAAAGAAAAAGAACATATATCAAGAAAAAATGGTATAGTAGCTATTATTGTTGAAAAACATGTGGTAGCTATTTCTAATAACAAAATAAATTATGAAATAAAAGGAAGGCAAAGGGGAAAGAACTTCATTGAAATAAAATTTAATAAGTTTCCTTTAAACTACTGACTAGTTTAATATTAAATAGTTTTCAGAAATTCAACTTCCTTAAGTTTTTTGAGTTCACAAGTTAAATTTTCTTTATAAGCATACCCCAAACCAAATATTATAGTGTATCACCTAATTTTAACAGCTATGTTTTACTGATTTGATATTAAATGAACCTTTATATCACTTAACTTTAATAGTTATACATTTTACTAATTGTAATACTTTCCCCCAGACTATTTTAAAGCAGTCATTTCATTCCTAAATATTTTGTTATAATTTCCCTCTTCTGTAAATTATAATAAGTTAAATTTTGTAAATTCTTAATAGGATTTACCTGTCAGATTTACCTGTTCTCAAATTATGTAATTGCCAGTAAGTCCTAGAAACAAAAATATTAACGTGAGTAGTCTTGAAGCTAAGCAAAATATGTATTATCACATTTAGATGGTAAATATACATACAAGCTGAATTCCATATATCTTAGTACTATTTAATACAATTAGAAAAAAACAATTAGAAAAAACATTTTAATAATTTTCCTGGTGTTTCAAGCTGCATGCCAGAGTGATTTTACATACCAGTGTACAAAAGGAGTGCAAACCAGTGAAGACTTCACGCTGGATGAATTTCCTAATATACCACCGAGAGTTATGTGTTATGAAAACAAATGGGAACCTGAACTTCTTACTTTGGTGAGTTCAGCAGGATGATTGGGTACCCAATTCAGGGTTTGAAGTTATTTCTACAACACAAAACCAAACATTTTAAATTTCAGCAGTGACACTAATGCTACATCTGTAAATATGCAACTAGCCTTTCAAAAAGACAGATCACATCTGTATATTTTATTAAATTGTTGTGGACTGACTCTTCAGATGCTTCAGAAAGGTTGATTCTATCATGTGTGTTGGAAGTAGAAGGGAAGAAAAATTTACTAAGTGTCTTACTTGTGTGTGCCGAAGTAGTCCCTCAAAATCCTTGTTTTTATGTTTAAAGGCAAATTATACTAGCTTTAAGATTATTTGTTAGAACTTGACTTCTATGTAATAGAATGTTGCAAGTTAGATGAAAGCTGAGCAAAGTAATTGCCATCAATCTGACTTTTTACCATTCAAATTAGAGTGACATTCCGTGGGTCTGTGTCAGATCTTTATTTCACAGGACTTTCGTTCTGAATACCAGAAGGTATTATACTTTTCTCTAAGAGGTTTTTCTCTTTTGTGTTTACTTTGAAATCCAAAGGAAACGTGTAGCAGAGAGCCATCATATTCTACAGAATCCTATATTTTTGGGCCTTTTGTAAGTTTTCCCATGTGACCCTGAGATCTCTTCTTGAAAGAATGGACTTTGTTCCTATGTATAATCTATAATTTTTTATTTTACAAGACAGGTTAGCTCTATCTGCTCTGTTAATTTTTCTTTTCAAAAGGGTAAAATATGAAATAACAAATTCTTTTTTAATATTTTTATTGATTTCAGAGAGGGAAGGAGAGAGATATAGAAACACCAATGAAGAGAATCATTGATTGGCTGCCTCCTGCATGCCCCCTACTGGGGATCGAGCCTGCAACCTGGGCAGGTGCTCTTGACTGGAATCGAACCCGGGACCCTTTTGTCTACAGGCCAGCCCTCTATCCGCTGAGCCAAATCAGGGCATAATTCTTAACTTCAGGAGAATAAAAATATTTGGTGGTTAGAAGATTCCATTGCAGGAACAGCAATTTGATATAGTGAAAAGGGGAGATAGCTTTGGAGTTAACACTGCTTTTTTAGTTAAATTCTGGTTCTGACATTTGCATTGACATGGCTTCTTGGAATTGCAATTTCCTAATTTAAACAGTAGGTGTGTGTTACCTTTTAGGGTTGTGGTAATAACTAATAAGTTTATGAAGCTCTTAAGACTGATCCTGCCACTTTTAAAGGGCCTCAGCAAATGGGAGTTAAAGTACGGGCCAAGTTGCTTTTAGAAAAAGACCCAGAATACAATGGCTCAGACAAAAATATACGTTTCTTTTTCTTGTAATAGACGGAAGGTCAGTGGGTGGTCCAGAATAGGTAGACAGCTTTATTCCATCCTCTGTCTTAGTGCTCTTCCATCTTAAAGAGTGTAGTCCTCTTCATAGTGAGCAGTTGAAGTCCCGGTCAGTCAAACTTCCAAAGGGACAATTTGCATATTAGCCTTTTATTATATAGGATTGGTTTTGATATAACTTAAAAAATGCTTCTTAAAGAAATAAACCTGTGAGCTTTTGAAGCATCTTTCAAAATATGTTACTTCTGACTTACTGAAAAACTTGTTTTAATTTCTCAGTTGGAATCATGCTTAATGGGAGATAAATCTACCATATTTAACTTCTTTTTTTTTCTTTTTCAAACAATGTATAATAGGACCTGAAATCTCAAGAGAGAGATGAGCATGAAGAAGCAGGGATTCTAAACCCAGTTGAGAGAAAAGAAGAAAATTTTGTTAAAGATCAAAGAAGCCATGTTGTAGAACAAGAGGTTGAGAATCTGGAGGATGGTGAGTTTGTTTAAGCAAGTGATGAGTCAGCATCCCTTGGGAAAGGGTTAACATCCCCTAATGTCTTCCAGCTGAAGAGTGAATTGGACATACAGACCAAGAAAAGATTGATAACAGTGGTAGGGAATAATGACAAAGTTACCTTCAAAAATTCAGGTGAAGGGAAAAATTTATTTGTATATTAATTAAAGTTTGATTAAGATATGACTGAAGTACAACCCACTTTATTGTCTTGACCTTGAAACTCTTTAGTGTGTAGACTAGCCTAATCATTAAAATTAATGAATTGTGAGGTCATGAATATATTACTATATTATTTCTCATTGATTTTAATAAGTTAATGTTCTACCAGTAGTGTGGCACTTTAGTGAACCAAATTGCATGGTTTCAGATACTATACATGAAGTTCAGGAATAAAATTTATTTCTGTCTGGATAAAAGGGCTTAAAGGTATAGAGGAGGCTAATCCTTTGATTGTATTTTATTATATAGTAGCTGCTTAAAGAGAAATCCTTTTATTCTCTCTCAAAGTTAATGGAACATAAAATTGTGACTACTGGTAATTGTTACTTAAATTAGTATATGGATTTAAAACAATGTAACAGTTGAATAGAAGCTATATTTACATTACTATTCGCTAATCCAGAAAGGAAGATGCTTTCATATGTTAAACTGTAGAATAGACAATTAGGTGTTCTGTTCAATGCTTTCTAGGTACTAGGAAAAGGTGTTCTGTTCAATGCTTTCTAGGTACTAGGAGAAGGAATAAAGTAACAGACTGTCACTTTTTTTGACCTTTTTTACTTACATTTTTCCCATTCACTAAAATTACCAAATGCATAGTATTCTTACATATGTTAATAGTTTTTATTTCTTTACCTGGAAGTCATTTCAAAATTATAGCAAAGTAGCAATAGCTAAAGAACTGTTTTAAGTTGTAGACCTAACATACAAGTATATTTTCTCCAAAATAAGGACATTCTCTTAGTATCATTTAATTCCAGTATAGTTTTCAACCTCAGTAAATTTTACTTTGATACAACCCATTTCTCTAATCTGCTGTCTACATTAGTTTTATCAGCTGACACAGTATTGTCCTTCATAGCATTTTAAAAAATATTTTGTGAGATTGATATTACTGATGAATACAGACCCATTTTTTAAAAAATAGAATGTTCATTTGTGGTTTATCTGAAGCTTTCTCTTAATTAGATTCAGGTTAATGCATCTTCTGTCAGAATATTACATACATGATGTGTCTGTCTCAGGATATGACATCCATAGGTTCCATTCATTTTTAAGTTTAAGATAAGCCTTCCCCATCCATCCCCACTATACCGATAATGCCCAAATTAAATAAGACTGTTGTTTTGTCAAAGATGAGAGTTGAAGTTTTATGTTTAAAAATATTGATTGTTATAAATATCAGTTTTAAAATTTTATTTCATACAGAATGGGAAAAAGAAGAACTTGCTAAAAAGGAAAAGGCATCTATGCTGGAGAGAGAAGAAAAACCAGCATTCGAAACTGGAACATACCAAGTGGAAATATACCAAATTCAAAATATTGAAGAGGAAGAAGACAGACTGAAGAGAGAACTGCTACTTGCTAAACTGAAGGAAATCAGCAGAGAACAAGAGTCTCTGAATCTAAAATATCCTGCTCTGCCGTTGCTACCTGATTTAGAATCTAAATTACACTCCCCAAAGAGAAGCCCCAAATCATACATGTTCTCTGACTCCTCAGAGAGATTATTTAATGGGCATCACTTACAAGATACCAGTGTTTTAACTTCAAAAGAAGAGGGCCAGACTCCAAGAAGTATCAGAAGCCCACTCTCTCCAAATGAACTTGCATTTGGCAGCTACGTGCCTTCATTTGCAAACACAAGGAAGTCCAGCCCACTTGACCAAAAAAGTAGCCTTTTGGATTTCCAAAGAAACTATATAGAGAAACTTAGTAGTAAAGACCATGCAGGTTTAACCACAAGAAAAGAGAAGAAAGCCAATCTGATGGAACAGCTATTTGGTACCAGTGCCAGCAGCGCAGAGTCCTCTAAAAGCAATGACTGGAATTCCCTGGCTGCCAAGGGAGACTCTGACCCTCTAAATACTCTCCCTGGGGACAAAAGCAGCAGGGGTAGAGGACATGATGAAGACGACTTTTTCCTCCGAGAACGAAGAGGTTTTAATCCAAACAGGCACAGATTAAAAAAGGCAAACCATAAGCCAGTTGATTCTATAGAAGATGAAATTGAAGAAGTAGCACTGAGATGAGTGACTATGGTATACACTCCTCCCCACCCTCCATTTTAAATACAATATTTTGGTAATATATGTTAAAAACATTTAGACTTTTTAATTTGAAAAGTCCTTACTAAGGAGTGATTTTAATAGATAAATACAGTGCAAATCAAAATAAGTAGAGTATATCACACCACTTAGCTAGTTTGCCAAGTATGAAGGAGGGTCTTTTAATGAAACAAAAAGAAAAATAGAGATATATATCTTTGTTTTTACTTTATTTACATATAGCTTCTACCTCTTAAATCAGCTCTTTGGGAAGTATAGCTCCATTGGAGTTTATTTTCTATTTTTAATCCCTATTTATTTATTTGTACTTAGCTCAGTGAGGATATAACAAAGAATAGCCTCCCTGTTGATTGTTGGATATAAATTAAGGATGAGGGACTCTGTTGGGAAGTGCTGACTCCCAGGTGGTGAAGAACAGATGCTACTTGGGAGCTTTGTCTTTACTGGATAGGGTGCAGGTCCCTTTCTTGCAGGTCCCTTTCTTGCATGGCAAGTCTGAGCTACTTTTAAGTGGAAGCTGTCACAACATTGGGATTTCCCATTCCTTTGGAAGGAAACGGAGTTAAGCACTATTCATTTCCCAATTATAAGTCCCATAAATCACTTACCTATAACTGTGCTAACATTAGGTTCAATTCAGATGACGTTTGTTTGCAGGGACAATTAATTCTCCTCCCAGTGTAAACAGTAATTCCTCTTCTTGTTCTCCTACATTATTTGAATCTGAGATTTCATTTCAATATAGAAAGATTTTCAACTCAATTATGTTTCCAAAGTAACATAACTTGGAAATTTAAAAATATATATTATTAAGATTTGAACTTACGGTCAAATCAAATAGACAATGGTAGTGTAACACTATTGCAGTTAAAGTGTTTTAGAAATGGGATTTCTGACTTGCAGTGTAGGGTGGATGTTTTACTGTTGAAATGCATTTGCATTAATTAGTCTTTTGCTCTTTGTAGCTCACTTTATCTACAAAGGATTTTATGACCTTGGATTATGCTGGGTATGGTTGGTCTTTAAGAAGTAATACATACATTACCAACCAAGGAGAGTTTTCTGTTAACACTTAAAATGGAAAGTGATAGAAATAGTGTGTTGAAGGAAGAGTAAAAAAATATAGATTTGGCACTTTAATTCTAAAGTGAGGTTTTGTGTTTTTTTCATCCAGTATGATTTCTAATGCCAAGCATACATACTGATGAGAGTGCAAGTGTTACTGTTTTATAAATGCTTATTATTGAATATAATTTCATAACTATTTGACACAACTTACCTGGTTAAATCTCTAATTAAAAGATATACCAGCTGTCTTTTAAATTGTATTCCTGTCATTTAGTGGGAATTGAATCTCCCAAAAGTACTAAAACTGTATTTTTAAAATGTTTTAATAAATACATTTTTATATCTGATATACATTTAGTGTAGTCTAATATATGTGAACCACACTACTATAATGCAGTTCTTGATAAAATATTGTAATATTAATTTTGTTCATAACTGCTTTTTTTTCTGCCAAAAGTATTCTAATATTTAGGTTACTTTTTGTCTTACAAGCTTTTTGAAAAGCATTTTGGTAAAGTTTTATATTCAGGTCATTTTAATTACTCTCTTACTTTTCTCTACCTGGTGTTTTCAAGGCTCTTTAACCAGATGCAACAAGACAATTATTAAATTTAAACCTAAAATTAAGTCATAGACTTAGAAGCATTATGGTCTGAAGCAATAAAATTGGAGATTAAAATGTACAGGTTTTTCTTTATGAACAAACCATAGAGAATAAATCATTTCTAAATGTCAAGTGAAATTTGTTATTTGTACTCAGAACCTTTACTAATAAAAGTTAAAAACTGTGACTCGTTGTTTGTGTGATACTTTAGGTCCCCTAGGAAATATATAATGGAAACAGGGTTAATTTTTATTTCATTATTCACCTTTCTTTTTAGCTGAATTTACCCTAAATCAGATTAGTATGCTAGTCTTATCAGGTTATAGTTTTAATTAGCCTTTTTTACCCTGAATAGCTATCATAATGTCATACATTGCTCATAATATAAAAAGGTGGGGGTAAAGAATGAAATTGAATCAAACTTATATGGCTGACTTGCTGTTATTTTTATTCTCCTCTCCATCTGATATTCAGACATACTGTACTAAAACCTTATCCCTTGTTGGCTATTAGTTATGTATTTGCCTGATGAAAAGGGGATGGGAAATTTGTATTACAGCAACAAAATGGACTTCTTAGGATTAAAGATGGTACCATAAATTGTCAAGGAAGAATCTGCCTTTAAAGCTTTTTTCCTTTCTATGCAATAAACGCTCCTTTCACAAGAAAGTCCCCTACTATATCATTTGAAAGTGCTCTTTTGGTGAAAAGCATGCATTCATTCATTATGAGTGCTTCCTGGGTGTGATGCACTGTATTAGATGCCAGGAGAGTAAGACAGACCTGTCCACTGCCCTCACAGAGTGGATGCAGGACGTTCTGAGCCATCCCTGCCCACCCCATCCTCCCTGAGTGTCAGGTGGTGTTGAGGAATAAATGAAAAACAGACCAGACACCCAGCCAAACATTAACCTATCATAAGCATTCAGTAAATATCAGTTATTACAGCTAATTACTAGTTTCTTTCAGGACATAATTTTAAAAATAATTTAAAAAATAAAGCATAGACTGACTTCTGGACAAAGTAATGAAGTAGGTAAGTGCTGTCCTGCTTCTTCCCATAACACACACAATCAGCAGGTGCAGGTGGGTGCCAAATCTGAGCATGCCATTAACCTGGATAATACCACCCCACCTACCTCATGTTCCCTGACCTCTTCCAGCAGCTTTTCACACACACACACACACGTTACCTGCCCTGGCTCCCACGGTAGACTTCCCTAAAACCAAAGGTTCATAAACCCTAAACAAGCAGCAGCTGACTATGATGTGCTCTGTACCTCTTGCTAAACAGCCCCAAGACTGGCACAAAGGGGAAACAAGCCTTAACTGGCACTATAACTCCCATCAGGTGGCCCCAAGCCTGGCATTATCTGCAGTTAGTGTTGTCCAGGTTTATAGCTTCAACTAAGTAGCCACCAACCCAGCACAAGAGGCAGCTGGCCTTAGCTCACATTATGGTGCCTACCAAAGGTCCAACGCATGGCACCAGTGGCAGCTGGCTTCACTTTCCAACATAGCTTCTCCCAAGCGCCTCCAAACCCAGCCCAAGAGGCAACCAACCACAGATAACTGTAGCTCCTACTAGTCTCAAGCCAGGAACAGGCAGCTGACCTTGGCCTGCACAGAGCCCCTCTCAGGAACTTCCAGAACCAACACATCCAGTGGATGGCTTTAGATCACAGCAGAGCACTACCTACCTCCACAAAGGATGTGTTTGAAGGGCAGACTCCACTGGCACCATAGCCCCACTAAACTAAGCCTGCCCGCTCTGTGGAGTAAGCCTACACACAACAGCTTGTTTGCTGTAGTCACATCCAGTCAGCCTGAGGGGCCAATGATGTGCCAATAACAGACAAGCTCAACTAGAGCCTGAGACACAACCCACCTGAGAGAGACTGGAGCACCTGGTTAAGTAACAAGGAGACGATCACTGAGCTCACAGGATACCTACTACTTAGCACATTGTGGACGGATCACGAGAATTCTCGCTTCATAGTATAGTGTTTTACAAAGTATCATACTTTAAAAAAGATACTAGCTTGTAAGAACATGTAATTAACTTCAAAATGCAATGGGTATTTAATTTTAAAGCTCCCAAGTGCATTTCATAAAGCCAGCATAACCCTGATACCAAAACAAAGAGTTACAGGGGGAAAAAATTATATATCAATATTCCTGATGAACATATATGCAAATATTCTCAACAAAATATTAGCAAACCAAGTTTACCAATACATTTAAAGGATCAGACACTGATCAAGTGGGATTTATTCCAAGGATTTCAGGTTGGTTCAATATCTGCAAATCAATTAACATGATATTCCACATAAAGAAAATGAAGGTTTAAAAATCATATGATCATATCAATAGAGGCAGAAAAAATATTTGACAAAATATTTTTTAAAAAACACCTCTCAGCAAAGTGGAATAGAGGGAACATATATCAAAATAATGAAGGCCATGTATGACAAACCCCATTTTAAGATCATATTTAGTGAAGCTGAAGGCTTTTTCTTTAAGAATAGGAATAAGACATAGATGTCCAATTTTATAACTTTTATTCAATGTAGGTTTGGAAGTCTTAGCCACAGCAATCCAAAAAAGAAAAGAAATGCAAAGCATCCAAATTGAAAAGGAAAAATAAAAGTGTCATTATTTGCAGATGACATGATACTCTATGTAGAGAAGCCTAAAGATTCCACCAAATAATTACTAGAACTGATAAATTCATTCAGTAAAATGAATAGCCAGAAAGCAAAATAAATTGCCAGAAAACAAAATAAATAGCCAGAAAACAGTTGCATTTTTACACACCAATAATGTATTATCAGAAAGGGAAACTAAGAAAATGATTCAATTTACAATTACATAAAAAAAGAATACAATACCTAGGAATAAATTTAACCAAGGAATTAAAAGACCTAAACTGGGGAAAGTATAAGATATTGAAGAAACTGAAGAAGGTACAAAGAGATAGAAGGCTCATGGATAGGAAAAATTCACATCATTAAGATAATTATTATTGCCCAAAGTAATCTACAGATTCAAACAATCCCTATCTAAAATATCTGCTATTTTTCACAAAACTAGAACAAATAATCCTAAAGTTTATATGCGACTACAGAAGACCCAAAAGATCCAAAGGAATCCTGAAACAGAACACAGTTAGAGGTGTCTTGCTACTGTATATAAAACTATACTACAGGACTACAGTAATCAAATAGCATGATACTGGCATTAAAACAGACATAGATCAATGGAGTGGAATAGTGTGTCCAGAAATAAAATCAGGCCTATATGGTCAATTAATCTATGGCAAAGAATATACAATGGGGCAAAGATAGTCTCTTCAATAAATGGTGTTGGGAAAAGTGAACAGATACATACAAAAAAATGAAACCAGGTTACTTATATCATATACAAAAATAAATTTAAAATTGATTAAAGACAAATGTAATACCCCAAACCATATAATCCTAGAAGAAAACATAAGTAGTAAACTCTTTGACATTGTTCTTATCACTTTTTTTGGGAGGGGCATGTTTCATTAGACATGCGGGGGGAATAAAAAATAAACAAATGAGACAACATCAAATTAAAAAGTTTTTGTACAAGAAAGGAAATACTCAACAAAATGAAAAGACAACCTACAAAATGGAAGAAGATATTCACCAATGATACATCCGATAAGTGGTTAATATCCAAAATAGATAAGGAACTCATACAACTTAACACCAAAAAAACAACAATCCCATTAAAAAAGTGGGCAGAGGACCTGGAGATATTTCCTCAAATGAGACATACGGATGGCCAAAAGACACGAAAACACCCCTCAATATCACTAATCAGGGAAACACAAATTAAAACCATAATGAGATATTCCTCACATCTGTCAGAATAGCTATCATCAATGAATCAACAAACAAGTTCTGTCAATGAAGTGGCAAAAGGGAATACTTGTACACTGTTGGTGTAAATTGTAAATTAGTGCAGCCACTATAGAAAACAGTATGGAGGTTCCTACAAAATTTAAAAATAGAACTATCAAATGACTCAGCATTTCTTTGGGTATTTATCCAAAGACATCCAAAACACTAATTTGGAAAAATATATGCACCCCTAAGTTCATCACAGTATTATTTATAATAGTCAAGATATGGACACAACTTAAGTGTCCATTGAAAAATGACTGGATAAAGAAGATGTGGTGCATATATACAATGGGATACTACCCAGTCATAGTAAAGAATGAAATTTTGCTATTTGCAACAACATGCATAAATTTAGAGGGTATTATGATAAGTGAATTAAGTTAGACAGAGAAAGACAAATATATTATTTCACTTTTATGTATGATCTAAAACAAGAAAACAAAATAAAATAAATGAACAAACAAAACAGAAACACACTCATAGACAACAAACTGATGGGAGGGGTTGGGTGGCTGAGTGAAAAAGGTGAAGGGATTAAGATATACAAATTGCAGGTTATAAAAAGTTATGAAAGTGTAAAGTATAGCATGGGAATATAGTCAATGATCTATATGTATATATAAAACCCTAATATGCAAATAGACTGAATGGCAGAACAACTGAACAACCAGCTGCTATGACATGCGCTGACCAACAGGGGATGCATGTAAAACATGACGGGTGTTGACCGTGGCAGATGGTAGAGCAGTGAGCAGGGGCACAAGACCAAGGTGGAGTGCTGGTTGCTGTCTTTGGGATGAGCCTCTGATAGTTACTAAAAATTCTTTGGTCCCATGTGCTGCAGTCCTGCCCAGCACTCACACCTGCTGCTGGCGCCGGCCCCACTCACACCCGCTTGCATCGGCACCAGCCCAATAGCTTGGGAGGGGCTGGGCAGGGGCATGGAGGATGGGCCAAAACTCACCCCTATGCCCACCGCAGCCTTGCAGCTCACAGTTCCTCTCAAGGTGCACAAATTTGTGAACTGGACTCCTAGTCCTATATAATAAAAGCCTATGTGGCATCATCACAAGATGGCCACTGTGACATCACCACAAGATGGCCGGCAGGGGAGAGCAATTGTGGGCAACCAGGCCTTCAGGGAATGGGAGTTGGAGGCAACTGGACCAGCAGGGGAGGGCAGTTAGGGACAATCAGGCAGGCAGGGGAGGGCAATTGGGGGTGATCAGGCCAGCAAGGGAAGGCAGTTGGGGGCAATCAGGCCAGCAGAGGAGCAGTTAGGCATCCATCAGGCTGGCAGGGGGTGGTTAGGGGCGATCAGACTGGCAGGCAGAAGTGGTTAGGGACAATCAGGCAGGCTTGTGGTTAGGAGCCAGCAGTCCCGGATTGTGAGAAGGATGTCCGACTGCCGGTTTAGACCTGATCCCGGATCAGACATCTCCCAAGGGGTCCTGATTGGAGAGGGTGCAGGCCGGGCTGAGGGACACCCCCCTCACATGCACAAATTTTGTGCACTGGGCCTCTACCATTGTAATAATTATGCATGGTATCAGAAGGTACTAGACTTATTGGGGTAATCACTTTGTAAGTTATAAAAAGTCTAACCACTAAGGTATATCTGAAACTAATATGATATTTAATGGCAACTATAATTTTAAAAAATAAACAAAATAAAAAAATGGGAGTAATTTAAAAAAATAAGGAAATAGATAATAGGTGTGCATATATAACACACTATACTTTGCACAAGATACAAGCAAAAAACTCTTCTATATCTCCAAGTTAACTATCCTAAAACATCTGTTCTATATTGTGCCTCTCAAGTCTGCACTTAGAACTTCCCTTACTTTATTCAGCATTAACTGTGCAGTCAAATTAACTTGTGTCCTGATCTACTGAAGAGTAGAAAACCTAAACTTTGAAAAGATTTTCTGAAGACTCGTTCAGTGACATAAGGAGGGGTGAGAGTTAACAGCCTCCCAGCAAAAAGTGATGAAATCCAGAAAACACAAGATTACATAATGGAACAGTCTGTATCCCAACTCTCCCACAATTTGGATAAGTTACAAAACCTCTCTACTCCCTTCCCCATCTGTAAGATGGAGCTAATGACAGTACCTACCTCATGGTGGTTGTATACATTAAATGAGTTGATACATGAAAAACACTTAGAACTATAAGGGCTCAAATGATCATTTTTTATCTTTTGGAAAGGTAATCAAGAAAAGGTGGAGAGAAGTGATACTTGCTGCATGCCAGGAATGGCAGTTGTGTTTTTATATACCTACTTTAGCTCATTTAATTTTCATATTTTTTTCTAAAATAGCTATTACTCTCATTTTACAATTGAGGGTAATCGATTGTAATATATAAGTGGTAGGTTACACATTCAGTAGTCTCAATTTAAGAAGTCCAAAGAAATAAAATATTTTAGGAAAAGTTTTACATGGCTACTCATTAAATGGTAAGTGACAGAAACCCAAATAAAACTAGCTTAAGCAAAATAAGAAAATTATTTTTGACTTGAATGTGGAAAACTCAAGAACTGTGATTTGATCTGGAGGTTCAAATACTAGTACTTATGCTGTCCTTCTCTTAGCCTTGCTGGGTTTCACTTCCAGATAAACTTTACATTTGGTAAAAATATTGTAATTGGCAGCCTCAAACCCACTTCATCCCTTTAGCTGGCACCTGCCTCAAAAGAGAAAGTCTTTCCAATATCTCTGGCAAAAGTCTGGTTGGCTAGTTTATGTTCTGTGCTCACCTATAGGGCTGGTGGCATTGTGCAGGGCAAGGGTGGACTCCCTACTCCTATCCCCTTTGTGGAATTATCAGATGATCTGTGCCATTTTCCCCTAACAAAGAAATGTTGGACTTACAAAACAACATATTTACCGTATTTTTCCAATTAACATATTTTAAATTTTAATGGCTTTGTGGAAAACAATTTGAAAGGCTCTTAATGGAATAAGCATTCGTTACTTACTCAACATACCTTATTCCAAAAGCAAGTCATTTCCGTAATAAGACATAACTATACCATGGGGTTGCAGTAGGCGGTTCATTTTGTGACTGAAGGGTGAGATGCGGGTAGAAGACCTTTAGACTGAGCTTTAGAGTTCATAGAAAAGGCTTAGAGATCCAGATACACATTTCCCCATACTAAATGCTACCACTGTGAAATATATGTCCAAATAAATGTACATAGCCTATTTCAATCCAGAACAAAACAAAAAATAGAAACGGGGAGCCAGGTTAGGGTAGAAAGAACGTTGCTTTGGGGTTGGGAGTTGTGTTGGAGTTTGCCATTTACTAATTACAACTTTGGTCAAATAATTTAACTTAAGTTTCCTTAAGTGTGAAATGAGACCAATCATATTCTACAAGGTCATCATATGGATGAAATGAGTTGATTTTTGAGAGAAAAGAGGCAAAAGAATGAGGCATGTAAGCAGAGAGAGCATTCCTATTAAGCATTTTCTTTCATTTCTGTATTGATACCCCAGACTTTTTTTTTTAACAGCAGAAGCAGGTCAATATGGGAATTTTAAGAACTAAACATGTTATTTCACCCTACAAGCTGCCATCTTTGAAATGGCTTCTGTCTTTGCAGGCCCTGCAGTGGTTACAATCTTCCATAGAAGGCTTCTGTGGACACACAGCCTGTGGGAGAAGCAGTTTGCACACATAGTTTTGCTTCACAGGCCGTTTCCATGGAGGAAGAATAGCTAGAAGCTGGGAGCTCATATTGTGGTCTGAAGGCAGGCCATTAGAATTCAGGGTGAAGCCTCCCTGCCAGGGGAGCCGGCCAGAGCCCTGAGCAGCAGGGCCAGAGGCGGCTGCCTTTCTTCTCTCACTAACGGACCCAAATATCCAATTTCCGGATTCCTGAACCAGCTGATGTGGATCCTGGTCAGTACACGTTTAACACAATCTGAACAGGGCATCACAGACTCCAGGTCTTTTACCTCTGATAAAGACATCTGACTCAGCCTACACAGACCATCATAGAGACTGAAAAAAATTGGGGTACATGTAGAAACAAAGGTTTGTTAAAGTCTCTTTTCTTCCATAAGAACTTACCCCAATTTCACATTTGGCTTCCTTATGTGCTTCTGGTATCAATGAAATCTGTACTATTTACGCTCCTAAAAGCACTCACAGAGGCGCTCCTTCCAACGATCAGTAAGCTCTCACACTCCCCCAATCCCCTAACATACTCCTCAGGAGAGACATAGAATCCATAGAGCCAAAGAACACCGGCAGGAACACCTGGTAAAGCGAATGCTCAGCCCTCCTCACCGGGGCCAGATCCATGAAGCCCATAGCGCTGACATCTAGTTTTAGAAGAACTACAGGCTCCTCGGTCCTGGGCGGAAAGTAATCTCCCTGGACAGGACCCGCAGTTTTCCTCTTGAGGACTAGACTCAGCCTCAGTGGAGCAGACCGACGTGCTTGTCATTTGACTAGGTAGCAGTTCCCAAAGTGCCCCCCGCCCAGGTCTCAGCAGCTCCCCGGAGAACGTGTTACAAAGGCCAGTTCCCAGGCTCCACTCCAGACCTCCCCAATCTGCACTGCCCGGTGGGGGCTTATTTGGCCAAACCCTCCAGTTTGGGACACAGCTCAGGTTTGAGAGGAGCATTCTGTTCTAGACAGAAGTGGGGATCTGTAAAGTTCTGCAGGTTCACATCGAGCCCCCGCAGCCTGTGCTCACAGCATGGACTCCCTCACACTGCACACCGCCCGGGCTAGGAAAACACGCACGCTGTCTTTTCTCATGGCCGCACCAGTGATAGTCGGTAACCGCCCGTTTCCTGTTAATATGTCAGGAGATTTGAACTTGCCAGGAACAACCAGCACCAAGAGAATTGGATAAATCACATGGCATTCCTCCAACAAAGCCTATAATCCCCAACCTTTAAAACCCTGCCCTGCAACATTTCTTAGAGAAAAACTAATCAATGCAGTTTAATTTTTTTTATTTTAATTTTTGTGAGCATGCATTTTCTTATAGCAGTAAGCTTCTTAAATTGAAAAAGTTAGGTTTTCCCTTTGCAAATTCAGACTTTCTGACTTTTACCCTTCCCTTTTTGTTTTTGTTTTCACGAATTACACCTATTTGTGTTGTGAGTTCATTTTTAAATTGCAGTAGCTATTGTCTTCTTCTCCCTATTTTTAAATTATTTTATTTTAATGTTATTTTTTCCCCCATCACCACCTCTATGCCTTCTATGCCCTCTTTCACCTCTTCTTTTTGCTTCACTCCCTCCTTCCCCCAATCATCAATGATTTTACATTATGTACATGGCCAACACATGGAAACAACCAAAGTGTCCTTTGATAGATGGTTGGATAAAGAAGATGTGATATATATATATATATATATATATATATATATATATATGAATATTAGTCATAAGAAAAAAAATGAAATACTGCCATTTGCAACAACATGGGTGGATCATGCTAAGCAAAATAAATTAGATGAGAGGAACCATAAGATTTCATTCATATGTAGTACATAAAACTGAAAGTAACAACTGAACAACTAAGGCAAACAAAACACAAAAACTCAGACACAAACAACAGTATAGTGGTTTCCAGAGGGGAAGGGGAAGGTAGTAAAGGGTAAAGGGGTCACATGTATGGTGAGGGAAGGACATTTGACTTTGGGTGGTAAACACACAATGCAATATACAGACAACAGAGTTGTACAATAGAAACCTATGATTTGGTTAACCAGTGTCAGTCCAATAAATTTAATATAAGTATTTTTAAAAAGTTAAGCTTTTCTGAAGTTTGAGATAGTGTATGTGTGTGTGTGTGTGTGTGTGTGTGTGTGTGTGTCTTTGTCCGTGTACTAAATGGTCCAGGCAAATAGTTTCTGTGCTTGAGGTTTAAGAAATATTAAAAATTATCTAAAAGAAATTAGCCTCTATGCAGGAATATGTTAGATAAAAGAAAAATTAGAATTAAGTATTCAGATTTCTTATGTGTCAATTCCTTAGTGTCTGTGAAGACAAAACAAGAATTCCTATATATATCCAGAAAAAATGTTTATCAACAGAGTGGGTCACATTTTAAAGAGGCTGGATGTTGTTTGCTATACAAAGTCTCCATCTGTCTGGCTTCCTTGATTTATGAGTACATTATCCAAAGAACTCCACCTCATCGAGACCTATTCTGTGTAATCTGTTAAATATAAACAGATAAAGATGGTGCCAAGAGTTGAGCTGTGTACAATAGTGGTGGTGATGTGGGTAGAAGTGGTGGCTGGAGATGGTGGTGGTGATGTAATTAGCCATATTTCCAAATGTGTACTCAAGAAAATCATATTTCTCCTGGACTTAAATCCTGCACAATACATTGCCACTGGAAAAAGGACACTTGGATAGGCCATTAAAAGTGTAGTGGGGTTGCAAGTTTTGAATTTATCTATAAAGTTGTGATTATCCCAGTGGAATTTTGGCCCTGATATAAAAGTAACATTAAAATAAAATACAATCTCTTAGAGTAATTAACATATTGGTTCTGACACCCCCACAGCAATCATAACTACCAGTTTCACTGTTGTTCTGCTTGTTGCTAAATATGTTCCAGAGTAAAAGTTCTCATTTGGTTATGAAAGTCTTTCCTGAAACCCTTCACCAGCAGGGGTTCTCATGTTCAGCTGTGGCTTAATTTCTGTCTCTGTTTTTAAGTATCTTTCTGATTAAATGCAAAGTTTGATGGAGACCAGCAGCATAATTAAATTGGTGTATATTGTCATTTGGTGTTTCCTTAGCAGCTGAAAGGTTGCTAGGATACTCTCTTAAAGATACAATTCTCTTGATTAACTGCAAAACTCAGATTGCCCAAGTAACAGCTTTACTAATTCATAAAAATACAGGTCAGGATTGCATTCAAATTTGTAGTACGATGTGTGCTATATATCTCTGGATGCTTTTAGCTTTACAGAAATGTGTTTAGATATACTTATGAAGGATGTGTTCTGAATAGCAATTGAATGGATGGGAATTAGTAGCTTTTCTTTTAGGGAGAGTATTCCTTTGTGTTGTACAATGCATACAGATTTGGAGCTGAAATAATTCTTAATTTTAAATTACCACTATGAAACACCTCTTCCATTGTATTTGCAGCACTAGAGAAAGCCTATTGCTGTTTTTATGATGATTATTTATTGATTGATATATATATATATATATATATATATATATATATATATATATAATTTCAAATCCTATCTAATAAAAGAGTAATATGCAAACTAACCATCACTCTGCTACACTCACAAGCCATGCCCACCAGCCACACCCACCAGTCAATCAGAGTGAGTGTGCAAATAAACCCAACCAAGATGGCTACAGCCACAGAGAGCAGGAGGGAGGATTGGGTTTCCCAGGCAAGCTTTCCACCTGCCCTTGCTGGCCTAGGCCACCACTCAAGGCTACAAAGTTTCTATCAATCATAGAAGGTAAACAAATCCAAACAGAAATGGCTGCCACCACAGAGCAAGCATAAAGCTTGGCTCCGCCCCAGGCTACAAAGTTTCAATTGTAGAAGGTAAATAAATTCCAGATACCAGGGCCTCTGCTTGGGTCACCAGGGGGTGTGGCTGACCTGCAAACCACCACAGGCCCTTTGCTCAGGCCACCCCACCCCCCAAGGGAACCCCCACCCTGATCTGGGACACCCTTCAGGGCAAACCAGTCGGCCCCCACCCATGCAGCAGGCCTTTATCCTACCTAGTAAAAGAGTAATATGCAGATTGACCATCACTCCAACACACAATAGCTGTCCCCATGTGGTCAAAGATGGCTGCCCCAATGTGGACACAAGATGGCCATTACAAGATGGCCAGCAGGGGAGGGCAGTTGAGAGTTACCAGGCTTGCAAGGGAAGGCAGTTGAGAGGGACCAGGCCTGCAAGAAAGGGCAGTTGGAGGCAATCAACCCTGTAGGGGAAGGCAGTTAGGGGTGACCAGGCTGACAGAGGAGGGAAGTTGGGGGCAAGCAGGCTGGCAGGGGAGCAGTTAGACATCAATCAGGCTGGCATGGGAGTGGTTAGGGGGTAATCAGGCTGGCAGGCAGAAGCAGTTAGGAGCAACCAGGATGGAAGGCAAGCAGGTGAGCAGTTGGGAGCCAGCAGTCCTGGATTGTGAGAGGGATGTCCGACCGCTGGTTCAGGGGTTCCAGATTGGAAAGGGTGCAGGTTGGGCTGCAGGATATCTCCCCACCCTCCACCCCGGCCCCATGCATGAATTTCGTGCACCGGACCTCAAGTTTTTATATAAAGTATGATCATTGTTTCAGGTTGATTTAATAAAATAAAATCAAGAAACAGAGAAAAACTTTATAATAGTTTGATGTGATGTGAACAGTTCTTTCAGAGGTTAAGGATTATAAAATGGCTTTAACTGATTAGCATTTCTTCTAACAATTGTTTTATGGCTAACAAGTCTAAAAATAGCTGCCTGAATCTACTCACTACCCATCAGGCAATTGCCCATTTACTTACTCATTTAACAAAGTTTATGGAGTTTTTATTATATATAATGCAATTTAGTAGAAGTCAAAGGAGGATTTTTAGATGACATAAGATTTTCATTTGAAACAGTCATTTTTATATTAATGTGGAGATGGATTTAACTGTTCAGGAATTAGGCCCTGGTTGGGTAATTCAATTGGTTTGTGTCATCCTGATATGCCATCCTGATATCCTGATTGTGGTTTCAATCCCTGGTCAGGGCACATACAAGAAGCAACCAATGAATGCATCAGACATATGTCATAGAAATATCTTTACCAATAAAGCTCCCAGAACAATGGAAACTAAGGAGAAAATAAACAAATGGGACAATGCTTAAAAAATAAAAAAAATAAATTAAAAAAGGCTTCTGCACAGCAAAAGAAACCAACAACAAAACAACAAGAAAACCCACTGCATGGAAGAATATATTTGCCAATGTTATCTCCAATAAGGGTTTACTCTCCAACATTTACAGGGAACTCAAATAACTTAACAAAAGGAAGGTAAAATCCAATAAAAAAAAATAGTCAAAGGACCTAAATAGACACTTTTCAAAAGAGGACATAAAGAGGGCCAAGAGATATATAAAAACATGTTCAAAGTCACTAATCATCCAAGAGATACAAATCAAAACAACAAGATACCATCTCACACCTGTCAGAATGGCTATCATCAACAAATCAACAAACAACAAGTGCTGGTGAGGATGTGGAGAAAAAGGAATCCTGGTGCACTGTTGGTGGGAATGCAGACTGGTGCAACCACTGTGGAGAATAGTATGGATTTTCCTCAAAAAAACTAAAAATGGCACTCCCATTTGACCCAGTGATCCCACTTCTAGGAATATATCCCAAGAAACACAAATCAGAAAGGATGTATGCACCCATGTTCATAGCAGCACAATTCACAATAGCTAAGATTTGGAAACAGCCTAAGTGTCCATCAGCAGATGAGTGGATTTAAAAACTGTGGTACATCAACATAATGAAATACTACCCTATTGTAAAAAAAAAAAAAAAAAGAAGAAGGAACTCTTACCATTTGCAACAGCATGGATGGAACTGGAGAGCATTATGCTAAGCAAAATTAGCCAGTCAGAGAAAGATAAATATCACATGATCTCACTCATTTGTGGAATATAATGAACAACATAAACTGATGAACAAAAAATAGATCCAGAGACTTAGAAGCATCGAACAGACTGTCCAACCTCAGATGGAAGGCAGGGGAGGTGGAGGGTAAGAGAGCAACCGAAGGACTTGTATGCATGCATATGAGCATAACCCATGGACACAGACAGTAGGTGGGTGCGGGCATGTGCTGGGGGGTGGGTGGGAACAGCATGGGAAAGGTCAATGTGGGAAAAAGACACGTGTAATACTTTAAATAATAAAGAATTAAGAAACAAAAACAAAATAAAAACAAACAAACAAACAAAAAAAAACCCACCAAGATCTGACAAGAAAAAAAAAAAAAAAAGGAAGAGTTACTGTTTTCCTCAAATTGAAGTTGACTAGCATTTCCCAAATAATGAGAATGAATCTGGAAAATACAAGCTAAGCACAATAAAGCACGCTTCCCTACTGTAAGCTTCTCAGAGTTTGCCCTGCACAGTTACAGATTATGAATCTCTGAGAGGAACATGTACCATTTTCTAAATTTGATACTAACACCATTCTCTCGGTATTTTTAATTAACACTAACTAGAGAAGAACCATTATCCTTACTCAGATTTCCTCCCATTAGTAACTTCTGTGTTTGCCTAGATTTTATGTCTTTACTATTGAAATGAAAATATCAGTGGGACATATTTATTGTAGGTAGTCTGTGTATCGGAGTTCAGTGCACAACATGGAAATTACTCTAGATATTTGTCACAGAAAGGATTTAACACCGGGAACCATGTGCTAAGTAGAAGAACCGGAGGACTGGGCTCTGCGCCTGACTCCCAGAACACTGCCTGCCGGGTCCCCCAGAGCTACACTTCCTCTGCCACAACCAGGAGGCCTCTGACCTCCAGCACATGTTAGCACAGCTGCAATTCAGGGGATTAAAAGTCAGAAGCGGAAGGCCCTGTTATCACAACAGCTGGACACGGAGCCTAGGGTCTGGTTCATGCTGCCTTTGTAGCAGCTGAGACGATACTTGAAGGTCTTCATGGTCTTGGTGACCAGCAGAACACATTCCCCCAAACTGAAGGAACATAGCCTCCATCTCATTATATCCAGAACCCTAGGTGTGAGCAAATCTGGGGAAGGTCATTTTCAGCTTCCCAGTCTTCAGAGCTCAAGAAAACTATGGCTCTCTGACTAGTAGAACCTTAGACGACTGGGCTGAGCTAGTCTAACGGAAGGCAGATGCTCCTGTGGTGGACTGTGTGATGGGTAGGGCTGAGAATAATCCCCAGGATTTATTTTCTTTCTCTCACTAAGCAATTCTGCGTACCATGAATATTCTGGACCAAGGCTATATAGGTCAACAATCTCATGGATCCCTGTCCACTCTTCTTCCCCTTGTCCTTTCTCACAGCGCTTCAAAGCCGTTCCCAAAACAGTTCCCGCTGCTCTGGTCATCAAAACAGTGCTCAGATCCAGTAAGTAGAAATAAAATTTGAGAGAGTAATTGCCTGATTGTTCATAAGAAACATGCTGAAGGACTCTGTTATTGAACAGTTACAATGTTCTGGCAGACGGTTTCATATACAGTTTATGGGTCAAGTTCCTTTCTGTGACTGATGCAGTACCCAGGCTCTGTCTCCCAGTACTCAGACCTGACAGCAGAATCCTGTGATCTTAGCCAGTGTTCCTGAACAGCCAATGCTCTGCGGGGGGGTGGGGGGGGGGTGTTCCTGATCACCCTATCTGAGACACATTAAAGATGCACATTTACTCACTGTTTCTCATCATCCCTAAAAGTCATAAGAAATTTTGGTTTTCCTTTCAGCCTAAAATACTTACCAAGAACTGAACATTTCAAGATATTGACTCCAGAGAGCTCTTAGAGAAAAGAGACCACAAGGGAAGTGCTTCTGGTCTCCCTTCATTGCTGTTAGTTATTTTATCAAATTGTCCCATTGACACATGGCACAGGACCGAAAGGAGAGTGGATAAATAATATGAGCAAGGAGCATTGGCTTGCCGGGTAGGAGCCAAGGGTTGTTAGCTAGCAGAGTGCCCTCAGGCCCAATCATTCAATTTCTCCCTGAGTTTCTCCAGCAGCAAAGTAGGGATAATAGCCCTTGCTCTGCCTGCCTTAGAGAGTTATGTGCCTGCCAAATGGTATGTGTCCAAGTACTGACAGCCATGGAGAGCAATACAGTAATTAACAGGACAAGGGGGGTTGGGTTGTGACAGTGATAAGACTCAATGATGCTGGGGACAATAGGAACTCAGTAGCCCCCCATCCCCACCAGGGATTCAGGCCCCAAAGTTCAGTGCCTAAAACGGAAACCACTGTTTCTGCTTAGCGGCCAAGCACTCAAGGCAGACGTCTTCTGACCCTCTCTTGTATTGAGGCCATTTCAGTGTTGCCCGAGCTAGAAACATTCTTGCTCATCCACTCAGAAACCCCATGAGCAGCCATCTCCTTCAAGAGCCAGTTTTCCGGAAGCCGGACCTTGGTTCCAGAAGAGAATTCTGAACACTGGGAGAAGACTGTGCATTGAAACAGGGCAGTCAGACCCAAGGAGTCTAGGATTCCTGCCCAGCCAGCCACTGTGCTACGCTGAGCTGGTGGTAAGCTCCTCAGAAGTATGCCTTTGGCACCCACTTTCAAATAACCTCTTAGCTAAAAGGAATAAATCATACGAGGAAGGATTTTGTTACCTCCTGCCCTGGAGATTTAAAGAAATCTATACTTTCCTGGATCTGTCTTTTCCAAGAGCCGTTTGGAAGGGAAACCTAAACGAACATTTAAAACCCCTTTTAACTCTAGCCCGTGAAGTTCAAAATGCATCGGAGGAGGCCTGTGAGTCCATATAGTGATACAACTGAATCAACTGCTTCCAGCAGCTCCCCTATGCCTGCTACTCTGACGGAGCACCTTTAGTTTTGGTTGCAGTTTGAAGAACCTGCTAAGAATGACTCCATTTGCCATCATCCTCAGTTTTCTTCAGGCGCATGTGTCACATCTAATTGCTCTGATGGTGCAGCACTATGGCTGTGCTCTGCTAACCACAGCTGTCTCTGCTGAAATGTGCCATGGAACCTGGGCTGTCCCAAAAGCTGGGGAATAGCTTTGCTGACTGTGGCTGATGAATCACTTACTACTTCTTCAAGTGTTTTGACATTGCAATCAATAAGTTTGGAAAAGTATATTGGAAAAGTCATTTTCCTACATAATACTTCTCACACTTCATGAGGATTTTTTTTTTCTTTTCTTGCTCTGCTACTATAATAGCTGCCTTGCCAACCTCACAAGGTTATTGCGAGGCTCAGGTGAAGAATAATATTTTAATGTGCAGAGTAAGTTATTACACATACTACAGGCATGTATACTAAGTAACAACATAACCTGTGATCTTTATTGTTTGATAAAGCTGGCCTGAACTCTGAAGGAAAAGTCTTAACCTGTTAACCGAGCGGGACCTATAAATACATCAAACATAAACACTATTGGGAACGGGTAGGACGTATGAATATGTCCTTGAAATATATGTTATGCCCTGAGAGGGACGGTATATATTTTTTGTAATCTTTTTTTAAAAAAATATATTTTATTGATTTTCTTACAGAGAGGAAGGGAGAGAGATAGAGAGCTAGAAACGTCGATGAGAGAGAAACATCGACCAGCTGCCTCTTGCACATCCCCCACTGGGGATGTGCCTGCAACCAATGTACATGCCCTTGGCCAGAATCGAACCTGGGACCTTTCAGTCCGCAGACCGACGCTCTACCGCTGAGCCAAACCGGCTTCGGCTGTAATCTTTATAATTGTTTGTAAAATTTATAATTTTTTAATTTGATGTTTCCATTTTTTTGTAGGTATTCTTTTGTAATTTTGTATTTTTCCTTTGTGCTTTATATATAAATAAATGAAAAAAATATATATTTCATTTATTTTAATTAAGTGTAAATAAAAAAATAATAATATAAAATTACCTCCGCTGGGTGTGATGTACTGACACGTCCTAGTGAAAGAGTATGCTCCTGTTGTACGTTGCGTAATTAAAAAGGGAACTCCCCGGTTAATAGGTTAAAAATGTACACAATGCCCTCTATTTGTAGTTTTGGTAACAGGAGAAACGATATATTTTATTTTTATTTTAAAAATATATATTTTTAATTAATTTCAGAGAGGAAGAGAGAAGGAGAGAGAGATACAAATATCAGTGATGAGAGAGTCATTGATTGGCTGCCTCCTGCAAGCCCCTCATTGGGGATTGAACCCCCAACTCGGGCATATGGCCCAACCAGAAATTGAACTAAATGCTCAACCACTGAGCCATGACAGCTGGGCAGAAATGATATATTTTAAACTCCATTCTCAACTATATTTTTACAATAATAATTCTGTGGTATTATATCTGGGATTAACAGTCACCTGTGCTTACTGACTTTTTATGTCTCTAAGATATTAGTCTTCGAAATTTATTCCACCTCTAATCAATAACAACAACATCAAGTTCTGCCCAATATTCATTTTAATAGTGTCAAGTGATTTGTGAATAATTCTCCCTTCCTCTCTGAAATTAACAAAAATATATTTTAAAAAATGGATAAAGGAAAAACGTGTAAGATAAACTACAAAATTAGATGGACAAATAAAAAACCATGAATGCTTCACATCACTGTTTTCTTTTCGGTTTCAGCCAGACTGGCACTGCCTGTCCTCTTCTAACTCAGCTGACTTGGCAGTCTTCCCAATATACAGCATGCCAGAGTTGGTCCTGAGCAAAAAGCTGACAAGGCCTTCTCAGCCTCAATGCAACACATTTCCCCTGCAGGGTAGCACCCTTTCCCAAGACAGCTACCTGGATCCCTTTCTGAATGTCCCAACTATCAGAGTTCAGGGCGTCCAGCTCAGAAATCATCACCCTTCCCCTTTCCAGGAACTTTCCACAAAGTTGGTGACAGTTCACAGCGAGCAGAGGCAACTGGTGTGAAAGAATGGTCGTTTTGCTCTCCCAGTCCAGAACTGATGTGGGCAGCTGCCTGTGATACTTTGGCTAGAGCTGGTCTCCTTATTCTTATAATTTTAAATTCATTTTGTGAGTTACAATTAAATAACATTTTTGTCAGAATAAATGCTGCATTAAACTTAGATATTGGATGTACCTCACATGGATTTCCTTTAGAGGGCACTATTGATTCTCTGAAACCATGGAGACCTTTCTTTATGTTTCCCTGGGAGGGTTGGCCAATGTTGAAAGCATATTGGGCTTCAGATCTATTCAGATAGAATATTAGTACTGTACTCATGATCAAATCTATATTTTCAAGAGACTGTCTGTGGAATAGAACAATGTGGAAGCTGAACCAGAATGCTGACTGTTGTGACAAGTCATCAATGCAACACATGGTTCTAGATTGGAAACTTCAATTGGTTTATTTACTTTTATAAATTCCCTAAGTGAGAATTTCCTCTTGTAAGATGATGCAAAATTTAAACTAAACAATTCAGTTGCTTGTTTAGAAAGACAAATCAGAACCTCTTTGAAAACTAATGTCTCATTTTAGAAATAATTATTAACATACCTTTGGAAGAAACCATATTCATGGTTTTTTCATCCAGGTCTGGAGATACTCTACTAAAAATTCTTTTTAAAATTTCTTTTGTTTCATGGACTCTGCCAATTCACAGAATTTTTTTTATAAAGGCCACAAGGAGCACTTGCTTTTTCATTCTCTAAGTTAAGAGAAATAGAAACCTATAAGCTGGCTCAGTGCAGTCTTTATCTAATTTCAAAATAATGGGAAACCTAAAATATTCTGAACCTCAGAAACATAATTTTTCAGAAATAAATGTGTTCATGTCACCATTTACCAAGGTTTGCTTAGCTTTCATAAGACACCATTCCAACGCACATGATTTCTTACTAAAATACCAATCTTCTAGCACAGTTGTAGGTAATGGTCTCACAAGTATTCTATAAATGGATAATTAACAATTTAAAAATTCATGTATATACCAAAATAAGAGAAAAAAATGGATTTTCATTGTTTAATGAATTCTGTATAAATTCACCAGACCAGCCTTTAAGACTCTTCACAGAATGGTCCCAGTCTATCTTCCTAGCCTCAACTTTCTCTACCAGCAACCTAAGCTCCCACAAATGGCACTGCCCACCATCACCTGGACATCCGTGCTTCTCCATATTCCTCCCTTTCTCATCCAGTGTCTCCATTTGAAATGCATTTCCCCCCGCCCCCAGCTGCCTCCTCAAACCCAATGAGAGTCCAACCTGCCCTTCAAGTGGTATTTTGATACCACCAACTCCACCGAGTCTCCTTCAGAAATGCCTTACCCATTCTGTGAATTTCCATGCTTAGTTATCACTTTCATGTGGAATTTACTAATTTTATTTTATATTTGGGTGGTTTGGGTGTTTATTTCACAACTCTAAATTGCAGAATTTTTAGAGTTTGTTTCAGAATCTGTATCAAGTCTAATGCGTGTGGTAATGATTCATTACAATTTGCTTTTTTTCTTTTTCTTTTTTCCAAATGAATTTTGTTAAACTGAAACATTGTTGCCATTTGTCTAATGAGGGGCACTGGAGGCAGAACTTGGACGGTGTGGGAGTAGAGGGATGAGGATAAATGCCAGAGACATTTAAAGGGAAGGGAAAGGCCTTACCAACTGATTGAATGTGGGATGCAAGCACTCTGTCAATCTTATGCTCTCTATCCTATTTTAATTTAAATCATTGCACTTTTCTGATTTCATACAACATGTATTCCCTCACTAGAAGCTCTCTATGGGTAAGAACTCAGTTTAGGTCATTCCTATAGCACAGCACACAGAAGAATTTAAGAGAGATTTTAGGTGCTCAATATTATTTGAGGGGTGAATGAACTAATAAAGATACAAAGCTGACAGAAAAGGATGGTAGTCGCATCAATAGATTAGGGGCAGGGGAGAAGAAATAAATTTGAAGAGAGGATGATGATTTCAGTTTAGTTAGAGATGCATACATGGACATCTAAGATGAACACTGAGAAAGCAACTGAAAATTGGCATTGAAATTTGAGGGGGGAAAGGGCAGCCTCAGATATGTAGGTTTGGGCCTGATGACAAAGGTGTAACTGGAGAAGCCATGAGATTAGATGGCGTTGTGAAGAGGGGAATGTAGAGATAGATGTCTGCTTTGGTTCTATCACTGATAAGCACCTCTGCTGAGGGGCAGGGATAAGAGCCCAATTATGAGTGCAAACTGGTCACATACATAAGGAGAAGCTAGGGATAGTCTGTCCTTTCCTTGACTAACCTCTCTGCACTATTTGACATTATTGCATTTCTTTTCCCATGTGATTTCATCATTTTTTACTGGTCCTTTCTTCCTGTCCTATACTACATGCTGTAGATTTTTATTTTTTAATATATTTTAATTTATTCTACTTTTTTACACCTACCACCATAGCTGTAGTTCAGAAGCATCATCATCTGTATGTGAATTCTTTAGCACCCTTAATCCTTCAGCTTTTGGGCACCTCCTGCCTCCCTATTCTGTCTGGCAGCATTCCACCAAAATGATCTTCCTAAAATATAAACCTGATCATGCTATTTCATGACTCAGCATTATTCAATGGTTACCTGTGATCCATGTCACACCACCCAAACCCTCTCCTGCCTTTCCCCACATCCTCTACCACCCTCCGCCCACGCCAAGCCACCTGATCACCCCATGATGTTCTCTGTGACTTTGACATTTTCCAGTGGATAAACTCCTCACTTTTTCTTAAAAACAGCCCAAGAATTGCCTCTTTTTCAAGTTTCTCTGACTCCCAATAGATTTAGATGCTTCCCCCTCTCACAGTTCTCCACTATGTTCCTCGCCTGTTGTCTCCCTGGCTGTCTTCCCACTGCCTTTATATCCTCCTTGGGGCAAGGGCTCAATTCCCAGTGTTTGCATTCTCAGCATCCATCCCAGTGTGTAGCACATGGCAGCTGGGTGATAAGTATTAATCAAACAAGTGTAAAAAAGGAGAGAGTTTCAAGGAGAATGGTGACTAAAGAAGCTGGAACTGACCCATGGCATTTGAATCGGTTTACGGAGTGGCTGGGGCAGAAACAAGATGACCACATCTAGGCAATGAAGATACACGGGTTTTTCGGTCACTGTGGTGGGAAGCTCAGGCACCTTGGTGGAGTAGCAGGTTAGGGGAAGCTTTGATTGACAAATTTTAACTTGATTTGATTTTTGTTTTTGGTTTTGGTTTTGGGTGAAAAAGAATGATCATAAACAAGTGACCTGATAAACAGTGACCTGTTGGTAATTTAAGAAAAAGTATAAGTTAATGGGAAGAGTTTCTAGGAAGGAGAAAAAGATGGACTCAAAGACGTGTGGTAGAGTGGACTCAGTGACGACCTTACTAATATCTGATACCCCTTCTTGGGGTAACTACCGTATATTTCAAGTACCATGTCCCAAGTCCAACGCCACCAGCAGAATAACTCCACAGAGAACTAGTTTCGCTGTATGGTATGTGGATGGCCTCCAACACAGTTCCAGAACAGAAAGCCACATGAGAATGTGCCATAGGACAATGCTGCCTGGATCCCCCAACCCTATATGAATGGGGAAATTCAACTCCCCCGTTTCTAGAAAGAGTATGGAGTTCAAGCCTAAAATAGCGTGAATTTATCACCTAACCATGGTCACTGATTTAGGGAAGGCATTCCCCCCCATTTAGACCAGGGAGGCATGAGAGACATTTTCTTTGGGTTTTGAAAAGGAAGCTTCTTTAAGTTCTGGAAGCAGGGGGTCCGGGACCACTAGAGCCGGCTTGCGATCCTGAGGGGCTCTAACCTGAAGCTGGAGCTGATGGCAGCAAGGGCAGAGAAGAGAGGCAGAACGTGGCCCTGCTGGGCTGCTGAAGTCTGCGCCCCCCCCCCCCCAACACTCTAGGCTTCCAGTTAAGGAACCTGAAATTCTTCTCTATTGTTTTAACCAGTAACAGATAGAAATGGAGCTGTGCTAGCCTCTGAAAAAGAAGAGTCTCTTCGTTCTCTGAGAACAGAGGGTGAAGACCAGGAATCTGTGAAGATTTTTCTGCTAACATCTATTTGTGTGTTTTCTATGTGCCAGACGATATATTTAACACTTCACACTCTTTCCTTCACATATTCTCACAATAGTCCCATGAGAATCCTCCTCCTCACTATATATATATATATATATATATATATATATATATATATATATATATATATATATATATATGGAATATGGAGAGAGAGAGAGAGAGAGGGGTGGGGGGGGGAATGAGGTATAAAGAATTAAGGCTGGGTCACTCACAGTGAGCAGCAGAATTCACAGCTGCGTAGCATGGGACTCCAGGCTGAGGCTCCCACATCTGCTCCTGCCTATCAGAGCAGATCACCGCAGTTTCCCCAGGAAAGCAGAAGGCATGCAGAGGCAGAGAGCATGGAGTGGGGGAGAGCAGTGCCTGAAGAGTGTGGAAAACGTGGGGAGTCAGTATGAGATAAATGAAAGAATTGCTGAACAAGGGAGAGGCTTGAAATATCAAATCTGTGTTTCACAGATTACCTTGAATGGCATAATAAGAAAAAAAGAATCATAAACTGCTCCTTGATGATGCATCAACTTAATCTTTGTATCAAAAATACTGAATGGAGAAAGATGCGAATGTCAGCATGCTGAGTTGAACTCCTTCACCTTGTAAGGGTGAAACCTGAGCTCCAGGGAAGACACTACATAATAATAACAACAACTAGGGTCTGTCCTCTGTGAAAGGCAGATTTGGGACATCAGAGACTTCTAGTCCTTTCCCTTAAAAATAGATTTCAGAGATGAGTAAAGGTAAAGAAGGCTTACTTGTCAATATGGGAAGGAAAAAAAATTAAAAATCTGGACAGAATCAAGATTCAAAGTGCATTTGATAGAGTTGGATATGGAGTAAAATGAGATATGGGTTAGCAAGGATTAATAGAAAGACTGTATGATCGATGATTCTCTCTCATCATGATGTTTCTCTGTATCCCTCTCTTTTTCTCTCTGAATTCAATAAAAACATATTTTAAAAAAGAAAGGAAAAGGAAAGGCTGTAAACAGAATCACAGATTGCTCTAGTTGTAGAGATCCTGTTTTGGATTCAAAGAACATGGTCAATTCAAGTTGGGGAAGCTGGTCTTTGATAATTACTCAGAAAAAGTTTTAGTTGACTTTGAGGTGATGTGAACCACAGCCTTTGCTGATTAGAGATCAAAGGAGCAGACCTGCCACTGGGTGCTGGCTGGCTAAGCACACTAGGAACATGGAGTCTCCCTTGGAGGACCCATTTTAAAGGTAACTGCCAGCAACTCAAGGACCTCCAGGTAAATGTGGCAGCCATGGGAGGACTCAGGAAACCACTGAGAAAGATACGCTGGAGATGTTACACAGAGGAAGAAAAGATGGAGGAAGAAGAGGGAGTAGTCTTTAAATAGCTGACGAGCAGTTGGATTTATTCTAAACTTCTCCTAAGGACAGAGATAGCACCAGCTAGTGGACTGTTCAGGGAGGCAGACAGGAGTTCCATTTAAGAAAGAACTCCCAGCCCTAACTGGTTTGGCTCAGTGGATAGAGCATCAGCCCATGGACTGAAGGGAACAAGTTTGATTCTGGTCAAGGGTATGTACCTTGGTTGCAGGCACATCCCAGTAGGGGGTATGCAGGAGGCAGCTGATCGATGTTTCTATCTCATCAATGTTTCTAATTCTCTCTCTCCCTTCTTCTCCCTCTCTCTCTCTCTCTCTCTCTCTCTCTCTCTATATATATATATATATATATATATATATATATATATATATAAAATCAATAAATCAAAAAGAAAAGAAAAGAAAAGAAAAGAAAACTCCCAAATATTGGATCCATCTATGAATGGAATGAGCTATCTGGTGAATTAATGAGTAACTGAATTAAATCCTCTCAAAGTCCTTTCAACTCTAAGATTTAATGATTTATGATCTTCCAAATCATGACTACTTCATGCAGAGAGAACCACTATTAACCTGGTGTAAATAGCCTTTTAGTGTTTTCTATGAATATTGACATAAATTATTTATTCATATTCTACATAACTTTTCTTCACAAAGGACTATTCTGTGTATACTACATTGTAATCTGATTCTATTAACTTAACATAGGCTAGATATTTTTCTGTCTTATTAAATAATGTTCTAAGACCTGAGTTTTATAGGTCACATGGTGTCAATTCCCCATAATTACACAATCAGGCCTCTATTTTGTACATTTACATTGTCTCCAATTTTAATCATTATAAATAGAACAATCGGAAGCTTTGAGCTTAGAACTCTCTTGGACTCTGCCCCATGCCTCTCTTGCCTTAGCTCATTTTAATCTGTATTGTTTCACTGAAATAAACCATGACCACGAGTATGACAGCTTTCAGCCAGTTCTGTGAGTACTTCTAGTGAGTTACTGAAAATGAGAGTAGTCTTGGGGACCCCAAAACTTGCACTTGGTAGCAGAAGTGTTCCTCATAATGACCCACCTGTGAGCTATGTCACCTTCTCCTCCACGTCTCCCCTTTGGCCCCGATAACCCATGACTGTATAAGACTGCCCACCAAAATACGCCTTCACCTTCCACTCTCCCCTCCCGAGGAGAAATCATCTGTTCCAGCCCGGCTGTTCCCACGAGGTCTCAATCCTAACAGACCATCTTCACCCAGGCTACTTTCCTGCCTTGAGTGTCCCCTTCCCTTCAGCTTATCCAAGTCCTACCTGTAAAACCCTTAAAAAGAGAGAGGAAGGGAAACTACAATGCCTTGGGAAGTTTATTTGAAATAAATTCAAGATCAATTATAAACTGGTAGAATTCAGGGAGAGATAATAGTCTATAGCAGAAGGTAGCGGGATAGAATTCAAGCCACTAATTTTTTTTTAAATCTATTTTTCAGAATAAGCATAATTTCCTGATATTTTATCCTATTGGGGATTCTCATTATTCAAATGACAGTGCTGTGCTGAGTCCTCTGTTCTCACCACCAGAATCCTCCTCACACCTAGACAACTGGAGAGCTCTAGTAGACTGCTTGGGAGGTCACCTGTCCTAAATTAATGGTATTTCTGGATTATTTGTCTCTTCATTACAAAAATACAAATCAATTGCAACATCATTTGCTCCACTCCCAACTTTTCTGCATGTATTTTTTGCTTCCCCATGCCTTTTCTTTATATAGATTTAAGGAACAAAACAAAACAAAACAAAACAAGAAAAAACATAGGGTTGCATAGTTTTAACTCGATAATGCCAAAACACAGAAACATGCAAACTACCTAGAACAATCACAGCTTTTGAATTGCTGATGAGACAATCATGACATTTCATCAGCTACAGGCATAATATGCACAACTCTCGGCTCAGGTGAGGCTGGTGACATCACACTGGTCATTTGCCACCCAGGGGACAGACCATCACTCCAAGACGAATGCTACTGCAGATCACCTTATGATTTTACATGATAATTTCTATAGAAACATATAAGATATATAATAACTACAATGGTGGAGTTACTAGATGAATGTCACTTGAAGGTGCTTTCGAGACAATTTCATGTCAGGTTTACTACTGGTGTTTCAATTCTTTAAACCTCGTGGCATATTTGTTCTTGTGTGTTCACTCACAAAAGGATCTTTATGACATTTTTAAAGTCCTTTTCCACCTCTGTAGTGAAATGAAAATTCTTAAAATGTCATGTTCTGACTTCAGTCGTATATTTAGAACATTTCCTTGCTGCCCTTTCATCTCAATATAGAAAAGAGACACCTAAAAAAGCAAGTGACTTTGCCATGGATCTAGTGTGTGTATGTGGTGCAGGGCGGGGAGGGGGGGGGGGAGATGTGATAGATGTGATTGGTGGCTTCACGTTGCATTTAGGAAAACCCATGTTCTTCAGCACTGGGGAAGAAGCTTGCACACAACATACAGCTTTTATACCTCCGTTCTCTACAGAGTGGCTCCCAAGTTCACATGTCCTTAGGCAACTGTCAGGTTCATCAGATAACAAATGGACAGCTGTCAGGTTCACCCCACCTCCAACACAGTTCGCCTGCTCTCTCTGAAAGGGTTCTTTTTTATCCTGTTTCTTTTCTCTTCATCCGCATGAACTGCCCTCTTCATTCCCCTGCGCTTACCCAGCCTCTGCTGCACTTTGACATAATGTGTCTCCCATCCAGAATGGTGGTGCCTTTTCCTCACCTCATGTCCTAACTCTAGCAGATCTTCAAAGCAAGCCCCGATAACTTCCGCCGTTAGAAAGGCCCTTCTGCTAAAACTCATTTTAACTTCTTGTCTCTCTGACCTCCACATGAAATTATATTCATATACTTATAAAATGTTTAGTTGGAAGAGTCTTTGGAGGCCTTTCAATTCAACCTCCCTCCAAACCAGCAGTCGGACATCCTCCAAGGAGTCCCGAATTTTGAGAGAGTGCAAGGCTGGGACCACCACCACACACCCCCCCCCCCCCCCATGCACAAATTTCGTGCACTGGGCCTCTAGTTTATGTATAAAATGCCTATTAAAAAAAACAACACCACAATCTCATGGACATAGAAAGATGCTCACAAGATATGAGGCATAAGGGAACTGAGACCAGTGAAGATAATGTAGGTATATATTCTGTCCAGGATACATCTACTCCTTCTCACACATGACGATGGGTTCCACACATTTAATAGATACTCACAGCTCTCCCCAATTTTTTGTGTCACTTTTGTCACTCTGATGATCCCCATTGCCTCGCACTGTTCCCCAGTGGTATTTTCTTTTACCAGGCAACTCTGAGATTGATGTTGCGAACTTTCCAGGCTTTTGAGAAAGAGCATAGCTTCAGGTGTATATATGTGAAGCTGAGGTGAGAGTGAGACCATCAAGCAGAGACTATCCTGGAGCCAGACAGTTAAAGAATTAGAGCTAAAATTTGGGCAAGAGATCAGAACTGAAAATCTAAAAAACTTGGAGTCACTCTCAGGAAAGGGACAGCCTTGGCCTTCCAATTAGATTATATAATTTCTAGGGACAGGGACTGCTCTACACATTTCCCTGAAACTTCACATCATAAAAGCAGCTCAGTAAGCACTAAAAAAGTATGTGTAGATTATAATTCAATCAAAGTTATAAGGAGCCCAGAATATAAGCATAATCAATGGATGCAAGACACTGAGGGCGGGAGTGAGGGGGTAGAGGAGGCCTGAGTAGGTCAATGGGGGGAAAAAGGAGACATATGTACTACTATTTGCAATACTTTAAACAATAAAAATTTTAAAAAGCAATTAATTTAGCAAAAGAGGGTGGGGATGATTAGAACATGTTACATTTTTATGAACCATAGAATCGCCTTCATCTCCACCCACCTCTCCATAGGCATGCATGCCCACACATGCGCACACTGCTCATATGGCCCTTGTAAACTGGTCTATGCAGAATTCCTCAGGTGCAGGGAAGAAATTCATAAGAGGGGGCAAATAGGAGGGCTTCGGGCTTCCCATTCCATCTCTAGCAAAGCAGCCCACTTTTAAATCCATTGTTCACATTGAGCCTTCTGGTGAGAATTTCTTTGACAAAAGGATTTGGAAAAAGGATCTGGGACAGGAAGGAGGAGGCGGGGAGGAGGTCAGAAGTGCTGCTCTAGCTCACAGCAGAAGATCAATACAAAAGAGCCGTCTGGGCACAAGAGGTCTCAAGACTGGGACTATCCAAACCATCATTCTCAGGGTTAATAGCTAAGGGACACTCAATCTGCCTCTTGCCTCCACTAGGCTTACTGAAAATCCTCCCTCCATCCCCCACCCCGCCCCATTTTATCACTTAATATATATTTTGTTGAACTGAAAACATGCACCATGGGGCACCACTGCAGAAGAGAAATCATCAGGATAGCTCTGTCAAACCTAGTTGTTTGCACTTTGAAAAAACATAATATTGTTTTTTCTCTTTCCAGGGTCTGTCCAACGTCAGGGAAGTCTTGATAGTCTTTTGAATGTACCTAATCTATGCCTCCCATTAGCGAAAATTCCAAATGCTCCTTTGCAGGGAAGAATATATACATGGCAGTTGAAATGGGTGCTAAGAAGTGAAAATGGAAGTTTGAGCTCAAATGAGAGGAGGCAGGACGTGGGGGCAGGCTGAGGGATGGCCAGGAGTACCGTTCAGCAAGATGAGAAAATGGCAGATAAGCTAAAAGGTAGATGGGTATCCAATGGGGGGGGGGGGGGGGTCCCTGAAGGCCCCACTAAACAATATTTATTCTCTGAATAATGAGGAGCATTGGTGTGTTTTATTTTTTTTTTTAAAAGGAATAATCTGAACAGTGCATTTAGAAGATTAATCTTGATGGAGGTAGGTGGGTGAGTAGGCAGACTTAGCTCATGAAGTATTTCTTCCTAAACCTCTTCGAGCCTGGTTTTCATATCTCTCTACAATAGGGATAACAGCAACACAGGGATATAGTGAGATCTAACGTGAAGCTACTGTTGTCAGTACAGCACTACAGGCTGTGTGGCTGAAAGATACATGTACAATCTCTGGCCTTAGACTGCCTGGGTTCAAACCCAGCTCTATAAAATAGGGATGATAAGAAGAGTACCAACCTCACAGGGCTGGTGTGAGGAATAAGGTCAATAAACATGAAGTACTTTGTAAATACAATGTTATCTTCCAGTGAGAGGTATAATTTGGATATTATAAAAAAGGAGCAATTAAATGTGTGCAACATTTTAAATAGAGAATAGGATGACAACAGTTCGTACTTGAAAGATAAGGGAGAGTAAAGATAACAGTGAGAGATAACTTCCTATTTATTTATTTACTAGAGGCCTGGTGCACGAAATTTGTGCACTTGGAGGCAGGGGTCCCTCAGCCCGGTCTGTGTCCTCTCACAATCTGGGACTGCTGGCTCCTATCTGCTTGCCTGCCTGCCTGCCTGATTGTCCCTAACCACTCGCCTGCCTGCTTATCGCCCCTAACTGCCTCTGCCTCGGCCCCTGCTGCAGTGGCTTTGTCCAGAAGGACATCCAGAATGACGTCTGGAAGGTTGTTTGGCTGTCCAGTCTAATTAGCATATTATGCTTTTATTATTATAGATTAGTGGTAAAGACTTGATATCAATAAGCGTTTTTAGCCTGGCCAGGTACATAGATAATTTCATACACATTTTATAGAAGCTGGATGGGAAAAAAAATGTTGATTTTATGTACTTTATTATCATAATCTCACAAGCTAAACAAACTATTTTGGGTAAAAATAATTGGTAAATTGTTTACCTAAATTAATAAATTGGAGTTATCTGCAAAGATGTAATATATCAATTTCTCCCATTAAGTCTCTTTATAAAAACAATCTCCCTTTATTTATTCACCAGAAATGGAAGAGGTAAAATTAAAACTTTGTTGGCTTCTGATAATAAAACAAAAAGGCCAAACTATGGGAGGATATATAAATTCCCCTTGCATCCTGCCTCACCAAAATTGGATATTCACATGCCAAAGAATGAAACTTGAACCCTTTTCTT